>NC_091623.1:51795756-53116075 GCF_027580195.1 Bos mutus | reverse complement strand
TCTGGGAACTAATATGATGTGTGAAACTAATATGCTGTGTGGGAACTAACATGCTGTGTGAAAGTGAAAGTCTCTTAGTCCTGTCTGACTCTTTGTGACCCCAGGGACTAAACAGTCTATGGAATTCTCCAGGCCAGAATACTGGAGTGCATAGCCTTTCCCTTCTCCATGGGATTTTCCCAACCCAGGGATCGAGCCCAGGCCTCCTGCACTGCAGGCATTTTCTTTACCAGCTGAGCTACAAGGGAAACCTATTTCCATGCTGCGAGGTGCAGCCAAAACTTTTTTTTTTTTAATGAGGGAGCTGGGCTTTCTTGATTCCTTGGCTAGAACAAGAGTATTTGTTTATCGACACTATTTAGGCATCGTGTGTAATGGACTCTGTGACTGCTCCCCTTGGTGCCATATTTATTTACTGATTTTCACAATCTACTGTAAATGATAGAATGCAGACAATACTCCACACTCCATTTTTGACACCTGTTTTTCTCTTATACCCACATGAGAACTACCAAAAAAAAAGAAAAAAAAAATAACCAAAGAAACACACACCTTTTTCTTTTCTGAATATAGATTCAAAAAATCTCAACAAATACTAGTAACTGTGAACCAGCATTATGAAAAAAGTATTATAAAGCATGATCAAGATTGACTATTTCTTGGGATGAAAGGTTGGGCTAGCATCTCAAAGTCTTTAATGAAATGAATGAGATCAACAGGTTAGAAATCAAAAGTAGCAAGGCCTTCTGAACAGACTCTTTAGGAGGTCTGAGTCCCTCCTAAAGACTCTGAAGACAAACACAAGTCACAGAAGATACTCAAGAACTACTGGGAACCCACAAGTATTAGCAAAACCCACCCACGCAGGATGGCAACCAGAAACTGGCCAGTGGACCTTTCCAGTTGCCTTCCTGGCCTCCTGGCTATGTAGATTTCAGTACCCCACCCCTTCGTGCCTGAGTGACAAGCTGCAGGAGGATGGCTGCTCAGTGGAGCCATTTCTGTGGCTGCCCTGGGATGTATCCCTGCCAGGCACTTCTGGTTCTTTAACAGTTTTTCCAGGCCTGGATTGCTTCTGCTGTCCTCTGCAACTCCTCCTACACTGAGCTATCTGAGATGCTCTTCCCAGATTATAATCCTCAAATCTGTCTTGAATAAGTTATTCCAATTATTTCTTAGATTGAGTGATTAATTTTTGAAACCGTCTGTGTACCAACAAAATATTATAATGTCAACAGTTAAAATATATGTAAGGTAACTGTATTCCTATTTCCCATAATAGAATAAAAACAAGAAATGATACTGTCAATTGGAATATACCTGGAGAGTATTATGGGCCACCCCGCCAGTAGAAGGCACCCATTAATTAATCATTTTTATGCTTTTAATATATTTGGAGATACATACAACAATCTCCACAGTCAAGTTATGCCTGGGAAATCCCATGGACAGGGGAGCCTAGTGAGCTACAGGCCACAGGGTCACAAAAGTTTCATATACGACTTAGTGACCAAACTACAACATATATAAATATGTGACTGACTCACCTGCTATTCTACTGAGGCTCCCACACCATTGTAGATCAGCTACACTGGAATAAAATTAACAAATTAATAACTTAGTCAATAAAATTTCATCCAGTGTAAAACGTACACCCAAGAAGTTAATGAAGACACCTCACAGGCTGTAGTTTGACTGAGGTTCGTGCTGGCACCCAGGTAAGGCTGAGTGATTCAGGCCTCCAACCAGAGCCAAGGGATTCTTGAGCTTCAGGACCTAATGAGTGGGGCTGGGGCAGGGATGGGTGGAAAGCTCAGCCCTCCTTAGGACCAAAGATGAAAATGGAGGCGACCCCTGTATTAGAGACGGTGAGTTCACATTTCAGTGTCTGCCTTTCTTAAGAAGCACAGTTCCACTCCTCGCCACACAATTTTACGCCAAGCCCTTGACCCCGGGAGGATCTGAGACCCTTTTGTTCCAGGCAGGACTGGCCAGGGCCACCATCTTATCTGTACTTGCTCCATCTTGAAACGGAATCATAGACCCCAAAACTATTATTTTTCCAAGCACAAGTAACAGGCCAGGGGAGGTCCAATCCCACCTCCCACAGGTTGTCATTCTGGAGGAAGAGGCGGGACACTGGAATCTGTCCAGCCAGGAAGCCGCTGCCGCAGGTTGGCGGGGCAATTCTGCGCCAATGCCTGGACTTCCTTTCTCCCCCTGCGGAGAAGGACCGGTGTCTTTCCGGTTTCACCCTTTCGGTCCCTTTTACGTTCAGAAGCCCTGCGATCTGCGCAAGTCTTTGAAGCTCTTGGGAGGGA
The DNA here is from genome assembly GCF_027580195.1 of Bos mutus. Taxonomy (NCBI): domain Eukaryota; kingdom Metazoa; phylum Chordata; class Mammalia; order Artiodactyla; family Bovidae; genus Bos; species Bos mutus. The sequence continues at coordinate 53,113,754 of NC_091623.1, read as the reverse complement.
CTCAGAGTAACTTCCAAGCAACTTGAAATGATGAGTCCGCTGACTCGGTTACCGACACCGGAGGTGGAGTGGTTGCTACCGTCCGAAGCCGGCTACGGTTTGATCCGGCACCTCGGGGTCACCGCCGGAGTCCGGATACGCTGGGTCTGGGGCGCCACTCGGACCTCAGTCCCCTCCAGCTCGCAGCGGAGGGGATGGCCCAGCAGCCGGGACCCGGGCGTCTGGCCTGGTCACCGCGCGCCGAAAGTTCGGCTCGCGCAGCCCTTCTTTCCAAGGTTGTGCGTGACCACATGCATGGTCTTCAGAGGACAATCGCGACTCGTTCTCCAGGTCGTAGGATTAGATGTTGTCTGGGGGCTCCCAGGCCTTAGTTTCTCGATCGTGCCCGATGCTTTGGGACCCCGTGGACTTCTGTAGCCCTCCTGGCTACACTGTCTGTGGAATTTTCCAGGCAAGAATACTGAAGGGGGTTGCCATTTACTTCTCCAGGGGATTTTTTTGCGCCGGTGGTGAAATCTGCGTCTTCTGCGTTGGCCGGCGGTAATTTTGCCAGTGAGCCATCAGGGAAGCCCTTTTTATGACTGGCTGCTGCTGCTTCTACTAAGTCACTTCAGTCGTGTCCGACTCTGTGTGATCCCATAGCCGCAGTAAACATTAGACTTCCAGGTCTTTCCCCTCATTCCCAAGATTCCGATTGAAATGATCAATTCGTCTCTGCGGTGCATTTCAAACAAACCCAATATTTTAATTTTTTTTATCCTATTTGCTCAGTCTTGGATGGCATTTTTCCGGGATGTGGGGAGACATTCGTAGGTATTTTATCTTAGCGGAAAGCCTAGATTAACCGCCTGGAAGTTGGTTGTCTGATAGCCATTCTTAGCCCGATTTTTTACTGGGAACAGATATTCCATAGGAAATCCTTTCATGGAGGTTTTCCTTTTTTTTTTTTTTCTTTTTGGAAACTTTATTGACGAACTACCCTGTGAGTCCTCTTCAGAAGATCTACTCATTTAAGTTTCTTTTTTCTATACTGTAAGATATATTTAATTAATGGAGCTTAACGAACCGTATACAATATTTCCGAAGACTTAAGATGGGAATGTCAGTTGGGAAATAGTCCATTCTTACATTCCATTTGTTTCACTTGGTTTCATTCTCCGCGTGAGTATGGTGAAATCATGGGGGCGGGGGGTGCTCTACTTTTGGTCGATTTCCAATGGCATTCCAGGATTTACAGTTGCAGACAAAAAAGTATTCAAGTAGGATTACTTGTGTTGAAAATAATGATTGACATATATTTTTATGAAGGGAAGTTATTTGTGGTTTTCTGGGTGAAGTAGTAGACGTGGCTTGTACATGTCTTCTCTTGTTTTCACATAAACACTGGATTTGAGTGTTTTTGCTGAATTGGTCAAACAGGATTTGTGTATTTAACTTTTTAGTGGTGGTGTAGAGCACCTGTATGGGGAGCAGAGCCTAGGTTCATTGTCTTCAGGCTAAGGGCCCAGCTAAGGCCCTGTGGAGGGGACGTACTTGAAGGCCTTCATATACTTAGAATCATACAGTCTCTAGCTTTTTCAGATTGTCTCCTTTCAGGTTGCAATACAGTTTTAATACAAGTTTCCTTCATGTGTTTTCATAGTTTGATATTAAAACTTCATTCCTTTTCATTAGTGAACATTATTTGATTGTATGGATGTACCACTGATTATTTGACTCTTGCAGGATTTGTTGCTTACCTGTTAACTTCTGCTCCCTGGGCCCCATACAACTATTTCTGTATGACTTTTGTGTGAATACAAGAGTTGTCCTCATTTCAACAAATAACAAGGAGTGGTATAGCTGGGTCTTAAGATACTTAGTAAGGTAACAGTATATTTTGTTTTCAAAGAATGCTCCTGTCTTCCTTGATAGGGGTATCAAATTCCATTTTCCTCAGCAGTAAATCCCCTTGCCAATTCAGGAGCCTCCAGTTGGATCCCTGCTCTGGGAAGATTCCATGAAGAAGGAAATGGCAAAACACTCTAGTATTCTTGCCTGGAGCACCCCTATTGAGCCTGGAATAGTTAATTATAGTCCCTGGGGATACGGAGAATGGTACTCACAGTCGCCACCTAGCGACTGAACAGCAATAGCTGAGAATGAGGATGATCACATCTAATTGGTATTCTGAGTATTTTTCTTGATAGTCATGAGTGTGTTGGAGAAGGCAATGGCACCCCACTCCAGTACTCTTGCCTGGAAAATCCCATGGACGGAGGAGCCCGGTGGGCTGCAGTCCATGGGGTCGCTAAGAGTCGGACACAACTGAGCGACTTCACTTTCACTTTTCACTTTCTTGCATTGGAGAAGGAAATGGCGCCCCACTCCAGTGTTCTTGCCTGGAGAATCCCAGGGACGGGGGAGCCTGGTGGGCTGCCGTCTATGGGGTCGCACAGAGTCGGACATGACTGAAGTGACTTAGCAGCAGCAGCATGAGTGTGTAGTGACAGTTTATTGTTTTATTTGCAGTTTCCAATTGACATTTGATGTTCAACTTGTTTTCATATTTCCTATTTCCCTTCTGTATATGCTTTTTGGTAAACTGTTGAGATCATTTGCCCATTGTTAATTGGATTATTTTGTCTTCTTACTATTGAGTTTTCATAGTTGTGGGGCTATTTTGAATACTAGTCATTTATCATATGTGTGGTGCTATGCTTAGTTGCCCAGTCGTGTCTGACTCTTTGTGACCCTATGGACTGCAGTCCACCAGGCTCCTCTGTCCATGGGGATTCTCCAGGCAAGAATACTGGAATGGGTAGCCTATCCCTTCTCCAGGGAATCTTTCCAACCCATGAATCAAACCAGGGTCTCCTGCATTGCAGGTGGACTCTTTTTCAGCTGAGCTACCAGAATGCCCCATTTATCACATAAGTGATTTGCAAATATTTTCTCCTGTCCTGTGACTTAGCTTATCATTCTCTTAACACTCTCTTTCTCAGAGGAGGCATTTTCTATTAATGAAGTGAAATTATACTTATTTTCTTTTATAGGCCTTGTGTTTGTTGTTTGAAAATTAATCATCAAAGCCAAGGTGACTTAATTTCCTTCTGTGAAATTTTGCAGGAGTTTATTACTTTTGTACTGTACATTTAGGTCTGTGATGGTTTTGAGGGTTTTTCTGGTAAAATATGTAGTCCTGTGCCAACATTCATTTTATTTGTGTGTTTGTGAATATCTATTAATTCTTGCACTATTTGTTAAAAACCTTCTATTTTCATTTGAATTTCCTTTCCTTTTCTTTGTCCAACTTCCATGTGGCTCTCTAGGAAGATACTGACTTTCTTCCAATATTAGGATAAATCTTGCCCCGTTGTTTTTGAAGTTTCAACTTTTTATTTTCCAGATTATTATTATTATTCTCATTATCTTTACGTTGACTGCTTTGGATCTTTGCTGCAGCTTGCTGACTTATCTGTAGTTCAGGCACCTCAGCCTCTCTTGTTATGGACCAGGGGCTCTAAAGTAGGCATGCTTGGTTGCCCTGGGATGTGCAGGACTTTAATTCCTGGAGCAGGGTTCTTACCTGCATCCCTTGTGTTGCAAGGCAGATTCTTAAGCACCAGGCTACCAGGGAAGACTCTGAATATGTCTCCTTAACCAAGAGTTATCTGTTGTTGGAGTATCTTTCAAATGTTTCACAGACACAGTTATGTGCCACAGAATGACTATTTGAATTTACCTACAGAATTCAGGAACATGTTCTTTCTTAGGAAGTAGAAGTTGCCTCTATTTCTTGTTTGTGATGATAAATGGGTGCCTGATTTTACTAAGTCCTTTAAATTTTCATTTCTCCTGTATGTCTTCCTCATATTAGTTCTTTCTTTCTTCCCTTGTAGTCATAATGACTACATGTTTATCATTGAATCTGAGCAAACTCTAGGAGATAGTGAAGGACAACGGTGCCAGGCGTGCTGCAGTCCATAGGACCACAAAGAGTCAGAAAAGACTGAGCAACTGAACAAGAAGAATGCTACTTTTAGTCAGTCCACCTGCATAATTTATATTCTTTCCGATGAATTTTTTCTTAAAGATTTATTTATTTATTTATTTATTTTTGGCTGCGCTGGGTCTTCCTTGCTGCACGCAGGCTTTCTCTAGTTTCAGTAAGAGAGGGCCAGTCTCTACTTGCGGTGAGCAGTTGTCTCGTTGGGATGCCTTTTCTTGTGGAGCATCGATTCTATGGGCAAGAGCTTCAGTAGTAGCAGTATGCTGGCTCAGTAGTTCTGGCTCTAGGGCTCTAGATCAGAGTCAGTACTTGTGGCCCATTGGCTTAGTTGCCACTTTGTCTGTGGGCTGTTCCTAAAGCAGGGATCAAACTCGTGTCCACTGCATTGGCAGGTGGATTCTCAACCGCTGACCACCAGCAAATACCCATTTCTAATGAATTTTCAAAGGTATCTTTCAAACTTGTTATATTAATGACGAATTCCCTCAATTTTTCCCTCAAAATGGCTTTGTATTCTTAATTTTCCTAATTGTGCTTACTAACAAAATTCTAGGAAGTTTTTTTTTAAATGTGATATCATTAAATATTTCAGTCAACTTGATTCTTGTTTTAGCTTATGTTTGTCCTGAAAAGAAGTCCAATCTGATTGTAGTCTTTTCCTGTACATAAAAGTTTACTTCTGGCTTTTTATAATATATTCTCTTTGCCTTTGTTTTTTCCTCCTTTTGAATATAACATGCATTGGTCTCCATTTTAGGAGTTTTGATTTTTTGTTCACTGAGCTTCTTGGACAGGTGTTGTCTGTCATTAATGTTAGGAAAACCTCAGTGCTTGTGATTTCTGTCTCTTTTTTCATTTAGTTATTTTCACTAGCTGTACCTGAAATATTCCATTAATAAAATGTCATGTCATGTCAGGTTTCATGAATATTTTGTTCTGTGTTTTTTTATATTTTTAGCCTTTGTGTTAGACTCTAGTGAAACAGGTGTTTTGGGCATACAGGCCTTTAGAACAAAATATTTGAGGAATTTTTAAAATGTCTTTCTTTTCTTTTCCCAGTATTAGGACTCCAGCTTGACCTTTGAGTCATGCTCTGATGGTTGTGGGATAACTTCTTTATTTCAAGTTTTTCACTCTCTTCTTGTGAGATGGAGAATCACATTTAAATTCACAAACCACAGACTAGATTTACGCCTCTCTGGGGTTATAGTGGCTACTGGCAAAACATTTGTTCTTGAAATTGCAGGATAGAAGCCTTATGTTCCTTTGGAGGAAGCCAATGATGATACCCCCACATGTTTTATGATCACAGGAAAATTCATCCTCAAAGCATTATGGATGTTGATGTAGCTGTAGCTCTTAACCTGTACTTAAAGGCAGTAAGGCCCAGGATATACTGTTAGTTTGTGATGACAAAGAGTCTTTCTGGTGTGTAATTGCACTGTGTGTTTAAAGTTTAGCTCAAAGTGCCCAGAGGCACTTGGGTAGAGTAAATTTTGTGGTCTAACATACTGTTAGTGATTCTTCATCTCTGAGGTCTAAGGTTGAAATCATTTGCTATCTGCATCAAGTTTTATGTAGAGAAAAGAGAAAAGCAGGTTCTGTGATTATTATCAACCAACTTAAAGGCAGTGTTTCTTCAGCAGAATATTTATATTCAGGCAGGTACAGGTGATTTTGTTTTCAAAAGACCTGGAGGACATTGGGACAGTGTGGACAGCTGGGCTTTGGTCAAATTTGAGTTATACTGGTCACCTGGCTTCTGATGTTAGGTTGTACAATTAGAAAAGGCTTTCCAGTTTTTTACTGGGTTTTTATTCATTGAAACCCTATGCAATGTTGATCATCTGCCCCATGGGGTAGTGTAAAATGTAGACCATAAGGAAGAAGATGAAAGAATTTTTCCACAGGAAATCAGTGTTTCTGAAATTGTATTTGTTTCATTTGTAAAGGATTCCTGTCATTTCCCTCCATTCTCTGGCTTGGCCATGATTGTGATATAAGTAATACTGTGACCATAGAAATGATGTGTAAATAATTTCATTTCTTCATGATGCTATTCCATTATTGAGGAAGTGTGGAGTGTAAGTTTCTCATGATCAAGTCATAGCATAACTCTTGTCAAAGAACAGAATCATACGTAAGCTGCATAATATTTACAAGTGGAGTATAAATGTCTAGTGTGTCAGTCTCATGCGTCTCACTGTGCACATATTTTGGATGTTTTAGGACTCATTGGCCTTTGAGGATGTGGCTGTGAATTTCACCTGGGAGGAGTGGGTTTTACTGGATTCCTCACAGAAGAAACTCCACAGAGACGTGATGTTGGAAAACATCAGGAATCTGGCATCAGTAGGTAAGAATGACAAAATTCCCTATATTGATCTATTAGAGGTGTTTCTTACCTGTCTGTAGTGTTCAAAGATGTGGAGTGTGGAAAGACAATACATTGGTAGAGAAACTATGAGGGAAGAAAGGGCAGTTCTCCTGCAGTCCAAAAGTTAGGACTTGACTCTTTGACCTCTCTGGCCTGGGTTCAATCCCTGGTTCAGGAAGTAATATCCCACAAGCTGCACAACATGGCAGGAAAAAAAAAGAAAGAAATACAAACTGGGCAGGGTCAGAATTCATCATGGACCTAAAATCCAATGAATTTTTCTTTAATTTCTAGTACTTTGGGTCATATTTTTTTCTGGTTCTGCATTTCAGTGGCAAAACGGCCAGATCATCATGACATTGATGAACAGGAGAAAAACCATGGGAAAAAATTAAGGTGAGCCATATTCATGATACCCAGCATGTCTCATGTCCAAATTTTGGTGTATAATGAAAATTTTATAGGAATCAAAGAAAAGAAATAGCCCCATCTTCAAATTTATTTATTCTTGAAAATCTCTCCAAAATATTTTCTTAAATATGGAAGAAATGTTCCATGTTTCCAATGTAATTTGTTTATAGTTCATATTCATAAACTCTACATTTGAATATAAGGGTTTTTTTAAATAATTTTATTATTTATGTATTTCTTATTGTAGAGTGTGGGCTTTGGTACGTTTGGTCTCAGGCCGTAGAGTTTAGGCTAAATAGTTGTGGTACAAGAGCTTAGTTTCTCCACAGCGTATGGAATCTTCCAAGACCCAGGATTGACCCCGTGTCTCCAGCATTGGCAGGTGGATTCTTTACCACTAAGCCACCAGGGAAGCCCTCAATATCACTTTTTAACAGAAAGGTTGAAATTCTGTTGAAAAGCATTTTGTATATTCAACTTGTTACAATTCACACATGATAGAAAGCCTCACTATTCCTATAAATCATAATAAATACAAAAATGTAAAATAATAAAGGTATTTAGAATGTTGTTCTTATTATTTACAGAAGGCCAATGATAGAGAAACTCTCTGAAAGTAAAGACATTAGTTCCTTTGGAGAAAACTTCAATCTTATTAAAACTCTCAAAATGAGGGGGGAAACTCCTGATTTAAAACCATGGGAATGCAGTGCATATGAAAATACCATCATGAGTGGTTCATCCCTTACTAGATACATGAAATGTCACATTGAAGACAAATCAAGAGAACATCGAAAGTACGCTGAGAAGGTATGTAAATACAAAGAATGTGGGAAGGCATTCTTTTCTCCCAGTGCTCTCATATCACATGAAAGGAGTCACACTGGAGAGAAATGCTATGAATGTTTACAATGTGGAAAAGTTTTCTTATATCAAAACTCTTTGCAACAACACAAAAGAACTCATACAGGGAAGAAACCCTATGAATGTAAGAAATGTGGGAAAGCCTTCTTGTGGAGAATAACTTACCGGAATCACATGTTAACACACACTGGAGATTTACCTTATAAATGTCAGAAGTGTGAGAAAGCATTCCTTACTCCCAGTTGGCTTAGAAGTCATGAAAGGAAACACAATAGAGAGAAACCCAATCAAAGTAAGCACTGTGGAAAAGCCTTTAAAAGTCCTGAGAGTGTTCCAGTACATGAAAGAATTCATAGGGGAGGGAAACCCTATGAATGTAACCAGTGTGGGGAAACCTTCAATAATTTGAGTTCCTTAAAGGCACACAAAAGAGTTAACACAGGAGAGACACAATATGTATGTAAAATATGTTCTTAAGTATTGACTTGTGCCAGTGCTCTTCAAATACATGAAGCAATCCACAGTGGAAAAAACCAAATGAGTGCATACAATGTGGGAAAGTCTTCAGATTTAAGGAAAGCCTCCAGAAACACATGATAACACACACTGGAGATGGCCCTTATAAATGTAAGGAGTGTGAGAGAGCATTCATTAATTTCAATTCTCTTAAAATACATGAAAGGAGTCACACTGGAGAGAAACCTTATGAATGTAAAGAATGTAGGAACGCCTTCATGTGGAAAGTAACTTTTCAAAGACACATGGTAACACACACTGGTGATTTACCTTTCAAATGTCAGAAATGTGAGAAAGGATTCATTTTTTTCCTGTGATCTTCAAAAGCATAAATGGAGTCACAATGTAGAGAAACCATATCAATGTAAACAATGTGGAAAAGCCTTTAAAGGTCCTGAAAGTATTAAAAAACGTGAAAGAATTCACAGGGCAGAGAAGCCCTATGAATGTAAGCAGTGGTAAAGCCTTCCATTATTTGAGTTCCTTAGAGAAACACAAAAGACGTCACACAGGAGAGACAACATATGTATGTAAAACATGCTCTAAAGTATTCTTTTGGCCCAGCTCTCTTCGAAGGCATTAAAAAATCCACAGTGGAGAAAAATACTATGAGTGTATGGAATATGGGAAAGCCTCCAGAAACACAAAATAACACATGCTGGAGATGGTCCTTATAAATGTAAGGAATGTGTAAGTAAACATCTAAGAACCCATACTGTAGAAACATCCAATGATTGAAAAATATTCAGGAAAACCTTCACTTTCTCTTATGTGCTGGTGTATGAAAACATTCACATTGGACAGGAATCCTATAAAATATGAACAATGTGGAAAAGACTTTGTTTCCCCATAAGAATAAACACCTTCCTTCTGTCAGGAAGCCTTTGGGTATTTTTTGTTATTTGTACCTCAGTATAATCCCCCAATATGTTTATTGTATATGATTAAAGTTTTTTTTTTTTTTCAAACAGTTTTTGTAGTTTCAAATATTTTACTGAGTCTTTTGGAAGCTTTTCTTAGCTAAGAAACTAGTTTTTCATTTCTGGAAAGAAAAAGTTCCCATTTTACTTATGAGTATTCTTTAAAACCTTGCAGTTTTTTCCAGTTAATCATTATACAATAACAGTTAGTTTTATCCTGTGCATAGAAGGTCAGCTAATTCATCCTCAGGCATTTTCCTAGGTTTAGTTATGAAAGGTTGTTGTTGAATCACGCGAATACACCGGGATTCTTGGCCCCCGGAGGAGAAGAATTCAATCCAGGGCCAGAGACGAGGCTTGATCGCTCAGAGCTTTTGTGTAATAAAGTTTTATTAAAGTATAAAGGAGATAGAGAAAGCTTCTGACATAGGCATCAGAAGGGGGCAGAAAGAGTACCCCTCTGCTAGTCTTTAGCTGGATGTTATATAGTCACTAGCAGTCTGTTAATAAAAGAAAGGAGTGTCTTAAAATTCAGAATGGTACCAGGCCCCTCACCCATAAGATGCATTTTGGGATAATCTTGGCACCAAATGGTTTATCCTGGGCCATAAAATGATTAACTTGAATCTTGAAGAAGGGCAGACCACCATACAAATAGTTTCATTTACATAGATTAGGGGAACAATATCCATACTGGTTTGTCAAGTAGGTTCTGGGCCAAGAGGCGGAACCGACTTGGAGACAGAGTTTGGGGTAAAGGCATAGTACATTAGCATAGCTTAAGACAAACATTTCCATAAGAAAAAGGCATTGGTTATCTCTAGACTCGAGAATAGCTAACTTCAGGCGAAACCGGGTGTCATTATGGCAACACAGTATTTTAAGAGAAACCTCCCTTTAAATTTGTATAGAGAAGGAAAAAATATTGCTAGTTTGTTTCCTCCTGCCGCTTAAGAGAGATAAAAAATGTCTGACACTTGCAGGCTATTTCCTCTATTTGGAGACCCCTGGCCTTCCTGCCTGTTACCCTCTCAGTTACAGTTTTGTATCAAAAGTAATTTTTAATTTCTAACTGTAAAAGTTAAATCATGGGATGTTTCAATACCTTTGTGCCAGTGACCCTTAAGATCACAACTCTCCTGTAGTCAATTACTGTGATGAAATAAATTCTATTAAGAATGAATACAGATAAACAAGATCCTAATGTATAACATAGAAAACTGTACTCAACATCCTGTAATAAAGTAGAAATATATATAATGAGGTATATTTGTATATATATAAGATCACTTTGCTTAGCAGAAATTGAGATAATATTGCAAATCAACTATACTTCAATAAAAATTAAGAAGAAACGAATGTTACAAGCCCATGAGACTGTGGTATGTAACAGTAAGAGGACACTCAAAGGCCTTCTTGTAGGAGTTGCACTTGTGTTAGAGGATTGGATTGCTATGCAAGGAAGCAAGGTGTTTTTCTTTATTTAATGCTTTCAGATGCTTATTTTATCATTGACGACTGGAATCATTTTCTTCAAAGCAAAAATTTTCTCATGCAGTTAAACTTAATTAGTAAGAAGCTTCATTCAATCATATTAGTAAGGCAAGGGAACTACTGGTTATTTTTATGATTTCATTTTTTTAAATCACTGGGTCAGGGTTATAAAATACATAAATTCAGTTCTTCTGTATCCTAGGTAATATTTTTTAATCTCTCTTATGACAATCAAGGCCTATGCTGCTGCTGCTAAGTCGCTTCAGTCGTGTCCGACTGTGCAACCCCATAGACGGCAGCCCACCAGGCTCCCCTGTCCCTGGGATTCTCCAGGCAAGAACACTGGAGTGGGTTGCCATTTCCTTCTCCAATGCATGAAAGTGAAAAGTGAAAGTGAAGTCACTCAGTCGTGTCCGACTCTTCGCGACCCCATGGACTGCAGCCTACCACCTTCTCTGTCCATGGGATTTTCCAGGCAAGAGTACTGGAGTGGGATGCCATCGCCTTCTCCGAATCAAGGCCTATAAATTTATGTAAATTGTGAGACAATAAAAGATGGCTCGAGAGAAAGATAGGACCATTCTGCCAGTGAACCTTTTCTGAAAGACTTTACAGTTTTCAAAAAATTAGTTTTATTGAAGTATAGATGATTTACCATGTTGTATTAACTTATGCTATATAGCAAAGTGATTCCATTGTATATGACATTGTTTTTTTATATTTTATTCTATTAGAGTTTTTCACAAGATATAGACCCTATAGTATACTGTAGGACCTTGATGTTGATTTGTTCTATGTATAATAGTTTAATTAGGCCAGTTTGAAACTTCCAGTTCATCCCTCCTGCCATCATCTCTCCCCTATGGCAACAAGAAGTCTATTCTTGATGTCTATGAGTTTGTTTCTGTTTTTTAGACAAATTCATTTGTGACATATTTTAGATTCTACATATAACTGATATCAGCTGTCTGTCTGATATCAGAAAGGGAGGGAGAACAGTTTCCAGGTGAATCCCAATTTGTGGAAAGATTTACTGTGTTACTTCTACCAGAAAAAAACAGGAATCAATTTCCTTAGGGACACTGTAGTTATTTGCATGTCAGAGTTCACTAGGGTTTGAAGCAAAACCTGACCAAAAATTTCCTTCCAGTATGAAATGTACGTAAGAGTGTTTAATGAATTATCTCACATTGTGTTTGAGAAGAACCCTTGCATCCCATCTGGGCTACAGGGTTCAAACTTCTAACCAGGACAAAGTGTTTTCAGATTCTTTACCTTAAGTACCAAATCAGTGGGGATTGGAAAGGCTCAATGCTGGGAAAGATCAAAGATTGAAATGAATTTAGACTGGGATATCCCTGGTGGTCCAGTGTTTAAGAATGCACACTTCCAAATCAGAGGGCACAGTTCTCTCCCTGGTTGGGGAAGATCTGCATGCTGCATGGCAATGCAAAAAAATAATATATTATGATTAATTATTAAATCATTGCCCAAGTGTGTGATGGGGTAGGAGGTGGGAGGAGGTTCAAGAGCAAAGGGACGTATGTAAACCTATTACTGATTCATGTTGATGTATGGCAGAAACCCACACACTTTGCGATGCAGTTTTCCTCCAATAAAAAATAAATTAAAAAAATTAGGATTCAGACTGTGTTACAGATGATGGAGAGGTCTCAGTATGGTGTTGGTGCTCCAATATCTGAGGAATGTATGTCTTTGAATTTGTTCTTAAATCACACAGGTGAATGTAAAATGGAACCAGAAAGGGAATAGACTCTAGAAAATCTATGTCTAATATTACTCACAGGCAAGATATCTCCAACTATAAATTTATTTTTGTATTATCACAAGTCTCATAGTCTATCAACAAATACCAGTCAGAAGGAAAGACAAATCATACTACCAAACTGCCTGGACTTCCCTGGTGGTCCTGTGGCTAAGACTCTGTGCTCCCCGTGCAGAGGGCCCTTATTCCATCCTTGGTCAGGGAACTAGCTCCCACATGTTGAAACTGAGAGTTTACATGCTGCAACAAAGATCTCAAGTGCCGCAGCCACATAAACAGAAATCAACATTTAAATAAAATATCAAACTCATTTTTTTTCAATGTCCCATCACCTGTGAATGAACAGACCATTGTAAACATTTAACTCTAGTTGCATTCTAGAAGTAACACTGAAATTCACCCATGGATTCAACAGGCTTCAAATGGGAAGAGAAAAAACTCAATTATCTGATTAAAGGAAAAATCTCTACCTTTAAACATTACGTACTTGTGTTGAAAGATAATTTACAGAATTAACGTATTAGTATTCATTTCTAAAATTCGTGGAAAACCACCATTTAAGGATATACTTGAAGAAAGATGCTTAGTAAACACAACATAATTATAAACTTTAAAACAACTCTTTCAAGATTTCTGGAACATGAGGCATTGATTACTTTTCATCAAATTATCTCATGTTGGGACTTCTCTGATGGTCCATTGTCAAAGATTCCATAGTTCCGGTGCAGGGGACCTAGGTTCCATCCTTGTTCCAAGAACTTCATCTGGCACACCACAACTAATGAAAGGCCTTTGCTGAACCCCGAAAGACTCAGAGCTTTTGTGTAATAGAGTAAAAGTATAAAAGAGATAGAAAGCTTCTGACATAGACATCAGAAGGGGGTAGAAACAGTGCCCCCTTGCTAGTGTTAGCAATGGAGTTATATACTTTTTAATTACTTATTACAGTGAATCAAAAGAATGTCTGGAGGTTGTAAAGACCTTACTAGACCCACTCCCATAATTTATAGGATTAGCCAGGTTTTTTCCAGAAACTGTCCTCTAGCAGGATACATTATTATTATATAATCCTAAGGAATGTAGAGGGGGGAAAAAGTTTGTCCTTTCCTCCTCCTTGAGAATTCCAGACCCCTCTCCTTGAGGACCCCCCAGACTTCTTATCAACCTGCCTAGGATTTGACTCTCTCATTAAAAGTTCTCATTCCACAACTAAAACATCCAGCATACCTTAAGAAAGATCGGAGATCCTCTGTACTACAACTAAGACCTGACTCAGTCATATAAAAAAATAATTTTAAATCATTTACAATTTTTTAAATTCTTTTATTGTAATATTTGTTTTATTTGGCTGTGTCTGGCCTTTCGTTGCACCCCATAGACTAAATGTCCAGTTGTGGTGTGAAGGCATAGGTCCATCATGAGCCTGTGGGATCATAAATCCCTGACCAAGAATCAAACTCCCGTCCCCTGCATTGAAAAGTGGATTCTTAACCGTGGACCAACAGGGAAGTCCATAAATACAAAAGGACATTGAAACGACCCAAGTGTCCATCAAAAGAAGAATGGATAAAGAAGATACGCTACATATATACAATGGAATGTTTGCCATAAAAAAGAACAAAATAATTTTCTGCCATTTGAAGTCCCATGGATGGACTACGAGATTGTTGAATGGAATGGGTCAGACAAAAGGATGGATGTCATATGTCATCAAGTATATGTGGAGTCTAGAAAGGGGGACAAAGGAACTTGTTTGCAGGAAAGAGATAGTCTTTTCTACAGAAAGCAAACATATGGTTACCAGATGGTAAGGAGGGAGAGAGAAGTTAGGAGATTGGGATGAAATGTACACACTACTATAGTTAGAACACATATCTGATGGGGACCTCTTGTGTACCTGAGAACTCTACTCTGTATTCTATAATGGCCTATATGGGAACAGAATTTAAGTAAAGAGTGTATATGTGTGGTTGATAAACTTGCTGTACACTGAGGCTAGCACAGCACTGTAGATCAATTATGCTTCAATAATAATTATAAATTAGTAGATTAACTACATTTCCTTCCAGTGTAAAATGTACACCTAAGAAGTTAATGAACACACCTCACAGCCTGTAGTTTGGCTGATATTTGTCTTTGCAGGCAACTTGTTTTAGTCACAAAGTCCTGTCCAACTCTTTGTGACCCCATGGACTGTGTAGCTCACCTGGCTCCACCTGCTCCTCTGTGGGATTTCCCAGACAAGCACAGTGGAGTGGGTTGCCATTTCCTTCTCCAGGGAATTTTCCTGACTGAGATATTGAACCTGGGTCTCCTTCACAGTAGGATTCGTTACCACTGAGCCACCTGGGAAGCCCTCACACCCAGCTAGGCCCATTGATTCAGACCTCCTACCAGAGCAAAGTGCTCTGGGATTCTTTCACTTAGGTACCAAAGACTGGTGATAGGGCAGATAAGGTTGGAAGCTGTAGCTATGTCAAGGATCAAAGATGAAAATGGAGCCAGCCCTTTAATTAGAGATGGTTAATTCTCATTTAAGTGTCTGCATTTCTTAACAAGAAGCATGGCTCTATGTGTGGCCACAGAGCCTTGCACCAAACCCTTGACCCCCTGGAGGATATCAGACCATCTTACTGGCAGGTCTGGCCCTGGTCAGCCTCATATCTCTACTTGCACCATCTTGAAGTGAAACAAGAATTCCAATGCAGAAGATGTGGAGGACATCAGAGGCAATCCCAGGGTAGAAAAAAGTTCTATTTGAAACCAAAACCATGCTTGAATAGGTCACATCCCACCTTGGAAAAGACCCTGAATCTGGGAATCACTGAGGCAAAAATGGAGAAGGGGCTGGCGGAGGATGAGATGGTTAGATAGCTTCACTAACTCAATGGACATTAAGGAAACTCTGAGAGAGAACTGAGGATAGAGAAGTCAGAGCTGCTGAAGTCCATGATGTCTCAAAGAGTCCCGCGGTCTTAACAATACCTTCATTGGTCCTCATTCAGGCATGAGGTGGGCAGGGCATTACAATCTGTCCAATCAAGAGGCCACTGAGTCAGGTGGGTGGGGTGATGCCTCCTGGGTGGGGACTTCTGCCTTTCTCTGTGCAGAGACTACTGTGTCCTGACCCATTCACTCGCCTGGTCTCTCTCATGTACCTTCTGTCGCCCTTTAATCTGCACTGCTCGTTGGAGTTGCTGGAATGGACTCAGACCTAGGAAATCTTGGAATGGTTAGTGTGGTTCCTCCCCACCCCCGGGCTAAGGACTTTGCAGAGGGACTGGTTGGCACTGGCTGAAACTGGTCATTTTTTGACTCAGCACCTCGCGATCAGTAACAGATCTGGGGATACACAGAGTCTGGATTCTTCTGGGTCCTCAGTACCCTCAGCGTCTCAGCAGGAAGGTTGGCCCGGCGACACAACTTCCGCAGCCCTTCTTCTCCCTCCGATTGTGTGGTGACATTGTGCGCGGTTTTAGGATGACTACGGGGACTTCGCTCCAGGGTCTGGGCATGGGATTAGCTGTTGTCTGACCTGACCCAGCACCTCCTTTTTGTCCAGGAGGCACCTGTTTTCCTCTGAGTTTTTTCAATGTTTCGGATGCTGAATCTCAACTCAAAGACTTTAGCTCAACAGTGTCTATTTGTAGGGCTGGCAATGAATTACTAAATTTCCAGATCGCGCCCCTCATTTCCAAATTCAGTTTTGCCTCTGCTATTCAAATGATATTGATATAAACTATTCTCCTCCATGGTACATTTCATACTAAAAGGGGAAACTGAGACTTAGTTCGCATAGTTGAAAACTGAACTTCATAAACTGGCAAACACTCACACAGGCAAAGTTTATTTTAGAGGGTAGAGATACAAACCTCTCAGCATAGAAACTGAGAGGGGTGCATGAGCCCCCAAAGGCAAGAATAGCAACAGTTTATATATTTACCAGTATTGATCTGTTCATTTTTGGTTGGCTTGGGGCACCTGCTATATGTAATTTTTGACCAATCAGTTAAAAAAGCTAAAATGTCCAGTTTGTCATTTTTATGACTTTTTGATTCCCCAGTCCTTGGGTTTGCTTTTGGGGTTTTTTTTTTAGGCATTCATTTGGCAGCCTGCAACTCTTTCTCATGACCTCAGGCTATTGTTTAAGGACCAGATGTATATTTAAAACTTAATGATCTAGCTGGTATATTTTTCCTTGATAATCTGTATGGCAATTACTGATTGTCTTATCATGGGTCTGGATGCTTTATGGCCCTTCAGACCAGGAATGCATTCCTCTGAATGCCTGAAAACTGTAACAAGTATAGCTATAGATTAGTGGAGCAGTACTCTTGCCTGGAAAATCCCATTGACGGAGGAGCCTGGTAGGCTGCAGTCCATGGGGTCGCTAAGAGTCGGACACGACTGAGCGACTTCACTTTCACTTTTCACTTTCTTGCATTGGAGAAGGAAATGGCAACCTACTCCAGTGTTCTTGCCTGGAGAATCCCAGGGACAGAGCAGCCTGGTAGGAGGCCATCTATGGGGTCGCACAGAGTCGGACACGACTGAGTGACTTCACTTTCACTTTTCACTTTCATGCATTGGAGAAGGAACTGGCAACCCACTTCAGTATTCTTACCTGGAGAATCCTGGGGACGGGGGAGCCTGGTGGGCTGCCGTCTGTGGGGTCGCAGAGAGTTGGACACCACTGAAGCAACTTAGTGGCAGCAGCAGCAGCAGCACATTCTGAGATAGAGGGTAAAGTCTGCATGAATTTTTAATGAATGAGTCTTCTGAGGAGAACTGGAAGCTTTTCTTCCTATTCCTATCACCAAATATGGGCACCCAGAAGGCCTGTAGAAATCAAATTTTACCAAAGCCCACCTGGCCACACAGTCCCAAAGTCCTCCAGGCCTTCAGAAGTAATCTAATGTTCCCAACTAAATGTAAATCTTCTTGTGGGGAAGCCCTGCTTTTAAGTTGTCTAATAAAGATCTTAGACTGTGCTCTTCCCTTTCCTCTCTCTCCATAATTTCATGCAGCTGGGAAGTTATTCTAAACTTAGAGCTCAGATCTGAAGAAAAAGGAATAAAACCGAGACCACAAAAGCCCTCTATTGTGTGTCTCAGAGCTTCTTCCAGCCAAACTATAGAGCCCACACTGAGATAATAGCCAGAATAGCTCTTTCTGGTCAAGCCCTGTCCCCTTGAGGAAAGGATAACAAGAGCTACAGATAGCAAGCGTGTTCACTAAAGTCCATATGCACTGATGGTGAATTTGTCCATTTAAAGGTTTCATCAGTGGATGCCTACAAAACAACATAAAGTCTCCATTCTGCAATTGCAGGACCTAGTATTTCTTGAGTAGACGCCCTAGCTGCTGCCTGGCCAACTTCATCTGGAGTTTATGGCATTAGAAGCTGTGATTCCCAATCTCATGAGAAAGAAGTGAAAAAATTTGAAGTAAAATCTTCCTAGATCAATGAGACTGGTGACTTCAAAGGGTAACTGTTGTCTCCAAAACTGGGAAAGAGAAAATAAAGAGGGTTCTCAAATATGGCACAAATATTGTTTTTAAGGCCTGTGCTGGAAAAAAAAAAAAAAAAAGAGTTGTTTTTCATTACACATGCAAAATGAAAGAAAAATATCCATAAACAGAATAACTTTCTTTAATACAAGATTTAAAATACACATAATGATAGTAAGTGAAGGAAAAGAAAGAAACAGAAGGTATAACTAACAATCACTGAGATTTTCTAAAAATTAATGACAGACAACAATGGTAGACACATGAAGCTCAGTGAATTTTAAATATGAAAACACCTGAAATGGAGACCAAAGTATATCATATTCAGAGCAAGAAAAATCAAAGGCAAAAGAATATATTTTAAGAATCTAGAGTAGGTGGGGTGGGAAACATCCCTGGTGGTCCATGGTTAAGAATCTGCCTGCCATGCAGGGGACACAGCTTTGATCCCTGGTCTGGGAAGATCCCACATGCCTCAGGGCAACTAAGCCCTTGCACCCTAGAGCTCATGCTTTGCAACAAGAGAAGCCACTTCAATGAGAAGCCCACGCACCACAGCTACACAGTAATCCCCACAGGACTCAACCAGAGAAAGCTCACATGCAGCAACAAAGACCCAGGGGAGCCAAAAATAAATAAATAAAGTTTTAAACTGTATAGGATTCTATATCAAGCGATATCATCCTTAAAAAATAAATAAGAACTTTCTAAGACAAAAATTGAGGGTGTTGGTCATTACATTGAAGTTGATGTTAGTCAACCTGCTTTGAAAGAAATGTTCAAAATTCATAAAAAGAATACAAATGAAAGTGGATTAGAAGAAGAAGACAATTTTTATATTATATATAACAAATGTAAAAACTAATTTATGTAAAAAAAATAACAACAATGACATTGCTAATGAAAACCTTGTGGAGTGAAATAAGAGACGGGGGAATTGAGACTAGTCTGGTATGAGGTACCTGTACAACCACTGCAGAAGTCAAGTGTTACTTGACAGAGGATGTGGGTTAGTTCTAACTGTACACCAAAAACTCAAGGGCAACCACTAAAAACGTGTTTTTGTTTTTTTTTTTAATGTGTAATTGATAGATAAAAGAGGATAAAATGAAGAATCAGGTAAAATGCCCAATTAAAGTCAGAGAAGGTAGAAAAAAGGGGGAAGGAAACTGAACAAAAGATCCAGGGCAACAAACAGAAACAGTAGAAGGTATGGTAGATATTAACCCAACTGTATTAATCACCACTTGAAGCACCAATAGTCTCAAAGCAAATGAAAGACAAATAGAGTAATAGATGTTAAAAATTCTAATTTTATGTTGTATACAAAAAACTCATTTTAAATATGGACACACAGGTAGATGAAAGGTAAAGGGATACAGAAAGATGTACCATGCCAAAACTAATCAAAAGAAAGGTGGCACTGGCATATCAATTTCAGACTATGCATATTGCAGACCTAGGAAGCCTGAGATAAAAAGCAGCTTTACATAATGACAGTCAGCTCCATTCTCCAAGAAGGCAAATGAATCCTTCATGTGTACACTCAGAAAAACAAAGGGGCAAAATAAAGCAAGGCCTGAAAGAGTGCAAGGAGAAATACATGAAACCATCATTACAGTCATACATCCTCACCCTCTTGTCAAAAGCTATAAATTTCATTAGGCAGAAAATCAGGAAGGACAGAGTTGAACTGAATAAGCACTATAGAACAACTTGATTTAGTTGTAATTTATGGAATGCTTTATGCAACAAGGACAGAATACACATTCTCAAGTTTACCCAGAACATTCACCAAGACAGAACACACACTCTGGGATATAAAACACGCCTTAACAAATCTGAAAAAAAAAATCATATAAACTATGCTCTTCAAAGGCATGTGAAAGTGAAAGTTGCTCAGTCATGCCTGACTCTTTGCAACCCCATAGACTATAGAGTCCATGGAATTCTCCAGGCCAGAATACTGGAGTGGGTAGCCTTTCCCTTCACCAGGGGATCTTCCCAACCCAGGGATTGAACCCAGGTCTTCCACATTGCAGGTGGATTCTTTACCAGCTGAGCCACCAAGGAAGCCCCTCAAAGACATTTATCTAGATATAAATAATAACAACAATAAAAATGAAATAGATGTCAATAACAGCAAGAGAGCTGGAAAACATCAATATGTGGAGATTCAACAAATTTTTAAAAAATACATAAGATCAAAGAAGTCTCAAGAAAAAGGAAATATATTTTCAGCTAAATGAAGTGAAAACACATTTCAAAAGATGTGGGATGCAGCAAAAGCATTGCCTAGAGGGAAATTTATGCCAGGAAACAAATATACTGGGAAAACACCAAGATGCAGAATTTTAAAAATAATAAAAGTTAGGGGGAAAATGTAACATAATTGTGGGATATTGATGGAGAATAAAATTTTAACTCTCAGTTTTTGACAAGATTAGCAACGCTGATAAAGATCTAGTCAAGATAACTAAGAAAGGGGAAACAAAAAGTATGAATATCAGAAAGGAACAGAGAGGGAATTGAAAATGAAAAAGGATTTGATAAAATCCAAACTCCATTGATGATTACAAACTACTAACAGAGGTAACTTTCACTTTCTGAGAAGGAACACCCTCATGAGTCCTGTGGCCAAATCTATAACGTGATTATCCCTGTAAAACATCTGAAAGGATCCATATACAATGACAAAGATAGCTTCTGGAATTAATAAGAGGCTGAGATCAATGGTTCATCAATTGCTTTCCTACAGAACCAAGTGAACTTGGACCCAAGTACTCAAATGCACTCAACTGAACTTGGACAAAGATGGAAAAGCGATTCAAATGAAAAGGAAATCCTTTAAACAGATACCACGGGAAATAATGCATAGTTACATAAAGCACACACAGACACACAACAAATGTAGACACAGGCCTAACACATTGCAAAAAAAAATTCAAGACATTTGTTAGATCTAAATGTAAAATGTAAAAGCAATAAACTCCTAGAAATTAACAAAGAAGGAAATGTATGTGACTTTGGCTTCTTTGATGAATTCTCAAATATAACCAAAATGCAAGGTCTGTAAAAGAAAACAAAAAGGTAGAATTTCACTTCAAAGAAAAGAAAAAAACACCTTGCTCTGAGGAAGATGGTGTTAAGAAAATGAACAGGCAAGCCAGGGTGCAGAAAAAAAATCTCTGCAAAACTCCTATGTGATAAATGATATGGTATCCAACATATCCAAAGAACTATTAAAGCTCAATAGTAAGAAGAATAAAACCTAGTTTAAAATAGGCAAAATGTCTGAATAAACAGTTCCCCAAAGAAGATATATTGAAAAGATATAGGCTATATGAAAACATACTCAACATCAAATGTCAATAGGAAATGGAAAATAAAACAGTCATGAGGCATCAGGACACAGTTATAAATGGCTCAAATTCAAAACTGTTGAACACAAAATATTGGTGAAGATGTGAATATAATTCTCAGTTACTGCTGAGGGGAAAGGAACTTGGTATCCCAATAGTGAAAGAAGATTTCCATCAAGAAAATAGACTCTTACTATGTATAGTAAGATCCAGCAATCATAATCTGTTAGTAATTTGCTATTTATCCCGATGTTTGCAGAAAACTTGTACACAAAGTTTACTCATGATTCACATGAGTTAAACAAGATATGCTTCAAGAGTCAAATCATCAGTGGTATATTCATATGATGAAATACTCGGTGATAAAAAAGAAATGAGGCGGCTTCCGGGTGATCCAATGGGTAAGAATCTACCTTGCAATGCAGGGGACACCAGTTTGATCCCCCACATGCTGTGGGGCAACTAAGCCAGCACACCACAACAACTGAGCCTGTGCCCCACAACTACTGAAGCCCCCATGCCCTAAAGCCCATGCTCCAAAACAAGAGAAGTCATTGTAATAAGAAACCTGTGCACTTCAGCAAAAAGTAGCCCCCACTCTCTGCAACCTCACACACACAGCAATGAAGCCCCAGCGCAGCCAAAAATAAATGAGGTTTCAAGCTATGGAAACACGTGGAGGAAGCTTAAAAGTATATTGCTAAGTGAAATAAGCCAATCAAACAAGGCTATCTACTGTATGGTTCCAAGCATATGACGATCTGGCAAAGACAAAAGCATGAGACAGTAAAATGATCTTCGGTTCTGAAGGATTTGGGGGCTAGAAAAAGAGACGAATCAATAGGTGAAGTACAGATATTTTTAGGGACGTGAAAGTACACTGCTGTGCTGTGCCTAGTCATGTTCGACTCTTTGCAACCCCATGGACTGTCATCCACCAGACTCCTCTGTCCATGGGGATTCTCCAAGAAAATATACTAGAGCAGGTTGCCATGCCCTCCTCCAGGGGATCTTCCCAACCCAGGGATCGAACCCAGGAATCCCGCATTGCAGGTGGATTCTTTACCATCTGAGCCCTCAGGGAAGCCCAAGAATACTGGAGGGGGTAGCCTATCCGCATTGCAAGAGGATTCTTTACCAGCTGAACTACCGGGGAAGCCCCAGAAGTACACAACATGTGCAAAAACAATGGACAGAAGTATTTGCCAAACCCAGACATTAAACATACATTATGCAATACAATACAAAAAACCCATGCTAAAGTAATCTGTGGACTTTGATGCATCAGGTTTGTTTCAACAATTGTCACACATGATTTTTTTAAAGTGAATCCTGAGTTATGTGAGAACTCTATAATTTCTGATCAATTTCTATCTTAACCTGAAAGTGTTCTAAAAAGCTGAGTCTGGAGTTCCCTGGTGTTCCAGTAGTTAGGACTCAGTGCTTTCAATGCCCTGGCCCCAGGTTCAGTCACTGGTCAGGGAATTAAGATCCTGCAAGCTGTGTGGTGCAGCCGCAAAAAAAAAAAAAAGAAAGAAAGAAACTTAAGTATATTAGGGGGAAAAAATGAAGAAAGATCTGTACAACTCACCCCTGATGACTGCCTGATGTTTAGTTAGATGTGGTGACCACTGGGTTTGGTTCTCCATCAAGGCTGTCCCAATTCAGGGATAAAGGGCAGCAAGTCTCCACTCAGCTCCACCAGGCACCAGGGTGCACTGTCATCCTGAGTCTAGGCACTTCCCTGAGCTGTGCATTCAGTTCATCCCCAGCAACTACCCAGGGAACCAAGGTGTTGGAGGAGGGTGGCTCCTCCAGCACCACAGGATCTTTCAAAGGATCAAAGAAAGAAATGTCCTTTCTCCAAGGGAGACATAAGCCAGACAGACGAGGTTTGGCTCCATCATACCACAAGTAGGTGTGAGCAGCCAAGCTGAGCTGCTGTTTCCAGAACAAGGGCTATAACAGGCACCTCAGTGGAGGGTCATACAATCAGAGCTTATGGGAGGCCTCTATTTTCTAGAGAACCCAGAATATGAGTAACTGAGCAAGATGCTATTGGTCCTCCTGGGAACAAGACACCTGCCTCTTGTCTGCAGGAAAACAGCCTCTGAAGCCTTCTTCATAGTAGAGTAAATTTAATCAGAGACAAGAGAAAATGCAAAAAGAAAGAAAAACAGTCAAGCAAGACAAAGTAATATATGGAATACATTCTATGGAATAATAAATAATAGTGGAAGAAATTAACTCTAGGGGCTTCCGGGTTGGCTCAGTGGTGAAGAATCCACCTACCAATGCAGGAGACACCGGTTCAATCCCTGATCCAGGAAGATCCCACATGCCTCTGAGCAACTAAGCCCACGTGCCACAACTACTGATCCTGTGCTCTAGAGCCCGGAAACTGCAACTACTGAGCCCACATTCATGGGCCCTGCACCCTAGAACCCCTGCTCCAGAACAAGAGAAGCCACCGCAGTAAGACCCCACTCACCACAACTAAAGAAAAGCCTGTGCAGCAACGAAGACCTAGCACAGCCAAAAAAGAAAAGAAAAATAAATAAACAAATAATTTTTTTAAAGAAGTTAACTCTATGCTGCCCACAATCAGGCAGATCCTAGGCTGGTTGGAACTAGAAGTCTGATGATGTTAACTCCAGATTACCTCACCACCAAACAATCAGAAGAATGTCCACAAGCTGACCACATATCCCACAACCTTCTCCCTCACCCTGTCTTTAAAAACCTCTCTCAGAATCTTCCAGAGAGTTCAGGCCTATGAAGTTCTAGCTATCTGGATGCCTGGCTCGATGCCCTGCAATAAACACTACACTTTCCTTCACCACATCCCAGTGTCACTAGACTGGCTTTGCTGCCCAACAGCATGTGGACCCAAGTTTGGTTCCATAAACCCATAGAGATAATTACAGCTCTACCAGCATATAGCTGTGAGACCCAGGGCTGTGCCTTGCATCAGAAGCCTATGGACAACTTAAGGCCTTACTCCAGAGAGCCTCCCATCATGGCCCAGAGGGTTAGAGGCCTCCTCCACGACACTGATAACTTTATAGAGCTTAAGAAATCAGAACTTAAGTTGGATTTGAACCAACGCCTTTGCTGCATCAGCTGAGACTGGGTGTTGGTCCACCAGTACCAGAGGGCAAGGGTCTCTGTTGCAATAGATGCAGGGCCGACAGCCCCAGAGTGACTTAAAACTTTTGATGAGTCTTCTGGAATCTCATCACCTCCTGGCTGCCTTTATTCCTGTCTCTTGACTTTTCGTTTCTCTCTGAAATAACTGCTCTCTATGCAGTATTCTTGCCTGTGAATTCCCATGGACAAAAGGAGCCTGGTGGGACAAAAGATGAGACATGACTTAGTATCTAAACAACAACCAAATAGTGACTACCTTTTAGGCTCACCTCCTTCACTGGTACACTCATCCTTCTAGCCCCTAGCCCTCCCTCCAGGTCTAATGTCTGGGTAACCCCAACCTCAGTCACACCTTCACTCTAAACACAGGTTCCAGCTAAGACACCAACCTAGGACCACTGGAAGGAGAGCCCCGTTCTCATATTCCTGCTCCCAACTCTGTGTCCTCCAACTAGAGAGGAAACTCCTGTTCCCCAACTCAGAAACTGCTAACTCTGAGACCTCCAAACTGACAACTAATGCTTGGTGGAGTCAGCAATGCCACACAGGGCAGCACAGGGCACAGGAAAACCTCCCCAGCAAACACCAGCTCACAGAGGAGGAGCCTCCAGTCTTTCTTATCAGCCTGTCCAAGTAAGATGCCCTAGTGGAAAACAAGGGGTGAGGCTTAACTTTCACTAGTGAAGCATCCAGTATGTAGATCCCAAATAATCATCTCAAGAACAAAAAAGTGCAAGAAAAATAGGCATTTTGCATTGGATTGTTTATAAAGAAACACTAAAAGTAGTTATTTAAACTGGTTACCTGAGCATGGCTGGAGATAAGAGCAGAGAAGTGGGGGAATACATGGAGAAGGGAGTCTGAGATACTTTCCTCCCTTGGGAATTTAAACTACGTAAAAACTGCAAGTTCTGGTCCTTTGATGGGGGCAGGGGTGTGTTGTGTGTTTGTCGCTCATTGGTGTCCAACTTTTTGCGACCCTATGGTCTGTAGCCTGCCTGGCTCCTCTGTCCATGGGATTCTCCAGGCAAGAATACTGGAGTGGGTTGCCATTTCCTTCTCCAGAAAGAAGGGGTTGTGGGAAGGGATAAATTAGGAGGTTGGGATTAACATACACACACTGCTGCTGCTGCTAAGTCACTTCAGTTGTGTCCGACTCGATGAGACCCTGTAGACGGCAGCCCACGAGGCTCCCCCATCCCTGAGATTCTCCAGGCAAGAACACTGGAGTGGGTTGCCATTTCCTTCTCCAATGTATGAAAGTGAAAAGTGAAAGTGAAGTCGCTCAGATCAGATCAGTCACTCAGTCGTGTCCGACTCTTTGCGACCCCATGAATCGCAGCACGCCAGGCCTCCCTGTCCATCACCAACTCCCGGAGTTCACTCAGACTCACGTCCATCGAGTCAGTGATGCCATCCAGCCATCTCATCCTGTTGTCCCCTTCTCCTCTTGCCTCCAATCCCTCCCAGCATCAGAGTCTTTTCCAATGAGTCAACTCTTCGCATGAGGTGGCCAAAGTACTGGAGTTTCAGCTTTAGCATCATTCCTTCCAAAGAAATCCCAGGGCTGATCTCCTTCAGAATGGACTGGTTGGATCTCCTTGCAGTCCAAGGGCCTCTCAAGAGTCTTCTCCAACACCACAGTTCAAAAGCATCAATTCTTCGGCGCTCAGCCTTCTTCACAGTCCAACTCTCACATCCATACATGACACTGGAAAAACCATAGCCTTGACTAGACAAACCTTTGTTGGCAAAGTAATGTCTCTGCTTTTGAATATGCTATCTAGGTTGGTCATAACTTTCCTTCCAAGGAGTAAGCATCTTTTAATTTCATGGCTGCAGTCACCATCTGCAGTGATTTTGGAGCCCCCCAAAATAAAATCTGACACTGTTTCCACTGTTTCCCCATCTATTTCCCATGAAGTGATGGGACCGGATGCCATGATCTTCGTTTTCTGAATGTTGAGCTTTAAGCCAACTTTTTCACTCTCCACTTTCACTTTCATCAAGAGGCTTTTGAGTTCCTCTTCACTTTCTGCCATAAGGGTGGTGTCATCTGCATATCTGAGGTTATTGATATTTCTCCCAGCAATCTTGATTCCAGCTTGTGTTTCTTCCAGTCCCGTGTTTCTCATGATGTACTCTGCATATAAGTTAAATAAGCAGGGTGACAATATACAGCCTTGACATACTCCTTTTCCTATTTGGAACCAGTCTGTTGTTCCATGTCCAGTTCTAACTGTTGCTTCCTGACCTGCATACAGATCTCTCAAGAGAAAGGTCAGGTGGTCTGGTATTCCCATCTCTTTCAGAATTTTCCACAGTTTCTTGTGGTCCACATAGTCAAAGGCTTTGGCATAGTCAATAAAGCAGAAATAGATGTTTTTCTGCAACTCTCTTTCTTTTTTGATGATCCAGTGGATGTTGGCAATTTGATCTCTGGTTCTTCTTCCTTTTCTAAAACCAGCTTGAACATCTGGAAGTTCACGGTTCATGTATTGCTGAAGCCTGGCTTGGAGAATTGTAAGCATTACTTTGCTAGCGTGTGAGATGAGTTCAACTGTGCGGTAGTTTGAGCATTCTTTGGCATTGCCTTTCTTTGGGATTGGAATGAAAACTGACCTTTTCCAGTCCTGTGGCCACTGCTGAGTTTTCCACATTTGCTGGCATATTGAGTGCAGCACTTTCACAGCATCATCTTTCAGGATTTGGAATAGCTCAACTGGAATTCCATCACCTCCACTAGCTTTGTTCGTAGTGATGCTTTCTAAGGCCCACTTGACTTCACATTCCAGGATGTCTGGCTCTAGGTCACTTAGCAACCCCATGGACTGCAGCCCACCAGGCTCATCGGTCCATGGGATTTTCCAGGCAAGAGTACAGGAGTAGGGTGCCATTGCCTTCTCCAGAAAGAAGG
Organism: Bos mutus; assembly: GCF_027580195.1. Lineage (NCBI taxonomy): Eukaryota > Metazoa > Chordata > Mammalia > Artiodactyla > Bovidae > Bos > Bos mutus. The sequence goes on along the minus strand of NC_091623.1, from coordinate 53,086,455 downwards.
GGTTGTGGGAAGGGATAAATTAGAAGGTTGGGATTAACATACACACACTGCTATGCATAAAATGTGTTTCCTAGCTGGCTCGGTGGTAAAGAATCTGCCTGTCAATGCAGGAGACGTGGTTTCCATTCCTGGGTTGGGAAGATCCTCTAGAGAAGGGAATGGCTACCCACTCCAGTATTCCTGCCTGGATAATTCCCAGCAGAGGAACCTGGCAGGCTACAGTTCATGGGGTTGTAAAGAGTCCACCATGACCGAACGACTTTCACATTCATTTTTCAATTAAGAAAAAAAAAAAAAGATAAAGGGACAAAAGCCTCTGAAACCAAAAGATTTGGTGGGCTTGCACATTGGTGAACACATGGTGGTGCTGGGACTGTGGCAGGCCTGGAGAGGACATGGAAGTTCTGTGCCTCTTCTGTGCCAAACCTTGCCTTACACATCTCTTCCATCTGTTCATTTGTATTCTTCAAAATAGCCTTTGCAATAAATCAGCAATAGCAACTTAAAAATCAGATTCTTTAAACAGAAAATGGATATAAAACTGCAACCTATTAAAAAAAAAAACTTGCAAACTAAAAAACAAGGGACATTAAGGTTTGTCCCGCTATTATAGTAAACAGAATGGTCCCCTGTGGACAGAATGATGACCCTCCATGTGGTCAAGGGACACTCTGGAAAAGGCACAGGGCTGAGGGTGCAGAGCTGCCCAGAAAGGCTCCAAGTCAGGCCGAAGACACCACCCACAGGGACCTGACCATGCACTTGGGGTCCTCACTGTCAGCCACACACCAACGCTACCAACCATATGGTACTGAGGTCTGCGCAGCACCGGGAGAGCACTGTAGTCCAGAGACTTCCGAGTTGACCGAGAGGAGGCCAGTTAAGGCTGATCCCGACCAGATCTTTGGCGAGTCCCCGCAAACCCGGGCAGCACACTCCCCATTGTGAAGTGTTCTGAATCTCTCTGTGTACTTCCCTGGATTCCAACGACCAGTGCATATACGAAGACAAGAAGATAATGAAGGGCTACCACGAACCCCGAAGCGTAGGCTAAACGCCTCCTTCCGAGCATCTAAGGGACAACGAAAGGACAACCACACGCAGAAGGCACATCGTCCCGCCCACCTGCTTCAGCGGCCTCCTGGTTGGGCAGATCCCAGTGCCCCGCCCCTCATGCATGAGAAATGACCTAGGGAAGGTGGGATGAGACCTGCCACCTCCAGGCACCTTTGGATTGTGACAGAAGTATTTCCTCTCCTGAAATTGCCTGTGCTGTCTTCACCTGTTTCTCCTGCCCTGGGATTCCTGATTCTGTTTCAAGGCAGAGCAAGTACAGATTAGAGTATGGCCCACACCAGAGGCCATACTGGCACAAGAGGGTCTTATGGAGGTCCTCCATGGGTCAAGGGTTTGGTGGAAGGCTCTATGGCCACTCATGGAACTGTGGTTCTTCTCAAAAAAAGCAGAGGATGTCCTTGGTGGTCCAGTGGTTAAGAACCAGTCTGCCAACCAGGTAACACAGATTTGATCCTTGGTCCAGGAAGATCGCATATGCCACTGGGCAGTTGAGCCAGTGGGCCACAGCTACTGAGCTCGCACTTGGCAATAAAAGAAGCCCTTGCAATGAGAAGCCCACTTACAGTGACTAGAGCAAGCTTGGGTGCACAGCAACGAAGACCAAGCATGACCAGAAAGAAAGAAAAGAGAAACAGACACTTAAATATGAATTCACCATCTACAATAAAGCAACTGATTACATTTTCATCTTTGGTCCTTCAGCCTTCCATCCATCCCATCACCATCCCCACTCCTGAGGTACTTATCCTAAGAATTTCCGATCACTTGGCTCCGGTAGTCCAAAATGCATTACTTGGATGAAATCTCAAAAACGAAAGAATGATCTCTGTTCGTTTCCAAGGCAAACCATTCAATATCATGGAAATCCAAGTCTATGCCCCAACCAGTAATGCTGAAGAAGCTGAAGTTGAACAGTTCTATGAAGACCTATAAGACCTTCTAGAACACCCAGAAAAGATGTTCTTTTCATTATAGGGGACTGGAATACAAAAGTAGGAAGTCAAGAAACACCTGGAGTAACAGGCAAATTTGGCCTTGGAGTACAGAATGAAGCAGGGTAAAGGCTAATAGAGTTCTGCCAAGAGAACGCACTAGTCATAGCAAACACCCTCTTCCAACAATACAAGAGAAGACTCTACACATGGACATCACCAGATGGTCAACACCAAAATCAGATTGATTATATTTTTTGCAGCCAAAGATGGAGAAGCTCTATACAGTCAGCAAAAACAAGATCGGGAGCTGACTGTGGCTAGGATCATGAACTCCTTATTGCCAAATTCAGACTGAAATTGAAGAAAGTGGAGAAAACCACTAGACCATTTAGGTATGACCTAAATCAAATCCCTTACGACTATATAGTGGAAGTGAGAAATAGATTTAAGGGACTAGATCTGATAGACAGAGTGCCTGATGAACTATGGGATGAGGTTCATGACATTGTACAGGAGACAGGAATCAAGACCATCCCGAAGAAAAAGAAATGCAAAAAAGCAAAATGGCTGTATGTGAAAAGAAGGGAAGCAAAAAGCAATGGAGAAAAGGACAGATATACCCATTTGAATGCAGAGTTCCAAAGAATAGCCAGGAGAGATAAGAAAAAGCCTTCCTCAGCGATCAATGTAAAAAAATAGAGGAAAACAATAGAATGGGAAAGACTAACGATCTCTTCAAGAAAATTAGAGATACCAAGGGAACATTTCATGCAAAGATGGGCACAATAAAGGACTGAAATGGTAGGGACCTAACAGAAGCAGAAGATATGAAGAAAGGGTGGCAAGAATACACAGAAGAACTGTACAAAAAATATCTTCATGACCCAGATAATCACGATGGTGTGATCACTCACCTAGAGCCAGACATCCTGGAATGTGAAGTCAAGTGGGCCTTAGGAAGCATCACTACAAACAAAGCTAGTGGAAGTGATGGAATTCCAGTTGAGCTATTTCAAATCCTGAAAGATGATGCTGTGAAAGTGCTGCACTCAATATGCCAGCAAATTTGGAAAACTCAGCAGTGGCCACAGGACTGGAAAAGGTCAGTTTTCATTCCAATCCCAAAGAAAGGCAATGCCAAAGAATGCTCAAAACTACCATACAGTTGCACTCGTCTACACGCTAGCAAAGTAATGCTTACAATTCTCCAAGCCAGGCTTCAGCAATACATGAACCGTGAACTTCCAGATGTTCAAGCTGGTTTTAGAAAAGGAAGAAGAACCAGAGATCAAATTGCCAACATCCACTGGATCATCAAAAAAGAAAGAGAGTTGCAGAAAAACATCTATTTCTGCTTTATTGACTATGCCAAAGCCTTTGACTATGTGGACCACAAGAAACTGTGGAAAATTCTGAAAGAGATGGGCATACCAGACCACCTGATCTGCCTCTTGAGAGATCTGTATGCAGGTCAGGAAGCAACAGTTAGAACTGGACATGGAACAACAGACTGGTTCCAAATAGGAAAAGGAGTCTGTCAAGGCTGTATATTGTCACCCTGCTTATTTAACTTATATGCAGAGTACATCATGAGAAACGTGGGACTGGAAGAAACACAAGCTGGAATCAAGATTGCTGGGAGAAATATCAATAACCTCAGATATGCAGATGACACCACCCTTATGGCAGAAAGTGAAGAGGAACTCAAAAGCCTCTTGATGAAAGTGAAAGAGGAGAGTGGAAAAGTTGGCTTAAAGCTCAACATTCAGAAAACGAAGATCATGGCATCTGATCCCATCACTTCATGGCACATAGACGGGGAAACAGTGGCTGGCTTTATGTTTCTGGGCTCCAAAATCACTGCAGATGGTGATTGCAGCCATGAAATTAAAAGACACTTATTCCTTGTAAGGAAAGTTATGACCAACCTAGATAGCATACTCAAAAGTAGAGACATTACTTTGCCAACAAAGGTCCGTCTAGTCAAGGCTGTGGTTTTTCCTGTGGTCATGTATGGATGTGAGAGTTGGACTATAAAGAAAGCTGAGCGCCGAAGAATTGATGCTTTTGAACTGTGGTGTTGGAGAAGACTCTTGAGAGTCCCTTGGACTGCAAGGAGACCCAACCAGTCCATCCTAAAGGAGATCAGTCCTGGGTGTTCATTGGAAGGACTGATGTTGAAGCTGAAACTCCAATACTTTGGCCACCTGATGTGAAGAGTGACTCATTTGAAAAGACCCTGATGCTGGGAATGATTGAAGGCAGGAGGAGAAGGGGATTACAGAGGATCAGATGGTTGGATGGCATCACCAGCTCGATGGATATGGGTTTGGGTGGACTCCGGGTGTTGGTGATGGACAGGGAGGCCTGGCGTGCTACGGTTCATGGGGTTGCAAAGAGTCAGACATGACTGAGTGACTGAACTGAACTGAACTGAATTGGCTCCGGTAGGAGCTCTGAATCACTCAGCCATGTGTGTGTGCTAGGACAAACCTCAGTCAAACCACAGGCTGTGAGGTATATGCTTTAATTTCTCAGATGTATGTTTTACACTGGAAGGCAATTTTATTTATTTATAATTATTATTGGAGCATAGCTGATCTACAATGCTGTGCTAGCTTCAAGTGTACAGCAAGTGAATCAGCCACACAAATATACACACACACTCTTTTCTTAGATTCTCCTCCCATATAGGCCATTACAGAGTACAGGGTAGAATTCCCTTGTCTACATAAGAGGTCCCCATCAGTTATATATTCCACATTTAGTAGTGTGTACATGTCATCCCAGTCTCCTAATTTATCCCTCTGTCTTTATCCACTATTAACCATACATTTGCTCTCCACAGCCCATCTGTCCTGCAAACGAGTTCACTTGCACCCCCTTTTTATACTCTACATATAAGTGACATCACACAACATCCATCCTTCTCTGTCTGACCCACTCCACTCAGCATAATCTCATGGCCCATCCATGTGGCTGCAAATGGCATTATTTTTTTTTTTTTTTTTAATGGCTGATATTCCATTACGTATGTGTACCATACTTTCTTTATCCATCCCCCTGTTGATGAACATTTGGGTTGTTTACATGTCCTGGCTACTGTAAATACTGCTTCAGTGAACATCGGGATGCAGGTGTGTTTTCAAATTATGATTTTCTCCAGCTATATGCCTAGGAGTGGGTTTTCTGGGTCTTATGATAGCTCTTAATATCTTCTGCTTCTGTTAGGTCCATACCATTTCTGTCCTTTATTGTGCCATCTTTGCATGACATGTTCCCTTGGTATCTCTAATTTTATAGAAGCGATCTCTTGTCTTTCCCATTCTGTTGTTTTCCTCTATTTCTTTGCATTGATCACTGAGGAAGGCTTTCTTATCTCTCCTTGCTATTCTTTGGAACTTTGAATTCAAATGGGTATATCTTTCCTTTTCTCCTTTGCCTTCAGCTTCTCTACTTTTCGCAGCTATTTGTGAGGCCTCCTCAGACAACTATTTTGCCTTTTTGCACTTCTTTTTCTTGGGGATGGTCTTGATCACTGCCTCCTGTACAATGTCACAAACCTCTGTCCATAGTTCTTCAGGCACTCTGTTTTTAGTTTTTTAAGGACCTTCCATAGTGTTCTCCATAGTGGCTGTACCAATTTACATTCTAAACAACAGTGTAGGAAGGTACCCTTTTCTCCACACCCTCTCTAGCATATATTGTTTGTAAATCTTTTGATGATGGCCATTCTGACCAGTGTGAGGCGCTTTTGAACCTTGTACTTTTGATTTTCATTTCTTTAACAACTAGTAATACTGTGCATCTTTTCTTGTGTTTTTGGCCATCTGTATGTCTTTGTTGTAGAAATCTCTATTTAGATCTTCACATATTTTGATTTTTTTTTTCTGATTTTTTTTTTATATACAGTTGCATTTGCTGTTCATATATTTTGGAGATTAATTCCATGTGGTTGCTTCATTTGCACATATTTTCTCCTATTCTGAGGATGGTTGTTTTGTTTATGGTCTCCTTTGCTGTGCAAAAACTTTTAAGATTAATTAGATCCCATTTTTTGGTTTTATTTTCATTACTTTAGGAGGTGGACCAAAGAATAGATTGCTGTGATTTATGACAAAGAGTATCCTGTCTGTTTTCCTCAAAGAGTTTTATAGTGTCCAGCCTAACTTGAAAGTCTATAATCCATTGTGAGTTTATTTTTGGGTATGGTGTTAAGGAGTGTCCTAATTTCATTGTTTCATGTGTACCTGCTGCTGCATAGTGGCCATGATGGTTTTACAGAGGGAGCAGAGGATCATCTGGCTTTGAGAGCCTGGCATGTGGGAAATTTTAAATCAATGTTCCCTGTGGCTAGAAAACCTTGCAATATCTATATCTATATCTATATCTATATATATATGACAGTTGTACTCCTATTTCCACTGATAAATGAAAAACAATTGTATGTGAGATAGGAATGCATCTGGAAACTTGTCCCACTCCATAGGCATAGCTTTATTGAGGTATACCTAGTTGATTCATTGGAAAAGTCCCTGATGCTGAGAAGGACTGAAGGCAAAAGGAGAAGGGGGCAGCAGAGGATGAGATTACCAATTCAATGGACATGAATATGAGGAAACTCCCACAGACAGTGAAGGTGGCAAGCCTGACATGATGCAGTCCATGGGGTCACAAAGAGTCGGGCATGACTTAGCAACTGAAGAACAACCACTGACTAATAAAACTGCATTTAAAGATTACAGCATGATGATGATCTGATGTACTGTATTGTACAATTGAAATGTCCTAAAAGAGTGGATCTTAAGCATTCGGACCACATACAAAAAATGAAGGCAACTAAGTGACGTATGTATTAAGTAATCTGGAAACTCCTTTTGGTTCCCAAGAGACTTCACTGCAAAACCCTTTTCCATTGTAAAAACACTTCATGCATTGGTTTATTTGAACAGCTTTATTGAGATGTATTACACATATTGTAGAAGGCATCCATTAAGTGTACATTTTATAGATTTCAAATATTTGTAGGTAGATGCAATCATCACAATAGTCAACTTAAAAAAATTACTTTAGGTGCCTCATGGGTTAAGAATCCACAAGCAGGGGACAAGGATACAGTTCCTCATGGGAGAACTAAGCCCTCATACCACGACCTGAGAGAAGCCTAAAGGTCACAATGAAAGATCCTACATGCTGCAAGGAAGTGTGCTGCCACTAAGACCAACCAAATAAAATAAATGAATAAATATTGCAAAGTGTTTAACAAATATTTGTTTGGCTAAGTCAAGTCTTAGTTGTGGCACAGGGCATTTTTGATCTTTGTTGGGGCATGCTGGATGAAGTTTTATTTGTTTTAGTTGCCAAATGGGAACATTTAGTTGAGGGATGTGGGGTGAAGTTCCCTAAACAGGGATGGAAACCAGGCCCCCTGGATTGAGAATGTGGAGTCTTAGCCACTTGACCACCAGGGAAATCCCACAATGAGATAAGTTGATAGAAAGTAATCCATGCCTCATGTTCCAGATCTTCAATATGAAAAAGTTTTAAAACTTTATGTTGTTTATGTTGTATTTACTAAGGATCTTTCCTCAAGTGTATCTTGGAATGGTGAACTTCTCCTAATTTTAGAAATGAAAACTGTATAAGTTAATTCTGTAAGGGTGGGGGAACTGAAGCAGGGTCGGATTCCCCACATCAGGGCAATAATTGTTTGGGACAGAGGGAAAGCATCTGAGGCTGTTTAAGAGTGCAGCTGCTGATCTGTGAGGACTGAATGGAGTGAGAACAACACAGACAATCCTGTAATCATTCTTAATGGAATTCATTTCATCACAGTCTTTGACTAGAGGTGTATCTTATGGGTCACTGGTAATATGGCACTGAAAATACCCATGATGAATAACAAATTACTTTTTTGACAAAAATTGTGACTGAAAATAAGAAAATGACCTAAGAATAATGTAGCTGACCTCCTTTTTATGGGATGAAACTGACTGATACTGAACAATGATTAAAGGAAGAAAACTGCAAGATTTTTCAGGATACTCATAAATAAGATGGGCACTTTAATATATTCTTTGAGGAAATGGAAAACAACATGTGTTAGCTAACAAATGCTTCAAAAACGGTTGGTATGTATTTGAAATGAGTACATAAATGACTGTTTCACAAAAAATTAGTTCTAGACATTGAGAATAAAATATGATAAAAACACATTGAAGACTTATGTTCAGTTACAAGTAACAGGAAACACCCACAGCCTTCCTGACAGAAGGAAGGTGCTTCTTCCCACATGGAAACAGTGGGTCAAGGATGGCATTTCACAATGCACTAGAGAAACAAAGATATAACCCAGAGAAGAGTGGAATCAGATATTCCCAACCATAAAACTCTGAAATATTTTTGTAGTGGACACAAGACGCCTCACAGAAAAGATTCAAACTCTGCTGGAGATCTTTGATGTGGAAGCTGTGATGACATCAGGGGATAAGACATCTATAAAAATGGAAATCAAACATTGGTTGCTGCTATTGAGGTTACTCCTGACTACAAGGACACAGAATCTAGAAAATAAGCTGGAAGATGGTGTTCTTGAAGTTCCTATATTCTGCCTCTCTCCCAGTGTCAGACTCCAGTATCTGAGGAATGTCTTATTTGCATCTGCTTTTAAATCACACACAGGTGGGCTATTGGTGAATGCTGATATGAACCACAAATGGGATGGATTCTGAAAAGTCTGGGTCCTAATATTACTCACAAGCAAGATATCTCCAACTCTAGATTTTGTGTATTATTACAAGTCCCACAGTCTATTCAACAAATACTAGTCAGAAGGAAACACAAAAAGCAAATAGGAAAAAAAAGTCATAATTTACATAACAGTATACTCTTTGACATCCTAGTTATTTATTTCAAGTTTTTAATAGAATGGAAAATGACAAAAGACTCCTAAGTGCACAACCAGCAAAAGGCATCTTTCCCAGTAAAATATTTGTAATTACAAATGTCCAAGAATTGCCACATGAAACTACTAGGAAAATCCCTAAAAATACCAAACTGTCATTTTTCAATGACCCATTAACAGAAAATAAACAGAACATTTTAAAAATTGAAGCCTCACTGCATACTAAAAATACTTAAATTCACCGATGACTTCAACAGTTTGCAAATATAAAAGGAAAAAAATCACTTATCTGATTAAAGGAGAAAGCACTACCTTTAAACCTTATGTACTGCTATTGTTGGAAGACAACTTATAGAATTAAATCATGTTAATATTCATTTCTAAACTTAGTAAAAATCCATCATTTAAGGATACACCTGAAGAAAGATTTTCAATAAGCACAGCATATTTTAAAACTTTAATGCAACTCTTTTGGAACTTCTGTGGCAATCCAGCGGTTAAGACTCTGGTTTCACCATTCAAATATACACTTGAGGAAACATCTTTAGAGTCATAACATTTTTATAAAATTTTTTTTTGGTTGTTCTCTTAGTTGCGGCACAAGGAATCTTCATTGCAGTATGCAGGGTCTCTCTCTCTCTCTTTTTGTGGCATCTGGGGTCTAGTTTTCTGAACAAGGATCAAACTCTGGCCTCCAGCATTGGGGCCATGGAGTCTTAACCACTAGACTACCAGGGAAGTCCCTGTAAAGTTTTAAAACAACTCTCTTTCAGGACTTTTTTGGCAGACTATTGAAGAGTTTGAGCTTCCACTGCAGGGGGCACAGGTTCAATCCCTGGTCAGGGAACTAAGATCCCACATGCCAATGGCATGGCCAAAAACAATTAATAATAAACAACAATAAAACAACTCTTTCATATTGAACACTTTCTGGAACATGACACCTGGATTGCTTTCCATCAAGTTTCTCATGTTACTTACATGTATATTTTCTCTCTGTTTTTATATGTAATGATATATGCCAATTAAGTGCTTCCCAGGCTGTTCACAACCAAGGTTTTAACTACTGAATCCTCCTATGTTTTCATACACTAAGATTAGAATAGCCATTCCTACAATTTTTACATTTTATATGATTTCCATCCAGTGTGTAGTCTCATGTGTCTTTGAATGGTTGAGAGACAAATGGAGGATTCCCAACATTCCTGTCAAATTGATAGGGTTTCTGTCCAGTGTCAATTCTTTCATGCACTTGAACCTAAATGGAAGTTAAGGTTTCCCCATGTATTTTACACTCATAGGTATTTTATCTAGTATGGGTTCTCAAATGAACTTACAAAACTTTTTATAACATTGATACGGGTTTCTCTCCAGTGTGTTTCCTTTCATGTGTTTTATGAGAAATGGAATTAATGAATGCTCTCACATTCTTTACATTTATAAGGTCCCTCTCCAGTGTGTGTGTTCATGTGTTTCTGAAGAGTAGGCTTCACTCTGAAGGCTTTCCCACATTCTTTACACTCAGGGCTTTTTTCCAGAATGGATTCTTTCATGTTCTCAAAGAGACCAAGCATTACTCAGTTCTTTAGAACATGTTTTACCTATATACAGTATCTCTCCTATGTGCAGTCTTTTGTGTGCTTGAAAGAAACAGAAATAACTGAAGGTTTTACCATACTGTTTACATTCATAGGCCTTTGTGAACTCTTTCATGTATTTGAATACTTTCAGGGCTTTAAAAGGTTTTTCCACATTGTTTACCTTCACAGGGTTTCTCTCCATTGTGACTCCTTTCATGTATTCTAAGAAAACTAGGATAAATTAATGCTTTCTCATATTTCTGACATTTATAAGGTAAATCTCCAGTGTGTGTGGTACCATGTGTTTTTGAAAAGTTATTTGCCACATGAAGACTTTCCCACATTGTTTATTTACATTCATAGGGCTTTTCCCCTATGTTACTTCTTTTGTGCTGTCAAAGGATTTTTGATATGGAAAGACTTTTGCACACTCATAACATTCGTAGGGTTTCTCTCCAGTGTAACTCCTTTCATGTGTTCTGAGGTCACTGGGAGAAACGAATGTCTTCCCACACTCTTCAGATTTACATACCTTCTCAGGGCACTTTTCAGGCTCTCTTGGTTTATCGTCAATGTGACATTTCTCGTGTCTAGTAAGGGATGAATGATGCTTGTAGGTTTTTCCATATGCAGTGTAATCCAATGGTTTCAAATCAATGTTTTTCTTCAGATTGCATATTGAAATAAGGTTGAAGTCTTCTTTGCATGAACTAATGTCTTTTCTTTCAGAGAGACTCTCTATCATAGTACTTCTGGAAATCATAAGAAGAACATTATTAATTTATTATTTTACATTTATTGTATTTATTATGATTTACAAAAATAGTGAGTTTTTCTATGTTCTATGAATTGTTACAAGCTGAATATACTGAATTTTCTACAATGGAACCTCAACCTTTCTATTAAAAAGTGATGTTGAAATACAGGCTTTATGAATTCTGATGGCACATGAACTGTATTGGAAACACTGACCATTTATATCACATCAAAATATTTTTCATAAAAAAACTAAATTTGAAGACAGGGCTATTTCTTTCTCTGCTTCTTTTAAAATTTTCATCACAGACCACACTTTTCACATGAGACATGTTTTGTGTTTTGAGTATGGCTCACCTAAATTTTCTCCCCTGGTTTTCCTCCTGATCTTCAATGTCAAGATCTTACTGGCTTGATCCTGAAATGCAGACCTAGAAAAATTTCTCAAAGTATTAGAAATTACAGGAAAATCATGAAATATTAGGTCCATGATGAGCTGTGTGACACAACTCAGTTTCTTTTTTTTCTTTTTCTGTTTTTCACCACACTGTGCAGCTTGAGGGATATTATTAATAGTTCCCTGATAGTGGTTGAACTTGGGCCACACAATTGAAAGTGTTAAGGCCTAATCACAAAACTGCCAGGGAATTTCTTTGTTTTTTTCCTCTACTTTCTTTACCAATGTCCTCCATTTCCACATTCCACATCTTTGAACAATACTGATGTAAAAAACTTGTTCTCTCATTGAAAAAAAAGGAGGAAATTTCTTCATTCTTACATACTGAGATCAATGAGGACAATTGTTAGGTAGTTTGAACATTCTTTGGCATTGCCTTTCTTTGGGATTGGAATGAAAACTGACCTTTTCTAGTCCTGTGGCCACTCCTGAGTTTTCCAAATTTGCCAACATATCAAGTATAGCACTTTAATGGCATCATCTTTTATAGTTTTAAATAGTTCAGCTGGAATTCCATCACCTTCACTAGCTTTGTTTGTAGTAATGCTCTTTAAGGCTCATTTGACTTCACACTCCAAGATGTCTGGTTCTAGGTGAGTGACCACACTATTCTGGTTATTCATGTCATTAAGACCTTTTTTGTATAGTTCTTCTGTATATTCTTGCCACCTCTACTTAATCTCTTCTGCTTCTGTTAGTTCCTTCTGTCCTTTATCATGACCATCTTTGCATGAAATGTTCCCTTGGTATTTCTAATTTTCTTTAAGAGGTTTCTAGTCTTTCCCACTCTATTGTTTTCCTCTACTTCTTTGCATTGTTCATTAAAGAAGGCGTTCTTATCCCTCCTTGCTTTTCTCTGGAACTCTGCATTCAGTTGGGTATATCTTTCCTTTTCTCCCCTCCTTTTTTTTTTTCATTTCACTTCTTTCCTCAGCTATTTGCAAAGCCTCTTCAGACAAGCATTTTGCCTTCTTCCATTTCTTTTTCCTTGAGATGGTTTTCGTCAATGCCTCCTTTACAACATTATGAACCTTTGTCCATAGTTCTTCAGGCACTCTGTCTATCAGATTTAATCCCTTGAATCTATTTGTCACTTCCACTGTATAATCATAAGGGATTTGATTTAGATCAAACCTGAATGGTCTAGTTGTTTTCCCTACTATCTTCAATTTAAGTATGAATTTTGCCATAAGGTGTTCATGATCTGAGCTACAGTCAGCTCCCGGTCTTAAGGTGACTATAGGGACTCATTTCCATGGTTAGATGGCAGGATTAGCTGTTTTCTCATCAATCCCAGCCCCTCCTTTCTGCCCAGGGAAAACCTGCTTTCCACTTGAGCATCCAAAATTTTGGGGGTGCAGAATCTGAAATTGAAGACCTTAGCCCCCACATTTTGCAGGGCTAGAAATCATAAAATTTCCAGATTGCTTCCCTCATTTCCAAATTAAACTTTGCGATTCAAATGATCTATAAATTACTTGCCTCCACCATGCATTTCATACACACCCAATATTTTAATTGTTTATCCTATTTGCACTGCCAAGTAGTGGATGGAAATTTTGCAGGACCGGTGGGGGCTGGGGGGAAGGCAGTATGTGAATATGTTAGATGAGCAGAAAGCCAAGAATAATTACTTGCAAAGTAGGTCAAAGAAATCCTTTCTCCTCCCTATTTTCTACTGGGAACAGCTATCCCATAGGAAGTTCTTTGCTGAAAGTTGATTTTGAAACTTCCCAATGATCTTGCTCTGCTGAGTCCTAAGTTTGTTGTTGTTCAGTTGCTCAATTGTGTCCAACTCTTTGTGAGCCCATGGACTACAACACACCAGGCTTCCCTATCCTTCACTATATCCCAGAGTTTGCTCAAACTCATGTCCATTGAATTGGTGATGCCATTCAACCATCTCATCCTCTGTCATCACCTTCTCCTCCTGCCTTCAATCATTACCAGCATCAAGGAAGCCTGGCATGCTGCAGTCCATGGGGTCACAAAGAGTCAGACACAACTGAGCGACTGAACAACAACAACAATAATATGCCATGGGATACTACTCAGTCATAAAAAAGAATAATCCCATTTGCACAACATGAATTAACCTATAGATTATGATACTAAGTGAAGTACATTAAGAAGACAAAGCCGAATACCAGATGATATCACTTATATGTGGAATCTAAAATATGTCACAGATAATCTTATCTAGAAAACAGACTTGTGGTTGCCAAGGGGAGAAGGGATGGAGGGAGGGATGAATTGGGAGTTTGAAATTGGAAGATGCAAACTATTATACATAGAACAGATAGACAACAAGGTCCTACTGTATAGCATAGGGTACTGTATTAAATATCCTGTGATTCTGATATTGAATAAAATATAAAAACAATGTATGTACAACTGAATCATTTTGCTATATAGCCAAAAATTAATACAACACTATATATCACTATAGTTTTATAAAATTAATGTTTTGTAAAAGGAGTGTAGTCTTTCAGAAAGTGTTCACTGGCATAGAAGTCCTTTTTTTTTTTTCTTGCTAGCTTTTTATTGTCTCACAATTTACTTAGATTTATCAGATCAGATCAGTCGCTGAGTCATGTCCAACTCTTTGCGACCCCATGAATTGCAGCACGCCAGGCCTCCCTGTCCATCACCAACTCCCAGAGTTCACTCAGACTCACGTCCATCGAGTCAGTGATGCCATCCAGCCATCTCATCCGCTGTCGTCCCCTTCTCCTCCTGCCCCCAATCCCTCCCAGCATCAGAGTCTTTTCCAATGAGTCAACTCTTCGCATGAGGTGGCCAAAGTACTGGAGTTTCAGCTTTAGAATCATTCCTTCCAAAGAAACCCCAGGGCTGATCTCCTTCAGAATGGACTGGTTGAATATCCTTGCAGTCCAAGGGACTCTCAAGAGTCTTCTCCAACACCACAGTTCAAAAGCATCAATTCTTTGGCGCTCAGCCTTCTTCACAGTCCAACTCTCACATCCATACATGACCCACAGGAAAAACCATAGCCTTGACTAGACGGACCTTTGTTGGCAAAGTAATGTCTCTGCTTTTGAATATGCTGTCTAGGTTGGTCATAACTTTCCTTCCAAGGAGTAAGTGTCTTTTAATTTCATGGTTGCAGTCACCACCTGCAGTGATTTTGGAGCCCAGAAAAATAAAGTCTGACACTGTTTCCACTGTTACCCCATCTATTTGCCATGAAGTGATGGGACCGGATGCCATGATCTTCGTTTTCTGAATGTTGAGCTTTAAGCCAACTTTTCCACTCTCCTCTTTCACTTTCATCAAGAGGCTTTTGAGTTCCTCTTCACTTTCTGCCATAAGGGTGGTGTCATCTGCATATCTGAGGTTATTGATATTTCTCCCAGCAATCTTGATTCCAGCTTGTGTTTCTTCCAGTCCAGCGTTTCTCATGATGTACTCTGCATAGAAGTTAAATAAACAGGGTGACAATATACAGCCTTGACATACTCCTTTTCCTATTTGGAACCAGTCTGTTGTTCCATGTCCAGTTCTAACTGTTGCTTCCTGACCTGCACACAAATTTCTCAAGAGGCAGATCAGGTGGTCTGGTATTCCCATCTCTTTCAGAATTTTCCACAGTTTATTGTGATCCACACAGTCAAAGGCTTTGGCATAGTCAATAAAGCAGAAAGAGATGTTTTTCTGGAACTCTCTTGCTTTTTCCATGATCCAGCGGATGTTGGCAATTTGATCTCTGGTTCCTCTGCCCTTTCTAAAACCAGCTTGAACATCAGGAAGTTCACGGTTCACATATTGCTGCAGCCTGGTTTGGAGAATTTTGAGCATTACTTTACTAGCGTGTGAGATGAGTGCAATTGTGTGGTAGTTTGAGCATTCTTTGGCATTGCCTTTCTTTGGGATTGGAATGAAAACTGACCTTTTGCGGTCCTGTGGCCACTGCTGAGTTTTCCAAATTTGCTGGCATATTGAGTGCAGCACTTTCACAGCATCATCTTTCAGGATTTGGAACAGCTCAACTGGAATTCTATCACCTCCACTGGCTTTGTTCATAGTGATGCTTTCCAGGGCCCACTTGACTTCACATTCCAGGATGTCTGGCTCTAGGTCAGTGATCACATCATCGTGATTATCTGGGTCATGAAGATCTTTTTTGTACAGTTCTTTTGTGTATTCTTGCCATCTCTTCTTAATATCTTCTGCTTCTGTTAGGTCCATTCCATTTCTGTCCTTTATCGAGCCCATCTTTGCATGAAGTGTTCCTATGGTATCTCTGATTTTCTTGAAGAGATCTCTAGTCTTTCCCATTCTGTTGTTTTCCTCTATTTCTTTGCATTGATCGCTGAGGAAGGCTTTCTTATCTCTTCTTGCTATTCTTTGGAACTCTGCATTCAGATGCTTATATCTTTCCTTTTCTCCTTTGCTTTTCACTTCTCTTCTTTTCACAGCTATTTTTAAGGCCTCCCCAGACAGCCATTTTGCTTTTTTGCATTTCTTTTCCATGGGGATGGCTTGATCCCTGTCTCCTGTACAATGTCACGAACCTCATCCCATCGTTCATCAGGCACTCTATCTATCAGATCTAGGCCCTTAAATCTATTTCTCATTTCCACTGTATAATCATAAGGGATTTGATTTAGGTCATAGCTGAATGGTCTAGTGGTTTTCCCTACTTTCTTCAATTTAAGTCTGAATTTGGCAATAAGGAGTTCATGGTCTGAGCCACAGTCAGCTCCTGGTCTTGTTTTTGCTGACTGTGTAGAGCTTCTCCATCTTTGGCTGCAAAGAATATAATCAATCTGATTTTGGTGTTGACCATCTGGTGATGTCCATGTATAGAGTCTTTTCTTGTGTTGTTGGAAGAGGGTGTTTGTTATGACCGGTGCATTTTCTTCACAAAACTCTATTAGTCTTTGCCCTGCTTCATTCCGTATTCCAAGGCTAAATTTGCCTGTTACTCCAGGTGTTTCTTGACTTCCTACTTTTGCATTCCAGTCCCCTGTAATGAAAAGGACATCTTTTTGGGGTGTTAGTTCTAAAAGGTCTTGTAGGTCTTCATAGAACCATTCAACTTCAGCTTCTTCAGCGTTACTGGTTGGGGCATAGACTTGGATTACTGTGATATTGAATGGTTTGCCTTGGAAATGAACAGAGATCATTCTGTCGTTTTTGAGATTGCATCCAAGTACTGCATTTCGGACTCTTTTGTTGACCATGATGGCCACTCCGTTTCTTCTGAGGGATTCCTGCCTGCAGTAGTAGATATAATGGTCATCTGAGTTAAACTCACCCATTCCAGTCCATTTCAGTTCACTGATTCCTAGAATGTCGACATTCACTCTTGCCACCTCTTGTTTGACCACTTCCAATTTGCCTTGATTCATGGACCTGACATTCCAGGTTCCTATGCTATATTGCTCTTTACAGCATCGGACCTTGCTTCTATCACCAGTCACATCCACAGCTGGGTATTCTTTTTGCTTTGGCTCCATCCCTTCATTCTTTCTGGAGTTATTTCTCCAGTGATCTCCAGTAGCATATTGGGCACCTATTGACCTGGGGAGTTTCTCTTTCAGTATCCTATCATTTTGCCTTTTCATACTGTTCATGGCGTTCTTAAGGCAAGAATACTGAAGTGGTTTGCCATTCCTTTCTCCAGTGGACCACATTTTGTCAGATCTTTCCACCATGACCCGCCCATCTTGGGTTGCCCCACGGGCATGGCTTAGTTTCATTGAGTTAAACAAGGCTGTGGTCCTAGTGTGATTAGATTGACTAGCTTTCTGTGAGTATGGTTTCAGTGTGTCTGCCCTCTGATGCCCTCTTGCAACACCTACTGTCTTACTTGGGTTTCTCTTACCTTGGGTGTGGGGTATCTCTTCACGGCTGCTCAGTTATGTTATAAAGGAGATTATAAAAATAATACCTAGCATACTAAGATGTGAATCTATGTATTTTATAATCCTGGCTCTAATAGTGATAAAAGATAAAATATGAAACCATGGGCTTCCCTGGTGAACCTCTGATTAAGAATCCTACTTGCAATGCAAGGGACAGGTTCCATCTGGGAAGATTCCACATGCCATGCTGGAACTAAACCATTGCACAACAACTACTAAGCTCTGGCTCTAGAGTCTGTGAGCCACAACTACTAATCCTGTGTGCTGAAATTACTGAAGCCTGAGCCCCTAAAACCTGTGTTCCAAACAAGAGAAGCCACCACAATGAGAGGGCCTCGCATCACAACCAGAGAGTAGCCCTCACTCTTCCCAACCACAGAAAGCCCCACACAGTAATGAAAGCCCAACACAGCCAGAAATTTTAAATACTAATTAATTAAAATTTAAAAATATAAAATCATAAAGATAACCACTAGGGCCTTCTTCTTTCTAACAGAATTCAGTGAAACTTCTTAACTGATAACCTTCAGCTCCATGACAATGTTTTTGATATCAACATGATTATACTCATCAATGATAAAGTTAACTGCTTAAAAGCATTCAATAAAGAATACCATCTTGCTATCTTGAATAGTAATCACATCCTCTAACAGAGGTTAAATTCCTGTAAGAATTCCTTTTCAGCACCCTGTTATTATTACACGCCACAGTCTTATAAGGTTTGAAATCATTCTTTTTTAAAAATAATTTTATTGAAATATAATTTGTTACAGGATATTGAAAACATGTCCTCGTGGCTCAAAGGGTTTCCCTGGTGCTTCATATGGTAAACAATCTGTCTGCAATGCAAAAGACCCAGGTGTGATCCCTGGGTTGGGAAGATACACTGGAGAAGGGAAAGACTATCCACTCTAGTATTCTTGCCTGGATAATTCCATGGACAGAGGAGCCTGGTGGGCTACAGCCCATGGGGTCACAAAGAGTCAGACACAACTGTCTAACACTTTCACTTTCCTATGCTATACAGTAGTACCTTTTTCACCTGTAATCATTCTTAATAGAACTCATTTCATCCAAGTATTTGACCAGAGGCTTGATCTTATGGGTCACTGGCAAGATGTCACTGAAAATACCCATGATGTAACATTTGAGGATAAGAATGAGTAAGAAATCATTTTTGTTAATGAAAACTGTGACTAAAAACAACAAAATGGCTTGAGGATAAAGTAGCTGACTTTGTATTTACAGGATTAAACTGACTAATATTATATAATGACTAAATGAAGAAAAATGCAGTTTTTCAGAATGTTTATGAATAAAACTGGTACTTTAATACATTCTTGAGGATATGAAAAACAACATATATTAGCTAAAAATGCTTCACAAAGACTTGGTATATTTGAAATGAGTACAAAAATAGTTGTTTCACAAAAAAATTCATACTTTTGGGCATAGAAAATAAAATACAATAAAAAAAAAAAACACTGAAGAATTATGTTCAGCTACAAGTAACAGGAAACACCCACAGCCTTCCTGACAGAAGGAAGGTGCTTCTTCTCACAGGGAAACAATGGGTCAAGAATGGCACTGCACAATGCACTGAAGAAGCAAACTGACATGTAGGAGAGAAACAAAAATACAGTCCAGAGAAGGGTGGAATCAGAGAGTATTCCCTACCATAAAACACTGAAATACTGTCATAGTAGACACAAGTTCCCTTACAGAAGAAATTCAACCTCTGCTGGATCTTTGATGTGGAAGGTCTGAAGACATGAGGGGAAACCACACTTCTATATAAATGGAAATCAAATATTGCTTGCTGGTGTTGAGGCTACTGTTGACTACAGGGACACAGATTCTGGAAAATAAGCTGGAAGATGGTGTCCCTGAAGCTCTTATGTATTTGTCTCTCTCCCAGTGTGGGAGCTCCAATATCTGAAGAATGTCTTCAATGCATTTGGTTTTAAATCACTCACACAAGCTATTGGTGATTGCCGATATGGAACTACAAATGGAATGGATTCTGGAAAGTTTGGTCCTAATATTACTCACAAGCAAAGCTGAGCACCGAAGAATTGATGCTTTTGAACTGTGGTGTTGGAGAAGACTCTTGAGAGTCCCTTGGACTGCAAGGAGATCCAACCAGTCCATGCTGAAGGAGATCAGCCCTGGGATTTCTTTGGAAGGAATGATGCTGAAGCTGAAACTCCAATATTTTGGCCACCTCATGCAAAGAGTTGACTCATTGGAAAAGACTGTGATGCTGGGAGGGGTTGAGGGCAGGAGGAGAAGGGGACGACAGAGGATGAGATGGCTGGATGGCATCACTGACTCGATGGACGTGAGTCTGAGTGAACTCCGGGAGTTGGTGATGGACAGGGAGGCCTGGCGTGCTGCGATTCATGGGGTCGCAAGGAGTCGGACACGACTGAGCGTCTGAACTGAACTGAACTGAAGATTATCTTGAACTATAGATTTTTTGTATTATCACAAGTCCCATAATATTTTCAACAAATACAGTCAGAAGGAAATACAAAAAGTAAATAGGAAAAATAATAATTTATGTAACAGTATACTCTTTGACACCCTAGCCATACATAAAATTTATTCCAAGTGATTAATAGAATGGAAAATGACATAAGGCTCCTACATGCACTACCACCAAAAGAGATTTTTTTCCTCAATTAAAAGGGTACAATATATGTATTTATAAATATCCAGGAATTGCCACATAAACTACTAGGAAAATCCCTACAAATACCAAACTGCCATTTCTCAGTGCCCCGTTAACAGAAAATTAATAGAACATTATAAAAATTTAAGCCTCACTGCATACTAGAAATACACTTAAATTCACCCATGACTCCAACAGGGTTCAAACATGAGAGAAAAAAAGTCATTATCTGATTAAAGGAAAAACTACCTCCTTTAAACCTTATGTACTATTGGTGAAAGACAACTTACAGAATTAACTAACATTAACATCCACTTTTGAAATTAGTCAAAATCTACATTTCAAAGATATGATTGAAGAAAGATCTTTAGAATAACAATATATTACTAAAAATTTTTTGTCACTGAGCTGTGTCTTAGTTGTGGTGCTCACAATCTTCATTTTAGCATGCAGGACCTTTTTTTTTTTTTTTTTTTTTTTTTTCAGTTTTGGCATGTAGTGTCTACTTCCCTGACCAGGGATCAAGTTCAGGCCCTCTGCATTGTGGAGTTTTAACTACTGGACCACAAGGGAAGTTCTTGTAAACTTTTTTTTTTTTTGGCTGTGTCAAGCGTTAGTTGCAGCATGTGGGATCTTCCAAGTCGTACAGGGGATCTTTCATTACAGTGCATGGGCTTCTCTCTAGTTGTGGCCCACTGACTCTAGAGCACACCGGCTCAGCGCAGAGGCTTAGTTGCACCTGTGGGACCTTAGTTCACCAACCTGTATCGCCCATATTGGAGGGCAGATTCTTCACCACTCGTCCACCAGGCAAGTCCTAGTCCCTGTAACCTTTTAAGACAACTCTTTCGGTACTTTTCTGGCAGATCAGTGGTTAAGACTCCAAGCTTCCACTGGAGGGTCACAGCATCAATCCATGATTGGGGAACTAAGATTTCACATGCCACATAGCACAGCCAAAATATATTTATAACAACTCTTTTATATTGAAGGTTTTCTGGAACAGTACACATAGATTTCCATCAAGTTTCTCTTGTTACTTACATTTATACTTCCTTTCCATGGGAGTTTTTACATGTAATGATATCAACCAATTGAAGTATTTTTTAATATTTATTTATGTATTTTCACTGGGTCTTTCTTCTTGTGCAAGCTTCTCTCTAGTTGTGGCAAGTGGGGGCTACTCTATAGTTGTGGGTACACAGGCTTCTTATTGCAGTTTGTTGTCTTGTTGCAGAGCACCAGCTGTAGAGCACAACAGGCTCAATAGTTGTGGCTGACAGGCTTAGTTGCCCTGCGGCATGTGGGATCTTCCCTGATCAGTGATCAAACCAGTGTCTCCTGAATTGGCAGGCAGATTTTTGACCACTGAGCCACTAGGGAAGCCCTAAAATCAAGGTTTTAACTAGTAAATCCTTAATACCTTCATACACAACTAAGATCAGAAAAGCCTTCCCCACATTCTTCACATTTGTATAATTTCTGTCCAGTGTGTAGTCTAATTTGTCTTTGAATGTTGAGAGACAAATGAAGGATTTCCACATTCCTGTCATTGACAGCATTTCTGTCCAGTGTGAATTAATTTATGTGCTTGAACATAACTGGAAGTGAACATTTTCACAAATATTTTACATTTGTAGGGGTCTTCCTCTACTGTGAGTACTTTCATGAACTCTGAAAACATTTTGTGTTCTAAAAGTTTTACCACATTGACACTGATAGGGTCTCTCTCCAGTATGACTACTTTCATGTATTTTAAGAGAACTGGGATTAATGAATACTTTCTCACATTCTTTACATGTATAAAGTCCATCTCCAGTATGTGTCATCATGTGTATCTGAAGGGTTATATTCAATGTGAAGGTTTTCCCACATTCCTTACACTTATAGGGTTTTTCTCCAGTGTAGATTCTTTCATGGTTTTGAAGCGAGCAGGTACTACTCAATACTTTAGAACATGTTTTACATACATATGGTGTCTCTCCTGTGATTGGAAGGCACTGAAATAATTGAAGATTTTACCACACAGGTTACATTCATAGCTTTTCTCACCTCTGTGAATTCTTTCATGTATTTGGATAGTTCTAGGACTTTTAAAGGTTTTGCCACACTGTTTACATTAATAGGGTTTCTCTTCATTGTGACTATTTTCATGCATTCTAAGACAACTGGGAGAAATGAATGCTTTCTCACATTTCTGACATTTATAAAAGAAATCTCCAGGGTGTGTTACCATGTGTTTTTGAAAAGTTGTTTTACACAAAAAGGATTCCCCACATTCCTAGGATTTCTCCCTTCTGTGAGTTCTTTCGTGTATTTGCAATGATTTTTATATGGAAAGACTTTTCCACATTGTTTACATTCATGGGGTTTCTCTACAGTGTGACTCCTTTCATGTATTTGAAGAAAAATGGGATAAAGGAATGCTTTCTCTCCTTTCTGACATTTATAAGGTAAACCTCTAGTATGGGTTACCATGTGTTTTCAAAA
Organism: Bos mutus; assembly: GCF_027580195.1. Classification (NCBI taxonomy): domain Eukaryota; kingdom Metazoa; phylum Chordata; class Mammalia; order Artiodactyla; family Bovidae; genus Bos; species Bos mutus. The sequence continues at coordinate 53,063,691 of NC_091623.1, read as the reverse complement.
AGTTACTTGCCACATGAAGGCTTTCCCACATTCTTTACAGTTGTAAGGTTTCTGTCTTGTGGGAGTTCTTTAGCATAGTTGGAAGGAATTTTGATACTAAAGACTTTTCCACATTGGTAATATTCATAGAGTTTCTTTCCCGTGTGACTCCTTTCATGTGTTCTGAGAGCACTGGGAGAAATGAATGCCTTCCCACATTCTTTACATTTACATACCTTCTCACAGTACTTTAGATGCTCTCTTGGTTTGTCTTCAGTGTGACATTTCTTGTGTCTAGTAAGGGATGAATGATTCATGAAGGTTTTTCCACATGACTGCATTTCCATGGTTTTAAGCCAGCAGTTTTCTTCTTCAGACTGAGAGTTGGAATAAGGTTGAAGTCTTCTCTGCACAAACTATATTTACTTTCAGAGAGACTCTTCAATGATAGGACTTATATAAATCATGAGAACAACATTAATAATTTATTATTTTACATTTATTTTATTTATTATGACATATAGAAATAGTGAGCTTTTCTACCTTGTGAGTATTATTAAAAATTGAATAAATTGTATGTTTAACAATAGAATGTCAACCTTTCTACTAAAAAGTGATGTGAAATATGGAGTTTATGAATCTAACGAACTACACTGAAAACACTGAATTTATGTCACATTTAAGAAAATATTTTTCATAAATATTTTCAAAGAATAAATTTGCAGACAGGGCTATTTCTTTTGTTTACATCTTTTAAAATTCCACATCTTTGAATAATACAGACAGGTAAGAAACAGCTGTTCTCTAGTTGACCAATGAAGGGAACTTCTTCATTATTAGCTACTGAGACCATGTTCCTGAAGTTTTCTCACATCACATCTCTGTAGAGTTTCCTCTGTGAAAAATCTAGTAAAACCCACTCCTCCAAGGTGAAGTTCACAGCCACATCCCCAAAGGTCAGTAAGTCCTAAAACACCCAAAATATGTGCACAGTAAGAAGCATGAGACTGACAGAACTAGATACCCAGAATCCATATATAGGAAGGTTACCTACAATTCTGTTGTTTACAAAGTTATTTGATTTGATCATAAGTAAACTTACTTTCCACACTTCCTCAATAATGTAACAGCATCACGAAGAAACAAAAATTATTTACTTACACATCATATCTGTGATCACATTATTAATTATATCAAAATCATGGAACTCTCACAATCATGGAATCATGACAGATTCCAGAGAATGTAGGGAAATGACAGAAATGCTTTATAAATATCTAGGGACATCCATTTCTTGTAAAAAAAAAAAAAAATCATTCATCTTCTTCCTGATGATCCAAAATTTACAGTATCCCATGATGCCAATGATAAAGACTGCATGAGGTTTTAATGATTAAAAACACAATGAATGGGCTTTTGTGGTGGCTCAGTGGCAAAAAATCCACCTGCCAACGTAGAGGAAATGAGTTTGATCCCTGTTTCAGGAAGATTCCACGTGCTGAGGAGTAACTAAGGCCTTTTGCCACAACTACTAAGCCTGTACTCTAGAACCCAGGATTCGCAATTACTGAGCCCATGTGCCACAACTGCTGAGGCCCCTGTGCCTAAAGCCCATTCTTCACAACAAGAGAAGCCCCTACAATGAGAAGCCCACACACCACAACTGGAGAAAAGCCCATGCAGCAAGGAAGATCCAGTTGAGCTAAAAATTAAATTTTAAAGGATTGTTAAAAAAAAAAAAAAACACACAATTAAGAACTGGAAGCATTTTTCTAGCCCTATCACCTACCATCAGAGGTCAAGTGACCTGTAGAACTCAAACAATTAACAAAGCCCAGCTGGCCACACTGTCCCAGTGTCCTCCAGGTCTTTAGAAGAAGTCACATGCACTTGCCTCAAAATAAATATTCTTCTGCAGAAACACTGCCTTTAAGTTGTGTAATAATTATTACATACTCTGTTTTTTCTTCTCTATATATAAAACTTGATGCAGGTAGAAAGTGGTTTCAAACTTAGACCTCTTCCCCTTCTTATGGGGAAGAAGCAAACAATGCATTAGGGACCTCCCTAGTGGTCAAGTGGTTAAGAATTCACCTGCCAATGCAATAGACTCAGATGGGTTCAATCCCTGGTCCAGGAAGATCCCACAGGCCACAGGACAACCAAGCTCTTTCACCACAATTACTGAGCTTGTGCTGTAGAGGCCATGTTCTGAAGAGAAGCCATCACAGTCAGAAGCCCACTCATCACAACTAGAGAAAACCACATGCAGCAATGAAGACCCAGCACAGTCAAAAATCAATTTTAAAAGATATCTTAGACCACAAAATCCCTATACTGGGTCTCTTAGGGTCCTTCCAGCCAAATTTTAGAACACACAGGGCAGCTAACTACCAGAAAAAACTCTTTCTCATCACAGCTTAACAGTATACCCTGGGACTTACTGCCCTTAGGAACAGGTTAAGAGCTACAGTTTAGAAGGGAGTTCACCAAAGTCCGTGATACTTTGATGATGAACTTTTCTATGATTATAAAATATGTAAGGGTTTCATCATTGGCTTCCTTCAGAACATAAAGTCTCCAGCCTGCAATTTCAGGAACAAGTGTTTCCCAAGCACGCCAGGCCTCCCTGTCCATCACTAACTCCCGGAGTTCACTCAGACTCACATCCATCGAGTCAGTGATGCCATCCAGCCATCTCATCCTCTGTCGTCCCCTTCTCCTCCTGCCCCCAATCCCTCCCAGCATCAGAGTCTTTTCCAATGAGTCAACTCTTCGCATGAGGAGGCCAAAGTACTGGAGTTTCAGCTTCAGCATCGTTCCCTCCAAAGAAATCCCAGGGCTGATCTCCTTCAGAATGGACTGGTTGGATCTCCTTGCAGTCCAAGGGACTCTCAAGAGTCTTCTCCAACACCACAGTTCAAAAGCATCAATTCTTCGGCGCTCAGCCTTCTTCACTGTCCAACTCTCACATTCATACATGACCACAGGAAAAACCATAGCCTTGACTAGACGAACCTTTGTTGGCAAAGTAATGTCTCTGCTTTTGAATATGCTATCTAGGTTGGTCATAACTTTCCTTCCAAGGAGTAAGCGTCTTTTAATGTCATGGCTGCAGTCACCATCTGCAGTGATTTTGGAGCCCCCAAAAATAAAGTCTGACACTGTTTCCACTGTTTCCCCATCTATCTGCCATGAAGTGATGGGATCAGATGCCATGATCTTCGTTTTCTGAATGTTGAGCTTTAAGCCAACTTTTTCACTTTCCACTTTCACTTTCATCAAGAGGCTTTTTAGTTCCTCTTCACTTTCTGCCATAAGGGTGGTGTCATCTGCATATCTGAGGTTATTGATATTTCTCCCACCAATCTTGGTTCCAGTTTGTGTTTCTTCCAGTCCAGCATTTCTCATGATGTACTCTGCATAGAAGTTAAATAAGCAGGGTGATAATATACAGCCTTGACATACTCCTTTTCCTATTTGGAACCAGTCTGTTGTTCCATGTCCAGTTCTAACTGTTGCTTCCTGACTTGCATACAGATTTCTCAAGAGGCAGGTCAGGTGGTCTGGTATTCCCATCTCTTGAAGAATTTTCCACAGTTTATTCTGATCCACACAGTCAAAGGCTTTGGCATAGTCAATAAAGCAGAAAGAAATGTTTTTCTGGAACTCTCTTGGTTTTTCCATGATCCAGTGGATGTTGGCAATTTGGTCTCTGGTTCCTCTGCCTTTTCTAAAACCAGCTTGAACATCAGGAAGTTCACAGTTCACGTATTGCTGAAGCCTGGCTTGGAGAATTTTGAACATTACTTTACTAGCATGTGAGATGAGTGCAATTGTGCGGTAGTTTGAGCATTCTTTGGCATTGAATTCTTTGGGATTGGAATGAAAACTGACCTTTTGCAGTCCTGTGGCCACTGCTGAGTTTTCCAAATTTGCTGGCATATTAAGTGCAGCACTTTCACAGCATCATCTTTCAGGATTTGAAATAGCTCAACTGGAATTCCATCACCTCCACTAGCTTTGTTCATAGTGATGCTTTCTAAGGCCCACTTGACTTCACATTCCAGGATGTCTGGCTCTAGGTGAGTGATCACACCATCATGATTATCTGGGTCGTGAAGATCTTTTTTGTACAGTTCTTCTGTGTATTCTTGCCACCTTTTCTTAATATATTCTGCTTCTGTTAGGTCCATACCATTTCTGTCCTTTATCGAGCCCATCTTTGCATGAAATGTTCCCTTGGTGTCTCTAATTTTCTTGAAGAGATCTCTAGTCTTTCCCATTCTGTTGTTTTCCTCTATTTCTTTGCATTGATCACTGAGGAAGGCTTTCTTATCTCTTCTTGCTATTCTTTGAAACTCTGCATTCAGATGCTTATATCTTTCCTTTTCTCCTTTGCTTTTCACTTCTCTTCTTTTTGCAGCTATTTATAAGGCCTCCTCAGAGGCCATTTTGCTTTTTTGCATTTCTTTTCCATGGGGATGGTCTTGATCCCTGTCTCCTGTACAATGTCACAAACCTCATTCCATAGTTCATCAGGCACTCTTATCTATCAGACCTAGGCCCTTAAATATATTTCTCATTTCCACTGTATAATCATAAGGGATTTGAATTAGGTCATACCTGAATGGTCTAGTGGTTTTCCCTGCTTTCTTCAATTTAAATCTGAATTTGGCAATAAGGAGTTCATGATCTGAGCCACAGTCAGCTCCTGGTCTTGTTTTTGTTGACTGTACAGAGCTTCTCCATCTTTGGCTGCAAAGAATATAATCAATCTGATTTCAATGTTGACCATCTGATGATGTCCATGTGTAGAGTCTTCTCTTGTGTTGTTGGAAGAGGGTGTTTGTTATGACCAATGCATTTTCTTGGCAAAACTCTATTAGTCTTTGCCCTGCTTCGTTCCATATTCCAAGACCAAATTTGCCTGTTACTCCAGGTGTTTCTTGACTTTCTACTTTTGCATTCCAGTCCCCTATAATGAAAAAGACATCTTTTTTGGGTGTTAGTTCTAAACGGTCTTGTAGGTCTTCATAGAACCATTCAACTTCAGCTTCTTCAGCATTACCGGTTGGGGCATAGGCTTGGATTACTGTGATATTGAATGGTTTGCCTTGGAAACGAACAGAGATCATTCTGTCGTTTTTGAGATTGCATCCAAGTACTGCATTTCAGAGTCTTTTGTTGACCATGATGGCTACTCCGTTTCTTCTGAGGGATTCCTGCCCACAGTAGTAGATATAATGGTCATCTGAGTTAAATTCACTCATTCCAGTCCATTTTAGTTCGCTGATTCCTAGAATGTCGACATTCACTCTTGCCATCTCTTGTTTGACCACTTCCAATTTGCCTTGATTTATGGACCTGACATTCCAGGTTCCTATACAATATTTCTATACAGTAGGTATGTTTTATTTTACCTGATGAGTTCATATTTAAGGGTCTGCTTTTCTTTTCTTTCTTTCTTACCCTGCTTGGTCTTCATTGCTGCATGCGGGCTTTCTCTAATTGTGTTGTCTGGGCTCCTCATTGCAGTGGCTTCTTTTGTTGCTCAGGGGGCTCAGTAGTTGTGACCCTCCGGCTCAGTGGCCCAGAGGCCTGTGGGATCTTCCCGAGCTTGGGATCAAACTTGTGTTACCTGCATTGGCAAGACGACTCTTAACCACTGGACCACGAGGGACTGCCTCTGCTTTTTTAAGAAGAAGCACAGTTCCATGAGTTGCCACACAGGCTTACATCAAGCCTTGACCCCTGGAGGACATAAGGCTTCCTTGCTCCAGTCTGCTCTGGTGTGGGCCACTCTCTCATCTGTACTTGCTCCACCTTGAAACAGAATCAAGAATCCCATTGCAGAAGGAACCCCAGAAGACAGCAGAGGCGATCCCAGGCCAGGAAATAGTTCTGTCACAGATCAAAAGTGCCAGAAGGTTGCAGGTCCCATCCCATCGTCCGTAGCTCATCACTTAGGCGTAAGGCGCGGGTATTGGGATCTGTCCAACCAGGAGGCCTCTGAGGCCGGTGGGCGGGGCGATGCACCTCAAGAGCTAAGACTTCCTTCATCCTTACCTGGGCTCCCCGGTAGTGTGTTCCCTACCCTTCTGTGTTCACGGTAGCCCTTCGGTGTCCGTTGCACTGACCAGCACTGGTCGTTGGAGATGAAGGAAGGACGCAGAAAGGTCCAGAACACGTCACAATGGTGAGAGAGCTCCCCGGGGTTGCGGAGACCCGCTGAAGGCTCTGTTCGGCCTGGATTGGCGGGACCGGCCTCCTGGTGGACAACTCGAAAGTCTGTGGAGTTGACTCTAATAAGAAAGCCTGGAGGTTCCAGCTTTTTGAACTACTGTTTGCTGGGGAGATTTTCCTGTGCCATGTGTGGTGGTGTCAAACGTCGGTTCTCTATTCGGAGGATCCGAGTTGGCTGTTTCTGAGTTGGGAGCAGGAGTATGAGAACGGAGCTGTCCTTCCAGCGGTCCTGGGTTGATGTCTGAGCTGGAACCTATCTGTGTTTAGGGTGAAGGTGTGACTGAGGTTGGTTTTACCCAGACATTAGAGCTGGAGGGAAGACCGGGGGCTAGGAGGATGAGTGTACCCTGTGAATGAGGTGAGCCCAAAAGGTAGTTACTACCTTGGAGCTTTCAATGGTGGTTCAGGGAGTAAAGAATATGCCTGCAATGCAGCAGACACAGGAGCAACGGGTTCAATCCCTGGGTCAGGACGATCCCCTGGAGAAGGTCATGGCAACCCACTCTATTAATCTTGCCTGGAGAATCCCATGGACAGAGGAGCCTGGTGGGCTGCAGTCCATGGGGTCTCAAAGAATCAGACATGACTGAAGCGACTGAAGAAGCAAGCACACACACACCCTGTTTTTGGTTAGAGGCCAAGTTGTGTCTGACTCTTTTGTGACCCAATGGACTGTGGCCTGCCAGGCTGCTTTGTCCATGGGATTTCCCAGGTAAGAATACTGCATAGAGAGCAGTTATTTCTGACAGAAAGGAGAAGAGACAGGAAAAGGTAGCCAGTAGGTGGTGAGATTCCAGAAGACTCACCAAAAGTTCTAAGTAATTCTGGGTTGTTGGCCCTGCATCTATTGCAACAAAGATCCTTGCCCCCTGGCTAATGGTGGACCAACAGCCACAGCAGAGCCATCACTTTGCCTACAAAACTCCATATAGTCAAAGCTATGGTTTTTCCAGTAGTTAGGTACAGATGTGCGAGTTGGACCATAAAGAAGGCTGAGTGCCAAAGAAGTGATGCTTTTAAATTGTGGTGCTGTAGAAGACTCTTGAGAGTCCCTTGGATTGCAAGGAGATCAAACTAGTCAATCCTAAAGGAAATCAACCCTGAATATTCATTGAAGGACTGATTCTGAAGCTGCAGCTTCAATACTTTGCCCAGATACGAAGAGCTGACGCACTGGAAAAGACCCTGATGCTTGGAAAGATTGAAAGCTAAAACAGAAGGAGGTGGCAGAGGATGAGTTGGTGGGATGGCATCATCAACTCAGTGGATGAGTTTGAGTACTATCTCTGGGAGATAGAGAAGAACAGAGAAACCTGGCATGCTGCAGTCCATGGGGTTGCAGAGCTGGACACAACTTAGCATTGAACAACAAAACTGTAATTATCTCTATGTGTTAATGCAAACAAACTTGGGTCCACTTGCCCAGTGGGCAGTAAAGCCAGTCTACTGACACTGATGTGGTGAAGGGAAGTGCAGCGTGTATTGCAGGGCACCAAGCCAGGCATCCATGTAGCTAGTGCTTAATGGGCCCAGATGCTCTGAAAGATTCTGAGAAAGGTTTTTAAAGACAAGGTGAGGGAAGGGGTTGTGGGATATGTGATCAGTTCGTAGACATTCTTCTGATTGGTTGGTGGTGATGTAATCTTGAATTAACATCATCAAACTTCTGTTTCCAACCAGTCTGGGGTCTACCTGTTTGTGGCCAGTATAGAGTTAACTTTTTGGGGGGTAAGGGGAAGGGGGGCTCTTCTCAGTCTTAGTTCCTGCATAGAATTTTCTCTACTTGTAGCAAGCAGGGGGCTGCTCTCTAGTTGTGGTTTGCGGGTTTCTCATTGCTGTGGCTTCTCTTGTGTAGGAGGGGCTCTAGGTCACGAAGGAGTCAGAAGTTGTAACACATGGGCTCAGTAGTTGCAATTCCTGAGCTCTAGAGCATAGGCTCAGTAGTTGTGGCCCACAGGCTTAGTTGCTCTCAGTCATGTAGGATATTCCAGGATCAGGAACTGAACCTGAATCTTCTGCATTTGCTGCTGCTGCTAAGTCGCGTCAGTCGTGTCCGACTCTGTGCGACCCCATAGACGGCAGCCCACCAGGCTTCCCCATCCCTGGGATTCTCCAGGCAAGAACACTGGAGTAGGTTGCCATTTCCTTCTCCAATGCATGAAAGTGAAAAGTGAAAGTGAAGTGGCTAAGTCGTGTCCAACTCTAGCGACCCCTTGGGCCGCAGCCTACCAGGCTCCTCCGTCCACGGGATTTTCTAGGCAAAAGTACTGGAGTGGGGTGCCATTGGCGAATTCTTTACCACTGAGCCACCAGAAAGCCCCTAGAGTTAACTCCTTCCATTACGATTTATTATTCCATATTACTTTGTCTTACTTAACTGTTTTCCTTTCTTTCTGCATTTGCTCACATCTCTGATTAAATTTACTCCAAGACACAAAGGGACCAGGAGGCTAAAGTGTTTCTATAGACAAGAGCAGGTAGATGTGGGTGTCTGTTCCCAAAAGGCCCAATAGGGTCTTGCTTGGTTACTCATATTCTGGGTTCTCTAAAAAATAGAGGCCTCCCATAAGCACTGATTGTATGGCCCTCCACTGAGGTGCCTATTATAGTCCTGGTCCTGGAAATAGCACCCCAGCAACTCTGCTCCCCTACTCACACTGATTTGTGGTATGATGAACCCAAAACTTGGCCCTCTGGCTTATACCTCCCTTGGAGAGAAGACATTTCTTTCTTCGATCCTTTAAAGAATGCTGTGGTGCTAGAGGAGCCACCCTCCTCCAACACCTTGGTTCCCTTGTAGTTGCTTGGGATGAACTGATTGCACAGCTCAGGGAAGTGCCTAGACTAAGGATGACTGCACCCTGGTGCGTGGTGGAGCTCAGTGGAGACTTGCCGGCCTTCATCCTTTAATGGGAACAGCCTTCATGCAGAACCAAACCCAAGGGGTCACCACATCTAACTAAACATCAGGCATCATCAGGATGAGTTGTACAGATCTGTCTTCATCTTTTTTTTTTTTTTTTTTGCAGCTGCACCACACAGCTTACAGGATCTTAATTCCCTGACCAAGGATTGAACCTGGGGCTCAATCATGGAATGTAGTTGATTAACCCTCAGTCTCTCTCCTATTAATTCCAGTAGCTATCTCTGTCGTTGTGATTTCTTTCAGATGTTTCACAAGGATAATCAATCGTGTTATACAAACAAATGTTACAGATTTGGCTACAAGTGTCATTAAGATGTTCATTCTCAAGAAATGAAAGTTCCCTCTGTTAGTAGTTTGTATTCATAAATGGATGTTGAATTTTATCAAATCCTTTTCATTTTCTCCTCTGTTCCTTTCTGATATTTATACTTTTTGTCTTCCTTCTTTCCTTAGTTATCTTGACTAGATCTTTATCAATATTATTAATCTTGTCAAAGAGCCCAAGTTAAATTTTTTTTCCTAATTTTTGCTTTTTATAGTCTGCTTACTTTGCATTTTATATGCTTTTTTTTTTATCATTTCTTAAGGTACATGCCTTTATATTATTGTTTATACATCTTAGCATTTTCACAGTATATTTGTTTCATGGCATAAATTTCCCTCTAGGCACTGTTTTTGCTGCATCTCACATTCTTTGAAACATTGTGGTCTAATTTATTTCAAAATAAATTTAATTTTTCTTGAGACTTCTTTGAATCTTATATATAATTTCAAAGCGTGTTGTTGAATCTCCATGTGTTGAGGGGTTTACCAATTCTCTTGCTGCTATTGATATCTATTACTTTTTTATCGTTATATTGTTTATATCTAGATAAATGTCTTTGTGGTCTTAAGAGCATAGCTTGTATGATTTTTGTGTTTTCAGATTTGTTAAGGTATGTTTTATGTCCCAGAATGTATTCTGTTTTGGTGAATGTTCCATGTAAACTTAGGAATGTGTATTCTGCCCTTGTTGCATAAAGCATTCCATAAATTACAATTAAATCAAATTGTTTTATAGTGTTTCTTCAGTTCAGCTCTGCCCTTCCTGATTTTCTGCCTGATGAAATTTATAGCTTTTGATAAAAGGGTGGTGATGTATGACTGTAATAATGGATTCGTGTATTTCTCCTTGCATTCTTGCAGACCTTGCTTCATTTACTTTGCCCCTTTGTTGTTCTGAGTGTACACATGAAGGATTCATTTGCCTTCTTGGAGAATGGAGCTTATTGTCATTTTGTAAAGCTGCTTTTTGTCTCTGAGGTTTCCTTGGTCTGAAATCTACATTGTCTGAAATTCTTAACTAGTGCCACCGTTCTTTTCATTAGTTTTGGCATGGTGCAGTTTTCTCTATCCCTTTAGCTTTCATCTACCTGTGTGTTCCTATTTAAAATTTTTCTTTTTATACAACATATAGTTACAATTTTTAACACCTGATATTACTATGTTTGTCTTTCATTTGTTTTGAGACCATTGATGATTGAAGTGCTGATTAATACAGTTGGGTTAATATCTACCACACCTTCTACTGTTTCTGTTTGTTGCCCTGGCTTTTTCTTTCATTTGCCTCCCCACCCCACCTCCCCACCCCGTCACCTTTTTCTACCTTCTCTGGCTTTATTGACCATTTTACCTGGTTCTTCGTTTTATCCTCTTTTAGGCTATCAATTACATATTTTTCTTTTTTTAATTACATTTTTTAAAAACTTTTTTAGTGGTTGACCTTGGGCTTTCCATTTAGAACTAACCCACAATCCTATGTCAAGTAACACTTGACTTCTTCAGTGGTTGTACAGGTACCTCATACCAAACTATTCTCAATTCCCCCATCATATTTCACATCCACAAGGTTTTCATTAACAATGTTAATGTTGCTAATACTATTTTACATATTTTCATCTATTATATATGATAATATAAAAATTGTCTCTTCTAATCCACTTTCATCATTTGTATTCTTTCTTATGAATTTTGAACATTGCTTACAAAGCAGGTTGACTAATGACAAATACCCTGAATTTTTGTCTCAGAAAGTTTTTACTTCTTTATTTTTTAAAAGTAATAGTGCTTGATATAGAATCTTATACAATTTTTTTTAATGTACTTATTTCTGGCTGCCCTGGGTCTTTGTTGCTGTGTGCTGGCTTTTTCTAGTTGAGTCGAGCGGGGACTACTCTCTAGTTGCAGTGCTCAGGCTTCTCACTGAGGTGGCTTCTCTTATTGCAAAGCACAGGCTCTAGGGCACAAGGGCTTAGTTGCCCTGAGGCATGTGGGATCTTCTGGACCAGGGATCAAACTGTGTCCCCTGCATTGGCAGGCAGATTCTTAACCATTGGACCACCAGGGACGTCCCCTCCCCTCTAGATTCTTAAAATATACTCTTTGCCTTTGATTTTTCACTAGTTTGTATATCATATACTTTGTCTCCATTTCAGGTGTTTTCATGTTTAGTGTTCACTGAGCTTCATGGGTCTACCATTGTTGTCTCTGGCTCATTTTAGGAAAATCTCAGTGATTGTTGGTTATGCCTCTGTTTCTTTCTTTTGCTTCAGTTACTTTCATTATATGTATTTTAAAATCTTGTGTTTAAAAAGAATATGCTAAGGTTTCTGGATATTTTTCTTCTGTTTTTGCATTCGCTGGTGTAACTTTTTTTCCCCCCCAGCACAGACCTTAACAGAATATTTGTGGCATATTTGAGAAGCATCTTTATTTTCTCTTTCCTAGTTTTGGAGATACTAGTTTGCCCTTTGAAGTCACCAGTCTCATGGTTCTAGGAAGACTTTACTTCAAATTTTTTCATTCTCTTCTCAGGAGATTGGGAATCACCACTTCTAATGTCATAAACTCCAGACTGGAAGTTGGCCAGGCAGCAGCTAGGGTGTCTACTCAAGAAATACTAGGTCCTGCAATTGCAGAATGGAGACTTTATGTTGTTTTGGAGGCATCCACTGATGAAACCTTTAAATGGACAAATTCACCATCAGTGCATATGGACTTAAGTGAACACGCTTGCTATCTGTAGCTCTTATTATCCTTTCCTCAAGGGGACAGGGTTTGACCAGAAAGAGCTATTCTGGCTATTATCTCAGTGTGGGCTCTATAGTTTGGCTGGAAGAAGCTCTGAGACACACAAATAGAGGGCTTTTGTGGTCTCAGTTGTTATTCCTTTTTCTTCAGGTCTGAGCTCTAAGTTTAGAATAACTTCCCAGCTGCATGAAATTATGGAGAGAGTGGAAAGGGAAGAACACAGTCTGTGATCTTTATTAGACAACTTAAAAGCAAGGCTTCCCCACAAGAAGATTTACATTTAGTCAGGAACATTAGATTACTTCTGAAGGCCTGGAGGACTTTGGGACTGTGTGGCCAGGTGGGCTTTGGTAAAAATTTGATTTCTACAGGCCTCCTGGGTGCCCATGTTTGGTTTACTTCTACAGACATTAAAGAGCCAAGCCAAGGCACCTGAACTAGCTTGCCATATTCTCCTTAGAAAGTACCTTTGAGTAATAAACTTCTTTCTATTGATGTACTTGACATCAGTGTTGACATCTGATCCCACTGGGTAATGATAAAACAGAAGATAATGCACAGATAATGTGACATTATCTTCTGTGACAAACATGTATTCAGCATAGGATATTTTAGAACATGAGGAAAGATATCCAAGTATGATGAGAGAAGAAAAACTCAAAACCACCAACATGATCACAAGCAGAGGAATGAATGTGAAAATGATAAACAGTCTTAAAAAGAAAAAAAAAAAGAACACAACAACAACTGAGTGGATAGTTTCTGCTCCAATTTGTAAAGAGCTCTGGGTGATCATTTGTTATCTTCACAACAATAAAAAAAAGTTGAAAAACCTGAAAAGCAAGACCTGTTCTTAGATTCATGAGAGATTTGAGTACATGGCCAACAATGCTTCCCAAACCAGAGACAGACATAGAATTGTCAGTTACCTGGAGGTGAAACAGCTAGGGCCAGTAAACCTCAGGGAACATTTAAATTGGTAACTTGAATTTGTTGGAGATACAGATTGGACCAGCTTGAGATTTAAAACCTTTTGAGAATTCAGTCTCAGGGAACCCCTCAAATTTATGAATTTTTCATTCAGGAGCCCAACCAGGGCTGAATGATGGAAAAACATGTCTCTTTGTTCACGTAGGAATCAAGGGAAACCATTTTGATATGCACTCAAAGCATTCTATTTCCTGGTTTTTGTTTTCTATGTGGACCATTTTTTTTAAGTCTTTATTAAATATTTGCAATATTGCTTCTGTTATTTTTTTATGTTCTGGTTTTGGCTGTGAGAGATATGGGATCTTAGTTCCCCAATCTGGAATAGAACCTGCACCCCAGCATTGGAAGTCAAAGTCTTAACCACTGGACCATCAGGGAAGTCTGTTCTGTTCCCTTTAATTCAGGCTTTCTCTTGGAACTAATTTTCCAAAACTTTATTTGAAATGGAACAGAGCAGTTAGACACTCCCTGTCCCCTGTGACAAACGGGAAGGAATGAATACAAAGAACCCGTTAGGAGGCTCATAGTCCAGGGATTCTGTCCTGCCAAAATATTACAGGTGTAATCATAAGAGAACATTTTTCTACACCAGTACCATCCTATCATATAAACAGAGCTCAGTATAAAAAGAGTGGATTAAAGCAGAGTTTTAAGACACAGACTGAAAAAAAAAAAAAAAAAAAGACACAGACTACTAAAGATTGAGTTTCTAGATATACCCAAACACAGCAGATACACAAGGACACTTGGAGACAACATAAAGACTAGTAAAACGGAAACTTATAAACACCTATATTAGGAAAGCGAGCAAATTAACAGCCTAAATTTACACCTCAAAGAACTAGAAAAAGAACAAGAAGTATAAAATGAGAGTGTCTTTAAAATTACAAAGCATGGTGAAAAGAAATTAAAACAAGTGTAAATAAACGGGAAAACATCCCAATTTCATGATTTAGGGAAGTTAATATAGTTGCACTGGCACTATTCCACAAAAGGATATGAAGATTCAATGTAATACCTATCATAATGCCAGCTAACATCTTTGTAAGAAATTGGCAAGTGGCAAGCTGATTCATAGTTTTATATGAGTGGGGAAATGCCACGGGGGGATTAAAGGCTCAAAGCCAGCAAACGCCAACTATTAAAATGGAGCCAGACTATTACAGGTGGTGGAGTCACCTTTAGTGTCTGTGTTTCTAAACAAGGGTCCCAATTTGGACTGATCTGACAGATTTAAGACCCTGACGCCTATAAGGACATAAAACCCTATTATTTCAGGGTCGCCCGATATAGGCCGTCCTCGTGTGCTGTCCTTACTTGATTCATTTGGGAATTCAATCTGTGTTTCCCTGTGCCTCGGAGTTCAGAAAGAACTAGACGAAGACGTGTACTCAGGCAGCTCCCAGCTAGGAAGTTCCGCTTTAATGCAAATATCCGTTGCCGGGTCAGGACGCCGCCCGCCAACGGAGGCTGGTTCAGCAGACACCAACCTCCTGCCCTGTTGTCACTCAAGCGTGGGGCGTGGCCTCTCAAACAGTCCAATCAAGAGCCCCGCTGGGTAAGGTGCCATAGCGGCGCAGAAGTGCCCCCCTCACTCCAGATCTTGAGTCGCTGATGACATCTGCTTTGTCGCACTGTTTCTCGCTCTGTGATTTGCAGCGGTCGTGGGAGTCATAGGAGGGACTCGAGGAAACCTAGCAATGGTGAGTGGGCTGCCCCGAGATGTGGAGTCGGGGTGGAGAGTCTGGTCGGAACCGGTCGTGGCGGAACTCGGGTCTGCGGATGCCATGCGTGGATGTCGCCGCTCGGACTTCTGTCCCCTTTATCAATCAGCGTGGATGCGGGGCTGGCAACTGGGCCCCCGGGCGTCGAGTCCTCTCACAGGACGCACGGGGACTTGGCCCTTGAGCCCGCAGTCCCTCTGAGCAGCTCAGCGCCCGCAGCCCGGCGTCTTCCTCAGATTGTGAGGTTTCCACAAGGAAGGGTCATCAGGGAACAGTCGTGACTGCGTCTGCAGGGATTGTACGCGGGAGGAACAGTGCTCTGTGGAGTTCATCGTCTCTGGCTTCCCCTCCGAGGGCGAGGGACTCGTTTTCTTCAGAGTTTTACAAGTGGTTTTGTTTTTAGAGCGGGGTCTCAAATCCACAGCTCTGCATCACCCCAACTTCCGTCCCCAGCCTAGCTCTGGCAATAAACCCTGAATTTCCAGGTCCTTCCTTTCATTCCCAGAGCCAGCTTCACCTTTCGGATTCACAGCATCATGATAACTCTGCGGTGCATTTCAAAGAGACCCAGTATTTTAACAACGTTTATCCTTTTCCCACAGAGCCATGGATGGCTCTTAAAGACTTTTTTTTTTCATCTGTGGATATTTTATATGAGTAGAAAGCCGAGGAACCACATGGAATCACGTACATTGTATGAAAACCTTTTGCCTCTCCCCGCAAAAGGACACATGCATCCTGTGGGAAGTCTTTAGGGTGGAGTTTATTCCTTGGAAACTTCCACGACATTCTCATCTGTCAACACTGTCTCTCCCGAGGTTTGTCACCTTGAACAGATTTATTGATTTAAGTCTGTTTTCCAAGAAAGGAAAAACATATTTAATCAATACAGCCGTAAAGACAGTATAAAATAGTTTAAACAGGCAAGAAAGAGGTGACTTTGAGACAAAATAGAATATTTTTGTATTAATTCCATTTGTTAAGAATTTTGCTTTCACTCTTTCTTTCCCTGAACGTGTATAGTAAGTTTCTGAGGCCTGTGCTTACTTTTGGATGTTTTCAAATGAAACTGCAGGGCTTAGACCAAAAGTGTTCAAGTATAATTATTTACAGATGAATTTCTTGCCACAGAAATAGTAATTAACTGACATGTTTTATTCTGGATGGAATAGATATTTGGGGGTTTCTGCTTGAACTACTTGTGTGCCTTACTATTTTCCTTCCTCCTTCACACATAAACACTGGGTTTAGTTCAGTTCAGTTCAGTTGCTCAGTCGTGTCTGACTCTTTGCAACCCCATGAACCACAGCACACCAGGCCTCCCTGTCCATCACCAACTCCCAGAGTCCACCCAAACCCAAGTCCATTTAGTTGGTTATGCCATCCAACCATCTCATCCTCTGTCATCCCCTTCTCCTCCTGCCCTCAATCTTTCCCAGCATCAGGGTCTTTTCCAATGAGTCAGCTCTTTGCATCAGGTGGCCAAAGTATTGGAGTTTCAGCTTCAACATCAGTCCTTCCAATGAACACCCAGGACTGATCTCCTTTAGGATGGACTGGTTGGATCTCCTTGCAGTCCAAGGGACTCTCAAGAGTCTTCTCCAACACCACAGTTCAAAAGCATCAATTCTTTGGTGCTCAGCTTTCTTTATAGTCCAACTCTCACATTCATATATGACCATTGGAAAAACCATAGCCTTGACTAGATGGACCTTTATTGGTAAAGTAATGTCTCTGCATTTTAATATACTGTCTATGTTGGTCATAACTTTCCTCCAAGTGGTAGGCATCTTTTAATTTCATGGCTGCAATCAGCATCTGCAGTGATTTTGGAGCCCAGAAAAATAAAGTCAGCCACTGTTTCCACTGTTTCCCCATCTATCTGCCATGAAGTGATGGGACTGGATGCCATGATCTTAGTTTTCTGAATGTTGAGCTTTAAGCTAACTTTTTCACTCTCTTTAACTTTCATCAAGAGGCTCTTTAGTTCTTCTTTACTTTCTGCCATACGGGTGGTATCATCTGCATATATGAGGTTATTGATATTTCTCCCGGCAATCTTGATTCCAGCTTGTGCTTCATCCAGCCCAGCGTTTCTCATGATGTACTCTGCATAGAAGTTAAATAAGCAGGGTGACAATATACAGCCTTGACATACTCCTTTTCCTATTTGGAACCAGTTTGTTGTTCCATGTCCAGTTCTAACTGTTGCTTCCTGACCTGCATACAGATTTCTCAAGAGACAAGTCAGGTGATCTGGTATTCCCATCTCTTTCAGAATTTCCCACAGTTTCTTGTGATCCACAGTCAAAGACTTTGGCACAGTCAATAAAGCAGAAATAGATGTTTTTCTGCAACTCTCTTTTTCGATGTTCCAGCGGATGTTGGCAATTTGATCTCTGGTTCCTCTGCCTTTTCTAAAACCAGCTTGAACATCTGGAAGTTCACGGTTCACATATTGCTGAAGCCTGGCTTGGAGAATTTTGAGCATTATTTTACTAGCATGTGAGATGAGTGCAATTGTGCGGTAGTTTGAGCATTCTTTGGCATTGAATTCTTTGGGATTGGAATGAAAACTGACCTTTTCCAGTCCTGTGGCCACTGCTGAGTTTTCCAAATTTGCTGGCATATTAAGTGCAGCACTTTCACAGCATCATCTTTCAGGATTTGAAATAGCTCAACTGGAATTCCATCACCTCCACTAGCTTTGTTCATAGTGATGCTTTCTAAGGCCCACTTGACTTCACATTCTAGGATGTCTGGCTCTAGGTGAGTGATCACACCATCATGATTATCTTGGTCTTGAAGATCTTTTTTGTATAGTTCTGTATATTCTTGCCACCTCTTCTTAATATCTTCTGCTTCTGTTAGGTCCCTACCATTTCAGTCCTTTATTGTGCCCATCTTTGCATGAAATGTTTCCTTGGTATCTCTAATTTTCTTGAAGAGATCTCTAGTCTTTCCCATTCTGTTGTTTTCCTCTATTTCTTTGCACTGATCGCTGAGGAAGGCTTTCTTATCTCTCCTTACTATTCTTTGGAACTCTGCATTCAGATGCTTATATCTTTCCTTTTCTTCTTTGCTTTTTGCCTCCCTTCTTTTCACAGCCATTTTGCTTTTTTGCATTTCTTTTTCTTCGGGATAGTCTTGATTTCCTTCTCCTATACAATGTCACTAACCTACATCCATAGTTCATCAGGCACTCTGTCTATCAGATCTAGGCCCTTAAATCTATTTCTCACTTCCATGTATAGTCATAAGGGATTTGATTTAGGTCATACCTGAATGGTCTAGTGGTTTTCTCCACTTTCTTCAATTTCAGTCTGAATTTGGCAATAAGGAGTTCATGATCCTAGCCACAGTCAGCTCCCGATCTTGTTTTTGCTGCTGTATAGAGCTTCTCCATCTTTGGCTGCAAAGAATATAATCAATCTGATTTTGGTGTCGACCATCTGGTGATATCCATGTGTAGAGTCTTCTCTTGTATGGTTGGAAGAGGGTGTTTGCTATGACCAGTGTGTTCTCTTGGCAGAACTCTATTAGCCTTTGCCCTGCTTCATTCTGTACTCCAAGGCCAAATTTGCCTGTTATTCCAGGTGTTTCTTGACCTCCTACTTTTGCATTCCAGTCCCCTATAATGAAAAGGACATCTTTTTTTGGGTGTTAGTTCTAGAAGGTCTTGTAGGTCTTCATAGACCTGTTCAACTTCAGCTTCTGCAGCATTACTGGTTGGGGCATAGACTTGGATTACCATGATATTGAATGGTTTGCCTTTGCTCAAAAGCTAGCTCGTGTCATTTAAAATCTCAGTGATCCAAAGGAAGTTCAGGGAGAGTAGAGGTCTGCAGTCAGTGAGCCTCTCTAAGGCCCCCATGAGGCTGCAAGGGGAAGTACTCCAAGGCCCAGTTACTTCTTCCTGGGAAGCCTCCTCTTACAGGTGTCCTACATACTCACACGCATCACAGAAGGAGGCTTTATAGTAAGAGATGTAGAGCTTTGGAAACCTGAGGGTGCACCTTTATGTAAGAGTGGGGATGATGACTTTTTTGAGGTTGTTTTGGTTCCATAAGCCTAGACTTTTTTTTTTTTTTTACTTATTTATTTGGCTGCTCCGGGTCTTAGTTGCTGTAGGCAGATCTTTGATCTCCGTTCCAGCAGGCAGGATCTTTACTTGTAGCATGTGGGATCTAGTTCCCTGACCAGGGATTGAACCCAGGCCCCCTGCAGTATGAGTGTGGAGTCTTAGCCACTGAACCACCAGGAAAGTCCCCAGCCTAGACATTTTTAGACATGGTGTTTGAGTTTTGCATCCACAGAGTAGGTGCAGTTAGTATAATTTGTCCACAACAAATTTGCATGCTTACAGAAGAGGGGAGGGCATGTGGCACTCCCAGAGTTCATCACTATGACTGCTCACATGTACCCTGTCCTTCTTAACCAGGGATGACCTACTATAGGTGTTCCATCTCAACTCAAGAGTGTTTAGACCACAAGTCTGGAATATGTTCAACTTTCTGAAAGTGGATTTTTCTTCTGAATTGTAGGGAAGCAGGCTGCTTCCTGGGTTTTTTTAATTTAATTTTTATATTATATTAGAATATAATTGATTTACAATGTTGTGTTAGTTTCAGGTGTACAGCCAAGTGATTCCATTATACATATACATATATCTACTGTTTTCCAGATTATTTTCCCATATTGGTGGTTACAGAATATTGAGTAGAGTTCCCTGTGCTATACAGTAGGTCATTGTTCGTTATCTTGTTTATCTATTTTGATTCCAGTATTTGAGTTTGTTTTCCTTTGGATTCTTTTGTCTTAAATATTGCAACCCTTTAACTAGTTTGCAGTAGCACTTGGGATTTTAAAATGTAAGTTGATTGAGAAAGATGATGTAAGGCAGAAAAATTGTGGAACCAAATAGAATTTTGATTCATTTAGACAAAAGAACCTCAAGATGTAAGATGGGTATATTTAAGTTCTCAGATGTTCTACTTTTAGATCAGTTTATATGCCTGTCTCTAGAGAACTTTGACATTTAAAAGGCTCTACTGTTTCTAAAATAATGCTCAAAATTCTCCAAGCCAGACTTCAGCAGTACGGGAACCGTGAACTTCCAGATGTTCAAGCTGGTTTTAGAAAAGGCAGAAGAACCAGAGATCAAATTGCCAGCATCCACTGGATCATCGAAAAAGAAAGAGAATTGCAGAAAAACATCTATTTCTGCTTTATTGACTATGCCAAAGCCTTTGACTGCGTGAATCACAATAAACTGTGGAAAATTCTGAAAGAGATGGGAATACCAGACCGCCTGACCTGCATCTTGAGAAATATGTATGCAGGTCAGGAAGCAACAGTTAGAACTGGACATGGAACAACAGACTGGTTCCAAATAGGAAAAGGAGTACGTCAAGGCTGTATATTATCACCCTGCTTATTTAACTTCTATGCAGAGTACATCATGAGAAATGCTGGGCTGGAGGAAGCATAAGCTGGAATCAAGATTGCCGGGAGAAATATCAATCACCTCAGATATGCAGATGACACCACCCTTATGGCAGAAAGTAAAGAAGAACTAAAGAGCCTCTCGATGAAAGTTAAAGAGGAGAGTGAAAAAGTTAGCTTAAAGCTCAACATTCAGAAAACTAAGATCATGGCATCTGGTCCCATCACTTCATGGCAAATAGATGCGGAAACAGTGGAAACAATGACAGACTTTGTTTTGGGGCACTCCAAAATCACTTCAGATGGTGATTGCACCCATGAAATTAAAAGATGCTTACTCCTTGGGAGGAAAGTTATGACCAACCTAGATAGCATATTAAAAAGCAGAGACATTACTTTGCCAACAAAGGTCCATCTAGTCAAGGCTATGGTTTTTCCAGTAGTCATGTATGGATGTGAGAGTTGGACTATAAAGAAAGCTGAGCACCAAAGAACTGATGCTTTTGAACTGTGGTGTTAGAGACTCTTGAGAGTCCCTTGAACTGCAAGGAGATCCAACCAGTCCATCCTAAAGGAGATCAGTCCTGGGTGTTCCTTGGAAGGACTGATGTTGAAGCTGAAACTCCAATACTTTGGCCACCTGATGCAAAGAGCTGACTCATTGGAAAAGACCCTGATGCTGGGAAAGATTGAGGGCAGGAGGAGAAGGGGACGACAGAGAATGAGATGGCTGGATGGCATCACCAACTCAATGGACATGGGTTTAGGTGGACTCTGGGAATTGGTGATGGACAGGGAGGCCTGGTGTGCTGGGGTTCGTGGGGTCACAAAGAGTCGGACATGACTGAGCGACTGAACTGAACTGAACTATTTCTAAGATAAATGGATTCCTAATTTTTTTAAGGAAAAATATCGTATTTATTTAATTTTCGGCTTCACTGAGTCTGTGTTGCTGTGTATGGGCTTTCTCTACTTGTGGAGTGTTGGGGCTACTCTCTAGTTTTAGTGCACAGGCTTCTCTTGTTGGGAAACACAGACTCTAGGGCATACACTCAGTAGTTGTCCTATATGGGCTTAGTTGCTCTGCAGCTTGTGGAATCTTCCTCAAGCAAGGATCAAACTCATGCCACCTGCATTGGCAGGCAGATTCTTAACCCCTGAACCACCAGAGGAGTCCCCAATATATTTTGAATAGTTTCTGGTTCTTGCTCTTTTAAATAATTACACATTCTTGATCTTCCAATTAGGCTTATCCTCAAAAGGATATTTTTCTTCCTTTTTTTTGTGTATCTTTTAATTACCTTAATTTTAATATATTTGAATTTGTCTCTGGCTTTGTAGCTCATTCTTTTGCTTATGTGACAATACTCTTTCTATTATCAATAAAATATTTACCTGTAACTTCTAACAGTGGCTTCATTTTGTCTTCACATTTAAATCTTACAGTGAGCAGCCTATTGTCTATGGAATGGAGGGAAATATGCTGCTTTTTTTCCAGTTGGATAACAGTTTGTCTCTTATGTAGGCAAACGTTCATGATATTTGCCACTGCTCTCCTGCTCTCTCCTTAATCAGCTCTCCACATATCTGGCCTATGGAAGACACTTTTCCTTTCCTTCGTTCTGTTTGTTTTTCTTTCTGTTAATACTTGTATCATTTGAATTACCATAGAGGTAGACCATCACATTTTTCCATAGGGGACTGTGCAGTTTTGGATATTGCTTCTTCCTGTTCAGTTTGGAGGAGTAGTCTTTATTAAGTCCCTAAAAACTGTCTCAGGGAGACTTCCCTGGTGGTTCAGTGGTTAAGAATCTGCCTGCTAAGGCAGGGGACACAGGTTCAGTCCCTGATCCAGAAAGATCCCACATGCCACAGGATAACTACTGAGCCTGGGCACCTGGAGCTTGTGCTCTGCAACAACAGAAGCCACCACAATGAGAAGCCCCTGCACCACAATGAAGAGTAGCCCCCGCACCACAATGACGAGTAGCCCCCCACTTGCCACAGCTAGAGAAAAGCACAAAGACCCTGTGCAGCCATAAATAAATAAAGTTGAAAAAATAACTGTCTTAGGTATTTAACATATTAATATATTTAGCTATTTAATAATTTAATATATCATCTGGGAGAGGTGACATCTGAGCAATGCTGAATTCTTTCTACGAACACGTGCTGTCACTGTACTTATTTCAGTCTACTTGACATCACCCAATAATTTTTTAAAAAATTTTAATGAAAATCACTACATATTTTGTAGTAGTCTTGTTTAGTATTGAATTAAATCTGGTGTGGAGAAAACCAGAAGTAAGCTCTCAAATGTTGTCTCTTGCTGTAATCACATAGAATGGGCTCAGTTCCAAATAAATTGTGAGTATACATGTGTATTATGGTCTATCCAGTTTCCAGAGTTGTTTGAGGAGATGTGGGGTTGATCAGGTAGGCATCTTCTGATCAGTTTACCATATACCCTGTTTTTCGCATAAACACATTAGACTTACAGAGGCATGTTTATCTATAAGGTTGTTGAGCTTACTCCCAAAACCACAGATCCTACTGAAAGACGAAATTTGTGAGCAAGCATTTCTAAGGATAAGCAGTCTTGGGCCTGCTAATGTTCACTGTGTCTTTTGCACACAATGCAGTTGGATTTGTTATGAGCAAGCACTGTTGTTCCAGTGAATAAAGAGTAATCAGGGCTACCTTTAGGCAGCTTCTCTTACTCCCTGGACACACAACAAGAGAGATGTTCCTTCATTCACGTTACTCTACTTCAAGCATTGTCATGATAAATGGGAGCCTTTTTTCTGTATCCTCCTCATGGACATCAATGGATAATTGTTCTCTCTTAGAGACCAGCATTTAGGAAACTTTTGCCACTGGGGATTCCTATACATAGGATGGGCCATCAAGCTGCTGTGTCCCATGGGGGAGCTCAGAAATAAGAGAAGGTGGAAGGACAGCCTTGAGAGTGGAATCACTTGCTGCTGAAATTAGGGAAAGGATATTTTATTTTTTGAGGAAAGCACTGTTGAACTTTTTATGTTTTTTATAATTTGTGCAACTTCACTCTGAAACTAGTGTAGATTTTAATGAAGCCCTTGCAAGCTTCAAGTCTAAACCTGATCCTCAAGGTCATCAAGGCCCAAATTACAGTTTTATGGTTCTGCCAGAAAGAGGTCTTCTGTGATCACACCATCTCAGTATGGGCAACTCTGCATCCTAAAATTATTTGGAAGCCATTCCGAAGCACATGAATATAGGGATTTTTGTGGAGGTGCAGATTGTCCTGTTTTCCTCCTCACGCCT
Source organism: Bos mutus (assembly GCF_027580195.1). Lineage (NCBI taxonomy): Eukaryota > Metazoa > Chordata > Mammalia > Artiodactyla > Bovidae > Bos > Bos mutus. The sequence continues at coordinate 53,040,006 of NC_091623.1, read as the reverse complement.
GGACTCTCACACTGAATAATTTCCTAGCCCCATAAAGTGAGATAGAGAAAGGAAGGCAAAATCCAGCATGTGATAAATATTATACAAATTTTAATTTGTACTCCTCCACAAGAATATTTTCATTCAGCCACCTGGATTGGAGTACTTCCATTAGCATGGAATACTTCAGGACAGTATGTGTAGTTGGATCTTGTTACAAGTTGGATTTCCACAGGACTTTTGGCCTCACATTTGGTGATGGGAATAGAAGAAAAACCTTCCAGTTCTTTACTTGTTATTTGTTAAAACCTCATGCAGATGTGAACCTGTGATTGTACAGTGCTGCACAATATGGTGATTATTAAAGAGGGAGTGGGAAAGTTTTTATCAGAAGGAACTGGTGTACTTAAAATGGAGTTATTTCTTTCATTTGTAGAGCATTTCACTTATTTCTCCAAGGTGCTCTGCTGGGGTCCAGCCCCGGTGGATCCAGGGAATTCGAAGCGGGGATGGTGTCGGCGAACTGGATACAATAGCTTTAATTAAATATTAATTAGAGATATAAAGAATAATAGAATAAGGATAGCTCAGCAAGAAAATTCAGTGGAGAAAAGAGGCTGAATAACTTGGTTTACGTGGAAAGCTAATAAAATTCCAATACAAGGAATTTACGTCACCTACGTAGGCCACAGGCGTCCTCCCATTCTCCCCAAGAAGAGGAGACACTAAGGCCTCCCCAGTCAGATCTTAGAAGCCCAGGCATAATTAGTAGGCTTGACGAGCCTCCACTCTCCAGATGGAAATTCAGCCAGGTGAGAGAAAGAACGACATGGGGAGACCAAACTTCGGTGAACAAGGCCCACACTTTATTTTCCAAAGTAGTTTTTATACCTTAAGTTGTGCATAGAGGATAATGGGGGAAGGGGTAGGGTCAGCAGTAAGCCAGGCTTTCTTCCTGCAAACTTATCATATGCAAAAGTTTAGGTGATTTACATCATCTTCTGGCCCGGAAGCCTGTCAACATTTTAAGATCCTTTTTTCAGAAAACTTTTCTCTAAAGGTGATTATTCTAAAGTCAGGCGCCACCCTCCGAAAGCATTAGATAAAGTTGCATTCCTATAGGGCAAAGGTGTGGTGGGCTATAACAAGAAAAAGAATTAACTCAAGGGTCCAAGGTTACAAACATTAAAGCTACTACTTACATTCCTATACACCAATTATATTAATCAATACACTGCCAGGGACACAGTAGGTAAGGGATATGGAAACTTAGCAGCAAACATTGGCCCAAAGAGTGAAAAACCCTTCACCAATACAATTTCTAATCAATCTTTTAACTGCTCAAAGGAATCTGTATTTAGACAGTTTAGAATATCTCACGCCTCTCACAGTTGGGAGGCTCTGAACAATCACATGTGGCCGGAAGGACCTATTCAGGCAGCCTAGAGGACTTCCAAAGGAGTTTGTAGGTTGAAACACTCTTGTCACGCCCAGGAACTTTATTAACTGGAGCTGTAAGTTAACTCTTTTTCAGAGAGAGAGATGGTGGTGAGGGACAGCCCCCCGTAAAGTCAGAGGTGTAGGTGAGAGCACAAAGCAGTAAAGTAGGCAGACTCTGGTTTGGGGGGTTAGTTCCAGGGGGACTCCTGAGGCTCTATCCCGCCTTTTGCATATGCCGAGCCTCCTTCCTCATGACCTTTGCCACGGGCAGAGTTCCTCACGCTGGCTCCCAGCAGTGCTCTATTTATTTAACTATTTATTTTTGGTTGCACTGGGTCTTCATTCCTGTGTGCGGGCTTTCTCTAGTGGCAGCAAGCAGGGACTATTCTTCGTTGCAGTGCATGGGTTTCTCACTGTGGTGACTTCTCTTGTTGTGGAGCACAGGCTCTAGGCACGTGGGCTTCAGTAGTTACAGCCTGTGGGCCCTAGAGCACTGACTAGTTATGATGCGTAGGCTTAGTTACTCCACAGCATGTGGAATCTTCCCAGACCAGGAATCGAACCCATGTCCCCTGCATTGGCAAATGGGTTCTTATCGACTGTACCATCAGGGAAGTACAAGGTGTTCTGTCTTGACAAAGAGAGCAATAAAGACTTGGAATTGGTCAAAGACCAATGTAACAATAAATTCCTTGTGTTAATGATGCTCTTGAATTCATGAGGGAGTATCACCATAGAGTGAGAGTTCTAATGACAAACTTATAGAACAAACATCTGGAGACCACAGTGTCATATGTGAACTTCCTGTGAACTGAGTATAGATTGCTGGTGCTCTTCATCCTACCCATACTCTCACACACAAACTTGGGATGTTTTAGGATTCCGTGACCTTTGAGGATATGAGTGTGAAGTTCACCACAGAGGAGTGGGGTCTGTTGGATCTAACCCAGAAGAAACTCTACAGAGATGTGATGCGGGAAACCTTCAAAAACTTGACCTCAGTAGGTAAGGGATGATGACATTCTTAATTACTTAATCCTTTAGATAGCCTATGTTGTTTGCTTATCAACATGTTCAAGAGGTAAAATGTGGAAAGAGACTGCGTTGGTAAATAAAGCAGGCATGGTCATAGGTCTGTCATGTAAAACTTTTCTCTAATATTTTATAATTTATAATGATTTTTTTGTTGGTCTGCATTATTGGAGAAAGACAGGAAGACTTTAATATTGGAAATCAGTAAGAAAATCATGGGACAAATCTGAGGTGAGTTACACTGACAGGAGAAAGCAGTGTCCCATAACAGAATGTTAGTATGCAATGGCATCTTTTAAAATTTATTTTTTATTAAAGTATAGTTGATATACAATGTTGTGTTAGTTTTAGGTAGTCAGCAAAGTAATTCAGTTACATACACACACACACACACACACACACACACACACACATATATATATAATATCCGTTTTTTTCCTAGTTCTTTTCATTATAGGTTATTCTGAGATATTGAATATAATTCCCTGTGCTATACAGTGTGTCTTTGTTGTTTATCGGTTTTCCGTCCCCAGTCCTTTCCGCTGTGGTAACCATAAGTTTTTTTCCTGTGCCTGTGAGTCTGTTTCTGTTTTGTAGTTAAGTTCATTTGTATCATTTTGGATTCCACATGAAAGTGATACCACATCTTATTTATCCATTCATCTGTCAGTGGAGAGTTAGGTTACTTCTATGTCTTGGCTATTGTAAATAGTGCTTCTGTGAATATTGGGGGACATGTTTCTTTTCAAATTAGAGTTTTTGTCTTTTCTGGATACATGCCCAGGAATGGGATTGCTAGATTATATGGTAATTCTATTTATACTTTTTTGTGGAATCTCCATACTGTTCTCCATAGTGACTATACCAATTTACATTCCTACCAACAGTGTAGGAATGTTCCCTTTTCTCTGCACCCTCTCCAGCATTTATTACTTGTAGATTTTTTGATGATGGCTATTCTGACCAATGTGAAATGACACCTTATTGTAGTTTTGATTTGCATTTCTCTAACAATTAGTAACGTGGAACATCTTTTCACATACCTGTTGGCCATCTGTATGTCTTCTTTGGAGAAATTTCTATTTCAGTCTTCTGCCCATTTTCTGATTGTGTTCTTTGCTTTTTTGATATTGAGCTGTATGAGCTATTTGTATATTCTGGAAATGAATCCCTTGTCAGCCACATCATTTTCAGATATTCTCTCCCATTCAGTAGATTGTTTATTCATTTTGTTTGTGGTTTCCTTTGCTGTGCAAAAACTTTTAAGTTTAGTTAAGTTCCATTTGTTTATTTTTGCTTTTGTTTCCATTACTCTGGGAGACAGATCAAAAAAAATATTGCTGTGATTTATATCAAAGAGTGTTCTGCCTATGTCTTCCTCCAGGAGTTTTATAGTGTCCAGTCTTAGATTTACAGCTTTAATCCATTTTGAGTTTATTTTGTATATGGTCTTAAGAGAATGTTCTAATTTCACTCTTACATGTGGTTGTCCAGTTTTCCCAACACCATTTACTGAAGAGGCTGTCTTTTCTCCACTGTATATTTTTTCCTTTTTTGTCATAGATTAATTGGCCATAAATGCATGAGTTTTTTTCTGGGCTTTCTATCCTATCCCATTCATCTATGTGTCTGTTTTTGTGCCATGACCATGCTGTTTTGATTACTGTGCTCTTGAGGTATATAGTCTGTAGTCAGGGAGCTTGATTCTTCCAGCTTATTCTTCTTTCTCAAGATGGTCTATGCCATGACATTTTAAAACAAAGAAAATAAATCAGCTCAGCCTTAAAATTAATGAATCTTAGAATTGTTGCATCATTTTTTCCCTCAAATTTATCCTAAATGTTGAGTGTATGAAAAATAGTACACTTGGAATTATATTCAGAATCACCGCTTATGAGTGTTACTGTTTTAATAATTGCTGATTATCTTTCAGAGCTTTATTATATTCACTTTCAATTAGAATGTGCAGAAAACCTACACTTTCTTTGTAAATGGTAAAATTTTCATTGTCATAACTATTAATAAATATAATTAATAAGCCATTAATTAATAATATGCTTCTTATTTTTTACAGCTGTCATATGGTAGAGACGCTGTAAAAATAAAGAAGGTAATCAGTATGGGGAAACATTTAGCCAGATTTCAAATCATAATCAAAAAAAAGGAAACTACTGGAATAAAACTATATAAGTTCAGTATATATGGACAGGTCCTCATGCATCATTCATCCTTTAATAGGCACATGACATCTCATACTACACCAAAATCCTGTGAGTATCAGGAATATGAAGAGAAGCCATATAAATGCAAAGAATGTGGGAAGGCTTTTAAGCATCATCAATCTAGACATAAGCATGAGAAGATTCACAGTGGAGAGAAACCCTATGATTGTAAGAAATGTGGGAAGGCCCTCAAGCTTCGCCAATCCATTCAAAGACATGAAAGAATTCACACTGGAGAGAAACCCTATGAATGTAAAAGATGTGGAAAAGCCTTCAGATATTACCACAACTTTCAAAAACATGAACGAACTCATACTGGAGAGAAACCCTATAGATGTAAGCACTGTGGTAAAGTCCTCAGTTCTCTCAGATACTGTCGAATTCATGAAATAACACACACTGGAGAGAAACCTTATAAATATAAGCAATGTGGTAAAGCTTTCAGTTGTCCCAGTTACTTTATAAAACATGAGAGAATTCATAGTGGATTGAAACCATATGAATACAAGCAATGTGGTAAAGCCTTCAGTTGTGCCAGTTACATTCGAAGACATGAAAGGACACATACTGGAGAAAAGCCCTATGAATGTAAAAAATGTGGTAAGGCCTTCAGTTGTTCAAGTTCCTTTCGAAAACATGAGAGAACTCATACTGGAGAGAAACTCTATGAATGTAAGCAATGTGGTAAAGCCTTCAGTAATTCTAGATCCTTTCAAAGTCATGAAAGGAGACACAGTGGAGAAAAGCCCTATACATGTAAAAATTGTGATAAAGCTTTTGCTTGTCCAAATTCCTGTCAAAAACATGAGAGGACTCATTCTGGACAGAAACCCTATGTATGTAAGGAATATGAGAAAGTCTTCAGTTCTCTTACAAAATTTCAAAGACACATGATGAAGCACATGGGCTATGGACCTTATAAATGTAAAGACTGTGGGAAAGTCTTTGATTGTCCCAATTACTTTCATTGTCATGAAAGGACTCACAGTGGAGAAAAGCCATATAAATGTAAGGAATGTGATAAGGCCTTCACTTTTCCTTGTTGTCATCAAATATATGAAAGAAGTCATACTGGGGAGAGGCCCTATGAATGTAAGCAGTGTGGTAAAGCCTTCACTTACCTCAGTTCTATTTGAAAACATGAAAGAACTCATACTGGAGAGAAATCCTGGGAATGTAAGGAATGTGGAAAGGCCTTTATTTATTCTTCAGATGTTCAAAGACATATGATCGTGCATACTGGTGATGGACCTTGCAAATGTTAAGGACTGTGGGAAAGGCCTTGATTGTCCTAGTTCATTAAGAACACATAAAATCACTCACACTGGAGGGAAACCCTGTTGATGTAGAACTTGTAGTAAAGCCTTCCCAGTTCTTGTTGAAACCATGAAAAAAATCCATAATGGAAAATAGTGCCATAAATGTAAAAAAAGTATGAAAGGCTTTATTTGTCCCAGTTCATTCCAAATAGATAAAAGAGCTCACACTAGAGAGGAACCCAATTTTTGTAAACAATATGACAAAGCCTTCAGCTTCAATATGGCAAACCACTCCCAGTTATGTTCAGATACATGGAAGAACTCATACCAGGGAGAAAATGAATGAAAAGAATGTAGAAAAACCCTCATATATCACGCATCCCTCCCAGGACACATGAGAGTACACACTGGAGAGAAATGTTACGTATGTAAGGAATGTGGGAAAGCCTTTAGTCCCATTTCTTTGGGAAGCCACAGAAGGACTGGAGAGAATTGTATTGAATGTAAACTATGTAGGAAAACCTTCACTTGCCCCACGTCCCTACAAAAAACCATATAAAAATGTACATGGGATAGAAACCTTATAACTGAAAAACAAGGGAAACTTCCAATTTTAACAAATATTTTCAAAGTCATGTGAAAATTCTACTGGAAAGAAATCATCCATGTAAGTACTATTATGGGTAAGCTGTCAGAAAATTCACAACATGAAATAAATTTTGTGCATATATTTTCTTTATAATTTGACTCATTCTCAAAGTGATTTTCTATTGTATGGATTTGTAATTAGTTTTACAAGTATTCATTGAGGTGAGATAAGTTTGTAGGTACTTATTAAGCAATCAGTTCAGTCGCTCAGTTGTGTCTGACTCTTCACAACCCCGTGGACTGCAGCACACTAGGCTTTTCAGTCCATCACCAACTCCCGGAGCTTACTCAAACTCATATCCATTGCGTCAATGATGCCATCCAACCATCTCATCCTCTGTCATCCCCTTCTCCTCCTGCCTTCAATCTTTCCAAGCATCAGGTGGCCAAAGTATTGGAGTTTCATCTTCAGCATCAGTCCTTCCAGTGCACATTCAGGACTGATTTCCTTTAGAATGGACTGGTTGTATCTCCTTGCAGTCCAAGAAACTCTCAAGAGTCTTCTCCAACACCACAGTTCAAAAGCATCAATTCTTCACCACTCAGCTTTATTTATAGTCCAACTCTCACATCCATACATGACTACTGGAAAAACCATAGCTTTGACTAGACAGACCTTTGTTGGTAAAGTAATGTCTCTGCTTTTTAATATGCTGTCTAGGTTGGTCATAGAATGTTGGTTCCACATTCTTTTCTTCCAAGGAGCAAGTGTCTTTTAATTTTATGGCTGCAGTCACCATCTTCAGTGATTTTGGAGCCCCCCAAAATAAAGTCTGTCACTGTTTCCATTGTTTCCCGATCTATTTGCCATTAAAGTGATGGGACCAGATGCCATGATCTTAGTGTTGAGTTTTAAGCCAACTTTTTCACTCTCCTCTTTCACTTTCATCAAGAGGCTCTTTAGCAATACTTCCTAAAAAACTAATAGGTAATTTTTCCTTTAGTTGTCTGGCAATTTTTTGTGAGTCTATTTTGAAGTCTATTGAAACTGTGAATTGAAGTTTATTTCTAATATGCAAGTAGGTTTAATTTTTACCTAATTTTGTAAGTTATGTGTAAGGAAAAGGACATTGAAAAATGATGCTTTGTTTTTTTTTTCCTCACTGGCTTCCTGTGGCAAGTACCAGATATGCCTTATTCATTTTACATGTCATATCTTCTACCTTACTCAGCAGAAACTACCTTTTCATTGCCTGAAGAACCTTATTCTATTTTCCTTGGAATGTACAATAGCCATATATTTATTTATAAGTATACAAAATTTATCACAGTTCAGTCTCTTATGTATTATTATCTTAATCTTTTGTCCTGTACACTTTGTCATTTCTTCTGGTTGATATTTGGACTGTGGGGTTTCCATTAGGAAGAGAGACTTATGAGCAGACAATAAAATTTAGATTTGGCAATAACTCTTCTTGATCCTATTATATTAATGTGAGTAGTATGAACTGTATTTTCTAGAATGTGTTGCCTTATGGTCCTATGTTAGAAGTCACTAAAGCATAACTTATATGAAACTTGGAAAGCAGAAATATGATTTAGTCAGGTTTTGAAATCAACTGTATAGAAGCAGTCAGAAGCACAGGCCTTTACGGACACTTGGGTCCAGCCCATTTTCCACATTCTTTTCCCTGTCAATCAAGTATATCCTTAAATCCTCCACAGACTGCTTGACTTCTACTTGATCTGAACTGTAGGCTTCTACACTTGTCCTCAAATTCAACATTGAAGATCCAGCACAGTTTGGATTTTCCTGAAAACCCTCATGTGTCCACCTGGCAAGAAATTTTGACTGTCATGATTGAGAATATTTTCTGAAGCACTGAGTGCCTTGTCCTCTAGATATTATTAGTCTAAGGTCTAATTTGTGTAGTAAACACCTTGCTTTGTTTAAGATATAATTATCATGTGCAAAGAGTCGAAGTTTATAGTTTGCATCTTAAACAGTAAATAAAAATGTTTTTATAGTAGTTAATGCCTACAGTAATAAAAGAGAGATCTCAAATCAATAATCTAACCTTATACCTTCTTGATCTGAAACAAATAGACCACTGTGTATTTCTCCAGCAAGAAGGATTTATTCAGAATCAGCAGAAAATTGCAACTCATAGTCTGTAATATGGCAGGGCACATTTCAAGTTCTCACACAGCACAGGAATTTGAACACTTTTATAGAGTAGAAAAAGAAGTTGGGAGGGCTCTAATAAAGAAACCATGACTTTTCATTGGCTGAGTCCTTGCCAGGAAAGAAGTATCTTGCTTCTTCCTGATGGGCTCTGTTATCATTACAGGATGTGAGAGCTCCCCCTTCCGGTCTGCCCATCCTATTTGTGGTTTCTGTTTATTAAATTTTTTACATTTTCCTCTTCTGTATAAGATCTTTTTCTGAAAACATCACTTAGCAAGAGTCAGGTTTTCCAGTTTTAGCAGCTTTTTTCCCCTCAATGTTAGGAAGAACCTTTCCTGGGGTTTATTGTCTCATGACAAAGGGAAAGTACCCAGATAAGAAACCTACTAAGGTCACATTTGAGTAACAAGAAGGGCTAAGAGGAAGAACCTTCAGGCACTTTAGCCTGTATGTTATTAAGATCATAGCCATTGGGTATCATCTGAAGAGTTATGTTATCATCAAGGGTTTGGTAACAAACTTCCAGCAGACCTGGTCCAGATATAGAGAGGCTGAAGAGAATTCTTTTGGAGGTTTTTTTTTTTTTACATTAATTAATTTATATATTTGGTCGTACCAGGTCTTAGTTGCAACACAAAGGATCTTTGATCTTCATTGTGGCATGTGGAATCTTCAGTTGCAGCATGTGAACTTTTAGTTACTGCAGTAGGAGCTAGTTCCCCAACCAGAAATCAAACCCTGGCCCCTGCATTGAAAGTCTGGAGTCTTAGCTACTGGACCAGGGAAGTCCCTAGAAGTGCATTCTTGAATCAACAAAATCTCTAAGTTGCAAGATGTGATCCATAAGGTCTTTGTTTCCCAAGGGTACTGTGAAAAGACTGTTCTACCAAAACATGGTTACTTTTCATAGAAGTAGTTAGGCCTTTGCAATATTGAAGCATCTCCTCTTTTATCAGTTGTAGGTCAAAAGAAGCAGTAGTCCTGCATTGGGCATCTTGTGACTGTCACAAAGGGTGAGAGTTTATGAGTTCCAAAAGGTCTGGCTCTGAGATTTAGAACTAATGGCAATACATTTGGTCAGGGTATTTATAGGGCCTCAACAAATTCCGCCGAGTCATAATTATGCCATTAGTGTGTCTGACTAAACCAGAGGATTGAGGGTAGTAATCACAGTGATAATGTAAAACCAGTCATACGGAAGAGACTTGTCAAAGCACCTAACCAGTAAAATGAGTTTTTTGATCAATATGAAATTCAAGAGGAGTTCCTCTGGTATGTATACTATTTTCAAGAAGGATTTTAGCCACAGTAGAAATTAGGGTTAGAGTTCCTGCATCTGCAAGGGAAGGCTTCAGTCCAGTGTGAAAACACACAGACCGTGACTATTTATATCCATTAGAGGAAGCTGCATGAAATCCATTTGCCTAGCCTCATTAGGCAGTTTTCAATATTCAGGAACAGTACAAACAGGCTTCACTGGGGAATTCCCTGGCAGTCCAGTAGTTAAGACTCCCGAGTTTCCACTGCTGGGGGCACAGGTTCAATCCCTAGTTGAGGAACTGATATTTGGCAAGAAGTACAGTGGGGTCAAAAAAAAAAAGCCTCAGAACCTTAACAATAGCTAATGTGGCAGGGGGTAATATTGCATTAGTAATTCCTGAATGTGGAGGCCATTTTTAACTTCCTTTCCACTAGAAGTAAGGGAGGCATGTTGTCCACAACATTCCAAAATCATGAGTTACCGCAAAAGTATATCTCAGCAGTACAAACACCAGCAGTTTGGTCCTTGGCTAATGTACAGGTCCATGAAAGAGCATGTAATTTCACCTGTCAGGTCAAAGCAGCCATAGGTAAAGATGCTGCCTCAGCAACATCAGTATCAAAAGGATCCATGAGGATAACTCAGTGAAGGTATATCATGACCCTTCAGAGGTGATGGCCAAGTGCAGCCAAGAGGCCGTTGAAATAGGCACTGAACAGAGCAGACTTATCAAATCTATGACAGACTTATCAAATCTATCAAAATACTTATCAGTTACCAGCTTATTAGACAGAGTCAGTGATTTATATAATATTGGGGACTGGATATAGGGTTCTGTTTGGTGGGACCACAACCTCAAGGTTGCCTTAATTCACTGTGAGGTGTCATCCTTTCTTGGTTTAATAGGATAAGTTGGGCTGTTAGAAGGAGGACTGGGAATAACTAACCCTTTACTAACTAGTTTTTGTACATAGTTTTCAGTCCATCAAGGCCCTGTGTAATTTATGTTGGGCCATTAACACTCACCTAAAGCCAGACATCCTGGAATGTGAAGTCAAGTGGATCTTAGGAAGCATCACTATGAACAAAGCTAGTAGAGGTGATGGAATTCCAGTTGAGCTATTCTGAACCCTAAAAGATAATGCTGTGAAAGTGCTGCACTCAATATGCCAGCAAATTTTGAAAACTCAGCAGTGGCCACAAGACTGGAAAAGGTCATTCCAATCCCAAAGAAAGGCGATGCCAAAAAATATTCAAACTACTGCACAATTACACTCATCTCACACACTAGCAAAGTAATGCTCAAAATTCTCCAAGCCAGGCACCACCAGTACGTGAACCGTGAACTTCCAGATTTTCAAGCTGATTTTAGAAAAGGCAGAGGAACCAGAGATCAAATTGCCAACATCTGTTGGATCATCGAAAAAGCAAGAGAATTCCAGAAAAACATCTATTTCTGCTTTATTGACTACACTAAAAACTTTGTGTGGATTGCAATAAACTGTGGAAAATTCTGAAAGAGATGGGAATACCAGACTACCTGACCTGCCTCTTGAGAAATCTGTATGCAGGTCAGGAAGCAACAATTAGAACTGGATATGAAACAACAGACTGGTTCCAAATAGGAAAAGGAGTACGTCAAGGCTGTATATTGTCACCCTGCTTATTTAACTTCTATGCAGAGTACATCATGAAAAACGCTGGGCTGGATGAAGCACAAGCTGGAATCAAGATTGCCGGGAGAAATATCAATAACCTCAGATATGCAGATGACACCACCCTTATGGCAGAAAGTGAAGAAGAACTAAAGAGCCTCTTGATGAAAGTTAAAGAGGAGAGTGAAAAAGTTGGCTTAAGGACATGGAAGCAACCTAGATGTCCATTGGGAGATGAATGGATAAGAAAGCAGTGGTACGTATACACAATGGAATATTACTCAGCCATTAAAAAGAATGCATTTGAATCAGTTCTAATGAGGTGGCTGAAACTGGAGCCTATTATACAGAGTGAAGTAAGTCAGAAAGAAAAACACCAATACAGTATACTAATGCATATATATGGAATTTAGAAAGATGGTAACGATGATCCTATATGTGAGATAGCAAAAGAGACATAGATGTAAAGAAGTCTTTTGGACTCTGTGGAAGAAGGCGAAGGTGGGATGATTTGAGAGAGTAGCATTGAAACATGTATATTATCATATGTGAAACAGATTGCCAGTCCAGGTTCAATACACGAGACAGGGTGCTCAGGGCTGGTGCACTGGGATGACCCTGAGGGATGGGATGGGGAGGGAGGTGGGAAGGGAGTTCAGGATGGGGAACACATGTACACCCAAGGCTAATTCATGTCAATGTATAGCAAAAACCACTACAATATTGTAAAGTAATTAGCCTCCAATTAATTAATTTTTTAAAAAAGAAAAAGTTGGCTCAAAACTCAACATTCAGAAAACTAAGATCATGGCATCCAGTCCCATCACTTTAATGGCAAATAGATGGGGAAACAATAGAAACAGTGACAGACTTTATTTTGGGGGGCTCCAAAATCACTGCAGATGGTGACTGCAGTCATGAAATTAAAAGATGCTTGTTCCTTGGAGGAAAAGTTATGACCAACCTAGACAGCATATTAAAAAGCAGAGATATTACTTTGCCAACAAAGGTCCATCTTGTCAAGGCTATGGTTTTTCCAATAGTCATGTATGGATATGAGAGTTGAACTATAAAGAAAGCTGAGCACCGAAGAATTGATGCTTTTGAACTGTGGTGTTGGAGAAGACTCTTAAGAGTTCCTTTGACTGTAAGGAGATCCAACCAGTCCATTCTAAAGGAAATCAGTCCTGAATGTTCATTGGAAGGACTGATGCTGAAGCTGAAACTCCAATACTTTGGCCACCTGATGCAAAGAACTGACTCATTGGAAAAGACACTGATGCTGGGAAAGATTGAAGTGGGGAGGAGAAGGGGACTTCATAGGATGAGTTGGTTGGATGACATCACCAACACAATGGACATGAGTTTGAGTAAGCTCCGGGAGTTGGTGATGGACAGGGAAGCCTGGCGTGCTGCAGTCCATGGGATCGCGAAGTCAGACACAACTGAGCAACTGAACTGAACTGATATTAGCTAAGTTATTTGGGGAATAAGGTCTGTAAGGTCCAAACCAAATTTTAAGTAACAGAAACCATAATTTTGATCTATGAGTCATTGGTTCAGAGCTTCCCAGCTCAATATGGGATATTTTAGGACAGTGGGTTTTATGACCATGGAGAATCTAGGCACAACCATGGTTTTGATAGTAAAAGAGAAACACTGTCCTATTTGTCTTCTATGCTATGTTCATTAGTGCCTCTAAGATTATCAGAGGTATCTTGCTTAAATTTGTTGGGATCTCAGGTTAAATTAGGTGGCTCAGTAATGAATCTGCCTGCAGTGCAGGAGACATGGGTTCGAGCCATGGGTTGGGAAGATCCCCTGGAGAAGGAAATGGCAACCCACTTCCTCATTCTTGCCTGAGAAATCCCATGGACAGAAGAGCCTGGTGAGCTACAGTGCATGGTGTTGCAAAGTTGGACACAACTGAGCAACTAAACAGCAACATTGATTAACTGCTTAAAGGTGACTTAGTACCCTACATCAGACGGCAAAATTAATTCTGAGCCTGTTGTAATTCTGAGCCAGGCAGTGTACTTTCATTTTTTTGTGTGTAAAAAAATGTTTGTATTTTGGTATTTGAAAAAAAAAATCTATTTGTCTACACCAGGTCTTAGATGAAGCATGCAGATTCTTTTATTTGTGATATGTGGGATCTAGTTCCCTGACTAGGGGCCCCTGCATTGGGAGAGTAGAGTCTTAGCCGCTGGACCACCAGGGAAGTCCTTGTTGTATAAATTATTCTAGTATATTTTGGATTTCCACTTGGCTAAAAATGTGGACCTTTTTTTAGTATTTTATCTATCTACCTTGTTTTGTTTTCTTCTTCACTGGATATACTTTGGGGAAAGGGTACCTCTCTACCCTGGTTTTTATCATTTTTTTCCTCTTGAGAGCCTCAAAACAGTGCCAATCAAGGAGTCTTCCCCAGGACAACTGGTTGCATTACAGGGTTTAAGGAGCCCAAACTTAAGTCAGATGTGAATTAATCCCTCACCTGTGCCACAAGAATGCCATGGGTGTTGTCCCCTTGTAACTCTAACAAACATAGCTGAGGATATATCGAGAAACTGGAACCCTTGCACAGGGGTGGTGCAAATTTTAAAAAAAATGGTTCAGTCACTTAGGAAAACAGTCTAGTCAGTTCCTCAAAAATTAAACCCAGAAATATCATACGATCCATCAATTTCTCTCCTACCTATACACCCAAGTAAAATACAAGCATATGTTCAAACAAAAAGTTGTACATGAAAACATAATAGCCAAAAGTAAAAACATTCCAAATGTATATTAACAGATGAACAGACAGAAGGGTAAAATAGAATAGAAGAGGAACAGGTGGAAGCAGTGACAGATTTCTTCTTGGGCTCTAGAATCACGGCAGATGGTGACTGCAGCCATGAAATTAGAAGATGACTGCTTCTGGGAAGGAAAGCTATGACAAACCTAGACAGTGTATTAAAAGCAAAAACATCACTTTACCAACAGAGATCTGTGCAGTCAAGGCTATCGTCTTTCTAGTAGTCATGTACAGATATGAGAGTTGGACCAAAAAGAAGGCAGAGTGCTGAAGAATTGATGCTTTCAAACTGGTGCTGGAGAAGACTCTTGAGGGTCCCTTGGACAGCAAGGAGATCAAATCAGTCAACCCTAAAGGAGATCAACCCAGAATATTCACTGGAGGGATTGGTGCTGAAGCTGAAGCTCCAATACTTTGGCCACCTGTTCAGTTCAGTTCAGTTCAGTTGCTCAGTCGTGTCCAACTCTTCGAGACCCCATGAATCGCAGCACGCCAGGCCTCCCTGTCCATCACCAACTCTTGGAGTTCACTCAGACTCACGTCCATCGAGTCAGTGATGCCATCCAGCCATCTCATCCGCTGTCGTCCCCTTCTCCTCCTGCCCCCAATCCCTCCCAGCATCAGAGTCTTTTCCAATGAGTCAACTCTTTGCATGAGGTGGCCAAAGTACTGGAGTTTCAGCTTCAGCATCATTCCTTCCAAAGAAATCCCAGGGCTGATCTCCTTCAGAATGGACTGGTTAGATCTCCTTGCAGTCCAAGGGACTCTCAAGAGTCTTCTCCAACACCACAGTTCAAAAGCATCAATTCTTCAGCGCTCAGCCTACGAACAGCCAACTCATTGGAAAAGACCCTGATGCTGGGAAAGATTGAAGGCAGAAGGAGAAGAGGGTGACAGAGGATAAGATGTTTAGGTGGCATCACCAATTCAACAGACATGAAGTTGGGCAAACTCCAGGAGATAGTGAAGGACAGAGAAGCTTGGCATGCTGCAGTCCATGGGGTCACAAAGAGTCAGACACAACTTGGCAACTGAACAACAATAGATGAACAGATAAATGCAATGGGTTTTGTCCACCCAGCAGAATATTGTTATTCAGTCATTAAGTTGTGTCAAACTCTTTGGGACCCCATGGATGGCAGCATGCCAGGCCTCCCTGTCCTTCACTATCTCCCAGAGTTTGCTCAAGTTTATGTCCATTGAGTTAGTGATGCTATCCAATCATCTCATCCTCCATCGCCCCCTTCTCCTGCCCTCAATCTTTGTCCATAAAAATGAATGAAGTGTTGATACATTCAACGTTGAAGTACCTTGAAAAAAGTAGGCTAAGTGACTGGAGTCAGTTGCAAAGACCATATATTATACAATTCCATTCCTTTGAAAGCCTTGAATAGGTAAATCTATATAGGTAGAAAGATTAGTGGTAGTCTAGGCACAGGGACTAGAAGAAGAAATTGGGAAGATTGGGAGTGATGGCTAAAAAGCAGAGGAGTTTGTGTGTGCGTGTTTATTTTGCTGCACTGGGTCTTAGTTGCGGCACTTGGAATCCTTAGTTGCAGCATTTGGGATCTAGTTCCTCAACCAGGAATCTATCCCAGGCTCCCTGCATTGGGAGCGAGGAGTCTTAGCCACTAGACCACCAGGGAAGTCTTGAAAGGAGTTTCTTTTTGAGGACAGGAAAATATTCTGAAATTGACTCTAGTAGCAGTTACATCTGCCTGTGAATATACTGATGCTATGAGCAAGGGCTCGTGTGCCCACAGCACAGAAAGCTAAGCTCTGACACCAGGTATCTGCAGCAAAGTACGGGTTTGTTTGCAGGGAGCCAAGGAAGGGAGTGGGAGACAAATCTCAGATCCACTCCAACTTAGTCTGTGAGTTAAGGGGTTTTTTTAAAGGGGGAAAAACAAAGAGGCTGGGATTGATCATCATCTTGTGACACTCCTGTGACATTTCTTAGTCATAGTTTCGGGAGTCAGGATGTCCCTGGTTTATGAGTCTCAGCCCAGATGGGCCATGGCCTGGAGGTCTGTTAGCTTATCTTGACCTGGAGAGACAATCTGAGTATGTACATTAATGATGATATCTATAATAACAATTGAAGTACATTAAGAATGTTATCTGGGCTTCCCTGGGGACTCAGTGGTAAAGAATCCACCTGCCAATCCAGGAGACGCAGTTTTGTTCCCCGGGTCAGGAAGATCCCCCAGAAGAGGAAATGATAACCCACTCCAATATTCTTGCCTGGAGAATCCCATGGACAGAGGAGTCTGACGGGCTACAGTCCATGGGGTTGCAAAGAGTTGGACAGGACTTAACAACTAAACAAGAACAACAATGTTATCTACAACAGCAATTGTAGTCATCTGACTCCAGTTGATTAGTGTTCAGTCAGCATTGAGGTCAGAAGATTGAGATCAAAAGGGATGATAAAAGGAATAAAGTTTTTAATAGAGAGGTTAATCATAAGCTCAGTGAGGGAACTTCATTTCAGAGGAAACTCAGTTTCAGTGAAAACCAGTGAGTTATAGACATTAAAGGGTCCATTATATAGTATGTGTGCTGGATCTCAAAAGTGTCCAGGTAAGTGGATAAATGCATTAAGAGTTTTGCAATGCAGAGTTCAGCAATTCTTGCTCTTAGACATCTAAGAATTTCCAGGTTATTTAAAATATCCATTACCTCAAATTGTTCTTGTGTGTGTGTGTGTGTGTGTGTGTGTGGTGAGAATTCTTAAGATCCCCATCTCAGCAAATTTCACTTATACAATACAGTATCTCAAATCATATTGCCATACTCAACTATAGGCCACTTTGTTAGTAATTTATACCTCAGGAGAGCATTGTCTCTCCTGAGTTTCCAGGGGCATCTCACATTTACATTATGGTTTGTTTTGTTGTTGTTATAATTAGTGAAAATAGGAATTCAGTTGCCTTAGGGATCTTATAGCTGTTCAAATTTCAATGTTCTCTAGGGACACAAGCTAACATTGATCTAAAATAAATTACCTTCCTATGTAAACTGAATTTAATGAAACCTAATATTTTAATGACACGTCTCACACCCTCTGCTTAGAGAAGAGTACCCCCAGCTATGCTTGCCTGGCTCAAACTTCCCATCCGGGCCAAGGAAGGGCTCTAGGACTCAAAGTACCAAATGAATGGGAGTGGGGAAGAGATGGGAAGAAAGCTCAAACTTGTCAAATTTCAAAGATTAAAACGGAGCTCGTCTCTTTATTTCAGATGGTGATGTCACACTGAAGCGGCTACATTTCTAAACAAGGGTCACAGTTGCACACAAAGCCCCTTGGTTTCAGTTGCACACAGAGCTGACACAAAGCCCTCTGGTTCCAGTCCTGGTCTGGGCACCCTCTTGTCTATACTTGCTTCATCTTGAAACTGAATCAGGAATTCCCTATGCACACCTGTGACCTCGCATTCTGACCAAGCTGAGGGGAGATTACAGTCAGCCTTAGAAAAGGAAAATGTTCTATTTAAATTCAAACATTCGCGGGGACAAGTTACCGGCAAAGGCCGAAACCGGTTTGCACAAGCCAAGCGTCCTCCCGCCCCGCTGTCACTCAGGCACGAGGGGGCGCGGCCTTGGAAGTTGTCCAATCAGGGAGGTAACTGGGGACGGTAGATGGGGCGACGGACTACGGCGAGAAGTAGCCAATCGCTCTGGCTTTGCTCCGGAAACGAGGGTGCTTAATGGTAATTCTCGTCGGCCACGGGCTCTGTTGTTCTGTGAAGTGCAGTGGTCGTGGGAGTCATAGGAAGGGGTTAGGGAGACTGAAGAAACGTAGAAATGATGAGTGTGAGTCTCCGAGTGCGAAGACGGAGAGAAGGGACTGGCTGGAACTGGCCTGGCCATGGCGGAGACCGGGCTTCCCTGCAGTCAACTTCGGAATCTGCTGGCCCGAGTACCCCTGGGGCATCTCTCGGACCTGTCCGGTCCGGCTCGCAGCGTTGAGGGCAGGGAGCGGCAGTCGGGACCCCGGGCGTCCTGTCCTCTCACGGGACACCTCACGCGGCCACCTCGGCCCCGACCCCGCCGCCTCTCTGGGCAGCTCTTCACCCGCAGCTCGGCGTCTCCCCCAGAATGTGCGATGACCACGAGGAAATTTTTTAGGTTCGGTGTCTGGGCTTTATGCGAGGGAGGAGCTGTGGTGTGTGGGATCCCCAATCCCTCCCCAACGGGATACGATTTCTCTTGAGTTTTTCAAATTTGAGGGAGTAGGGTCTTAAATCCACAACCCGGTTTCACCGGCGTAGCACTTCCTGGGGCTGCCAATACATCCCTAAATTTCCAAATCCCTTCTGCATTTCCAAGGGTTTCCAATGTGGCTCAGCTGGTAAAGAATCGCCTGCAATGCGGGATACGTGGGTTCGATTCCTGGATTGTGAAGTTCGCCTGGAGAAGAGAAAGGCTACCCACTCCAGTTTTCTGGCCTAGAGAATTCCATGGGGTTGCAAAGAGTCGGACAGAACTGAGCGACTTTCACTTCACTTCGCATTTCCAAACACCATCTTCTGATCTCTCTGATTCACAGCATTTTCTACTGTTTGCCTGCTGTGGTGCATTTCATATTTTCTCAGTATTTTAATGTATTCTTTTGTCAGTAGAGCCACAGATGGCTATTTTTTAATAATAATACATTTTATTACTTATTTTTAAAATATGTACTCATTTAATTCTTTGGCTGCACCCAAGTCTTTGTGGTGTGTGGGATCTAGTTCCGTTAACGGGGATCGAACCCTGGGACTCCTGCTTCTGGAGCAGAGTCTTAGCCCTTGGACCGCCAGGGAAGTTCCCAGATGGGTATTTACTAAAACCTCGTTTTTTTTGTTTGTGTATATATATATTACATGGGAGGAAAACTGAGAATGACCACCTGGAACTATGTTGCATGAAATCTTTGAGCCTCTACTCTCAGGATCTTTCCTGGGCACCGTCATCCTATGGAAATCCTTTGGATGGAGATTCCTTTCTTGAAGCTTTCCTGGGTGATCTGTCCTTGCCTTGCCCCTCCCTGCTTTTGTTGACTTGAGAAGATTTATTGCTATAAGTGTCCATTTTTCAGTAAGGGTAAATACATTTTTTATTTATTCAATAGGCTTGAAAGACAGTATAAAACATTTACAAAGAGGCAAGAAGAAGGTTAATTTCAGGGGAAAAAAAGAATTTCATCATTACATTTCATTTAAGATCCTGGTTTCATCCCTTAACCTGGCTGTAGTTAAGTTTCAGAGGGCTGTTCATTACTTTTGGGTGATTTCCAAAGAAATTCCAGAGTTTAGACTTGCAGACCAGAAGTGTTCGAATAGAGTTAATTACAAAACAAGTCTTATCATGGAAATAATAATTAACTAACATCTTCTTTGCTGAAAGAAATATACATTGAGGATTTTCTGATTATACAAGTGCATTTCAGTTTTCCTTCTTCCTCTTCACATGAACACTGATTGAATTTGCTGGATTGTTCAGTGTGTTTGTATAATTAAAATGTAATAATAATGGTACCAAGTGACTCCAGTGGGGAGTATGGCCTGTGGTGGGTGAGCCAAACTAAGCCCCACTGTGAGCCTATAAAGAGAGTTAGAAGTGAAGGCCCATTGATTCCTCCTAGGAACCGATTCATTGGAAAAGACCCTGATGCTGGGAAAGATTGAAGGCAAAAGGAGAAGGGCAGGGACAGAGAATGAGATGGTTAGATATCATCACCGACTCAAAAGACATAAGTTTGAGCAAACTCTGGGAGATGGTGAAGGACAGGGAAGCCGGGGAAGCCATGCTGCAGTCCATGGGGTTGCAAATAGTTGGACATGACTTAGTGACTGAACAGGGGGATGGAGGAGATTTCATGATTCTCTTTCTGAAGTTGTAATCATGGTTTGCCTAAGTGTTGCATTTATAATGATGGTGCATTCCGTGTAATATGTGCACAGGGAAGTCTGTGGAGATTGGTGTTCTGTTTCCTTGACAAAGGGTTTGGGAATTTGGGAGTTCTTTGGGGTTGAAACCTGCTGAGAAATTCCTCGCTTGTGAGAATGGAAGAGGGGGTGGCCTTTTTGGGGTCCATACCCTTCTTCCCCAGAGACTGACTCACTTTTAGGGTTCTATGGCAGTTGGGAGTATCTGGACCACAATTTTTAAAATTACTTTATGTATTTATTTTGGCTGTGCCAGGTCTTCGTGGCTGCACTTGGGCTTTCTCTAGTTGCAGCTTCAGGAGTTGTGGCATATGGGCTCAGTTGCCTTGAAGCATGTGGAATCTTCCAGGACCAGGGATTGAACTCATGTCCCCTACATTGGCAGGCAGAATCTTAACCACTAGACCACCAGGGAAGTTTGTAGACCAGATTTTAAGAACGTATTTAACTTTCTGAATGTGGGTTTTCCTTTTCAACTGTAGGGGAGCAGTCTGCTTATCTCAGCTGATTCAAATATTTTCTTTTCTTCCCTTTGGATTCCTTTATCTGTTGAATATGGTGGTTCTATAATTTTTTTCCTCAGTAGTTCCTATATAACCCTTCTATTTGCACTATTTTTTTAAGTTTTGTATTGCTGCATTACATTATAACAATTACTAAGCCAGTATTAATGTATTAAAGTCCACAGTTTTCATTATTGGTATCTTTTGGGGTTATAAGATCTATAGGTTTTGGTAAATGTTTAATGACACGTATCCATCATTTCTTTACCCTCAAAATCCCTTATGCTTCACCTTTTCATTCATCTCTTCCTCCAAACCCCAAATCCTTCAGAACCAAAGATATTTTTATGGCTCATAATAATGTCTTTTCCAAAATATCATCTACTTGGAATCTTATGTTGCCTTGTCAGATTGGCGTCTTTCACTTACTGATGTACTTTTGAGGTTCCTTCATGTGTTTTTATGGCTTGATACCTCATTTCATTTTTTCACTGAACAATATTTCATCTTCTTATAGTAGTAATGACACTGATTGTTTATCCATTCGACTCTTGAAGGACATTCTTAACTCTAACTCTTATCAATTATGAGTAAAGCACATACAAACATTCGTGTTAGGCTTTTGTGTGTACTGAAGGTTTCAGCTAATTTATGTCTCTACCAAAGAGCAGAGATTGCTGGATCTTCCTATATGTATGAGTATGTTAAGGATTCATGGGAAGTTCTTATCTTCCAATGTAGGCATACCAAATTTCATTCCCACCACCGAGGAATGAGGATTACCAGCAGCTACTCATCTTCACTAATGTTTGGTGTTTTGAATTTAGTCATTTAATAAGTGTGTAGTGACATATTATTGTTGTTTTATTTATATTAATAATTCCCCAAAGACATGTTCAGCATGTTTTCATATTGCTTATTTCCCACCTGTGTATCTTGTTTGGTGTGACATCTATTCAGATCTTTTTCCCATTTTTAATTGAGTTGTTTATCTCTTTACTGTTGAGTTTTAAGAATCCTTTGTGTATTTGAAATTACTAGTCATTTATCAGATATGTACATTACAGAGACACTCTCCTAGTCTGTGATTTTCATTCTCTTAACACTTTCTCCACCACAGGAGTTTTCCTTTTAATGAAGGGACACTTACTGGTTTTTCCTTTCATGGATTGTTTAGTTTTGGTGTTGTATCTAAGCATGATGTTAGCTGCAGGTATCTTGTTGATTTTTTTCCAAAACAAAGAGTTCCCTCTATTATTAGTTTGTTATCATAAATGGATGTTGAATTGTATCAAATCTTTTTATGTTCATTTCTCCTTCCTTTCATTTCTGATATTATTTCTGTTTTGCCTTTTCTGTTACCTTGTCTAGATGTCAATCAATTTTATTATAATTAATATTTTCTAAGGACCAGCTTTTGGTTTTGAAAAGTAGGAGAGTGTTTTTTTCCTTTCAAAACTTTAAAAATTTCACTCTACTCTCTTCCTGCTTGGTTTCTGAAAAGAAGTCTGATCTAAGTCTAATCTTTTTTTTTTTTTTTCCCCCTATAAAAGTAAGGTGGGTTTTCCCATCTGGCTTTTTTCAATATATTCTCTTTCTCTTTGATATTTCCCAAGTTAGAATATGATAGACTTAGTGTGCATTTTTGATGGTTAGTGCTCTCTAAGCTTTTTGGATCTACAGCATGCCATCAATCATTAATTTTAGGAAAATCTCAATGATTATTACTCATTTTTTTTCTGTTCCTTTCTGTGTACCTTTTCTTTTAGATATTCCCATTTTGTGTATTTTAAACCTTCTGTCACTGCTCTACTGCCTTGCCTGCACGGGAGTCCCCACCCCATGACAAGGTCATGTGGGAGGGTTCTGGTGGGCAAGGCAAGCCAGAACTCGAGGGGTGCCCCCTGGGCCTGCCTGAGCATCTACCCCAAAACCAGAATCTGTTTTACTATTTTACGACTTTCACCAACTCTTCTGACATTAACGGGGGGCTATCCCTGACCACCTTTCTCTGTAAGAAAATCAACTTAAAACTCTACTTAATAAGTCTCCTGGGCATAACAGGAGTGTTTCAATTCAAACCCCTCTGATGACTTTCTAGCTTGCCGGACAGGTTTGTTCAGATTCACAGCCTCCCAACCACAAGAGGCAGGAGAAGCTTAAGATATTCTAACAATGCAGAGCTTCTCAGAGAAGAGAACTAGTAGAGGATTTCTTTGTTGAGCTAATGCTTGCTGCCAAGTTTCCATATCCTTTACCTACTGTGTCCCTGAGACTATATTGATTAATATAGTTGGTGTATAGAAATGTAAGTAGTAGCTTTAATGTTTGTAACCTTGGACCCTTGAGTTAATTCTTTTCTTGTTATAGCCCACCACACTTTTGCCCTATAGGAATGCAACTTAATCTAATGCTTTCGGAGGGTGGCGCCTGACTTTAGAATAATCACCTTTAGAGAAAAATAAGTTTTCTGAAGAAAGGGTCATAAAATGTTAACAGGCCTCCTGGCCAGAAGATGATGTAAATCACCTAAAACTTTTACATATGATAAGTTTGCAGAAAAAAAGCCTGGCTTCGATAAGGATCAAGGACTGCTGACCTTGCATGACTCTACCCCTTCCCCTATTATCCTCTATGCACAATTTTAGGTATAAATACTACTTTGGAAAATAAAGTGCGGGCCTTGGTCTCCCCATGTCGTTCTTTCTCTTTCCTTTTCCTTTTCAGGCTGATCTCCCTGGAGTGCAGGGGCTCTCTGCGTTCACTTTCCTGCCTGGGCTTCTAAGACCCACTCGAGAAGGTGCCTAGGTGGGGCACCTTCCGCTATTTGAGAGGGAGCCTGCGGCCTACATGAACAGAGCAAGTCCCGTGCTGGGGCTTTATTGGCTTTCTGCGTAAACCAAGGAATATCAGCCTCTTTTCTCTCCTCTGTTTTCTTAACTGCAAAATTCTTTCCTTATCTCTGTACCTCTTCATCTATTCTTTGTCCTACGCTGTCCTCCCGAGGGAATCCCTGGCTCCTGCAGGGGCTGGACCCGGTACTCTACAGTTTATAGATTTTGTGTCCTGTCTTGTTTGGGTTTTGGTTTTGGTGTTTGGGGCTTTCTGTTAGCCTCTGGTGAAATGGATTGTTTTCAGTATGGGCCTTCTTAAGAACAGAATATTTGGTGTTTATTTTTAAATGCCATCTTTATTTCTTCTTTTCCAGTTTTGGAGAGAGTATTTTGCCTGTGAACTCAATTCGCTCATCTAAGTTTTTTCCTTTGAGGCCAAGAATGATGGCTTCTGAGTGCCTTAAATGCTAGCTTCTAACCTGTTAAGTCTCTGTCTTCAATTTTTGATGATTGATTGCTGACTGCTTTAAAAATCCTTACCTGTCCTCTTTTTGCTTTTACCCACATCAATCCAAAGTGATTGGAAAGCCTTAGTCTTCCTTCCATTGTTAGTGGCAAGAGATTCTATCTTCTTAAGATCTTGTTCTTGTATGTGAACCCTCATCCTAACCCAGCCCCTAACTTCAGTTTTTAAAAAGTTCAGATACTTTCCCTTGCTTTGTGAAGCCATTTCATGAAAGTGCTGGAGACGTTTGCCTCACTCTGCTCAGATATATCAATTATTTAGATAATAAGACCTTTTATACACTATTGGCAGCATGTGCTGTCATCATGTAAGGGATTCTTAGACCCAAGGTTCAAACTATCCTTTTTCCGTATACCTTGTGGGAGCTTGTGGCAGGGCAGCCTTTAGAGTGGCTGGTCAGGAAATAACTTCCTCCTGCAATTTGAAAATGGTGATTTTATATTCTTCAGGAGGAAAGTATTTCTGAATCCTTTACGTGTTTTATAAATACTTAGGGCAGATTTACCATCAAACTCTTAGGATTTTTAATGAACACACTTGCAGTTTACAACTCTGTTCCTCAGGGTTGAATAGGCACTGGGCACTTGTGTTCTGAATCTGCCATAAAGAGCTTTGTCAGCATATTAGCTCACTCTGTGTGCCTGTGTGTGCCTTTCAGCAGCCCTGAGGTACATGAGCCACATGGCTTTTGTGGTTTGATTTTCAGACTGTCTTCCTAGTGTCTGAACTGTAAGTGCCAATTAACTTTCTATAGGTAGATTTTATTCATTTTGGCTGTGCTGGGTCTTCATTGCTGCACGGGCTTTTTTCTAGTTGCAGTGACTGGGGGCTATTCTCTATCTGCAGTACATGGGCTTCTCATTGCGGTGGCTTCTCTTGTGGAGCATGGACTCTAGGACATGCGGGCTTCAGTAGTTGTGACACATGGTCTCAGTAGTTGCAGCTCCCAGGCTCTTGAGCACAGGCTCAGGAGTTGTGGTGCACAGGCTCAGTTGCTCTGGGCAGCATGTGGGATCTTCCTGGACCAGGGATCAAACTCATGTCTCCTACATTGGCAGGCAGATTCTTTACCACTGAGCCACCTGGAAAGCCTTGACTTTCTAGTGCATCATATGAGAGAAAAAAGTGAGTCTGTAGTAAATATTGTAGAAGTGAAAGGCATATTTCCCCACAAGAATATTTTCTTTCCATCATCAACATCTGACTGCTTCTAAAGGCTTAGAATACTTTAAGGCCAAATTGGCCAGCTGGATCCTATTAAAAGTTTTACAGGTTTGTTGGACTCTCTTGTTTGGTGCTGGGAATAGAAGTAAAAGCTTCCAGTTCAGCACTATGTTATTATTCATAAAACCTTGTGCAGATTTGACCCTCTGCCTCATAAGTGCTATAAATGGTGAGTAAAGTGAAGAATATGGAAGTTTTTCCTGACAAGGTATTGATGGTCTTAAAATTGTAACATTTGCTTCATTTATATAGCATGTCTCTCACTTCTCCGCATATTCTGGACCCTGTTGTTAGTGAGAAATAAGATGTAATGTGATCAGAGTAAATATGTCCATGTTCATTATGCTGCTAAATTTGTGAGGACGTATAGACAGAGTAAATTCCTGATGATCAAGTCATAAAATAAATGTTTGGAGATGACAGAATCATACATAACCTATTCATATAAATGGTGTATAGATAGATGTCTAGTCCCATCAGTGTCACACATCCTGCTATACACATATTTGGGATGTTTTAGGACTTAGTTTTAGGCTATTGAAGATGTGACTATGAATTTCAGCCCAGAGGAGTGGGCTTTACTGAATCCTTTATAGAAAAAACTCTACAGAGATGTGATGTGAGAAACCTTCAGAAACCTGGCCTCAATAGGTGAGGATGACAGCTTTCCTTTACTTTGTCAATTAAAGAACAAATGTTTCTTACTCATTGATGTCTATGTGAAAGGGAGGATGTTGGCAAATAAAGTAGACCTGTTCACAGCCAACAATGAATGTAGAATCTAATGATTTCTGTATAATTTCTAATATTTTGGAATCATTTTTCTTCATCTGCAATTTAGGGGGGAAAGGGAAGAATCATGACATTGAAGATCAGTACAAAAACCAGGGGAGAAAACTAAGGTAAGTCACACCCAGAACAGAAAGTAGTGCCTCATATGTGGCTCCTCGTTTGTGATAAAATTTTACAAGAAGTGGCCTAAACACATGATGCCTGCTTCACATTTATTTATTCTCTGAAAAAATTTTCTCCAGATCCTTTATAATATGGGACATAGATGTCCAGCATTTGGAAAATAGTTCTCTTGAAAACAGTATTTAACAAGCCCTATATGTGAATGTCACTTTTGGTAATTCCAAGAGTGAAATCTTGCAGGGCATTCCTTTTTCAATTTAAAGCCATTCAGACAAGGGAGATAACCTATACTTTTGCTATAAATCCTAACAGTGTAGTTCAAGTATCCTGCTGCTGCTGCTGCTGCTAAGTCACTTCAGTCGTGTCCGACTCTGTGTGACCCCATAGACGACAGCCCACCAGGCTCTCCCATCCCTGGGATTCTCCAGGCAAGAACACTGGAGTGGGTTGCCATTTCCTTCTCCAATGCATGAAAGTGAAAAGTGAAAGTGAAGTCGCTCAGTCGTATCCAACTGGTAGCGACCCCATGGACTGCAGCCTACCAGGCTCCTCCATCCATGGGATTTTCCAGGCAGGAGTACTGGAGTGGGGTGCCATTGCCTTCTCCGAAGTATCCTGCTAATAAATATTAAATTGTTAGTAAAGAAATCATTACTAGTATGATCCCCATTTTTTATAGGAGTCATGTGATAGATTCTGTGCAAGTAAAGAGGGTAGTCAGCATGCAGGAAACCACAGCCTTATTTCCAAAATTCAGTGTGAACAAGAAAACTACTAGAGTGAAACCATCTGAATGCAGTGCATGTGGGAAAGTCTTTATGCATCATCTATTCCTTAATAGGCATATCAGCCGTCATAATGGACACAAACTAGATGAGTACCAGAAATATGAAGAGAAGCCATATAAATGTAAGGAATGTAGTAGACCCTTCAGTTATCTTCAGTGTTTTGAAAAACACAAATGAAATACAATGGACAGGAAAACTATAAATGTAAGAAATGTGGGAAAGCATTTCGTTTTCACACTTCCTTTCAAATCCATAAAAGGATTCATATAGGAGAAAAGCCCTATGTAAAGAATGTGGGAGATCCTTTATGTGGTTCACAACCTTTCAAAGACACATGATAACCCACACAGAAGATACTCCTTATAAATGTAAGGAATGTGGGAAACTCTTTAAGTAGCTTACAACCTTATGAAGCCACATGATAACGCATGCTGGAGATGTGCCTTATAAATGTAAGGAAATGGGAAAATCTTTAGTTTTTTAAGATTTTCACTACAAATACATGAAAAAACCCACATGGGAGAGAAACCCTATTGCCGGGGTCCAGCCCCGGTGGATCCAGGGAATTCGAAGCGGGGACGGCGTCGGCGAGGATCAGGAAACAATTGCTTAATTAAACCTTAATTAAGGATATAAAGAGTAATAGAATGAGGATAGCTCAGTGAGGAAATTCAGTGGAGAAAAGAGGCTGAATAATTCAGCCAGAAGGTAAGAGAAAGAACGACATGGTGAGACCAAGTTTCGGTGAACAAGGTGAACAAGGCCCGCACTTTATTTTCCAAAGTAGTTTTTATACCTTAAGTTATGCATAGAGGATAATGGGGGAAGGGGTAGAGTCATGCAGTAAGCCAGGCTTTCTTCCTGCAAACTTATCATATGCAAAAGTTTAGGTGATTTGCATCATCTTCTGGCCCAGAGGCCTTTTTCTCTAAAGGTGATTATTCTAAAGTCAGGCGCCAGCCTCCAAAAAGCATTAGATAAAGTTGCATTCCTACAGAGCAAAGGTGTGGTGGGCTATAACAAGAAAAAGAATTAACTCAAGGGTCCCAGATTACAAACATTAAAGCTACTACTTACACCAATTATATTAATCAATACACTGCCAGGGACACAGCAGGTAAGGGATATGGAGACTTAGCAGCAAATATTGGCCCAACAAGTGAAAATCCCTTCACCAATACAATTTCTAATCAATCTTTTGACTGCTCAAAGGAATCTGTATTTAGACAGTTTAGAACATCTCATGCCTCTCACAGTTTGGAGGCTCTGAGCAATCACATGTGGCCGGAAAAACCTATTCAGGCAGGCTAGAGGACTTCCAAGGGAGTTTGTAGGTTGAAACACTGTCACACCCAGGAATTATTAACTGGAGCTGTAAGCTAACTCTTTTCAGAGAGGTAGTGGGGGACAGCCCCCCGTAAAGTCAGAGGTGTAGGTGAAAGCACAAAGCAGAAAGTAGGCAGACTCTGGTTTGGGGGGGTAGATTGCTCGAGAATTTCCAGGGAGACTCCTGAGGCTTGATCCCGCCTTTGCGTATGCCAAGCCTCCTTCATGACCTTTGCCAGGGGCGGAGCTCGCTCCCCGCACCCTATCCATGTAAACAATGTGGAAAAACCTTTAGATATCTTCAAACTTTTCAAATACATGAAAGGACTCACACAGGAGAGAAACCCTATGAATGTAAGTAATGTGTTAAAGCTTTTGTTTCTCCTGTAGGATTGCAAAACCATGAAAGAAATCACAATGGAGAGAAATTCTACACATGTAAAACATGTAGTAAAGCATTCAGTTATTCCAGTTCTCTTCAAAAACATGAAAGAAATCGTACTGGAGAGAAACCTTACAAATATAAGGAGTGTGGAAAAGGCTTTATTTTTCTCTCAAGCCTTAGAGCAGACATGATAAGACACTCTGGAGATGGACCTTATAAATATAAAGAATGTGAGAAAGCATTCGTTACTCCCAGTTCATTTCAAATACATGTAAGGACTCACACAGGAGAGAAGCCTTATAAATGTAAACAATGTGGGAAAACTTTCAATTGGCCTACTTCCATTCACAGACATGAAAAAAGTCATAGTGGAGAGAAACCCTGTATGTGTAAGCAATGTAGTAAAGCCTTCAGTTTTTCCAGATCCTTTCAAAGCCATGAAAGGAGACCAGTGGAGAAGAGCCCTATGGATGTAAAAAATGTGGTAAAGCCTTCAGTAGTCCAAATTCCTGTCAAAAACATGAAAGAAGTCATAGTGGAGAGAAACCTTATGAATATAAGGAATGTGGAAAAGCCTTCAGTTCTCTCACCAAATTTCAAAGACATGTAATGAAGCACACTAGAGACAGACCTTATAAATGTAAGGAGTGTGGGAAAATCTTTGATTGTTCCAGTTACTTTTAAAGTCATGAAAGGATTCACAGTGTAGAAAAACCCGTTGAGTGTAAGGAACGTTATAAAGCCTCCAGTACTCCTAGGTCCCTTCAAAAACATGAAAGAACTCATACTGGAGAGAAACCTCATATATGTAAGGAGTGTGGTAAAGCCTTTAGTTATCCCAGTTTCCTGTAAAAACACAAAAGGAGTTATACTGGGAAGAAATCCTATCAGTGTAAACAATGTAGTAAAGCCATCATTTATTTCAGTTCCCTTTGAAGTTATGAAAGAACTCATACTGGAGAGAAACCCTATGAATGTAAGGAATGTGGGAAAGCCTTCACTTTTCCCTCAAAATTTCATTTACACATGATAAAGCACACTGGAGTCAGACCTTATTTGTGTAAGAAATATGGGAAAGCCTTCGGTTGTCCCAGTTGATTACAAAACCATGAAAGAACACACACTGGAGAGAAGCCGTTTGAATGTAAGAACTGTAGTAAAGCCTTCAGTCGAGTTCATTCTTTACAAAACCATGAAAGAACTCATATTGGAGAGTAACCCTATGAATGTAAGAAAGTGGGAAAGCCTTTAGTTCTATCACCAAATTTTCAAGATATGTGGTGAAGCACACTGGATAATCTAAGAAATGTAGGAAAACCCTCAATTTTTTCAGTTCATTATGAAGTCAGAACTCACAGTGGTAAGAAACCACATGAATGTAAAAATTATAGGAAAGCCTTCAGTGGTCCCAGTTCTCTTCAAAACCATGAGACCATTCATAATGGAAAGTAGGCCTATGAATTTAAGAAATATAGGAGAACTTTCAGTTGTCTCAGTTCATTCTAAATACAGAAAGGAATTCACACTGTAGAGAACTACTTTGAATGCAAAAAAAATATGGTAAAGCCTTCAGCAATTCCTGTTATGTTCAAATGCATGAAAGAACTCTTAACAAACTGAACGTAAGGAATATTAGAATGCCTTTGTCACATGACATTTTAAGAATGCAAGATGATGCACATCATGTAAATGTGAGAAATTGGGGGATTTTCTCTCATATTCTTGGGAAAGAACTCCCTCTAGAGAGAATTCTGTTAAATGCAAACAATATATGGAAACCTTAATTTGCCTTACATTCTTAAAACCATGTAAGAATGTACACTGGATAGATACCATATAACTGAAATGAAAAGTAAAACTATTAATTTGAAACAAATATCTTTATAGTAATATGAAAACTGCACTGGAAAAAACTCATGTTAATGTAAGTAATATGGGTAAGCCTCTGCAAATTCATGTAGAATGCTCTCAAAGTTACAATATGGAGGAAATGTTATAAACTTTAAACATACATTTTCCCTACCAGTGGCATACTCTTAAAGTTATTCTCTGAAGTATGGAATTCTACTTATTTTTGCAAGTAAATATTGAGGTAAAATAATTCTGTAGATACTCTTTAGGCTGTCATTCCTAAGTTTAATAAGTAATTTAACCTTTTATCAGTTAAATTTTTTTATTTTTACTGTTAAGACTCTGATCCATGGGTGATTTGAAGTGTATTTCTAATATACAAGTAGGTTTCATTTTTAAATAATTTTGTAATTTTTGTGTAAATAAGGGAACACAAAAAAATGACATTTTGGTACTTGTTTCTTGTGGCAAGTACTCAACATCCCTTTTACATTATATTCAAATTTTTCATTGGCTTAAGAGCTTTGTTCCATTTCCTTCCTAACAGAAATGTAATAAAGAGTTGGGCATGTATTTGTAAGTATGCAGAGTTCCTCATGTAGTCTCATGTGAATTATTCTTTTCATCTTTTGTCCTTTGTTATTCGTCATTCCTTCTGGCTAGGATTTGGGCTCTGGAATATTGAGAGACCTGTGTGATGACAATAAAATCTAGAGTTGGAGATGACTCTTTTTAACTGTTTTGTCAATGTGAGTAATGTGAACTACAGTCTCTAGACTCTGTTGCTTTTATGGTCCCATGTTAGAATTCACCAAACCTGAATAGACAGGTAACTTGAAATGCAAAGTGAAATAGTATTAGGTAGATTTGGAGCCACCTGTATGGAAAGAGACAAGAAGCATAGGGCTTTTACAGGCATTTGCTTCAAGCCTACTTTCCTCATTTTTTGCTCTGCCAGTCAAGAATATCCTGAAAACTGAAGAGTCCAAGATGATAGAGTAGGAAGACCCTGAGCTCACCTTCTCCCATCAGATCAGATCAGTCACTCAGTCGTGTCCGACTCTTTGCGACCCCATTGAATTGCAGCACGCCAGGCCTCCCTGTCCATCACCAACTCCTGGAGTTCACTCAGACTCACATCCATCGAGTCAGTGATGCCATCCAGCCATCTTGTCCTCTGTCGTCCCCTTCTCCTCCTGCCCCCAATCCCTCCCAGCATCAGAGTCTTTTCCAATGAGTCAACTCTTCGCATGAGGTGGCCAAAGTACTGGAGTTTCAGCTTTAGCATCATTCCTTCCAAAGAAATCCCAGGGCTGATCTCCTTCAGAATGGACTGGTTGAATGTCCTTGCAGTCCAAGGGACTCTCAAGAGTCTTCTCCAACACCGCAGTTCAAAGGCATCAATTCTTCTGCACTCAGCCTTCTTCACAGTCCAACTCTCACATCCATACATGACCACAGGAAAAACCATAGCCTTGACTAGATGAACCTTTGTTGGCAAAGTAATGTCTCTGCTTTTGAATATGCTATCTAGGTTGGTCATAACTTTCCTTCCAAGGAGTAAGCGTCTTTTAATTTCATGGCTGCAATCACCATCTGTAGTGATTTTGGAGCCCCCAAAAATAAAGTCTGACACTGTTTCCACTGTTTCCCCATCTATTTCCCAGGAAGTGGTGGGACTGGATGCCATGATCTTCGTTTTCTGAATGTTGAGCTTTAAGCCAAGTTTTTCACTCTCCACTTTCACTTTCATCAAGAGGCTTTTGAGTTCCTCTTCACTTTCTGCCATAAGGGTGGTGTCATCTGCATATCTGAGGTTATTGATATTTCTCCCGGCAATCTTGATTCCAGTTTGTGTTTCTTCCAGTCCCGCGTTTCTCATGATGTACTCTGCATATAAGTTAAATAAGCAGGGTGACAATATACAGCCTTGACATACTCCTTTTCCTATTTGGAACCAGTCTGTTGTTCCATGTCCAGTTCTAACTGTTGCTTCCTGACCTGCATACAAATTTCTCAAGAGGCAGATCAGGTGGTCTGGTATTCCCATCTCTTTCAGAATTTTCCACAGTTTATTGTGATCCACACAGTCAAAGGCTGTGGCATAGTCAATAAAGCAGAAAGAGATGTTTTTCTGGAACATTCTTGCTTTTTCCATGATCCAGCGGATGTTGGCAATTTGATCTCTGGTTCCTCTGCCTTTTCTAAAACCAGCTTGAACATCTGGAAGTTCACGGTTCACGTATTGCTGAAGCCTGGCTTGGAGAATTTTGAGCATTACTTTACTAGCGTATGAGATGAGTGCAATTGTGTGGTAGTTTGAGCATTCTTTGGCATTGCCTTTCTTTGGGATTGGAATGAAAACTGACCTTTTCCAGTCCTGTGGCCACTGCTGAGTTTTCCAAATTTGCTGGCATATTGAGTGCAGCACTTTCACATATCATCTTTCAGGATTTGGAATAGCTCCACTGGAATTCCATCACCTCCACTAGCTTTGTTTGTAGTGATGCTTTCTAAGGCCCACTTGACTTCACATTCCAGGATGTCTGGCTCTAGGTCAGTGATGACACCATCGTGATTATCTGGGTCATGAAGATCTTTTTTGTACAGTTCTTCTGTGTATTCTTGCCACCTCTTCTTAATATCTTCTGCTTCTGTTAGGTCCATACCATCTCTGTCCTTTATCGAGCTCTCTTTGCATGAAATGGTCCTTTGGTATCTCTGATTTTCTTGAAGAGATCTCTAGTCTTTCCCATTCTGTTGTTTTCCTCTATTTCTTTGCATTGATCGCTGAAAAATTACAACTATTTGCCAAACAACTATTGATGAGAAAGACCTGAACACTAGCAGAAAAGATCTACAGGTGAAGAGAGGAAGAAGGACCCACAGTGAGACCAGTAGGAAGGGTAAATAAAAGTTATAGTCAAGACCCATGACCCACAACAGGAGGATAGTCATAATTGCAGAAGTTGTCCCAAGGAGCAAGGGGGTCCAACCCCTGCCCCCATCTTAGTCCCAAGCCTAGTGTCCTGCACTGAGTAGATGAGCCCCCAAAACATTTGGCTTTGAAGACTGCAGGGCTTACTTACAGGAGAGTAAGGGGGCTGTAGGGAAGAATTAAGAGACTCATTCTTAAGGGGTGCACATAAAATCTCACATGCTCAGGGGAAAAGCGGTAATTTGAAAGGGGCATAAGTCTGACCCACCTGCTAATTTTGGAGACTGTTGGAGAAACAGGAGGCAACTGATGCTTATCCTTGGGACACAGACACTGATGACAGCCATTTTGGAAAGCTCGTTCTACCACAAGGACAATGGTGCTGGTCCTAGTTTATTAGTGTGAGAGACCTGTGCTACTCATCAGCCTGTTGGCACCAGTATTGGGATGCCTCAGGCCAGACAGCTAACCAGGCAAGGTCACAGCCTCACGCACCATATGACCAGCTGCCTGAAGACATTTTGAGCCCCCAATTGTCCTGGGGCCCCTGTAGCACCACAGCCAGTTGTCGGGGCCCAACCCCGATTACCAGTGGGGCAATATCAGCTTTGGGATACCTTCGACCTTTTTGGGCTTCCCCAGTGGCTCAAACAGTAAGAAATTAGCCTGCAATGTGGAAGACCCAGGTTTGATCTTCTGTGTTGGGAAAATACCCTGGAGAAGGGAATGGCAACCCATTTCAGTGTTTTTGCCTGGAGAATTCCATGGACAGAGGAGCATGGCTACAGTGGGCTACAGTCCATGGGGTCACAAAGTCAGACACAACTGACTAACACCCACAGGCCTTGTAGCCATCTGTGACAGAAATAAGCCCTGTTCACCAGTGGGCTGACACCAGCTCTGAGACCCCCAGCTTACAGCAGTGAAAGACCCCAGGATCTGGCTCTACCCACCAGTGATCTAGCATTAACTCCAGGACCCCTTAGACTTCAGCCCCACCCACCAGCTCCAAGACACCTTGGACCCTCCAGCCAACCACCCTGGGGTTTGGCTGTAGTTACCAGCAGGCAGACACTAGACTGAACTGGCATTACCAGACCTGGTGGCCTATTGATCCCCCAAAACCAGCCTCAAACAGGAAGGGCTGGTAAGAAACCTGAAACAGATCCTGTGGTGAACTGGTTCCTTCTCAATCTTGCCCTCCTCCAAAGTTGAGTCTGGCCTGATACCCCTAAGGAGCAAGTTTTGCAATCATCTCTTGCTCCTAACACACTGACACTGGAGACCAGAAAGCACATAATGACTTCAGACTGGCTCTGATGCACACAGATGAACCCTGCTTAGACTTATTTGCCTCTACAGAAAAGGGAGGAGGGGGTGATTGGGGGGTGCAGCATTTCTAGCGAGGAACTGCAGGGTTCTGGTGAGAATGAGGCCTGTGGAGCCAGGCTTCATGCAGAAGCAGCAGAAACCTTCCCACCAGGCCATCCTGGGCTCTGGTCATGAGTCCCTCAGGACACGTGGACAAGCCTGAGAGGAAGGAAGGTGGTGCTGGTTCTTCCTGCACCTGGAGACAAGGAGACCCAAAGGAGAGCAGAAAGGGTCCTCAAAACAGTGTCAGCCTAGAACCTTTTACTGCTTGTTTAGTCAGAAAATTTAGCAGAACCCCACCCCCACCCCCACTATGGCAGATTTGGCCCAAGGCCTGACCCTTAGGGTTGGGGTTTGGGAGAGAGACCTAGACCAGGGCCTTAGAATCAGAAGCTCCCACTTTCCTTCAGGAAATGTTCCTGGCCAGCCCTGGAGCCCTCTTCCCCTACCTGCAAGAAGAAGGATCCTGCAGATACCAGAAAATGATGTTGGGGAAGTAATCACATGGGCTTTGGGACCCTATTCCAATCATGTGACATCAAAGCAAAGGACAAAGTCTCATAACCTTGGGACAAGGACAAGGGTGGCTTCCCGTTGCCAGAGCAAGACACTGGGTGGTCAGGGCACCAAGCTGCTCCTCCACTGCCCGGTCCCAGGGAGCTCCTCAGACTGGTCCAGTGTGTGGAAACTAGAAGGATAATGGAGAGGGAGGGAGTCCTGAATGAGCCGTGTTCTCACACTTGAAGCAACTTACAGATTCTTGATGACACTTACCTACAGGGAAAATAGGTGGGGGACAGGGACTCCTGCCCACCTGAGGGAGGGAGGGGAGGCCATGGTTAAGGCAGAGCTGTTGAGCTGTGTCTTCCTCTGGGGGACCCCTTGTACTCCCAGTTACAGCAGCTCTTTCTTTCCCTGTTGTTTTCCACCCTGGGGAAACTCCGTTTTTGTGGCTATATTTTTTTAAATTATTTTGGCTGTGCCGGGTCGTTGCTGCTGCATGCAGGCTTTCTCTAGTTGCAGCGACCTGGGGGCTACTGTAATTGTGTTGCACCAGCTTCTCATTGCAGTGGCTTCTCTTGTTTCAGAGCATGGGCTTTACGATGCACGGGCTTCAGTAGTTGTGGTTTTCAGGCTCTGGAACACAGGCTCAATAATTGTGGCGCATGGGCTTAGTTGCTCTGCAGCATATAGGGTCTTCCTGGACCAGGGATCGAACCCATCGCCTGAATTGGAGGCAGACAGATTCTTTACCACCAAGCCAGCAGAGAAGTACTATCCAAAGCATTCTTATGCCAGAAACTATTCTCAGCTGTTACTGAACACAGTTACTGATGCCACTGCTGGCAACTGACAGTTTATTTGTAATGGAGGACCTTCCACTTCCCAGTGTCTGAGCTGATGATCCCTTAAAGTCAGCTTTCCATTTGGCATTGGGTCATAAATGCAGGATCTCTCAAGCTTTCTAACTAGAGGCCTTCTCTTTGAATATATATTGGTATTTATAGAATAGAGCTAAACACGGTGCTTCTGGTATATCCCACCTAGAGGAGGAAGTGTGTTGACCTCTCCTATGATGGATGCTATCTGTTCTGGAGTAGGTCATTTCTTTTCTAGACACATTGGCGATTTTGGGAGTCACTTGGGATCACACGGCTGACCAGAGTGTTCACATACAGCGTGCTGCCACTGCACCTGATGGGGTCCACTGCAAAGACGCTGCATTTTGTCTCTAGAGCAAACAGGCCTTCTGGGATGACAGACGACCCAGGAATCAGATGGATTAGTCAAACTAATCAATCATGCTAGCAGAGAATTTCCTTGCCAAGAATCAAACTCAGGACTTCCCTGGTGGTCCAGTGGTAAGACTCTGTGCTCTCAATGCAGGGGACCCAGGTTTAATCCCTAGTCTAAGAGATAGATCCCACGTGCCACAACTAATATTCAGCACAGCTAAACAAACACATCAGTCAGTCAGTTCAGTTGCTCAGTCGTGTCCAACTCTTTGTAACCCCATGGACTGCAGAATGCTAGGCTTCCCTGTCCTTTACCATCTCCCAGAGTTTGCTCAAACTCATGTCCATTGAGTCGGTGATGCCATCCAGCCATCTCATCCTCTATCATCCCCTTCACCTGCCTTCAATCTTTCCCAGCATCAGGGTCTTTTCTAACGAGTTGGCTCTTCGCATCAGGTGGCCAAAGTACTGGAGCTTCAGCAACAGTCCTTCCAATGAATATTCAGGACTGATTTCTTTTAGAATTGACTGGTTTGATCTCTTTGCAATCCAAGGGACTCTAAAAAGTCTTCTCCAGCACCACAGTTCAAAAGCATCAATTCCACTGTTAGAGATCCTTTGGCTATTGCCCACAATATACCTGTCTGATTCTACCAATAACAACAACTCTTTATTCAAGGTTTCCTCCTCAGGCATAAAGAACTCTATAAAGTTAACTTGCCTTACAGTATATTAGTTGCTCAGTCATGTTCGACTCTTTGTGACCCCATGGATTGTAGCCCACCAGGCTCCTCTGTCTATAAGGTTTTTCAGGCAGGAATACTGGAATGGGTTACCATCTTCCTCCTCCAGGGCATCTTCCCAACCTAGGGATAAAATCTGTGTCTCCTGCATTGCAGGCAGATTCTTTACCCACTGAGCCATCGAGGAAGCCTGCAATATGCAAGTACAAATCAATGCCACTCTTACTCTTCACATATTAACATCAATCTGCAGAGGCTCATTTCACTGCTAGGGGCAATATACCTACTGGACTTTCTGACCACATACTTATGCCTGAGATCTAACGGTATTAAATTTGGCTGTGAGTGCATGTAATCCATAAGCACCTAGTGGCTCTAATGTTTTTTATTTATTTATTTTGCCACGCTGTTCACGTACAGAGTCTTAGTTCCCCAAATAGGGATAAAACCTGTGGCCTCAGCAGTGGAAGTGTGGAGCCTAACCATTGGACCCTAACCACTGGACCACCAGGGAATTCCCTCCATAAGATATTTGAGGTTATATGGTAAACCAATTCCCTCCAAACAAAAGAGTTAGCTGACTATAGCAAATCACTGAAAGCAGAAGCTATGGGAGCGAGCAACTTCTAGGAACACACAAAGTATGATAGAAGACTTGCTGGATACACAGTACAGATTAACTTGACATTTCAAAGCTCTTCGAGGAGCCAGTCCTCTGGAGCCTCCCCAAATTTATTAATTTTTCCTCCAGGAGCCCAAGCAGGTTCTCACTGTGAAGAGTGAGAACAATGGCCTCCCGCTCCATGCCGGAAATGGTGTGTGGGGGATACATTCTGATATACACACAAAGCATTCCCTTCTCTACAACTTAGGCCTTTCCTCAAGGAAAACTAATTTTCCTGAACCTTATCTGATTGGGGAATGAGCAGTGAGACAACACACTGACCCTTCAGGTTTTTGATCAGACCAAAGGTGAGGAATAAAAGCCAAGAACCTCATCTGACTTACATAGTCCAGTGATTCTGTCCCCACCCCACAAATAAAACAGATTTTTTTAAAAGATTTACTTATTTTTGGCTACACTGAATCTTCATTGCTGTGCACATGCTTGTGCTTTCTCTTGCTGCAGTGAGCAGGGGCCACTCTCTAGTTGCAGTGCGTGGGTTTCTCACTGCAGTAGTTTCTCTTAGGCTTAGTTGTCCCATAGCATGTGGGTCTTCCCGGACTTTTAGGGGAAGCACACTGACTGAAACCACCCAACCTGGCCAGGTACTGTAGTAACCTGAGTTATGTTATAACGTGAGTTATGTTATGACAGAAGGGCCTGGGAAGGAATATAGATCTAGTAAGAAATTTGTATGTGGGTCAGGAAGCAACAGTTAGAACTGGACATGGAACAACAGACTGATTCCAAATAGGAAAAGGAGTACGTCAAGGCTGTATATTGTCACCCTGCTTATTTAACTTATATGCAGAGTACATCATGAGAAACACTGGGCTGGAAGAAGCACAACCTGGAATCAAGATTGCCGGGAGAAATATCAATAACCTCAGATATGCAGATGATGCCACCCTTATGGCAGAAAGTGAAGAGGAACTAAAAAGCCTCTTGATGAAGGTGAAAGAGGAGAGTAAAAAAGTTGGCTTAAAACTCAACATTCAGAAAACGAAGATCATGGCATCTGGTCCCATTACTTCATGGCAAATAGATGGGGAAACAGTGGAAACAGTGTCAGACTTTATTTTTGTGGGCTCCAAAATCACTACAGATGGTGACTGCAGCCATGAAATTAAAAGACGCTTACTCCTTGGAAGAAAAGTTATGACCAACCTAGATAGCATATTCAAAAGCCAGAGACATTACTTTGCCAACAAAGGTCTGTCTAGTCAAGGCTATGGTTTTTCCAGTGGTCATGTATGAATGTAAGAGTTGGACTGTGAAGAAAGCTGAGCACAGAAGAATTGATGCTTTTGAACTGTGGTGTTGGAGAAGACTCTTGAGAGCCCCTTGGACTGCAAGGAGATCCAACCAGTTCATTCTGAAGGAGATCAGCCCTGGGATTTCTTTGGAAGGAATGATGCTAAAGCTGAAACTCCAGTACTTTGGCCACCTCATGTGAAGAGTTGACTCATTGGAAAAGATTCTGATGCTGGGAGGAATTGTGGGCAGGAGGAGAAGGGGACGACAGAGGATGAGATGGCTGGATGACATCACTGACTTGATGGATGTGAGTCTGCGTGAACTCCAGGAGTTGGTGATGGACCGGGAGGCTTGGTGTGCTGCGATTCATGGGGTCGCAAAGAGTCGGACACGACTGAGCGACTGAACTGAACTGAACTGAACTGAAGCCACCACCAATCAGAAGAGTTTGGGAAAGGTCAAAAGGAAACACCAAATGTCCTTCCACCTCCCAGAATTATTCTTGCTGGCAACCATCTTGGCTAAGCAATGAGTGCGCTGCCAGTAAGGATCCTGAGTCAGAGTGATTGGCCAAACACAACCTGGAAGCTAATTCCATCACCATAAAACCTGAGACTGTGGGTCAGTGGCAGAGCAGTTCTCCTGGGTTCCCTTATCCTGCTGCTCTCCACTTGGGTGCCCCTTCCCAATAAAGTCTCTTGCTTTGTCAGCATGAATGTCTCCATGGACAATTCATTTCCAAGTGTTAGACAAGACCCCACTCTCGGGCCCTGGAAGGGGTTCCCCTGCCTGCAACAGTACCACAGATTAAACCCATGTCCCCTACATTGGCAGGTGGATTTTTTTTTACCACTGAGCCACCAGGGAAGCCCCCATGAAGAGGAAAAGTTAAAATTTTACATAACCTGCTCGTTCTGCCTCTGTAACTCAGCTTGCCCCTTGCAAAGTCTGGGTCACATAGGTCACGTAGTCTCAGAAAGTGGGGACTTAGGATACTAGAAACTGGAGCTGATCTCACCGTTGTCCTACTCTTTGCAATTGCCCAGCCCCTGCGAACCTGCTTAATCATGCATCCCCCTCCCCATC
Organism: Bos mutus; assembly: GCF_027580195.1. NCBI lineage: Eukaryota > Metazoa > Chordata > Mammalia > Artiodactyla > Bovidae > Bos > Bos mutus. Next base: position 52,999,502 of record NC_091623.1, on the reverse strand, counting down.
TTGACTGCTGTTCCCACTCACTCGAAACCCCTTAGTTTAAACCAGCCTATTAGCAGCTAGTGTTGCCCACTATAGTCTGTCTATAAGAACTCTGTAAAAAAAAAAAAAAAAGAACTCTGTAACCTCTTTGTTCAGGGCTCAAAGCTTAGAGTGTTAACTCCTCTGGGCCCTTTGGCATAATAAACCTGAGTTCTCCAACTGTCCGAGTGTGGTGCTTGGTTTCTCAAGTACTGGTTTCTGCAACACCCAGACACTTCTGATCTAAGCTAAATGAGGATGAAAATCCCTTCTCCCCTCGAGACTGTGGAGCTGGGATGAAAATCAAGGAAGATGACCCCCAAACTCCTCCTTCCCCAGTAAATAGTCTGATGCTGCTGCTGCTGCTTAATAGTCTGTAGGTAGTTAGAATAGGAAACAGGAGTCCAAAATGGCCGTGGCTAAAAGACAAGAAAGGGAAAAGCCCACGAAAATAGAACAAAGGAAGGTCAAAGGAAGGTCCAAGGACTGGAGTAAGGACCTCAGGTAGAACAAACAGCACTCCTGGCTAACCCAATTTACATAGGGCAGGCCCAGGGGGAGGAAAAAACATATAAAAGGAGGAGCCAAAGCTCTTTTCTCTCTCTCCCCACCGCATGTGTGTGCTCTTTACCTTGCTCTCTCTCTTTCACCACCCCCCACCTCCCACCCCCACCCCCCACCTCACTCGTTGGCACACTCCTCCACTCTCTTTGAGTCTTTGGGTTGGCATGCTCTCACGCTTCGAGGGTAGATTCTCCCGCTATCTTCTAAATAAAATAGAGCTGTAACACTGATTTGTCTAAGAGCTATAACATGGTTTGTCCAAGACCTGGGAGCTATGACGCACCAAGGGCTTTAATGTCCGTCATTCCAAATCTTTGTTGTGACGAGACAGAACTGAGGAGCATACACTCGCCTGACATAGTCCATCCCTTCATTTATATGCCTCTCATAACCAGCTTCAAAAGAAACCCAGAACAGCAGCTCCCCACATGCCTACCTGCTCTCCCTCTTGCTTAAATAAAACTTCACTGTACTTAAAGCTCTCTGCTTTGGTGATCAAGAAAATACCTTAAATTCACCCTTAACACCTTGACCCCTAGAGGACATAATGTTACAGAGTCCAAGCTCGCTCTGTTCGCCACATGACAGGCCAATGAATCTGAGAGACAAGGTGTTCAAGCAAGGAATATGACTTTATTGGGAAAGCTGGCTGACCAAGAAGATAGCAGACTAATGTCTGAAAGTATCTTGTCCAGGGTCTGGATGCCAGGTTCTTTTATAGAGTCAGACAGAGAGAAGCAATGAGGAATTGAAGTCAAAAGGCAGAACAAGAGGGACATGCAATGAGAAAGTAAAGTAAAAAGGGTATTCAGTCTTCAGTAAAACATCTCCAGGAAGGGCCAGCGTTTGGAAGGGTGTGTTAAACTCTTCTTTTTGTTGTAATTATTCACAGGTGTGGAGGGTCAGATTATGTCTCTAAGACATAAGAACTAAGATCCTTTAGTTTAACAGGTAGAGGTGCAGGGTCCTCTGAGGCAGGCTATTCTGTATGGTTGTAATAATAAAAGCAACAAAAAGCACGTCAAAGAAACAGTTCCAACATGGAGTCAGAACTGGCTTCTCTCTGCAACAGTAAGACCCTTTTGTTACAGTGTGGCCCTGTGTTGGGGTGTTGGACTGCACCCTGCAGGTTCAAAAGCTCAGTAATTGCCAAGACCGAAGAAAGAGTCTGGATTCAGCGACAGAGGCATCAATGCTTATCTTACACATCTGAAGCAAAAGGGTCAGATGTCAGGCAGGAAAAGTTATACAGAAAATTGGGTGGGAATAACCAGCTATAGCAGAGAAGGCAATGGCACTCCACTCCAGTACCCTTGCCTGGAAAAATTCCATGGATGGAGGAGCCTGGTAGGCTGCAGTCCATGGGGTCGCTAAGAGTCGGACACGACTGAGCGACTTCACTTTCACTTTTCACTTTCACGCATTGGAGAAGGAAATGGCAACCCACTCCAGTGTTCCTGCCTGGAGTATCCCAGGGACGGTGGAGCCTGATGGGCTGCCATCTATGAGGTCGCACAGAGTCGCACACGACTGAAGAGACTTAGCAGCAGCAGCAACCAGCTATAGAGAAAAATTGACCTCAAATTGGCTCATCAGTTGTCAAGGAAACCAGCAGAGGCATACACCCCTCAACACCCCTTTGATGAAGTATGCAAGTGGAGATACTCTGATCGAAAGAGTAGAACAATCAATAGCCTGGGGCAACTCAGTGTCTGGGCTCTAAGATGTAGAGGGAGGAGCCATCATGTGAGTAGGTGTACTGGTAGGTGTACCAGGTGTCCTGGTAGGGGATGCACAGAGCAAAAGAAGAGCCATGTCAACCTCATGCTCTGTTTTTTGGAAACTCAATGAGAAATTCCCCGCCTTCACGTGTGCACAAAGAGCTGGGCGAATACGAGATAGGCCGCTCCAGGCTTGCAAAAACTTGTTTCCGAGTAACCGCGTCGGGCTGGGTCAGTTCTCTGCTCCACCCACTGCCCTCAGCGCGGGTCTGGGCGCCTCTTGGGGGTTGTCGGAGGAAGCTAGTTCCCTAGAGACACAAGTCCTTCTGTCCAGCTGTCACTCAAGTACTAGGAGGTGCGGCTTTGAGAACTGTCCAATCAGGGGTGCCGCTTGGGCAGGTAGGTGGGGCGACGCACCGCCTCGGCTCCGTTTTCACTCCCTCAGGATCGCCTAGTGATCCGGTTTCCCACCTCTCAGAGACGCTGGCGGCACTGCCTCAGAGTCTGTCTTGTTGTGACCTGTTGTGGTAGTCGTAGGAAGGACTCAGGGAGACCCAGGAAACCTAGAAATGGTGAGTGTGCGTTATCCGGGTGCAGAGTTGGAGCGAGAGGGGAGGAGGCGTTGGTTGGAGTGGATCCGAACCAGCTGTGGTGGTGTCGGGCCTCCCCGCTGTCAACCCCAGAGCCTGCGGACCCGAGGGGCGTTGCTCGGACCTCAGTCTCCTCCCTCCGGTCGCGTGGGGGGGCGGGGCCGGCAGCCAGGACCCCGGGCGTCCTGTCCAGTCACTGCGCGCCCCGACTTCGGCTTCGACCCCGCAGCCCCGCGTCCTCCTCAGACTGTGTTGTGACCCCTGGGGAGGATTGTCAAGGGACCCTCGTGACTCGGTCTACGTGGTTCGTGCGTGGTGTGTGGGATCCCCAGTCCCTGACTTTTTCCCGGGGGGCACCCATTTTCTCTTGTTTTCCAGTTATTTGAGTACCAACAGTCTCAAGTCTACGCCCCTCTCCGCTCAAGCTTAGCTCTTCCTAGGGCTGACAGTGAGTTCCCTAAATTTTCGGAGTTCACCCAACATCCCCAAGGCCAAATTCCCTCTCAGATTCACAGCATCATTATCAACTATTTGTCCTCCGTGGTGCATTTCAAACAGACGCAGTGTTTTAACTGTTTATCATTTTCCTCCCAGAGCCTTAAATGGCTCTTTTTTCCTTTTTTTTTTTTTTTGTCTGTGGATGTTTTCCACTAGAAGAAAGTAAAAAATAACCACTTGAAATTACTTTGTTCAGCAGTTTGGTGCCTCTCCTCCCAGACTCTTTCCTGGGCACAGACATCTAATGTGTGGAAGTTCCTTTTAAAACTTTCTGGGTCATGTGTCCTGTCAGGGTTGCCCCTACTTGTAAGATTTAAAGATTGTCACCTTTAAAAGATTTATTCACATATTTAAATGCCATTTTTTCAATCAAAGTAAAATGCATTTAATCAATACAGCCTAAAAGATAGTATAACATATTTCCCAAGAGGCAAAAAAGGTGAATTTTAGGGGAAAAAAAATTCCAGGATTACATTTCATTTGAAAAGTTTTGTTCTGCTGTTTTTTTCTCCCCTGGAGCATGTGTAGTATGTTCCTCAGGACTATTCTTTACTTATAGGTGATTTCAAATGAAATTCTCTGGTTGTGTGGTATCTGCTTAGACGTCCAGACCAAGTGTTCAGGTGTGATTAATTATTTACAAACCTATTTCTCACTGTAGAAATAATCACTGTCTGACATCTTTTTTTTTTTTTTTTTCCTGAAAGGAGTAAATATTATTTCAGGTTTTCTGGTTGAACTAGTGAAAATGCCCTACAATTTTCTTTCCTCCTTTCCACATAAATGATAGGTTTAAATTGTGTTGCTGGATTGTTCAAACACTAAGTCTGTGTCCATTAAAACATCAAGTGTGTTCCAAAGATACCCCAGTGCAGAGCAGAGGCCTATAGTCAGTGATCCATGCCGAGGCTCCTGTAAAGAGAACGACCTGCAGACTCAGTTATTCTTGTTGGGAAGCAACTCCCACTCCCTGCCCCGGCAGGTGTCTTACATGTTCGCACCCACAATGGAAGGAGACTTTATACTGAGAGGTGCTACAGAGCCCTGGAAAGCTGAGGATGCAACTGCACACAGTAGTAGGGACTGATTTCATTTCTGAGGTTGGAGGCCTAAAACTTCCTGTGTGAGTTCAATCCCTGAATTGGGAAGAGCCCCTGGAGAAGGAAATGGCAACCCACTCCAGTATTCTTGTCTGGAGAATCCCATAGACAGAGGAGCCTGGCAGTCTACAGTCCACGGGGTCACAAAAGAGTTGGACACTGTGGACGCAGAACTCGGAACTTCAGTTTTGCGTTCACAGTGTAGGTACACTCAGTGTAATTTATGCACACTGAAAGAGGCTGTTATGATCATGTCTTCTGTATTGCAGACAAAGGGTTTATGCATTTGGATCAGAATCTTAAACTGAATCAGACATAGAGTTTCCTCACTTGTGAGACTAGAACCTAGTAGAGTCCGTGCTTCCATGTTTTGGGGACACGGGAGAGCATGTAGAGCCAGAATTCATTCTTGTGGCTCAACTGTCCCTACTCTTCTTCTCCAGTGACTAACCTGCTCTAGGAACTGTATCTTAGACCCCAAGTATGGGACTTTGGTCATCTTTCTGAAAGTGTATTTTTCTTCTGAACTGTAGCAAGAAGGCTACTTATCTGTTTTGATTCCAATCTTTTCTTTTTTTTTTTAATTACTTTTGTGACAATTTTTAATCCAAAAGTGTTGTGTATACCAAATTAAAACACTGTTTTTTTGACTCCATATGAGAGACAGCAAAAGAGACACAGATATAAAGAACAGTCTTTTGAACTCTGTGGGAGAAGGCAAGGGTGGGATGATTTGAGAGGGTAGCATTGAAACATGTATATTATCATATGTGAAGTGGATCGCTGGTCCAGGTTCAATGCATGAGACAGGGTGCTCAGGGCTGGTGCACTGGGATGACCGTGGGAGATGGGATGGGAAGGGAGGTGGGAGGGGGTTTCTGGATGGAGAACACATGTGCACCCGTGGCTGATTCATGGCAAAAACCACTACAATATTGTAAAGTAATTAGCCTCCAATTAAAATAAATAAATAAATTTTTTAATTAAAAGTTTTTAAAGGTGATTTCTAGCAGAATAAATTATTTTATAAAATTAATATGTCATTTTTTAAATTAATTTTTTTGGCCACACCACATGGCACGGGGGATCTTAGTTCCTGGACTAGAGATCAAACACATACCCCCTGCACTGGAAGTGTCTCCTGATGGATACATGTGTATGTATGGCTGAGTCCCTTCACTGTTCACCTGAAACTATCACAAATTGTTAATCAGCTTATACCCCAATAGAAAATAAAAAGTTTAAAAACAACTTTACCATTTCTCCTTTTAAAATGAGTTTCCTCCTGCAAGTTCTCCAGGTTTGTTGCATCAGGGAGGTTGTATGTGTGTGTGTGAGAGGTGGTCCTCCTCTGTTCTGCGATTGATCCAAAGCCGGGAACAGTTCCAGTGCTTGACAAACTCTACAGTTCTACTGTAAGGAAGCTTAATAAGCCAATTCAATTTCCAAGCACTTTTCAAAAATTGTTAAATTTTCACATAAATACTGAAATCTTAAAATCAGTCATTTCAAATATATGTTTATTTCTTAGCTAAACGTTGCAGTCCTTTAATTCTAGTTTCCATTAGCTTTGGGGCTTTTAATGTGTAAGTTAATTGAGAGATATGATGTGAGTAAAGCAAGAAAATTCTGGAACCAACTAGAATTTTGTTCCATTAAGGCAAAGAGAGCCTCAGTATGAGATGGGTGTGTTTAAGTGCTCAAATGTTTTTTCCATTAAAAAAAATTTATTACACAATTTTTAAAGGTTATACTCCATTCACAGTTACTACAAAATAGTGCCTATATTCCCTAGATGTACGATATATCCCTGTACCCTGTCTTACAACCAAATTGTTTGTGACTCCCAGTTCCCTACACTTGCATTGCCCCCATCAACCCCATAACCACTAGTTTATTTTCTGTACCTGTGAGTCTGCTTCTTGTTTGTAATATTCATTAGTTTGTTGTGTTTCTTAGATTCCACATGTAAGTGATGTCATCAAGTATTTATCTTTCTCTGTCTGACTTATTTCACTTAGCATAATGCCCTCCTGTCCCTAAACATTTAGAAGGCCATGCTGTTCCTAAAGCAAATGAATTCTTGTTTTAATGAATGTGAGGGAAAAGCCATTGAATTAATATTTTTGTTGATATAAAGAAAACACTTTAAAGCTTATATACATCTTTTAAGTCTATTTCTGGGTTTAATTCCAAACCCCTAATATTTTATATTATGCCACTCATTCCTGAAAATATCCCTAGTATGAAATATAGTGGAGGGACAAACTATAATGTTCTTGTCCTTTTCATTAGAAGGGGATTTGTAAATCTTTTATGGTGTGCAGTTTTATATGTTAGCATTTAAAGGATTAAATCTTAGAGTGGTTTCCTATGTAGAAAAGTTAGGATTAATTTGAAAAAGCAAAATTTAATTTAAAATAATGTTAAGCATAGGAAGATAAGATGTATATCAGTTTCTCTCCTGATTTTAAATAATGCATGTGAAGGTTAAAAATATTTCTAAAATGGGAAACTAGCTTAGGACTCCTAGCCCACATGTCCTCCTCCACTCCTGTGCTCTTACTCCACCCATGCACAAATACCGAGTTATAATTACTTCTTGATCATCCTGTTGATGTTTCTTTATATGGAAACAATCCAGTGCAGATGCATGTTTTTCTTACCTGGGTTTGATTCTTGTAATGAGTAGTCAGGTTCCACATACTTGATGTTTGACTAGTACTGAAAGATAAGCCTCACCGCTCCCATTTCCCCTAGTACGTCTTACCTGGACAGGCTGATAAGAAAGCCTGGGGGCTCCTGCTCTGTGAGCTGCCGGTTGCTTGTGCCCTGTGCTGCCCTGTGTGGCATTATTGACCCCCACCAAACCTGGGTTCTATATACAGAGGACACCAAGATGACAGTGTGTGTTAATGCCGTGTCCTGTGGGAGTAGAATGAGGATGGGACCCTCCTAGTGATCCTTAGTCCATGGCTTGGATGGAACCTGTCTGTGTTTTAGTGCAGGTATGACTGAGGCTGGGTTCACCCAGACCTTGGAGAGGAGGGATCTTCGGGGGTTACTTGGCTGATTATACCCTGTGAATGAGGTAAACCCCTCAGATGATCACTCTGAAAAGATTATTTGAGAGAGAAAGAGAAGAGAGAGTAAAGGCAGCCCGTAGGTGGCAGGCTGAGTCCATTCCTAATACCAGAGGGCTCACCAGGACCCTTCAGTACCTCTGCTGTTGCTGCACCTGCTAGAAGCACCTGCAACAAAGATGCTGACCCTCTGCGTTAGGTGGGCAACACCTGTAGCCTCACTGTGGCACAGAAAAGGGGTTAATTTAAACCAATTTAAGCCTGGGGTACTTAATTTCTATAACCTAACCAGTTGTCATGAAGGAAGCCTCTGACCCTGATGACACTGGTGTGAGGCTCTCTAGAGGAAAAAAATTATCAATGCTAGGGTGGAAAGGACACTCTCTCCCCCAGAGTATATTCAGTGACCTAAAATACACAACAAAGAAAGACTGGAGGGAGAGAACCAGACAAAAAACGTACTGAAAGAAAGGACTACAGTTTCATTCAATTGTAAGTCCAAAATATGCTAGAAGAGTTTCCATAGTAAAAAGACAGAAGGAGCCTGCCTGACTTTTGGTCCTCTGTAATACGAATTTAAATTAATATTAACATCTCCTGTATACCGCACTCTAATTCATGAAACTTCATGTAATTAAACTAGGTTTCAAATTGCAGGTATTCGTGGGGATCCCACTATATTTAAGCAGTTTACCTCATCATCTCAGGGGAATGACTGAATAGAGTATAAAGGACAAATAGGTATACTTTGCCTTCAGCAGCAGAACTCTCTTCTTGCCTAAATTTCTCATGGTTGTATCACTCATTGTCCCAAAATATCCCATAGTGAGCAGGGAAGCTCTGAACCCACGATTCATTAAGTAAAATTAAATTGTCTTCTACTTCCAAATTGGCAAGACAAAATAAGATTCCACAAACATTACCCGACAGTTAAATTTATTAATATGGCCTGATTTAAAGTTTTAAACAGGGCCTTGAATGTGATAACCCAAGGACAAAAGAGCAAATAAAACCAAGGAGGGTCTTGGAATGCAGGAACAGAAAAGCCAGTTGCTTGTTGTCCTTCCCTCCTCCGTGTTGTAACTATTAACAGATTTCAGGTCCTCCTGAGCAATATAACCTGTTTTCCCTCCTACCTCACAGGGAGAAGGTATTTGCCTTACTCTTACCCCACCCAGAATACATGCCTCATCCAGTCAGCAAATGACCCGCAAGACCCCTATCCCACTCCTTGTACCCCGGGTATAAGAGTATACTAAGGACCCCTGTTCAACGTTGGTTCTCCCTTGAGCTGGCCTGCTGTTCTAACAGCACCTCCCACTCTAATAAACTTTATTTCCCTCCCATTCTGCCTCATGTCTGAAAATTCTTTTCCAATCCGCACACGGACCACGACATTGAATTGTATTGAAAAACATTATAAAGAAACATATTAAGGGAGAAGTGATAGCCCCCAATTTTCTCCTTTAATAGCCTATTTGATCTGTTCTTAAACCTGGAAAGAATGAATGATACCTCATAGTGGATTACAACAACCTTGAGCTGTGGTTACATCAAATTAGCCCCTATTCCTAGTCCCTGTCATTGTGGAAATTACTTCATCCACTCAGTAAATATCTTGCTCTCACAGACTTGATAAGTCTGTTATGTCGAGTATCTATTTCAACATTCTCTCAGCTGCAGAGGCCTTCCCCTCTGAAGGGACATCTTTATCTGGTTACCCTCAGAGAACCTCAGTGGTCTTGCCATCCCACAGTCTCTGCAGGAAGATTTGAACTGCATGCACTTTGCTTCAGGAACACAGGTATGACATCACACTAAGGACATCTTCCTCTGAGCACATTCATTTCATTTTCATTCAGAATACACAAATATGGAAAAAAGGATCTCGCAAAAAGTGTATGGGCCATTAACCCATGCAATGTGAGGCCCTTAGTTAAGTTTCTGTATGTTTTTCAGTAATCAACTGCTCCCTCCTTTACAATGTGAAGAAATACTTGTAGTCATTCTCAGCACCCACAAGGCCTACTAGGTTCTTTTGGTGTTGAGGAGACAACATATTCCTTATTTAGGAATTTTACTTAAGCCCATTTTTACTATTAGTTGGAAATTGGCCCCCACCTTGAGAGAACCCCTACTACAGAAGGCTCTGGACTGTGTTTAAATGACCATACAACAGGCACTCCTGTTAGTTCCCTTGGAGTCTCCCTCAGTATAGAGGATACAGTGACCTCCTCTTATGCACCTTACAGTGACCCATGATGGCCTTAAGCTGTCTATAGGCTTCTGGTGCAAAGAACTGCCTTAGAAGTGCAACTATCACCATGTACTAGGCTCTCTTGAAAACTAAGACTCTCACAAGTGTAATAGAATGCAGTGAGCACAGCCCTTAGCACACAGCCATTGCTGTGCTTGTCATTACTGCTCACCCTGTTACCAGGCAACAGTTCTGCTCGGCATTTGGTTGGTGCCTCAGTGGGCCTCGCCTACAAGCAACCAATTGTGGATTAGCAGCCATTAGTAGTCCTGCTCAGTTATTGGTCAGCACTGCAGAGGGCCCTGCCCACAAGTAACAAATTGTCAATAAGGGACCACTAGGGAAGGAATTTTTTTGGGCTCCAAAATCACTGCAGATGGTGACTGCAGCCATGAAATTAAAAGACGCTTACTCCTTGGAAGGAAAGTTATGTCCAACCTAGATAGCATATTCAAAAGCAGAGACATTACTTTGCCAACAAAGGTCCATCTAGTCAAGGCTATGGTTTTTCCAGTGGTCATGTACGGATGTGAGAGTTGGGTTGTGAAGAAGGCTGAGCGCCAGAGAATTGATGCTTTTGAACTGTGGTGTTGGAGAAGACTTGAGAGTCCCTTGGACTGCAAGGAGATCCAACCAGTCCATTCTGAAGGAGATCAGCCCTGGGATTTCTTTGGAAAGAATGATGCTAAAGCTGAAACTCCAGTACTTTGGCCACCTCATGCCAAGAGTTGACTCATTGGAAAAGACTCTGATGCTGGGAGGGATTGTGGGCAGGAAGAAAAGGGGATGAAAGAGGATGAGATGGCTGGATGGCATCACTGACTCGATGGACGTGAGTTTGAGTGAACTCCAGGAGTTGGTGATGGACAGGGAGGCCTGGCGTGCTGCAATTCATGGGGTCACAAAGAGTCAGACATGACTGAGCGACTGAACTGAACTGAACTGAGGGAAAGAATTCCCTTATTGACAGTTTGTTACTTGTGGGCAGGGCTCTCTGCAGTGCTGACCAATAACTGAGCAGGAAAATCCCATGAATGGAGGAGCCTGGTAGGCTGCAGTCCATGAGGTCGCTAGGAGTCAGACACAACTGAGCGACTTCACTTTGACTTTTCACTTTCATGCATTGGAGAAGGAAATGGCAACCCACTCCAGTGTTCTTGCCTGGAGAATCCCAGGGATGGGGGAGCCTGGTGGGCTGCCATCTATGGGGTCACACAGAGTCAAACGACTAAAGTGACTTAGCAGCAGCAGGGAAGGAATTCAGGCTTCCCTGGTGACTCAGATGGTAATGAATCTACCTGCAATGCAGGAGACCTAGGTTGGATCCCTGGTGAGGAAGATCCCCTGGAGAAAGGAATGGCTACTCACCCAGTACTCTTGCCTGAAGAATTCCATGGACAGAGGAGCCTGGTGGGCTACAGTCCATGGAGTCACAAAGAGTCGAATGTGACTCGGCAACTAACTTAAAGGGAAGGAATTCAGCCATCGGTCTGTGGTTTGGTGGTCATCAGATAGAGAGTGAGGTAAGAGGTGGATCCTAGCCTTCTCCTGGAAGCCCTTCAGCTCACTGGGCCTTGGGCCAGCAGTTGAGCTGGGGCCCAGGGAACAGGCTGAAGGCTGTGTCCTGTGGGGCTCCAATTGTTGTTCAGTCACTCAGTTGTGTCCAACTGCTTGCAACCCCATGGACTGCAGTATGCCAGGCTTACCAGTCCACCAACAACTCCTGGAGCTTCCTCAAACTCATGTCCATTGAGTCAGTGATGCCATCCAACCATCTCATCCTCTGTCATCCACTTCTCCTGCCTTCAATCTTTCCCAGCATCAGGGTCTTTTCTAATGAGTTGGTTCTTCGCATCAGGTGGCCAAAGTATTGGAGTTTCAGCTTCAGCATCAGTCCTTCCAGTGAATATTCAGGACTGATCTCCTTCAGAATGGACTAGTTGGATCTGCTTGCAGTCCAAGGGACTCTCAAGAGTCTTCTCCAACACCACAGTTCAAAAGCATCAATTCTTTGGTGCTCAGCCTTCTTTGTGATTCAACTCTCACATCCATACATGACTACTGGAAAAACCATAGCTTTGACTAGACGGACCTCTGTTGGCAAAGTAATGATTCTGCTTTTTAATACACTGTCTAGATTTGTCATAGCTTTTCTTTCAAGGAGCAAGAGTCTTTTAATTTCATGGCTGAAGTCACCATCTGCATTGATTTTTGAGCCCCCAAAAATAAAGTCTGTCACTGTTTTGATTGTTTACCCATCTATTTGCCATGAAGTGATGGGACTGGATTCCGTGATCGTAGTTTTTTTTAATGTTGAGTTTTAAGCTGGCTTTTTCACTCTTCTCTTTCACCTTCATCAAGAGCCTCTTTAGTTCCTCTTCGCTTCCTACCATAAAGGTGGTGTCATCTGCATATCTGAAGTTATTGATATTTCTCCTGGCAATCTTGATTCCAGCTTGTGCTTCATCTCTCCTGGCATGGTGTACTCTGCATGTAAGTTAAATAAGCAGGGTGACAATATACAGCCTTGATGTATTCCTTTCCCAGTTTTGAACCAGTCCATTTTTCCATGTCTGGTTCTAACTGTTGCTTCTTGACCTGCATACAGGTTTCTCAGGAGGCAGGTAACGTGGTCTGGTATTCCCATCTCCTTAAGAATTTTCCACAGATTGTTGTGATCCACACAGATGAAGGCTTTAGCATAGTCAATGAACCAGATGTTTTTCTGGAATTCTTTTTCTATAATACAATGGATGTTGGCAATTTGATTGCTGATTCCTCTGCCTTTTCTAAATCCAGCTTGAACATCTGAAAGTTCTTACTTCACATACTGTTAAAGCCTAACTAGGAGAATTTTGAGCATTATTTTGCTAGCATGTGAAATGAGTACAATTGTGTGGTAATTTGAACATTCTTTCACATTGCCTTTCTTTGGGGTTAGAATGAAAACTGACCTTTTCCAGTCCTGTGGCCACTGCTGTGTTCACCAAATTTGCTGGCATATTGAGCGCCACACTTTCACAGCATCACATTTTAGCATTTGAAATAGCTCACCTGGAATTCCATCAATTCCACTAGCTTTGTTCATAGTGATGCTTCCTAAAGTCCACTTGACTTCACACTCCAAGATGTCTGGCTCTAGGTGAGTGATCACACCATCGTGGTTATCCAAGTCCTTAAGATCTTTTTTGTGTAGTTCTGTGTATTCTTGCCACCTCTTCCTAATATCTTCTGCTTCTGTTAGGTCCATACCGTTTCTGTCCTTTATTGTGCCCATCTTTGCATGAAATGTTCCCTTGTTCTCTAATTTTCTTGAAGAGATCTCTAATCTTTCCCATTATTGTTTTCCTCTGTTTCTTTGCATTGTTAACTTAGAAAGGCTTTCTTATCTCTCTTGTAGATTTGGAAATCTACATTCAGATGGATATACCTTTCTTTTTCTCCTTTGCCTTTTACTTCTCTCTTTTTCTCAGATATTTGTAAGGCCTCCTCCAACAACCATTTTGCCTTCTTGCATTTCTTTTTTTGGCAATGGTTTTGATCACCATCTCTTATACAGTGTTATGAACCTCCATCCGTAGTTCTTCAGGCACTCTGTCTATCAGGTCTAATCCCATGAATCTATTTGGTGGGGCTCTAGAGCCCTCAGTAAAGCCACTCACTAAAGCTAGTCTTGGCCCAGGCCTTGAGGCAGCAGTGAACCTCTCCCGCCTCCTAGCCTCTGTGACCTAATAGTAGCAGTGGCAGTCTGCCTGGGTCACAGTCTGTGGGACCTTGTCTCCCACTCTTTGGGCACCCTGAGGGCCATTGGGTTCAGTGCCTGGCTCCCTCAGTGATGACATTTGGGCAGTCTGGGAACCTGGCCCCAAGTTGCCAACTGAGATCTACCTCCTCTTAGCCAGGACCAGGACCCCAGAGGGTGAAAGCTTTGCCTTGGGACCTTGCTCTTTCTTGTCAGAAGAAAGAATAACATTCATTTGGTAGAGATTTACAAGAAGATTGTTGCCTGATCGTGACCTAACTTCAGGAACAAAGGATCTGACACCAAGAAGTTTGCAACAACTAATCAGGCCTCTCCCTCACCTTTCTTATAAAAGGGCTTTGCTGAAAGCTTTTAGTAACTTTGGGGTTCTTCAGCCACCCATCTCTTTGCATAGCTCTGTAATAAATTTTTCTCTGTTCCAAATTCCAGTGTTTTAGTATTGTTTGGCCTCACTGTGCATCAGGCACACAGACTTGTGTTTTTCGAGAACATAAGCACTGAGCAGGAGAAGGAAATGGCACCCCACTCCAGTACTCTTGCCTGGAGAATCCCATGGACAAAGAAGCCTGGTAAGCTACAGTCCATGGGGTCACTAAGAGTCGGACATGACTGAGTGACTTCACTTTCACTTTTCACTTTCATGCATTCGAGAAGGAAGTGGCAACCCACTCCAGTGTTCTTGCCTGGAGAATCCCAGGGACAGAGGAGCCTGGTGGGCTGCCATCTATGGAGTCGCACAGAATTGGACACGACTGAAGTAACTTAGCAGCAGCAGCAGCAAGCACTGAGCATGTGATCCTCTGCTGAACTGCTCATTATGCCTGTGACCTTGGAAACAGCACCCCATTGGGTCAGCATGCTTACCAACACCTCCATGTGACATGATGGTGTCACATCTGTCCTCGCCTGAGTCTCCTGCAGAAGGAGACCTCTTCTACTCATTCCCTTAAAAGTTGCTGCGGTGTTGGGAAAGGTCTCCATTCTCCCAGATGGAGTCTTACCTGGGGTTAATTGAAGGCACAGTTCTGGGATGGATGCATGACTGTAAGGAAGACAATATACATTCCTGCAGGACAAGTTCAGAAGACAATTGCTTCTCTTCACCCCTTATTTGCAATATCCCTGATAAAAAAATCCAAACCCCAGGGTCACACAGCTACCCAAACATCAGGCAGTTGTCTTGATACTGGCCCAAAACTGGCCTTATCTACTTGTATTCACAGATTCTTGGACAGTTGTCTCAGAGTTGCCCCCTTTGTAGTAAAAGAACTTTAAGAACCTCTGAACTCAATAGATAACCCAAAATACAAATCAAGGTAATACTTAATATATATATTTTTTTTTTTTTTGGGGCTATATCGGGTCTTAGTTGCAGCACATGAGCTCTTCATTGCATCAGGCGGGATCTTTCTTTGCGATGTGTGGGCTCAGTAGGTGTGTGGGATCTTAGTTCTGTGACCAGAAAGTGAACTCATGCCCCACACATTGTTCGGCGGATGCGTAACCACTGGACCTCCAGGGAAGTCACAGGGTACCACTCTTCTGTACAGGTACTAGGTCCACTGTTCACGGTCTTGCCAGGACACTTCTCATCCACATTAGAGTTCTAGAGATGTTGATAGTAACTATGGTGCTTCTCAGAATATGCTGTGCAGTTCTGTCCAACAGAGTATCCAGTGGAAGTTTCACCTCTCTTACTGGTCTTAGGCTCATGGAGCACCATGCTGCCTCACTGAATAAATGCAAATCAGTTGGGTGAAAGGTATCCTGTTTCAGCCATTGGTCAGTCATCAGGGATAATGAGTTTGTCTTCATCTTTTTTTTTTTTTTTCTAGTACACTTAAGTTTTTTTAGGGCAGTTTTAAGTGTATAGGAAAATTGATTAGGAAGCATAGAGAAATGTATCAGAAAGTATACATAACTCCTCTGCATCCACAGTTTGCACTATATTGTTTTTTATTTCTTATTTGACTGTGGTACATTTGTTAAACTTGCTCAGCAAATAGCATTGTTTGTTATCATAAATGGATGTTGGTTGGTGTCAAATCCTTTTTCATGCTTATTTCTCCTTTCTTTTATTTCTGATGTTAGTAATTTCTGTTTTCTTTCTTCATTGTCTTGACTGGCTGTTTATAATTTTATTAAATTAATATTTTCAAAGGACTACCTTTGGGGTTTGAAAACTAGAAGAGTTTTTTTTCTTTCAAAACTTGAAATACAAGGAGACCTCAAATTGGGGGTTCTGTTCAGGACCACTGCAATAAAGTAAGTCACACTTATTATTTGGTTTCCCAGTGTATATAAAAGTTATGTTTCTACTATATCATAGCTTATTAAGTATGCAGTAGCATTATATCTAAAAAGCAATTTGTATAGCTCAATTTAAAAACTTGATTGCTAAAAAATGTTAACCATCATCAGCAATGTAGGGTTTCCACAAACTACAGTGAAACACAATAAAATGAAGTATGCCTGTATAGCATTTCAGTCCACTCTCTTCTTCCTTGCATGGTTTCTGAAAACACGTCTGATTTAATTAAAGTCTTTTTTTCTCTGTGCAAATCAAAACTGCAATTAAGTACCACCTAATTAGGTGCAGTCAGAATGACCATCATTAAAGAGACTACAAATAAAAAGTTCTAGAGAGAATGTGGAGAACTGAGAACCCTCCTGAGCTGTTGCTAGGAATGTAAACTGGTGCAGCCTCTATGGAAAACAGTATGGAGGTTCCTCAAAAACACTAGCAATAGAGTTGCTATATGAGCAACCAATCCAAATCCTGAGCATATAACCAAACAAAACTATAAACAGAAAAGAAACTGGAACCTATTATACAGAGTGAAGTAAGCCAGAAAGAAAAACACCAATACAGTATACTAACGCATATATATGGAATTTAGAAAGATGGTAACAATAACCCTGTGTACGAGACAGCAAAAGAGACACCGATGTATAGATCAGTCTTATGGACTCAGTAGGAGAGGGAGAGGGTGGGGAGATTTGGGAGAATAGCATTGAAACATGTATAATATCATGTATGAAATGAGTTGCCAGTCCAGGTTCGATCCACGGTACTGGATGTTTGGGGCTGGTGCACTGGGACGACCCAGAGGGAGGGTAGGGGAGGGAGGAGGGAGGAGGGTTCAGGATGGGGAACACAGGTATACCTGTGGCGGATTCATTTCGATGTTTGGCAAAACTAATACAACATTGTAAAGTTTAAAAATAAAATCAAATTTAAAAAAAAAAAAAAAAAAAAGATACATGCACCCCTATGTTCATAGCAATACTATTCACAATAGCCAAGACATGGAAACAACTTAAATGTCCATACACAGATGAATGGACATTGTGTATATATACACATTTGTGTATACACAATTGTATACACACACACAATGCAATACTAATCAGTCATAAAGAAAAAATAAATAATGCCATTTGCAGCAACATGGATGGACCTAGAGATTATCATACTGAATAAAGTAAGTCATCAATGTAAGTTTAGATGGATCATCGAAAAAGGAAGAGAGTTGCAGAAAAACATCTCTTTCTGCCTTATTGACTGTGCCAAAGCCTTTGATTGTGTGGATCACAATAAACTGTGGAAAATTCTGAAAGAGATGGGAATACCAGACCACCTGACCTGCCTCTTGAGAAACCTGTATGCAGGTCAGGAAGCAACAGTTAGAACTGGACATGGAACAACATACTGGTTCCAAATAGGAAAAGGAGTACGTCAAGGCTGTATAGTGTCACCCTGCTTATTTAACTTATATGCAGAGTACATCATGAGAAACGCTGGGCTGGAAGAAGCACAAGCTGGAATCAAGATTGCCAGGAGAAATATCAATAACCTCAGATATGCAGATGACGCCACCCTTATGGCAGAAAGTGAAGAAGAACTAAAGAGTCTCTTGATGAAAGAGGAGAGTGAAAAAGTTGGCTTAAAGCTCAACAGTCAGAAAACTAAGATCATGGCATCCAGTCCCATCACTTCATGGCAGATAGATGGGGAAACAGTGGCTGACTTTATTTTTCTGGGCTCCAAAATCACTGCAGAAGGCGATTGCAGCAATGAAATTAAAAGACGCTTACTCCTTGGAAGAAAAGTTATGACCAAGCTAGACAGCATGTTAAAAAACAGAGACATTACTTTGCCAACAAAGGTCTGTCTAGTCAAGGCTATGGTTTTTCCAGTGGTCATGTATGGATGTGAGAGTTGGACTATAAAGAAAGCTGAGCACCAAAGAATTGGTGCTTTTGAACTGTGGTGTTGGAGAAGACTCTTGAGAGTCCCTTGGACTGCAAGGAAATCCAGCCAGTCCATCCTAAAGGAGATCAGTCCTGGGTGTTCATTGGAAGGACTGATGTTGAAGCTGAAACTCCAATACTTTGGCCACGTGATGCGAAGAGCTGACTCATTGGAAAAGACCCTGATGCTGGGAAAGATTGAGGGCAGGAGGAGAAGGGGATGACAGAGGATGAGATGGTTGGATGGCATCATCGACTTGATGGACATGGGTTTAGGTGGGCTCTGGGAGTTGGTGATGGACAGGGAGGCCTGGCATGTTGCGATTCATGGGATCGCAAAGAGTCAGACATGACTGAGCGACTGAACTGAACTGAACTGAAAGTAAGTCAGAAAGAAAAAAGACAAATATCGTATGATATCACTTATATGTGGAATCTAAAATACGACACAAATGAACTTATCTATGAAACAGAAACAGACTTATGGATACAGAGAACAGACTTGTGATGGCCACAGGGGAGAGAAAGTGGAGACAGATGAATTGGGAGTTAGGGATTAGCAGATGCAAACTATTATATATAGAATGGGCAAACAGCAAGATCCTACTCTATAACACAACGAACTGTATTCAGTATCCTGTAATCAACCATTGTGGCTCATCTGGTAAAGAATCTGCCTGCAATGTGGGAGACCTGGGTTTGGTCCCTGGGTTGGGAAGATCCCCTGGAGAGGGGAAAGGCTACCCACTCTAGTATTCTGGCCTAGAGGATTCCATGGACTCTATAGTCCATGAGGTTGCAAAGAGTTGGACATGACTGAGCAACTTTCACTTTCCAATCAACCAGAATGGAAAGGAATATACAAAGGAATGTATGTGTATAACTGATTCACTTTGCTATACAGCAGAAATTAACACAACATTGTAAATCAACTATACTTAGAGTAAATTTTTAAAAATCTGTGTAAACTAAGGTGTTTCTTCTACATCTTTTCAATATATTCTTTCTTCAGTTTCAATACGAAATACTTGGGTGTGCCTTTTCTTTTTTTATAATTTTATTTTTATTTATTTATTTTTGGCTGTGCTGGGTCTTTGTTGCTGTGCAGGCTTTCTCTAGTTGTGGCAAGCAGGGATTTCTCTTGTCACAGAGCACAGACTCCAGAGTGCCCAGACTTGAGTAGTTGTGGCTTGTAGGCTCAGTAGTTGCAGTTCTTGGGCTCTGGTACACAGGTTCAATAGTTGTGGTGCATGGGCTTAGTTGCTACAAGGCATGTGGGATCTTCCCAGATCAGGGATCAAACTGGTGTCTCCTGTACTGGCAGCCAGACTCTTCATAGAGTGTTTTCTGAACTTCCTGCATTTGTGGTTTGCCATCAATGACTTTTTTAAAATATTTGTTTGGTTTTGGCTCCATTGGGTCTTAGTTGGGATCCATTGCTTCAGCACACAAGTTCTCCAGGTGTGGCACACAGGCTAATTGTGGCCCTCAAGCTACATAGTGGGCAGGCTTCAGTAGCTGTGGCAAGTGGGCCCTCCAGCTGCTGTGCATGGCTTAGCTGCCCTGAAGCATGTAGGATCCCAATCAGGGATCCAGCTCTTGAACCCCTGCATTGCAAAGTGGATTCCCAACCACTGGACCACCAAGGAAGTCCCCAGGCCTTGTATCTTTATTTTCTCTTTCTCAATTTTGGAAACAGTGGTTTTCCTGTGACATCAATGCTCTGATGGATCTAAGAAGAGTTATTGATTTCAAATGTTTTCAAGTTTTTTCTATGAGGTTGGGAATGGCATCCAAGTGCTTTAAAATATTTATTTATTTATTTAGGTTACCTCAGATCTTAGTCATGGCACACAGAATCTTTGTTGTGTCATGCAGGATCTTTTGTTGCAGTGCTTGGACTCTCTCTGGTTATGGCGCCTGGGCTCAGTAGTTGTGGCACACAGGCTTAGTTGCTCCAAGACATGTGGGATCTTAGACACTGACCAGTGATCCAATCTGCGTCCCCTGCACTGCAAAGCGAATTCCTAACCACTGGACCACCAGAGTTCCTTAAATACCAGACCCAAAACCAGAGTTCTCTGACTCCCATTTTTGATGGTTGACTGCTTTTAACTTTAAAGCCTCATTCCCTCCACCCATTTCTCTCTTTTTTTCCTTAGGTTTAATGGGTTTAATAAGTTTACCCCTTCAGTTCCTATTTGCAGCACCCAGTATTCCTTTGAAACACCAGACAGACCCAGCAGTGGCCAACAGTCAAGTTTAGACCTCCAGAGTTTAAAAGTTCAGGTTCTCTGAGCATTCCGTGTTGCAGTGGCACTTGTCCAAAACTGGTACCTCCCTATTGTTGGGGGAGCTTTAAATGTACCAGTGGAAAAGCTTTTTCCTCTTCATGGGGAAGAAAGAAAATCATTCCTCAAACCCAGCAGATCTAGCTGTGAGGTCTTTCCTCCTGTCCCCTCTCTTGTGTTTTTTTTGTTTTGTTTTGTTTTTTGTCTTTTGTTTTTGTTTTTTTGCAGTGGAGCAAGAGACCAAAATCTAACTTGAGTTACAAGAAACAAGACAGTGATCGCTGGCTATAAAGGGAGTGACCAGGAGCAGTGGAGTCTCATATACCTCCCACATCTAATATTTGTGCTTCACAGAAAAACAAAAATAACAGGTCCACAAAATACAACAGCTAGAATTACAAAACTCCGTTCATACAAGGGCAGTGGAAGGCAGGAAGTGGAAGTGGGAGGGGAAATGGCACAGGGAGAAAGAGTATTCAAATCATTTCAGGCACGGGGCTGGCAAATGCTAGAAAAAAAGCTGCAGAAAAACCTGTGGTCCTTTCAGACTCACCAGTGTTTAAAATCCATACTGGTGTCAGGAAGATTCTGCCTTACATGCACCAGAGAAAAACTCCAGATTCCTCAGAGAGAAGGGAATGTATGCAGGGCCCTTCCCCTCATTTCTCTTTGACCCACACCTCTACATAGTGATAAGAGTGCCTTGGTGCTCCTTTCTATTGGCAGTAACAAGACGTTAAGCCCTCATAAAATCCTGTTCTTGTGTGTGAACCCAAATCCACCCCCTAATTTTTTATAAAAGCCCAGGCTCCTTTCTCTCTTAAGGCATTTCCTGACTGCTGGAGAAGCAGGTCTTACTTTCCCCAGAGACCTCAATTATGGGAAGTAAACCCTTTCATATGCTATTGGCACTGTGTGCTGTCATCAACGAAGGGGTTCTTATGTTCAGTGGTCAAGCCATCATACTTCTGTAGACCAGATAGGAGTGTTTGGGAATTAGAGAACTTGGGAGGACAGCCTCTAGAATGGCTGGTTTTGAAACCACTTCTTCCTGAAGTTTGAAAACAGAGATTTTAGGGTTGTTTGGAGGAAAGCACTGCTGAATCCTTCATTAAATTACCATGAATCCATTGTGATTTTCAATGAACACACTTGCAGTCTTCAGCTCTTAACCTGTTACTCAAGGTCAGCAAAGCACAGGGCACAGTGTTCTGGTTCTGCCCTAAAGAGTGCTTCTGGCATATTATCCCACTTTGTGTGACTTTGTGTGCCTTTGAGCAGCCCCAAGGTGCATGAGTATAGGGAATTTGTGGTCTAAGTTGTGACATGTTCTTCCTGGTATCTGAGCTCTAAATACCAAATAACTTTCAAGTCCATAAAATCAGAGAGAGAAAGGGAGAGCTGAGCCTGTGGTAAATATTACACAAGTTAAAAGGGATACATCCTGGTAGTCAGGATATTTTCATTCCACCAGCTACATCACTGTACTATTTCTAAAAACCTGGAACTTAAGGACTAAATAGCCAGTTGGATCTTATTAAAAGCTGGATTTCTACTTGTCCTGGACACTCATGTTTGGTGATAGGGATAGAAGTAAAAGCTTCTAGTTCTTCACTATGTTTTTACTTAGTAAAATATTATGCAAATTTCACCCTCTGCCTCATGGAGTGCTGTAAACAGTGGGTGGTAAGGGAGAGGGAAGAGTTTTCCTCACAAGGAATCCATGACCTTAAAATGATAATATTTGTTTCATGTGTGTAGCATTTCTGTCATTTCCCAACATGCATGGACCCTGCGATGAGACAGAAATAATATCTGATGAGATCACAATAAACTGTATAAATAATTTGCATGTTTTCATGATGCTGTTAAATTTATAAGGAATTAAGTGTGGACAGAGAGTAAGCTTCTCATAATCAAGTCAGAGAGGTGACAGACTCATACATAAAATGAGTCTTCATATAAATGGTGTATAGATGTCCAGGGCTGTTAGTCTCACACATCCTCCTATACACACATTTGGGATGCTTTAGGACTCAGTGACCTTTGAGGATGTGGCTGTGGACTTCACCCTGGAAGAATGGGCTTTCCTGGATCCTTCACAGAAGAAGCTCTATAGAGATGTGATGCGGGAAACCTTGAGGAACCTGGTCTCAATAGGTGAGGATGACAACTTGCCTTTATTTTGTTAATTAGTAACAACAGGTGTTTCTTGCTTATTGTTCCAAGATATTAAATGTGGAAATGCAGGATGTTGCTAAATAAAACTAGGCCAGGTCACAGCCAACAATGGATATAGAATCTAGTCATTTTTCTATAACTAATAATATTTTGGAATCCTTTTCCTTGATCTGCAATTTAGGAGAAAAATGGGAAGATCATGACATTGAAGATCAGTACAAAAATCAGGGGAGAAAATTAAGGTAAGTCATACCCACAATATAATATAGTAGCTCATGTGAGTATTCTGTTATGTTATACAATTTTAAAAGGAGGAAATAACTAGTGCTCCAAATTTAGTTATTCTTGGAAATTTTTCACCAAAATTACTTATGTGACATAGATGTTCAGTGTTTGCAAAATAGTTCAACACTTTAAATAAATTCTCTTTGTGAATTGTCACTGTTTTGATGATTGCAAGAGCATTTTTTATGTTAAACTTGAAACCATTCAGACACATAAAACCTACACTATTGCTGTAAGTGATAAAAATGTACTTCAAATGTCCTACTAAATATAAAATTGTTAATAAAGAACTCATTAATAATGTACTCCTTATTTGTTTGTTTGTTTTCCACAGAAGTCATATAGTAGAAAGACTCTGTGAAAATAAAGAGGGTAGTCAGTGTGGAGAAAACTTCAGCATTATTCCAAACCTCAATATGAACAAGAAAACTAATAGAATGAAACCACGTGAATGCAGTGTATGTGGAAAAGTGTTTACACGTCATTCATCCCTTAAGAGACATATGAGTTATCACACTGAACGTAAACCACCTGAGTATCAGAAATATGGAGAGAAGCCATATAGATGTAAGGAATGTGGTAAAGCCTTTGGCTATCTCCGGTTTTTGGAGACCCATGAGAAAAATCACAATCGAGAGAAAAAATATAAATGTGAGGAATGTGGGAAAGCGTTCCATTCCCGTGCATCCTTTCAAGCACATGAAAGAATCCACACAGGAGAAAAACCCTATGAATGTAAGGAATGTGGGGAGGCCTTCATGTGGAGCACAGGGTTTCGAAGACACATGGTAACACACACTGGAAATGCCTCATATACATGTAAGAAATGTGGGAAAGCTTTTAATTGTTCTTCTTCATTGCGAACACATGAAACAACCCACAGTGAAAAGAAACCCTATCAGTGTAAGCAATGTGGAAAATTCCTTAGATATTATCATACTTTTAGAACACATCAAAGGACCCACACAGGTGAGAAACCCTATGAATGTAAGCAGTGTGGTAAAGCCTTCAGTTGTCCTAGTTCTTTTCGGAAACATGAAAGAATTCATACTGGGGAAAAGCCTTATGAATGTAAGGAGTGTGGAAGAACCTTCAGAGGTCTCTCAAGCCTTCGAGCACACATGATCACTCACACTGGCGATGGACCTTATAAATGTCAGGAGTGTGAGAGAGCCTTCATTTCTCCTAGTTCCTTTCGAATACATCAAAGGATTCACACTGGAGAGAAACCCTATAAATGTGAACAATGTGGTAAAGCTTTCAATTACTACAATTCCTTACAGTCACACAGAAGAACTCATACTGGAGAGAAGCCCTATGAATGCAAGGAATGTGGGAAAACCCTCTCCCATCAGCAAACCTTAAAAATACACATGCGGCTGCACACTGGAGAGAAACCCTATGAGTGTAAACAATGTGGTAAAGCCTTCAGATATTACCCTTCCTTTCACAAACACAAACGAAGTCATACTGGAGGGAAACCCTTCGAATGCAAACAGTGTGGTAAAGCCTTCAGTCATTACAATTCCTTACAGTCACATGGAAGAACTCACACTGGAGAGAAACCCTACAAATGCAAGGAATGTGGGAAAGCCCTCTCCCATCACCAAACCTTGAGAGTACACATGAGACTGCACACTGGAGAGAAACCCTATGAATGTTCACAGTGCAGTAGAGCTTTCAGATATTACACTTCCTTCCAAAAGCACAAACGAATTCACACTGAGAAGAAATTTTATGAATAAGGAATACAGAGAAGCCTTTAGTCAACCAACTTCACTTTGAAAATGTTAAAGAAGCCACACTGGAGAGAAAGCCTATCAGTGTAAACAAGGTGGGAAAACCTTAAGATATTTTCAAAGTTTGCAAACACATGAAAGGATTCCCATAGAAGAGAAACCTTGTAAACAATGTGGGAAGTCCTGCAAAAATTATACCTCCTTAGAAATGCATGAAAGAATTCATACTGAAGAGAAACCTGTGACTGTAAGGGATATGGGAAAGCCTTCAGATGTTACCAGAGGTTTTTATTTATCTTTGATGACTTGAAAAAGATCAGAGTGGAGGGAGTATGGTAAAGCCTTCATTTGTCACAAACCATTTGAAGAGAGTGCACACTGGAGAGATACTATATAATGTAAAAAAAAAAAAAAGGTCAGAAAACTGTCAGTCATTCCAAGTCCAAAATAATGAAAGGACTCACTGGACAAAAACTCCTGAGTTAAACAGTTTCAGAAAGATTTCAATGAAATCTTTACATGTGAAAATCTTTACAATGTCTTTACATGTGAAAACTCACATTGAAAAGAAATAAATATAAGTAATATGAGAAAGCTTGATGAAAATTAATCTATGTGTAATCTTTCAGAAAACAGGAAACAGTTGTTATTAAAGTTGGAAATACATTGTGTTTATCAATTCTCTTTCTTAAAGTGCACTATTGGACAGTGGATTTCTAGTAATTACTCTCAGAAATGAATATGAGGGGAGATGACTCTGTAAGTCATGTTTCCACAGTGGTACATAAAATTAATAGAGCTTTTTCTTTAAATCAGTTTTATTTTATCTTTTCTTTTTGAAGCCAGTTGGATCATAGGTGAATCAAAGTAAATTTCTCATAATGCAATTAGGTTAAAATTGTTTTATAATGTTTGATTTGCTCTGTGTTAAGTAAGGGCCACTGAGAAATGACAGTTTGGTATTTGGATTTTCATAACAGCTGTGGCAGTTCTCGAATATCTCTAGTCCAGTATATCTATTTATCTTTCTTACCAAGCTCTTTTGTTGGAGTGAAGAGTACAAGAGCCTTTTAACATTTTCTATACTAATAAACTGTTCAGTAAATATTTGTGTATACCTCACTTATAAATGAATATAGTTTCTATGTGAACAATTATTTTCATATTTATATCTTGCTTTGTATCTTTCCTTCTGACTATAATTTGGTGAATAGACTTGGAATTAAGAAGAGTGGCCTAGGAACTTCCCTGGTGGTCCAGTGGTTAAGAATCTTCCTTGCAATGCACGGGACCTGGATTTGATCCCTTCTCAGGGAACTAAGAACCCACATGCCACGGAGCAACTGAGCCTGTGTGCCTCAATGAAAGATCCCACATAATGCAATGAAGATCCCCTATGCTCCAACTAAGACCCAATGCAGCCAAGTAAATAAATAAAAAAGAAGAGAGGCTTATGGTGGGGCAACAAAATCTAAAGCTAGAGCTATCCTCTCTGTAGGTAATGTTAGGGATTAGATTTTCCAGAACTCATCCTCTTTATGGTTCCCTGTTAGAGTCCACCAATAGTGTGACTTGCCAGAGATTTGGAAGGCAGAAACAAGGAAGGTATTAGTCAGATTTCACAGTCACCATATTTAAAGAGAGCCAAATGCATAGGAGCTTCAGGTATACTATCTTCCAGCCCATTTTCTACATTTTTTCCTTCCAGTCAAGTATCCTCAAAACCACTACTAACTGTTTGACATCCATTTTCTGAGATATGTACATGCTGCAACTAAGACCTGATGCACTGTTTGACATCCATTTTCTGAGATATGTACATGCTGCAACTAAGACCTGATGCAGCCAAATAAATATTTAAATAAAACTTTTTTAAAAAAAAAGAAAAAAATACTAGAGCTATTTGTGTCCCCTTTCAAAGTGTCGTGTAAATAAGCAAGCAAGTGGATCTGATAAATATGCAGTGCCTGTGGTCTCTGTGGTCAATGGGATATGCCCATGACATGGGTTCTGCTGAATGTTTCTGTCACTCTCTGCCCCTGATGTTACCTCAGGTCAGTTTTTCAGAGTGGAATATGCATTGGTTTCTAAAGATGTTCATAGGCCTGATTTGGGAAACAATGACTTGGAAATGGTTTGTGGATGCCCATGGAGGGAACTGATGGTGATGAACTTGAATGAGGATGTCCCCAGCAAATTCCATTTGAGGTACACCTTTAGGTTTCAGAACCACAGTATGTCCAAAGATCTGTTCGAGGAAGCTGACTTAGACTCAAAGACAGACCTGGGAGCCCTCTCACTTCACTCCTAGTTAGGTGATGAAACGAGGAGAGGTGCAGCCCTAGTGGGTGTTCAGACAGGGTTGCAAAAAAGGCCTGTTGTGGCCTATGTCCTTCTTCCCCAGTCCTTCAGTTCTTCCTAGAAAGAATCTCAGAGTGGTGGGGGACAAAGTTGAACACTTGAAGTTCAGGAGAGTTTAATATTCTCCTAGCATACAAAGGCATTTGTGTTATTTTCTTTCTTCTTATCTATCTATAAATAAATATAAAAGCTTTATATGTATTTACAAAACTTCATAAAAACTCACAGCTATTACTTTTGTCTCCTACTCTTACACAACATATGCTGGAAGTCTAAGCATATGGAAATGAAACCTCGAATAGTAAAACAGGCCAATGAATCACTGATGCACAAGACTTCTAACCACTCCTGCAATAAAAAGACACAAAATTTCTCATTTCTCCTTTTATACTAAATTAGGATATTACCCAAAGTAATACCCTCTCCCTACAGCTCACCTCAATTATGCCTTGTATGATTGCCTCTAAACATCCACTATTTTTTTATCATGTTTCCACTGGAAAATCACAACAGACTTAAGTAGTCATCACTCTACTCATAGAATAAACTCAGGATGGGTTTGAACAGTGCAGATGAATGTATGTCCCTAAATAGGAGGAACTCCTAATTGGTGTGTTAAGCAGCAAAATGAAAGCACCAAATACTGTAACAATTTTTAAAAGTTAAAGGTAAATTAAAATCCCCTCAAATGAGGTGGTTAAAAATAAAACCACCACAAACAACACGGCCCAAATCACTAGGAAGTTCCAAGAGCCAATATCCAACAATGCCCAAACTCATGAGCACACATTCTATATACAAAATGTTTAACAATTGCAAAAATGAAGAGGAACCATGTCTGTGTCTTTCTCTTTACAGGGAATCTTTACTTTTAATTACAAGAATGCAGAATTTCTATATTGATGCAACCTATTTACTGACACAGCTTCCCAGGTGGCTCAGTGGTAAAGAATCTGCCTGCCAATTAGGAGATGCAGATTCGATCCCTGGGTCAAGAAGTTCCCCTGGGGAAGGAGATGCAATCCACTCCAGTATTCTTGCCTGAAAAATCCCTTGGACAGAGGAGCCTGGTGGCCTACAGTCCATGGAGTTTTTGGTGACTAAACATTTATCTACACAGCCAAGGAGTTCCTGAAAAAGTTTTAAAGATGTATTACGTCATAGAAATTCAGTGATCAATAATGACATCACCATTTCACTGAGGCGCCTACCCTCAGTGAAAAGATATATATACACCCGAGTTTCCCTATTATCTCACATTATTATTTTACATTCCATCAAAGCCTTCATTTCCATCTATAAGCCAAAGCTTTATCATTTCCTAACCATGTGTCTTTTCCCACAAAAATATTATCATCAGGGCTGCAAGAACTTGTTTGTCTTATGCTGCTGTATCCAAGTCCTACAGTTCCTGGATTATTTGTGCTAATGGGGTACCTTGGCTCTAAAGTGCACAACAATGTGTGTGTGTGTGCTTAGTCGCTCAGTCGTGTCCAACTCTTTGCAACCCCATGGACTGTAGCCTACCAGGCTCCTCTGTCCATAGGGATTCTCCAGGCAAGAATACTGGAGTGTGTTGCATGCCCTCCTCCAGGAAATCTTCCCAACCCAGGGATCGAACCCAGGTCTCCCACATTGCAGGCAGATTCTTTACCATCTGAGCCACCAGGGAAGCCAAGGGATGTTGAAACATTAGCATCAAGAGTATGGTCTCTTGACTGGAACAGTGTCTTGTCTTTCTGTCTTGATAGGTCTGTGTTCTCTCATAACTTATTGAAACTTTGCCAAAATAAATGAAGCAAAAGAGAAATGAAGGGAAAAACAAGTAACAGTAATTGGAGATTCCAGTATCTCACTTCAATATTATATACACAAGTAGGCAAAATGTCGACATGAAAATAAAAGACATGTGAAACACTATAATTACACCTCAGGTGACTACAGAACACTGCCCCATGTGTCAAGGAAATCCATAGAGAAGTGCTGCTGCTGCTGCTAAGTCGCTTCAGTCATGTCTGACTCTGTGCAACCCCATAGACGGCAGCCCACGAGGCTCCCCCATTCCTGGGATTCTCCAGGCAAGAACACTGGAGTGGGTTACCATTTCCTTCTGCAATGCATGAAAGTGAAAAGTGAAAGTGAAGTCACTCAGTTGTGTCCGACTCTTAGGGACCCCATGGACTACAGCCCACCAGGCCCTCCGACCATGGGATTTTAAAAGATCTCAAATCAATAATCCTACCTTGTACCTTATCACACTTGAAAGGATGGGCAACCAACACCACCACTCCCAAGGAGATGAAGGAAATAAAAAAGATAGAGCAGAAAAGAGAGGATAGAAACAGCATACAGAAAATCAATAAAATCAGAAGTGGATTGATTGGAAAAAAATCAATAAAATTGACAAACCTTTAGCTAGACTGACAGACAGTGAGAAGACTCAAATTCCTAAAATCAGACACAGACTATTTCACCAATCTTATAGCAATAAAAAGGATTATAAAGAAATTTAGGGGAATTCCAGTGGTTAGGACTCTGTACTTCCACTACAGGGGTCAGGGGCTTGATCCCTGGTCAGGGAACAAGGATCTCAGATGCCTTGCATTGCAGCCAAAAAAACAAAAACATTATAAAGGAATTCAATGAACAACAGTATCACAACAAATTAGATAACTTAGATGAAATGGACAAATCTCTAAAAAATAATACATTCTACAGAAAATAAGAAAAAAAAAGGATTTTCTAATTGTAACAAGTGACATGGTTGAATTACTAACAAAAAAACTACTCAAAAGGAAAACCCAGACCTAAGTGGCTTCACCATCAGATCAGATCAGATCAGTCGCTCAGTCATGTCCAACTCTTTGCGACCCCATGAATCGCAGCACGCCACGCCTCCCTGTCCATCACCAACTCGCGGAGTTCACCCAGACTCATGTCTATCGAGTCAGTGATGCCATCCAGCCATCTCATCCTGTGTCGTCCCCTTCTCCTCTTGCCCCCAATCCCTCCCAGCATCAGAGTCTTTTCCAATGAGTCAACTCTTCACATGAGGTGGCCAAAGTACTGGAGTTTCAGCTTTAGCATCATTCCTTCCAAAGAAATCCCAGAGCTGATCTCCTTCAGAATGGACTGGTTGAATGTCCTTGCAGTCCAAGGGACTCTCAAGAGTCTTCTCCAACACCACAGTTCAAAAGCATCAATTCTTCGGTGCTCAGCCTTCTTCACAGTCCAACTCTCACATCCGTACATGACCACAGGAAAAACCATAGCCTTGACTAGACGAACCTTTGTTGGCAAAGTAATGTCTCTGCTTTTGAATATGCTATCTAGGTTGGTCATAACTTTCCTTCCAAGGAGTAAGCATCTTTTAATTTCATGGCTGCAGTCACCATCTGCAGTGATTTTGGAGCCCCCCAAAATAAAGTCTGACACTGTTTCCACTGTTTCCCCATCTATTTCCCATGAAGTGATGGGACCAGATGCCATGATCTTAGTTTTCTGAATGTTGAGCTTTAAGCCAACTTTTTCACTTTCCACTTTCACCTTCATCAAGAGGCTTTTTAGTTCCTCTTCACTTTCTGCCATAAGGGTGGTGTCATCTACATATTTAAGGTTATTGATATTTCTCCCGTAAATCTTGATTCCAGCTTGTGTTTCTTCCAGTCCAGCGTTTCTTCCCCAAAACATTCAAAGTTTTAATGATTTTTCAGAAACCCTCCCCCCAGGTAGAATCAACACAGCACTTCAGACTCATTCTATAGGACCAGTATTACTCTGATTCTAAAACCAGACAAAGATATTGCTAAAAAAAATCAAGAAAGCAATTTTCCATGTGAAAATGGATACCACCCAAAAATCAACAATACTGAAAAATACAGTCCGGCATCTTTAACCACAACACGATTAAGTTGGATTTACTTCAGGGGTGCTGCTGCCCACCAGGCTCCTCTGTCCACGAAATTCTTCAGGCAAGAATACTGGAGTGGGTTGCCATGTCCTCCTCCAGGGTGCTTTCCCAACCCAGGGATCAAACCTGTGTCTCCTGTATTGGCAGGCAGATTCTCTACCACTGAGCCACCTAAGAAGCCCTTCAGGGATGCTGCCTCGATGCTGCTGCTGCTGCTGCTGCTGCTAAGTCGCTTCAGTCGTGTCTGACTCTGTGCGACCCCATGGACTGCAGCCTACCAGGCTTCTCTGTCCATGGGATTCTCCAGGCAAGAACACTTGAGTGGGTTGCCATTTCCTTCTCCAATGCATGAAAGTGGAAAGTGAAAGTGAAGTCACTCAGTCGTGTCCAACTCTTAGCAACCCCATGGACTGCAGCCTACCAGCCTCCTCCATCCATGGGGTTTTTCCGGGCAACAGTACTGGAGTGGGGTGCCATTGCCTTCTCCGAATAAAATGTATTAATACAGTAGAAAGCAAAAATGGCATGATCATCTCAGTAGACTTATAGAAAGTATAATTCACCCTCAAACAACATGGGTTTGAACTGCACATGTCCAAAGAATATACTGGAAAAAACTTTGGAGATTTACAACAATTTGAAAAAAAAACTTGCAGATAAACCTTGTAGCCCATTAATACTGAAAAAATTTAGGAAAAGCTAGCTATGTTGTGAATGTATTAAAAGTAGATACTAGTCTATTTTGTCATTTGCTTCCATGAAATATACATATATCTGTTATAAAAAGTTAAAATTTATCAAATCTCATATACATGTGGACCATATATGGCACCATTCATAGTTGAGAGAAGTGTAAGCATGTAGTATCAAATCATAACTACAGAAAATTAACTATAGTATATACTCTAGTGTTGTAATAAATTTTTTTTTGGCTGTGCTGGATCTTCGTTGGTGCCTGCCAACTTTCTCTAGTTGTGGTGAGCAGAGGCTACTCTCTAGTTGCAGTGCACAGGTTTCTCTTTGTGGTAGCTTCTCTTGTTGCAGAACACAGGCTCTAGAGCACAGGCTTCAGTAGTTGTGGGACCAAGGATCAAATACATGACGCCTGCATTGGCAGGCAGACACTTAACCACTGGACCACCAGGGAAGTCTTACTGTAATAACTTTGTAGCCACTTCCTGTTGTTCTTGTGGTGAGCTCAAGAGGTGCGAGTATCCATAAAATATCATGTGATGCTAATCAGCACTTGAGCAGTTTATGTCTCTCCAGTAAATTTCGTATGGCAGTATAGTGTTCTCTGGTGGTCCTTGAGTCTTTTTCATTGTGCTCAGTGCAATACTGTAAACCTTGCTTAATACCACAGGATCCATAGGAAGTGCCACTAGTGATGCTGGAAGTGCTCCCAAGAAGCAGAGAAAAGTCATTGTTGTCAAATGCAAGCTTATACTGCTTGCTGCATGACAGGCCAAGAAATCAAGAGACAAGTTGTTGGAGCAAGGAATAGCAACTTTATTCAGAAAGCCAGATGACTGAGAAGATGGCAGATTAGTGTCCCAAAGAACTATCTTCTCTTACTTAGAATTCAACCTGCTTTTGAATTTTTGAAAGGGTTGGAGTCAAACATTTCCTGGTTCTGATCAGACTCTGAAGGGGATGTGTTAATTTCTTCCTTCCTGCAGCCATTCACAGGTGACCCTGATCAGAATGTTTTCTGTAAACTAAATAGATATTTTAGCTTAACGCTCATTACACAACCCAGGGTTCCCAGAGATGAGCCATTACGTATAATTTAAGCTTTATAGGCAACATCCCTTTAGTGATTAACTTGTTCTGATCAGGATGTTTTCTGTAGCTAAACAAAGGTATTTTAGTTTAATGCTCCTTACAGGTGAAGGCAATGGCAAACCACTCCAGTACTCTTGCCTGGAAAATCCCATGGACGGAGGGGCCTGGGGTGCTGCAGTCCATGGGATCGCTAGGAGTCGGACACAACTGAGCGACTTCACTTTCACTTTCACTTCACAGGTGAAGGCAGAGTTCCCAAAGATGGGCCCTTATGTATATATTATATTTGTAGGCAACATCCTTTTAGTGGTTATTGTTATTTAGTCCCTCAGTGGTGTCTGATTCTTTGTGACCCCATGGATTCCAGGATGCATGGCTTCCCTGTCCTTCACTATGTCCCAGAGTTTGCTCAAACTCACATCCTTTGAGTCGGTGATGCCATCCATCTCATCCTCTGTCACCCTCTTATCCTTTTGTTCTCAATCTTTCCCAGCATCGGAGTCTTGCAGGAAATGTGTGTGTATTTTACCTCATAAAACTATTCAGATAAATTCATTAGAAGTTTTGAACCAGTATGTTAAGAATATCAAAAGTTTTCAAGTGTATGGTTCATTTCCAAAACTTTTTATTGTTTCTTGTTATATTGGTGACAATAGTAACAGAATTGCCTTTGGGATATCATAGCCGTTTACATTTCAAAATCTCTAGGCACATACTACGAAACTAAAATTTCCTTCTCACGTAACATGTATACTTGAGAGTATTATTGAACACATCGCACAACTTCTGGTTGATGGGACAAGAGTCCATATTCCCAGGCTAGGGCTGCAGGGTTCAAACTTCCCACCAGACAAGTGCTTGGGAGGCCATGGGATTCTTTAGCTAAAATACCACATGTATGGAGAGGGGGAAAGGGATGTGTGTACGCCTTGACGCTGTCAACAAAGATAAAAATGGAGCCAGAAGGTTTATTACACATGGTGAGGATATTTTTCAGTGTGTTTGAAATCGAGTGTCATAGTTATCATAAGTAGCTCCGCAGTCTGCGCGAACTATTTTCCCGATGGAGGACCCTCAGACCCTGTTTTTCCAGTTGGCCTGCTCTTGCTTTGGACAAGAACGTCGGCTCTTCTGGGATCTGACTCTGGAATTCCTTGTGCACACCTGTGTCCCCACGTTCTGAAGTATCTGAGGAAGTTGCCACTGTCCCTCTAGGACAAGTAACAAGAGTGGTTTAAAAACAAAAGTCCCTGGAGAGGGGTAGGTTTCTACCCACCTGCAGAAGCTGATTCTGCTCAGTCACGTGGCCTCTGGATCCATTATTACTCAGGATAAAGGAGGCGTTGCTTGCGAACTGTCCAATCAGGACCGCAGAAGGGGAAGGTGGGTGGGGCCACGTCCCGCAAACCGTGTGGTCGGCCTCTCCTGGCACGCTCTGCGTGGAGTCTCGCCGTGTTGAAGCAGCTCAGGTTAGTTCGCTGCAGCTTCATTACCGCTATGAGCTGCAGAGGCCGCGTGAGCCTAAGGAATGACGCCGGAGAACCCCGGAAGGCGTGAAGTGGTGAGTGTGCTGGGCCAGGTGTCTCGGTACAGGGAGGCGGGACAGGGATGATGAGAGACAGTCGGCCTCGGCGGGACCGCCTCCCTGTGCGGTCCACCCCAGGGTTTGTTGCCTCGAGTCCACCTGGGGGCGCCTCTCAACCTCCTTCCACTCCGGCTCCCAAAGTGGGGATGGGGCCGGCAGCCGGGACCTCGGGCTTCCCGTCCGGTCCCTGCAGGCGGTAACTTTAAGCCCGGAGCCTTTCTGGGCAGCTTTGCCTGCAAAGCCCCACGTCTCCTCCAGAATGTGTGGTGACCCCGGGGAGGGTCATCAGGGGACCATCGTGATCTGTTCTCCGTGGCTTGTGCGTGGGAGGAGTTTTGGTGTATGGGATTCTCCAGTTCCTTCTTTCTACCCAAGGGGGACCCGTTTTCTCCTGAGTTTTCCAAGTTTGGAGAGCAGGGTTTCAAATCCTGAACTCTATCTCCCCAGATTAACTCTTCCTACGACTGGCAGTAAATCCCTAAATTTCCAAGATCCCTCTCACATTCCTAAAGCCAACTCTCTCTCTTCAGTTCACAGCATCTTTATCAATTATTTGTCCTTCGTGGTGTGTTTCAAACAGACATCATATTTTAATTGTCTATTCTTTCTCTGCAGAGTTGCGGGTGGCTCTCTTTTAAACATTTATATTTGCTGTGTATATTTTCCATGAGAGGAAAGCTGAGGATAACCACCTGGAACCACGTTGTATGAAATCCTTGTGCTTCACTTCCCAGGATCTCTCCTGGGTGCAAACATCCTATGGGAAATCTTTTCGGTGTATTTTCCCCTTTGGAAATGTTCCTGGGTATTCTTACCTGTCAGCACTACCCCTCCCCTGGTCTGTCACCCTGGAAAGATTTATTCATTTATGTGAGCCTCAGTTATTAAAAAAAATTAAAATTTATGTAACCAGTGGAGATTGAAAGATAGTATAAAATATTTCCAGAGAGGCAAGGAATAGGTGAACTTCAGGGAAAAAAAAAAAATGTTCTTCTGCTACATTGGTTGTATTAAAAATTCTTGTTTCTCTTTTTCTTCCTCCCGGAACAGGTGTAGTAATTTTCTGAAGTCTGTTTTTGTTTTTTTTTTTTTTATCAGTTTTGGGGTTTTTTGAGGGGGTTCCAGTGCAATTCCAGGGCTTAGGCTTGAGGTGTTCAAGTACAATTTTTTATTGAAATGAGTCGAGGGATGAATTGGGAGATTGGGGTTGACATCTTTACACTACTATGTATAAAATAACTGATAAGAGTCTACTGTATGGCATAGGGAACTCTCCTCAGTACTCTGTGGTACCCTAAATGGGAAGGAAATCTAAAAAAGGATATGTGTATTTGTATAACTGATTCACCTTGCTGTACAGTAGAAACTAACCCAATATTGCAAAGCAGTTATACTCCAATAAAAATTAATAAAAAAAGGTAAAATAAAATGTTCTAGAGAAATTAAACAAATAAGATTATTGAAATATAGTTGATTTACAATGTATTTCAGGTATACAGCAAAGTGATTCTGATATATATATACATGCGTATATGTATATATGCATGTATATATATTATTTTTTAGATCTTTTTCCATTATGGGTAATCAAAATTGAGTATAGTTCCCTATGTTCTACAGTAGGCCCTTGTTGATTATCTGTTTTATATATAGAAGTGTGTATATTTTAATCCCAAACTCCTAATTTATCCTTTCCCCAATTACATGTTTATAAAACAATTTCTTGCCGTGGAAATAATAATTCACATTTTCCGAGAGTAGTAGATACTTATGGGTTTCTTGTTGACTTAGAAGAATATAATTTTCTTCCCTCCTTTCTACATAAACACCAGGTTTGTGTGATTTTGCTGGAATCACAGCTCACACCCACAATGGAAGGAGCCCTTAAGCTGAGAGAAACAACAGAGCCCTGGAAAGCTGGGGATACAAGTGCACATGGTGCAAGGGGTTTGTGGGGAGAGAGGATGTGGTGACTCCCTTTTGAAGTTGTTAACATGGTCCCCCCAGAGCTGTTTCGAGTCATAGGTTGGAGTTTTGCATTCACAGCGTAGCTGTGCTCAGAGTGTAATTTGTCTACGTTGAGAAAGTTTGTGACAGTCAGGAGTTCTGAGTCCTGGGTTGGGTTCCTGCATGCGTGCTCAGTAACTCAGTCATGTCTGACTCTTTGCAACCCCATGGACTGTAGCCCGCCAGGCTCCTCTGTCCATGGGATTCTCCTGGCAAGAATACTGGAGTGGGTTGCCATTTTGTCCTCCAGGCGATCTTCCCA
Source organism: Bos mutus (assembly GCF_027580195.1). Lineage (NCBI taxonomy): Eukaryota > Metazoa > Chordata > Mammalia > Artiodactyla > Bovidae > Bos > Bos mutus. The sequence goes on along the minus strand of NC_091623.1, from coordinate 52,963,248 downwards.
ACCCAGGGATCGAACCCGAGTCTCCCACATCTTCCTGCATTAGCAGGCACCCTGAGCCACCTGGGAAGCCCCATGTCCTGGGTTAGGGGTCACAAATTTGGGAGTTCATTTGAGTCAGCACCTTAAATTGAATTCTGCTGAGTTTTCTCACTGGGGGGAACAGATGCCTGAGAAAGGGAGTGGTCCCTTTATTCCCTAAGGAGAGTAGGGCATGTGGCGCTCCCAGGGTTCATTCCTGTGGCTGCTCCAGTGCCCCTACCCTCCTTCACCAGGAACTGACCCGGTCAAGCAGTTCTGTCTTAATCAGGAGAACCTGCGTGCATGCTTGCTCAGTCGTTTCAATTGTGTCTGACTCTTCGCAATTCTGTGGACTAGCCCGCCACGCTCCTCTGTCCATGCTCTAGGCAAGAATACTGGAGTGGATTGCCATGCCCTCCTTCAGGGGATCTTCTGGACCCAGGGATTGAACCTGAGTCTCTAATGTCGCCTGCATTGGCAGGCAGGTTCTTTACCACCAGTGCCACGTGGGAAGCCCCCCAGGAGAGCCTGCTGCTGCTGCTGCTAAGTCGCTTCAGTCATGTCCGACTCTTAGCGACCCCATGGACTGCAGCCTACCAGGCTCCTCCGTCCATGGAATTTGCCAGGCAAGAGTACTGGAATGGGTTGCCATTGCCTTCTCCGCCAGGAGAGCCTGGCATGTATTAAATTTTCTGAGTGTGGCTCTGTCTGTCCTGTAGGACTCAGGCTGCTTATCTGTGCTGATTCCAAAGTTTGTGGTTTTTTTCCTTTGGATTCTTCTATCCATTAAACAGTGCAGTCCTTTGGCTCTAACTTCCTTTAACACTTTGTAATTAATTCCCTGTGTGGGAAATAACATTTTTAGTTTCTGGGGCTTTAAAAAATCAGAGATGATGTCATAAGGCAAGACAATTGTGGAACTAAATAGAATCTTTGTTCCTTTTAGGGAAGAGAAGCTCAAGATGTGAGATGAATGTGCTTACATTTTCAGGTATGCGTTTTCTTTTATGTCAGTGTGCACATCTTTAGAGTATATTGCAGGATTTCCTGATGGCTCAGTCAATAAAGAGTCTGCCTGCAATGCAGGAGACCTGGGTTCAATCCCTGGGTTGGGAAGATCCCCTAGAGAAGGAAATGGCAACCCACTCCAGTATTCTTGGCTGGAGAACTCCATGGACAGAGGAGCCTGGCGGGCTACAGTCTATGGGGTCACAAAGAGTTGGACTCGACTGAGTGACTAATACTTAGAATATATTAAAATTTAAAAGGCTATAGCAGGGGATTCCCTGGTAGTCCAGTGGTTAGGAGATTTCACTGCCCAGGCGGGAGTTCAGTCCCTGCTCGGGGAACTAAGATCCTACAAGCCATGCAGTGTAGCCAAAGGAAAAAAAAAGCTAAAGCAATGGAATTTCTATCTTCACTGATGTGAGGACAGCTAATCAAAGCTTATGTCAGGGAGAGACGTTAAAGAAGGAGAGGACATTTATATACCTAGGGTTGATTCATGTTGCTGTATGGCAGAAACCAATACAATATAGTAAAGCAATTGTCTTTCACTTAAAAATAAATTTTAAATAAAAGCTTACACCAATCTTTGAAAATTCTACTGTGTTTAAAGAACTAAACCCAAACCCTTGTTGCATTATAATGTTGTATTTATTCCTGAAAATACTTCTCCCCCTCCTTGATGTGAGATACAGAGAAGGTGCAAACTGGGATGTACCTTAACCTTCTAGTTAGCAAGGATGTGGCAATTTTCATTCTGTATGGTTTATCCTTTTGTAGCCATTAGTGTTTAAAGGAGCGGCTGTGGTTTCCCACGTATTGTTGTTGTTTAGTCCCTAAGTTGTGTCTGACTTTTTCTGACCCCATGTACTGTAGCACACCAGGCTTCCCTCTCCTTCACCATCTCCCGGAGTTTGCTCATGTCTATTGAGTCAGTGAGGCTCTCTCACCATCTCATCCTCTGCTGCCCTCTTCTCCTTTTGCCCTCAGTCTTTCCCAGCATCAGGGTCTTTTCCAGTGAGTCAGCTCTTTGCATCAGGTGGCCAAAGTATCGGAAGTTCAGCTTCAGCAACACTCCTTCCAATGAATATTCAGGGTTGATTTCCTTTAGGATTGACTGGTTTGATACAAAAATTAAAGACAGGTTATGAAATAGTAAAACATGGTATATATCTTTTTCTCTGCTTATTTTCAATAAACCTGCAAGATACAAAGCCTAACTTAAGCAAAGTAACTGCCCACCTATCCTGGCCCCGTGCATCTCTGTTACTCCAGCCACTGCAGATACACAGTTCTGATCATTTCTTGAGCTTCCTGTTAGTGTTTCCTCACATAAAAACAAGGCATTGTGAATGCATATTTTTCATACCCATTTTGTCCTTGTAAGGAGTGGTCAGACTCCATATTTTTAAAAATTTTTTGAAATACAGTTGATTTACAATGTTGTTAATTTCTGCTGTATAGCGAAGTGACTCAGTTATATGTGTGTGTGTATATATATATATATTCATTTTCACTATGGTTTATCCCAGGATATTGGATATATTTCCCTGTGTTAATATAGTAGAACTTTATTGTTTAGCCATTCTATATATCAGGGGTCCCCAGCCTCCGGGCCTAATGATCTGAGGTGAAGCTGATGTAGTAATAATAGAAAAGTGTCCAATAAATGTAATGGGCTTGAGTCATCCCAAAACCATCCCCTCACCACCACCCCAGTGCATGGAAAAATTGTCTCCCACAAAATCAATCTCGTGCCAAAAAGGTTGGGAACCAGTGCTATGTATAATAGTTTGCATCTGCTAATCCCAGACTCCCAATCCCTCTCTCCGCCACAGCCCCTCCCTCTTGGCAAACACAGGTCTGTTCTCTGTGTCTCTTCAGACTCCACATTTCTTTGAGGTTTGCTGACAGCTTATGCCTTACCCCTCTCTCTTCCTGCTGTGTCCACCCCTGAACAAGCTGATGACAAAGTCTGTAGTCCTCTGGCATTAGCTTCATGCTTCAGCCACACAAGCCCCTGTCTGTATGCAGAACCCTTGTCCTGGCCCCACCCCAAGATTCTTTGCTTGACCAAAGAATATTCTGACCCTGAACCTTACCCTGGGCCTATCTGTGTAGTTCCTTGCGAAATCTAGTTTTAGCTAATAAGTAGTTCCTTAGCAAGTCCAGAAACCCCACTAATAAGTCAGTTAACCCAGAGCTCCCCAATTCCTCATATCTGATCATTTTCTGTGTCCAATTGGGTTCCTGTGCCCCACCGCCACCCCTCAGGTGATGTGTGCTCACCCTGACCTAACTTCAGTAAGAATCCTGTGAGGTCAGTGTATCCAGACCCACTAAGCCCTGTTTTTCCTTCAAGTAAGTTTCTATCCACTGACCCCGAACCTTGCTCTCTGGCCATGATTTCCCGCTTCAATATGCTGTGTTCAGAGCTGAGCACAGTCTCATTTCCCATCTGCTGTGAAATCTCAGCCCATCGGTCTCCATACCTGTCCCAACGGTTCTGGATGAAATCCACTTTATCCTGTTTCTGTCATTGAATGGTTTTTTCTCTAACACCCCCTAGCCATGATCAAAACCCAGGCCAGGCCCCCTTTCCTTGCTTGCTGAAGCCATTTCAGCGCTACTTGAAAGGCCAGCCCTACCTACCCCCTAAGACCTCAATTATGTGGGTTATAGGCTTTTTAAAAATTTATTTATTTTCAGCTACACTGGGTCTTCATTGCTGCATGCAGGCTTTCTCTAGTTGTAGCAAGTGGGGGCTACTCTCTAGTTGCTGTGCACAGGTTTCTCATTGCGGTGGCTTCTCTTGTTGCAGAGCCCAGGCTCTAGGGGTCATGGGCTCAGTAGCTGTGGTCCTGTGGCATATGGAGTCTTTCCAAATCAGGGATGGAACCCGTGTCCCCTGCATTGGCAGGAGGATTCTTAACCACTGGACCATCAGGAAAATCCGGCTTTCTTTATATGTGGTGTTTTTTTTTTTTTGGCCTCACCGTGTGGCATGCAGGATCTTAGTTCCCTGACCATGGATCGAACCTGTGCCCCCTGCATTGGGAGCACAGGGTCTTAACCACTGGACCAGCAGGGAAGTCCCAGTCATAGACTTTTTCCTCCTTGAGTGTGTGTGTTTGCATGACACACCAGCATCAGTCTCAACGTGGGAACCAGACCACTGTAGGTGACGATGACAGTTGGCACCATGAGCAGCATGGCCAGGCATGATGCACCCCTGGAGGTCTGTCTTCTCTTGCTCTGACTTGCTCACCTGCTCTGCGTTTTGTTGACAGCTGGTGCTGGGGGCTGCTCGGTGCTGGTGAGCTTGTGCTGGCTGCTGTGCTGCCTTGTGTTCTGTTGTTGACCCCACCAGGCCTCAGTCTTAGGTTCAGCAGATGAGAGTGGCAGTTTCAATTCCTTGGCTTTGGGGAGCAGTAGTATCGCATTGGGCTTCCCTGGTGGCTGCCAGAACCCACCTGCCCATGCAGGAGACTTGGGTTTGATCCTGGATTGGGAAGCTCCCCTGAAGAAGGAAATGGCAACCAAGTCCAGTATCCTTGCCTGGGAAATCCCATGGAAATGGCAGTTGCAAAAGAGTCGGACATGACTTAGCGACTAAACAACAAAGTATGGAATTGGGCTCTCATCGAATTAGTCCTGGGTCGATATCTTTGCCGGGATCTATCTGTGTGTTAGAGTGAAGCTGTGACAGAGGCAGGGTTGGCTGGCCCTGATATACCCCAGTGCGGGGTGGGAGAGAGGGACTCTATGCTGTGCAGGAGGTGGTTTCAAGGAGTGTTGCTCCTGAAAGAACAGTCATTTGAAAAGAGAGAGGGACTTCCCAAGTGGTCCAGTGGTTAAGACTCCCAGCTTCCACTGCATCGGGTGCAGGATCAACCCCTGGTTGGGGAACTAAGATCCCACATGCTGTACCATGCTACATTGCTTCAGTCATGTCCGACTCTTTGGGACACTGTGGACTGTGGCCCACCAGGCTCCCCTGTCCATGGGATTCTCCAGGCAAGAATTCTGGAGTGGGTTGCCATGCCCTCCTCCAGGGGATCTTCCCAATCCAGGGATTGAACCCCATCTCCTGCATTGGCAGGGGGGTTCTTTACCACTAGCACCAGTGTGGCCAAAAATTTGAGAGAGAGAGAGAGAAGAGAGGGGAAAGGCAACAGACAGTAGTTGGCAGGCTAAAACCGTACTCCCCTAACACAGAGGGCTCACTTGCACCCTAAAGTTCCTCTTAAGTTTCTCTGCCCCCGCCTCTACTGCAGCAAAGCTCCTGACCCTCAGAGGTACAGGGGCAACATGTAGCACAGCCAAGGGGTTAGTTCAGACTGACTTTAAACCTCAAGTTAGTTTAAACTTACTTTAAACCACACAGCAACAGTTGTCATGAATGAGACCCCTATTCCTGCTGGCACATACGTGAGGCCCTCAGTAGGGAAAATCTTATAAATACCACAGTGGAGAGGTCACTATCTCCCCTGGAATATGTTCAGTGACTAAAAAAACAACACAGGGATGGACAGGAGAGAGGAAACAAAGGAAGAATATAGAAACAAGGGTCCACAATTGGACCCAACTGGAAGTCTAAAATACACTAAAAGACTTTAAACAACCCAGATGATAAAGGGGTACTTTTTGGTTTCTGGGCCCCTACAGCAGAGCTTCTGAATTAATTTGGTCATCTGCTGTGTTGCATTGATTCACAAACCTTCATGCAAATAATCAGTGCTGGGTTTCCAATTATATTAGAATCCCAGTAAACTTAAGCAGGGCTTTCCTTGGTGGCTCAGTGGTAAAGAATCCGCCTGCCAGTGCAGGAGATTGCGGGTTTGGTCCCTGTTGGGAAGATCCCTGGAGAAGGAAATGGCAAGCCACTCCAGTATTCTTGCCTGGAAAATTCCATGGACAGAGGAGCAGGCAGGCTACAGTCCATGGGGTCAAAAAAGAGACACAACTGAGCAACTAAACAACAACAAACTTAAGCAAGGAACTCCCCATAATCTTAGAGGAATTACTGAATAGGCATATCTTTAATGATTGTCAGCCAACTCTTCTCTTGCCCAAATTCTCCCATGGTCAGAGGATCGATTTTCCTAAAGTACTCTATAGTAAACAGGAAAGCTCTGTACCAGTGAGTCAAAATTAAAATTAAATACTTTTTGCTAATTGCAAATTGGCTTGACAAAGTAGGACCCCACAGTCTACCCCCCTAGGTAAATTGCATTATTGTGCTCATGCTCAGTTGTATCCGACTCTTTGTGACCCCATGGACTGTAGCCTGCGAGGCTCCTCTGTCCACGGGATTTTTCAGGCAAGAATACTGGAGTGGGTTGCCATTTCTTTTTGCAAGGGATCTTCCCAGCCCAGGGATCAAACCTGAGTCTCCTTTATTCCTACATTGCAGGGAGATTCTTTCCCCGCTGAGCCATCGAGGAAGCCTAAATTACATCATATGGGCCAATGAAAATTAAACAGGGCCTTGAAGGATGGAAGACCATTACAAAAAAAAATTTTTTTTGGCCACACCACATAGCACACAGGATGTTAGTTCCTCGCCCAGGGATCGAACCTGTGCCCCCTGAAGTGGAAATGCAGATTCTTAACCACTGGGCCGCCAGGGAAGTCCCCACAAAAATTATTTAGCAAAGAGGTGATTGCTCCCTGTACTTCTCCTTTTCACAGCTGAGTTTGGCCTGTTCTTAAATCTAAAAAGACTGAATGACCCCTGATAGTGGATTACCGAACACGTGAGGTTGTGGTCACACCAAATGAACCTCTGTACTTAGTCCCCAGCATTGTGGAAATTACCAACTCCATCCCGTCAACAGCTGGCAGGTACCCTGCTCTCACAGATTCGGATAAATTTGTTGTGTTTGGTGCCTATTTCAACAGCTGCTTTGCTGCCCTTGGCCCTCACCTCTGAAGGGACGTGACACACCTTGACCGGGTTAGCTTTGGGAACCTCAGCACCGTTGCCACTGCACACGGGCTCTGCAGGCAGGATGTGAGCTGCATCCTCTTGGCTCCAAGAGCACAGGTATGACATGACATTGATGACATTCTCCTCTGAGGACGTTCATTTGACATTCAGGACATTGCAGATACTGAAAAAAGTTGCTCATGGAAAGTGCATGGGTCATTAGCCCATCCATAAGTAAGGCCCTGACCCCTTGGTTAAATTCCTGAAAATGATGTGGTAAATAAACAAGGGGCTCCTTCCTCCCTGACTATGAAAAAAATAACAATGGTCCCTCTCTGCACCCACAGCAACTCCTAGGTTGTTTTGATGTTTGGAAGGCAACATATTCTTTTTTTTTTCTTAATGAAGTTTGTTTTTTGGGGCTGTGCTGGGTCTTTGTTGCCGGGCAGGCTTTTCTCTAGTTGCAGCGAGCAGGGGCTACTCTCTCTTATGATGCATGGGCTTCTCATTGTGGTGGCTTCTCTTGTTGCAGAGCACAGGCTCTAGAGCGCAGGCTCAGTATTGAGGAGCATGGACTTAGCTGCTCCGTGGCACATGGGATCTTCTAGGACCTGGGATCAAACCCATGTCCCCTGCATTAGCAGGCAGATTCTTCACCACTAAGCCTCCAGGGAAGCCCCTGATAATAAGACCCTCTTGAAATACAATGAAGCCAAACCTGAGCCTCTGGCTCAGCCTTCCTGTAGGAAAGGGCTCCCTCCCCTCCTCCAGTCCCTTTCTAGGTACCATAGTTTTGGAAGAGGTCACTTTTCACCATTCAGTTCAATGTTACTTGTAGGCTTGTCATGTGTGACTTTTATCATGTTGAAGTGTATTCATTCTGTGCCTAATTTGTTGAGTTTTTATCATGAAAGGATGTTAAATTTTGTCAAATTCTATTTCTGCATCTATTGAGGTGATCATATAATGCTTTTCATCTTTTAAAAAAAGATTTGTAATACTTTTTCTTTTGGCTGTGCTAGGTCCCAGTTGTGGTTGGTGGGATCTTTAATTAGCATGTAAGCTCTTTAGCTTCAGCATGCAGGATCTAGTTACCTGACCAGCAATCGAACCAGGGCCCTTGTGTGGGGAGGTCAGAGTTCTTAAGTACTGGACCACCAAGGAAGTCCCAATTGTTATTTCTTTAAATAAGCTTTCTACTATTCTCCCTCTCTTCTCCTTATGGGATTTTCATGATGCACATATTATGTCTTTTCTTGTGACCTCATGGACTGTAGCCTGCCAGGCTCCTCTGTCCATGGGATTCTCCAGGCAAGAATATTTGAGTGGGTTGCCATTTCCTTCTCCAACGGATCTTCCCAACCCAGGAATCGAACTGGGGTCTCCTGAATTGCAGGCAGATTCTTTACCGACTGAGCTACGAGGGAAGCCAGTGTCTTTTGTTGATGTTCCCTGCAGCTGTGAAAGTGCTGCACTCAGTATGCCAGCAAATTTGGAAAACTCAGCAGTGGCCACAGGACTGGAAAAGGTCAATTTTCATTCCAATCCCAAAGAAAAGTAATGCCAAAGAATGCTCAAATCACCGCACAATTGCACTCATCTCACACGCTAGTAAAGTAATGCTCAAAATTCTCCAAGCCAGGCTTCAGCAATATGTGAACTGTGAACTTCCAGATGTTCAAGCTGGTTTTAGAAAAGGCAGAGGAACCAGAGATCAAATTGCCAACATCTGCTGGATCATCGAAAAAGCAAGAGAGTTCCAGAAAAACATCTATTTCTGCTTTATTGACTATGCCACAGCCTTTGACTGTGTGGATCACAATAAACTGTGGAAAATTGTTCAAGAAATGGAAATACCAGACCACCTGACCTGCCTCCTGAGAAACCTGTATGCAGGTCAAAAAACAACAGATAGAACCAGACATGGAACAATGGACTGGTTCCAAACTGGGAAAGGAGTATGTCAAAACTGTATTCAACTTATATACAGAGTACATCACGGGAAATACTGGACTGGATGAAGCACAAGCTGGAATCAAGATTGCCGGGAGAAATATCAATAACCTCAGATATGCAGATAACACCACCCTTATGGCAGAAAGCAAAGAAGAACTAAAGAGCTTCTGGATGAACGTGAAAGAGGAGGGTGAAAAAATTGGCCTAAAACTCAACATTCAAAAAACTGAGATCATGCATTCAGTCCCAGCACTTCATGGAAAATAGATGGGGACACAATGGAAACAGTGACAGACTTTATGTGGGGGGGGGGGGGAGGCTCCAAAATCACTGCAGATGGTAACTGCAGCCATGAAATTAAAAGACACTTGTTTCTTGGAAGAAAAGCTATGACCAACCTAGACAGCATATTAAAAAACAGAGACATTACTTTACCGACAAAGGTCTGTATAGTCAAAGCTATGGTTTTTCCAGTAGTCATGTATGGATGTGAGTTGGACCATAAAGAAAGCCAAGTGCTGCAGAATTGATGCTTTTGAACTGTGGTGTTGGAGAAGACTCTTCAGAGTCCCTTGGACTGCAAGGAGATCCAACCTGTCCATCCTAAAGGAGATCAGTCCTGAGTGTTCATCAGAAGGACTGATGCTGAAGCAGAATCTCCAATACTTTGGCCACCTGATGTGAAGAGCTAACTCATTGGAAAAGACCCTGATGCTGGGAAGGGTTGAGAACAGAAGGAGAAGGGCATGACAGAGGATGAGATGGTTGGATGGCATCACTGTCTCAATAGACATGAGTGTGAGCAAGCTCTGAGAGATGGTGAAAGACAGAGAACCCTGGCATGCTGCAGTCCATGGGGTTGCAAAGAGTCGGACACGACTGAGCGACTGAACAAGTCTTGCAAAACATCTCCAGGAAGGTCCAGCCTTTGGAAGGGGTGTGTTAATTTTTTCTTTTTGTTGCAGCCATTCACAGGTGGGCAGAGTGAGATTATATACCTGTTAGCTACACACAAGCACTATAGTTTAACAGTCGGACTTCCGGGTAGCTCAGTTGGTAGAGAATCCTCCTACAATGTGGGAGACCTGGGTTCAGTCTCTGCGTCTGGAAGATCCCCTGGAGGAGGAAATAGCAGTCAACTCCAATATTCTTGCCTGGAGAATCTCATGGACAGAGGATTCTGGTGGGCTACAGTCCACTGGGTCACAAAGCATCAGCCATGACTGAGTGACTAATCCATGCATACAAAGTGTCAGGGTCCTTTGAAGCAGGCCATTATGTATGATTATAGTAACAACAGCAAGGAAAAGCAAGTCAAAGAAACCATTTCCATCATAGAGTCAGAGTTGGCTTTTCCTTGCAACAGCTGAGGATCAGAGTTGTCCCTTTTCACCACTACATGCTGTCTCATTGACTTGTGTTCTTCCTCTAGACGTAAATCACACAATTTGGCCACACAGTTTGTTTGTGAGGTTCCTGAAAGGGAATCTATGGATGATATATGGTCATCTGTTAACTTCTTATTCTATTTATTCATTTCTACTTTTTAAAAATTTTATTTTTAATTGGAGGATAATTGCTTTACAATGTTGTGTTGGTTTCTGCTAAGCAACATGAATCAGCTATAAGTATACATACATCTCCTCCCTCTTGACCTGCTTCTTTGATTTACAGAAAGAACTGACAAACTAGTCAAGGTTTTGTGTGATTAAATATTGGAAAGATGTGCTTGGGCGGGAGATGAGTAGGGCATGTAGGTGCCTCGTTTAAAAGTTAGTTCCATTATAGCTTTGCTGAAATGACAAGGAAAGGGACATCCTGCTGAGGGCATTTTCCTATAAAGAGACGTCTAAACTATCTCCTGAAGATGTGTTTTTTTAATCTTTTCTTGTGCCTTTGAATTTTTTTGGCCAATACTGGACAGGTTGTACTGTGAAAAGGAACTGAGGTAAATAGGCCTTTAATGTCAGGTTTGATGTTTATTTGTCTAAACTTAAGTTCTGTTGACTATTTGTTGTCACTGTCAGAGGTAAAATATCCTCAGTTGTCCTTGTTTTTGTCTCCCCTATCTACCTTGGGGATACTGTGTTAGTCACTCAGTTGTGTCTGACTCTTTGCAACCCCATGGACTGTAGCCCACCAGGCTCCTCTGTCCATGGGATTCTCCAGGCAAGAATACTGGAGTGGGTTGCCATGCCCTCCTCCAGGGGATCTTCCCAACCAAGGGATTTAACCCAGGTCTCCTGCATTGCAGCCCTTTGCTATGCTATGCTAAGTCACTTCAGTCATGTCCGACTCTGTGTGACCCCATAGATGGCAGCCCACCAGGCTCCCCCGTCCCTGGGATTCTCCAGCCAAGAATACTGGAGTCGGTTGCCATTTCCTTCTCCAATGCATGAAAGTGAAAAGTGAACATGAAATCACTCAGTCGTGTCCGACTCTTAGCGACCCCATGGATTGCAGCCTAACAGGCTCCTCCGTCCATGGGATTTTCCAAGCAAGAGTACTGGAGTGGGGTGCCACAGCCCTTTAGAGACTTCTAAATAAGTTCTGGAACATACCATTGTTTCTGAGTTCCCTACCATGATTAAACATATGTCTTCTGATGTAGTGGTTTGTTGTAGCTAAGAGGAAAGTTTTATCATCCCATGATCTGGTCTGAGTATTTTAATGAGCCTGTGTCCATGGGCTCTGCCCTTCTCTGGTGTGTTAAGAAAAATGTTTGGTCTTTGTCCACAGTCCTTAGCAAAGATTTCCCAAGGCCCTTGGACTCTGAGTGATACTGGTGATGTTGTTTTTAGTCGCTAAGTCGTTTCTGACTCTTTGTGACCCCATGGACTGTAACACACCAGGCTCCAGTCCTCCGCTACCTATGGGAGTTTGCTCAAATCCATATACATTGAGTCAGTAAGGCTATCTAACCATACCTCCTCTATTGATAATAAGAGCATCTTATGTTGTAATAAGGCAACTGTTTCTAGGCCCCTTGATGGCTTCAGGGTAGGGGTTTGGTCACCAGTGACCAGGAAGAACTTTCAGCCCAGTTCCCAGCCTCAAGAGAGGAAGGAGGTGCTGAAGATTGAGTCCTCCTCCAGCGGTCGACATAAGAAAACTCTATGGAAACCCCTAAAGCTCGGGATTCGGAGAGATCTGACTTGGTGAACCCATCAGTGAGCCAGGAAGCTGTCATGTGTGGAGATAACATGGAAGCTCCTGCCACCCCCACCCCCACCACTTTGCCCTGGGCACCCTTTCCACGTGGCTGTTCCTGATAAAAGAGTCAGAAATGATGGAGCGCACACACACACTCAAACATAAATACCCCAATAGAGGGGCTTCCCAGGTGGCTCCACTGAGAGCCCGCCTGCCAATGCAGGAGACACAGGTCTGATCCCTAGGTCAGGAAGATCCCCTGGAGAAGGAAATGGCAGCCCACTCCAGTATTCTAGCCTGGCAGGCTGCAGTCCATGGGGTCACAAAAGGGTCAGACACGATTTAGTGACTGAACAATAACCCCAATACAAAATAAAAAGTTTTAAAAAATCAAGTAAACTGGTAATAATAAGCAGTGCTTGTCTTCATTCTGATAGCTGCTCTAGACAATTAACAAAGATGAGGTGTTGTCCAGGGAACCTCTAAATTTGTGGTGGGTCAGGCAGAAATGTGTTTAGCCCAGCCCCTGCCCACTTTGCAGCTGGCATCTGACAGTGGGTACTGTCATAGGATTCAACCCATAAACTGTGGAATCTGATGTTAATTCTGGTTAGTTTGTGTCAGACTTGAATTGCACTGCAGGACACCCAGTTGGTGTTGGAGAATTGGAGTTGTTTTGGAAAACATACCATGTGTTTGGTGTTGGAGAATTGGAGTTGTTTTGGAAAACATACCAGGTGTTTGCTGAGAGGTCCGCAGAAAGACTAGTGGGGAGTCCAGTTGACTCTTTGCCTCCCACCATAGCACTGCCCTCTGGCACTGGTAGGATCCCAGTTGGTTAGCCTCTAATGAAATAGATTTTTTTTTGGGGGGGGGATATAACTGATTAACAATGTTGTGATAGTTTTAGGTGAACAGCAAAGGGACTCACCCATACATGTACATGTATCTATTATCACTCAAACTCCCCTCCGATCCAGGCTGCCACATAACACTGAGCAGAGTTCCTTGTGCTATACAGCAGGTCCTTGTTGGTTATCCATTTTAAATATAGAAGTGTGTATATATCCATTCTAAACTCCCTTCTCCCTGTTTTTCCCAAGAACTATAAATTCATTCTCTAAGTTGAAATACATTCTTTTGAGGACAAGACTTATTAAAAAGTGCAGAATATTGTAGGCATATTTCAAAATGGCTATTTTTCAGTCTCTTTCCAATTTTGGAGACAGTACTTCACCCTGTGACCTCAGTCCTTTGATAGATTTAAGAAGAGTCATTGATTTTTAAGTTTCTTTGCTTTTTATAAAAAGTCTGTTTGTTGAGGATGGTACTGTAACCTTTTAAGCTCCTTATCTGCTGATCAGAGGTCTCTAACTCCATTTTTTAATGTTTGACTGCTGATATCTTCTTCCTGAGTGGAGAAAACCCAGTTCTTCCTACCTAGGCATCTCCTTTACTTTTACCCAGAACTCTTCAGTCCTGATACTTCCAGTCACCAAATATGTGAAGGTTTTACCCCCACAATAAGTAATTCTCTGTGACACCAGTGGGGTGTCCTACAACTTAACTCAATCCTAACACTATCTGCCCTGGGACAGCATCAGATTCTACAGGTTAAGAGCTAAGTCTCGCAAAACTGTCAGCACTGCCCCCCACACACAATTTCAGATGCCAATCACAAGGAGTAGGTCCCCAGATTACTCACAACTTCTGTCTGACATGGCTACAAATCAGAAGTTCTCACAGGCCCCTCCTTGGGTTCTGTTTGCAAGAGCAGCTCACAGAACTCAGAGACACACTGAAGTTATTAATACATTTACCAGTTTATTAAAGGATATGATAAGTGATACAGGTGAAGTGATACATAGGGTGAAGTCTGAGAGAGTCCCTTGGAGCTGGGGTGCATCACCCTCCCTGTACATGGACCACCAACCTGGAAGCCCTCTGAATCCCCCCTTACCACTGGGATTTTATGGAGGCTTCCTCATGTAGGCATGATTAATTGTTAACTTCATTTTCAGCCCCCTCCCCTTTCTGGAGGATGAGGGAGGGTGTTGGGCTGAAAATTCCAAGTTCATGATCATGACTTGGTCTTTCCAGTGACTGGCCCCTCACCCAGCAGCCACCCAGGAGCCCAACCAGAGTCACTTCAATAGAATGAGAGATGGTCCTAGTGCTCTTATCCCTTAGGAATTTAAAAAAATTATTTATTTGGCTGTACTGGGTCTTAGTTGCAGTATTCAGGATCTAGTTCTCTGACCAGGGATCAAATCAGGCCCCCGGCACTGGGGGTGGGGAGTCTTAGCCACTGGACCACCAGGGAAATCCCTCCCTTAGGAATTTACAAGGGTTTTAGGAGCCCTGTGCCAGGAACGAGGGTCAGAGACTAGGATATATTTTTCCTATTATGTGACTGATGACAACTTTAAAGTCTTACCCCTTCTTCCCTTTGTGCCCCAAATCTGTACAAGGTGATAAGAAAGGCTGCATGTGATCTGCCACCATAGCCTATGCCCCTAAGCGCAGCCTTAAAAAAAAAAACAGGCCAGACTCCTCTCCACTATTCAACCAACCCTTAGGTGGAGGTCCATGTTCCGCCTTTCTCTGCAGGTTATAGAAAGAGTAACTTGGTATTTATATATACTGCAATATTGTTGTTTAGTCCCTAAGTTGTATCTGACTCTTGCAACCCCATGGGCTATAGCCCACCAGGCTCCTCTGTCATGGAATTCTCCAGGCAAGAATACTGGAGTGGGGTGCCATTTTCTTCTCCAATATATACTTTAATAAACCGTACTTATTTGCTCTATTGATAAATCCTCCAGATCTTTCCATAGCAATACCCTTTGTTTATAAAAACTACATATGATGATGAACTCAGGGAACCCATCCTTTCTTAGTTGACACTTGGCTTCTTACTGATTGTTGTTGCCAAAACCATGAGTGAAAACTCAGATTGCCACTTTATAGGACAAAGTAATATACAAATTTTGTTGCCAACCTTAATTACTGCTTAAAATTTCTATCAGCATGTAAAGCAATTATCCTTCAATTAAAAAAAAAATCAGCATATATATTTAGAAAAGAATATACAAAATGTTTCCTGGCTAGATTTAGTGATAATTGAAACATCCTTGGAATCTTCATGAAAATTCATAAATGACCTGTGGGCGGTGGTGAGAGAGTCCCCAACCTTCCCATGCCTCATTCATCACCAACCTGCCCCTTACATGATGGCGGTTGTGATTCTCTGTTTATTCTTCCATACCTTCACCATCTTTTATTTTTCACTCTGCAATTTCCTTTCAGTTTTGCCTCCTTTGACCTTTCAACGAATGAAAGAAATTACATTGAAAAGGTCTTCCATGGTTTCTCGGTCTGTGTTTCACACATGCCCTGAAGCTTCATGGCTGGTCTAGGATTGTGGGGTTCACCCTCCCACTTGAGCCAAGTGCCCCCGAGGATGGGGTAGGATAAGGGGGCTTTTCAGTCTTCCAAACGCGGGAGAGTAGGTAGGGAAGAATGGGTCTCTCTCACAGCAAATGGTCAAAGATCAAAAGTGGGGCGAGACTCATTATTACACATGGTGAGGCCACATCTCAGTGTCCGTTCTGGGGAAGAAGTGTCACAGTTCCGTGAGGGCCTCGCGGCCATCGGATTCAATGCAGGGACCATGGAGGGGCCTCCCTGCCAGGTCAAGGTCCAAGCAAAGACGTGACCTCCGGCCTGCTGTCACTCAGGCACGGCAGGGCGGGGCCTTGCGAGCTGTCCAATCAGGGGAGTCGCTGGTTACGTACGTGTGAGCGCCTGTAGGCCACGCTCCAGTGTCGGGCGTGGGTGGCGTGGACTGCGTGCTGGTTCCCATTCGCTCCCGCAGCGCAGCAGATCCCCTTCTCTGTGTCCTTAAAAGGCTCCGGTGGCTCCGCGGCATCCTGTCAGTGTGACCTGCGCTTGCCGCGGCAGTCGGGGAGTGGATGACTGGGAAGCCAAGAAACCAAAAAATGGTGAGCTGGGAGAGCCGGGTGTTGGAAGAAGGGGGCTGAGGGACCTGCTGGAACTGGCCATGGTGGGACCTGGGCCTCCCCGTGGTCAACTTCGGACCCGCGGACCCGAGTCCACCCACCCTGAGCGCGGCACGCAGTGCACGGACTCAGCGGGCAGTTGGGACCCGGGGCGGCCTCTCTGCTCACCGCTGCGGCTGTGTCTGCTCCAGGTTGTGTGGTGTCCACGGAGAGGGTTGTAACGGGACAATCGTGACTCAGTATTCGGGGTCCCTGCATTAGAGGAGCAGCGGTCTGTGGGGTCCCTCCTTTCTCCCCGGGGCGGAGGAACTCTCATTTCCCCTCACTTTTCAAATGTATGAAGAACAGTGTCACAAATCCACGACCCTGTCTCCCTACTCCAGCTCTTCCCAGGGCAGGAAACAAATGGCTAAATTTCCAGATCTTTCCTGATATTCCCAAACGCCATCTTCCCCTTTTCAGTTCATAGCTTCATTATTAACTACTTGCCCTCTGTGGTGCATTTCAAGCTACGCAGTATTTTAAATTGTTTATTATTAATCCACAAGGGCCATGAATGACTCTTTAAAGTTTAGTTTTTTGTCTGTGTATGTTTTCCATGAGAAGAAACCAGAAATTAACCACCGGGAACTACACTGTATTTAAGTCTTGTGCCGTCCCCTCCTTACTCCACCCCACAAGCTTTCCCAGCCACAGACATCCTATTTTGTTTAAGCCCTTTGGGTGGAGGTTCCTCTTGGGAGACTCCTGGGTGATCGGTCTTTTCATCATAGTTCCAGGTCAGCCTTGTCCCTCCCTGAGTTTGTGACCTTATTCACTTTTAAGCCTTTTTTTAGCTGTATGGGTCCTAGTTGTGGCATGTAGGGTCTAGTTCCACGACCAAGGATTGAACCCTGGTTCCCTGCAGTGAGAGCGCAGTCCTAGCCACTGGACCACCAAGGAAGTCCTAAGTTTCCATCTTTAGTAACTGTAAATGTATTTAATCAATAGATCTTGAAAGAGAATATAAAATATTTCCAAAGGGGAATAAAGAGGTGAATTTCAGAAAAAATATTCCATTATACCATTCCATTAGTTACATTTTTTCTTTTTTTTGTCACATAACTGACTGTAAATAACATTCAAGATCTTTTTTTTTCTTTTCTTCAATTATTATTTACAGTTTCTTGCCATGGAAATGATAATTGACTGACATTTACTTTCTGAAAGGAATAGATATTTGTGTTTTGTTCTTGAAATAGAAAAAAATGCCTTACAGTTTTCCTCCCTTCTTTGTACATAAATACTGGATTGAATGGTTCTGTTGGATTATTCAAACACTGGGTATGTGTCATTTAAAATATCAATGGAGTTCATGATAATGACAGTGGGGAGCCCAGACCTGTGGGCTCTTAGCTCTTAGCTAAGGCTCCCTTGAGCCTACAAAGGGAAGTACTCAGAGGACCAACTGTTCTATCTGGGGAGCCTTCCCCTGCAAGTGTCCTACCTGCTCTCACCAACCATGGAAGGAGCCTTTATAGTGCGAGAAGATACAGCCCTGGAAAGGTGGGGATGCACTTTCGACGGTGGGGGATACAGAGTGACGCCCTGAGACCCTAACTGTTGATTACCAGGTTGAACTTTGTACTGTAACTGTACATACGAATTACTCATGATTTGAGTGTGTTGAGAAAGTCTGTGAAGGTCAGGAATTGTGTCTTCTTGGACAAGAGTTTATGAATTGGCGAGTTCATTTATGTTAGAACTTTACATTGAATCTGGTGAAGAGTTTTCTCACTTGTAAGAATTGAAGTCTGGAAAGGGAGCATTTGTTGGAGCCTCCAGAGTTCATTTCTGTGGCTATTCATGTGGCTGACCCTCACCACTGACACGCTCTCCATTCAGTCGCTCAGTTGTGTCTGACTCTTTGTGACCCCATGAACTGCAGCATGCCAGGTTTCCCTCCTTCACCATCTCCGGGAGTTTGCTCAAACTCATGTCCATCAGATCCGTGATGCCATCTAACCATCTCATCCTCTGTCATCCCTTTCTCCTCCTGCCTTCAATCTTTCCCAGCATCACAGTCTTTCCTAATGAGTCAGCTCTGACACACTCCAGGGGTTGTATTCCCACAGTGGGAGATCTGAACCTCAAGCCTGGAAATCTCAGTTTCTTCTGAATTATAGGGAAATAGGCTGCTAATCTCACTGATTCAAATATTTACATTTCTTTCCTTGTATACATTTATATATTGAATGTTGCAGGTTTTTTTAAAGATTTTTTGATGTGGACCATTCTTAAAGACTTCATTGAATTTGACATTGCTTGTTTCATGTTTTGGGTTTTTGGCCCCAAGGCATGTGGAATCTCAGCTCCCAGACCAGGGATTGAACCTCTACCACCTGCATTGGAAGGTGAACCCTGAACCATTGGATCACCAGGGAAGGCCCTGTTGCAATTCTTTAGTTTCCCTTCATAGTCTGTGACATTGTTTTAAGTGTTTATGATTCTCAAGCTTTCGGTGTATGTTGACAGAGAGACATTGGGAATAAGACAAAAAACTCTGGAACTAAACAGAATATTCTTTCCTTTTAGGCAAGAGATCCTCAAGATATGAGAGGAGTGTATTTGAGTTCTTAGGTGGCTTTTACATTTGTAGGTCAGTTTTTTGTATGTGCTTGTCCTTAGAGAACTTTGAAATTCTAAGTGTTACAGTACTGCTGAAGCAAATGAATTCATGAGGAAAACTATTTAAAATATACATAAAATCACTGAAAATCCTAGTATATTTAATGGATTACATGCAAATTCCTCATGCATTACGTGTTACTTATTTCTGAAAAAGCTCCCAGAGTGAGCTACAAGAAGCTATGATGTCCCCCTGTTACTTTTGTTAAAAGGAGATTTGAAACTCTTATTTTTTATGGTTTAAACTTTTATAAGGGTTAGCATTTAAAGGAGTAAATCTTAGAAGGGTTTCCTCTGTAGATAAGTAAAAACTAAACTTAAAAAGTTCAAAGCAAAAGTAAGTTAATTAAAATAAAGGCTATTAAATATATAGTATATGCATATTACTCAGTTAATTTTAAATCATCATGGAAGGTTAGCAAAAACCTGTAAGATAAGACTGTCAAAAGTAGACTCATGCCAGGGCGTCCTGGCCTCTCAAGTGGTCTTGCTTCAGCCGCTCCCAGATAACCAGTGTAGATCATTTTAAGGCTTTAGTGAAATTTTTTTTCTTTACAAATTTTAATTTCTGGCCACACTGTGTGGCATGTGGGATCTTAGTTCCCCCACTGATTGAACCCACACCCCTTGCCCTGGAAGGCAGAGTTTTAACCACTGGACCACCAGGGAAGTCCATTTCTTGAGCATCTTGATTTGGTGCTTCTTTATCAAAAAAGAAGCAATTGTAAATGCATATTTTTCTTTCCCACCTTTGTCTTTGTCATGAGTAGTCAGACATTTTTTTTGCTTTTTGTTTCAGTTTAAGCCCCACTGATCTGTTAAATAACAAAAATACAATTGAATAAATTTTAAAGGTTTAATTGGTTTTATTAAGTGATTGAATCAGACAGCATCGCATCTAGGGAGTGGAGAGGTGTCCAAAAGGAAGGCTTAGATGGGTAGAAGGCCAAAGGGGTATGGAAAGAGTGAATTATCTTGCTTTGAGGGATAATAAAAACCTATATGGCTGATTACCTCAGTGGTGCTGGCCAGCAAATTAAAAGCAAAAATAAGCTCAGACTGGTATAAGATGACATTCCTGGGGGAGATTCTTCAGCGATCAGCCTTCTTTGTGGCCCAATTCTCACATCCATACTACGGGAAAAGCCATAGCTTTTGACTGTATAGACCTTTTTTGGCAAAGTGATGTCTCTGCTTTTTAATACACTGTCTGGGTTTGTCATAGCTTTCCTTTAGGGGTCTACTGTTTCTTTTTAACACCTTCTTTTTTCCTTTGTGCCCTAACCTGATGAGAAGTCTGGGTCCTCCACTCTGGAGATGACAGGAGGTTCCAGCCACACAAGCTCCTGGCTTTGGGCAAGAATTTTTGCCCCAGTCCCAGCCTCCAACTACAATGAACATCCAGACCAGGCTCCTTTCTGCTTGAGAGGAAGGAAGATCTGACCCAGTGAATCATAAATTAAATTTTAATTTAGTTTCTGCCACTGGAAAATTATATTGCTAAATGGAACTCCACTGACCTTTATTGCTAATTACTTAATATGGCCCAATGTAAATAGGGTTTTGAAGGATGGAAAACCATTATACAAACCTGTTTAGTGAGGAAGTGATTAACCCCTCCTTTTAATTGGAGAAGGAAATGGCAACCCACTCCAGTACTCTTGCTTCGAAAATTCCATGGACAGAGGAGCCTGGTAGGCTACAGTCCATGGGATCACAAAGAGTCGGACAGGACTGAGCAACTTCACTTCACTTCACTAATTGGCGTATTTGGTCTGTTCACAAACCTGGAAAGAATGAATGACATCTCACATTGGATTATGGCAACCTTGAGGCTGTTGTTTCACCAAATAAGCCCCAATTCCCAGCCCCCATCATTTTGGAAATGACTGACTTCATCCACTCAGCAGCTGCTAAATATCCTGCCCTCACAGATTGGGCTAAGTCTTTTCTGTTCAGTGTCTCTTTCAGCAGCCTCTCAGCACACTTGGCCTTCACCTTTACCTGGTGGCCTCAGAGAACCTCAGCACCATCGCCACTGCACACGGTCTCTGCAAGCAGGTCTGACCCGCACCACCTTGTGCCTTGAGCATGAGTGATGTGACATTAATGACATCTCTTCTGAGGACATCAGAACATAAAAAATGTTGAAATATATTTGAGCCCATTTAAGCTATTACTTGTAAAATGGCCCACCTGGAATAGTTCGCACAAAAAAACAAAAAGGCTGTGGACTCTGGTGAAAATGCCAGATGACAGGCATTCCCCTCTGCGCCGTCAAACCCTGAGTCACAGCAGAGGCTTCAGGGACCTCCACTCCTGCCTCTGGAGTTTCCCATCAGGCCTGAAGCTGTCCACAGGCTTCTAACCAAGGTCCTGCCCTGGCCTTGCACTGTAGGCCACTCGAGCTGCAGTTACATCTCCTGACGGAGCTGTGCTGAAAACAGATAACCCTGAAAATGGGACCTCCCATCCAGATTCCCATTAGGATTTGAAACCCTGTAAACAGCACCCCAAGAGCTCAGCACAGCTGTGGGGACCCCCCTGAGACAAGATAAAGCTGACCCTGGGACCCCCACCATAACCTACCTGCAGGAGGCGTGGAGGCCTTCCCCCTCCTGGGTCCCTTGCCAGATGCTAAAGGTCATCACCCCTTCTCAGACCCCTAGGCTCCCTGTGGGCTCCTTAGGATTCCCTGAGTGACGAGCAAGGGGAGTTCACAGACTTCAGAACGACATCTCCACATTCATACATGATCCAGGTTTTCACCCCTTAGTTGGACATCCTGCTAAAGGAGGGGACTCAATGGTCCACAACACACTCAACATCAGCCTGTCGTCTTAGCCCTGACCAGCAGTTGCCTTGGGGAGCATGTGTTTACTGACCCCTGGGCAATCGTCTAAGAGTGTGTGATAAAAGAATTCTGGCAATCTCTTGCCTAACAGGTATCCCCAATATACATCAAGGTAACACTTGTCTGTATATATACTGAGGCCTCCCTAGGACACTCTTAACCACATCAGAGCACATCCGTTGGAACACGGCATTCAGTGGGGTTTTAATTCTCTGTTTGCAGGATACAGGCCTTTATAAGAGTGCCATAGTGACTGAAGTAACTTCAAATCAACTGAACAAAGATGGCCTTTTTCAGTCATCTGAGATGAATATTAATGCCTTTTTTACTTCATCTTCTTTTTTTTCCCTGATAGATGTTACCTTTCTCTACAGCAGTTTTAGGTTTATAGAAAGCTTGGTTACAAAGTACAGAAAGGTCATACTTAACCCCTCTGCCATCATAGTTTTGCCCTGTTTTTTATATCCTGTATTATTGTGGTACATTTGTTAAATTCGTTGAACCAATGCTGATACATTACAGTCCACATTTTAGGACAACGTTGACTCTTGTTTAGACAGTCTGTGGGCTTCGGCAACGTAAAATGAGCTTGTTTCTGTCATGTCCATGTCGTGTATTCTACTTTCATGCCCTGAAAGTCCCCTGTGCTCCCCCTATTCATTTATTCATTCCTCCCTCCCACCCCCAAATCCCTGCAGACGCAGATTTTCCATTGTCCTGTGGTTTTTTCCCTTTGCAGAACTGTGGTTGGAATAATACAGTATGTAGCCTTATCATGTTGGCTGCTTTCACTTAACAATGATTTTAAGGTTCTCTCTGTCTTTTTGGTTTGATACCTTGTTTCCTTTTAACAGTGAATAACATTTCATTATATTGATGTTCCAGTGATTATTTTTCCATTCACCTGTTGGAGAATTTCTTGTTTACCTGTAAGTCTTGGCAATCATGAGTAAACCTTTTATAAACAATTCACACACAGGTATTTTTATGAATGAAGATGTTCTGGGTGGGTTTTGTTTTTGGCTGTACTGGGGCTTCCTTGCTGCACCAGCTTTTCTCTCGTTGTGGAGAGCAGAGGCTACCTCTAGTTGCTGTGTGCAGGCTTCTTGTGGTGGTAGCAGCTCCTGTGGCGTAGCCTGGGCTCTAGGACACAGAGGCTGCGTGAGGTTCCAGGTCCTAGAGCACAGGCTCAGTAGTTGTGGTGCATGGGACAGCTGCTCTGCGACATGTGGGATCCTCCCACACTGGGGATCAAACCTGTGTCTCCTGCATTGGCAGGCAGATTACCCCGGAGCCACCAGGGAAGCCCCTGTGACAGCAAGTTTTCAACTGATTTGGTAAACTACAAAGGAGCCTGGTTGCTGGATTATACGGTTAAGTATTGTAAGAAACTGCCCGTTTTCCCATGAAGGCGTACTGTTTTCCATTCCCACCAGCAGTGAGTGAGGGTTCCTGTCACTCCGCATCTTCTCCATCCTTTAATGCTTATTCTCAGTTGTTGTTTTTTTAATTTTAGGATTTTGTAACAAGTATCTAGAAATGATATTATTATTCTTTTATTTGCAATCCTAATGACATAAGACATGAGCATCTTTTCTTATGCTTGCTTACCATCCATGTGGCTTGGTGAGGGGTGTGTTCTGATATTTTGTCCATTTTTCATTGTGTGGTCTGTCTTATTGTTGAGTTTTAAGAGTTGTTTAGATATTTTGGATGCTGGTCTTTTATCAGATAAGTGGTTTGTAGAGATTTTCTCCCAGTCTGTAGCTTGTTTTCAGTCTCTTAACCCTGTCTTTCATAGAGAAAGCTGTCATTTTAATGACATCAGTTTACTGATTTTTTTTTTCCTTTCATCAATCCTGCTTTTGTTGTGTTGAATCAAAAAACTCATCACCAAACTCAAGGTCACCAAAAAACCCTCAAGGTCACCTAGATTTTCTCCTGTTTTTTTTTTTCCCCCAGTATTTTTTTTTTTTAATTGAAGTATGGAGTAACGGGCAAATTTGGCCTTGGAATACAGAATGAAGCAGGGCAAAGCCTAATAGAGTTTTGCCAAGAGAATGCACTGGTCATAGCAAACATCCTCTTCCAACAACACAAGAGAAGACTCTACACATGGACATCACCAGATGCTCAACACTGAAATCAGATTGATTATATTCTTTGCAGCCAAAGATGGAGAAGCTCTATACGCAAAAACAAGACTGGGAGCTGACTGTGGCTCAGATCATGAACTCCTTATTGCCAAATTCAGACTTAAATTGAAGAAAGTAGGGAAAACCACTAGACCGTTCAGGTATGACCTAAATCAAATCCCTTATGATTATACAGTGGAAGTGAGAAATAGATTTAAGGGACTAGATCTGATAGATAGAGTGCCTGATGAACTATGGGTGGAGGTTCATGACATTGTACAGGAGACAGGGATCAAGACCATCCCCATGGAAAAGAAATGCAAAAAACCAAATGGATATCTGGGGAGGCCTTACAAGTAGCTGTGAAAAGAAGAGAAGCGAAAAGCAAAGGAGAAAAGGAAAGATACAAGCATCTGAATGCAGAGTTCCAAAGAATAGTAAGAAGAGATAAGAAAGTCTTGCTCAGCGATCAATGCAAAGAAATAGAGGAAAACAACAGAATGAAAAAGACTAGAGATATGTTCAAGAAAATTAGAGATACCAAGGGAACATTTCATCCAAAGATGGGCTCAACAAAGGACAGAAATGGTATGGACCTAACAGAAGCAGAAGATATTAGGAAGAGGTGGCAAGAATACACAGAAGAACTGTCCAAAAAAGATCTTCACAACCCAGATAATCATGATAGTGTGATCACTCACCTAGAGCCAGACATCCTGGAATGTGAAGTCAAGTGGGCCTTAGAGAGCATCATTATGAACAAAGCTAGTGGAGGTGATGGAATTCCAGTTGAGCTATTTCAAATCCTAAAAGATGATGCTGTGAAAGTGCTGCACTCAATATGCCAGCAAATTTGGAAAACTCAGCAGTGGCCACAGGACTGGAAAAGGGTCAGTTTTCATTCCAATCCCAAAGAAAGGCAGTGCCAAAGAATGCTCAAACTACCGCACAATTGCACTCATCTCACATGCTAGTAAAGTAATGCTCAAAATTCTCCAAGCCAGGCTTCAGCAATACATGAACCGCGAACTTCCAGATGTGCAAGCTGGATTTAGAAAAGGCAGAGGAACCAGAGATCAAATTGCCAACATCCACTGGATCATGGAAAAAGCAAGAGAGTTGCAGAAAAACATCTTATTTCTGCTTTATTGACTATGCCAAAGCCTTTGACTGTGTGGATCACAATAAACTGCGGAAAATTCTGGAAGAGATGGGAATACCAGACCACCTGACCTGCCTCTTGAGAAACCTACATGGAGGTCAGGAAGCAACAATTAGAACTGGACATGGAACAACAGAATGGTTCCAAATAGGAAAAGGAGTACGTCAAGGCTGTATATTGTCACCCTGCTTATTTAACTTCTGTGCAGAGTACATCATGAGAAACGCTAGGGTGGAAGAAGCACGAGCTGGAATCAAGATTGCCGGGAGAAATATCAATGACCTCAGATATGCAGATGACACCACCCTTATGGCAGAAAGTGAAGAGGAACTCAAAAGCCTCTTGATGAAAGTGAAAGAGGAGAGTGAAAAAGTTGGCTTAAAGCTCAACATTCAGAAAATGAACATCATGGCATCTGGTCCCACCACTTCATGGCAAATAGATGGGGAAACAATGGAAACAATGTCAGACTTTATTTTGGAGGGCTCCAAAATCACTGCAGATGGTGATTGCAGCCATGAAATTAAAAGATACTCCTTGGAAGGAAAGTTATGACCAACCTAGATAGAATATTCAAAAGCAGAGACATTACTTTGCCAACAAAGGTCCATCTAGTCAAGGCTATGGTTTTTCCTGTGGTCATGTATGGATGTGAGAGGTGGACTGTGAAGAAGGCTGAGCGCCAAAGAATTGATGCTTTTGAACTGTGCTGTTGGAGAAAACTCTTGAGAGTCCCTTGGACTGCAAGGAGATCCAACCAGTCCATTCTGAAGGAGATCAGTCCTGGGTGTTCTTTGGAAGGAATGATGCTAAAGCTGAAACTCCAGTACTTTGGCCACCTCATGCGAAGAACTGACTCATTGGAAAAGACTCTGATGCTGGGAGGGATTGTGGGCAGGAGAAGGGGATGACAGAGGATGAGATGGCTGGATAGCATCACCAACTCGATGGACAGGAGTTTGAGTGAACTCTGGAAGTTGGTGATGGACAGGGAGGCCTGGCATGCTGCGATTCATGGGGTCGCAAAGAGTCGGACACGACTGAGCTACTGAAATGAACTGAACTGAATTGATAGCTGATTTATAATGTTGTAGTTACTACTGCATAACAAAATTATTCACTTACATATTTTTTAATCTCTTCCATTATGGTTTATCATAGGGATATTGAATATAGTTGCCTGTGCTTTATAGTAGGAGCTTGTTGTTTATCCATTCTGTATATAAAAGCTTACATTCGCTAACCTTAACCTTGTAGCTTATTTATTTTATACATCTGTACCTCTTAACTTCCTACCCTTATCTCCCCTCCCCACTTCCCATCCCCACTGGAAACTGCTGGTTTGTTCTATCTGTGAGGCTGTTTCTGTTTTGTTATTTTCATTTGTTTCCTTTAGATTTCACCTGTAAGTGAAATCATACAGTATCTGTTTTTCTTAGTCTGACTGACTTAGTACCCTCCATCTATCCATATTGTTGTAAATAGCAGAATTTCATTCTTTTTTATTGCCAAGAAGTATTCCAGTGTATATATGTACCACATCTTTATCCATCAATGTGTTGATGGATGACATTTGGGTTGCCGCCATATCTTGGCTATTTTAAATAATGCTGCTATGAACACTGGGGAGTGTGTATCTTTTTTAAAGTGCTTTCGTTTTCTTCAGACATATACCCAGGCATGGAATTGCTGGATCATATGGTAGTTCTTGGGCTTCCCTGGTGGCTCAGTGGTGAAGAATCCACCTGCCAATGCAGGAGATGCAGGTTCAATCCCTGGGTTGGGAAGATCCCCTGGAGAAGAAAATGGCAACCCATTCCAGTATTCTTGCCTGGGAAATGCCATGGCAGTGGAGCCTGGCAGGCTACAGTCCATGGGGTCGCAAAGAGTCGGACATGACTTAGTGACTAAACAACAACAGTTTTATTTTAAGTTTATTGAGAACCCTCAACACTGTTTTCCCTATTAGTTGGCACTAATTTACATTGCTGCCAAGAGTGTACAAGGGTTCCCTTTTCTCCACATCCTCACCAACGCTTGTTATTTTTGGCTTCTTAATGGTATCCATTCGGACAGGTGTGATGGGATCACTAATTGTCTTGATTTGCATTTCTCCAGTAATTAGTGATGTTGAGCATCTTTTCATATGCCAGTTTACCATCTGTGTGCCTTCTTTGGAAAAATATCTACTCGGGTATTTTGCTCATTTTTAAAAAGGTGGTTTTTCTTGGCTGCACCACACAGCAGATAGGATTTTAGTTCCCCAACTAGGGATTGAACCTGTGCCCTTGTGTTGGAAGTGCACAGTCTTAACCACTGGACCACATGGGAAGTCCCCCTTTTGCTAGTTTTTAATCAGGTTATTTTTTTTCTGGGAGTTGTATGAGTTGTTTCTGTATTTTGGATATTAACCCCTTATCAGTCATTAACATTTGCAGATATCTTTCTAATTCAATACATTGTCTTTTCATTTTCTCAATGGTTTCTTTGTCAATGGTAAGTTTGATTAGGCCCCATTAGTTAACACTTGCTTTTGTTTCCTTGACCCCACCCCCTCACCCTCTGTTCCACATTTTTCCCTATGCATCTCTTCCAAATTTGGCTGTTCCTGAGTTGTATCCTTTATCATAAACCAACCATAGTAAGTCAAGTGTCCTCCTGAGTTCTCAGAATTATTCCAGTAAATTAGCAAACCTGAGGGAGTGTCAAGGGGATCTATGAATGTACAGGCAGCTGAGTAGAAATGTCAGTAGCCCAGGCACCTTGTTTGTGGCCAGCAGCTTAAATGGGGGCAGTCTTGTGGCAGTGAGTGTTCAATCTGTGAAGTCTAACGCTAACTCCAGGGAGCGTTAGAATTGACCTGAATGGGTGGCCACATATTTTGATGACATAGAGTTGGAGCAGTAATGTTAAGAGATGCCACACATATTTGATGTACGGAGCGGGGGAGACCTATCACTGTCACGGGCTCTTTTGTCCTCTACTCCGACATTTGGAGAGCAAGAATATCTTGGGCATATTTTTAAATGGCTGTTTTTTTGTCTCGCTGATTTTGGAGACAGCAGTGTCCCCATTACCTAAATTCTCTGATGGTTCTGGGTCTAAGAAGAGTTGTTGGTTGTTAGTTGTTAGTTGGT
Organism: Bos mutus; assembly: GCF_027580195.1. NCBI lineage: Eukaryota > Metazoa > Chordata > Mammalia > Artiodactyla > Bovidae > Bos > Bos mutus. The sequence goes on along the minus strand of NC_091623.1, from coordinate 52,935,207 downwards.
GACTATCTTGTGAGGATGCTAATGCTAGCTTCTAAACTCCATACATGACCGAACAGGAACTGGAAGTCTCTGACCTCAATTTTTTTTTAACTTTTTATTTTATATTGGAGTATAGCTGATTAACAAACACTCTTGTGATAGTTTCAGGTGAACAGCAAAGAGACGCAGCCATACACATATATGTATCTGTTCTCACCCAGACTCCCCTTCCCATCCAGGCTGCCACACACAGAACATCGAGCAGAGTTCCCTGTGCTATACAGTAGGTCCTTGTTGGTTTTCCATTTTAAATATAGCAGAGTGTACATGTCCATCCTCGTCTGCTGACAGCTTTGTACTTTTATTCCTCTTTATTCCACTTTGTGCCCCACATCTGTACAAAATGCTAAGAAAACCTAGGGTTCCTGCCTTTGGTGCCGGCAAGCAAGTAAGGCCATAGTAGTTTCTTCCCAGGAGTATGCAAACTCTCACCCTAGCCTACCCTCTAATCTCAATTAAAAAAAAAAAAATCCAGGCCAGGCACCTTATCTTACTCTCTGAAGGCGTTTCCCATGCTTGAGAAGCCCACCCTCCCCTCCCCAGACACTTGGATTATGAAAATGAAAAGCGTCATACACTCTTGACATTGAGTGCATGTTGTCATCAGTCTAGACATCTGAGCCAAATCTTAGATGTAGTCCACATGCTTGTGCAGGAGACTGTAAGACTTACAGAAGAGGGAATGTGGCTTTTCTACTGTAACACTACTTAATCATTCTATTGAAAACTCCTTCACATCTTCCTATACCAGTTCATGTCACCTTTTATATATGTTTATTAAATACACAGATAATCTATTTTTGGCTGCGCTGGCTCTTCCTTGCTGCCTGCAGGCTTTCTCTAGTTATGAGAGGGGAACCACTCTTCACTGGCAGCGCACACACCTCTCACTGTAGTGGCTTCTCTCGTGGAGTGTGGGCTCTGGGGCCCGTCGGCTTCAGGAGCTGCAGTGTGTGGGCTCTAGAGCGTAGGCCCAGTAGTCGTGGCCCACGGGCTTAGTCGCTGTGCAGATGTGGGATCTCCCAGATCAGGGTCTGTGTCTCCTGCACTAGAGGGCAGACTCTTCACTGAGCCACAGGGAAGCCCCAGCCTTTATTTTTAAAAAATAAGTGCAGGGGTGAGGTTATGTAACCAATTCTTTCAAAATAGACCTCTGTCTTATTAGCAGTTTTTGCTGCCAGAATCTGAGTTAAAACTCAAGATTGCCCCATCACAGGGCAAACACAGTAAAATTATGTTCTTCTCCAAACTTAATTCCTTTTTTTTAAATCATCACATATTTTCCAAAAAAGAATGTACAAAATGCTTTATTGGAGTGTGTAGCAATAATAAGAGTATAAACATCTTTGTAACCGTGAAGATTCATAAGTGGGCCTTTGGGCAGTTTTTAGAGTCTTTTGATGTTCTGCTCCCCAGCTCATCTCCATGCTGCCCATAGAGGATCTCTGTTGATTCTTTAGTCATACCTTTACCATCTGCTCTTTTCACTATTCAGTGTTGTTTTAGTTTTGTCTGCTTTAACCTTTCAATAAGTATTAAATTACATTCAAAATGTTTTTTGGTTACTTTTAGCAGCAGACGTTTGATACACACCTAGTGTCTGAGACTGGGGGCCAGTCAAGGTTCATCCATTGCAGTGGTTATGGGGTTTGGGCTTTTTCCAGTTTACTTATTTATGTATTCTTTTTGGCCATGCTGAGTGGCTTGTGGGATCTTAGTTCCCAGGGCTCTTGGCAGTGAAAGTGTGGAGTCCTAACCACTAGACTACCAGGGAATTCCCCCTAGTTGAATTTTTAATCTCATTGAAAATATATTTTCTATATTCTTGTATCGGTCTCCAAGTACAAATACATGTAAATTCTCTGGACTCTGGAGGACAACTGATGGCGATCCAGTTCAGATTTACAGGAAATGGCAGTGGGGTGCATCTCTACTCATGCCTAATTTACATATTTGTTGTCTATGGTCATCAACACTTGGGATTATTTAGTTAACTAATTTTTGTCCTTAGAGTGAAATATAATCTGCTTGACATGTTGCCTCATTATTCCCTATTACTAAGCAAATGGACATTTTTTCATGTGTCGTCTCTCATCTTCTGTAAAACAGGTTTGGTTATTTTCCCATTATTTTAAAACTATGGTGTCCATCTTCACATACTAACCTTTTAACATCTGTATTGTCTTCTAATCTTTTGTCTTATAACTCCCTTAGTTTTAATATGTTTGCATTGGTCAGGTTCTTGCTTCAAGGCTGTTTTTTCTTTTTCTTAAATGAGAGAGTTCTCCCTATTTTTGGATCAATGAAGCATTACCTGGGACTTGTAAAAGTGTCCCAGTTTAACTGTTCACATTTACATCTATAATGAATTGGCTATTGTCCATGCAGTACAAGGGGATGATACAGTGCATTTCCCAGTTAGATAACAGATTGTTTTAGATATATTTCTGTAGTGGGAACATCAAGAACATCTTTCATATTTTCATCTATCTCCTTTAATGTTATCCAACAAAAATAAAATTTTTCCATGAGGATTATTAAATACCTCATTCATTCTTTTTTAATACCTAATTAAATGTGTTCTTAAAGAAGCCAGATGCAAGCTTCTAGATATTCTTTCCTAGTGTAATCACATAGGAGGGGCTCAGTCCTACAAGCAGCAGGTTGTGACAATACATGTAAAATACTAGCTCATTAGAAACAATACCCAAGAGTGATTGGAGGGGGTGGTGCTCAGATCATGTAAGTACTCTCTGCTGAGCATAACAAAATTCAGTCACTGAGAATGAAGAGAGTTTGTGATGTACTATAAACAATTGAGATACACCAAACCATTCTTACCAGTTAGGTTGGTGGAAAATGAAGTGAAAGTATTAGTCGCTCAGTTGTGTCTGACTCTTTGAGACCCCCATGGACTGTAGCCCGTCAGGCTCCTCTGTCCATGGAATTCTCCAGGCAAGAATACTGGAGTGGGTCATCTTTCCCTTCTCCAAGGGATCTTCCCGACTCTGGGATCAAACCCAGGTCTACTGCATTGCAGGCAGATTCTTTACTGCCTGAGCCACCAAGGAAGCCCTAGATTGGCCGGGTCACTTATAAATCCTGGTTCCCAGATAACCAACCAAGGACAAACACTGTGAGCAGGCATTCCTAAGGATCAGCCCTCCCAGGCCTGCTAGTGTGACTCTCTTCTGCACACTTTGTAATAGGACACCATTAGGAGCAAGCACTCGGAGAAGGCAGTGGCACCCCACTCCAGTACTCTTGCCTGGAAAATCCCATGGATGGAGGAGCCTGCAAGGCTGCATGCAGTCCATGGGGTTGCTGAGGGTTGGACACGACTGAGCGACTTCACTTTCACTTTTCACTTTCATGCATTGGAGAAAGAAATGGCAACCCACTCCAGTGTTCTTGCCTGGAGAATCCCAGGGACGGAGGATGGGCTGCCATCTATGGGGTCACACAGAGTGCGACATGACTGAAGCAACTTAGCAGCAGCAGGAACAAGCACTGTGGACCCACTATGGAAAGAGTAATTAGAGTTGGCCAAAGCAGGAAGTGGTTACTTCCTCACAGGTTTAACTACAACATGAACATGTGAAAATTATTTCTGCATTTCTTCTGATCGCTAAAAGTCTTACTGCTCTATAACGGCAGGGTCCAGGGCACCTTGAGAGAAATGCTACACAAATGAAAGAAGTGTTTCCATTTAAGACCATCAGTTCCTGTGAGAGAAACAAGAGATGGGGATTTCTGGCTCTGTGCCATAACTGAATGAAGAAATCCTACCATGGTAATGACTGTGAGGGAACCTTCGCTCTGTCCTGTCCACGTGGATATCAGTAGGTTAGTTAGTGATGACCCTTTACAGAGTCCAGTGTTTAGGGAAATTATGTGGCTGAGGGATTCCTCTGCCCAGAGGCTCAGCTGTTACTTTCCTGTGCCCCACAGAAGGTCATGGAAATGAGAGCAGTGGAGAGGCTGCCTCTTGAGGGAGTGGCTGGTTGAGAATCACTGCCTCCTATAACTGGAGAGGGGAAGCTTTATGTTCTTTTAGAGGAAAGAACTACTGAACCCTTGGTATTTTATAATGAAGGGCACATTCACCATCAGGCCATTGTGGTCTTCAGCAGACTCCCTTGCAAATTGCAGTTCTTACTCAGTTCCTCAAGGTCCAGGGTACACTGTTACGATTTTGCCAGAAAAGGCTCTTCTGGCATCTTATCTTTGCAGTGTATTCACATAGATGTGGTAAAGATGGTGTGAAGCTGCTCTGAGGCACATGAATATAGAGATTTTGTCTAAGTTGCCATGTCTTCGCTTATGCCTGAGCACTAACTTCAGAATAGCTTCCTAGTCCCATGAAATAGGACTGTGAAATAAAAAGGAATAACTGAATCTCTGTCAAGTAAGTAAAAGTTAATACTTTCCCACAAGATTATTTTCATTCATTATCTGATCACTACTTTTTTTTTTTTTTTTTAATTTACCTGTGCTGGGTCTTTGTTGTAGCACATGGGATCTTTAGTTGTGGCATGTGGGATCTGGTTCCTTGACCAGTGACTGAACGCATCCCCTGCATCAGGAGTGTGAAGTCTTAGCCACTGGAGCAACAGGGAAGTCCCCTGCGTCTGACTGCTTCTGGTAGCCTGGATTACTTCAGGACAGTGTGGTCAGCTGGGCCTAACAATAAGCTGGATTTACATAGGACTCTTGGCCTCTCATGTTTGATGATGGGAGTAGAAGAAAAAACTTTCAGTTCTTCACTGTTTTTTTCCATTAAAACCCCATGCATATGTGACCCTGTGCTTAATGGAGTACTGTGTGATGTGGTGGGTATTAAAGGAGATGAGTTTTTCTCAGGCAGAACTGACAGTCTTAAAATGGAAATATTTCTTTCATTTGGAGTTCATATTGCTCCAGCATGCTCTGGACCCTGCCATTAAAGAATAGCAAGACTTAAGTGATCATAGTAAAAATTAGAAATAATTTTCATGATGCTGTTCAGTTTGTGAGGAAGTGGTAGAGAGTAAGAATTTTGATTATCCCCGGGCGGTGGCGGCGGCGCGGGGGAAGGGGCGGGCGGGGGCCGGCCCTCTCCTCCCACCGCGCTCCCGCCGCACACGCTTCCAGCACCGAGCTGGCGGCGGGGCCAGCCCCGCTCCCTTCTCGCCACCGGCGCCGTTCTCGGCCGGGCGAGCGCGCGCCGCGATGGCCCGGGCAGAGCGGGGCTGAGCCCGCCGCAAAAGATTTAAAAAAAAAAGAATTTTGATTATCAGGTCACAGAATAAGTAAGTTTCATAACAGCAGCACATGTAAACTTACGGATGGACTACAGTTCCCAGTACTGTCCATCTCACCCATCTTCCTGTACACATATTTGTGATGTTTTAGGACCCAGTGGCCTTTGAGGATGTGGCTGTGAACTTCACCCTGGAGGAGTGGGCTCTGCTGGGGCCTTCGCAGAAGAAACTCTACAGAGATGTGATGCGGGAAACTTTGAGTAACCTGGCCTTAATAAGTAAGGATGATGACATTCCTTCACTTAGAGAACAAGTGCTTCCTGCCCATCAATGTTGTTCTCAGATTTGGAATGGGGAAAGGGAATTCTTTGGTAAATAAATCATACTTTGAGGTCATCATAGACGTGTGAAGTAATAATTAATTTACTGATCTTTTGGGGTCTGCATTTTAGGGGATAAATGGGAGGACCATAACACTGAAGATCAGTACAAGAACCAGGAAAGAAATCTGAGGTGAGTTGTACTTAAAATGTGAAGCTGTGTCCCACATGAGAATCTCATGTCATGAAAATTTAAAAACAAGTGGAAACAAAAGGGCACAGTTTCAAATTTATTTGTCAGAAAATTTTAACCAAAAATGTTTTCTTATGTCATGGATGTTGTTTCCCAAATAGTTTACTTTGAAACATATTCAGAGACTGCATATATAAATATCACTATGATAATAGCAATGGTTGAGCTTTCTTACAGAGCATTCAATATATTCACTTTTAAAAACTATATAGTGCATAAAACCCTACACTTTCCTTGTAAATAGTAAAAATGTAATACTATTTATTATAAAATCATTAAAAAATCATTAACAGTGTGTTTCTAATTTCTTTTTTAACAGAAGTCATATATTACAGAGACTCTGTGAAAGTAAAGAAGGTAGTCAAGGTGGAGAAAACAGTGGCCTTATTCCAAATCTTAATCTGAACACGAAAAATTCTACTAAACCATGGGAATGCAGTGTGTGTGGAAAAGTCTTCATGAGTCGTTCATCCCTTAATAGGCACCTGAGATCTCACACTGCACCCAAACCATCCAAGTATCATCAGGAATATGGAAGGAAGCCTTATAAATGTAGAGTGTGTGGGAAAGCCTTCAGTTATCTCCAGCCTTTCCAAAAACATGAAAGTAATCATGGTATAGAAAAATCCTATAAATGTAAGGAATGTGGGAAATCCTTTAGATATCGTCAATCTGTTCGAAAACATGAACGAACTCACACTGGAGAGAAACCCTATCAGTGTAAACAGTGTGGAAAAGCCTTTCGATACCATCAAACCTTTCAAACACATGAAAGAACTCACACAGGAGAGAAACCTTATGAATGTAAGCAATGTGGTAAAGCCCTCAGTTGTCCCAGTTCCTTTCGAAGCCATGAAAGGACTCATACTGGAGAAAAACCCTATGAATGTAAAAAGTGTAGTAAAGCCTTCAGTTGTCCCAGTTCTCTTCGAAAACACGAGAGAACTCATACTGGAGAGAAACCTTATGATTGTAAGGAATGTGGAAAAGCTTTTATTTCTCTTGGAAGTTTTCAAAGACACATGATAACACATACTGGAGTTGGACCTTATAAATGTAAGGACTGTGGGAAAGCATTCAACTGTCCCAGTTCATACAGAATACACGAAAGATCTCACACTGGAGAAAAACCCTATGAATGTAAACAATGTGGTAGAGCCTTCAGTTGTTCCAGTTCATTTCGAACACATGAAAGAACTCACACTGGAGAGAAACCTTATCAATGTAAGGAATGTGGAAAAGCCTTCCATTGGCTCACCACTTTTCAAGTCCACGTGAGAACTCACACTGGTGAGAAACCATATATATGTAAGCAGTGTGGTAAAGCCCTCAGTTGTCCCACTTCCTTTCGAAGACATGAGCGGACTCACACTGCAGAGAAACCCTATGAATGTAAGCAGTGTGGAAAAACTTTCAGTTCTCCTCTAGGTTTGCAAATACATGAAAGAACTCACACTGGGGAGAAACCCTATAAATGTGAGAAATGTGGGAAAGCATTCGTTTCTCTCACAAGCTTTCGAAGACACATGATGACGCACACTGGAGATGGACCTTATAAATGTACAGAATGTGGGAAAGCATTTAATTGTCCTAGTTCATTTCGAATACATGAAAGAACTCACACAGGAGAGAAACCCTATGATTGTAAAATATGTGGTAAAGCCTTCAGTTGTTCCAGTTATGTTCAAGTACATGAAAGAACTCACACTGGAGAGAAACCCTATGAATGTAAGGAATGTGGGAAGGCATTCATTTACCGGACAACCTTTCGAGGTCACTTGAGAGTGCACACTGGTGAGAAACCATATAAATGTAAAGACTGTGGGAAAGCCTTTAGTCGACCCAGTTCATACAGAAGTCATGAGAGAATTCACACTGGAGAGAAACTTCTTGAATGTAAGCACTGTGGGAAAGCCTTCAATTGGCCCACATCCTTACATAAACATGTCATGAGAATGCACACTAGATGAATTATAACTGATAAATACAGCAGTTTTCTAGCTTAACAAACACATTCAAAGTCATGTTAAAACTACTGGAGAGAAATGCTATAAAGTGTAAATAACATGGGAAAGCCTGATGCGGATTAATTAACATATAATAGTACTCCAGAAAAGTCACATGAAATAAATGTTTTAAAAGTTAAAAATATATCCTCTTTATTAGTGGCTTATTCTGAAACTCAGCCGTTAGTTATGGATTCTACTTGTTAACTTTGCAAATGAAGACTGAGTTGAAACAATTCTGTAAGAACTCTTCAAGCAATAGTACTTAGCAAGTTTAGTGGGTAGTATTTTTCCTTAAACTAGCTCATAGAATTTTTGTCTTTCCATTTTGAAATTGGCACTATGGGTGAACTGGAATATAATGTAATGTGCCAACATTATATAGTGTGCCAAAATAAATAATTTTTAAATTGTTCTGTAAGTAAAGGGGTCATGGAATAATGACACTGGTAGTTGTTGGGATTTTTCCTATTGGCTTCCTGTGGCAGGTACTGGATATTTCTTACCCACTGTAAATATTCATCTTTTATTAGAAAAACTTTTGTCAAAAGAGCATTTTTCCATTTTCCTTGCTAATAAGTAGTTGCCATAAAGTTGTAAGTATGCAAAGTTTATCACAGAGTATAATCTTATTTGACTTAGTTACACCTTTTCTCTCAACTCTGTCATTCCATCTGACTGTGATTTGGGTAATAGGCTTTACATTAAGAAAAGAGACCCATGTTGACATCACCTTCATACTTAAATGAAGCACCTTTACATTGTTTGTGAGTTTGGTTATTTTAGATTTAAATTTATAACTACACCTTTGCACTGTAGTGACATTTTTTCCCCCAAGAGCACATTAAAAATCCTCCTACAGTATTCTGATATCACCATTTAGGGTCTCTTTCAGCCATAATACAGTTAGAATAACTATAAGATATCTCTGAAGTCAACTAGTAGCATTACCATTCCTCCATTCATATTCAGCACCTACTATGTGCCTGTGCTGTGAACAAACAGTGAACATAACTGATGTGGTTCCTCCTGTCACAGGGCTTCAAGTCTGTGAGATTAAAAAGTAGCTAGAAATGTCATGCTATTAACATTTAAACTTTTATTTATTTTTGTAATAACACTAACAGACCAGTAAGTCTTTATATTTATGAAAAGAAGAGAGACCTGTGACAGGACCATAAAATGTAGATTGGAGATGGTCTCTTGGAGTGTGTTCTGTCAACATGAGTAATACGCAGTGACCTACATTTTCTAGAACCTGTTCTTTTTAGGGTTCTATGTTAGAATTCACTAGCCTCCCTTGCATGACATCTGGAAGGCAAAGTAAAAAGGCCTTAGTTTTTGAGCCACATAGTAGTTTCACATATACCTGGTTCCAGCCCGTTTTCCTGATTCTGGCTCAGCCAGTCCAAAGTATCCTGGTTACCCCCACCAAATGACTTCCACTTCCTCAGACCTGTTCCACAACAAAGACCCAGCACAGTTTGGATTCTCCTTTAAGTGCTCATGTGTCCACTGGACAACAAATTTAAGACTGTTGAGGCTGAAAAAGTTTGGTGACGCACTGACTCCCCTCCTCTATATTGTATTTGTATAAGGTCTAATTTGTGTAGTAAACACTTGGTTCTGTTGATCGTGCTAGTGACCAAGTGCTCCTGATTCCACAGCGATAGCTATGATGGTGCCATCAAAGGAACCACATGATCTGCTGTGTGTTCCTCTGCTGCGCTGTTCAGTGTATCTGTGACCCAGTCCTTCCATGTGAGAATCGGCACCTTCCTCTTACCAGATAAATTGTGGCTATTTCCAATTACTCAGTTAGTTGAACATAATTCCTCAGTACATTTTCAGTTATGTTTAATTGTATGTGACTGAAAACGATGTTCGTTTTTTTAGGTCTAATGCTTCTGTAGATTTTTAAGAAGTGTTTCATTAATTCTTTCAAAAAACTTCTATAGTAACAAATTAGGATATATTGAAACATCCTATTGTAATTGTGGATTTTTATATCAACTTGGTGTTTTTTTCAGGTTAATCATTAAACATTTTGACTCAGTATTACCATGTATATTTTTCTTTAGGCAGATTTTATTTTTCCATAGTATAATTTTTGTCAAAATGGATTTCTCATTTATTCTTAATTAAAATTTTCAGTCTTTTTTTGTTAGTGCCTTCTTGCCAAAAACTGCCAGGTTGGAGGGGATATATGTATACCTATAGCTGATTCATTTCACTGTACTGCAGCAGCTAACACAACACTGTAAAGCAACTATACTCCAATAAGAAAATAAAATTTAATTAAAAAAAAAAAACTACCAGGTTCACACCTGTATTCAAACAGAAGGGCGGAACAAATCACAATAAGGATGGCCACAAACCATAAATGATAATAGGTTGTATCGGTAAAAGATTGTCCAAAAAGTCATCTTACAGGATTTGGACTTGTGTTAGATATTATCTCCTTTTCAAAATTTCAAATCAACTGAGGCTTTATGAGTTTCGATAAGTTGTCAAAAACACAAACCCAACAGGGGATAACGACAGTTACTAGTCCAAGCAAGGCTTTCCTGCTCAGAAACCATGCTCTTGGTGCTCATTTTTCACCATCACTCTTCTACTAGGCACTATAGGCTCAAAACATACACAATTTAGCAGAGATAGGGTGCTGTGCACTCCAGACATATGGGCATGAAACATCCTGGTACTCATTTCTGGGGGGAAAGAGATGGTTAATAAACAGCACAGTCTGGGTTTATAAATGAAAATTAGGGCTGTGAAGAAAGTAAACAACTCAGACTTACATGGTGGTATAATGGATAAGAACCTGCCTGCCAATGAAGAGGATGTGGGTTCAGTCCCTGGTCTGGGAAGATCCCACACGTCTCAGAGTAACTAACCTGAAACCAGCATGTCTAGAGCCTGTGGCACCACGATGAATAGTAGTCACCACTCGGTGCAACTAGAGAAAGCCTGTGTGCAGCAACCCCAGCACAACCAAAAAAAATTTTTTTTAAGTAAACAATGCTATAGGATAATAAGGACACTGGGAATGTGTGTCTGTGGAGGGCTGGGGCCTCAAAAGTGAGGATGTCATCACAGATCATTTTTTTTCCCCACCATCTTGTGTCTTAAACACTCTGAAGAACTGCTTGGTTGCAGATGTAAAAAGTGGGGGCAATATTGACAGTCCTGCATTCCTGGGATTAACAGCAATGGTTTCCCATAAAGATAGAGACGTGGTTCATCTCCATTTTTGCCATAGTTAAAATGTTTTTATTGCATACAGTAGTAACCATGAGTCTTTACTGCATGTGACAGTAATCATACTTAACAGAATGAAGAATTGAAGACCTGGAGAGAAAGGACTTAGCCCCCAACAGGCCTTTCTTGCAACCCCACCTTAATTAGGAAGTACCCTCTAAGGCTGCACCTGCCCTCTGCCTACACACGATTGGAGAGAAGAGAGAGGGCTCTCAGGATCTGTCTTTTAAGTCAAGCATATCTGCACCCTTTATTGCATATCATTAGGCCACTGCCAATGGTCTAGCTGTCTGGTCCCACCACCAAGAACAACTTATCCAAGGTCACCCCTTTAGGAATAAAGAAGTCATAACATCTTGCCTCACAATTACCCACACATAAGTTCAGGTCACAAACATCCATGCACATAATAAAACCTCAAAGCTTCAGAGGCTTATTTCAGTACACAATAAACTGACTTGAGTTTCTGAGACCTATACCTACATCTCAGACCTGATGCTATATATGACCTTGGCCCAAATATGCCAGCAAATCTGGAAAACTCAGCAGTGGCCACAGGACTGGAAAAGATCAGTTTTCATTCCAATCCCAAAGAAAGGCAATGCCAAAGAATGCTCAAATCACCACACAATTGCACTCATCTCACATGCTAGTAAAGTAATGCTCAAAATCCTTCAAGCCAGGCTTCAACAGTACATGAACCATGAACTTCCAGATGTTCAAGCTGGTTTTAGAAAAGGCAGAGGAACTAGAGATCAAATTGCCAACATCCGTTGCACTATCAAAAACACAAAAAGAGTTCCAGAAAAACATCTATTTCTGCTTTATTGACTATGCCAAAGCCTTTGTGTGGATCACCACAAACTGTGGAAAATTCTGAAAGAGATGGGAATACCAGACCACCTGACCTGCCTCCTGAGAAATCTGTATGCAAGTCAGGAAGCAACAGTTAGAACAACGTGGAACAACAGACTGGTTCCAAATTGGGAAAGGAGTATGCCAAGGCTGTATATTGTCACCCTGCTTATTTAACTTATAGGCATACATCATGAGAAACACTGGGCTGGATGAAGCACAAGCTGGAATCAAGATTGCCTGGAGAAATATCAATAATCTCAGATATGCAGATGACACCACCCTTACGGCAAACAGCAAAGAAGAACTAAAGAGTCTATTGATGAAAGTGAAAGAGGAGAGTGAAAAAGTTGCCTTAAAGCTCAACATTCAGAAAACTAAGATCATGGCATCCGGTCCCACCACTTCATGGCAAACAGATGTGGAAACAACAGAAACAGTGACAGACTTTATTTTTTGGGCTCCAAAATCACTGCAGATGGTGACTGCAGCCATGAAATTAAAAGATACTTGCTCCTTGGAAGAAAAGTTATGTCCAACCTAGACAGCATATTAAAAAGCAGAGACATTACTTTGCCAACAAGGTCCATGTAGTCAAAGCTATAGTTTTTCCAGTGGTCATGTGTGGATGTGAGAGTTGGACTGCGAAGAAAGCTGAGTGCCGAAGAATTGATGCTTTTGAACTGTGGTGTTGGAGAAGACTCTTGAGAGTCCCTTGGACTGCAAGGAGATCCAACCAGGCCATCCTAAAGGAAATCAGTCTTGAATATTCATTGGAAGGACTGATGCTGAAGCTGAAACTCCAATACTTTGGCCACCTGATGCAAAGAACTGATTCATCTGAAAAGACCCTGGTGCTGGGAAAGATTGAAAGTGGGAGGAGAAGGGGATGAGATGGTTGGATGGCATCACTGACTCAATGGACTTGGGTTTGAGTAAACTCCGGGAGTTGGTAATGGACAGGGAAGGAGGCCTGGCGTGCTGCAGTCCATGGGGTCGCAAAGAGACACGACTAAGTGACTGAACTGAACTGAACAGGACATTCATAAAACAGAAAAAACATTGAGAGGCCTCTGCCCTAAGGGCCTAGATAGAATGCTGGGACATCCCCCCCCTCCCCCTCTGTGTTGGAATGCACCTTATTCCACATTTGAAAACTCCACTGGCAATAAAATTGATGGGCTTACTTCCCAAACTAGGGGTGGGGGGTTCCTAGAGCTGATGGCAAATAGACTTTATAGGACCCCCTCAAACCTCTTGCAGGAGCTATTCATTATGCTCTGGTCATGGCAGACACTTGTATAGGCATATTACTCATCTGTGCCACCAGATTTCTGAAGCCAAAAGGCAAGAACTCACCAACATACTCCTACTGCCTTCAGTGTTCCAACATTTTTGTTGTGTTCAATAAATTTCTTAAAATATACAACACTGGGCCCTTCTAAAAAGGCATGGGTGGGGTGGTCTGGAAAAGATTACTACTATCTGCACCATTCTGAAAATTAATGGAAACTGCTGCTTCCCCAGGAGGTACCTGCCTCTTAACCAGTTAACCCCTGGAGCCCCTGGTAAGAGAACCACTCACTCCACAGGGCTTTCTCCTACTGCTCTCCAGCTTTCAACCATGACCCTGATAATCACCCCTTACCTTTAATTATATGCCAGTATCACTCACTCTAATATAAGTTACATGTACTCATCATTTCACACCCCCTGACGGAAGAAAGTTTCACATAATGAGGTATAGTGAAGTCATTAGGGCATACATGATTTAAGTTGAACTTTATGCTAACTAAAATACTCTGTCTTGGACTTCCCTGGTGGTCCAGTGGTTAAGAATCTTTATGCCAATGCAGGGGACACAGGTTCAATCCCTGATCCAGGAAGATCCCACATGCCACAGGACAACTCAGTGCATACACCTCAACTACTGAGCTGACTAGAGCCCGTGCTCTGCAGCAAGCAAAGCCACTGCCACAGAGCAGCCCCTGCTTGCCACAGCTAGAGAGAGCGCACGTGCAGCAACGAAGACCCAGCACAGCCAAAACTAATTTTAAAAACACTCTGTCTTAGAGCCTGTCAAACATACATTGTACATCTGCTTTAGCTATTATAGAAGCATGTCCCTCATCTTCCAGTCATACAGAGGATTAAGTCACAACCCGCTGCAGTCACCCATTGAAGGGTACTGGGGATGGGGAAAACAGGGTGAACCATTCTATGCTTTGGATAAGGGGCTCCTAGATAGTTAAGATGCATATTTAAGAAAGAATTTCAAGGATCCCAGATTCCTGCATCTCCCCATAGATGAAAAATCACTAAAAGCATTAACTTGAGATGTCTGTACTTTGTGATTAGCAATAATCTTTTACCAAAACATATGCTTATCTACATGTATTTCCCAGCCAAAAAAAAAAAATGTACTGGTCCTCCACTACCTCTTAGTAGCTCTGAAGGGACTGCTCCAGAGAGTTGTTTCGCAGGCTACAGTCCTCAGTTTGCCTTGAATAAAACTCTTTTCTATCCTTATTATAGACTGTTTATTGATTACTTGCATCAACACCTCCAACAGCATAACCTGACCTGCCCATATGCCTAACACTTCACAACTCCACCAAGATAATGTTAGAGACCTCCACATTTCAGATAAATTTTAGCTAATGCTGTACAATGGGGGAGGGAGGCTTCCCAGGCAGTTCAGCGGTAAGGAATCCACCTGCCAATGCAAGGAGACACACGAGATACAGGTTCAATCCCTGGGTCAGAAAGATCCCCTGGAGAAGGAAATGGCAACCCACTCCAGTATGCTTGCCTTGGAGAATCCCATGGACAGAGGAGACTGGCAAGCTGTGGTTCATAGGGTTGCAAAGGGTCGGACACGACTAGGCACACATGCACCATCACCCACCATACGATGGGGACCTCAGTTAAGGGCCGGCCTACAGTGACTCCTCGTACTTCTATTAGGGGAAACACACTGACTGATGCCACCCACCCTGGCCAGGTGCCACAGTAACCATTTTCATGAGTTATTTTATGACAGGAGGTCCTGGCAAGGAACATGGAACTAACAAGCCACCACCAGCCGCAAGAGTTCAGGAGAGGTCAAAATGAGATGCCACGTGTCACCACCTCCCAGAATCCTCCTTGCTGGCATCCATCTTGGCTGAGCAATACATACACCACCTGGAAAGACTCTGAGTCAGAATGATTGGCTGGAGACAACCCGGAAACTAATCCCATCACCATAAAACCCGAGACTGTGAGCCATGTGGCAGAGCAGTTCTCCTAGGTTCCCCTTACCCTACTGCTCTCTGCCCAGGCGTCCCTTCCCAGTGAAGTCTCTTACTTTGTCAGCACATGTGTCTCCTTGGATGATTCATTTCCAAGTGTTAGATAAGAGGCGACTCTTAGGCCCTGGAAGGGGCCCCCCATCCTGCAACACTTCTGTTTGTATCTCTCCTTTACACATTGTAAAATACTCTATGCTGTTTAGGGCAACTTATGTCATACTCTCTAATCTCCACCTTTCTATCAACACCTCAAACTTTCTTTAATATGTCAAAACATCAAAGGGCTAATTGTAAGTATTTTTAAATTTTCTGTGTATTATGATATTTTGGTATCTTATAAAACCTTTCTGGCTGGGAAGAAACCATCCCTTCCAGGGCTGGACATTTTTTTTTTTTTATTTTTAAACTTTACATAATTGTATTAGTTTTGCCAAATATCAAAATGAATCCACCACAGGTATACATGTGCTCCCCATCCTGAACCCTCCTCCCTCCTCCCTCCCCATACCATCCCTCTGGGTCGTCCCAGTGCACTAGCCCCAAGCATCCAGTATTGTGCATTGAACCTGGACTGGCATCTCGTTTCATACATGATATTTTACATGTTTCAATGCCATTCTGGACATTTTAAGAGATAGCAAAGAGCCCAGCTAGAAGCATGCCTTTGATGTGCAAACTAACAAATTCAAAGCCAGACCTCCTCCATCTGGCCTGTACTCACCCTCTCCCTCCCTCCCCAGCAATATTTCCCATCTTAATCATCCCAGGGCCAGGGCCACACAGCTAGGGACCACCCCGTAGTCCAAAGCCCACCAAAATTATTCAAGCTAGCCAATCCTAAACGGCTCGCTCTGCCGTGACTCGCGTCCCAGTAAAGGCTGCCCCCACCCCAGCCCCGAGTCTGTTGCCTCCTGACTGCCCCTGTATCATTCCCACGTGGCCCTGCATGGGATGTTGTGGCGTGCGTGCCTCCTGTCTCTAAGACATGTACAGCGTGAGTGCCCCACTACAAGGTACATTGTTTACTGTAACATAAGCATGTGACTTTAAGCTTTTGACAGCTGAGGCACCCATTTCAAAGACATCAATTTTCATTTGAGCTATTTTTACTTTAGACTTGGGGCCTTAAGGGGCCCTGCTGTATTTTCCTAAGCAAGGACCAAGGTGGTGGTGTGGTCAGGGCAGGAGACATAGGTGGCTAGTTCTCATTAGTTTGGCTTCACTTGAAAAACGGTTTCAAGAAACTGCCAGTGAAATGAAAAACTGAATTACCCAACCGTGAAGAAAAGAAACTTGCTCTTTCTGGCCACAAGGTGTCCTCAGGCATCTGAAAACCTAGTGCAAGTGTCTGGAGGACTGACCCAGAGACATGCTACACAGGCTGATCGCCTAGTGCTCTAAGCACTGTGGTGGTTTTAGACTGTTGGAGGGAGAAATCGAGACATGTAAGAGTTGAGCTGAGTCAAGGGTAACTCCTTGGGGAATGGGACTAAGAAGCTGAATGCATTTGATTCATCATACTGTCCTCAGAGTTGTTCAGGCGCTGCCCTGGTGATCCAGTGGCTAACCCTCTGCTCTCCCAATGCAGGGAGTCTGGGTTCCATGCCTGGTCTGGGAACTAGGTCCCACACACTACAACTAAGAGTCTGCATGCAACTCAAGAAGGAAATGGCCACCCACTCCAGTATTCTTGCCTGGGAAATCCCATGAACAGAGGAGCCTGGTGGGCTACAGTCCATGGGGTTGCAAGAGTCAGACACGACTTAGCAGCTAAACTACCACCAAAGTTCCCATGTGCCTCAACTAAGACTTGGCGTGCTCAAAATAGATAGATAGAAATAAATATTTTTTTTCAGTTGGTTAGATCATATCTAAATTAGGCAGCCAAATCAAGAATGGGAAGTCATGCCTCAAAGGCCCAACAGCTCCTTGACAGATAATCACCTATTGGAACCTTAGCTGTGTTTATATGTAACACTTAAGGATCTGACACTTCCAAGTATTTAAATAAATGGCATGTCTGACTAACGATAACTTCTCCCTGAGATGGCCCAGGTGAAGCACTTTTGACTTACCTAAACTGGTTTATTTGGGCCCTCAATTAGAAAAAGCTAGCTAGGGACTTCCCTGGTGGTCCAGTGGTTAAGAATCTGCCTTGCAGTGCAGGGGACGTGAGTTTGATCCCTGGCTGAGGAACTAAGATCTCACATGCCTCGGAGCAACTAAACTCACTGCAACTACTGAGCCCTCACGCCACAACTAGAGAGTCTGTGCACCACAAGGGAAAATCCCACATTTTGCAACTACAACCTGATGCAGTCAAGTAAATATTTAAGTATTTTTTTAAAAAGGAAAGAAAACAGGTAGGCAAAATCTGTCAATGCAAACAAAGGTCAAGAGACTATTTTTGATGATTTCAAAAGATTTGAAAAGACACTGCAAACAACACTCTAGCATGGCTCCAGAGGGTTTTCTGGACCATCAGAAAGACCCAGTGCTGCACTTTTTTTTTTTTTTTTTCTTTAACACTGTTTCTTTTACAGAAGGATTAGATGAAAAATAGGCATGATTGTTTAAAAGATATGAGCTTGATTAGCCTACTCTGCTTTCTAATGTGTTTGTCACTACTGGCGGCCAACTCTCCAAAACCTTACAGAAAGGAGAAAAAGAAAGCTGCCACATTATAAACAACAGTTCAGTGGCCCATGAAAACCACCCAGCCCAAATTTCAGTCGTTTTGAAAAGAATCACATCTCAAAAACATTGAAATCATTCCAAGCATCTTTTCTGACCACAATGCAGTAAGATTAGATCTTAATTACAGGAGAAAAACTATTAAAATTTCCAACATATGGAGGCTGAACAACACGCTGCTGAATAACCAATAAATCACAGAAGAAACGAAAAAAGAAATCAAAATATGCATAGAAATGAATGAAAATGAAAACACAACAACCCAAAACCTATGGGACACTGTAAAAGCAGTGCTAAGGGGAAGGTACATAGCAATACACGCACACCTCAAGAAACAAGAAAAAAGTCAAATAAATAACCTAACTCTATACCTAAAGCAACTAGAAAAGGAAGAAATGAAGAACCCCAGGGTTAGTAGAAGGAAAGAAATCTTAAAAATCAGGGCAGAAATAAATGCAAAAGAAACAAAAGAGACCATAGCAAACATCAACAAAGCCAAAAGCTGGTTCTTTGAGAAGATAAATAAAATCGACAAACTATTAGCCAGACTCATCAAGAAACAAAGGGAGAAGAATCAAATCAACAAAATTAGAAATGAAAATGGAGAAATCACAACAGACAACACAGAAATACAAAGGATCATGAGAGACTACTATCAGCAACTATATGCAAATAAAATGGACAACGTGGAAGAAATGGACAAATTCTTAGAAAAGTACAACTTTCCAAAACTGGACCAGGAAGAAATAGAAAATCTTAACAGACCCATCACAAGCACAGAAATTGAAACTGTAATCAGAAATCTTCCAGCAAACAAAGCCCAGGTCCAAACGGCTTCACAACTGAATTCTACCAAAAATTTAGAGAAGAGCTAACACCTATCCTGCTCAAACTCTTCCAGAAAATTGCAGAGGAAGGTAAACTTCCAAACTCATTCTATGAGGCCACACTCACCCTAATACCAAAACCAGACAAAGATGCCACACAAAAAAGAAAACTACAGGCCAATATCACTGATGAACATAGATGCAAAAATCCTTAACAAAATTCTAGCAAACAGAATCCAACAACATATTAAAAAGATCATACATCGTGACCAAGTGGGCTGTATCCCAGGGATGCAAAGATTCTTCAATATCCACAAATCAATCAATGTAATACACCACATTAACAAATTAAAAGATAAAAACAATATGATTATCTCAATTGATGCAGAGAAAGCCTTTGACAAAATTTAACATTCATTTATGATTTAAAAAAAAAAAAACCCTCCAGAAAGCAGGAATAGAAAGAACATATCTCAACATAATAAAAGCTATGTATCACAAACCCACAGCAAACATTATCCTCAATGGTGAAAAATTGAAAGCATTTCTCCTAAAGTCAGGAACAAGACAAGAGTGCCCACTCTCACCACTACTATTCAACATAGTTTTGGAAGTTTTGGCAACAGCAATCAGAGCAGAAAAAGAAATCAAAGGAATCCAGATTGGAAAAGAAGTAAAACTCTCCCTGTTTGCAGATGATATGATCCTCTACATAGAAAACCCTAAAGACTCCACCAGAAAATTATTAGAGCTAATCAATGAATATAGTAAAGTTGCAGGATAGAAAATTAACACACATAAATCCCTTGCATTCCTATACACTAACAATGAGAAAACAGAGAAATTAAGGAAACAATCCCATACACCATTGAAATGAAAAGAATAAAATACTTAGGAATATATCTACCTAAAGAAACAAAAGACCTATATATAGAAAACTATAAAATACTGATGAAAGAAATCAAAGAGGACACAAATAGATGGAGAAATATACCATGTTCATGGATTGGAAGAATCAATATAGTGAAAATGAATATACTACCCAAAGCAATCTATAGATTCAATGCAACCCCTATCAAGCTACCAATGGTATTTTTCACAGAACTAGAACAAATAATTTCACAATTTGTATGGAAATACAAAAAACCTCAAATAGCCAAAGCAATCTTGAGAAAGAAGAATGGAACTGGAGGAATCAACCTGCCTGACTTCAGGCTCTACTAAAAAGCCACAGTCATCAAGACAGTATGGTACTGGCACAAACACAGAAATATAGATTAATGGAACAAAATAGAAAGCCCAGAGATAAGTCCATGCACCTATGGACACCTTATCTTTGACAAAGGAGGCAAGAATATACAATAGAGAAAAGACAATCTCTTTAACAAGTGGTGCTGGGAAAACTGGTCAACCACTTGTAAAAGAATAAAACTAGAACACTTTCTAACACCATACACAAAAATAAACTCAAAATGGATTAAAGATCTAAACGTAAGACCAGAAACTATAAAACTCCTAGAGGAGAACATAGGCAAAACACTCTCCGACATAAATCACAGCAGGATCCTCTGTGACCCGCCTCCCAGAGTACTGGAAATAAAAGCAAAAATAAACAAATGGGACCTAATTAAACATAAAAGCTTTTGCACACCAAAGGAAACTATAAGCAAGGTGAAAAGACAGCCTTCAGAATGGGAGAAAATAACAGCAAACAAAGCAACCGACAAAGAATTGATCTCAAAAATATACAAGCAACTCCTGCAGCTCAATTCCAGAAGAATAAACGACCCAATCAAAAAATGGGCCAAAGAACTAAACAGACATTTCTCCAAAGAAGACATACAGATGGCTAACAAACACATGAAAAGATGCTCAACATCACTCATTATCAGAGAAATGCAAATCAAAACCACAATGAAGTACCATTTCACACCAGTCAGAATGGCTGCTATCCAAAAGTCTACAAGCAATAAATGCTGGAGAGGGTGTGGAGAAAAGGGAACCCTCTTACACTGTTGGTGGGAATGCATACTAGTACAGCCACTATGGAGAACAGTATGGAGATTCCTTAAAAAACTGGAAATAGAACTGCCATACGACCCAGCAATCCCACTGCTGGGCATACACACTGAGGAAACCAGAATTGAAAGAGACATGTGTACCCCAATGTTCATCGCAGCACTGTTTATAATAGCCAGGACATGGAAGCAACCTAGATGTCCATCAGCAGATGAATGGATAAGAAAGCTGTGGTACATATACATAATGGACTATTACTCAGCCATTAAAAAGAATGCATTTGAATCAGCTCTAATGAGGTGGATGAAACTGGAGCCTATTATAGAGTGAAGTAAGCCAGAAAGAAAAACATCAATACAGTATACTAATGCATATATATGGAATTTAGAAAGATGGTAATGATAACCCTATATGCAAGATAGCAAAAGAGACAGATGTATAGAACAGTCTTTTGGACTCTGTGGGAGAGGGCAAGGGTGGGATGATTTGGGAGAATGGCACCAAAACATGTATATTACCATATGTGAAACGGATTGCCAGTCCAGGTTCAACGCATGAGACAGGGTGCTCAGGGCTGGTGCACTGGGATGACCCAGAGGGATGAGATGGGGAGGGAGATGGGAGGGGGGTTCAGGATGGGCAACACACGTACACTCATGGTGGATCCATGTCAATGTATGGCAAAACCACTACAATATTGTAAAGTAATTAGCCCCCAATTAAAATAAATAAATTTATATTAAAAAAAAAAAAAAAACAAAAGAACCACATCTGTTTTTAATGCAAAAAAACCTGGACATTTTAAAAGAGACTGCCATGTGCAACTTCCCTGGCAGTCCAGTGGTTAAGACTCCAAGCTTCCAATGAAGGAGGCTCAGGGTTCAATTCTTGGTCAGGGAACTAAGATCCCACATACTGTGTGGCAAGGCCAAAAATAAAATTTAAAAAGGCTGCCACAGGTTTAAATTAGACTCAGGACATGATGATTTTAATAAGGAACAGGGGTGCTCCCAGGACTATGAGAAGGTATTCCCTCTCCTCACAAACACCTCAGATGAAACCAAAATAACATTCAGAAGGGCAACTTCTAAATTCTAAGGCCCTTGTAGACATGGAGGCAACCTTATCCATTCTCAGCCCTACCCTCATTCACTGCCCTCTCCCCCAGAGTAAACAGAAAATTCAAATTACAGGTGTTTCTAATTTACCTATGTGAGTTTTAAAATCAGAAACAATAATATTCCAGTTAGAACTATCTCAGGAAGACACGTGTTCCTTTTCGTGAAATGCACTCCAATTCATTTGATAGGATGAGCCCTCTTAGAGGCATGTAATGCCCATACTGCCTGAAGGGTGAAGTGATTTTAGAGTTAGAAAACTTCAATTCAGACCAGAACATAATGACCAAGAAACATGGCTGGGAAAACAAAAGCTCAGACAGATAAGGGGAAATGGATGACTCAGTTACAAGTGCCTGAGGAATTATGGTCATTGTCCTCCTCAGAATTTGGAAAAATCGAGTCAGCCACTTCAATTAGAATAACTACTGATGGCGCTTCCCCAGCGGCCCAGTGGTTAGGGCGCCTCACTTTCACTTCAGGGGGCACGAGTTCGATGCCTGGTGGGGGATCTAAGATCTCACATGCTGCTCAGCAGAGCCAAAAATAAATAAAAAGCAACTGAAAAATAACAACAACAATTATTGACAATCCCAAGCCTCTACCCAGTATTTGGCAATAACTATTTCGTTTTTTTCCTAAATATTTATTTACTTGCCTGTACTGGGTCTTCGTTTAGGCATACAGAAATCTAGTTCCCTGACCAGGGATGGAACCTGGGCCCCTTACACTGTGAGTGCAGGCTTAGCCACCAGGGAAGTCCCGACAAAACCTATTTAGACCAGAGGCATTCCTGTTATTCAGAAATTCCTTGAGAACGAACTTACAATTCCTCATACTAGTCCTTGCAGTACCCCCATTTTGCTGGCAAAAAAGTCAAATGCAACAGGACATGAGAGCTATAAATAACACTGTGATTCCTCACCACCCTGTGGTTCCTAATCCTCACACCTTACTCTCAGGCATTCCAGCAGACACCTGTTATTTTGCAGTAAGAGACCTATGCAGTGTGTTCTTTAGTATTCTGGTGTAAGAGAAAAGCCAACGTCTTTTTGACTTTACATGGGAAGACCATCTGAACACCTAGATGCCACAAGGATACACTGAAAGCCCTACTTATTTTTCTCAAATACTTAAAGCTGATTGGGCTGATGGACACTTTCCTAATGACTGTTTTAACTGAATATGTAGACGATTTGCTTTTGTGGTGTAGAACTGAACAGAGAAACTGTGCATCTGTTACAAGAGTTAGCCTCTAAGGGACATAAGGTGTCCAAAGAACTGTTAACTGACTCTCAAAAAATTAAGGAAATCTTGGCTTTCTTGCTTCCCAGAACAAAGCAGCAGCTAAGAGGGACTTCCCTGGTTGTTCAGTGGTTCAGAATCTGCCTGCCAGTGTAGGGGACACAGGTTTGATTCTTGGTCCCACAGTAAGAGCAACCATTGCAATGAGAAGCCCTAGCGCCAGTACTAGAGAGTAGCCCCCACTAACTGCAACTCGAGAAAGCCTGCACACAGCAGCGAAGACTCAGCATAGCCAAATATAACTTTTTTTTCAATTTAGGGGAAAAAAAAAGAAAAACAGATGAGGCAATTTCCAGGTCTGACTGCATACTGCAGGAACTGGATATCTAATTTGTCCCTCATGCCCCAATTCCTCTATGTGTTACTAAAGTCTAACGGACCAGTTAGACTTGAACCAACATCTAAAGTCTAACGGCTGCACGGTGCTGGGGCGGTGGTGAGGAGATACCACATGTCCAAGGACAAAGGAGAAGTCCCAGCAAGATGGTAGAAGGGGCGAATTCATGTCTAGAATCACACCCCATTCCCACCAGAGATGCTCAGAGGGCTCAAACAAACCTTGTGCACACCAGGACCCAGGGACCCCACAGAGACTGAGACAGAACTGTGTTTGAGCGTCTCCTGTGGAGGTACGGGTCAGCAGTGGACTGCCACAGGGACAGGGGCTCTGGGTGCAGCAGACCTGGGTATGGCATAAGCCTCCTGAAGGAGGTCACCATTAACCCCACCAAAGAGCTGCCAGAGGAGAAGGCAAGGGCAACCCACTCCAGCACTCTTGCCTGGAAACTCCCATGGACAGGGGAGCCTGGTAGGCTGCAGTCCATGCAGTTGCTAAGAGTCGGACACGACTGAGCGACTTCACTTTCACTTTTTACTTTCATGCATTGGAGAAGGAAATGGCAACCCACTCCAGTGTTCTTGCCTGGAGAATCCCAGGGACGGGAGAGCCTGGTGGGCTGCCGTCTATGGGGTCGCACAGAGTCGGACACGACTGAAGCGACGCAGCAGCAACAGCAGAGCTACCAGAACTTACACAGGACTGGGAAATAGACTCTTGGAGGGCACAAACAGAACATTATGTGCACCAGGACCCAGGAGAAAGGAGCAGTGACCCCACAAGAGACTGACCCAGACCTGCCCGGGAGCATCCACATCTCCAGCGGAGGCGTGGGTCGGTGGTGGCCTGCTGCAGGGTTGGGGGAACTGAGTGTAGCAGTACTTGCATGGGATCTTTTGAAGGAAGTCACCATTATCTTCACTACCTCCACCAGTTTGCTGCTGCTACTGCTGCTAAGTCACTTCAGTCATGTCCGACTCTGCGACCCCATAGACGGCAGCCCACCAGGCTCCCCCGTCCCTGGGATTCTCCAGGCAAGAACACTGGAGTGGGTTGCCATTTCCTTCTTCAATGCATGAAACTGAAAAGTGAAAGTGAAGTCGCTCAGTCATGTCCGACCCTCAGCAACCCCATGGACTTTAGCCTTGCAGGCTCCTCCATCCATGGGATTTTCCAGGCAAGAGTACTGGAGTGGGGTGCCATTACCTTCTCCGTCCACCAGTTTGGCCCCAGGTAAATAGCAGGGAGGGAACACATCTCCACCCATCAACAGAAAATTGGATTAAAGATTTACTGATCACGGCCCCGCCCATCAGGAAGCTTCCATAAGCCTCTTATCCTTCTCCATCAGAGGGCAGACAGACTGAAAACCACAATCACAGAAAACTAACTGATCTGATCATATGGACCACAGCCTTGTCTAACTCAGTGAAACTATAAGCCATGCCGTGTAGGGCCACCCAAGACAGACGGGTCATGGTGGAGAGGTCTGACAGAATGTGGTTCACTGGAGAAGGGAATGGCAAACCACCTCAGTATTCTTGCCTCGAGAATCCCATGAACAGTATGAAAAGGCAAAAAGATAGGATACTGAAAGATTAACTCCCCAAGTCGGTAGGTGTGCAATATGCTACTGGAGATCAGTGGAGAAATAACTCCAGAAAGAATGAAGAGAGGGAGCCAAAGCAAAAACAACACCCAAGTGTGGATGTGACTGGTGATGGAAGTAAAGTCTGATGCTGTAAAGAGCAATAACGCATAGGAACCTGGAATGTCAGGTCCATGAATGAAGGCAAACTGGAAGGGGTCAAACAGGAGATGGCAAGAGTGAACGTTGACATTTTAGGAATCAGTGAACTAAGATGGACTGGAATAGGTGAATTAAACTCAGATGACCATTATATCTACTATTGTGGGCAAGAATCCCTTACAATAAATGGAGTAGCTAGCCATCATAGTCAACAGAAGAGTCTGAAATGCAGTACTTGGATGCAATCTTAAAAATGACAGAATGATCTCTGTTCGTTTCCAAGGCAAGCCATTCAATATCACGGTAATTCAAGTCTATGCCCCGACCAGTAATGCTGAAGAAGCTGAACAGTTCTATGACAACCTACAAGACCTTCTAGAACTAACACCCTGAAAAGACATCCTTTTCATTATAGGGAACCGGGATGCAAAAGTAGGAAGTCAAGAAACACCTGGAGTAACAGGCAAATTTGGCCTTGGAATACAGAATGAAACAGGGCAAAGGCTAATAGCATTTTGCCAAGAGAACACACTGGTCATAGCAAACACACTCTTCCAACAGCACAAGAGAAGACTCTACACATGGACATCACCAGATTGTTAATACTGAAATCAGACTGATTATATTCTTTGCAGCCAAATATGTAGAAGCTCTATACAGTCCACAAAAACAAGACTGGGAGCTGACTGTGGCTCAGATCGTGAACTCCTTATTGCCAAATTCAGATTTCAATTGAAGAAAGTAGGGAAAACCACTAGACCATTCAGGTAGGACCTAAATCAAATCCCTTATGATTATATGGAAGTGAGAAATAGACCCAAGGGATTAGATCTGATAGACAGAATGCCTGATGAACTATGGATGGAGGTTTGTGACACTGTACAGGAGACAAGGATCAAGACCATCCCCAAGAAAAAGAAATGCAAAAAAGCAAAATGGCTGTCTGAGGAGACTTTACAAATAGCTGTGAAAAGAAGAGAAGCAGAAAACAAAGGATAAAAGGAAAGATATACCCATTTGAATGCAGAGTTCCAAAGACTAGCAAGGAGAAATAAGAACGCCTTCCTCAGTGATCAGTGCAAAGAAATAGAGGAAAACAATAGAGTGGGAAAGACCAGAGATCTCTTCAAGAAAATTAGAGATACCAAGGGAACATTTCATGCAAAGATGGGCTCAATAAAGGACAGAAAAGGTATGGACCTAACAGAAGCAAAAATATTAAGAAGAGGTGGCAAGAATACACAGAAGAACTGTACAAAAAAGATCTTTATGACCCAGATGATCACAATTCTATGATCACTCACATAGAGCCAGACATCCTGGAACACGAAGTCAAGTAGGCCTTAGGAAGCATCACTATGAACAAAGCTAGTGGAGGTGATGGCATTTCAATTGAGCTATTTCAAGTCCTAAAAGATGATGCTGTGAAAGTGCTGCACTCAATATGCCAGCAAATTTGGAAAACTCAGCAGTAGCCACAGGACTGGAAAAAGTCAGCTTTCACTCCAATCCCAAAGAAAGGCAATGCCAAAGAATGCTCAAACTACCGCACAATTGCACTCATCTCACACGCTAGTAAAGTAATGCTCAAAATTCTCCAAGCCAGCCTTCAATCGTACCTGAACCCTGAACTTCCAGATGTGCAAGCTGGATTTAGAGAAGGCAGAGGAACCAGAGATCAAATTGCCAACATCCGCTGGATCATGAAAAAAGGAAGAGAATTCCAGAAAAACATCAATTTCTGCTTTATTGACTATGCAAAGCCTTTGACTGTGTGGATCACAATAAACTATGGAAAATTCTGAAGGAGATGGGAATACCAGACCACCTGACCTGCCTCTTGAGAAACCTATACGCAGATCAGGAAGCAACAGTTAGAACTGGACATGGAACTGGTTCCAAATTGGGAAAGGAGTACGTCAAGGCTGTATATTGTCACCCTGCTTATTTAACTTATATGCAGAGTACATCATAAGAAACGCTGGGCTGGGGCAAGCACAAGCTGGAATCAAGACTGCCTGGAGAAATATCAATAACCTGGAGAAATATAAATAACCTGGAGAAATATCAGATATGCAGATGACACCACCCTTATGACAGAAAGTGAAGAAGAACTAAAAAGCCTCTTGATGAAAGTGAAAGAGGAGAGTAAAAAAGTTGGCTTAAAGCTCAACATTCAGAAAATTAAGATCATGGCATCCGGTCCCACCACTTCATGGCAAATAGATGGGGAAACAATGGAAACAGTGACAGACTTTATTTTTTTTGGTCTCCAAAATCACTGTAGATGGCAATGGCAGCCATGAAATTAAAAGACGCTTACTCCTTGGAAGGAAAGTTATGACCAACCTAGACAGCATATTAAGAAGCAGAGACATTACTTTGCCAACAAGGGTCCATCTAGTCAAGGCTACGGGTTTTCCTGTAGTCATGTATGGATGTGAGAGTTGGACTATAAAGCTGAGGGCCGAAGAATTGATTCTTTTGAACTGTGATGTTGGAGAAGACTCTTGAGAGTCGCTTGGACTGCAAGGAAATCCAACCAGTCCATCCTAAAGGAAATCAGTCCTGAATATTCACTGGAAGGACTGATGTTGAATTTTAATTTAAAATTTTCTAATTTTTGTTTGCTTTTATTTTTTGGCTGCACTGGAACTCCAATACTTTGGCAACCTCGTGCGAAGAACTGACTCATTTGAAAAGACCCTGATCCTGGGAAAGATTGAAGGTGGGAGGAGAAGGGGACGACAGAGGATGAGATGGTTGGATGGCATCACTGACTCGATGGACTTGAGTTTGAGTAAATCCAGGAGTTGGTGATGGATAGGGAGGCCTGGCGTGCTGCAGTCCACAGAGTCACAAAGAGTCAGATATGACTGAGCAACTGAACTGAACTCAACAGGCCAGACCTAATTGAATGCACAACAGAAGAAAAGGCTACGTAGTAAAATCTGCATGGGCTCGAGAATAAGGCCATCCTGGAAGGACTGATGCTGAAGCTGAAACTCCAATACTTTGGCCATCTCATGCGAAGAGCTGATTCATTGGAAAAGACTCTGATGCTGGGAGGGATTAGGGGCAGGAGGAGAAGGGGACGACAGAGGATGAGATGGTTGGATGGCATCACCGACTTGATGGACTTGAGTTTGAGTAAATCCAGGAGTTGGTGATGGACAGGGAGGCCTGGCGTGCTGTGATTCATGGGGTCACAAAGAGTCAGACACGACTGAGCAACTGAACTGAACTGAACTATAAGTTACCATTTTTATCTTTTCTGGGCATGAAGATAATAGAAACACTCTACGGATGTTAACTCTGACCACAGTGACTAGCATCAACCCACAGGATATTATAGTCAGCAGCTAGCTTCAGTAGTAAAAGGCCTCCCACTCTTTAGGGAGGAGTCATTTCAATGACCGCTCTGTTGTGCAAAGCTAGTGAAGAATTTAGGATGGCGTCTCTTTTGACTATCTCCACTCAGTTGAACCTCTTGAATTCTCATCACACTTGGCATTATTCTGTGAGCCAACTCTCCTCTCACGAGGTATGGTTGCTTTCTTTACCTAATATTATTGTGGCTTGATGTAGTAATCTTGACCATGCAACTTTACTTCCAGCAACCCAGGATGATAATGACCATGACTGTACTATGCTAACTCATTACCTTCTTACAAGATGACTTAACAAGAAATTCCTATTGATACTGCTAACTTAATTTTCTTTAACAGATGGATTTTACTTAAAGGATGTACTGGGACATTACCTAGCTGGATATGCAATAATATCCATGGTGGACATAATTGAAAGCTCTTATTCACCAGGCTCAAAGTTGGCACAACAGGCTGCATTAATTGCTCTATACAGAGCTTGCCAGCTAGCTAAGGATTAAGTAGCAAGTATTTACATTGACAGCTACTCTGCTTTAGGAGTAGCTCTTGATTTTGGAATCCTCTGAAAGAGAAGGGTACTTCTTACTTCCTCAGGTCAACTCATAAAGAATAAGAAGCTAGTGTCAGAATTTTATTAGACTCTATACAATTACCTAAACAACTGGACATTATTAAACTACCTGGACATTTCAAATTTGATTCAATAGAGGCTAAAGGGAATTTACTGACACAGCTGCTAAAGGAGGTGCTTTAAGTTCTATTTCTGTCTAGTTGCAAGAATGTCTGCTGCTCAAACCTGACCTCCAGTGTAACTGTTAGGAAACTTCTACAGGCTCACAACTCCGTACCAGGGACTTCCCTGGTGGCCCAGTGGTAAAGAATCCACCTGCCAATGCTGGGGACATGGGTTTGATCCCTGATCCCGGAAGATCCCACATGCCGTGGGGCAACTAAGCCTGTGCACGTAACTCCTGAGCCCACACACCAAGAGCCCGTGCTCCACAGCTAGAGGAGCCACCACAAGGAGAAGCCTGTGCACTGCAATCAGAGAGTAGCCTCTGCCAGAGCAACTAGAGAAACTCCAAGGCAGCGATGAAGACCCAGTGCAGCCAGAAAATAAAAGCAAACAAAAATTAGAAAATTTTAAATTAAAAAAACTTAGTACCAGAAGATGAAAAATAAATATAGAAAAAGAAAGGTTGATCCTTTGATCCCACCTCACAAATATGGCTTAGACCAAGTAAGAGACTTGTAGTGCCTATAGGAGCTCAGTTATCCTTACTCCAGCATGTATCTTCCCCGGCCCATTTGGCTCCTGAAAAAATAATTTTATGGGGGAAACAGGTCGGTTCTCCCTTGAGCTGGCCCGCTGTTCTACAGCATTTCCCACTCTAATAAACTTTATTTCCCTCTCAAAAAAAATAATAATAATTTTATGGGGGAAACAGTGTATGTGGAAGCCCATCCCTATGGTAGCCCGCAGGACACATACTCAATGCACTGGTTGCCCTAAGTATAATCTCAGAAAACCACTCCATGTGTCACAAGGTCACCTTCCCCTTCCTAAAGACCTCTTGAGTTATGGCAATTGGAAGGATACAAATATATTTTGGCAATGATTTGTGTCTTCACACTGATTGAAGCTCTTCCTGAACAAGAGCAACAGATTAAACAGACGATGAACTGCTCTCGGGGGCTTCCCTGGTGGCTCAGCGGTAAAGAATCCACCTGCAATGCAGGAGCTGTGAGTTCTATCCCTGGGCAACCCACTCCAGTATTCTTGCCTTGACAATCCCAAGGACAGAAGAGCCTGGCATGCTACAGTCCACACGGTCACAAAGAGTTGGACACAACTGAGCAACTGAGCGCGCACACAGAAACTGCTATTGGAAAAGATATTTCCTGTTTGGGGGATCCCTTCTGAGTTGCATAGTGACTTAAGGACTCACTTCACCTAACAAATAATTAAATCCATTTCTAATATTTGGCCAATGATACAGCATGTTCACTGTACTTATATTCCCCAAACTTCACGACTGGTGGAAAGAATTAACAATACCATCAAAACTCAATTGTCTCCAAAAAAAAAAAAAAACTCAATTGTCAAAACTCTCACGGACTTTCATGGCCAAAAGCTCTCCCTTTGGTTCCTCTCAAACTTAGGTCCACTCTTTTGGGTAAAACATCACTTGTCTCCTTTTGAAATAATCACTGGGCAACCTATGTGTTTAGATGAAGGCATGTATGAATCAGTATTACTTAAAGGTGATACACTACTGTCAAAAGGGCTCATTAAAGCACTTAAAAGAAAATGAAAAACTAGTAACTATCTTCACAGCGAGCACCTGGGAGACAAAGACCTTAAGGACCACAGGCTACTACCTGGAGATTCTGTCTACTGGAAAAGACACAAAATAAAGGACTCTTTGTGCTTCCCTGGCAGCCCAGTGGTAAAGAATCTGCCTGCTGATGCGGGAGACAATGGGTTCAATCCCTGAGTTGGGAAGATAGCCTGAAGAAGGCAATGACAACCCACTCCAGTATTCTTGCCTGGAGACTCCCATGGACAGAGGAGCCTGGCGGGCTACAGTTCCTGGGGTCACGAAAGAGTAAGACACAACTTAAGAGACTAAAACAACAACAAAGAACTCTTTACAGCCACACTGAAAGGGGCGATAACTTATGGTGGTCAGTGTCAGGTTCATGACCTCCAAAGGAGATTTCACTCCAGAACCAAAAATGCACTCAGTCACTCACAGCTTTGTGCAGCAGAGATTGTATTAAAGTGAAAGGACAGAGAAAGCTTCTGACATAGACATCAGAAGGGGGTATAAAGAGTACCCACCATGGTTGACTTAAGTAGAGCATTATATACGTCTTCAACGGGTTACTAGTAATAGATCAAAAGAATATCTCAAGGTCAAAAAGGTCTCACCAGACCCTCTCCTGCAACACACATCTTGAGATAACATCAGTACAAGATTAGCCAGAAGGAACAGAGTTCATGTTCTCAAGAAAGATAGATACATTGCTGTTATTTAGTCATTAACATGGAGCCTACCTAAGACAAAGAATATATATTACACCTCCTTCTTAAGGGGGCCTTGGACTCCTTATCAACCTGCCTAATGTTAACTGTATCCAGGGCCATATCAGGTATTACTAACAAATTCTGGTGCTCCAGATCTTAAAGGAGTAAGCTCTTGGATTCATATTTATCACCTTAAAAAGACTTCTCCCAGGACTTCCTGGTGGTCCAGTGGCTAAGAATCTGCCTTGCAATTCAGGTGATATGGGTCCAAACCCTGGTCAGGGAACTAAGATCCCACGTTCTGAGAGCAACTGAGCCCACGCTGCAGCTACTGAAGCCTATGTGCTGCAACAAAAGATCCCACAGGATGCAATGATAGACCTCTTGAGCCACAACCAAGGCCTGACGCAGCCAAATAAAATGTTTTTAGTTTAAAAAAAATAAAAAGACCTCTCCTGAATGGATACAATTTAAATGTCCCCTCCTGACACCCAGCTTCTACTCACCAGCTCTAGCAGACCAGAATGAGAAGATGACACCTGAAGTAGACAGTTGATCCAAGATGCTAGACAAGGCCTGTATAATGGTCACCTTGATTTCTTACATTTCTGCTTATGAGCCAAATGTATTTTCCTTGGGTTCAATCAGATGTAAGCATCAAAATCAATCCAACTGCTGGGTTTTTGGCCAGTTACTTACATCCAGCACTTCTAAATTACCCTGACGGATTTTACCTCTCTGGGGTTCAGACTGGCTAGTCTTCAGTGATTTTATCTTACCAGAACCTCTAGTACCAGGCAAGCTACAGCTGGTATTGACAGAGTCAATTCCTAGGAAGATTGATAAGAAGTCCAGGGTCCCGAGCAGGAGAAAGTGGTCCAAGGCTCTCAAGGAAGAGAAAAGGACAAACATTCTTTTTCTACATTGCTTTGTCTTAGTCAGTATAACAAGGTATCTTGCTTGAGAACATATTTCTCCTTAACAAGAACCTTCTGACTAATCCTGTTATCTTAACAGGTATGTGTGGGAGTGGGTCTGGTGAGACCTTTCCATTGTTAGTTCTAATCTTGTTAATTTAAGATGCATGCTGTGGGAGTGAGTCTGGTAAAAGTATCAGATCAGATCGGTCGCTCAGTCCTGTCCGACTCTTTGCGACCCCATGAATCGCAGCACGCCAGACCTCCCTGTCCATCACCAACTCCCAGAGTTCACTCAAACTCATGTCCATCGAGTCAGTGATGCCATACAGCCATCTCATCCTCTGTCGTCCCCTTCTCCTCTTGCCCCCAATCCCTCCCAGCATCAGAGTCTTTTCCAATGAGTCAACTCTTCACATGAGGTGGCCAAAGTACTGGAGTTTCAGCTTTAGCATCGTTCCTTCCAAAGAAATCCCAGGGCTGATCTCCTTCAGAATGGACTGGTTAGATCTCCTTGCAGTCCAAGGGACTCTCAAGAGTCTTCTCCAACACCACAGTTCAAAAGCATCAATTCTTCAGCGCTCAGCCTTCTTCACAGTCCAACTCTCACATCCATACATGACTACAGGAAAAACCATAGCCTTGACTAGATGGACCTTTGTTGGCAAAGTAATGTCTCTGCTTTTGAATATGCTATCTAGGTTGGTCATAACTTTCCTTCCAAGGAGTAAGCGTCTTTTAATTTCATGGCTGCAGTCACCATCTGTAGTGATTTTGGAGCCCACAAAAATAAAGTCTGACACTGTTTCCACTGTTTCCCCATCTATTTCCCATGAAGTGATGGGATCAGATGCCATGGTCTTCGTTTTCTGAATGTTGAGCTTTAAGGCAACTTTTCCACTCTCCTCTTTCACTTTCATCAAGAGGCTTTTTAGTTCCTCTTCACTTTCTGCCCTAAGGGTGGTGTCATCTGCATATCTGAGGTTATTGATATTTCTCCCGACAATCTTGATTCCAGCTTGTGTTTCTTCCAGTCCAGCGTTTCTCATGATGTACTCTGCATAGAAGTTAAATAAGCAGGGTGACAATATACAGCCTTGACATACTCCTTTTCCTATTTGGAACCAGTCTGTTGCTCCATGTCCAATTCTAACTGTTGCTTCCTGACCTGCATACAAATTTCTCAAGAGGCAGATCAGGTGGTCTGGTATTCCCATCTCTTTCAGCATTTTCCACAGTTTATTCTGATCCACACAGTCAAAGGCTTTGGCATAGTCAATAAAGCAGAAAGAGATGTTTTTCTGCAACTCTCTTGCTTTTTCCATGATCCAGCGGATGTTGGCAATTTAATCTCTGGTTCCTCTGCCTTTTCTAAAACTAGCTTGAACATTAGGAAGTTCACGGTTCACATATTGCTGAAGCCTGGCTTGGAGAATTTTGAGCATTACTTTACTAGCGTGTTGAGATGAGTGCAATTGTGCAGTAGCTTGAGCATTCTTTGGCATTGCCTTTCTTTGGGATTGGAATGAAAACTGACCTTTTCCAGTCCTGTGGCCACTGCTGAGTTTTCCCAATTTGCTGGCATAAGGCATTAATAAGACTAGTGTGTGGGAGGGGGCACTCTCCATCCCCCTTCTGATGTCTGTGTCAGAAGCTTTCTCTGGCGCTTTTATACTTTAATAAAACTCTGTTATACAAAAGCTCTCAAGTGTCGAGTGATCAAGCCTGGTCCCTGGTCCCGAAGCTAAATCTTCCTTGGAGATCATGTAAGCTATCAGTATCACTCGGTAGGGCCCTCTTACGTGGCCAACTAGTGACACCTGTTCTGAAAGTGAAAGTGAAGTCACTCAGTTGTGTCCAACTCTTTGCGACCCCATGGACTGCAGCCTACCAGGCTCCTCCATCCAAGGGATTTTCCACGCAAGAATACTGGAGTGAGTTGCCATTTCCTTCTCCAAAGGATCTTCCCGACCCAGGGATCGAACCCAGGTCTCCTGCATTGTAGTCAGAGGCTTTACAGTCTGAGCCACCAGAGAAGTCACACCTGTTTTGAACCTGACCATAAATATTCCTTTTCACTAGATGTTACTCAGCCCCAGTCAGAACAACATGCTAGAGTTAAACCTAAAAATACAACCCATCTTTTTGGTGGTGTTATTCCCCAGTTAGGGGATGAATTTATTTGGAAATCCCAGGATAAGGCCACCTAAATATGAAGGCCTCTCTTTGCTGGAAACAAACCAAGTATACCAAAGACAATCAACCCAACAATATGAATAAAACAGGGTGAATACTGCCTGAAAATTGTCAACATACTATAACTTTAAGAACCAGTGATTCTAGACTTCCCTGGTGGTCCAGTGGTTAAGATTCTGAGCTCCCAATGTAGGGGTACAAGGTTTGATCCCTGGTCCAGGAACTAGATCCCATATGCCACAACTAAGAGCCCACATGCTGCAACTAAGACCCAGCACAGCCAATTAAATTTAAAAACAAAAAACAGTGATTCAAGACTGCCACAGCAGTTCATTAGTTGGGACTCCGTGCTTCCATCACAGTGAAGTAAAACTCACTCAGTCGTGTCCGACTCTTTGCAACCCCATGGACTATACAGTCTATGGAATTCTCCAGGCCAGAATACTGGGGTTGGTAGCCATTCCCTTCTCCAGAGGATCTTCCCAAACCAGGGATCAAACCCAGGTCTCCCATATGGCAGGTGGATTCTTTACCAGCTAAGCCACCAGGGAAGCCCAAGAATACTGGAGTGGGTAGCCTATCTCTTCTCCAGTGGGGATCTGACCCAGGAATCAAACCAGGGTCTCCTGCATTGCAGGTGGATTCTTTACAAGCTGAACTATCAGGGAAGCCCTATAGGCGGGATCTTACCATACCACAGGGGGCATGGTAAGATCCCACATATCATGTAGTGCAGCCAAAAAATTAAAAAAAAAAAAATAGTGACTAGAACTGCCTGGTTGGGAGAGCCAGGAATACACTGGGTGGCTCCTAATAAGACCCAATGTATCAGTGGAACAAATTTAAGATCTTGATTTCCCTCAGGTTGGCTAGGCAAATGCATAGTTGACTTCCCCTGGGCCCAGGATCAACTATGGAAACACCCTGGAAATAACGCCTGCCAATCTACCTTTAATTGGGAGCACATCGGGTTCAATCAGTTTTCCATTAGTGTGATCATCTGGCCGAGATATTTGTTCCTTCACTCGGAGAAGGTGATATTACTCACATAAGTGAAAGCTGAAAGTCAAAGTCGCTCAGTCGTGCAGACTCTTTATGACCCCAAGGACTATACAGTCCATAGAATTCTCCAGGCTAGAATACTAGAGCCTTTCTCTTCTCCAGGGGATCTTCTGAACCCAGGGATCAAACCCAGGTCTCCCACATTGCTGCCAGATTCTTTACCAGCTGAGCCACAAGGGAAGCCTTTACTCACATAAAGGCTTTAACAAAATGTACCCGGAAAGCCTTGATTAACAGTAATCAAGCTATTGGTGTGCTCAACTTGGAAGTTTCCATGATGAAAAAAGCAGTCCTACAGAATCGTTCATCTCCGGATATTCTAACTGCTTTCCAATGGGGAACTTCAACTCTCAAACTATGTTTTGATACCTGATGAGTTTTCTAATATAACCTGTGTCATAACACACATGAAGAATCAGATTTCTGCTCTGAATGATCCTCTTCCCAATTTTAGGGAAACTACTAGAACAATGGTTTGGTTCAGGAGGATCCTGGTTTAAATCTTTACTGGTGACATTGTTACTCCTACTCATGATTTTGATTATCATTTGTATGTTATAAAGTGGCTGTTTCTTGCCTTCTGTGCTGTGTATTTCCTACTCCTACTAAGATAATGACATCTAAAAAACGTGAAACTATTGACCGCATGATCGCATCTTTAGTTCTCTATGAAATCATGGACACGCACAATGCACATGAATGGTAAAACTAGCCTAAAAGTCCTGTTGGACAACTTTTCAGGTAACAAAGCCAGGGAGGGGCAGTGCTGACAGGACAGATCAGCCATGAAAGTTTACCAAGACAAACTTCCAACCAAAGGACTTCCCGTAGGAAAGACAACCGGAGAGGCACAAGGATTCCATGTGATGTAGTTCTAGCTGGTTGTTTTCGGCTTTCTCTCATGTAAAAATATCCACAGAGAAGAAATAAATCCGTAAAATAAGCATACGTCCTTGGCTCTGTGGGAAAAATGATAATTAAAACCCTGCATCTGGGACTTCCCTGGTGGTCCAGTGGTTCAGTGCTCCCAATGCAGGGGACCGGGGTTCCAGCCCCGGTCAGGGAACTAGATCCCACAAGCCGAAACTAAGAGTTCGCATGAAAAAAAATAACAAGAGGTCGCATGCTACAACTAAAGATTCCGCTTGCACAACCAAGGTGGAAAATTCCACGTGCTGCAATTAAGACCCAACGCAACCAAATAAACATTAAAATAAAGTACTGCGTCCACTTGAGTGCACCCAGAGAACCACTACTGAATGATAATAACATCACGACCGGAGGACGAACGCTTGCGTTTGAAAAAGTGGGATGGGTCCTGGACATTCAGGCATTTATTGCCAGCCCTGGGAAGAGCTAGACCCAGGGGCCCCGGGGGTAGGTGGGTAGGGGCATGAATTTGAGCCCTGCTTCTCAAACATTTGGAAAACTCAGGAGAAAACGGGACTGTGGACACCCCCCCCCAACCCGCCCCAGAGACCACAGCGCCTCCCACGCACGAACCCACGGTGACTGAGTCAAGACTGTCCTTTGTTGACCTTCCCCGTGCTCACCGCACGATACGGGGCAGACAACAGGCAGGCTGCGGGAACAGAGAGGCTCCAGTCCTGGAGGCAATGATGCCGGGGGCCGTGACTGGGCCAGACGCTCGGGGTACCAGCTGCCAGCCCAAAAACCACGCTGTGAATCAGACAGGACTGAGGTCCGAGCGGCGCCCCAGACGATTCGGCTCCGCAAACTCGAACTGAGAGCGGGAAGGGCCGGGTCCAGCCATGGCCAGTTTCGTCCAGCTCTTGTCTCCCGTATTCACCATTTTGTGGCTTCCGGTGTCCCTCTAGAGTCGTCACTAGGGCCCCCACGTCCGGTCCCACGACTGGTGTAGGTCACAGCGCGACAAACGTAGCGACAGAGCCACCGGGGCCCTCGCGGTCGAAGGCAACGCCAATCCACCCCGAGAATGGCGTGAGAGACGGCCACGCCGCCGTTTACGTTTACGTTAAGGGAGCGTCCGCCCACCCACCTTCCCCAGAGGCGCCCCTAATTGGACATTTCTTAAGGCTCCGCCCCTTTGCGCCTAAGCATTCAGATCAGATCAGATCAGATCAGTCACTCAGTCGTGTCCGACTCTTTGCGACCCCATGAATCGCAGCATGCCAGGCCTCCCTGTCCATCACCAACTCCCGGAGTTCACTCAGACTCAT
The DNA here is from genome assembly GCF_027580195.1 of Bos mutus. Taxonomy (NCBI): domain Eukaryota; kingdom Metazoa; phylum Chordata; class Mammalia; order Artiodactyla; family Bovidae; genus Bos; species Bos mutus. The sequence continues at coordinate 52,897,091 of NC_091623.1, read as the reverse complement.
GTCCATCGAGTCAGTGATGCCATCCAGCCATCTCATCCTCTGTCGTCCCCTCCTCCTCTTGCCCCCAATCCCTCCCAGCATCAGAGTCTTTTCCAATGAGTCAACTCTTCACATGAGGTGGCCAAAGTACTGGAGTTTCAGTTTTAGCATCATTCCTTCCAAAGAAATCCCAGGGCTGATCTCCTTTAGAACGGACTGGTTGGATCTCCTTGCAGTCCAAGGGACTCTCAAGAGTCTTCTCCAACACCACAGTTCAAAAGCATCAATTCTTCGGCGCTCAGCCTTCTTCACAGTCCAACTCTCACATCCATACATGTGGGCCCATATGTCCCGCCAGTGCTGTTTGTAAATAGGTAACCTCACTGCCTGGTCGGTCACTGCAGCTTCTTCTGAAAGCAAGAAACGGGTGTGCACCAGGGAATTTCAGTGTCAATTTTCAGAAGGAGGAACACCCAATCCAAGTCAGGTTAGAACAGGACAGCGTGATGTCCTGCAAGAGTCAGGGTCTTGGGATAATGCTTTGAGACCACACGTGGAACTGTGAACCTTGTGAAGACTTTACATGCGGCAGCTAAAGAAAGAGACTGCGTGCCGCAAGGAAGATCGAAGAACCTGTGCAACAGCTAAGACCAGGCACAGCCAAATAAAATATTTTTTAAAGGACCAAATGTAATATATTCTGGCTCCATTTGCATCTTTGACTGCTGACAGCGCTGAGGCTTCCACCCATTCCTTCCCCGCTCCCACATATTTGTTACTTTAGATAAAGATATCCATGGCCTTGAATGAAATTGGCTCTTGTGGACAGTCTGAACACAGGCCTAGCCTGAGCATAGGCACTCTTCTAAGACCAACCACAAACTGAGATTTGTTCAATAAAGCTCTCACATTTTACACTGGAAGGACGTTTACCTCCGTGTTTTAGTGTTTCCCTAGAGAATTTTGAAATGCAAGTATCTATCATATCCCTAAGGCAACTGAATTTCTTATTTTTACTGATATAAAATAAAGGTTATGTAAATGTGGAATGTATCTGAAAACTCGCAATATGGTTAACAGATTGGATCAAAGCTAATGCATTTATTTGTTTGTTTAAACAGCTTTATTGAGGGACTTCCATGGTGGTCCAGTAGCTAAGATTCTGAGCTTCCAATCCAGGGGGCCTGGGTTCTATCTCTGGTCAAGGAACTAGATCCTATATGCCGTAACTAAGACCTGGAGCAGCCAAATAAATATTGTTAATTTTTTTTAAAAAGAACTTTATTGAGATAGTATATATATATATATATATATATACACACACACACACACACACACACTACACAATAGACTCCTTTAAAGTTTACAATTCAGTGGTTTAGTATATTCACAGATACATGCAGTCATCACCACAGTCAATTTTAGAACAGTTTCAACACCTTTAAGAAAATCTTCTCTTTAGCTATCACTTTCCTAACTTCCCACCTTCCTCCTCTAAGTCCCAGCCCTCAGTTCAATTCAGTTCAGTCGCTCAGTCGTGTCTGACTCTTTGCGACCCCATGAATTGCAGCACGCCAGGCCTCTCTATCCATCACCAACTCCCGGAGTTCACTCAGACTCATGTCCATTGAGTCAGTGATGCCATCCAGCCATCTCATCCTCTGTCGTCCCCTCCTCCTCTTGCCCCCAATCCCTCCCAGCATCAGAGTCTTTTCCAATGAGTCAACTCTTCACATGAGGTGGCCAAAGTACTGGAGTTTCAGCTTTAGCATCATTCCTTCCAAAGAAATCCCAGGGCTGATCTCCTTCAGAATGGACTGGTTAGATCTCCTTGCAGTCCAAGGGACTCTCAAGAGTCTTCTCCAACACCACAGTTCAAAGGCATCAATTCTTTGGCGCTCAGCCTTCTTCACAGTCCAACTCTCACATCCATACATGATCACTGGAAAAACCATAGCCTTGACTAGACGGACCTTTGTTGGCAAAGTAATGTCTCTGCTTTTGAATATGCTATCTAGGTTGGTCATAACTTTCCTTCCAAGGAGTAAGCGTCTTTTAATTTCATGGCTGCAGTCACCATCTGTAGTGATTTTGGAGCCCCCCAAAATAAAGTCTGACACTGTTTCCACTGTTTCCCCATCTATTTCCCATGAAGTGATGGAACCGGATGCCATGATCTTCGTTTTCTGAATGTTGAGCTTTAAGCCAACTTTTTCACTCTCCTCTTTCACTTTCATCAAGAGGCTTTTTAGTTCCTCTTCACTTTCTGCCATGAGGTTATTGATATTTCTCCCAGCAATCTTGATTCCAGCTTGTGCTTCTTCCAGTCCAGGGTTTCTCGTGATGTACTCTGCATATAAGTTAAATAAGCAGGGTGACAATATACAGCCTTGACGAACTCCTTTTCCTATTTGGAACCAGCCTGTTTTTCCGTGTCCAGTTCAAACTGTTGCTTCCTGACCTGCATACAGATTTCTCAAGAGGCAGGTCAGGTGGTCTGGTATTCCCATCTCTTTCAGAATTTTCCACAGTTTATTCTGATCCACACAGTCAAAGGCTTTGGCATAGTCAATAAAGCAGAAATTGATGTTTTTCTGGAACTCTCTTGCTTTTTCCATGATCCAGTGGATGTTGGCAATTTGATCTCTGGTTCCTCTGCCTTTTCTAAATCCAGCTGAACATCTGGAAGTTCACAGTTCATGTATTGCTGAAGCCTGGCTTGGAGAATTTTGAGCATTACTTTGCTAGCATGTGAGATGAGTGCAATTGTGCGGTAGTTTGAGCATTCTTTGGCATTGCCTTTCTTTGGGATTGGGATGAAAACTGACCTTTTCCAGTCCTGTGGCCACTGCTGAGTTTTCCAAATTTGCTGGCATATTGAGTGCAGCACTTTCACAGCATCATCTTTCAGGATTTGAAATAGCTCAATTGGAATGCCATCACCTCCACTAGCTTTGTTCGTAGTGATGCTTTCTAAGGCCCACTTGACTTCACATTCCAGGATGTCTGGCTCTAGGTGAGTGATCACACCATCGTGATTATCTGGGTCGTGAAGATCTTTTTTGTACAGTTCTTCTGTGTATTCTTGCCACCTCTTCCTAATATGTTCTGCTTCTGTTAGATCCATACCATTTCTGTCCTTTATTGAGCCCATCTTTGCATGAAATGTTCCTTTGGTATCTCTAATTTTCTTGAAGAGATCTCCAGTCTTTCCCATTCTGTTGTTTTCCTCTATTTCTTTGCATTGATTGCTGAGGAAGGCTTTCTTATCTCTTCTTGCTATTCTTTGGAACTCTGCATTCAGATGCTTATATCTTTCCTATTCTCCTTTGCTTTTCGATTCTCTTCTTTTCACAGCTATTTGTAAGGCCTCCCCAGACAGCCATTTTGCTTTTTGCATTTCTTTTTCTTGGGGATGGTCTTGATCTCTGTCTCCTGTACAATGTCACAAACCTCACTCAGTCCATAGTTCATCAGGCACTCTATCTATCAGATCTAGTCCCTTAAATCTATTTCTCACTTCCACTGTATAATCATAAGGGATTTTATTTAGGCAATTGCTAATACACTTTCTGTTTCTAAAGACTTCCCTATTCTGGACTTTTATGTGAATGGAATTATATAATGTTGTCTTTGTGATCAACAAGTCACTTAGCATCATATCTTCAGATGCAGTCATGCTGTGGCATGTATCACTAACTGATTCTTTAAAATTATTTTTTTATTGTGGTTAAGTAACATTTCAGTGCTTTTAAGTCCATTTACATTGTTGTAAAACCATCACCACCTATCTATGTACAGAACAGTTCATCTTGCAAAACTGAAATTCTGTATCCATTATAACCAGTAACTGCCCATTTCCCACTTCCTCCGCCTTTGGCAATACCCATTCTACCTTTTATCTGTATGATTCTGACTATTCTAAGTACCTCATGGAAGTGAAATCATACAGGATTTGTCCTTTTGGTACTGGTTTATTTCACTTAGCATAATATCCTCAAGGTTGATCCACTGTGCAGCATGTATCAGAATTCCCTTACTCTTTTACTAAGATGGGACTTACTGTTGTCATTTTGCTATTTGCCTTCTGTATACCATATAGGTGTCTTGGCCCACATTTACTGCATTACTGTCTTCCTGTGTGTTTAGTTTTCTGTTGTTGTTTGTAGTGAAATGTTTAAGTCCCTCTCTCATTGCCTTTTGCGTATATTCTATAGTTATTTTTTGTAGTTACCATGGAGATTACATTTAAATCTTTATGTTATGACGCTAATTTGAATTTACACCAGTTTAATAACATGCAAAAACTCTTCCTTATATTTCTATCCCTAATTCTTTCAGTTGTCTGTGTCCCCAAATTATATCTTTATATACTTTGTGTTCAAAAATATAAACTAATAATTTTAAAAACTTATTAGTTTTTTAAATTATATAGAAAATACCACCAGGTGTTACAAGCCAAAGCTGCAATAACATTAGCTTCTACACTAACTTTTATTTTTATTTGTTTTTATTTATTTTTTTAATTGCAGGATAATTTCTTTATAGAATTTTGTTGTTTCCTGTCAAACCTACACTAATTTTTAATGTATTAGTCTCATAAATCATGTAGGAAATAAAAAGTGGACTTACAAAGTGTTGTTATAATAACACCAAGCTGGTTTTTTTTCTTTTTCTTTTTTTTTTTTGCCACACCATAGGACATCTGAGATCTTAGTTCCCCCACCAGGGAAAGAACTCACACTCCCTGGAGGGCAAGTGCAGACTCTTAACCACTGGATTGCCAGAGAAGTCCCGTGGTGACCCCGTCTTGAGGGGAACTTGGAAACATTTTCAAGGGACAAATATGACAACTGAAACTACATGAGCCCATAGCCAGGACAAGAATGGTCTCTCCGGCCTCCAGGGCCAGTCAGAGCTGATCACAGCCTGGGAGGGAAATTAGAAATGTTTGGAGGAATGTCCCCTAACTACCAGGCCTGACCTGAGCTGTGGACAAGATCCGGGCACCCTGCTTCAGCAGCTGGAGGACCTCTATGGCTCGAGGACTAGTTACTACAGAGAGACTTTGAAAATGTTTCAGGTGGCGGATTCAACCAACAGGAAACACGTCACTGTATTTCTGGTGTAGGAAGATGACCCAGCGCCTTCCTGCCCTCAGAAAACATTTTCAAGATGTTTGGGTCTCACTGAGGACAGTTGCCTGCCAGAAACCTGCACCACCACCACCTGGGTTCGATCCCTGGGTTGGGAAGATCCCCTGGAGAAGGAAATGGCAACCCACTCCAGTATTCTTGCCTGGAGAATCCCATGGACAGAGGACTGTGATAGGCTACAGTCCATGGGGTCGCAAAGAGTTGGACATGACGAGTGTGGTAAGGGTATATAAGGCCTTGATAAGACTAGCTAGCTAGCAGGGGCACTCTCCTTCCCCCTTCTGATGTCTGTATCAGAAGCTTTCCATCTCTGCCCCTTTTTATACTTTAATAAAACTCTGCTACACAAAAGCTCTTGACTGATCAAGCCTGGTCCCTAGTCCCAAAGCTAAATCTTCTTCTTCAGGGACCACGGATCTGACATTGTTCACCATATGCTATCACTTCCCTGGTGGTTCAGTGGCTAAGACGCTACACTCCCAATGCTGGAGGCTGGGTTCAATCCCTGGTCAGGGAACTAGATCCCATATACCACAACTAAGGGTTTGCATGGCTCAATGAAATATTCTACATGCTACTGCAATAAAAATTAATTTTAAAAACAACATTTTGCATGCCACAACTAAGAAAGATCTGCCTCCCACAACTAAGACCCTGGTGTAGCCAAATAAATTAATTACTTTAAAAAGAACGTTTTTGGAAAGTTTACATGGACATGAAGTCCCCAGGAAAAGTTATTGGCACCTCCTTGACCTGCTGGGGATCAGGGCTACACCCTCACCCCAGGACGAATTGGAAATGATTTCAACTGCTACTTCAGATGATCAAGCATCTCCTGGTGACCCTGTCCATGATACCCTCCCCTGCACCCTACTTACTGGTTGACCTGGAATGGTCTCTGCCACTGGAAGGAGGCTTGCAAAGGTTTGGGGGAGTGTCCAAGAATAGGCAACCCACTCCAGTATTCTTGCCTGGAAAATCCCATGGACAGAGGACCCTGGCCGGCTGCAGTCCATGAGGTCGACTCCAGTTGGTCACTGGGTGCCCTATCTCCGCCTCCCAGTTCCCTCTTCAAGAGGGAAAATTTTCTGGACGCACATCCAGCAACAGTGCCCTGCGTGATCCTGGCGCCAAGAGGAGGACCTAGAAAATTCTCAGCAGGCGCTCCCAACAATCCAGCACCAGGTGGGAATGCGGCCAAGCCCAGGGCTCCCAAATCCTGGTCACCTGAAACGCCTCAAGTCGGTCCTCGCTGGTGATGGGGACAACCGTGCGCCAGGCACCCTGCCCATGCAGTTCCCAGGTGCCCCTCTCCTTTATACTGCAGTGACAGACTCAGAGGAGCCCTAGTTCGGAGGCAGAGAGGGCTCGTATAACCGCGGGTGGCCTCATGGAACTCGCCCTTGGGCTAGGCAGTCATCCCACTTCAACCAAGCTCCCGGGACGATAAAAAAAGTGGCCACCAGGTGGCGCCCGACAACCAGCGCAACCTGGACAAACCTGCAACCCAGATACCACCTCTCCTGGGTCTTAATGGAACAGTGTACTTTAGCTCAGCAGCCCGAGGGTGACCTGGTGGGACTGGGACACCATGCATGGAACTCCCTAGCCGGCCGAGACTGATCACCACCAAAGGGGGGTTTAGTAATTTTTGAGGAGGCATCCCCGTATTAAAAAAACTAAGATCATGGCAAGTGGTCTCACCACACGGGCAAATACAAAGGAAAAAAGTGAAAGCAGTGACAGATTTTATTTTCCTGGGCTCCAAAATCACTGCGGACAGTGACTGCAGCCATGAAATTCAAAGACGCTTGCCCCTTGGAAGGAAAGCTATGACAAACCTAGACAGCGTAATAGAAAGCAGAGACATCACTTTGCCAACAAAGGTCCATATAGTCAAAGCTATGGTTTTTCCAGTAGTCATATACGGATGTGAAAAATCTGAACGCTGAAGCTCCAGTACTTTGAGCACCTGATGCAAAGAACCAATTCACTGGAAAAGACCCTGATACTGGGAAAGACGGAAGGCAAACCGAGGAGGCAGCAGAGGATGAAATGGTAGATAGCATCACTGACTCAATGGACATGAATCTGAGCAAACTATTGGGGAGATAGTGAAGGACAGGGGAGCCTGGTGTGCTGCAGTCCATGGGATCACAAAAAGGTGGTCACTAAATGACTGAATAACAACCCATGACCTGGGCCCACGTAGGGCTGTGACTCAGCTTTCTCCAGGGCCTCCCAGACCACCTCAGTTCTGTCTCCCCCTTTCAAGAGGGCTTAAAAATATTTAGGGGGGCACCCCTGGTAACCCAACCCCACAGAGGACTTCCCCCAAATCCTGGACACCCACCACGGTGGTCCCTAGCCCTCCTTGTCCCTGCCTATCTCCAGAGGAGGAGTTGGAAACACATGTGATGAACATGGCCCATCAGTGACCTTGGCTAGGCCCAGAATGTCCTCCTGGGGCCTCCCTGGATGGCTAGGATCAGCTGTCTCCTCCAGAGGAAGATTTAGAAAAATGGAGGGGGGCTGTGGAGAGTGCTTCCAGAAACTGAGCCACACAGGTATCTGCAAGTGAAGTGGGAGCCCTCAAAGCCAAAGCCAATGGCCTTCATTCAGGACTTCCCTGGTGGCTCAGACGGTAAAGTGTCTGCCTACAATGCAGGAGACCCGGGTTTAATCCCTGGGTCGGGAAGATCCCCTGGAAAAGGAAATGGCAATCCACTCCAATATTCTTGCCTGGGAAGTCTCATGGACAGAGGAGCCTGGTGGGCTACAGTCCACGGGGTCACAAAAGAGTCAGACACAACTGAGCATGCACACACTCCAGTGACCAGGCCTCAGGTGGGTCCTTAGGTGGACCTGGGGCACCCTCCCTGGTTGGTCCAGGCCCCAGGCAGGCCATGGGCATTCCTATACACCTGGGTTGGCCCCAGTCTAGTGAGGAGGACTTAGAGATCTTTTCAAAAGGCAATCTTAAAGGTTGGCACCCACAGAGAACCACCACGGGCTGGTGTGCCCTCACCCAGCCTCTCTGGGTCCGTGCCCTTGCTCAGGATGGAAGGATGCAATGATCAGGGCACAATGGTCCCACTCCACAGAACACACTGGTCATCCAGTCCTGTCTACACCACCAGAGAGGACTAGACACGTTTTGGCTGGGCACCTCTTAAGATCAGGTCCCACACACAACCACTGGCATGCCAAGGCCCCCACCCAGAACTCCCTGACTAGCCTGGAGCCTGTTCACACTAGATCAGGACTTAGAAATGTTGCAGGGGTAGGTTTCTGCCAACAGGGACCCACACTGGACAGCAGCTGGGTTGCTGTGCCCTTGGGCCTCCCTCTCTGGCCCAGGCCAGAGCTCACCTCCACGAAAGGTCACATAAACTTTTCAGGAAGTGGTCTCAATGACCGAGACCAAAGAATGACAGCACCTGAGCCCATGACTATGGGCCAGAATGTTCAGCGCAGGCCACTGCCTCTACTTCTTCTTTTTTTTTTTTTTTTCATTTCTTTGGCTATGCTGGGTCTTCATTGCCTTGCAGGCTTTTCTCTAGTGTGGCAAGCAGGGGCTACTCTCTAGTTGCAGTGCACAGGCTTCTCCCTGCAGTGGCTTCTCTTGCTGCGGAGCACAGGCACTCGGGCTTCAGTAGTTGCAGCACACGGGCTCAGTAGTTGTGACTGCCCCTCGGCATGTGGGATCTTCCTAAATCAGGGATCAAACCCATGTCTCCCGAATTGGCAGGCAGGTTTTTTATCACTGACCCACCAGGGAAGCCCAGGTTGTTGCCTCTTTGAATGGGGACATGGATATGTTTTCAGGAGGCACCACCAGGTGCCATGGGTCCAATACCAGGACCCATGCAGAAGAACCACAGCCTGGCCCAGACGTCCATCCTGAGCCTCTCTGGCTAGACTGTGCCTGTCCCCACCACCAAGGACACCTTGGAGAGGTTTACAGGAATGCATCAGTGATTGGGCTCCAGGCAGGACTGAGGAAGGACCCAGGGTGACCTCCATGGGTCTCCCTGGATCCAGGTCGCCCTGGATTTTTAGAAGGCATATGGATAATCAGACACGAAATGCTATTCCTAGGGCAAACATCCTGGCCCAGATGGATCCCTGCCTCCAGCAGAATACTTACCAACAGTTTTGGTGGGCGCTTCCTATGATAGGGCCTGATGCAGGACAGCAGACTGCCCTGGGGCACATGCCCCCAGACTGTGCTGGCCAGCTCTTCCTCTCCCGGACGGAAACTTTAAAAATTCTGAGGATGGCTATTCCCTGGTGGTCCAGTGATTAGGACTTGGCGCTTTCACTGTCATGGCCCTGGATTCAATCCAGGAGAATTCAAAAGTCTGAGAAACATGAACTTCCCTGGTGACCCAATGGCTAGGATTCTGTGCTCCCAACACAGGAGGCCCAGTTTTGATCCTTGGTCAGGGAACTGGATCCCACATACCTCAACTGGGAGTTCACATGCCACAACTAAAGATCCTACACAGACTTCCCTGGTGGCACAGTGGATAAGAATCCACCTGCCAGTACAGAGAACACGAGTTTGATCCCTAGTTCAGGAAGATATCACATGCCACGGGGCAACTAAACACATGTGCCACAACTACTGAGCCCGCTGCTGCAACTACTGCAGCCCACGCGCCGTAGAGCCCATGCTCCACAGCGTGAGACACCATCAGAGAAGCCCCTACACTGAAACGAACAGCAGTCCTCATGCCTCAGCTAGAGAAAGCCCACACAAAGCAATGAAGACCCAGCAGAGCCAAAAATAAATAAATTTTAAAATAATAATAATAAAGATCCTGCAAGTGGCAATTAAGACCTGGCAAAGCCAAATTAAAAAAAAAAAAAAAAAAGTCTGGAGAAGGCACATCCATCTGGAGAAGGTACATCCATCTGGAGAAGGTATATCCAGTGATTGGACCGCATGCAGTGTGGCAATTAGACTTGGATGCCCTCCTGGGGCCTCTCTGGTTTCTCTCTCTACAGGGAGACTTAGAAAACTTTTCAAGAAGTGCATCTGGCACCCAGATCCCATCTGTGATCTGCCCAGGGGCTCCAAGCTGGCCCAGGTCCATGCCTGTTACCCACCCAAGGAGGCTGTAGACATACCTTCTGGAGGCACATCTGACAATCAGGGGCCTAAGCATCCAAACAATGGTCTCTACGTGGGCTGCAGGTGGGCGTGGCAATGCCGTCCCAGCCTCCAGACCGCCTTCAAGGGACCCACACAAAACTGTACTGACTTTCTTTCAATTCTAAGCCTCAGGTCTCCTTCCTCTGAGACAGATTCCAGAATATTCCAGAACACCAGAACCAGGGCATGCCAGGCTTTCTGCCTGTCTCCTGGGAGGCCCACATCTCCAGCCCACCTGTCCAAGGCCTAGCTTTGGAACCTGGTTCTGATTCTTCTTTCATACCCCCCCCAGGACCGCTGAGATTCCCCACCTTCAGGGCGCCAAGGTAGAGTTTGGGAGGCCTGCAGGGTATGTCTGGCTTTCTGGGCCCAGGACAAGCCAATACAAGTCTGTCCTCAGTGGCTTCTCAGAACAGCTGTGCCAGGGATCTCCTTGGCAGTCCAGTGGTTAGGATTCGGCGCTTTCACTGCCATGGCCCTGGGGTTCAATCCCTGATCTGGGAACTAAGACCCCACAAGGCACAAGGGGCAGCAAAAATAAAAAATAAACAAAAACACAGATGTGTCACAGCCCTAGGGGATGGAAGAGTGAAGCAGGAGTGGAGGAGGGAGTGGTGGGTGGGGTGGGATATGAACTGTGTAGACTATGGTCTGAGGATTCAGGCCAGCAAGTGGCCTTCCTGAAAGAACTCGGGTCAAGGGTCAGCTAGGATTTGCTGACCTTGTGTTTTAGTGTTTAGTCACTCAGTCATGTCCAAATCTTCGCGACCCCATGGACTGTACCCAGCCGGGATCCTCTGTCCATGGAATTTTCCAGACAAGACTACTAGAGCAGGTTACCATTTCCTACTCCAGGGATCTTCCCAACCCAGGATTGAACCCATGTCTCCTGCATTGGCAGACAGATTCTTACCACTGTGCCACCTGGGAAGCCCCTGCTGACCTTTCTAGGTCATAAATTCCACTGCCCTCAAAAAAAAAAAAAGAAACCCACACTCAGTCACACCTTGACTTGAGTCTCGGTAGTGACATTTTAATGGCTTTCATTGGTGGTAGTAAGAGCAACAAGGGGGAGAGTTGGCTCCGCCCCCGGAGAGAGAACTCAGGCTCGGAGCCGGTAGTCTTGTATCCAGTGGGTCTAGCCGTCCTCTTCCCATTGGACCGAAGCCAAGAAGGTACGGATTTCCATGGGCTGCAGCGTGATGGTGGCAGACACCGGACGGGAAGGAGAAGGATGGGGTGTGGGGCCTGGGGAGGTGGAGGGGAGAAGTGAGGGATGCAGACTTCCTCCGCCTTAACATCCTCTGTGCGCCCTCCCCTGAACACAGACATACCGCTTTAAATCTTTCCCCAGGCCCTCACTCCCAGACCCTTCAACTGTTTGCCAGAGCCTAGATACCACCCCCAGATGCTCAAATCTCTCCCCAGTGTCTGGGCACTGTCCTCACACCCACAAGTCCCACTCTCAAGGACTGTCAAGCCACATCACTCCCTTAAACCCCTAACCTAAATCTGAACACCGACTGACTCCGACCCTCCAAGCTCTATACCTGGACCCGGTCAACATTCCCGCACCTCCCACACTGACCCCCCCCCGGACCCCCGGCCGCCACCCCGCTCCGGGCAGGCTCCTACCCTTGTCCGTTGTCCACTGGAGCCTGGAGGCGTAGGCCAGGAGCTGGTTGGCCGCCAGCGTGGTCTCCCGCAGGTTGGTGATGGTGAAGGCGGAAAACAAGTTCTGCGGGCAGTGAAGGGGCCCGGATGCGTTGGGACAAAGCGGGGTTTCCCCTCCCTCCTCTCCCCAGTCTCCTTCCCATCTCTATCCTCACCGTCAAGTCCAGGGTCACCGGGGAGCTCAAGTTCCGGCCCGAGTCCTCCCCTACGGCGAACTGGTGCTCTAAGCGCAGCAGCAGTGTCTCCGGGCCCCAGCGGGCCAATGTGAGCAGACGTACCGAGGGTGGCAGCTCGCGGCGGAGCCCAGAGAACTGAGGGAAAGAGCAGGGCGGGGCTGAGCCGGGAGGGGCGGGGCTGAGCCGGGAGGGGCGGGGCTGAGAGGCTTCAGAAGGCGGAGATTCAGCGCGGAGGGGCGGGCCTTGGCCGTGCTCAGGAGGCGGGGCTCAGCCAGGACTGGGAAGACTGAGCCAATGAGGGGACCCGGCGGTGCCAGGTTAGCAGCAGAACGGTTCTCATCCCCTGACAGAGTTAGGATTGGGATGAAGCCAGGAGAGAGACGCTGTTGGAGAAGTTGAGTGGGCGAGAGGGTTGGACCGAGACTACGCTGAGCTAAGCGAACGGGATTCGCTTACCCCAGGACGAGTAGGAACAGGTGAGGTGGGTCTCAGTTAAACCTAGGAAAACCCGCCCTCAACTCCGCCCCTCCCTCCGCAGGCGTTCTTAGGGTCCTCTTTCTGCCGCGCCTCCTCACCTGCGTGCGTGGGGCTTTCTCGAGGCGATACCGCGCGCCGCCACCTTGAGCCAGCACCACCTGCGGGGCCAGGACCTCCATCTCCGCCTGTAACCGGTGCCTGGCGGCCGCAGTCTCCTTCTTATCCAACAGCACGAGGTGACGTCCTCGCACCCAAAGCCCCGACCCCTCCTTGTTCAGCGGCTCCCCAACTCCGCGTGCATCGTCCTTCAGCAGCCTTCGGTGCACCTGCGGGGAGAGTGGCAAAGAGTGAGGGTTCCTGTAGCCAATTTCTGGGCCGGAAACTGGGTGAAAGTACGTGGGGATTTCAAGGGGAAAAAAAAGAATATTGGGGGAAATGGGTGACGACGAAGGGAATGTAAGGGATCCCCAGTAAACGTGGGGATCCGACCTAACAACGGGCTAGGGCAGACGGCGGTAAGGATCTAATGCGGGCGTGCATAGGGTAAATCAGGGCCTGGAGCGGAAGTTTGGGTAGGGATTGGATAAAAGCACGGAGTGAATGTCTCACAGAGGAATGGAGGGTTCAGCTTAGCGGGGACCACAAACAGAGGGGTGCACCTAGCAAAAGAAACGCTTCAAGGTCCTGTAGAGGGCAGGAAGGGAACTGGTGGAAGGACCCTGACTTAGATGGGGGCTCAGACCACTAACCATGAGTTCCAAGGAGCCATCTCTCAGGCTACTGCCCCCCTGGGACCGGTCAGTGAGCACAGTCAGCTGCATGTTCCCATCCTGAGGGGTAAAGGGTGAGTGAGGGGCTGCACTGCTGGCCAGCCCCGGCTCCCAGGCAGGCCCCACAGGGATGGTGGAGACTGCTGAGGACAGTTGGGAGATGTCAAGAACAGGTGAAGTCCACTCTGTAAAGGGGTGTCAGGAAAAGGTGGGGAGCAGGGTGGGGGATGGGTACCGTGATGTAAATGCGGCTGTTGACTGGATAGTAATTTCCAGCCACGGGTTCAGTCTGGTTCAGCTTCCAGGTAGGTCTATAATTCCGCCTGGGGTGGGGTTAGGATTTGATCAGGCTTGGAGTCTGGCTCCCTTCCCCCCACTCACCCACTCCTCCTTCATCCTCTCCCTCCCACAGTCATTAGGATCAGCAGATGCCCCCTCACTGCCCTGGGCCCCAGCACACCACAGACCACCCCTCGGTGCCCCCAGTCTCTCCACCTCCTCTCCAGGATCTCCCGGCCATTGCTGTCAGTGTAGAAGAGTCCGCGTGTCGCCAATGCAGTGTCAAAGCGACTGATGACCTCCTTCCCCCAGCCGTCTCTATACCCAATGGGATGGCAAGGTGGTGAGCTTCACTTTAACCTCACTTTGCCCTTCCCCCAGCCCCCAGCCCCGCTCACCCCACAGGTATTGGCCCCACTGTCCACTCTAGCTCCAGGTGCCGTTGTCTGGGATACAGGCGAACCACCTGGGAACACCAGGCTGAGAAGTTCTGGTGTACTTCCTGCACCAAGGACGCCTGTGGGCACACGGGAGTGGGGGCAGGTGTAAGCGCGCACCTGAGCAAAGGTGAGCCCTGCAAATGTCCACCCCAGCTGTGAAGATCACAAAGGCCTACGTCAGGGTCAACCCCACTAATAGCTTCGGAGCCCAGCCCACCTTCCCTACCTGCCTAGGTTTGATGCCTAGTCATCAAACATCAAATGACTTTATACCTCAGTCATTGCCATGTAAGTTTTTTTGAGTGTGGCATACATTCTTGCTGCCCGTGCATGTGTGCTAAGTCATTTCAGTTGTATATAAACTCTCTGCAACCCTATGGCCTATAGCCCACTAGGCTCCTCTGTCCATGGGATTCTCTAGGCAAGAATACTTGGAGTGGGTAGCCATGCCCTCCTCCGGGGGATCTTCCCAACCCAGGGATCGAACCCACATCTCTTATGTTTCCGGCATTAGCAGGTGGGTTCTTTACCACTAGTGCCACCTGGGAAGCCCACCATTACCTATCTCCCCTCCTTAGAATAGGATTCTAGCTTTGCACATGGCTTCCTGGAATAGACTGTATTTTTCAGTCTTCCCTGAGGCTTGCAGTAGCTGTGTGACCATGTTTGCCTACTGGAAACTGATCAAAGTGTTATGAACAAAGTTCCTTGCCCCTTCCTCTCCTCCACTGGCTCAAATGTAAATGTGATGGTTGGAGCTTGAGCAGCCATCTTGGGCCATGAAGTGGAAGGTGAATGTACAGAAGGCAGAGCAATAAGTTAGAAAGGAGGACTTTGCTGGAAGTTCAGAGGTTAAGACTCTGCACTTCCACTGCAGGGGGCACAGGTTCAATCTCTGGTTGGGGAACTAATATCCCACATGCCATGTGCAACTCAGCCAAAATAATAAAAAATAAGATAGAAGGGACCTAGATGATTATTGGATCATTCCACCTGCCTAAACTTTCTATTAGATGAAAAGAAACTTCCATCTTGTTTTAGGCATGGTTATTTGAGTAACTCTGTTACAACAGGCGAAACTGTATCCTAACACAGTGACCCAGGTATGCAGGTATTCACTCATGTGAGACTTGCCATTACCTGCCCCACTCCCTCCCTAAGAGGAAACATCAGTGAGAGGCCTCAGGAAACCTGCAAGCATGAGCCCCTGATTCCAACCAGATGCACCCTCAGATATCCATTCTAGGTGAGAATCACCCAAACCTTATCCAAGTGTGAACCCTCAAATCACCCTAGATAAAATCCCTTCCTATCGCAGATCCCTAATGAAATTTTCAGGCAGTTACACCTGACTCTGTGCATTCAGGGGCCAAATGGGAACAGCCTACCACCAATTTCAAAGCTAAGTACACTCCTGATCCCCACGACAGATGTGAAATGCCTTTCTATGGGCCTCCATGTGTAACTGTCATACAACCAGCTGTGATTATCAACCCTGTGTGAAAATCCTCAAGTATTCCCCTCTGGTCTTAGCCTTCTTATCTATTGGAGATGTAAATTCTCCCCACCACCCCTCACAAGGCACATCACCCTCCACATGCACCCCAGCCTGCACGCCCTGTCCCCAAGTGCCCACTCTCAGCCCCCTGACCTTCACAAGGTGGGTCTGAGCCCAGTGGCTCACGAACAGTGGTTTGTTCTGGTTGGGTCTGAAGATGTAGGCACCGGAGGCCTGGGAGCTTAGGTTGTTACCTGTACTGGCGTTGTACCTAGGGCCAGGGCAGGTGAGAGTCAGACAAGGGACCTCAGCTCTGTTCACACACCCCACCCCGTGACCTGGTGGTCCTCTCTCACCAGTAGAAGGCTTGGCGAACAGGCAGCAAGAGATTCTGCTCCAGGTTCTCCAACTCCATCAAGAGCCCTGTGTTAGGGTCAAACCTAGCCCGGAGGTACTGGGGAGAAAAGGGTGGACAGACATTAATGACCATCACTTCAACCAATGGCTCTTCCCAGGGCTCAGGAGCAAACACTGGTGTTGGGCAGGAAGGATCGCATGTCTGAAATGCTGAATTAAAGACTGCAAAGTGGGAATTCCCTGGCAGACAGGTGATTTAGACTCACAGCTTGCATGGTAGAAGGAGAGTGTTCAATCCCTGGTGGGGAAAATAAGGTCCACCCACCCTTCCCTCCTCTCTCTCTCTCATTGTGCATCACTGGTAGCAAATCTAACAGCTCCATTTTCTACCTTATCCTCAATCTGACCACTTCTCCCCACTTCCATGGCCTTTCCTTCTCCATCTGCTTGGGACCCAGGCTGCTTGTGCAACTGAAAGAGGAACCACAAGGCCAGGACCCAAGATTTTTAGGGCCCATAGAAATGTATAAATCTCCATTTCTTTTAGGATCAGAAGAAAACTTGAATGAAGTAATAATGAATACATCAGGTCAAAGTCTGCATGGTTACTATTCATATTCATATCCATACTATCATGAAATATAATTTTTAGCATTTTTCTATGGAAGGAGGGACCCACAAAGGCTAATGCTAGGACCCACAACAGCCTTAATGCAACCGTTTCTCCTGTGATTCCTTCATAGTAAAAGAGTCCTCCCCTCTGCTGGCCCTTAAGGCCCACACGATCTGACTTGTCACCTGCCCCCATCCCCAATACCTGGCTTCCGACACAATGAGTGTTCTCTGAACACCCAACACCCTTCCACCTGAGGGTGCTCCCTGCCTGACTGGATCTCTCTTACCCCAAATGACCACACAGCTACCTCCTCCACGTCTCTGACACACCTCACTGAATTTGCAAACCCATACCTCCATCAGCTCTGACATTTCTATCAAGTGTCACCCAAGGGTGACATAAGAGCCCCAAGAGAGGACACTGAGAACATACAGTGGAGGACTGATGACACAAGACCATAAACTTCACGCCCACTCACCCACAGTCCATGTGGCTTACTGCCACATCTCAAAACTATCACCCAGAAATGGAAGGGGGTCTGAGTAGGGTCTCACCTCATTCTGGATGACCAAGTCACGGGACCAGGACTTCTGGGGTCTTTGGTTAGGCATCTGGGAGACTGAGTAGATGCTGAAGCCCACGGCAGGCACTAAGGCTGAGAAAAGCAGCTCCTGACTGTCTGAACTGGGAATGGTCACCACCTCAGGTAAGGGAGGAAGAAACCAAGTCAAGAAGCTGGGAGGACATGCATGAAGCCACACCACACAAACAGGAAGGGGTCAAACTTGAGGAGGGCAAGGAGTCACACCTGCCAGATGGGGAAAAGAAATTTAGGTGTTGGGCAGAGAGGGTGGGAGTGTCAGAAATGCTGAGTTAAAGATGGCAAAGAGGGAATTCCCTGGCAGTCCAGTGGTTAGACTCCACATCCACTGCAGGGGACACAAGTTTGATCCCTGGTGGGGGAACTAAGATCTTGCCAGCTGCATGGCCAAAAAAAGAGAAACAGATTCCAAGATTCAGAAGGTGGGAAATCTACCAGAAGGGTGGACCTACTGTAGGAAGTGGGAGAAGTGAGGGAGTTAAGCGTGGGAAGAGACTCTTGAGACAGGGGAAGGAGGGAAAAACAGATTCTGGGGGGAGGAAGTGGTTAGGAGGGAGAGGTCCTCAGGATGAGGAGAATATTCATAAACAGGAAATTTTTTCACAGGGAGATATTAACAAGGGGGAGATACTCATAGGCGAGGGGCAGGAATGTTCCCAAGGGGGTATGATTTAAAGGAGCAGAGGGGGAAAGTATTTAGAGGAAGAGACAGTAATGGGCAGATAATATTCATGAAGGAGGAGATATCCAAGAAAGGGAGGGGTCCATGAGAGAAGACATCCGTAGAGGAGATAATCTTAGGGGAAATGTCCATGGGGGTAAAGGAGAAATGCCCATGGGGGGAGGTTTCCAAGGGGGTAGGTATTCATCAAGTGTGCTATACAGGGAGGAATATTTGTGGAAATGGGCTCACATCGCTGGGCACAATTTTGCCACCGGGGTCCCTCACGAGGTAAACGTGTTTGCTGACAGGCAGCCGCACCATCCAGTCCACTTTCCGCCCCAGGGGGTTATAAACGATCACCTGGAACTGGGGTGGGATGGTCAGAGCCGACACAGGTCACAACAGGCCTTCTGCAAACCCACCCACGTATGCAGCAACGTCCCTGGGTGAGTCAAGCCTCCAAGTGGTGCATTGGTCCCCGTCCTGCCCCAGCTTCACTGAGCCCTCAAATATCTTGCCCCAGAGTGCTCAGTAACCAGCTGAGCCCATCAGCCCCTCCTCCTTTTCACTGGGCCCAGAGGTTTCTCTGGTTCTCGTTCCACCCACCACCCACGGGACCTGCCCCCAGCCCCGCCTCTCCCGCTCCAGGCCGGCTCACTCTCTCTGCTGTCTGGGTGAGTGGACAAATGCTGATGTTGAGCTTGCGACAAAAGGCGAAGTCCTCCTTTAAGCCGCTGAGATGCGCCAGCGCATTGCTCATGAGAACCTGGGGAGGCGTGTAAAGCAAAAGTTCCACTCTGGACGCCCCTGCCGGTCTCCTGGCGATCCCGCTCTCAGCCCCGCCCCTGCCTCTCTCCGTCCCTCCTTTCACAAGCCCCGCCCCACGAGCCCTTCTGGCGGCCTGTTTTTCGACCACGCCCCTTCCTAAGTCCGACCCCACCCCCGCCCCCACCCCCGCCCCCCCCCCACCTCCCGGCCCCCTTGTCCAGGTCCAGTCCCTTCCTGTCTCCGCCTCCCCCAGGCCCCACCCTCACACCTCGCAAGGCCTCCAGCCTTCTGAAAGTTGGCGGGCATAGTCGTTAGCCACGTGCTGCCGGGAGGTACCACTGACTGCATCATGGTGCTGGAGCACGGCCATCGCCTCATCTGTAGCCAGACGGTGAGCCTAAGTGAGGTCTCCGCAGGACTCTCGGCCCAGACCCCAAGGACATGCGAAAAGTCTGGC
Source organism: Bos mutus (assembly GCF_027580195.1). NCBI lineage: Eukaryota > Metazoa > Chordata > Mammalia > Artiodactyla > Bovidae > Bos > Bos mutus. The sequence continues at coordinate 52,878,018 of NC_091623.1, read as the reverse complement.
AGGCTGGGTTCTTAAAGGCTTTAAGAAAGGGACAGTAGAAGTCTGGAGTCCAGCTTCAGTCCCACCCCGCTGTCCCCTCGCCCGCCGACACCTACTGAGGGGTGCACTGTCCCCGGAGCCATAGGGTCCCACGTTGGCTGCCGGACCCGCCAGCGCCTCCAGCTGGTTGCACACCTGTGGAGCAGGTGGTATGTTGGGGCACCAGTCCTGTCAGGACCCCTGGGCCAGCCCCTGGAGCCTGGCGTCCACCTACCTGCAGGAAATTGTAGCTGAGACGCTCGTAGCGTTTGAGGGCAGGCCGGCTGGAAAAGTAACCGGTCCAGAACATGTAGGGGCCATCAGCATAGGGGAAGAAGTCATCCTTTTTCACTGACCTGCAGCAGCAGAGACATTGGGGGCAGGGCCACGACCCACAGGGCATGCCAACCCCCCGAGGCTCCCCAGTCCCCCCAAATACCAGCTGAGGTTGGCCTTGTTCAGCTCCCAGAGGTAACAGGCCGGAGTAGAGTAGAGAACATTGACGCGGATCCCGTTGGCCTGTTGCTGAGGGGAGGTGTGCCTATGTGAGCCCTCGGGAGCCCTTCCCGGGCGGGCCCACAGGTGTGCACATGCACACAAACACAGGCACACACATTCATGCACCCGGTTGGTTCAAAGTTTCTCTCTTTCTTTAAATACAGAGTTTAAGTACAAACCAACGGCTAAGTGTGAAAATGAACATTGGCCCAAGCTAATTACCAGCCTGGCCTGGAGAGAAATTGAGGGATGCAAGAATAAACCTGAGATTTTACTAAACTTTCAATATTCCAATTTTATTACTTAAAACTTGCATGGAGAAATGAAATATGACATTCTAGGGCAGGAATAATAATTTCTCAGCACTGTAAGATTATTGCCAAATGACACAACTGTTACAATGAATGAAGGCTCACTTTCAACTGAGGGAGGCAGAGGAACAAGGTGACCTCCATGAATTAAAGGATGTTTGTTCTGCTCAAGTTGTGTCCCCAGTGCCTTGTACCCAGTAGGTGCTCAGTAAACACTTGAATGACCTGGAGAACATTATACTTAGGTAAGTCAGAGAAAGACAGATACCATATGATATCACTTATATGTGGAATCTAAAAAATAATACAAGGGAATCTATGTAGAAAACAGCCTCACAGGTATAGAAAACAAATTTATGTTTACCTAACAGGAAAGGAAGGGGGGAAGGGATAAACTAGGAGTATGGGATTATCAGATACAAACTATACATACAATAGATAAGCAACAAGGATTTACTGTATTTAGTGTCTTATAATAACCTATAGTAGAAAATAATCTGAAATAATATATAGATATAACTGAATCATTTTGGTGTATACTTGAAGCTAACACAATATTAATATTGTAAATCAGCTACGTGCTTGCTAAGTCACTTCAGTCATGTCCAACTCTTTCTGATCCTATGGACTGTAGCCCACCAGGCTCCTCTGTCCATGGGATTCTCTGAGCAAGAATACTAGAGTGGGTTGCCATGCTCTCCTCCAAGGGATCTTCCTGACCCAGACATAGAACCTGTGTCCCTTATGTCTGCTGCATTGGCAGGTGGATTCTTTACCACTAGCCTGCCACCTGGGAAGCCCTGTAAATCAACTACACTTCAATTTTAAAAATAAACATTTGAGTGAATGAGGGAAATGCATAGGACTTCATGACTTTATATGCAAACACATTTCTATTAATACATCGCTGAACAAATACTCATATACACATTTACACCCAATGTTCACTCAACAAACAATTCCTTAATATGCTCAGGATTGTGGACACAATCTATAACCAGCGGCCAGCCCTGCCTTCATGGAATTCATAGCCAAGTGCAGAGGAGAGAGATTGGTCAGTTGACTACATTCAGTCTAGATGTAACATCACAGATATTTGTGGGCACTCCTGTGAGCCCAGAGGAAAAAGCAAGCTTTCCACCTAGGGCCTAGTGAAGGCTTCCTGGAGAAAAAGACATCGCAACTGGTGTCTTAAAGAAGAAACAGAAGTTTTTCAGCCCCAAGTAATAATAATAAACAATACTAACATTTTTTATTTACCTGGAGCTGTTCTACTGGTCTATGCAAGCTCATTAAACTTTCATCAATAGGCTTATCGTAACTACTATATGTAAAACAGATAACTAATAAGGACCTACTGTATAGCACAGGGAACTCTACTCAATACTCTGTAATGACCTATATGGGAAAAGAATCTAAAACAGAGTGGATATACTGCTACTCCCTCTCTATTATGCCTTTGACTTTAGTTCCTTATTGCTTCTCTCTCTGACTCTATAAAAGAAACTGGCATCCAGCCCTCGACAAGAAGGTTATTTTGAGACATTAGTCTGCCATCTTCTTACTCAGACGGATTTCTGAATAAGGTTGTATTCCTTGCCTCAAAAATAAAAAAAATTTAAAATGTGGATATATGTATATGTAAAACTGATTCACTTTGCTGTACACATGAAATTAACACAACATTATAAATCAACTCTACTGCAATAAAAATTTTTAAAAAGAAAATAGCCCTATCAGGTGGGACCCACCACTGTGCCTATTTCCTAGATAAGAAAATTGAGGCACTGAGTGCTGAAAAACATTCCTCAAGGTCACAGAGTCAGTAAGTGGCAAAGCCAGGCTTTGAACTTCATCTCCAGTAAAATGTAGTGTGTGAACGAGAAAGCAGGAGAAAAACCAAGTATGACAGTATGAATTCCTAGTAGCCCAGGAACATAGGTATTTGCAGGAGGAAGTGGTCACGGTGTTGAAAGGTCCTCAGAGACCAGGGGCTTGGGGACGACTGGGAAATATCATCTGGAAGGCCTTTGGTGACATAGCTGAGAACTGTTTTTGGTGAAACAGCAGTGCAGCAGGTGGTGAAAAGTGAGGACGTTAAAGATGGTGCCAGTAGACAATTCTGGGGATGGAAGTGATGGGAGAGGGGAGATGAGGTTCTGTGCTAATGGCAGAGGGACTGCCTGCTGACACTGCCACAGGCCATTTACAGGGGCCACGACAACACCTCCTTGGTAGGCAGAATAATGGCCACCCAAAGATGTCCATGTCCCGCTCCCCAGAACCTGTGACTGTTAGGTTACATGGTAAAAGGGAATTAAAACTGCAGAATTAAGGCTGTTAATCAGCTGACTTTAAAACATTATCCTGGATTATCTAGTGGGCCCAATGTAATCACAAAGTTATCTTCAAGTGGAAGAGGGAGGATAAAGAAGTGAGAGTGAGAAAAAAAGAGATATGATAACAGAGGCAGGGTCAGACAGCTGCTACCTTGCTGGCTTTGAAGATGGAGGATGCCATGAACCAAGGAATGTGGACGGCCTCTAGAAGCTGGATGAGGCAAGGAGACTTTCCCCTAGAGCTTCCAGAAGAACACAGCCCTGCTAACATCTTGATTTTAGCCCAGTGAGACCCATGTCAGACTTGTGACCTACAGAACTGTAAGGTAATATCCTTGCTATTGTTTTAAGCCACTAAGTTTGTGGTAGCTTATTAAAGTATAGAAAACTAAGGTAGCACCTATAGATAATGTATGTGACTCAAAGCCCTGGGATACAAATACAAGTGCCCACGGGGCAGGCACACTCACCTGGGCATTGACCAACTGGATGAGCTTGTCAAGATTTTTGAACCACGTGTTGGCATTCTCGTACTGGAAGTCTGAGCCCATGGTCATCACAGTGTGTTTGGTGCGGTAGAGCTTACCCTGCAGGCAAGATGGGGGTATCCTAAGGCTAGGGTGTCCTGGCCCACCCCTGTGGACAGCTGTGTCTTGGTATATATGTGGTCAAGAATGTGAGTGCACAGGGCTTCCCTGGTGGCTCAGTGGTAAAGACTCTGTCTGCCAATGCAGGAGACATGGGTTCGATCCCTGATCTGGGAAGATCCCACATGCCTCAGAGCAACTAAGCCCTGCACCACACTCTCAAGCCTGTGCTCTACAGCCTGGGAGGTGCAACTACTGAAGCCCAAGAGCCTTAGAGCCCATGCTCCACAACAAAAGAAGCCACCGTAATGAGAAGCCCAAGTATCACAACTAGAGAGTAGCCCCCACTTGCCCAAACTAGAAAAATGTCCGCATAGCAACAAAGACCCAGTACAGCCAAAAACAAATGAATAAAATTATTTTTTTTAAATAAAAAGAATGTGAGTGCACAGAGGCATGGGGGGTAGGGGTGGAAGTGTGTCACATGGGAGCAGAGGGACACACAGAAAAAGAGCCACAAGCGGTTGAGGAATTCTCTTGGGCCTACCACCCAGACATGGGTACTGAGGTCCTGTGCCATGCTGTCTAGCAAACATGGTGGGGATGTGCTCTGGCGAAGGGCTCCACCTTTCTAATCAGAAATGCACACAAATCCAGGAGCAGGGTATGGTGATGGTGAATGGAATTTTACCTTCCCCCAGTGAAGGTGAGGAAGTGCTAGGGATTGTCTGGGCTGATAGAAGGGCCCAGTGCGTGTACACTGGAGGCATAGGTTCTGGACACCCGGTTACCTGGTCAGTGGCCAACTTCAGGAAGTAACGGACCAGCTCCTTTGCGTTGTACTCTGGGCTGCGCGTGTCCTCCACAACCGGCTTGTCAGCACACAGCATGTCCCAGCACAGACCTTCCGGCGGGTTGTACATATTGGGGAGCACACCTGCGGACCACATTAGGTTCAGGGGGTGGTCATGGCCCCTAGACCTGCCAGGCCTCACCGGGGATGGATTTCAGAATTTGCCAGGCCCAGTGCAAACTGCAAATGGTGGGCCCCTGTTCATAAACTACTAGGAATTTCAAGACAATGATAGCAGACCATAAACCAAGCCCAGGGCCCTTCTGAGCACGGGGGCGGCCCTCTTTCCACTCTACCACCTTACTGGTGAAGAGGTCAGCAGTGGGAGGTTTCAGGCTGGTGCTGGCCCGCCACACCTGCTCCATCTGCAGCGTCTTTTTCCGCACCTTCTTGTCTTGATAATCCAGGCGTCCAAAGAAGAAGCCGTCAAAACCCATCTGGAGATGGGGAGGGATGACGAGTGGGATGGGAGAACAAGAGAGGGCAGGATGCATAAGGGACCGGTCCTCTCATCACCAACCACCAACCTCTCACGCACAGGGAGAAAAACCAAGTCAAAGACCAGCGAGGCCCTCCAGTTCATTTCAAAGGCTGAGGAAGGTCAGAAGCCCTGCGGAAGCGCCGGGAGGGAGCAAGTCCAACGCTACAACCCACCTCCACCTTCCCCAGCTCTAGGAGGCCTTCCCCTTTCCGCAGCCTAGCAAGGGAAGGGGGATGGTCATGGCACAGGTAACGAAGCTGGCTGAAAAACCGCAGGCCCTAACCAGCCACCCAGCTTGGCCAAGAGCCAGGATCAGAGCAAACTGGATGGAATCAGGGGAGGGGGAAGACTCAGCTGGACAAGGGAGGCCGGGGTGTATGGGAATAGGTGATGAGGGTCAACCTAGGCTAGGACAGAGCAGAGCCAAGGCCAGAGCAAAAAGAATGGGATTCACAGGTCACCCAAGAGGCAGGGTCTTAAGTGGCGAGAGGGCCAGGGGTAGGGCCTGGTTCGGTTCGGGTGAACTTGCAGAAAAGGGCGGGGCTTGGATGACAGAGGAGGAGTCAGAAGGAATGAAGGGGCGGGCCCAAGAGATCTGAAAACCTGCGCGAACAGTGAAGCTTGCTCCCGAGAGTGGCCGAATGGGTCGATGTGCCAGGCCACACGGGGGCGCCCGTCGCTGCCGAACGTCTCCTCCAGGAAGCGCAGTCCGAGTGTCATCTGGTCGATGATGGCTCCGTAGTGGGTGGTCGCCTCATCGTTCATCACCCAGCCACCGTTGGCAAACTCTAGGCGTCCTGTGCCGGGAGGGGCAAAGTCCAAGTCAGTTGTCAGGGCCAGGAGTGGCGCCAGGGTTGGTGATGCCAGGGACGAGAAGACCTGCCTAAACGACCAGGCCTGAGAGGAGAAGGGTCAGGGGTCACTCTCAGGCCAGTGTAAGAGAGCTATGGAACACAATCCACTCCAGTGTTCTTGCCTGGAGAATCCCAGGGATGGGGGAGCCTCGTGGGCTGCTGTCTATGGGGTCACACAGAGTCGGACACGATTGAAGCGACTTAGCAGCAGCAGCAACGGCAGCCACATAGAGGCTGCAAATGGCATGATAAAATCTCAGAAGCCAGGGTGCTAGAGATAGAAGCTGGGCTTGGCTTCCTCTTTTCACTTCCTGAAGGGAGGCTCACCCTGGCGCACCAGTTCCCTCACGATTTTCTGTGTTGCATTTGTCTGCTGGCGCCACCAACGCGAGAAGAAGGCGATTTCCACATAGATGAAGCGGCGGGTGGGATTCGCCAGCAAGGAAGAGATGACAGAGTCTAGGATGTACTGTACACCCGCCGGCTGGATGTTATTGTAGACTGTGGGCACAGGGGTCAGGCAATCAGAAATCAGCAAGCCAAGGGAAACATTCTTAGACACAGGAGCCCAAGCTGGGCGTTGCCCCCACCCTGATTGTCCAGGCCTGAAAAGGAATTTTAAGGGCTCCGCGGGACCATGGGAGTCCCAGGGGTCACTCCCCACCCTCCTCTACTCACTGCCATAGAAGTACTGGTCCACCGTCTTGAGCCAGCCTACATCATCATGTGTGTGAGGCACCAGGTGTACATTCAGCATGTCCGGCTTCACCTTCGGGCATGTCTGCACAGGGACCCCAAACACACACTCACTCTGTCAGTAACCCCAAGGTTAAGAGGCAGGCTGCAGTGGGGGGTTGGGAGGATATAAGGTAAGTCTTGATCTAGAAGCAAGTGACAGGTGGGGATCGGCTCCCCTAAGAAGGACACACATAGTTGTGTCATAGATGTACTCCCCAACTGACAGAACTTCTCAGAGCACCTCTCGTTCATGCCCTCGGAAAACACTAGTAGTAGCTCATGTTTATTAAGCATTTGTTAATACCAAGCAGCCACCCTGGGACCTGAGGGCAACATTATCTCCAGTTTTCAGATGAGAATACAGAGGATCAGAGAAGTGAAGTGACTTGGCCAAGGTCACAAGTGGAGAAGTCAGGTTAAAACTTCAGGCAGCTGACTCCCAACTCTCAACCAGTCCCCACCACACAGCCCGCTCGTGTAAATGCTTGCCAAGTCCAGGTAAGCCAATCTACAGAAGCAAGAGACAGACACAGACAGCCCCATTCTCAGACTAACACAGCCAGTCTTCTCAGTAACACAAAGCATGAACCAGATCACACTGTCATATTAGCAACCATTCACTGGGCACCCACAAAACAGACCCACGCACACACCTCCGACTCTACTGGAGGCTTCACTATGGCTCTTGTACATTTCCGCTAGCGGGCCGCGCTCACCTTGTATCCCGCCGCCCAAGCGCAGGGCGCCGCTAGGAACAACACGAAGAGGGAGGAGAGAGGCGGGAGCGGTGGCCGCAGCGCGCGGGAGCTCGTCCGGGATCCTACCGCGCCCCGGCAGCCGCCAGCGCGAACCCCTGAAGGCCGCGCGTCACCAACCATGGCTCTGCAGCCGCCGCCGCCACCGCCTCCACCTACCGGGGTTCCCCGGCCAGGCTGAGGCCGAGTAAATGCTCCGCCTCCAGAACACGACTTGGCCAATGGGCACAGGCGGGGGCGTGCCCGAGGCGTGACCACGTCCATCACGAGACCAATGCCGTAGCTCTGGGTACAGCTGGGGGCTCTAGGAGCGAAAGAAGGCACTGGGGCGTCACACCCTCAGGGTGCTGCTTTGGCCAGTGGAGCCTTTAGCGTCTTGTGGCCTCTATGTGACCGGAGTGCCCTATAGTGTGCCCCCCACCACCACCACCACCGGCGCATAAGTCTCAGATTTTCCCGCGGATGCTGTTTGCCTTGGAGGTAGAGTATTGCCTAGGATTCTAGGGTATTCCATCGACCTTCAGGGCTATGGTTTGCAAAGGACCTAAGTTGGCTAGGAGCTGAGGTTAATGGGGGCTCTGTTTTGTCCTATGGATTGAGACGTTAAATAAAGGAATTACCCTTACAGTGCTGAAGACGGGAGACCTCCAGCCTTGTTCAAGAGATATCAGTGTCCTCCTGTGAGCAGTGAGAACCTGACAGGTAGGGGAGAACTTCCTACCTTCCCCAGTCCCTACCAGTCCATCCGATGTGCTGACATTACCCTCACTCTTCTGAGAAAACCAAAGCCCAGATTCCTTAGATCAGCAGAGCTATCTTCTGAGTTGTCAGAGGGCAGAGATCACTGTTTAGCCTCTGGCAGCTGGCTTAAGGCTTGAGTCTTGCGAAATAAGCAAATGAACTAACCAAAAGGCTCCAGACTGGGGCCCCACCCCAGACCTGACTGAGTGGGAAGGTGGAGCCCTTCCCTCTATTAGGACAAACAGCCCCCATGCACAGGAGAGAGGGGTCGCAGAGAACAGCCAGAATGCAAAACTTTATTAACGGGTTTCAACAAGAAAATGAGTGGGTACACCTAGAAACATGGATAGCGTCTCCCCTGGGAGCAGGCAGGGCAGGAAAAGGTGGGGGTCGGAGGTTAGGCCCAGGGGATTCCTCTCTCTGCTCCAGCAGCCGTGAGATCCCAGGGTCAGGGCCAGGTTCCCTCTGTCCAGCTGCAGACCCAGAGACTGCCTCGCCAAGGGAAGCCCAGCACCGCAGCTGACGGCAGGAGGCTGAGCAGCCACAGGTGAGGCCTAGGGCAAGGTGGCTAGAGAGGCCCAGGACGTGACCCCTCTAGGCTGACATCACCAGGGGGCGTCATGGGCTGAGGGTTCTGCAGATATGACATCACCACGGCAGAGATGGACAGCCTGAGATGGGAGAGAGGTGTCAGTCCAGGATGGAGAGGCGGGGGGGCTCCCACCCCTCCCCCAGGAGTCCCTCCCTCCCCAGACCCAGCCTCACATGAAGCTACTCATCATCTGCTTCGTATCCTCAGAGCTCCGGGAGTTGGCAAAGCTGATGAAGGAGCAGTAGACAGCGACCCAAGCACACCACTTCAGCTGGAAGAGGTGGGTGGACAGATGGGTTAGGTCAGTGAGAGGCACCCCAATGAGCCATTCTCCCACCGGTTCCAATCCCAGTTTCACCTGTTGCAGCTCCAGCCTTGATCCCCAGGAGTCCCTCAGTCTCAGCCTCCCAAAGCTAACCTCAGGTACCCAAGTTCTGGTCCTACTCCCTGAACTGCATCTCTGACCCCACCATGTCCCCTCAGGCCTAAGAAGCCTAGCCCTTGACATCCCCCATCACCCTAAGGACCTCACCAAGTTGCCTTAAAACCTCAGACCAACATCCAATGTGCCCATCCTGACCCGGACCTCTGGCTTCACGACAGCTCTGGCTTTCTCCACTTAGCATCACCCGAGCCCTGCCCACCTTGAGCATGAGGCCGCACATGCTGAAGATCATGCCGAGCAGGTTCATGTAGTCTGGTGTCGGATCATCCAGGGCTGGGTTACACTCGCTCGGTGGGGGCTTGTACCTGCGGCAGGCTCAGGGTCAGGGGCACTCGACTTCTACCCCTAGGGTGGGCAGATGCTTCCCTGGGCCTCCAACCCACAATCTGAGACCCATCCCCATTGTTAAAAATAAAACCACAGGTCCAAAATGGAGTCATTTATGCTAGGCCATGCCACTAAACTGGGGCTTACTACCTAGCCTGAATGGAGCGTCAGCCTCCTCCAGAAATGTAGTCTCTGACATTGTAATCATCCTTTTTTCTGTTTATGACTTCCTTGCCCTACCTTTAAAAACCTTTCCGTTTCTATAGGCCTTTAAGGCTCCCCTCTACTTGTTAGACAAGATGTTGCCAGATTCATGAATCCTTCAATAAAGCCAATTAGACCTTTAGAATTTACTCAGGTGAATTTTGTTTTTCAAGAGATTTGGTAGCAGCAACAGGATCCAAAGTGAACCTCTGACATTCAGGGACAACAAGGAACACAAGGAGGGGTACCATGAATCCCCTTCTGAGTTCACGGTCTTTCTCGCTGGATCTGGAGGCCATGGGTAAGTTCCTCTCAGTTCTGAGCTCTGCTCTCTTTGTGTCATGCTCCCGACCTAACTGGCTTTCCAGCCAGTTCCCCATTTGTCTGGAATCACTAGTTCCATGTTGGGAGCTGCTGGTGGTTCTGACTACAGTTCCTCATTTGGCTGGAAACCCTAGGCCCTTGGTTCTGTTCCCAGATTCCTTGTTGGGCCGTGCTGGCGGTTTGGTCTGCAGTTCCCCATTTGTTTGGAATCAGCCCACAGTCCCCATGTAGGATCTACTCCTGGTTCAAGCCTTTCTCCAGCCCCAGGTTCCACGTAGGCAGTCAGTGATGGTGTGCACAGGGCCTTTTTCTTGGCCAGGCCACAGTAACTGGTTATGGCTGCAGTGTTACAGTATTCATGTCTGTCTGTCTTCCTTTGTGTAGATAAAGGCCAGCCAAGAGAGATGGGAGCATCTCTGACTCCACCATGTCCTTTAATGAGTCTACCCATTGGCACACCTGCTTATTTTTATGACCAAGAACTATAATCTCAGAAGCTGTAAATATCTACAAAAATGGCAAAGTATGACTAAAAACAACCTAGAATTACTATGGCTGTCATGGGGAAGGTTTCCCTGAGACAAGACTGCCCTTGAAAGTGAGGGTTTCAGGACTTCCCTGGCGGTCCAGTGGTTTAAGTCTCCAAGCTTCCACTGCAGGGGTCTCAGGTTCTATCCCTGGTTGGAGAACTAAGAGCCTGCATTCCATGGGGCATAGCCAAAAAAAAAAAAAAATCCTCAACCAGACAAAGCTTGCAAAACAGCAACTGTACTTCCCTGATAGGGCAGTGGGTAAGAACCCACCCATCAATGCAAAGAACACGGGTTCCATCTTTGGTCTGGGAAGATTCCACGTGCTGTGGAGCAACTAACCTGTGCACCACAACCTCTGAGCCCGAACTCTAGAGCCTACGAGCTGCAACTACCAAGCCTGTGTGCTGCAACTGCGGAAGCCCATATGCCTAGAGCCTGTGCTCCGCAACAAGGGAAGCCACTGCAATGAGAAGTCCGCATAGAGCAGCCCCTGCTCGCTGCAACTAGTGAAAGCCTGCACAAAGCAACAAAGACCCAACACAACCATAAATAAATAAAATTTTTAAAAAGCAACAGACCTTTTATAAACCGTTCCTAGAATCTTCCCTACCCCTACTGACTGGTCTGTTATTCAAACATGCAAAACAAAGAAAGGTGAATCCGACCGACTTTAAGACACTTGCTTGGAAGCCCTCCTCCTATGGTGCTTCGGTTCCATGTGATAGTCACCTAACCTGCTCTAGTGGCCCTGTTTGCTCACAGATTATCTCCTGAGATTAGTGGATTGATAAAAATACAGAAGAGAGGATAGGAGACCACCAGGCTGATGGAGCCAATGACCACAGCTGAGCACTTTGAAATGACCTTAGAGTAAGACTACAAGCAAAAATTCTCCAAGTTGTTGGTCTTACAGTTACAACAGCTCCAAGACCAGAGAGCTAAAATAATGCCCTCCTAGGGGTCCGCCAACAAAACGCTGGCCCAAGGACCAATGTCTCAAATGTAATCAACTTGCCCCCATATCTGTCTCCTCAGTATTCCGAGGGATTCTCTGGTAAGCTGTTATCTGTAATCCCCTTAAACAGCCAAGGGGAAAATAAAATTAAATCTAATGGGAAACCTTATCAAATTCTCGATGATACTTATTGTTGTTCAGTTCTGTGACTCTGTCAGACCTTCTCTCTGAATGCACCTGCCTCACACCGCTTGTTCCCTCTTCAGCAGGAATTCTCAAGATTGCAGGCCTTCCTTTGGTCCCTCACAGCCAAGCTATGTGCTGAGACTCGCACGTGTTTTCCTGAGATGTTGTTCAGTCACTAAGTCGTGTCTGACTCCTCGTGATCTCATGGACGACAGCATACCAGGCTCACCTGTCCTTCACTATCACCCAGTTTACTCAAATCCATGTCCATTGAGTTGGTGATGCTATCCAACCATCTCATCCTCTGCCACCCCCTTCTCCTTTTGCCTTCAATCTTTCCCAGCATCAGGGTCTTTTCCAATGAGCTGGCTCTTCGCATCAGGTGGCCAAAGGAATGGAGCTTCAGCAACAGTCCTTCCAATGAATATTCAGGGTTGATTTCCTTTAGGATTGACTGGTTTGATCTCCATGCAGTCTGGAGCTATGTTTTCACCCCATTCCCTTAGGATGACAACTCCCTCAGAGTGAAAAAGAGGTTTCCTAACTGGAAGAATCTAACAAAAGTTCAGAGAGAATTTCTACCTCAACCAGTACAAAGGACTGGGGGACTTCTGACTGAAAAACATTCTTTTTTCACTATGTGACGTAGCCCCAGTCGATCTATTTAGGTAGAGCTCTCCTTTCTAAGTTAAAAGGGCTAAGACATTTTGTTTCCAATGGGGACTTCACCTTAAAATTTCCTGACCAACGTGAACCAGATCTTTTATGTTCTTACAATCTGTCCTTGACGGAGAGGAAGAATTCCAACAAAAGTCCCTGAATTTAATTGAGGTGTCTCAAAATCTCTGGGTACTTTCTTTCTTTCTTTTGGGCTGCACCAAATCTACACTGCTGCGCACGGGCTTTCTCTAGTTGCGGCAAGCTGGGACTACTCTAGTGTCGGTGGCTTCTCTTGTTGCAGAGCGCAGGCTCTAGAGCTCCAGCTCGGTAGTTGCAGTGCACGGGTTTAGTTGCCCTGCGGCATTCGGGATCTTCCTGGACCAGGAATCGAAATCCTGGACCACCAGGGAAATCCTCTGTGCGTTATTTCTAATATTGACATTGCAAGAATAAAAAATACAGAGCTTATAAAGATTCAGAGACACATAACTAAACCTCTCCCTCAATTACATCAATATCCTCTGAAGCCTAAAACCACACAAAGCCGCACACCCACAAGAGAAGACCTAATGTCCCAGGGCTAATTAGGCACGCCCTATAGAAGCCACCACAACATGCAGATCCTGCCAGTCTGGAAACCTAATGGGTGAGGATGGTGACTTGTCTATAACTTAAGAGCCTCCCCCAACTCCAGCCTCAGGGGAAAGTTTCTTTTGTTTTTTAATTTTTATAGGGAGTATAGTTGATTTACAATGCTGTGTTATTTCAGGTGTCCAGCAAAGTGAATCAGTTATACATGTTCATATAGCCACTCTTCTTTTGATTCTTTTCCCATATAGGTCTTTACAGAGCACTGAGTAGAATTTCCTGAGCTACACAGTAGGTCCTTCTTAGTTATCTATTTTATATATACCAGCGTGTATGTGTCAGTCCCAATCTCCTGATTTATCCCTTCCCTCAGGAGCTTCTGGTGGCTCAGCAGTAAAGAATTCACCTGCAAAGCAGGAGACACAGGTTCAATCCCTAGGTCAGGAAAGTCCCCTGGAGAAGGCAATGGCACCCCACTCTAGTACTCCTGCCTGGAAAATCCCATGGACGGAGGAGCCTGGTAGGCTGCAGTCCATGGGGTCGCTAAGAGTCGGACATGACCGAGCAACTTCACTTTCACTTTTCACTTTCAAGCATTGGAGAAGGAAATGGCAACCCACTCCAGTGTTCTTGCCTAGAGAATCCCAGGGACAGTGGAGCCTGGTGGGCCGCCGTCTATGGGGTTGCACAGAGTCGGACATGATTGAAGCGACTTAGCAGCCAGTATGCTTGCCTGGGAAACCCCATGGACAGAGAAGTCTAGCAAGCTACAGTCCATGGGGTTACAAAGAGTTGGACCAGACTGAGCAACTAAACAACAAGCAGGACTCAAGGGTTATTAGCAAAGTTATTTCCCCCTTCCCAGTTGTCCCAAACCTGGAACACCATTTTGTCATAAATTCCAGCAGGCTCAAAACACTGTTGTGGATCTTTTTCAGCCTTTTGCAGTATCTCTATAGATTCCAACAGCTGATGTCCATCTGCCTTAACTTGGAACAATTAGCAGTAAGCCTGGACACTCGTGCCTCAAGGGTTCACTGAGGCCCCTTCAGATTTCTCCCAAGTGCTCCGTCAAGATGTAAGGACCCACCAGTCCCCAGGAAATGAGCTCTTTCACAACAGGTGGATGACTGCTTACTGTGCTCAGTAACCAAAGACACATCCATAAAAGATTCCATTTATCTGCTAAAAAGTGATGGAAGAACTTTTCATACTGTGGTATGGAGAAGTCATCCTAGCTAAGACATGACTGGGCTTAAACTTTATGCTCATTAGAACAGACAGTCTTGTGGCCTCTCAGACAGACATCTGCTTTAACCATTAGACCAAAAAAAAAAAAAAAAGTGCAGTTATCAGACTGTGCAGAATGTCCACTTTGAAGAGGGGATAAATGTTCTTTCACCTTATCCCCACAATACCAATGTACCAATTCCTTTGAATATGAGGTTCCCTTCCCTGACCTAAGGTCATGCTGTCTTGCTGTGTATGTGCTAATCTGTCTCTTGAAACCCTGAAGCAATGTACCCATTGTGTCTGATGTTTGTTCTTTGTTCGGACAAGACAGAACTGTGCTTCAGGCATCCAAATGGAGCCGGGTAGCCATGTTAATGCATCAGTGAGGACTTGAATTTTCTGAACTGTATCAAATTTAACCACACCACCAGCTATTCTTAAGACGGTATCTGCTAGCAGCTGCTAACTGCAACCTTATGGCCTCAACATCTTCAGACCCCAACAAATCCTTGCTTAACAAGCACCCGTGTATCTTGCCGACTCTAATCATATTCCCCTTTTTTTTTTGACCATACCTGCAGGCCTGCAGAACTTCCCTGACCAGGGATAGAACCCATGCCCCTTGCAGTGGAAGCACAGTCTTAACCACTGGACCACCAGGGAAGTTCCAATTATAATTCTTGACAAACAAGTTCTGTAACTGAGGTTTTTGCCTGAATAAGCCTCTGCCATACTGTAGTCCGGCAAAACAATTCAAGTGCTTTTGAATCTATGTTTCCTGGGCCATAGGCCTCCGTTTGGCTCAGATAAAATTCTTATTATAGGTTGGTTATTATTTCAGTTGACAAAAGGAACATAAACTCTTCAAGGGAAAATTAACAATTATCTGTAGATAATGTTCATTACCTAGTGCTGAAGGAACCCAACAAGGATCAGGCTAATCCAAGAATTTCCTAGGCCTACAACTAAGTGACAGCTGTGTGGATTTCTAGACTTGATTGGCTACTGTAGACTATGGGCTCCTAATTTTTCCCTATTCATTTCCCCACCCAATGACCTTACTAAACTTCTAGTCCCTGAGCCCCTTTCTAGGGAAGATATACATAAGTAGGCTTTTCTGAAGAGTAAAAAAAGTGCTTTAAGAACCACCAGCCCTAGACCTACCTAATTATTCAAGACCTTTCACTTTATTTGTGCATGAAAGAAATAACCAAGCCCTGGGAATGCTCACACAAGAGCATAGCAATAAACACAGCCTCTTTCTTCTCACAGCATTTAACTGGATTCAGTTGCCAGTGCCTATACCAACTGTCTTGGGTTACAGCTGCAACTACAAAGTTAGTAGAAGCTTCAGTAGATCTAATCTGAAGTAACAGCATTTATTTATAGACTCCTCACGCTGTCCAAAATCTTCTTAACTCTTGGGACTTCTCTGGTGGTCCAGTACGACTCTGTGGGCCCACTGCAAGCAGCTTGGGTTCAATCCTTGTGGAAGGAACTAGATCCCACATGCCAAAACTAAAAGATCCTGTATGCTGCAACTAAGACTTGGAATAGCCAAATAAGTAAGTAACTAAGTAAATAAATAAATATATATATATATGCAGAGGGGGCATCTCCTGATCTCCCAAATGTATTAAAAAGGCAAACAAACAAAAAACCGGTCTTCTTAACTCTGAATTGACTCAACATGTCTCTGCCAGCATATTAACCTTCTATGAGATCCTTTTGCTTCCTCCACTTACGCAACATCTTAAATGTTGCAACACCTTTAACTTGCTACATCACTACCCCTACTGACAAAGATAAGCCCCTTAACTGTCAGGTAAGAACATCTTGATATAATCTTGTTTGCTGATGGGCCATACTCTAAAATGAAAATGAAGAAGGGACACCTTGTTCCCAAACTGATTATGCTATTACTAACCATTATGAATTACTTGAAAAGGAAATTTCCCATAAATGAAAGTGGCCCAAAAAGCCCTTACCAGAGGGCTTGTTAATATTTTTACCAAGAATCAGTATGCCTTTAGGATTATCCATGATTTGGAGATGTTATGGAAACAAAGGGGTTTTCTGAAGTCCTCTCGGGCCCCCATCAAAAATGGGCAATAGGGACTTCCCTCATGATCCAGTGGTTAAGAATCCACCTGCCAATGCAGGGGACATGGGTTGGACCCCTGGTCCTGGAAGATCCCACATACTGTGGGGCAACTAAGCCCGTGCACCACAACTCTGAGCCCACGCTCTAGAGCCCATGCTCCGCAACAAGAGAAGCCACCACAGTAAGAACCTGAGCACAGCAACCAGAGAGCAGCCTCTGCTCACCGCAGTAGAGAAAGCCTGCGCGCAGCAAGAAGAGCCAGGGCAGCCAAAAATATAAATTAAAAAAAAAAAATTTTTTTAAAGGCAACAAGTAAACTACTCTTACTTTCTGAAGGTAAGAAATTACCTGTCATTAAAATTGAGACTCACACTAAAAGGACTGAACCAGAGTTCAGGAAATGCCCTAGTTACGTTTCATGCAAAGACAGCAGCAACAGAATCTATAAATATCATGGCATTGAGAATTCCCTGGCGGCCCAGTGGTTAAGACTCGGCACTTTCTCTGTGGTGACCTGGGTTCAATCCCTGATTGGGGAACTAAGATCTAGTTTACAGAGCAGGAAAAATAAATAAATATTATGATACAGATGGATGAAGACCATTCTGCCTCAGCAAAACATGACCTCTCATTGCCAGACCCTGGCCATCTTGATGCCCTTGTAACATCAGTCTGTTCCTGAACAGAGAAATTAAGATGGGCAAACAATGGTTGTAAATTAGATAAACATTCAAGGCTATGGGAAACCCAAGATGGCCACGTGGTTCTTCCCAGCTCCCTGACAAATCTCATTTTTCAGTTTTTGCATTCCTTCACCCATCACAGTGCATTTTAAGATGACTCAAATGACGAATAGACATGGGTGGGGAGACAAAATCACAAAAGCAGTTTACCATCAATGTTTGACCTGTCAGGCCTGCAATCCTGGAAGAACCATCTGTGTTCCCAGAGGCCTCAGACCTCCCCACCCCGGACCTTCTGAGCACCTACTGCTGGACTTTATCCAACCACCACCCAGTATGGGTTATCAGTACGTTCTTGTTACTCTACACATGCTTTCCTAATGGGCTGAAGTCTTCCCTCGCCACAAGGCTAATGCCCTCACAATGGCAAGGAACCTGTTAGAAGATGTGGTTCCAACTTGGGGTCTACCTTCCATAGTCTTCAGGGACTGAGGCACCCACCTCACTGGGCAAATCGTACAAGCCTTAATGAAAACCTTGCAGACTCCTTGGAATTATCACTCTCCTTTTCACTTATCATCAGGCAAGGTAGAGAGAACTAATGGGATCCTCGAAAACCTCTAGACTGCTTAAACTACTGAACTCCCTTGGCCTAAGATATTGCCTCTGGCCATGCCAACTGTTGCCAGTACCCTCTATGAAAACATACACTCACTCCACATGGAACAGTCACCAGTAGACCAATGTCCATTGCTCTACAACTTTCTGCTGATCCCTTGCTATCTAACGTTAATAGGACCAGCTACTATAAGTCTTTCACATCTTATGCTATCATTAACAGGTTTAAGAAGCCCTCCCAGATCCCAACTCAAAGGATCCTGTTGGTCACAGACTGGAGCCTGCTGACTGGGTATTCTGAAAACATCATCAGAGGAAAACAGCCCTCAAGCCCCATGGGAAGGGACCTTACCAAGTGCTCCTGACCACTGACAAAGATGCAAAATGAGAAGGCACTGAGCCGTGGGTACACATCCCACAGCTAAGGAAAGCTCCGTCAGACATCCAGTCCTAAACAGACGCTGGAGACCTCTGAATCAAACTGATGAGGAAGAGAATAGCTGGCGTCAAGGTGGACTGCTTCTGTCCCAGACACCAGATCAAGACCATATGTTAACTAGACTGAAACCCTTCTTCTTTTTCTTTTTTTTACTATGGTTTTCACCTGGAAAGATGATGTTCTCACCCTTATCTCCCAGCCATTGCTGAGGAAAGTAAGCTTTCAGACCAATGGATTTGACATTAAATATTCCAATCTGGGGGCTTCCCTGGTAGCTCAGTGGTAAAGAATCTGCCTGCCAATGCAGGGCACACAGGTCCAATCCCTGATCCAGGAAGATCTCCACATGCCGCAGAGCAGCTAAGCCCATGGACCACAATTAATGAGCCTGGGCTCTAGAGTCCAGGAACCCCAACTACTGAAGTCCACATGCCTAGAGCCTGTGCTCCGCAACAGGAAAAAATCACTGCAATGAAAAGCCCTTGCACTGCAACCAAGAGGAGCCCCAACTTGCGGCAACTAGAGAAAAGCCCACACAGCAACAAAGACCCCCCAGCTCAGCCAAAAATAAATAAATAAATAAAAATTCCAATCTGAGACTTCCCTGGCAGTCCAGTGGTTAAGACTCTGTACTACCAATGCAAGGAACAGTGGGTTTGATCCCTGACCAGGGAACTAAGATCTCGCATACCACACTGCACAGTCAAAAACAAAAACAAAAAAATTCCAATCTATTCATGATGCTAGAGACCTCCTGGTCCTCCTTGTGACCAGCTTTTCCTTCTGTTCTCAAGGTCACAGGAAACTACAACCAAACCCCCTGAAAGTTTCTTATGCAATTCAACTTTCACAGCCAGAACAACCTATACCTTGTTTTTCCCTTTCTCCCATCATAACCGTACATACTCAATTAGACACAATTAACTGGTAAATCTCACTGCACTTGCACCCCACATTCTCATGATAATCTAGATCAGATCTGCCCCCACTCACTAAGAGACCTCACCAACTGCACCTATCTTGGCAAGGTGTTTGGAGCAACACTTCATATTTCAGGCTGGGAGAATCTATTCCCAAATGTGCTGAAAACCTGACTGACATCTGGCTTGAATGGGTAACTGCAGTAATCCCTGTGAATGAATCCATTAACAGTACCCCCTAATGGAAATGGTCTGTGCCCCGATAGGGTCAGTCTTTGTCCATAATGGTTATCATTCTCCTTTAGCCTCTGAATGCCTAGACAGCCAGTGCACAGAGGGCAATGCCTCTTAGGTTACTAAACTGGGCTCCTAACTTTCCACAACGGAACTAAGACACCTCATTGGTCAAGTCCCCTGGATTTACATCATGAAGTTAAAAAGAATGATAAGGATTTCATGACTCAGGATTCGTGTCCTTTGGCAAGGCCATCAGCCCAAGAAAGATCCTTAGATTCTCTGGCCAGTTGTTCTTTTATAACAGAACAGCCCTTAATTAGGGGCTTACCTGGTAGCTCAGGCAGTAAAGAATTTGCCTGCAACGCAAGAGACCCAGTTCAATTCCTGGGTCAGGAAGATCCCCTGGAGAAGAGAATGGCAACCCATTCCAGTATTCTTGCCTCGAGAATTCCATGGACAGACCATGGGGTCGCAAAGAGTCAGACACGACTGAGCGACTAACACACAGTCTTTGTTTATCTTTTAGCTGAGCAAGGAGTGTCTATGCTGTGGTCAACACCACCTGCTACACTGGATTACTCCTCCTGGGGAAGCTGAAACTCAATTACATAAGATCACTGAGCAAGCCAGCTGGCATAAGAAGGTAACTCCTTCAAGGGGAATTTTTTTTTCTTTTTTTTCCTAAACCAGGGATTAAACCCTTGCTCACTGCACTGGCAGCACCAAGTCCTAACCAGCACACCACCAGGGAAGTTCCAGTGGGAACTCTCTTTCATGTATTTGATTTTGCCTGGTTTTAATCCTGGAGAGCATGGCTCCAAAGTGCACTCCAAACATTGCTAATTATCCTGCTTATTATAATCATAATAATCTCCTTAATGCACTGAATTAGGCAGCATATTAAAAAGCAGAGACATTACTTTGCCAACAGAGGTCTGGCAAAGTAATGGTTTGCTGCTGCTGCTAAGTCACTTCAGTCGTGTCGGACTCTGTGCGATCCCATAGATGGAAGCCCACCAGGCTCCCCCGTCCCTAGGATTCTCTAGGCAAGAACACTGGACTTCTACTCAAATACATTGTTTTTCCAGTAGTCATGTATGGATGTGAGAGTTGGACCATAAAGAAAGCTGAGGGCCAAAGAACTGATGCTTTTGAACTCCGGTGTTGGAGAAGATTCTTGAGAGCCCCTTGGACTGCAAGGAGATCCAACCAGTCCATCCTAAGGGAAATCAGTCCTGAATATTCATTGGAAGGACTGATGCTAAAGCTGAAACTCCAATATTTTGGCCACCTGATGCAGAGAACTGACTCATTGAACAAGACCCTGATGGTGAGAAAGATTGAAGGCAGGAGGAGAAGGGGACGACAGAGGATGAGATAGTTGGATGGCATCACCAACTGGATGGACATGAGTTTGAGCAAGCTCTGGGAGTTGGTGATGGACAGGGAAGCCTGGTGTGTTGCAATCCATGAGCTCACAAAGGGTTGGACACGACTGAGCAACTAAACTGAATGCACTGTATTCTCTCAAAAGCTTTCAATGCATAATCACAGCCACTAATCATCAAGCAAAAGATCTCCCTATGACTAGAACATCAGAAAAATAACAAGAGAATAACCAACTCAGAGACTGTGAACCTGAAGCCAGCAAGGACCTGTGACTATCACAGGGGTTAACTATGAATAGCCTGCAAAAGAACAAAACTGAGAGAACCTCAGAGTAGCAGCTGAGAGTGGCGCTCATGCCTTAAGTTTTGATCACGTCTCTCAGTCAGACAGACTCTGATTGGGAGCGGGGAGGAGGGAAGAGAGAGAAGATTTGTTAAAAAGAATACCACAGATCCAAAAATCTGTACTTGGCCAAGCTACCAAATCGGGGCTTAATATCTAACCTAATAGAAGCTTCAACTTCCTCCAGAAATGCAGTCTTAATCGGTCAGTCACGAATTTTCTGGTCAGCACCAATGAGGCAGTCTGTCACATGGGCTCTCTCCCCTCTCCATCCTTCAAAAGGAAAATGAGGTAACCCCCACCTAATAAGACCCTTTTCTCCCCAAAAGGAAACTAATATAATCTGAAATCATCCTGTTTATGACTTCCTTGTCCTGCCTTTAAATAACACTTTCCTTTCTATAGCTCTTTAGCGCTCCCCTCTACTTGCTAGATGGGATGTTGTCCAATTTATGATCATTTGGTAAAGCCAATTATATCGTTTAAATTTACAGCTGAACTTTTTTCTTTTTTTAACACCATGACAACTAGGAGCCTCACCTCAGCACTTTGTTGGGCCTCCGTGGGTCCGACATATTGTTCGCGGACATAGCGAGTCAGAAGTCGCGCCTCTTCCGCTGCGGGAATCGCAGCTTCCGGCAGCTTCCGGCAGCTTCCGGCAGCTTCCGGCAGCTTCCGGCAGCTTCCGGCAGCTTCCAGCTTGGAAACACAGGATAGTTTTTAGAGTAACACTCTCAGCCCTCGCGCTTCCGTTCCTATCGACGGTTACCGGAACTCCCCCCAGCCAGGGGACAGAGAATTCGGAGAAGCTAAAAATGCTCCTAGAAGACCGGAAGTGGGGAAGGAAACTAGGAAGCTGGAGACAAGTTTCAGTGTTTCCAACACTTATTTCCAAAGAGCCTAAATGTAGAACCCGGAAGTGAGAAGTAGGAAGTAGACTATGGAGGACAATAGTAAGGTTACACCCTCCCAGGGCAAGGAATGCTTCCGTGCCGGCGCGTGTAAGGTGGCGAGGAAGGGGAAGCCGAAGGATGGCTTTCCCTGAGCCAAAACCGCGGGGCCCCGAGCTGCCGCAGAAACGGTTGAAGACGTTGGACTGCGGGCAGCGGGCGGTTCGAGCTGTGCGATTTAATGGTGAGCGCCTTGATCTTTCCGAGTCCTCCTCCCGCCTCCTAAGGTCGACGGCCCAGTAACCCCCCCTGGTATTCCCCAGTGGATGGCAATTACTGTCTGACTTGCGGCAGCGACAAGACCCTGAAGCTGTGGAACCCGCTGCGGGGGACGTTACTGCGGACGTACAGCGGCCACGGCTACGAGGTGCTGGATGCGGCTGGGTGAGCCGGGGGGCCAAGGCGGGATCGGGGCGCTGAGGCCAGGAACAGAAGTAGATGCTAAATATTCTGTGCTCTGCCTTCTAGCTCCTTTGATAACAGCAGTCTTTGCTCTGGAGGTGGGGACAAGGCGGTGGTGCTGTGGGATGTGGCGTCAGGGCAAGTCGTGCGGAAATTCCGGGGCCACGCGGGGGTGAGTGCAAGCAAGAAGGGGTCTCATTAAAGCAAATCTGATTAGCATGTGGGTGGTAACAGGGATCCGCTCCGCCCCCCCCCCCCCCACGCAATTACAGCGCAAGGATCCTTCCCCATGGCCCCCACTTCATCAAGCCCCATCCTTGCAGTTCCCCCCAACTCTTTGATCTCCCTTACCCTTAACCTTTTTCCCTTGCTTTAACTTGCACTGGGAACCCTGCTTTTGTCCTCATCCTCTAAGCGGCAGTTCCTGTTTCACAGAAGGTGAACACAGTGCAGTTTAATGAAGAGGCCACAGTTATCCTGTCTGGTGAGTCCAGGGCCTTGGCAGGTGGGCCCAGGAGACTGCCTCCGCCCTCTAAACCTGATCCACCTTCATGCTGGCCTTACAGGCTCTATCGATTCCACCATCCGCTGCTGGGACTGTCGCTCTCGGAAACCTGAGCCAGTACAGACGCTGGACGAAGCCAGAGATGGTATATCCAGCGTGAAGGTGTCAGACCATGAGGTCCTCGCAGGGTGAGTGGGACCAGGACCTTGTCGCTCGCCAGGTGCCACCGAGGTTCACAGTTGTCTCTGTATTTAGATTAAAAAATCTACTCTCCTCATTGTGCTCATAAGGCCCTGCATGGTCTGGTCTCTGTTGTGCTCTCAGCTTTTATGTGGTTGTTGTTCAGACACTAAGTCGTGTCCAACTCTTTTTGACCCCATGCACTGTAGCACTCCAGGCTTCCCTGTCCTTCACTATCTTCTGGAGTTTGCTCAAACTCGTGTCCATTGAGTCAGTGATGCCATCCAACTATCTCATTCTCTGTCGCACCCTTCTCTTGCCCTCAATCTTTCCCAGCATCAGTGTCTTTTCCAATGAGTCGGCTCTTGGCATCAGGTGGCCAAAGGATTGCAGCTAATTTCTGTTAAATATACCACACATGCTTCCACTCTGGGACCGACATGCAATTGCCCTTTCTCCACCTGGACTGTTCTATACTACTTGGAGTGTATCTGAGCACCTCCTACAGGTCCCATTTTTAGTCAGCATACAGCAGTGAACAAGATAGAAAAACAAGGAAAACCCCTGCCTACATAGATTTGACAGTCTAGCTGCAGGAGACAATTAAAAAAAAAAAAATTCCCATGCAGGGCTGCCCAAGTGTTCCCACAACCTGAGGGAGTGCTGATCCCACCACTGGGGGTGTTTGGACTGCTTGGCCTGTCAGCCCACCCAGTTCCCACACATCCCCCCCTTGAACTGAACATGGTTGGCTCCTTTCTCAGCCTCAAGCCTCAATTCCAGTGTCACCTCCTGGGAGCTGATGCCCCTCAGTCCACGAGGTTCCACTTTGGCAGCAAGTGCTCCTGGCTTGGTAGCAGCTGTATTCCAAGTCTCTGTACAGGGTCTGGCCCAGAGAGGGAGCTCAGTGGAAAGCAGAAACAGATGGAATGGGACTTGATTGGCCCTTGGGTCTGTGTCTTAAAGCCATTGCCTCAGAATTCCTTTTTTTTTTTTTATATTTATTTTTAATTTACTTATTTGGCTGCATCGGGTCTTAGTTGCAGCATGTTGGATGTAGTTCTCTGACCAGGGATTGAACCCAGGCCCCCTGCATGGAGAGCTCAGAGTCTTAGCCACTGGACCACCTGGGAAGACCCAGAATTCCACTCTTGAGTTCACGTCAGTGTGTTTTCCGTGGCCGATCCTAAGCATGACGTGGCAGTGAAGGGTACTGGGAAGGATAGGTGCTAGCCTTGCCCTCGGGCCCCTGGCCAGGTGAAGAGGATACAGGGACACCAAAGCTGGCACCCTGGACCTACAGGCCCCTGCAAGTGCTTCAGCTGCAGCCGCCCTGTCTTGCAGTTCCGTAGATGGCCGGGTGAGGCGCTATGACCTGAGGATGGGGCAGCTCTTCTCAGACTACGTGGGCAGTGAGTGTGGCTGGTGCTGGGGGGCAGGCAGGGAAGGTGGGGACAGCCCAGGGGACCCAGCCTGACATGCCTGCCTTCCCCTGCCCCCAGGCCCCATCACCTGCATCTGCTTCAGCCGGGATGGCCAGTGCACCCTGGTGTCCAGCCTAGACTCTACCTTGCGGCTTCTGGACAAGGACACAGGGGAGCTGCTGGGCGAGTGAGTCCTCAGGAGCGTGGGGCCCCTCCCCCACCCCCAGTGAAGCCCGCCCCTAACACCCGCTCTGACTCCACTCACCCCCAGGTATACGGGCCATAAGAACAAGGAGTATAAGCTGGACTGCTGCCTGAGCGAGCGCGATACACATGTGGTCAGCTGTTCTGAGGACGGGAAGGTGTTCTTCTGGGACCTGGTGGAAGTGAGCCTCCCCACCCCCACTCCACGCTGGGGTGCCTGCCTTGTCCTTACCTGAGTCACTCTCAGGCCTGAACGGGGGGTGGTGTTCTGTTAGAACTGGGGGCTAGAAGGAATGAGAGAATGAAGAAAGAAGGGCAGTCCTGGCAAAGAGCACAGCACATGCCAAAGCTTGGAGGTGTGGCACCCATGTATCGGTCAGGAAATGGAAGTGCTGTGGATGGCAGTGGTGGCAGCAGGATCCAGGTCAGGTGGGGCCACTGGGACTGACCCTCGGGGAGGGAGGGTGGTGATGGCATCTCACCCCAGGTGAGATGGGGCTGTAGTTGTTTAGGAAATCGGAGCCACGTCTGAGCATCCCTGTGATTTCCCCCCGTGAGCCCTGTGAGCTCTGTCCTGATGTGTCTCA
Organism: Bos mutus; assembly: GCF_027580195.1. NCBI lineage: Eukaryota > Metazoa > Chordata > Mammalia > Artiodactyla > Bovidae > Bos > Bos mutus. The sequence goes on along the minus strand of NC_091623.1, from coordinate 52,852,812 downwards.
GCCTGGTGGGGACGTCAGAATGGGAACTGACCAGCTAGACTTCATGGGGTCAGGGCTGGAGCTTGGCTACAGAAGCCCCTTAGAGGATGAAGGAACTGGAGGGCCCTGGAGAGTTGAGGAGCCAGCTCTCCCTTTGGGAACTCAGAAGGCACCAAGGTTTTGCCTACGTCTCGAGGGTCCAGTAGACTGGCAGTCATCCTGCAAGGGAGGGCACGTGAAAGGACATTTTGCAGGTGGAGAGAAGAACCCAATATGTTGAGACTTGACTGCAGGGTAATAAAAGGAGGGAGCATTGAGGCTCTCAGGTGGGCTGGTGGAGCCCAGATGGCAATCTCTGGGCACAGTCTAAAGGCAGAGCCAAGAGGATTTACTGACAAAAGGACTTGAGATGTACGAGGAAGATCCAAGGTGTCTGACCTGAGCACCTGGAAGGACAACTGACTGATGGGCTCAGTTTGGGACTGATTAAGTTTGCAATGTCTGGGAAGCAATTAGAAGCATTATAATGGAAACCAGGGGAGAGGCGGCCAGGAGGAGGGAGACACACTGATGACCACTGCCCACCCCTCGCTCCACAGGGTGCCCTGGCGCTGGCCCTGCCTGTAGGTCCCGGTGTGGTGCAATCGCTGACCTACCACCCCACAGAGCCCTGCCTGCTGACTGCCATGGGGGGCAGCATCCAGTGCTGGCGGGAGGAGACCTACGAGGCTGAAGGTGCCCCAGGCTGAAGCCAGGGGACCCACTGCCAAGGACAGAGACACAGCCTAAGGAGGACCGCTGAGATCATTTATTCTAGACATGCTGCTGACCAAGAAGTGGGGAGGGGCTGGGTCTGCAAACTAATAAATAGAGGAGGGGGGTGAGGCCTCCCTGGGGCTGCACCGTCCAGTGTTCAGTCCTCATTCTTCTCGGGCGTGAAGGCATCTACCTTCTGGGCAAAGGTTTCAGCCACAAGCAGCGGGAAGACCAAGGAGGCATCAGCATAGACCTATGGAGGGAACCCAGGTGAGCCAGAGGATCCACAGCTGCAGCCTAGGAGACCCTGTGCTCCAGCTGGCTGGCTGACCCTCACCTTGACAGGCTGTGCATCCATCCGGATCTTGCCCCATGAGACAGCTTCATCTGGCCGGGCGCCTGAGTCAGAGCCATCAAACTCCTGGGCAGTGTTGATGTAGACGGCATAGTCAGCGCCATTCCGCTGTGGGGAGGAACAGGATGGGCTGGTCAGCCAGACAGACTCCAGGGCAGGACACTAGCTAAAGGCACAGGGATGTGTCCCAGATAAAGGAAGCCCTTGGTGGCCTTCACTCCAAGGGAAGGGCTCCATGTCAATAACTGGGCCAAGTGGGAGTGTCATGGGATGCTGGGCAGTGGGCGGCTTTGCTCCAGACTCACCTAGGTAGCAAGAGCCCACCCACATCTGCCACCAACTCTAGAGAAGACTTCCACACCTCTTCCCTCTCTATGGTCCCCATCCCAGTCCCACTGTTTGTTCCCCACACAGCAGCCAGAAGGTGCCTATGAGCACCTGAGTGGCCCTCAAGGCCTCGCACTTTGTGGCTGTCACCTCTGGCCTCACCTCCTCTCACTCTCCCCTTCACTGGCCTCCAAGATGTGCCTACATCAGGCACCTCAGAACCTTTGCACTGGCCAATCCTGCCAGAAACTCATCTCACGCCCACTCCTTAAGTTAACCACATGGTTCATGGGAGCAGCCCCTGAAAAACCTCTGCTCACAGGTCACACTTCCCAGGAAGTGTTCCCTTTTCTGAATAGCATGCCTTTCTCCTGCCCTCTCATCGTCATCCCTGATTCTTCTTTGTAGCCAATACTGCCACCTGATGTACATGTCACCTTGTCACTGGTTTGCTGTTCATCTCCCCACTAGAACATCAGTTCAGGAGGGCAGGTATCTTGGCTTGTCTAGTCCACAACTGTTTCCCAGCACATGGCATGGGCCTAGTACACAGGCCTGTCTGCACAGCAGGCACGAGTACCACCCCCCACTAGGGGCCACACAGTCTGCATCCCTGCTCACCATGAGGTTGGCATTGGCGATGTGGTGCTTGACCATGCCACCACCCAGGATGATCATCCCCGTACGCTTGGCGAAGATGGCCTGTGTGTTGATGAGCTTGAGGTCTGGGGGAGAGGGCTGAGTCAGGCCACCGCAGGCCCAGGCAGCCCTCCTCCCTTGCTCCTCTGCAGCCCCAACATCTTACCCTCAACAATGTCCAGGACCAGACCTGGGTTCTTATAGGAGTGGAAGAAGATCATGTCACCCAGCGAGCCATCTGTGAGTGCCGGGCTCAACACAGGAATATGGTTCTAGGAAAGAGCAAGACGGGGGGGCCGGATCTAAGCCCTGTAGGTGCAGCCTGCAGGTGTTTCCTCTCTGCCTGATTCTGGGCAGGGAGCTTAACTTCACTTGGGCCTGGCACATGAAGAATGGTATTCTTGTTTTTCTGATTGCTGGACCCCAGAGCCTCTGAGGAGCATGGGGCCTTCCAAGAGTCCCCATGGGAGCTGCTAAGTATTGCCCAACTGCTTCCCAGCAGTCTAGGAGTAGAGCCAGAATGCCAGATCCACAGTCAATAGCTGTGGGACCTCAGACAAACTGCCTAACTTCTCTGTTTCTGAGGCTCCTTATGTAGGAGCAGGGATGAGGAGACTAGTACCAACTACCCAGGTGGCTGTGAAAATGAAACAACACATGCCAAAGCCTGGCATTTTTGCCCCCGCCGGTCCCTCACCTTCTGGGCCCAGTAATACACGGACTCTGGGTTGTTTATCTCCTTGCCAAGCCGGGCGATCATCTTGGAAGGTGTCCACTTCACACCCTAGGAGGAGACATTGGCTTCAGGCAGCAGCGCCCCTGACGCACCCTCCCCCAGCCCCAGGTTGCTCCAGCCTCACCTCTGTGTTCTGCTCCAGCACCATCTGGTCCAGAATGGGCATCAACCAGTCCTCAAACTTGCAGTAATTGTCATTGGGCACCAGCAAGTTTCCAATCCTGGGGACAGAAGGTGGATGGGCATCAGGGCCCAGGACCCTCAGCCTGCCTCCCTTACTCAGCACCGCTCAGCCCCCACCCACCCACCTGTTGATCCCGTTCTCACGTAGCTCCTTCCCCCTGAGGCTGAACTCGCCCAGGTATGTGGGCGCCAAGCACTTGATGAAATCCTCCTCCACACCCCCAGCTGTGGTCACCAAGACGTCCACCTGCAGCCACAAGGCAGTGAAGTTATCCCAAGCAGAACTCCTAACTCCCAACTCTCATCCATTGACCCCTGTGGGGAGCTCTGCTGCAAAACAAAACTGACCCATATCTTCCTGTCTCACTTAAATGACCAGTAACCTTATTGCCCATTAAGACCCAGAGAGCCCAAGGCCACACCCCCACCAGGTCCCACCATGTTGTGCTGCACGAGGTAACGGATAGTCTCACGGATGCCTGAACTGATGAGGTTGGATGTGTAGCCCAGAAAAATGGTGCAGCCGGTGAGTGGGCGTCGGCTCTGGGTCAAGTCTGCATGTTGGTCTTCATCCTCGGATAGCGGCTCGAGTTTCTTCTCTATCTAGGTAAGGGCAGAGTTGAATTAACCTCTGGCTCCAAATTCCACCCCAAGGACCCGCGGCGGGTTTTGGTGTCAGACTCCCCGCCCAGGCTCTGACCACTCAGGGACAGAGAAACACTTCTACCTGGTACAGGGGAAGGAACACCCCTGTGTAGGCTCCGCCCTGTTCACAGCCCAAGTCTCAGGTCACATGCTTAGGCTTTGCCCCTTTTCAGGAATCCGAGAGCATCACTTTTTCAGGCCCGACCCCTCTCCCCACCGGGAAAAGCAAACCCAAGCTCAGGTCCGGGCGGGTGTAAGGGTCCACCTCCAATTCCTGGCTCAAATGCACTCTCTAGCCCAGGCTCCGCCCCTTCCATAATACCTTCACCTGTTACCTATAACGCCCGCTCCCCGCCCCAGAATCAGTCCCAACCACTCCCCAGCACAAAACTCCCGGGCCCCATACTCTCTCCCACTATTGGACGAAGAACACACCTCCCAGAGAAGTCCCGCCCCCAGCTACTGCTGGATGCTACTGGAGGCCACGCCCCCTCAACCCAGGAAGCCTCACCCAGGCCTCACCATGGCGTTGACTTGCTGTACCGCGCGCCCGAAGTTGGTGGCTTGGAAACCAGTGGTGCTGAAAGCCTCTAGCAGTGCGCGATAGTCCACGCCACGGTTGAAGTCGTAGCCCCGGACCTGCGCGGTCTCGAACGGCAGTGCCGAACTGTGCTTCAGCACGGCGGCCAGTGCCGCCGCGGGCACCTCCCTCTCCTGGGGACCCTCCATTGTCCTGCAGCTGCACTCTCAAGTCAGAGCCGCCCCAGGCCAGCCCTCTGGCGGCCTCGAACTGCTCTAGGCCCCGGCACGCACTTCAGTAGGAGATTCAAGGCCTGGGGAAAACCTGGGGAGGGCCGGAAGATGTTTGATCACATGACCCGCCGCGCCCGGAATCAAGGGTGCGGCCATCTTGTCTTGTACAGTCCGTAATACGGAAGCCGCGGGGAGCCATTATTTATATTCCGTATGTTCCCAGCCGCCGATGAATGATTTTTACTTTTACTGCCGCCTGCTGGAAACCCACCGCGTTGCGTGGAGCTTACCGGTTCGTGTCTACCCTCTCAGAGAGAGAATGGTTTCTCAGACGTTGCCGTTAGACGGAATTCGAATCACCAGGAGGTATCAGACAGTTTCTGCCTCGGAGAGTCTCTCGTCAAATTGGAACAGTGATCGCTGTTCGTGTCTTGCAAGTCTCCTGAGCCTCCATATGCAGCATAACCCCTGGTCTTCTGTCTCTGGCAGCTGAGCTGCCATATCCTCTTTGAAGTCTTCCTTGACTTTCCTCTGGGTCAGGGATCTCCTGTGGGACCCAGGGCTGATATCTCTTTCCCTCTAGCGAGCCTGTGAGATGCTAGAGGGTGGGGGTCTATGATCTTATGGGTCCTCCTAACCATACATAGGGTTTAGTCCAGTGAGACCCCTGTAATCACTCACTCTACAATTTATGGAGTCTGCACTATATACTGTGTGCTTCCCTGGTGGCTCAGTGGTAAAGAATTCATCTGCCAATGCAGGAGACACGGGTTTGACACCTGGGTCGGAAAGATGCCACATGCCTCCGAGCAACTAAGCCCATGTGCCACAATATTGAGCCTGGGAGCCACAACTACTGAAACCCACGTGCCCTAGAGCCCATGCTTTGCAAGAAGCCACCAAAATGAGAAGCCTCCACACCACAATGAAGAGTACCCAGAGACCGGGTAGCAATGAGGTAGAAATATTCCAGCACTGCCAAAAATAATAAATAATTTTTTAAAGAAAAACCCTCTTATTGTGGCTTCCCAGTAAGAGTAATACTCGGGCTCTTCCCTGTGGCCTAAGAAGGCACTGACTTGCCTACCCTCATCCCCTACCACTTGGCCGCACTCACTTTTCTCCAGCTCCACTAACCTGACTGTTCTAGAGCCCAATAAGCTCTTTGCTGACCAAGGGGCAGTGCACTTGCTGCTCTCTCTGCCTGGAACACCTGCTTCCCCAGCTCCTCCTCCTCTGGGCCTCAATCCAAATGTCACCTCCTCCAAGAGGCCTGCCCTGACCACCTGCTCTTGCTCTTACCTTGCTTTTGTTTTTCACAGTGCAGGATATATTCTGTTTGCTGCTGTTCATCCCTCCCTGCCATCCAGCTCTGTGAAGGCAGGATCATGTCTGGTTTCACTGCTATTCTTTTCAGTCTGTGCAGTGCTGGGCACACATTGGGATCTCAGCAAAAATGGATGAAACACACACAAAGACGTCAAGGTGATCCATGAAGAATGAAGGAGGGATTGAAAAGGATTCAGAGAGGACAGTAGGTGCCAGACCAGGCAGGGCCCTGTGGGCTGTAGTAAGGAGGGTGGGTTTTATTCTCAGGGGCTGAAAAACCATAGGAGAGTTTTTAAAATGAAAAACTGATTTATTTTCTCCAATTTATAAAACTGTGGTAGAATACACATAACATGAAATTAACATTGTAACCTTTTTTTTTTTTTTTTTTTTAAGAAAGAAAGCTCTGTAGTCTGTCTCTTCTTTAAAAGATACTTATTTGACTGCACTGGGTCTTACTTGCAACATGTTGTATCTTTAGTCATGGCAGGAGGGATCTAGTTCCCTGGGATTGAACCCAGGCCCCCTGCATTGGGAATGTGGAGTCTTAGCCACTGGACCACAGGGAAGTCCCCCACTGTAACCATGTTTAAGTCCACAGTTCAGAAGCATTAAGTACCTTTACATTGTTATACAACCATCACCTCCTTCATCTCAAGAACTCTTTCATCTTCCCAAACTGAAACTTTGTACCCATTAAACACAACTCCCCATCCCCCCTTTTCCTCAGCAACTGGCATTCTGCTTTCTGGGATTTGACTACTCCTACCTCACATAAGGGGAATCATGTATTAGCTGTCATTTTGTGACTGGTTTATCTCACTTAGCAGAATGTCCTCAAGTTTCATCCATGTTGTAATGTGATTTAACAGATCCCACTGACTTACTGGAGTAGAATGGGGTCAGGCTGTGCAGGGCAGGGGAGACCAGGCAACTGCACTGGTCCAGGCAAACTGAGATGGGGGGGCAGGACCCCAATGCTACCAACAGGGTGGGGAGAAGTGACCAGTCTGACAACCTAATTTGAAAGTTCATCTATAAACTGCACGGTGAGCTCTGTTCAATACTCTGTAATGACCTATATGGGAAGAGAATATTAAAAAAAAAAAAAAAACAACTGGATATATGTGTATGTATAACTGATTCACTTTGCTGCGCAGAAACTGACCCAGCATTGTAAATCAACTATTCCAATAAAAAATTATTAATTAAAAACAAAGTTGTTCTGACGGCTCTTGATGAAGGATTAAATGTAGGAATACTGGAAGAAAGGAATAAAGGAGTTAAAGATTGGAACCAGGGCAGTTGGGTGGATGGTGGTGAATTTGGGGGATGGAGGTTTGGGGTTGGGGGAGAGGATCCAGAGTCCAACTTTGGCCAGGTTAGGTGAGAGACAACTGAGAGGTGGGGGTGATGGACCGAGGAGGGAGGAGGGTCCTCATGCGGGTCAGAGGTCAGGGAAGGGGCTGGGACACAGGGGAAGCCATCAGTATAAGTGAGTGAATTGAGTCATCTGTGGATAAGGGCCCTGGGTCATGAGTATAGACAGACACAGGAGAGGCAGGGCTGCACCTGAACCAGGGTTCACGCTGTGCCTCCTCATGTCAGAGGAGGAGCCAGTTAGCAGGGGATCAAGCAGATCTGTGAGAGCCCGGGGCTCCTACACTCCCCCAGTAAAGGTGACACATGACAGAGCAGCCACTGGGCCTCCTGGGGCAGGGACCCCTTTGGCCTCGACAGCTGCTGTTGCCGCTGGTGACATTTCACTCCGTGAATGTCCTGGCTTCAAAGTCTCTGCAGGCATTGTGGGGGGTTGGGGGGGGTGTTGGAGAGGCTGGGCTGGGGGAGGGCTCCAGAGTGGGGCCGCAGGAGGAGGACCGAGCAGCCAGGAGTCAGCCGGAGTCTTCAGTTGAGGTACATGGTCCTGATGGGTTGGGGAGCAGCCACCCCCATGCCTCAGGCACCAGGGACATAGGAGGAGGCAGGAGCTTGGGGTTTGGGGTGCAGCCTGCTGCCTGTGGCTCTGCTCACCCTCCCTCAGATGTCCAGCAAGGTGACCATTGGCAGTGACATTGGGCAAGCCCGCCGGGCCGTGGAGCAGCTGCGGATGGAGGCAGGCATTGACCGCGTGAAGGTGAGGACCAGGGTGAGGCGGGCGCATCTGAGAGAGCAGGGCAGGTGGACGGCCCAGCCCAGGTCGGGCTAACCGGGCTGGTCTGCAGGTATCCAAGGCAGCTACCGACCTGCTGCAGTTCTGCACAGAGCAGGCCAAGAGCGACCCCTTTCTCGTGGGCATCCCAGCCGCCACCAACCCCTTCAAGGAGAAGAAGCCCTGCGCCATCCTGTGAACCCTGCAGCCCGGACCGCCCAGGGGGCCTCAATAAAGATGAAGTGAGTGCTCCTCAGGGCATGGCTTGGCCAAGCTTCCGTGGTGGACTTTGGGTTTGTAGGGACCAGGTGTGGGGTGTGCCTGGCCCAGCCTCCCTCCTCACCCACGCCAGGGTCACGGCCACAGAGGCACACCCTGGACCCTGAATAGAGGAGCATGCCCCTCCCTCACCTACCCCTTCCCTGACTGCCCCCCTCCCCACGGCCCAGGGGGTAGCATTAGCAGACGCCCGGTCCCTCTGCCCAAACACCCAGGGTTAGAGTCCCGATCTATGTATCAGCGCGTGTCACACACACACACACACACAGTTCACACACGCAGGTACCATCATACAGACAAGTGCCACTTCTCAAGTGTCTCCCTCCCCCTCACAGAAAGCACAGGAGACGCAGTCTCGATCCCTGGGTTGGGAAGATCCCCTGAAGAAGGAAATGGCAACCCACTCCAGTATTCTTGCCTGGAAATCCCACAGACAGAGGAGCCTGGAGGGCTACAGTCCATGGGGTCACAAACAGTCAGACACGACTGAGCAACTAAACAACAACAGCAAACCGCATATACAGCCTGACTGGCCTCCCTGGGGACATTCGGGCACACATGATCCCTGAAATGCACCCGGGCAGGCACAGGCGCACCCAGAACCCGCCCCCCCCACCCCCCCACCACAAACGCACACACAGCAGTGGCTGTCGTCCAGGCTTTCAGGCCCCATCTCACAGACACACACCCACCCCTGGTACCCTGGCCCCAAGCAGGGAGGGACAGAGCCCTCAGGTGACACCAGGCTCATACTCCAGGCCGGAGCACCAGTACAGCAGGTTTATTTCTTTGCTCTCAAGGCAGAGCCTGCATCCAAATCATAACAAAAACAGGGCCCGAGGGTGGGGACCAGCCCCCTTGGGTGGGCCGGAACACAAAGCTCACCTCCCCTGGCGTGGGGCCCAGCCCAGGGACCCCACATGGCCATGGCCAGGACCCCTTGTGCCATAGGCTTGTGGGGCAGGGCAGAGGCAGCACCAGCATGGGGGAAGGTCCCCGCCCCCGAGAACAGAGGTCATGGCCCCACCTGCCGGTAGGCAGACCCACATCCACATCCACCTGCTCAGGCCTGCAGCCTCCAGACCTCCAGTGACAGGCCCCCAGAGGCAGCCACCACCAGGTTGCCCTCGGCACAGATCTGTGAGGACAGGGACAGGAGGAGTCAGGGGTGCTCTCGGTGGGCGGGGGCGGCGCGTGGGACAGGGCCTTACCCCATTCAGCACATTGTGGTGGCTTCGAGTGCAGATGGTCCTTGGTGGGTCTGTGGGCACGTGTACCTGGTGAGGGGCAGTGGGCAAAGGTCATGGGACGTGTCCCCGACAGTTGAGGGTGGGTAGAGAAGAGGCACTGTCCTGGGCCCTCACCCGGATGGTCTTGTCGGTGGACGTGGTGTACAAGGCCCCCAGGGAGTGCTTGATCCCCGTGATCTGAGACCTGTGGCCCACATCAAAGGACTGGGGGAGGGAGGGACAGGTGACACTCAGGTGTGGCTCTCCCTAGGCCAGTGCCCCACTGCCCCCCAGGGGTTAAGAGGCGGGGAGGCAGCCCAGGGAGAGTCGGGCAGGGGCGAGGGCCTCGGCAGACCCGGACAAGCTGGAAGCAGCCACTGCGGTTGGCAAAGACGTGCAGTAGGCCCTGGTTATCGCCAGCCCAGAGCTGAGGTTCCTGGTAGGACATGCAGAGCAGGTAGGAGTCCAGCTGCAGGAGGGACGGAGATGGAGTGGCTCAGGCCAGTCCAGGCCACTCCACACAGCCCCGGCCCCCTGGGCCCCCGGGGGATGGCCCACCTGCAGCCGCTGCAGGACACTGTTGGCCCGGCGGTCAAACACCACGAGCGTGTGGTCCTCGCTGCCTGAGATGATGTGCCGGTCGTCTGCCAGCAGTGCCAGCACGGCGCTGGAGTGCAGCCGCCGGCTCTTCAGCAGGGCTGGGCCAACTTTGCAGGTGAGGGGCCAGGGAGGAAAGCAACATCAGAGCCCCCTCGGAGGCCCCCCTGGACCCCAGATCTCCATCCTCTGTGGCTTCCTCTGGGGGCCTTCCAGTCCATCACCCCATCCCACGTGGAGACAGGGCTTCCTCTGCCCCTAGTATCCCCACGCAGCAGTCACCTTGTGGCCCCCAGCACAACACAGGCCACTTGGAGTGGCCAGCCTCTGGTTGTGTGATTGTTACCCAAGTCAGACTGTGAGGACCAAGTGTTTCTTTTCCCAAAATGACCCTGGAGACCCCAGGCAGCCCTGCTGTCCCCACCTAGGCCCCAGGGCCCACCTCTGGGATCGTAGACGGTCACCTTCTTGTCATAGGTGCCGGTCACCAGGATATCTGGCCGGTAGGACAGGCACAGAACAGCTGCCTTGCCCCTGGGGACACACAGACCACAGAGCTGGGGAAGGGGCCGGACAGAGCACTGCCCACCCAGGCCCTCCTGCCCAGGTCCCCTCACACTTTATCTCGCCAAACTGCTGCCCGTCAGCCGCCATGTCCCAGAGCTTCACTGTGCTGTCCCAGGAACCGGAGCACACTCGGTGGTCCAGCGCTGCCAGTGACCACACCCAGCCCTGTGGGACCAGACCCATGTCCTGTGATCTTCCCCATTTCACAGAACCCAGAGTGAGTCAGCATGAGGAGAGATTAGAGCTCAGGTCTGCGGGTCTGACTTCAGAACCGAAAGACCTGCACGTTGTTGTTGTGGTTTACTTGCTAAATCATGTCCGACTCTTTGAAATCCCATGGACTGTAGCCTACCGGGCTTCTCTGTCCATGGAATTATCCAGGCAAGAATACTGAATGGATTGCCATTCTTTCTCCAGAGGAACTTCCAGACCCAGGGATCGAACTCATGGCTCCTGCATTGCAGGCAGATTCTTTACTGCTGAGCTACCAGGGAAGCCCAAAACATGTACACCCCCACCTAATAATGTTCCTAAATCAAGTACTGCAGAGCCTTAGCACCAGCACAGGTTGAGGCCACATGACAATGTGATTAAGAATAGGACCTCCACAGAAATTCTGTGGTGGTCCAATGTCTAAGGCTCCAATGCAGGCGGCCTGGGTTTGATCCCTGGTCAGGGAACTAGATTCCACGTATCTGTAAACCCGACATCTGAGCACCTACTCTATATGAGCCTGAGTGAAGCTCTTAATGCATAGTCACCTCATTCAACCTCATCCTAATTGACACTGGACAGAAGCAGTAAGTGAGGCCCAGAGAAGTCATATATGACTTTGACTTTACCCAAAGTCACACAAACAATAGCAGACCAAGATTGAAATCTATGAGGTCTGGAACTTTCCTGGGGGCACAGTGGATAGAAATCCACCTACGAATGCAAGGGACACAGGTTCAATTCCTGGTCTGGGAAGATTCCACATGTCAAGAAGCAACTAAACCCACGCACCACAACTACTGAAGCCCATGCGCCCTAAAGTCTCACACTGCAACTACTGAGCCCATGTGCTGCAATTACTAAATAAACCTGCTCTCACCTAGAGCCTGTGCCTCGCAACAAGAAAAGCCACCGCAGTGAGAAGCCTGAGCACTTCAACAAAGAGTAGCCCCGGCTCGCCACAACTAGAAGCCAGAGCGCAGCAATGAAGACCCAGCATAACCAAAAAATTAATAAAAATTAAAAAAAAATAAATCAATGAGCTCTGGTGCCAAAACCCATGCCCTCAGCCACAGTAGCCTGCCCAGGCCTCCTAGCTCCTACCTTTGCCTGATCTCCTATCCCCTCACCTTGTGAGTGCTGTTCTTCTGGGTCCCCAGGGTCTTGACCAGAACCCTGCTGGGCTCCACCCCCAGCTGCTGCAGGTCCCACAGGTTGACATTGCGATCTCGGGAGCCAGACAGGCAGAGTGTCCCACCCTGGGAGAGGAGTGAGGTGGTGTGGTAGGGGTCACCCTGGCCCCCCACTGCCAGGCCCTCCACCAACCCCTGTCTCACCTGAAGCAGCAGCACCGAGTCAATGGAAGCAAAGTGCCCATCGGCTAGGCAGAAGTACTCAGCCCTGCGCCCATCATCTGCCCAACGCGACAGGTGCTGCTCCAACTCAATGCAGGCCGTCGGCCAGTCAAAGTCCTCCTCTGTGGGATGCAATACCAGGGTCCCCAGTGGGCAGGAACCCTGCCACCCACTCCAGCTTTCCAAGCTCACCACTGGCTTCTGGGGAGCAGAAGACTTGGAGAGAATCCCACTTGGATCCCTTACCCCACCCAAGGAAGCCCAGGCTCTAGCTTTGGGACCACCAGCCCACCCACCTGCCATGCAGGTCTAAGGCTGCTCCTTACCGTTTCCAGATATTGGGTAACTGGAGCCCCAGGATCACCTTCCCAGGCCTCATTCTCCAACCTCAGGATGTTAAAGTCCTGCCTCATCCCTGGCTGTGGTCCAACCTCAGCTTCACCCTCCCTACCCCTTTGGCTGGGCACAAGAGTTAGGACTACATAACTAACCCTTCTTGTTTTGGCCACCTGAACCAGACTCATGGAAGTGTTCCCCAAAATCAGTATCCCAAACCTGGGACCCTTGTCAAGGAGCAGAACCCAAGCCCTTGACCCAAACATCTATATTTTAATCAAGCTGTTCAGTAAAGTCCCATCAATTCAAGACCAGCAGGCTGCATTATCCTCTAGGGACCAAAGACTTTGGTGGCAGAAGGAATGACCACCAGCCCTTGTCTGAGATCACAGGTTAGACCCTGAACTTGAGGATCTGTGACTGCTGGTATCAGAGATCCCAACCTCTAAACCATAGCTTAGGTTCAAGGGTTGTAGGCTCTGGACCTGTGTCCATGTCTCACCCTCACCTAGGCCAAGACTCTAGGGGTAAGGGACTTTTACATTACCAGTTGCTGCCTTAGCATCTACACCCAGAACCTGGGGATTCTTGGTCTTACTTTGAGCACCAAGCAGCCTGACAGCCTGAGACTTTAAGTCGCTGTAGCAACCCCCGGCCTGAGAATCATTGGATCTTGAGTTCAGGGACCCCAGTTATCCAGGTAGATTTCTATAGCCTCAGGATCCCAAGTATCTGCCTCATGGTTCACCCAGAGGTCAGGAGCTTTGGTACTACCAGTAACTACCTCAGCCACCCTGAACCAGGACAGCCAGGGAGTTTTCTCCAGTGGGTGTGCTCACGACACCCTAGACCCCTTCCCCCTCGCCCCAGGCCTGACTTGGGCAGGCGACCCCCGGGCGCGCGCACCTTCCACCACTGGGTAGGGCGCCCGTACGCGGCGCTGCGCGCGTAGCCTCCAGGTGACACGGTCACGCACGAGGTCGCGCAGCGCGTGGCAAACGCGTGGCAGGACATGGAGCACGAGGCGCGCGTCGAGGTAGGCGCAGATCTCGAGCAGCAGCTCCGGGGGTAGGCTCAGCAGGCCCGGAACTGCCACAGTCGGGCCCTTGGACGCGGCCCGCGGTTCCAGAGCGCCAAAGGACACCGTGGGCGCGGGCAAAGGAGGGGCGCGCGGGGGTGCCAGCCCGAGTTTTGGAGGACTGAGCACGCGGGCCACGTAAGCCTCGGCCTGCGCGTCGGGGTCAGGCTCCAGCTCCGGGTCCGAGTCATCGTCCCAGGCGTGGGGATCGTCGCGCGGCCCTGGAGGCAGCTCCATGGCGACCGGGTGGGCGCGGCTGGCCCTGCTCTGTCAGACTCAGAGCCCGCGTCCTGTCTCCTAGGCAGCACGAGGGCACTTCCGGCGCTGCCTGATGACGTTAGGCGCCAGCCGGAACCAAGCAACCCGCGTGGAAACTGGTCGCGTGCTGGATGCGGGCTCCTCGGAAAGGTCTAGTTCTTAAGCTGCGTCGACCTTGGACTGGAAAAATCCTGATTCCTGGTTCCTGCGTTTATTAAACTAGCATGTCTGATGTTGCTGATGCAAAGGGCCATTGGACTCTGGTTTGAAAAACACGGCCCTAAAGCACTTCTCACAGACACGGAACCTAAGAAATAAATTTCTTTTCCTGGTTCGAAGTCTAGGCATGCCAGTGATTCCTGTCTTTTCTTAGCGACCCAGAAACACACTGCAGAGCCCTCGGTGAAAGTTAAACAAATTCTAAGCAGCACTAGCCCGTTCCCTCTTCTGATATCCACGTGGCTCTTTGCTCAATCACCTTAGCAGAGTACCCTAAGTACCCAGAGTACTGTAAAACTGGTCATTTTCCAAAACGTACTTTCTCCCCTCCCTCCACTGTATTTTTCTCTATGGGACATACCACTGTTTCACTGGTTAGCTTTATTTTTTCTAAAATGCACACACTTAAATGAAAATTGGTTGTGTCAGCATTTAAAAATTTCTTCCAGGTTGATGCAGGTGATCGTTGGGTTGTACAGAGGTTTCAAGATTTTATCCTGAGGCCTCTGCATACCCAGGTAAGAGATTTTTTATTTGCCTTTAATTGTTGTGCATGTTTTCCTGGGTCCCACAGCCTTGACGTTGGGCTGAGCATTATACAAATCCAGAGTTGTGAAACCAGCCCAAGAGTGCTGCAAGGTCTTGCTCTTTGCCACTCAGTTTAGTCTTTAGCCCATGGTGATTTTGAATCTGTGCTGTAGTGAGCTCCCAGACTGCAATTATGTCCCAGAGACTGTGTTGCATGTGCTATATTACCACATTTAATGTTTACTCTTACTTCCCCACTCCTCCAGTTATTTCCTGACCTGATTCCTGTACATCCCATTTCTAAAACTTTCCAGGCCCCCCTCTACATCTCTTCTCTACTGCCAAAACCCAAGGACACAAGAGGCCAGATGGAGACCAAGGGTTTCACAAGAAACTGATCTTTACTCAACAAAGTTCTACACAAGTGGAATCTCACGCCACCTTGGCGCCAGTCCCCAGCACAGCACAGTAACAAATGGACAGACCCTGGAGCCCGCAGGAAGAAAAGGATGAGGGGAAGGGGGGATGTGGGAACGAGAGGGACTGCAGATCGAGGCCAGTCAGGGTCTGCAGCCCTAGGCAAGGGAAAAAGGTTGAGAAGCTGAAACTTCATTGTGCAAAAATCAACCAAAATAAATTAAAAAATTAAATAGTCTTCTTAAAAAAAAAAAAAAAAAAGAGAGAAGAACTAGAACCAGGCCCCCCATCTTGGATGGAGAAGGGGTTACCAATCCCATCAGGCAGCCAATCCACACACCCCAAGACCCAGCAGAGGATTCTCCAAAGCACTGGAATTACCAGAAAATTAAATGATTATTTTTTTTTTCTTTTCTTTTTCTACAAACGGCTTCCAGAGACCTGCTGGAGTTTCACAGCGGGGAACCAGCTGGGTTTATGGAATGTGCACCAGAGCCCCTCTGGCAGGGCCCCAGAGGGATGGATGGAGCAGGCCCCAGGACGCAGGAATCCAGTCAACCCCCACCCCAGCAAATCGCAAATTGCAAAGAGGCCCCCAAAGAAATAGAAAGCAGGGAAAAGAGAAAAGAAAACCCCAGTAAGGGGGTTGCAAGGCTTGGTTTCAGTTTCTAGGCCAAATGGGAAGTAACCACCCCTCCACCTTAGGGGAGTCTCTCCCACTGTGAAGGAATCCCCAAACAATCCCACAAGTTTCACTGTCCTAGTCTGGTGGGGTCTTAGGACTTGCTGGAACTGTGATCAGGAAGTCCCAGGGCCAGAGGTGGGTAAGGGAGTATACCGCCCTTCCCTTCCTCCAAGTTTTCAGTTTCTTTCTGGCTGGCAAAACCTAAACCTTTGTCTTCTGTCACCATCAATTAAATGCCCTAGCCTGGCCCTTGTGTTAAAAGTCAGGCCTGAAAGAGCGCTCTTGGAAGCAGAGAAATGAACTGCCTTTGAAACGGACTTGCTTATAGCAGCTCTGGCTGCTCCCAGCTCTCTTCAGTGGAAAAGGTTCCATCCAGCCCAGCATCTCCGTAAGTCACTGGGGCTCAGGGGAGGGAGAAAAAAGGTGACCTCTGGCCAGCCCTGGCCACTTTGGTGGTCCCAACTTTTCTGGCTGGGATGGGAGAAGGAAGGGGGACACACTGGCTGAGGCTGCCACAGAGCTGGCAAGAAGTGTGCAGAGCAGGTCCAAAGCGTGCGCGTGCTGACTGAGTGGCCCCAAGGTGGCCATCCTCTTCCCCTCACCCCCACCCCAGGGTCCCAGTGGAGGTCCCCAACCCACCCAGCCCTCCCTAATCACTGCCAATTCCGGCAAAACAGCAGAAGCTTCTTAAACTCTAGATGCAGGTTACACGGAAGGCCTTACGAGTTAACTCAGGGGTTCACTAATTCTACTGTCTCCATGCAGTCGGGGAAATGGTGGGGCGGCTGGCCCAGCCTGGCTGGCGACAGCACCCGCACATGCGTGTAGCCATGTGTGTACATGTGAGTGTACATGTCTCTACAAGGACCCCCCTCCCCGCCTGCTTTTCCCTTGCCTCATCCTCAGCCGGATTTGGTCGGCCGTGTTGATGCCTCCCTCCCACGTGGCTCGCCCAAGTAGGCTGCCTGAGGTGACCCCAATTAGAGCAAGGGGTCCTTGCTGCTAAGAAGTCCCACCCCCCTCCCGTTTCTAGGATGAGCGTGGAGGCCCCACCCACCTGCCCACCCTCTGACCAACCTCCGGCCAGCCATGGCAGGTAGATGGACAGGGAAGGCGTCTGGATTTGGGTCCCGCTAACTCCTCCCTAACCCCCCTCGACCAGGGCACAGCGACTTCTGGACGCAGCACGCTCCCCAGCAACCCCTCTGACAACGACGCAGACAGAAACCTGTGGGGAGAGGAGGGCGTTAGGGCCTGTGCCATCAGGGCTCCTGTGACAGCACCAGCCCTCTGTGAACACAGGCCCCACACCTGGCAGTCGCGATGCTTGTCTAGACCCCGTAGAAGGCTGCTAGCCTCTCCTTCAGCAGTGGCGGGAACTGCTCCGAGAACTGCTGCCAGTTTTCCTCCCCGACTTGGTCTTTGAAGCCATGGAGGATCTGCAGTGAGGGAGGTGTGGTGAGGGGCGCCCCAGAGCAGGGCAAGAGGAGGGTGATCTCAGTCTCTCCCCACCCGCCACCTCCCAAGACTAGATTAGGGCCCAGCTGGGGGGCCTCACCTTATAAAACATGTCCCGAAGGTCATCCTTCGGGCTCACCCAGGAGGCTACAGCATCGCAGAAGAAAATAAAGTCCTGAAACGTGACGGATCCCGTGTGAGGGTCCGTCCAAGCCCAGTCCCAGCGCCTTCCCTCCGAGCCCAGCTGCCCCAACCTGCACGACGCCCCCAGGATTGACGCCTATCATCATGCAGATCCCACGGAAGGCCGAGTCCTTCTCCTCGTTGTCCCTGATGTTCCTGAGGGACGTGCACCTGGTTTGGTGGAGTGGGGGGGGGGGGAGGGGGGAGGTAAGCGGTGGGGGATCAGCCCCTGGGGCTGGGGCACCGTGGACATCTATGGGGGACACTGGGGAGCGGCGGCAGGTCAGTGGGTGGTGGGGCTGGGCTGGGGGAAACAGGAGGTCAGGGCTCAGTGGGGCTGGATCGTGTATCCATGGGTGGGCAGGGCAGGGCTGGATGGGTACTGGTGAGGGATGGGGTGGGGCCCGACCCGGGTGGGCACACACCAAGGCCGGATGAACTGCTGCAGCATGGGGGCCACCTCCTGCGGGCACACGTAGCCCAGGCGGCCGATGGTGATGGCTGGAATGGCAGAGGGACTCGTCAGGCGACCTGCAACCCCGAGCGGCCCGGGTACGTGGCGGGGCCTCCAGCACGAGGCGCCAGCCCCACCCCACGGGCCCCAAGGGAACAGCTCCTGCCAGCTGTTTGGGTCCCCAAGCTTGGCCCAGTCAGGGTCTCCTCCCCATCCAACTGGGGTCTCTCCCAGGTCTCCCCTTAGGCCAACGTCCTTCCCAGGCCTCCACCCACTGCCCTATTCCCATTACCCTCCCTGGGTCTTTCCCAAGATCTCTTTGTCAGCTACTGACTGGGAAGCCCCACCCCCGGGAGGCTGCCAGTGGCTCAGGCCTGCTGCCCACCTGTGTTTTCCAGCAGTGTCTTGGGTGTGTTGGGCCGGTTGATGATCTCCACCAGATTGTTGAGGACCATCTGCACATAGGGCTGCATCTCTGCCCCTAGGGAACAGAAGAATCAGAGCCCTGCGTGGCCCACAGCACCCACACCGACCCTAGTCCCATCCAGACACTGGCTAACCAGTGAGTGAGCAAAAAGCCATCTCTAGATGTCTGCAGTCCAGGATCCGTGGCCAACCAGAGACAGACCTGCACCCACCCAACACCAGAAGCCTCCCTGGAGTCACTGCTGGACACCAGGGTGAGACTACACCACCCCATCTCCCTATGGGGTAGGCAGGGCCAGGGGAACCTTCAGAGAAAGTCTCCCAACGGATCCCAGTGGGGCTTTCAGTCAGTTGCTTGTAGAGGAAGGAGGTGACGATGAGTCCAATAAGAACAGGCCTCCTGTCCCTGTGCCTCTTTGGAGAAGCCAGTTACACATGGTCTTTTAGCCATCTGTCCCCATCTCAGATGAAAATGTTCAGAGGTGTCCCCTCATCCCTGGCCAATCAGCACCTGCCTCAAGGAGCACCAGGACCCTCAAGAGCAGTGGTCCCCAGCCTTTTTGGAAACCAGGGACTGGTTTCGTGGAAGATAATTCTTCCACAGACTGGGGTGGGATGGTTTCAGGATGATTCAAGCACGTTACATTTACTGTGCACTTTACTTCTGTTATTACAGCAGCTCCACCTCAGGTCATCAGGCATTAGATGCCAGAAGCTGGGGACCCCTGCTCTAGAGGGAACCTGTTGATCAGGGTTCCCTGCCACCAGGCTGGGAACAAGCCAACGGGAAGGGAAAGGGCCTGCCCACCTATGGGCACTTACCCATCTGCATGCAGATCTCACCGATGGCCCAGGTGGCATTGTTGCAGACAGAGATGAACTCGGGGTTCAGGTTGGTGCCCAGGATGGGCATGAACTCAGCTGGTGGGGAGAAAGAGGGGTGCTAAGCAGAGGGGCCAGCCAGGGTGAAGCCTCCGGAAACCCGAGGGGCAGGCCCCATCAGACAGTACGAATACATCCCAGTTCGGTCACAGTACTCCCAGGTTGTCATCTCCATCACTTGAGGCCAGGGCTGGGGTCATAGGGTGGGGACGCAATGGGTGTCGTACCGATACAGGGCTTGACATGGATGAAGCAGGCTTTGGTGAGGTCTCCCAGGAGGGCGAAGGAGCTCTGCCGGACCTCAGGCATCGAGTCCTGGGGGTCAGAGGAGGGTCAGTGTGGCAGGGCTCCCCTTCCCCCAACCAGCTAGCGGCACAGTTCTTAGAGCATGAGCTGATCCTGCCTCTTCCTAGCACCAAGGCTGCAGGCCCATCTGAAGATCCAGGACTCAGGGGCACATGAATGAGTGCCCTGCGCAGGATACCACTTAGAACTGCCGCCCATACTGATACACTGGGGGTGGGGAAGTGATGTTGGAGAAGCTTCTGCTTTCACATTTCCTATTTTCTACTTTTTAATTTCCTATTCTGTTGACTTTTTCAATGAGATTTTACTCATGTCTCATTTGAATCACTTTCTAAAATAATCACCAGCTCTTTTAACAAGTCCCTTCTCTTTAATATCCTCGGGGCATAACTAAGGCCCTAAGTCCACCCCAGGGAGCCCACAAAGGCTGCTGGGGGTCACCACTGTCCACTGAGAGGCCCGCGAGGGGTCCACCCACCTGCATGCACTGAAACAGCAGTGTCATGATGTTGCTACGGGCGACCAGCTGCTCCACGTGTCCACCCAGGCCCTCAGCCAGGCCACTAAGTAGGTCTAGTGCCACAATCATGAAGTCCTTGTCAGGGGCCTCATACTGCTCAGGGTGCTGGGTGTACATCTGGGCACAGAAGGGGGAGGACAGGGAGAGGGGAGTGAGCTCAGGCTGGGGCAGCAGCAGAGGGATGGATGGAGAGGTGATGGCGGTGGGCTGCTCACCATGGCCTGGGCCAGCGTCTTCTGCACCAGGGTGACGCAGCGCTGGTAGACCGGCTCACAGTAGGGCAGGAAGCCGCTCTGCAGGGCAGTGGCCACTGATGACAGGCACTGGCAGAGAGAAGGGCAGGAGAGGTGAGCTTAGGAGTGTGGAACAGGGCCACGGGAGAGGGCCTGAAGCTGACTCACCTCCAGCAGGGGGAAGAGGTCCTTGTCTTCATCTTTGAGCTCGTTCCACTTCTGAATCAGTGGAGGCATCAGCTTCTGGATGTATTCCTGGAGAGGGAGCAGCAAGTTGGGGACCCCTGGATGCAGGTGGCAGCCTGGGAACCAACATGACTCCCTCTGACTCAAGAGGCGCTCATTGTTTGAACCATGAGGTCTAGGCGCTTTCCTTTGGCTCCTGGGGTCCTCGCCAAGTAGCCAGACCTCCAGGCCCTTCTAGTTCACTCCCTTCTCACCCATCCTGAGCCCCACCCGAGTTGATGCTTCCTGCTTCCCATGGGCCCCTGAGCTCCCCCCGCCCAGCACTTACCACGCTGTCTCATAACTGTCTGTCTCCCCTACTAGACTGAGAGCAGGGCGAGGGCAGGGGCCGGGTCTGTCTGCCTGCCTGTCGAGGTCATGGCCACGTCCCTGGCGTGCGACAAGGGTCGCCACCAGGTCACTGGATGCCGGGGAGGGGGACAGGGGGATCAGGAGGAGGGAGCTGCTGTGGGGTCTCACCGGCTGGTTGAGGTGGTGGCCCACAGAGTCAGCCAGGGTGCCGATGGCGTCATAGAGGATGAGCAGATTCTTGTGCTGGTACTTGCCGAAGGCGAAGACGAGGGTGTCTAGGATGTAGCTGAGGTAAGGCACCAGCTCCGTGCAGGCCTCCTCCTCCAAGGTGGCAAAGGCACTGGAAGGGGCAGAAGTGTTCAGTGGGCCGCCACCGGTGGGCTCTGGGTGGGGTTCAGGAAGGGGACACTCGGGATCAGCCAGTACGAATACGGTGAGAAATCAGCGCACTGTCAGGAGTCATAAGTATCATCACTTCCCGGAGGGCAGCCAGTGGGGCAGGTGAGGTGAGGTCTGTGGGGCCAGGGGTCGAGGGTCACCTGCAGGCCGCCTCCTGTACCCTCTTGTTGCCATCCAGGATTCGCTTGAGCAGCTCCGTCATCAGAGGCTTCAGGTGCATGTCGGGGGGCTGGCTAACCACCCAGTGGGCATAGCGGCTCAGGGTCCAGCAGGCGATGGAACGGACCAGGGCCTTCTTGTCCGACAGGCACTGGATGAGGTGCGGGATCAGCTCAGGCAGGTAGGGCACCATGCCCTGCATGCAGCCTGAAAGGACCGGGCACAGACGCGAGGCTGAGCCAACTGGGCCAGGCCACATCCACCCTTATGGGCAGAGGAGGAAACTGAGGCATGGAGGTTAATAACTGTCTCAGAGGCACAGAGTCAGTGAAAGGCAAGGTGGGGATGGGAAATGGCATCAGACTTCCCTGGTGGTCCAGTGGATAAGAATCTGCTTGCCAATGCAGAAGATGCAGGTTTGATCCCTGGTCTGACAAGATCCCACATGTCTCGTGGAGCAACTAAGCCCACGTGCCACAACTACTGAAGCCCACGCACCCTAGAGCCTGTTCAGTTCAGTTCAGTCGTTCAGTCGTGTCCAACTCTGCAACCCCATGAATCACAGCACGCCAGGCCTCCCTGTCCATCACCAACTCCCGGAGTTCACTCAGACTCACGTCCATCGAGTTGGTGATGCCATCCAGCCGTCTCATCCTCTGTCGTCCCCTTCTCCTCCTGCCCCCAATCCCTCCCAGCATCAGAGTCTTTTCCAATGAGTCAACTCTTCACGTGAGGTGGCCAAAGTACTGGAGCCCACAACAAAAGAAGCCACCTCAATGAGAGGCCCCTACTTCAACGAGTAGACTCTGCTTGCAACAACTACAGAAAGCCTTCGCAGCAACAAAGACCCAGCAGCCAAAATACATAAATAAATACTTTCCTTTCCATCAGCTCCACCCCATCCCAGGGCTTGTGCTGTCATCTGGTTACTCTATGTGCTCAGTCGTGTTCAATTCCTAGCGACCCCATGGATTGTAGCCTACCAGGCTCCTCTGTCCATTGGATTCTCTAGGCAAGAATACTGTAGTGGGTAGCCATTTCTTCCTTCAGAGGATCTTCCCAACCCAGGGATCAAACCCACGTCTCTTCCATCTCCTGCACTGGCAGGTGGATTCTCTACCACTGGGACACTTGGGAAGCTACCTGGTCACTAGTTCATAGATGGCTGGGCTGCAGAGTTAACTCAGCCTTTATGGGCAGCAGCAACCAAAGTGGACAGAAAGCACCTTTCTTTTGAAACCTTTCTTAGATGTCTGTGACTTTTTCCCCCTACTTTTCATCTTCCCTTTCTAAAAAAAAAAAACTCTGAATGTGTCTGTCTCTTTTTTCACTGCAGATCACAAGTAACAGCATACCCCTTGATCATCCCAGCCCTGAGATCTATTTTTACCAGTTCAGGTCAATTCCTTGAGATCTTTCCCATTAAAATGAAGAACACTTCATATGTTACAGCAGACCTGGGTGCTGAGGTAGTCGTGTGTGTCTCCTATCACAGATCTGGAAAGCCCTCTGGCAATTCACCCTGTGCACACCAACAGGACAAAGGGAGCCAGAAAAGTGAAGGAAACACCAACTCTGCATACTTCTGATCCTGGCAGGCCAGCCTCGCAGTCAGAGCAGGTTTGAGGCCTAGCTTCATCCCAGGTGACAAGAGAAGTGGTGTAATTCTCTTTGCAGCTGAGTTTCAAGAAACCTACCTCCTCAGGTGGTGCTAAGCCCACAGGACAGGGCTGCCTGTTATTACCGTTGCTGGAATTATGCTTAAGACCTCATGGAACTGCCTTTCTTTGAGAATTAAGGAGAGGACTTGCATTTGGGGGTCCCTTTCAGGCCTTTTGGCTGAGGTGGTTGTTGTTTAGTCACTAAGTCTTGTCCGACTCTTTGCGACCCCATGGACTATAGCCCGCCAGGCTCCTCTGTCCATAGCATTTCCCAGGCAAGAATACTGGAGTGAGTTGCCATTCCCCCCTCCAAGGGATCTTCCCAACCCATGGATTGTGCCTGCGTATCCAGCATTGACAGGTGGATTCTTTACCACTGAGCCACCTAGGAAGCCTATTCTTGGGCTGAGGGAAAGATTCAAATCCCTGAGCTGCTTGGAGTGGGGTGAGCAGGCCGCTAGAGAGAACCTGGGGATAGCCTCGCCCCCACCAGCCCTCCCTGAGCCAGCCCCATCTCACACCAGCATGAGGCTCAGAGGTCACACGCAGTCAGGCTGGAGAGTCACTTACCCTCAGCAATGGCACCCAGCACCAGGATGCCTGACTCCTTGACCACCCACTCAGGGTGGAAGAGGAGGTCCTTGAGCAGGGGGAGCAAGTGGGGCAGCAGTTCCTCCCGGAAGACGTTGGCCAGGACATCCAGTGCAGCCGCCGAGCACTTCCCTGGGGCGGGAGAGGAAATCGGGGAGGGGGGCGGGGCTCAGGGAGGCACATGGGGCAGGCCACCAGCCCTCCTTTCTGTAACCCCTGGGATCCGAGGTCGTGATTTGAATCTTTGTGATTTGCTCTGCATAGGCTCCCTCCCTCTGAGAGGGAGCCCAGGGCCTGCTGTCCCCTACTCCCCACTTCATACCACAGGCCAGGCCACTCACTCAGATTCCAGTCCGACAAAGCGTCGTCGTCATCATCATCCTCCGCGTCCTCTGAGCCATCAGGCCGCTCAGCCTCATGGGGCAGCGTCACCGTGCGTGACTTGTGGAAACGTGGCTTGATGTCCTGTTCACTGTCAGGGACAGCCTCATCCTCCTCAACATCCCCCTGTGGAATCAGGCAGATGGCTGAGACCCCCAGAGGCCCCCAGAACATCAGCCTTCCTTCACCCTGCCCATGACTGGTAGTCAGCCCTAGCTAACCTTCAGCAGGATGATGTCGATTTCCGAGTACTTCATCCCTTTTACCAGAATGGGGATCAGCCTGTTGGGAGAGAGGCTGTTAATCAGGATGCAGGGGCCCTAGAGACAGCTTACAGCCTGGGGAAGAGGAAGTGGAGAGGAGTTGCAAGCAGGAGCATCAAGGCGCCGATGGGTAGACCATACATGCTGATTCCATTTGTCCTGCATCCATTAATTTCCCTTAGTGGGCACTATTCCCAACAGAGTCTCAGCCACTGTGACTGAGTCAGAGCTGACACTACTCCTAGCTCCACAGGAATGCTCTTGATCCAGACCCCTGGCCACTCAGTGAATTCCAGGCCCCCACACATGCTGAGAAGCTTGGAATAGTGTCTGACCCCTTGTTGTTTAGTTGCTAAATCCTGTCCAACTCTTTTGCAACCCCACAGACTGTAGCCCACCAGGCTCCTCTGTTCATGGGATTCTCCAGGGAAAAACACTAGACTGGGTTGCCATTTCCTTCTCCAGGGAATCTTCCTGACCCAGGGATCACACCTGTGTCTCCTGCATTGGTAGGCTTGTTCTTTACCACTGAGCCACCAGGGAAGCCTGATTCCTAACATGCCATAAAGCAGTGACACACGGCCCTGCCCTGTCACCAGGCACTTCCTGGCATGGGGCCAGGTTGGGGAGCTAACAGGCAGGGCAGCCTCCCCAACTCCACTGGAACCCATGCACCTCAGGATCAGAGATTTTGACTAGAGTCTTCACTGAGCTGGGGACAGACAAGTGATTCAAGTTGATCAAAGAGGATCAGCCCTAGAACTTTTACAGAGACACTGTAAAAGAGTAATGTAAAGAGAGACTGTCTTTACTCTGAGGTTCCCAAGCTAGAAGGCTGCAGAAAGTACTACCATGAGGGCAGGCTGTGCCTGAGAACAAAGTAGACACAGAGGAAGTAGATCTGAGCCCAGACGGGCTGCCGTTCACATCCTTTGAGCACCTGGATCCAGCTATGCCTGAAGCCTCTGTTGCCTTTTTTTCCCCTTTGGCTGTGCCAGGTTTTAGTTGGGGCACACAGGATCTTCACTGTGACATGAGGGGTTTTTAGCTGAGGCATGTGGGATCTAGTTCCCTGACTAGGGACCTAAACGTGGGCCTCCTGCATTGGGAGCAAGGAATTTTAACCACTGGACCACCAGGGAAGTCCCTCTCTGTTGATTTCATCTTTTCCACCTATAACTTAACATAATTTTTAATCCATTAAAGCTACATACCTACCATTTGCAAAATAAACGCACACAGGAATAAAAGCAAACCAAGACAGTTGATTGGGATGGGCTAGCACAGAAGGGAAGGCAGAGGGGTGGAGTCTGGGGTGGACAGAGGGCAGGAGCAGCACTCACTGGACCAAGTGGGAGGCCAAGACTTCCTTGCAGATGGGCTGCTCAGCCAGCGTCAGCCAGAACTCACAGGCCTCAAGGGCCACGTTCTCATCGTGGTCCTGGGTCCTCTGCAGCATGTACTGGGGTGGGGTAGGAGAAAGACTAAGGCCAGGCCTGGTGAGGGGTGGCTCCCCACGAGCCTCCCACCCCACAGCACTGCCATGGGCTGGCCCTGGCCAGGTGTACCTGGATGATGCTATGCATGTGGGGGATGAGCCTGTCAATCCGCACTTCCAGCAGCATCACTAGTGCACGGCACACATTCTTCCGCACCTCAGGGTCATCGTCCACAGCCAGGGCAAACAAATGCTGCAGGGGAGCCGGGGTCAGCTGCGGCTGGGCCCTCAGCCCTCTCCCTACACTCCCCAGCCCATGGCCTACCTCAATGAAGGTGTCAATGTTGTCCATCAGCGCCTGGGCCCGGTCCATGATGAACTGATTCACACAGGCGATGGCATGGGACCTGGCAGGGAGTGGGTCAGCACATGGGTCACCCCCAATCCCACCCATCCTGCCCCCTCCCAACCCCCTGCAGACCCCCACCCACCGGATCTTGGGGCTACAGTGCTTAAAGAACTGGAGGAACTTGGGGATCATGATGTTGAGGGGCCTGTTGAGGGCATCGCTGTCCAGCAGTTCAGACGAGTCCTCACAGATTTTCTGCAGGGCTCCGAAGGCTCCCTGAGTGGAGAGCAGCAGACACATGGGCAGGAGTCCCAGTCGGACCCCAGCTCCCGCTTAGGCAGGCAGGCCGTGGCTGGTCGCCTACCTCACAAGTATTGTAATCCTCCGAGTTGAGAAGGTTGCACAGCTGGGGCAGCAGCTCGGGCCACATCTGCAGCTCACCCTTGGAAGCGATGGTGGTGATGAGAATGCCTGGGGCGGCCGGGAAAGGAGGCTGCCTCAGGCTAGGTGCAGGCCTGCGTGGCGCCCCGGCCCTCCCTGCTGTGCTATCATTCCACCAGCACACACGCTGTAAGCCCTGCTGCTGCTGCTGCTGCTAAGTCCTTCAGTCATGTCCGACTCTGTGCGACCCCATAGATGGCAGCCCACCAGGCTTCCCCGTCCCTGGGATTCTCCAGGCAAGAACACTGGAGTGGGTTGCCATTTCCTTCTCCAATGCATGAAAGTGAAAAGTGAAAGTGAAGTCACTCAGTTGTGTCCAACTCTTAGCAACCCCATGGACTGCAGCCTACCAGGCTCCTCCATCCGTGGGATTTTCCAGGCAAAAGTACTGGAGTGGGGTGCCATTGCCTTCTCCGCTGTAAGCCCTACACACACTTTATTCTTTTTTTCTTTTTTTTGGTCACGTGGCACGTAGGATCCTAGTTCCCAGACCAGGAATCAAACCCCTGCCCCCTGCACGGGAAGCACAGAGTCTTAACCACTGGACTGCCAGGGAAGTCCCCTACACACTTTTGAGATTTCTCTTTGTCTTTCTGTATGCCAGGCCTGTCTCAGGCCCTGAGATACAGCACAGAACTAAACACAAAATCCCTGCCTTTAGGAGCGGATCTGTCTAGTGAGGGAGGCTGCCTGGGATAAAGATAAATCAGTAAAAGTCCTGGGAGGCGAGATGCCAAGAGCTGAGGGAGGAAATGGAACTGAGAAAATAGGAAGGACTCAGGGTGAAGGTAACAGTTTTTAATTTGGAGGCTCAAGAAGGCCTTATTGGGTGACACCTTGCTATCTGAGCAGAGACCTGAGGAGGTGGGGGAGAAACTGTCTAGGTCCCTGGGGAAAGAACATCTCAGGCAGAGGGATCAGCAGGTATAAGAAGTCCAGGGTCATGCACAGAATTGGTGTGCTCCAAGACGGATGGTAAGGAGCCAGCGGGGCTGAGCAGAGGACGATAGGGAGAGTGGCAAGAGATGAGGGCTGGGACGGGGAGGAGGCACATCGTGCAGGGCCACAGTGGCTTCAGGGAGGACCACGTCCTGCTTATTAGAGACCCAAGTTGTGAAGTGCACGGACTCTGGAGCAGTCTGGCAGCTGAGCTGAATATGGGTGATGTCAGTGCAGAGATAGTATATTTAGAGCCAAGAAGTGGCAGTGTTTCCCAAAGGCGGGGGAAGCTGCCATCGCCAACACTCCAGATGACCCTGGTTCACATGTCTGCTGGGAAAGACATTCCCTGCAGTGGGCAGACTGGCAATGCAGTCCCCAGGCCCATCCCTGTCTGTGTGACCTTGGCCACATTACCTAAGGGCTCTATGACTCAATGGGAATAAGGATCCCCACCCGCCTGGGACTTCCCTGGCAGTCCAGTAGTTAGGATGCCACAATTTCACTGCCCGGGGTTCAACTCCTGGTTGGGGAACTAAGATCCTACAAGCTTAGGGTGATTGGGAGGCTTCAGTGATTTAACTCAAGTACTTAAGAGCAGAAACTGGTGCCGAAAATGAGTTTGCTAAGTCCAGTTCCTCTTGGTGGCCTCAGAGAAGGCTAAGGGTCACTTTGAACAAAGACAACAGGCCCCAAGATCAACACTTCCAGCAGGTCCAGTAGCTAGCTCAAATTTTTAATACCATCTTTTTGTCTTCATTGCATTTATGATTAACGCTACCTTCCCTTTGAAAGTGAAAATGTCCAAGGCTCAGTCATTTCTGACTCTGTGTAGTTCATGACGCTCCTCTGTCCATGTAATTCTCCAGGAAAGAATACTGGAGTGGGTTGCCATTCCCTTCTCCAGGGGATCTTTCCAACCCAGGAATCAAACCTGCATCTCCCAAAACTATCTGAGCCACCAGGGAAGTCTACCCTGCTGTACAGAGCAAGCAAATCTGTCTCCCCTTCCCACATTTCTTTTGCCATGCTGCATGGTTTGCAGGATCTTAAGGCTCCTGACCAGGGATTGAACTCCAGAACCCTGCAGTAACAATCCTAACCACTGTCTTGTTTTAAATAGTTATATACAATTCCCACTTAAAAGTAATATTTAAAGTTGATATAGAATTAAATTTTAAAATTTTAAGTCAGTTATATGTCAGTTATATCTCAGGGGAATTCCCTGGCTATCCAGTGGTGGTTAGAATCACATTTTCATTGCTAAGGGCATAGGTTCAATCACTGGTAGGGGAACTTATTAATTAATTAATTAAAATTAATGAATTACTAATGAAATAAAAATTACATCTCAGTAAATCTGAGGGGGGGAAGTAAGTTGGGAACAATAGTAGGGCTGGTGTTTATCAGTAGTGAAAAGGCTGAAGGTAAAATTGCTTGAAAGTTCTTAGTCCTCCTCCTATAACTTCCTCAGGCAGTATTTTGGAGACAGGAAGGTTCCAACACAAACCTAACCCACATTTCTCCTAAGTTATCATTGGTGAGTTAGCAGAGAGCCCTCATATTTTAGTCTGCTGTATCCTTGGAGCTAACAGAAAATTCTGGATGCTGAGTGACTGCCTAAGAAGTAAGAACAGCTGTTTCGGGAGGGAGTGGTTCAGAGCATGGACCTCATTTGGTCACTTCTGAGCTCTGTTACTGGCCAGACAAAGCCTCTTCACATCTATGTGCCTCAGTTTTCACATCTGTAAAATGGGAGCAATAACAGTACCACCAACCGATGGTGCTGGAACATTCAGTGAATCAACATAATTAACATATTGAGAAGGTTCTTGGCCAAGAGTGCCAGCTCAGAGCATCATCAGAGGCCAACTGCCACTGCGCTCTCTCACCTATGGTGGCCCGGATGAGCGAGGAGGCGTCGCCAATGTTGTTGAGACATTCCTGTTTGATGAAGTCGGCCACAGGCGGTGGAAAGCTCTGGTAATGTGCCTTCACGTTGTTCTTGAGGATGAGGCCACTGAGAGAGCGAGTTGGCTCATCTGTGGGAAGAGGGCTGGGGCTCAGGAGACCACAGAGGAGAAAGTGGGGTCCGCCTTGGGTAGAGGGGCGCCAAGAGCATACCTTCCGATTTAAGTCTCGTCAGGACGAATATCAGGTAGTTGTTGAAGTCAGGAAACTGGTTCAGTTGTTTGAGTTTCTGCTAGGTTGTTAAGGGTCTTGGCAGACAGGGACCCCCACTCTTACTGCCATATAACCTCTGACTGCTGGGATTGGGCAGCCAGCTCCTGGGACCCCACATGTCAACCCCCACACCCAGAGTAAGGAAGCATTTCAGACACATGAGATTCATACAGCAGACAGGGGAAGATGCCTCAGCTTCCCACCACTCCTGAAGATCTGGCCAGAGCAGGAGAGGGTGAACAAACTCTGCTGTATCTGAAAATTAGCAGAGGCTACTCAGCTCTGCTGCTGCTGTTAAGTCGCTTCAGTCATGTCCGACTCTGTGCGACCCCAGAGACGGCAGCCCACGAGGCTCCCCCGTCCCAGGGATTCTCCAGGCTAGAACACTGGAGTGGGTTGCCATTTCCTTCTCCAATGCATGAAAAGTGAAAAGTGAAAGTGAAGTCGCTCAGTCCTGTCCGACTCTTAGCGACCCCGTGGACTGCAGCCCACCAGGCTCCTCCGTCCATGGGATTTTCCAGGCAAGAGTGCTGGAGTGGGGTGCCATTGCCTTCTCCGATACTCAGCTCTGCTCACTAGCAATTCAACACAGCATACTTTTTTTTCTTAAAGGGACCTCACACTTTCAAGTGAAATTTGCTTACAGTATATATAAATAGATTAAAAGTTTAACAGTATTTTAAACGACCAACTGAAAAAAGGAAATTTTACTCACGAACCTAAAGCCAAGCACCAGCAAAAAGTGTCTCCCTCTCTGCTGGGAAAGGGACCCAAGAATCCTAATCCTTAATTCTTTGCCGAAGTCCGCTCCTGCCTCAGCAGAAGGTCTGGGAACTTGGGATTCGACCCCTTTCTCTCCGGGAGATGCACTTGTCGGCCCGGTCCCCCCAGACCAAGAAGGAAGCAAGGATACATCCTGCACGATGCGCTGCGTGGCTGTGTTAGGCGACTGCGAGTCTTTGAGCAGCTGAAGGACCTGCTGGAGGCCTTGCTCGTCTGGCTGCCAGTCCATGGCGCAAGGCGAACTGCGGGGGTAGGGGCCGGGATCAGCACCGTACCTCGGAGGCTCTGTGGCAGTCCCAGGCTGAGCCCCCGCTGAGGTGATGGCGGCGGCGGCGGTAGCAGGACTGGAGCGTCCTCGGCGGACGGGCGGAGGCCTCCGATCCACGCCCGCCCAAGTGCGGGGTCCCCGCCAGCTGCGCCATCCACGGCCACGCAGTCGCGGGCTCGGGAGCGCGGGCGGGGGTATGTGGAAGCGGGCCATGCGAGGCGGCGGCGGGACCCGGAGAATCCTCATCCCACCCAACGCCGGGCCTTCGTCCCACCTCGGCCCATGCCGCCGCGCTTGGCTGCGGGCCCTAAGGCTTCCACTTCCCTTGAGGCTGCTCGGCGAGGACCCAGCCACCTCCCCATTCAGGGGCCCTGCCCCAGAACACGACAGCGCCCCAGCCCCCCTGGTCTTTCCCGTGCCGGCAGGCAGTCCAGCGATTCCCCTAATCAGACCCAGAGCAGTCGGCAGACAGGTCCCCGATGCCTCTCCAAATGAGAGTCAGCAAAGGCCCGCCTATTCGACAACAGAAGCCCCCTGGACGAGTCCCTGTCGCTTCCCCAATCAGGTCTGGCCAAGCCTCCCCCCACACCGTTCCAACAACCCCACGCCCCAGTCAGCACTAACTCCCACTGATGGATCACTACTGCTTCCCCTAATCAAGTTGGACCAAGCCCCCCACCACCTCTAGCAGGAAAACGTCTTCGTCCGAGCCCTGCAGCTCCCCCGTTAGGCCTGGCCAAATACCCCCGAAGCATTTCCCCCAAATGCACCCAGCTACGCCTCGCAGTCAGAGCCAGCAAAGCCCTCTAGGCCGAAGTCTCACGCCCCTCCCTATCAAGGCCCAAAACCGCCGCCCCCAACTTTTCAACGCGGCCTCCCAGTCAGACCCAACCAAGCCCCGCCGAAACAGACCCACACACACACCCGATCCTCGCGACGTCCCCTAATCAGGCCCTAAGTAGTCCCCATACACTTCCCCAATCAGACCCCCTCCAGCCCGACCCCAGCCGCCCCAGTGGCCCAATTTTCGCGGCACCCGGACCTGGCCCGGCTCCGAGGCCCCACCCCCTAAGCCAGGCTCGGTTCCCCCATCCCCCGCCCCGGCCCATTCTCGCTGCCTCTCCAATTGGGCCCAACTAGGTTCTCGGCCTTTCTCGGTCAGGCGCGGCCCCGACGCCCGGGCCGCGCGCAGCGCAGGCCCGGAGCCCGGCGGGGGTCGACGAAAGCCAGGGCCAAGCCGGTCGGGGTCCGGGTGAGACTCACTTACCCGGCCTCGGGCGGCAGCAGCGAGGCCTTAAGCTGCGGCTTCTCCTGAGACTCGCGCGGAAGGAGGGAGCCAAAGAGAGGGAGTAAAAAAAAAAAAAAAAAAAATAGAAAGAAAGAAAAAGAAAACGCGGCTGTATATGAACCGCGGCGGCTTCCGTACGCCGTTCAAATAGGCCTAAATGACCCAATCGCGGGAGGCAGCGGTCGCACGTGGCCTGGCACCAGGGAGACCTAGGCCCCGCCGAGGTCGGGTCACGTGACCAAAGAGCCGGCGGCCCTCTAGGCCTCTCTGGCCAGCTGGTCCTCCCACCGTCTCGTTTTCTCAGCCTCGCTCGCTGGCTTGACAGGAGCTCTTTGCTGGAAACGAGTTTGGTGGCGCGCGGGACTTTTAGGTATAACTCCCCTCAGCCAGAAGCATCTTCACTTTGTCACCAACCCCCCTACCCCCCCCCCCCCAGAATTGAACTGTGCCTTCCTCCCCGATTCTGAGAGTACTTAGCAGGAGTACTGTGCGAGCAAAGAGTTGAGGGGACAGAGCCTAGGGTGGACTTTATACCCCATAGACAAAGGAGGGAGAGCCAGACAAAGGGAGTGCCTGAGACTGGCTGGGTTCCTAAAGAAGCCTCTGCCATATTTTGCGTTACCTATTTACAGTGCTGTTTGACAAATATATAAGGCACCCTACGAGGACATAAAATTTTAAACGAAGTGAAATAATAAACACTAGAGCAAAAGACCTAACTCTTTTCTCTACCTGACTCAAAATGAGGTGAAACAATTCAGGAAATTTAAGGACAGGAAGATGAAAAGAAAAAAGACATTCCGTGATTCTTGCACCGTCTGAGGACAAAGTAGGGCACCTCTTTTCCAGGAGCAGGAGAGTCCCGGTTCCTCCTCTCCCAGCCCACCCCCATCCACGTCTCCACCCTGCTGACAAAAAAGGTGGGCGACGTTCTGCCACTCCAACTTTAGTTTCTCCATTTGTCGAACAGATACAAGACTAGTTTGCTGGGTTAGAGATAATCCAAGTTAAGCATTACAAAACCTGAAGTAAATTGTTCCTCAAAAACGTGGTTTCTACTCCCCGAGGTTCAAGGTGGTCCTTTTACTGCATTTGGACCCTTCCTAAACCAACATTTACTGAATCAACTAGGGCTCTAATCCCAAAGGACATCCCAGTCCTGCCCTGAAGGCCGTTTTGGCCTGCGGGGAGGCACAGGTTAACTCTAGCCCCAGACTGGAAGGAGACAGATTTCTCAGTCCACTTGCCCTTGGCAATGTCAGTCCTGGCTCCGTTCATTCATGAAAAATAGATACCTAAGGCCTCTCTTGACGAAAACCGAGGCCGCCAGGATTTGGGGCGAGTCAGTTGAATCCACACTCCACTCTAAGAGTCAGGATCCCAAAGAAACAGACGAGTCCCACCTCAGCCGGCTCCGCTGAACAGGAACTGGGTTTGAGAGACACGCGCCGAAAGCCGCCTACGCACGCGCAATGCTCTTCCTCGTGCGACCTGAGGGCTTAGAACTACGAATCCCATCCTGCCTTGCGCAGGCGTCGCCGAGCTTACGAACTCTGGCTGAGACTCAAACCTGAGGGGTCTAGAGACTTTCTGGAGTTGTGTGTTGAGCAGGACGAACGAGGTTGAGGGGTGGTGACTAGATTTGGAGGTTGAGGGAGAGGGTGCAAATCAGTTTTCTGCTCAGGGTTAGGGGTTGCCTCAGAAAGGGTCGGGTAGGGAGCGAGTTGGAGATGCAGGAGAGAATTTGTTAATGCTCACCCCCCCCCCCCTTTTTCTTTACTTTCTTTCCTTTTTTGCCCGTAGAGTGTGACATCCGGGGAGTCTTAGTTCTCTGACCAGGGATTCATTCTGTGCCCCCTGCAGTGGAAGTACGGAGTGTTAACCACTGGATCTCCAAGAAAATGCCCCTCCCCCTACTTTTGATATGTCAAGTTTCCAGCGGCTCTGCGCAGGCTTTGTGGGGAGGAGTCGGGGAAGAAGAATGTGAGCGCTGCTGCCAGTATGATCCACAGTATCGGCCCTCATATGATCACGGGTCTTTTTCTCTTCCCCAGATGGTGGGTTTCAGTACTGAATCGAAAAATCGGAAAGAAAGAAAAAAAAAAAAAGCCCGTTGATTTCTTATGCACCTAGTGCCTGTCAGTGTATAAATGGTATTCTCACAACAGCCCTGTACACAGCAAACTTACTTCAACTAGAAGAGCTCAGTGCAGAAAAGAAACTAAAAAAATTGGAGCCAAAACAGGAATCTGAGATAAGAGACAAACACATCTCAGTTTACAACAGCCTCCCTGCCTGAGCACATCACATTGCACCCACATTTCAAGATATTTCTCAAACAAGGTCCCCAGACACAAAGCAACTGCTTCACCTTGAGAAACAACAACAGACCCTTTGAATGTCAGGGTTAATGTTGACTATATGAGCATTGTTCTTACTTTAGAACTTCATTCTAGATGTTTCAGTATTTCATCTATTTTATAGATGAATAACCTGAACCACAGAAAGGCTAAATAACTCACCCAAGATCACACAGCTAAACCGGGACTGTGTGACCCACCAAAACCTGAATTTGATTCTCTGCCCTCTTCTCTTTTCCCAGGTCAGGGCAGGTGAGCTCAGTGAAAAGAAGTGCTGACACTCCAGAATAGAGGCTGAGCTGCTGCAGGGTTGACCTACTTCTCCCACTTGTTTCTTTTTAAAGATCCAGCGGCTGTTGGTGGCTTTGAGGGAAGAGGAGGTAGAGATGGCTCCACTGGCTTCTTATATCCCTTCCCCCATACTACAACTCCAAGGCGAACATCACACCTGGGCCAGCTCAGCATCATCAAAGGAGGGAGACCTTTTGCCTCATGTGGGAAATAAACCAGACAAGCCTTACTGTGTGTTAGCAGGAAGTAAGGAGGAATGTCACCTGTTTCAAAGTCTACTTGCTCAGTCTTCAAGCTGGGCATGATTCAGCTCAGTCTTTGCACCTGCTGTTGCTCAAGCCTGCAACACTCTTCCAAGGACCATCCTCATTGCCTGTCCCACCTCCTTCAGGACTTGCAACAGATGGTGTGACCATTCTTGACCAGTTTACAGTTCCCCCTCTCATCACAGATCCCCTTTCATACTCCCCTCCCCACCCCCCAATCCCCTATAGAATGTATAATGGTGTTGTGTATTTTGTTTCTTGTTTCCCCCACAACCACAATGTTAGCTCCACTAGGACAGGGAATTTGGACTGTTGATATTTGCAATTCCCCACCCCGCACAGTCTGAATCTTGCAGTGTGAAGCTGTGGCGGGGGGTGGGCGGGGCTCAGTTGTGTCTCTTTGAACCCCATGGACTGTAGCCCACCAGGCTCTTCTATCCATGGGATTTCCCAGGCAAGCATACTGGATCGGGTTGCCATGTTCTCCTCCAAGGAATTTTCCCGACCTAGGGATGGAACCCACGTCTCCTGTGTCTGCCACATTGGCAGGCAGGTTCTTCACCACTGGGCCACCTGTGAGGCCCCATGGACAGGTGCTAACTCAGCCTTCATCGTTCTGCCTCTACAGGTCCCAGGCATGTGGTGACCACCATGGTCTTTGGAATCATGATGCTCCCCTAATAGAAGAGGGACTGGAGCCTGGCCATAGGATGGGCACAAGTGCCAAGAGGCTCAGCATTCATGCCTGGGAAGGCCTGGGAGATGGCCCCACAGCTGGGATGCTTCGATGTTGCTCCATAATAGATTTGAGTTAGGAGGCACAGTCATCTTAACACCTTGGTTGGCTCCACGGAGAGCAGGCAGCCAGGTAGCCTTCAGCTCCAAATAGGATGAGCAGTGGGGCCAGGAAGACACAGAATTACAAGGAACACTAGTAGGGGACGAGGGGCATCAGGCTTCCTTCAGGACATCTTGTCCCCTAGTATAGCAGCTGTCCTGTTCTGCAAGGTGGAAGAAACAAGCCCTTTTGCATTCTTTTTCCTGATCATATAAAAAACCACACCTTCCCTGGAAGGGCTACAAGTCGCTGGCAGGACAGACCAACCCCACTGGAACCCAGATCCTGGTCCTCTTTACTTCCTCCACTGCCAACACCCCATTAGCTCCTCTTGCCTGATCACAGCCTGGTCTCCTCCGTCTCCCAGGTTCTGCCCAGACCCTTTCAGCCAGAGGGATCCTGTTAAGATATAAAACATACCATGCCGCTCCTTACCACAGCCCCCCAAAGGTTTCTTCTTACGAATAAAGTCCCAAATTCTCAGCCTAGCACATGAGACTCTGCATATAACACATCCGGGCTTCTCACTCAGCTAGTTCCACTCACAGTGGCCTCCTCAAAGCTCCCCATGAAGGCCAGGCACCCTCCCTGTCTGTATACTGGCTGTTCACTACCCCACAGACAGGCTTCCTCACCTCCCTCAGGACTCTGATCCGACGTCTCCCTACAGCCTCTCTCCTGTACTTCTTTGCAGTCATCTCCCCAAATGGGTTCCCCTTTTTATCTGTGTCTGTTTCTTTCCACAAAGGCAGGAAGCACACGTGGTCTGTTTTGTTCACTGCAGTGGCCACAGGGCCTAGAAAAACCCAGGCACCCAGTAGGTGCTCCTTGTCTTTGGATCTGAACTGACAGCTTTGGCCCAGCCCAGATGGGACTGTGCAGACACTGAACAAGCACAACAGCAGGGCGTGGGGTGTGTGTCTCAGGCATGAATCCTGAGGAGAGTTCAACCCCAGGAGGGGTTGCACCCCCGTTATCCCCGACACCCCCACATCACTGGGGCAGACCCAGCCTTTGGTGGGTGTGCAACCAGCCAAGAGGGAAGGGCTTAAGTTGTAGAGAGCAAAGAAGGCAAACCAAGCACACAACTCCGGCACTAAGTCATGTTCTTTACTTCCCAGAAGTGATGGCTAAAGGGTGGGAGGTGGGGGTGAGAAAAGGAAGACAGAAAGAGCCAGTAGGAGGGAGGAGAGGGGACAGTAAAACACTGTTCTATGAAGTCTCAGGAGGCAAGTGCTCAAGGTAAAAAAGAGTCCTGGAGAATCATCCGCAGCTGCGGGAAGCATCTCGGTTTCCTTCTGTGTATAAGTCCTTGGGGGGAAAGGCTGCCGCGCTGCCACTGCATTAAATAGTTATGTACATCGCAGAGAGTCCCAGGCCGTGGGCAGGCAGGGAGGGGGGTCATTTCACCAGGGGCCGCGTTTTATCATCATCACCGCACTGGTGGGCTTTGTACTTTTTCACCTCTGCCATGTACTTGGCCCATGCATCACCTTTACTTGTTAATACCTGTGGGGGGGGGAGGAGGGATACACAGGGGGTTGGGAAGGGGATGCCAGGAACCAGGGTCAGGACTGTCCTGAGACAGCTGACCTACCCACAGCATATTGGGTCTGAGATAAAGATAAGCAGAAGCAAGTTATCCAGGAGCTGGGTTGAAAGCCCTCCTCCCCCACCCAGTACATCCATCCAAGGGCCAGATACTGAAGAGGGAGGGATGGGGCACCTCGGCCAGGCGCTGAGGCTAGAAGGAAAAGGCAACAGAGGCAGTCCCTGCCACAACCGGTCTGCTCACCTCATCCTCCGTCTTCTGCTTCTTGGCTACTATTCCCGTCTTGAGGGCTAGTTTGTTCCCGCCTCTGCGCTTGCCCACCTGGGTGAAGGGACAGAAGACTGCAACGGTTACAGGAGCCGGGGCCCGCCCTTGGCGGCGCTGAGGCCCACTACACCTTCCTAGCCCGGCCCGGTGGCCCGTCCCGACGCCGCGCCCAGCTCCGCCAGCCGGCCGACCTGCGCAGCAATCAGAGAGGAGCACACGCGACTCAGCGCCTGCCCTGGGCCCATGATGCCCAGGCAGTCCTGGGCCCCCCAGCTGTCTTCCCAGGGAGAGAGAAGAATCCCCACAGGAGGGGGATGAGCTCTGTCCTCACTATCCCCTATTACAGACCACACAGGCAGCAACAGCTCCCTTTATTGAGCACTTACTGTATACTAAGCCCTGTGCCAAGTGGCTTTGGATGTATCATCTCCTTCCACTTTCACAGTCACCTTAAGATGAAGGTGACAACCGTCCCCATTGGACAGATGAGGAAACACCTTTGAAAAGGAGAAGGCTGTCCTCTGGATCATGCTGACAGCAGACAGTGGAGCTGGATTCAGGGTCAGGTGTGTTGAGTCCAGGGAGCAGCAGTCTTAGCCACCGCCTAATGCTGTTCCCTGACACCTAACCTGGCCTGGCCTCTTTGAGGGTGCTCCCACAAATGGCCCCTCGATGACCAAATGGAAAAGGCAGTGACAACTACTGCTACTCTCATTCACAGGGGGGCACTCGGCTGCCACCCAGTTCTCACACCAGCCCAGGCCCTGTCACTTCCCATTCTTCAAATCTAAGATTTAGCCTGAACTTTCCTCCCGGTCCTCTATTTTCTCCCACAAACTGAGGGCTTCTTGTGTACCAAGGGCCGTGACAGGCTTTACAGACATCCTGTCCCTGGCCCTCAACCAGGTGTAAAGTGACCTGAGCTGCTGAGACTATTCTCACACTCATTTTTGACAGATGAAGAAACTTGACGCACCCCCACCCAAGTCCATTACTCTTAAGTCAACACTTTTTTTCTCCACACCACAGGAACTTGCTCTCAACACCAGAGACAAAGCCAGCTCAGGGTTGACAATCAATACAGGTGCCCTTTTTTAGCCTAGAGTTTCTCAATCTTAGGCACTAATGACATTTTGAACTGGATCATGTTTGCTGGGGAGGAGGAGGAGAGAGTTGTTCTGTTTCAGGATGTTGAGCAGCAGCCCTGCCCTCTGCTCATGAATGTCCGTTCTGACGACCACGGATGTCCCCAGACTTCGTCAAGTGTGGAGATGGGGTAGGGGGAAATCGTCCCCAGTTGAGAACCACTGGTTTAGTCCTTCCTGTAAGGCTTGCCCAGTGGTAATCACATAAGAAGATGCCCACTTTTGCAAGCAGGGAAAATGAGGTTAGGCCATCTCAGACGCTCCAGGAGAGCAGTGATGCCTGTCATGTTCAGCACAGCATATCCATCACCTAGCACAGTGACCAGCACAAGGTAAGGTGCTCAATAAATGGACACCGGACGAATGAGAATCATGGAACTCAAGCAAATCTCCTAGGTCACACAGTAAGCAGTCTGAGTCTTTCATTCACACAGCTCAGACTCCAGACTTGAATATGACACCCATTCCCATAGTAGAAGATGGTCCCCAAATCCAAAGTTCGGGTGAGTACCACTCAAACAGGAATTCTAGTACCCTGGTCTCCCGATCCTCGGAACGCTGTTTCCAATGGAATCCCCCGCCCCCCCAGCTCCCAGTTCCTGCGGGCAGACTCCTGGGGTCCCCATCTCCGCCCCCAGACCTCTCTTGTCGGGAATCCAGGTTCTGAATCCTCAGCGGGTGACCCGGACGGCCCCCTGATCGGGGTCAGAGGGTGGACCTGGATCCCGATCCCCTTTCTCGGTCCCGATTCCCCAGGCCAAGGAAGACCCTGGCGCCCGCCCCCACCCCCGCGGCTCCTTACGAAGCTGAGCGTGGGGCCCGGACCGCCCTTCCTCTTCGGATCCCCGGGACCCGCGGCGGCAGCGGTGGCTGGCTGATCGGGTCGCTGCGGGCCCGGGGGCGGCTCCTCCTGCCGCTGCCGCTGCTCCTCCTCCATCTTCCGCTTGA
This sequence comes from Bos mutus, assembly GCF_027580195.1. Lineage (NCBI taxonomy): Eukaryota > Metazoa > Chordata > Mammalia > Artiodactyla > Bovidae > Bos > Bos mutus. The sequence goes on along the minus strand of NC_091623.1, from coordinate 52,813,390 downwards.
ACAGCTCCAGGAAGCTGCCGTCGTTGGCGAACAAGTTCACGCCGCCCGACACCGGGCTCGAACCCGCGCCCGACACTTCATCATCCCCGCTCTCGGGCGACGTCCCGGGCCCCGACTCAGCCCATCGGCTTCCGCCGCCGCCGCCGCCACCCGCGGGGCCCGGCGCCTCCCGACCGGGAGGCTCCGCCCGTCTCCCTCGGGCAGCCATTTTGTCACCAGGTGCCGCGCAAAGGACTCCGGGAAGGCCGCTCCCGGCCCCGCGCTTGGCGCCCGACAAGCCTGGTCCCGGGCAATGCATGCCGGGAAGACCCGTCTTGGTGCTTAGGAGACCGCAGTGGGGGCGGGGCATGAGGGGCGGGGCAAATGAGGAAAAAGGCCTGACGCGGCGCGCCCTCAAGCAGCTGCCCCGGCCCGCCCCGGCCCGCCCCGCCGGGTCCCGCGGAACATTATAACCCTGCTAGGCTCCTGCTGGCGTTATGCAGAGATGGTCTCTTCCGGAATGAGACTATTGTTTGGTTCTGGGTATTGTAGCTGGCTCTCGGAGTGAGGTTCCCGCTTGGGACTCGGTGGTGTACTGGCTTTTCGGGGCTAGAATCTCCTTCTGACACCCGGGATAATTTCAATGAGGGGAGAGACGTTGCCTGGCTGTGTGCTCAGCTGATACCTCGGAACCTGGGTCCCTAACTAAAACTAGCTAGAGGGCATATCTAGCCTGGTCCCCGAGAACAGAAATGGGGGTATCTCTTGATTAGGTACCTATTTCTGGGATGCAGCTTTCATTTGGAAACAGACGCAGCTCACTCCAAGAAGCTGAGAGGTTCATATCTGCAAATCAGGGTATTACTTTATGTGCTGCTGCTGCTAAGTCGCTTCAGTCGTGTCCGATTCTGTGCGACCCCATAGACGGCAGCCCACCAGGCTCCCCCATCCCTGGGATTCTCCAAGCAAGAACACTGGAGTGGGTTGCCATTTCCTTCTCCAATGCATGAAAGTGAAAAGTGAAAGTGAAGTTCTTTATGTGCTAGAGTACTGAAATGAAGCCGCGGATATTTCTAGGTTGGAGTCTCCAACTAAGGTATTCTAAGTCACTTCAGTCGTGTCCGACTCTGTGCGACCCCATAGACGGCAGCCCACCAGGCTCCCCCATCCCTGGGATTCTCCAGGCAAGAACACTGGAGTGGGTTGCCATTTCCTTCTCCAATGCATGAAAGTGAAAAGTGAAAGTGAAGTCGCTCGGTCATGTCCGACTCTTAGCGACCCCATGGACTGCAGCCTACCAGGCTCCTCCATCCATGGGATTTTCCAGGCAAGAGTACTGGAGTGGGTCCGCAAAAGGGCCTGGGACCAAGCATATATTCCTGCCCAGGGCAGAGTTTAAAACAGAATTGGCTGAATTGAAGTTTCCCCTCGAACCTGGGGTAAAGTGGAAGCAGGCTTTGGGGAATCGGGTGCCTTCTACGACAAGGATGCAAGCCCGCATAGGAGCTCAGGGCTCACTAGACAAGGATCTGCGGACCTCGCCCACAACTGGAGTAATTCTCTCTCTAACCCACTCGCAGCGCCGAAACTGTCTCCAGCCAAACTAATCGGTTCGTCTGTGATTGGTTTGCATCCGGAGCCCGATGGCTCCCAGCCAATTGAATGACAGAAGAGACGTACCTGAGGGGTGCTGGGACCCAGTTCGGAGAATAGGGGCGAGAAATGATCGACAAGAAGTTGAGCCTATGGAGTCAGGTCAGGGGGGGACCTCGGAACTAACTTCTTGAAAAGGGCATGGAATGGGTGTTTGGTCGGTTGCTAAGGGGAGGTTGGCGCTACCGGGACGTGAGAGTGTTTGGTGAAAGTAAGAAAAGATGTAGCCAATGAAAGGAGTGCTGCTAGACTTAGAGGCCAATCAGTAAAGGGGGTATCCTGGGATGTACCAATGCATTAATTAGACAGGGGGAGTCTTTGAAGAAAATGTAGACAAGAGGCTGACATGGTGAAGCTTGGAAGGGAAGACATTGGACATATAGCTTCTATTAGCTCCTAGAAGTTAAGCTATGAGGAAATTAGTTCACCCTTCTAGCCCTGATGGGGATATGATAGGAAAGTTCCCCTGCAGGTAATTTGCATGGTGCGCTCCGCTTGATCACGTGAGCCGGTTCCAAGATGGCGGCAGGGGTGGCCGGGTCGGGGGTTGAGGCAGAGGAGTTCGAGGATGCCCCTGATGTGGAGCCGCTGGAGCCCACGCTTAGCAACATCATCGAGCAGCGCAGCCTTAAGTGGATCTTCGTTGGGGGCAAAGGTGGAGTTGGCAAAACAACCTGCAGGTAAAAGGGCTGCGGTGGGGGCCGGGAAAACGGGTGGGATGTACCACAGGGTGAAGGGGAGGCGAAAGACCGGGTCTTACAGCACCCCAGCACCAGCCGGGCAAGAGGGCTGGGGCGGGGTCTTCTGGATTGTACTCTCCAGAAGTTATCTGGAGCAAATGGAAGATATCTCCTGAAAGCCGGCCGGGCACCCTCTGAGTTGGACCATCCCTTTTGGGGCACAAGGGCTGAACCACGTTGAATACAGCGCACGGGGTCCGGGAGAGCATTTAGATGTCCCATCAGGTAGACTGTACCAGAGTGTGCCCAGAGAAGGGGAGGGGCACCTGAGCGAACTATCCTAATCTGGTGAACCTTGGCATTCTCTGCCCACGTGGGGGTGGAAGGCGGGAGGGAGGGCACATGATCAGGCTATCCCAATCAGCTGGGAGGAGAGGGAGGGATCCCCCGAGCAGATTACCCTGGACAAATGGACCGAACCACCGAGTTTAGCAAGAGGTGCAAAGGACCCCTTAGCTTAGCGTTGAGGGAGCGGACACAGGGTCAGGCTATGCTGGCTGGACAGCCAGATCATGATGCCACTCTGTGCCAGCGAAGAAGCAGACATCACACCAGACTGACACACTCAGCCGAATCTTACCAGTCTAGTCAGGTGAAAGGTTCAGTAGGTGAGATCTGAGAGGGTCCCACTGCAGAGATTGAGGCCTGATCCCACAGTCCTCCATACTCTTCTCTCAAGGCCCTTACTGATCCAGGTCCCCTGCTCCTGCGACCCTTCATCTCCCCTTGCAGACCTAGGGAGCAGAGCCTGACTCTTCACCACCACCACCCCCGCCCACCTTTTGACCTTTCTTTTGCCCAGCTGCAGCCTAGCAGTCCAGCTGTCCAAGGGGCGGGAGAGTGTTCTGATCATCTCCACCGACCCAGCCCACAACATCTCCGATGCATTTGACCAGAAGTTCTCCAAGGTGCCTACCAAGGTCAAAGGCTATGACAACCTCTTTGCCATGGTGAGTGCAATAGGGCTCAGGCCTACGCCACGCCCCACCCCCGAATTCTGTCAAAGGCACCTTCAGGCCTTTCCTGTGAACACCCATCATTAGCTACCATGTCCTGCCGGTTCTCCAGCCTCTTGTCTCTCCACTTTCCCCTCTTCAGCATACCCACAGGGGACTGGGTGAGAGACGTTTGTGGATCAGAAAGGAAACCAGAGTAGCTGGAGATTGTGAGCAAGGGGAGGGGAGGGAGACATCAATAAGAGTCACATGGTATAGGACCTAGCAGGCCACTGGGAGCACTTCAGCTTTGTTTCCAAGTTTATACATATTTTTATATTTATTTTTATTACGTATTTGGTTGCTCTGGACCTTAGTGCCAGGTCTTAGTTGCAGCACACAGAATCTTTAGTTGCAGCATGTGGGATCTAGTTTCCCAACCAGGTGTTGAACCCAGGTCCCCTGCATTGGGAGGGTGGAGTCTTAGGCACTGGACCACTAGGGAAGTCCCTGATTCCGAGTTTAAAGGGAAGCTGTTTGTTTTAAGCCGAATAATGTCATGGGCCTCATCGTTTTTCGAAAAGTTCCCTGTAGCTTTCATGAAGAGATTGGACTCTAAAGTCAAGAATGAAAACAAAGAGAACTGGGACAGTGACCAGACTAGAAATGGTGGCAGCCAAAACTTGGTGGGGAGGGAGGTGAGAAGTGGCAAAATTTGGGATTTATTTTCATTTGTTTGGCTGCAGTGGGTCTTCATTGTCATATACAGGGGCTTCTGTTGCAGTATGTGGGTTTAGTTGCCCCATGGCATTGGGATCTTAGTTCCCTGACCGGGTATTGTGTCTGCATCCCCTGCATTGGAAGGCGGATTCTTAACCACTAGACCACCAGGGAAATCCTGGGATGTATTTTGGAATTAAAGCAGTTTGACTGTTTGGTTATAATGCATGAGGAAAAGAAATGAATTCAGTACATGTCTTAGTTGACTCCCTGGGCAACTGAGATGGAGAAGACTGGGAGAGGAGCAGGTGTAGAAGGCAAAAATGGGGAATTTTATTTGGCTTAGTAAGACCAAGGTGCCCACTGGTCATCCAGATGGAGACATCAGGACAGTGGCTTAGTTATATGAGCCTAGAGGAAGAGGTTGGCATTGAGAGTCATTGTCCCAAGGGTGATATTTATTTAAAGCTGCATGAATAGAGAAAAGAGTGAGAGAATAGAGAGGCCTAGAAACAACTCTGGGGGCATATCAGCATTTAGGGTCCAGCAGAGGAAGAGGAAGAATCAGTGAAAGAGGCCAAGGAGGAGCCCCAGGTGAGGTGGGAGGGAAGCAAGATAGTCCCGGCTCCTAAACTTGAGGAGGACAAAGGGACTTGGGCAGAAAGATTGCTGGCTCTGACAGGCACATCTGTTTTAAGCAGATCACCCTGGGAATGGGCACAAAAGCCTGCCTGGAGTGGGTGAACCAAAGTGGAGACAGTGATCACCATGATGGGAGCAGAGAAGTGAGCGTGGCCATCCCTGGAGGGAAATGGGAACGAGCGTTAAGGAAGGCTTTTCTGAGAAAGGAGATGCTAAGAGCACGTGTGTTTGCTGATACAAATGCTTCAGAGAATTCTCTGGCAGTCCAGTGGTTAGAGCTCTGGGCTCTCTCTCTTTACTGAGGACCAGGTTCAACCGCTGGTTCAGGAACTAAGGTCCCAGAAGCTGTTCAGTGTGGCCCCAAAAAAAAAAAAATGCTTCAGGAGGGAATAAGGATGCCAGCCGAGGAGGGGCCTCAAGTGGGCGTCTGCTTGCTCCAGTGCACAGACCCAGGACTTGGGCTCTGCCAGGACCAGGGGCTTGGAAGGAAGGACTGGGGCATTTTCTAGGGTGAAATGAGAGTGTTGGTGGCCAGTGGCTTCACTTTCTCACTGAGGCACAAGCCCCAGCAGAGACTGCGGGCCACTTGTGAAAGAAAGTGTTTGAGGAAGGAGAAGATGTGGCGTTAATACTCCCACCGGTGCATTGTCTGGCTCGTCAAATGCCCATTGGAGATTTGCGATCAGCAGTGGGGAGCAAGGTGAAGCTATTTGTCAGGCGTGTTCCTCGGATGTTTACCTTGGTGCAGCCATGCCAGCGAGCTGCAAATAATGAGAATGGCGCTTTTGCCAACTGCAGAGGGAAAAGAGGGTGTGTGTATGCAGAAGCATCCTTTGGAGACTCGGCTGGATAAGGGTGCTGGCCAAGAGGAACACCGACAGTGAACAAGGGGGCAGAGGGGTGGGGATGAGGTGGCCCAGAGAGATCTAGAAGTTGAGAGAGCTGGGGTCAAAGAGTGGGCCAGTAGCTAGGAATAACCCATCAAGGGTGTGACTTCCCCCACAGGGAAGTGGTCTCTGAGGCCAGGGAGTTGAGGGATTCACCACAGAAACCATGAACTCAGAAAGAAGAGGTACAGGCTTCCCTGGTGGCTCAGTGGTAAAGAATCCACCTACAATGCTGGAGACACGGGTTTGATCCCCACGATGCAGGAGGATCCCACGTGCCGAAGAGCAACTAAGCCCATGTGCTACAACCGTTGAACCTGTGCTCTAGAGCCTGGGTGCTGCAACTACTGAAGCCCGAGAGCCCTAGAGCTTGTGCTCCACAAAAAGAGAAGCCGCCGCGATGAGAAGCCTGCACACTACAATTAGAGAAAAGCCCTTGCAGCAAAGAAGAACTCAGCATTGCCAAAAATAAATAAAATAATTATTAAAAAAAAGAAGAAAAAGAGGTAACGCAGGCAGAGGATAGAGAGGCATTGAGTGCAAGACAGGCCAGGGACCCCAGGCTGGTTATCCTTTCATGGATCCTACATCCAAGTTGAGGAGCTACTCTGTGCCACACACTTCCCAGGTATTGGGGACACCACAGTGAACAAGACAATCCAAACCCCTTCCCTCATGGGGCCGGCACTCTGGTGTGGAGATGGTGATGAATGTGATAAGTAGACACCATGTGCGTGTGTGCTTAGTTGCTAAGTTGTGTCTGACTCCATTATGGCCCCATGGACTGTAGCACACCAGGCTCCTCTCTCCATAGGATTTCCCAGGCAAGAATACTGGAGTGGGTTTCCGTTTCCTTCTCCAGGGGATCTTCAAGAGGCCAGATGTTAAGGAGAAAGGAAAAGAGGGCCGCGGGGGCTAGGGCTGCACTGTTAGGTTGGGCATTTAAGGAAGACTCATGTTACAGGACTGATCTGGAAGAGGTCCTGGGCTGGGTCGGGGAACAGCCAGTGAAAAGTCCCTGCAGGGACTTCCCCAGCAGTCCAGTGGTTAAGACCCCGTGCTTCCACTGCAGGCGGCACGGGTTCGATCCCTTTTCAGGGAACTCAGATCCCACACATTGCGTGATGTGGCCAGATAAAAAGAAAAGGCCTTGAAGTGGGCTCTGGGTTCCATCTGGGCACTGAGGACAGTTGACAATCTTCCATCTGCTTGTTTGACAATCTGTGGTCGCTGAATACCTGAAGTGCCTAAGGGAGGGGTCATGGCACCTCGGGGGTCTCCTCAGCTGTGACCAATGGTGGACTGTGCTCAGGTGCACCCCAGGCTCCCTCAGGCTCTGTGCCTCGGTGCCAAGGCCCCAGCCACAGCAGCCTGAATCTTGACCCCTTCGGCCCGAAGGAGATTGACCCCAGCCTGGGCGTGGCGGAGCTGCCAGACGAGTTCTTTGAAGAGGACAACATGCTGAGCATGGGCAAAAAGATGATGCAAGAAGCTATGAGCGCATTCCCAGGCATCGACGAGGCCATGAGCTACGCAGAGGTGATGAGGTCAGGCGCGGCCAGGGGTACTGGGTGCTGCCTGGGACTGGGGGCAGAAGAAAGGGCAGAGCGGGCCTGACCCTCTTCTCCCTGCAGGCTGGTGAAGGGCATGAACTTCTCCGTGGTGGTGTTCGACACTGCGCCCACAGGCCACACGCTGAGGCTGCTCAACTTCCCCACCATCGTCGAGCGGGGGCTTGGCCGCCTCATGCAGATCAAGAACCAGATCAGCCCCTTCATCTCACAGGCAGGCAGGGCCCCCGGGCAGCCAGGAATCCCCTGAGTCAGAGCAGGGCTCCCAGTCACACCGTGACAAAGGCCTTTACCACGTGCCCTCTCACTCAGCGCTTCCCAGTGGGTGGGTTGGGTCTTCACTGTGGAGGAACTGTCTGCCCCCCTCCACAGCCCTCGATGTCCCTGCCTCCACCTCTTGAGTGCCCCAGACAGAGCTTGAAACCACATAGAGTAAGTCCAGTACATATGAACGAGTCCCGTTCTGAGATCAAGTTTGTAAGTCCAGTTTGTCTGTAAGTTCAACACAGAAACCAGGTACCCAAAGAACACAGTTGTCTTTGTAGTTCTCTACTGTACTGTTGTTTAATTGCTCAGTCGCTTCTGACTTTGTTGTGACCCCATGAACTGTAGCCCACCAGGCTCCTCTGTCCATGGGATTTCCCAGGCAAGAATTCGGGAGTTGGTTGTCATTTCCTTCACCAGGGGATCTTCCCAACCCAGGGATCAAACCTGAGTCTCCTGCATCAGCAGGCGGGTTCTTTACTGCTGAGCCCCCAGGGAAGCCCATACCATACTGTAATGGGTTTATAATACTTCTTGCACAAATAATACATAAAAAATACAAAAAATAAAACATTTTTAAGTTCACAGGGCAGTACCTTAGAAAGTGCAGTAGTGCAGTACAACAGTTGGCATACAGATCAGGCAAGAAGAGTTACTGACTGGAGAAGGGAGAGGAGGTAGGAGGTGGTAGAGCTGAAGGATCGTCAGCAATAGGAGACAGAGGGCAAGCTGCAGTTTCAGTCGCTCCTGACATTAATAGCACAAGCTCTGGTTTCTGGCTGAAACCAGATGTATGTTTGTATCTTCAAAAGTTCACAACTTGAAGGTTCCTCTTTAGGGGACTTACCGTATCCAGAGCCAGGTGACCCAGGTTCAGATGCACTGCACTCTGGTGTGATACTGCTCTGTGACCTCAAGTCACGTCCCCTCTCTAGGCCATGTCTGTCAAATGGAGAGCATGTGAATCCCCCCACCATGGGTTATTGTTAGCACAAACATGACAACCCTACTGACCCCACGCTTCTGCACACCACTCCCACCTCCCTGGTTATGGGTGGTCCCCTAGTGGGGACTTGAATCTCAGGTAGTAACTTTTTTTTCTATTGGTGGTTGCTCTGGGTCTCCATTTCTGCGAGGGCTTTTGTCTAGTTACAGCAAGCGGAGATTACTCTCTAGTTGCAGTGCCTGGGCTTCTCACTGCAGTGGCTTCTCTTGTTTCAGAGCACAGTCTCTAGGTGCAGGGGCTTCCGTAGTTGGGGCATACAGGCTTAGTTGCTCCTCAGCATGTGGGATCTTCTGGGATCAGGGATCAAACTCATGTCTCCCGCTTTGGCAGGTGGATTCTTAACCACTGAGCCATCAGGGAAGCCCCCCTCAGATAGTAAAATTTGTGGAGCATTTCCTGTGTGCCAGGCACCCTTCTGAGTGTGTGACAGTGTGTTGTATAGGACAGCAGCTCTACACATGGGGAAACCGAGGCACTAACCTGGCCATGGTCCCACAAAAATGGCAGAGCTGGGGCTGGACCCGTATGATCTGCTCAAGGGCCCACATCTTAAACCACTGGGAGGTGTTGGGATTCGTTTCCTCCCATCTCCCCCCATCCGCCCTGCCCTCCCCAACCAAGTTGTCTAGTGAGCTGGACCCAGGGAGTGTAATGGGCACCAGGTAAACCATGAGCCCTCTCCCATCCCCATAGATGTGCAACATGCTGGGCCTCGGCGACATGAACGCAGACCAGCTGGCCTCCAAGCTAGAGGAGACGCTGCCTGTCATCCGCTCGGTCAGCGAGCAGTTCAAGGACCCTGTGAGTTCAGGTCCAGGTGGGCGGTGAGAGGCTCCGGGAACCACGGGGACAGGGCTGAGACCTGCCCTTCCCTGTCCTCTCTTGCCTCCCGCAGGAGCAAACAACCTTCATCTGTGTGTGCATCGCGGAGTTCCTGTCCCTGTATGAAACCGAACGGCTGATCCAGGAGCTGGCCAAGTGCAAGATTGACACGCACAACATCATCGTCAACCAGCTCGTCTTCCCTGATCCCGAGAAGCCCTGCAAGATGTGTGAGGCCCGCCACAAGATCCAAGCCAAGTACCTGGATCAGGTGTGCACACCCACCCTCCCGCCAGTCTCACACTTTGACCCCAGAAGCTGCGGTCTAGCCCAGCCCAGCCGGCCCAGCTGACCTTTTACTGTGTTCTCTGATCTTTTGCTCCATCTCACTCTCTGTTCATCTGCCTAATCCCCTGCCCTTCATCTCCTGCTTCAGACCTAATTCTGGCCTTTGTAGACTAGCTGGCCTGGGTATCTCTGATCCTGGGGAGTGGGAGGTCCAGGCCTGTGATCTCTGACCTCACTGGCGTCACTCCCACCCATGACCCTGTGAAGTCCTTGCTCATATTCTCTCCCTGACCTGAGACCCCCCAGCCTGACCCTTTACACCGATCACATCCTATCCCTGCCCCGGGGCCCCCTGACTGCTGCCTTCTGCCCCCGCCACAGATGGAGGACCTATATGAAGACTTCCACATTGTGAAGCTGCCGCTGCTGCCCCATGAGGTTCGGGGAGCAGACAAGGTCAACACCTTCTCCGCTCTCCTCCTGGAGCCCTACAAGCCCCCCAGCGCGCAGTAGCACCTCCACCAGCCCCAGCTGCCATTTCACACCCACCCGCCACCCACCGGGGCAGAGTTTGCACAAAGTTCCCCCCCTAATACAGGGGAACCACTTGGGGGATGGGAGGCGGGGAGGGGGTCTTTTCCCCCTGGTGGGGCTGGGGGAGCTATAGCTGCCCCCCACCTCTCCCCACTTCTCCTCCCTCAATAAAATGATCTTAAACTTCTGTGGATATTGATATGAGGTGGGAGCTGGGGCTTAATACCTTCATGTACAGTTGCACAGGTTGTACACTGCACAAAGATGTCACATCCAGAGAGGCATTGTCACAACAGAAATCTAATAGAGATGCATGTTTATTGTGGCAATTTTGGAAGGAGGGTTCTTTGGTAAAGGGGTGCTGTTTTCTTGGTCTTTATGGGTCAGGGTGTCCTTCAGGGCTGTAAAGCCTGGAGTAGAAGAAGTTGCATCTGCCCACGTCCTTCAGGGCTCAGAGCGTGGGAACCAAGAGGCCCCTTGGCCAGCCCCAGGCTGGCGGGGAGCGGATTAGGCCGGCAGCGGGCCCAGCACTGCCTGCTGTTTGGTTTGCGAATTAGTGGGCGCCCTGGGCAGAGGCTGGGCTTGCCAGACTGGGGATTAACAGTCTCCACCCACCTCTCCCCCACAACCAATTCCTGTTCTATGGAATGGCGTGGCATCAGCCTGTCCCAGCACAGGACTGCAACAGGGGGACAGTTTAGGGGACAAGATGACAAAAAATCTCAGAGGCTAGAGGGGCCCTGAAGTCCCATCCTGCCCCCAGAGCAGTCTTAGTGGCCTGTAGCATGTTTCCTGCAGTTTGAGTACCAGTCCCCTGTTCTTAAAATGGAGACAGAAGTGTGGCCATTCATAGGGCCCTGGCACAAATTCACCTGACCTTGGAAGGGTCAGCACACCAGCCTGAAAGACACCTAACAGTCCACCTTCTCCCCTTCACGCTTCCCTCTGCCACTCCCTGGACAGTCACACCCTGCTTGAGAGACCCAGGATTGGCATGATCTTGGGCATTTGCAAGTTCCAAGCTGGCGCTAAATGTGGGTGGGGGAAGAAGGGGTGCTTGGGGACACACATGAGTCAGGAAGCAGTGTTTAGATAGCACACATCCAGGATCTAGGTGGGCTAGGGTGTGCATATGTAAAGGGAACCCAGCCACGAGCCTAGACGTGTCCCCCCCAAATCCGTCGGGTTGCATACAAGCCAGTATAGGCAGGTCCATGTCAGGGAAGTGCTTGTAACCTAACCAAACTGCTCAGGGTTCAAATCCCAGGTGTGTCATGAAAGGGCTGTGTGTCATCAGGGCCTCAGTTTAGCGGGAATAATAGCGGGAATAACAAAGTCACCAAGTTCACATTTCCTGCTTGTAAAGACACAATGAGATGAAATAGGTAACGCCTTTACAACAGCCCCAGGCATGTACCTGCCAAGGAGTGTTTGTTAATATTCGCTGTTACAATTAGTAAGCATGTGAACTAGCCTGGGCAACCTGCCTCCGCCCCAGCAGGGGTCCAGCAGTCAAAAGTGTGTGGGGATACTGGGAGCTGGAGGATGGGAGATGAGCACGGGGGTGGGGGAGTGGGGGGAGGGCTGGTAGCTGTGTGTAAGGATACATCCAAAGAAATAGGGGCCTCAGGTCGGGTATGAAATGAAGTGAAAGTTGCTCAGTCATGTCTGACTCTGCGATCCCATGGATTGCTCAGTCATGTCTGACTCTGCGATCCCATGGACTATACAGTCCATGGAATTCTCTAGGCCAGAATCCTGGAGTGGGTAGCCTTTCTCTTCTTCAGGGGATCTTCCCAACACAGAGATTGAACCCAGGTCTCTGCATTGCAGGTGGATTCTTAACCAGCTGAGCTACAAGGGAAGCCAGGATGAGTATGGAGCCCATCAACCTGAAGCCTGTCCCCTCCCCAGTTGCCTTAGCTACCAGCATCACTCCTCACCCTCTTTTATGAGCTGTCCAGCAGCTGGACAGCGGAGGCATGGGTCCGAGGACAGACAGTCCGGGCTGGTTCCTAATTACCCCGGGTGGGGCAGACACCTGCTGGGTTAGGAACACAGCGTCCTGGCTGGCCGGACCTCAGGGTGGGGTCGAGTGGAGCCATATGCACTTCTGGAGCTAGGGTGGACTGGAGAGTCTGAGGGACACTCCAGGACGCCCCTCTTGAGGCTAGAGCCCTGAGCCTCTGCCCCTCCCACACTGGACTATGCATTCAAAGTTGAGGATGGAGGGCTGTCTGTGCCAGGCTAGAGTGCCCCCTGTGTAGGTGTGCCTCTGAAAGGAGAACATGTGTCCTGTATCCGTGCCAAGTGTGGGGACAAAGTTTTGTGTCCCTAAGCTTGTGTGTTCATGACAATGACGAAAGTGACTGCAACCCAGGGTGTGTGTACGCACCTGCCCGCCACCACCCAAAGTGAGGGGGTATTGGGGAGGGTGTGTCTTATGGATTGATGTACAAATAAATGCAGGTGAATTTCATGAGGGATTATGGCCTGACTCCTGGATGTGACCCTCTGGGTCTGTGGGACTGTTGGGAGGGGTCAGTGTTGCACAAATATGTCTTTGCAACATGGGCAAATCTAAGGGGCCACCAGACCTGGATCTGATCCCAGGACTGTGGGCTGCTGTGTTGAGGGGTGGTGCTCCTGCATCTAATGTGTGGTCAATTCAGTTCAGTCCCTCAGTCATGCCCGATTCTTTGTGACCCCATGGACTGCCACACGCCAGACTTCCCTGTCCATCACCAACTCCCAGAGCGTGCTCAAACTCATGTGATCACAGGTGTGTTTTTGTATGGGGGAGATCAGGAATAAATGTAGGCTACTTCCCTCTGTGTGATGGTCGCCTGTGTGATGGTCACCTGTGTGATGGTGTTCTGGGGTTGGGCTGTGGTCTGCACTTGGCTGGTTGTGTGACCTTGTGTGTGTCTTTATTACCTAGTACAATTATGAAGGAATTCAGTGCTTGGGTCCCTGCCCTTGTGTTCCTGGGTGGCTGTTTGGAGCACTGTGTGGGTGCCTGAGAGCTGAGAACCTGGTGGGTTTGGTTTAGGGTCCATTGGCTTTATATCTGCATGTTAGTGGGGGTGGGGTATGGCTAAGTGTCTCTTGTGTGACTCTGGGAATCTTTGTGACTGAGTAACTTCTTTCTGGGACACGGTGATTGTGGGAGGCTGTGTTGAGGAAAGTTGAATTTGTGTCTGGATCTATGGTATGTTTCCATGTGCATCTTTATGGTTAATTTACAGGTGAGTTTCGAGTGACCCAGCCTCACTGAGCAGTGTGTGTACAACTGGGTTGGGTAAAGACAGGGTTCCTGCCCCCTCCCCGAGCTCTAGGGCTAAAGTTTCTGGGACCTGCCAGTGACTGACTGACTGGGAGACAGGACAGGGAGGAGCTAGGGAGGTCAGGGTGAATTCTCCACCCTCCGCCCCAGGTAACAAACTGAGGAGACTTCAAACAAAGTTCTTAGGCTGTAACTGTGCAACTGACTGGGGGGAGGGCCAGGGAAGGGCCACCCAAGTCCACTCCCCAGCCCCCTCCCTCACAGAATCTGGCTTAAGCCCCACCCAACACTGAAGCCACCCACCCAGCCCATCCTGTCCTTGTCCCAAGTGTCCCTGAACCAGCCATCAGGTGAGAAGGACCCAGGCCTGGGGGAACCAGGAACCCTGAGGACAAGTCTGTCTGCGAGGGAGAATCCATCTGAATCCTCAGGGTAGGGTGTGGAAGGCGAGCAAGGAAAGGACACAGGAAATGTCCAGGTGGATCCAGGGCCAGGGGGAGGGGGCAGAGGCAGGGCGATTAAGTGGGAGGGGGATAGACTGGGGCTGCTGTGCAGCAGGGGGAGCCAGTCTGAGGCCTGGGGAACTGTGGGAAGGGACCTGGGGGCCAGGAGGCTTGGAGGCCAGGCTTTGGAGGACTTCAATAGAAAGCGCAGGGCAGATAATGGGCCCAGACTGGGTTAGGGGAGGAGGAGAGGAAAGGTCGAAGTGGAACTTGAGGAAAGAGAACTGGGGACGAAACTCAGTTGGAGCCCTGGGAACTTAGAAACTAAAGAGTTCAGGACTCAGGGAGCAGAGGAAAGTGTAGATGGCGTCCAGGTAAGGGGTATGGGATCTGAGAGGGATAAAACCTAAGGGTCTTGAGGGTGGGAGATAGACGGAGAGGGCCAGGGAAGGTCTGTACAAGACGCTGGGACCGGGAGTCCTAGGAAGGGAGTGACCTGGAAGAGGGGGCCTTGGAGAGGAGGGCTGGGGGCTAGGGTAGGGCAGAGCAGGTGGGAGGAGAGGGGAACCCGAGCAAGAGCCGGAACCCAGGAGCTGGTAAGGTGGTCGGGCTCGGAACAGCGCGCAGAGTCGAGCCGGGCCCGCATCTCTCCACCCCCGCCCATACCCTGCAGCCCAGCTCCGTCCCGGCCCCCTACTCCTCGGCCCCCAAGCCTAAGTCCGATCCAGCGCCCCCTCTCCTTTGGCGCGACCGGCCCGGGCGCCGCGATGACCGTCACGTACACGGCGCGCGTGGCAAAGGCGCGCTTCGGCGGCTTCTCGAAGCTGCTGCTGCTGTGGCGCGGGAGCATCTATAAACTTCTGTGGCGCGAGCTGCTCTGTTTCCTCGGACTCTTCATGGCGCTGAGTGCCGCCTATCGGTGAGGCGGCCCCGGGGGTGGGTAGGGTGGGGAGGGGATGGAGAGTGCCGTGCCTGAGGGAGGTCTCAGGAGGGGCTCCGAGGCGGCCCCGGAGTGGGTGCGGGAAGAGACCGGCTGCTGGGGACGGGGGCTCGCCGGTGACCCGGTGCCCCTCTCCCTCGCAGCTTCGTACTGACCGAAGAGCAGAAACGCTACTTCGAGAAGCTCGTCCTTTACTGCGACCGGTACGCCAGTCTCATCCCGGTCTCCTTCGTGCTGGGTGGGTTCGCGCTCCGGAGTTTCCCATTCTTTTCATCCCGAGACACCCATAGCCATTCCTGCTTTCTGAGACCCTTCCTCAAAGCCATCCCCGCACATCCCCATTTCTGCATCCTTTACGCCAGGTATGGCATCGATTCCCAGGACCTTGGAGGTCACCTAGTCAGTGTATCCCCTGAAGTTCCCCCATGAGAGAGCTCCGTGTCATCCACAGGCTTATCCCTGGTCACCTCAGGGACTCCCATCTGTGTCTGCATGGGCTTACCAGTGCCTTCCCTCACATGTTTTGATCCCCAGTGTGTGTTAGTCACTCAGTCATGTCTGACACTTTGAGACCCCGTTAACTATAGCCTGCCAGGCTTCTCTGACCATGGAATTCTCCAGGCAAGAATACTGGAGTGAGTTGCTATTCTCTTCTCTGAGGGATCTTCCAGACCCAGGGATCAAACCCAGGTCTCTTGCACTTGGGGCAGATTCTTTATCATCCGAGCCATCCCAGGGACCCCCTCCAAAGATCCCATAGAACTCCCTCATTTCAAGTCCATCCTGAGGGGCATCTCTCTGACAAGCCCCCCAGCTCCCTGTCCTCAATGATTTCACATAATATCAGCCTTCCTCCCACCATTCTGGGCCCATAGGGATGCGGTGACCAGCTTGCCCTAGGTTTCCTAACTTAGACCGTGTGCCCAACCCCTTCACACACCCCTGGCTCAGGGGCTCCCTATGGCCTTGGTGACAACTTACCTGTGGGCTCCATGTCTTCACCTCGATGTGTGTGCTCAGTCGTGTCTGACTCTTGAGATCCCTCGGACAGTACCCCACCAGGCTCCTCTGTCCATGGGATTTTCCAGGCGAGAATACTGAAATGGATAGCCATTTCCTACTCCAGATCTTCCCCACCCAGGGATCCAATTGGCGGGAGGATTCTTTACCAGTAACGCCACCTGGGAAGCCCTCCTTCACCTCTTTGAGTGAGTGAAATCGCTCAGTCGTGTGTGACTCTTTGCAATCTCATGGACTGTAGCCTACCAGGCTCCTCCGTCCATGAGATTTTCCAGGCAGGAATACTGGAGTGGGTTGCCATTTCCTTCTCCAGGAGATCTTCCCGACCCGGGGATTGAACCCGGGTCTCCTGCATTGTAGGCAGACGCTTTACCTTCTGAGCCACCAGGGAAGTCCTTCACCTCTATATGGAGATCCTAATCTCCCATCTCAGATGACATCCAAGCAGCCAGGGTGATTCAGCCTGCACCAACCTCTGACCTCAGGGCTAGATCCTAAGGTTCCCAGCCCACGTGGTCCCACATGGTCTGGGTGTCCAGTTACCCCGTGCTCCTGATGCAAGACCCAGGTCGGCTCCTCTTCCCTTGATCTGGGCTCCCAACTCCCTGACCCTAGTTTCCCAACTGAGCCCTCTCCCCCATCCCCGGCTCTCCCGCAGGCTTCTACGTGACGCTGGTAGTGCACCGTTGGTGGAACCAGTACCTATCCATGCCCCTGACCGACGCGCTCATGTGTGTCGTGGTCGGCACAGTGCACGGACACGATGAGCGCGGCCGCCTCTACCGACGCACGCTCATGCGCTACGCAGGGCTCTCCGGGGTGCTTATCCTGCGCTCGGTCAGCACCGCGGTCTTCAAGCGCTTCCCCACCATAGATCATGTGGTGGAAGCAGGTGAGGCTCCGGCCAAAACAGGACGCAGGCGGCGGGGGCAAGGTAGGGGCGGGGTAAATAACTCCCGACCTCGCCCGCGCAGGGTTTATGACCCGCGAGGAGCGCAAGAAGTTCGAGAACCTAAACTCATCCTACAACAAGTACTGGGTGCCTTGCGTCTGGTTCTGCAACCTGGCGGCGCAGGCTCGGCGCGAGGGCCGCATCCGCGACAACGGCGCCTTTAAGCTGCTACTGGAGGTGGGTTATCCGGGTGGTCATTCTTAAAAAAAAAAAAAAAAATGTACCCCACCCACCCTGAGGTGTGTCATATCCTGACTTGCCACGTGCCTTTCACAGGGCGGATTCCAAACACCCTTATCTAGAGCCCCGAGGTGTACACGTATCTCTATGGGACGGTTTCTAGCTGAATAATGCCCCTAGGTATACACACTCACCACTGAAGACTCTCTAGTCCCTGGAAGCACATGCCCGCCTCCCACTAGGTGACCACTCACCTCCATCCCAGGTAACCCCCTACTTAATCCCCATGTGTGAGCTCACATTTCAGCCCCCTCATGACCTATATCCGCCCCACCAGGAGCTGAATGTGTTTCGGAGCAAATGTGGGATGCTCTTTCACTATGACTGGATTAGCGTGCCCCTTGTCTACACCCAGGTAACCTGGTTCTGCCTTTTTATATCCTGTGTCAGAGGCTTTGGAGCATTGGTCTCAAGGAAAAACTAAGGACTAGCTGAGACCCTGTCACAGTGACTAGTGGTCCTAGCTCTGGTCTCTCCATGACTTTCAAGACCTGACTGGCACCCCGTCCTGTCCCTCCCCCAGGTGGTGACCATTGCTGTGTACAGCTACTTCCTGGCTTGCCTCATTGGCCGCCAGTTCCTGGACCCAGCACAGGGCTACAAAGACCATGACCTGGACCTGTGTGTGCCAATCTTCACCCTGCTGCAGTTCTTCTTCTATGCTGGTTGGCTCAAGGTGGGTGGGGGTCCCAAGGCCAGGACTACAGGGGCGAAGTGGGCAGGGGTTCTCAGGGCTCTGCTTACCTCCCCTCTCCCCACTCAGGTAGCTGAGCAGCTCATCAACCCCTTTGGAGAGGACGACGATGACTTTGAGACCAACTTTTTGATCGACCGATGCTTCCAGGTGAGATTCTCTCAGTTGAGACCATCCCTAGGCTCCTAAAGGGACCCTGGCCCCAGCCCTGCCAAGACTCTTCCACACATCATTCCTGAACCATCCTCTCTCTTTGATAGCCACCTTCCTACCCATCCTGAGGGGTCCACCCTGTGGTGCCAGCGCTTTTCCATGCCCCACTCTTCCCTGCATATCCTCTCCCGCAGGTGTCAATGCTGGCTGTGGACGAGATGTATGATGACCTGGCCATGCTGGAGAAGGACCTGTACTGGGACGCGGCTGAGGCTCGAGCTCCCTACACCGCAGCCACCGCCTTCCTGATGCAGCAGCCCTCCTTCCAGGGCTCTACCTTCGACATCACGTGAGCCAGTGGGGGTGGACAGGGCCTCTTGGGTGGGGTCTCATGACTGTGTCTTCATTCAGTCTCTCAGTTGTGTCCAACTCTTAGGGACCCCATGAACTGCAGCACAACAGGCTTCCTTGTCCTTCACCATCTCCTGGAGTTTGTTCAAACTCATTGAGTTGGTGATGCCATCCAACCATCTCATCCTCTGGATGCATGACTGCAGGTTGTGTCTAATTGAAGGGGCAGTGGGTGACCAGAACGGGGCTAAAGGCTACACCCTGGAGATTCGGAGCTAAAAGCTACAGTCAATAGAACTAGGATGAGGTGTCCGGGATCGGGGTCAAGGTCTGGGGCCGGGACACTAAAGGCTACAGTCTATGAGGATTGGGCAGAACAGAAGCAACACGAGGCAGAGCCCCAACTAAGCCTTTTAAGGCCTAAGTTTGCTCATAGCCAGAGCCAGAGGATAAGGCCAGGCTCTGGAAGGGGCAAGCCAAGACTTCTGGGAGAAGTGGAACAATGAGATGGGTGGAGGCAGGAAAAGTACCGTGCCTCGGTCTCAGCTCTGTTGATGAAGACGGGAGAGGCGCAAGTGCTGACCCTCTGTCTCTCCTGCAGGCTGGCCAAGGAGGACATGCAGTTCCAGCGTCAGGACGGCTTGGAGGCGCCGCTGAGTGAAGCACACGGCGACTTCCTGCAGCGCCTCCTGCCAGTGGGCACGGGCATGGGCACAGGTGGCCTGCTGGGCCGGCGCGTGCCCTTGCTGCGCCGCAAGAACAGCCAAGTGTCGGAGGAATCCATGGCTGCTAGCTGCGCGTGCGCAGGCGCTCCCGACGGCGCGGTCCCGGAGTGTGGCTGCGAAGGCCCGCTGGTCGACTTAGGCCAGCCGGAGCCGGAGTCTGAGCCCCTCACCGGCCCCGAGTCGCCTGCCCCCGTCCCCGCTCCCAGGGCGCCCGCTGAGCCCTTAACCGTGGTGCCGTTGTCTGGGACCCGGGGGCCGGCTCCGCCCTGGCTGCCCAGCCCCATTGGCGAGGAGGAGGAGAGTCTAGCCTGAGACCTTTGGACCCTGAATTCCCAAGGACCGGGAAACAAGCCTGCCTGCAGCAGTTTGGGTCTGCATAAGCTGCGTGTGGACTCGGCCAGCCCCCTTCTTACGTGCCTGCGCGCCAACTTTACGTTTGGCACAGAGCGTTGGAGCGCCTCCTGTGGGCCGAGGGCTGCACTAAGGGCGGGGTATCCTTCCAGCTAGCTGGGCCTTACCACCAGCTCTACTTCCTGCCACTGCGTGAGAGGCTTTTATCCCTGTGACCTGCCTTTCTTCTTTCTTTAGACTGGACATATAAGTGAGTGCCCATCTCCTGAGCTGTGTGGATGAAATGAAAGTGGCTTTAAAAAATGTTTGATACATAATAGGTGCTCAATAAAATTGTTTTGTTTTTTTTTTTCTAAAAACCCAACTCCTGCCAGGCGAGTTATGCTAGGTAAGCTTTAAGGATTATTTGATGATGTCCTGTCCACTTCCAAATTCTACTCTCTGAAATGGCCCCATTCAGTGCCCATGGTTTTACGCATTCATCAATATAGGATTCACAGGTCCCAGGACCATGCTTTCTCCCCCCAACCTTTTGTTTATTTTTGGCCACGCCCTGCAGCTTAGTTGCAGGGATCCTAGTTCCCGATAAAGCATTAAATCTGGACCCGTTGCAATGGAGTGAGAAGTCCTAACCACGGAACCGCCAGGGAATTCTCCTGCCAGCCTTGCTTCTGCAAGTGACCCCTCTGCCTCTACAATGCTCTAGGTCTTACATCAATCGTATGTAGATGACTCCTGAATTTAGAAGTCCAGCCAGGGTCTCTTCCCACACTCTAGATGCATAGAGCCACCTGTCTACTCAACATCTCTATGTATAGATCTCATGGGCACCTTGAACATAACATGCTCCCCAAACCAGTTCCCTGTTGACTCCCTACTTGTTTATCTTCCATCAGCTTTGTTCTTCCTGAGGACAAAACCTGGGAGTCACCTTCAACTTCTTTTTTTTTAAAGTTCATTTATTTGTTTAAAAAACATTTTATTTATATGGCTGCATTGGATCTTAGTTGTAGCACACGAGATCTTCGTTGGGTCATGCAGGATCTTTTGGTTTGGTGCAGGCTTAGTTCCTCTACAGCATGTGACATCTTAGTACCCTGACTAGGGATCCAACCTGTGTTTCATGATTGCAAGGTGGATTCTTACCACTGGACCACTAGAGAAGTCCCTTAAAAAAAAAAAAAAAATATATATATATATATACACACACACACATATGTGTATGTTTTGGCCACGCAGAGCTGCAAGTGGCGTCTTGGTTCCCTGACCAGGGATCAAACGCAGGCCCCCAGTAGTGGAAGCACAGTGTTAACCACTGGACTGGCAGGGGAGTCCCCAGGTTCTCTCTCTCTCTTTCATCGCTTCTCCTTATCAGTTCAGTTCAGTTCAGTCACTCAGTCGTGTCCGACTCTTTGCGACCCCATGAATCAAAGCATGCCAGGCCTCCCTGTCCATCACCAACTCCCGGAGTTCACTCAGACTCATGTCCATCGAGTCAGTGATGCCATCCAGCCATCTCATCCTCTGTCGTCCCCTTCTCCTCCTGCCCCCAATCCCTCCCAGCATCAGAGTCTTTTCCAATGAGTCAACTCTGCATGAGGTGGCCAAAGTACTGGAGTTTCAGCTTTAGCATTATTCCTTCCAAAGAAATCCCAGGGCTGATCTTCAGAATGGACTGGTTGGATCTCCTTGCAGTCCAAGGGACTCTCAAGAGTCTTCTCCAACACCACAGTTCAAAAGCATCAATTCTTCAGTGCTCAGCTTTCTTCACAGTCCAACTCTCACATCCATACATGACCACTGGAAAAACCATAGCCTTGACTAGACAAACCTTTGTTGGCAAAGTAATGTCTCTGCTTTTCAATATGCTATCTAGGTTGGTCATAACTTTCCTTCCAAGGAGTAAGTGTCTTTTAATTTCATGGCTGCAGTCACCATCTTCAGTGATTTTGGAGCCCAAAAAAATAAAGTCTGACACTGTTTCCACTGTTTCCCCATCTATTTCCCATGAAGTGATGGGACAGCAAATCCCATCAGCTTAATCTTCCAATTGTATCCAGAATCCAACCATTTCCCATTCCTCTAGGATTCCCACTCTGGCCAGAGCCCTCACTATCATCCAACCACCAATGTGGATAGTGACTTGGTCTCTCAGCTCTGACCCTAACATCTCCACAGTCTGTTCCTCCCACAGGACCAAAAGGAGCCTATGAACGCTTGAATCAGGTCACATTCCTCCTTTGCTCAGAACCATCTGTGATTCCCACTTCACTTAGAATAAAAGCTAAGGGGGACTTCCCTGGTGGTCCAGTGGTTAAGAATCTGCCTTGCAATTCAGGAGACTTGGGTTTGATCCCTGGCTGAGGAACTAAGATCTCATACTTCAGAACAACTAAGCCCCTGGGCCACAACTACTGAGCCCACACACTCTAGAGCCCGTGCTCCACAACAAAAATAGCTCCCACTCGCCACAACTAAAGAAATCCTGCGCCAAAATGAAGACCCAGCTCAGCCACAAAAAAAAAAAAAAAACAACAAAGAACATAAGCCAGCCTTTTCTTAAAAGCAATGATCTTAGCCCCTTGCCCACCATCTCCCCCTGCCCTCAGTGCCCAGAGTCCAGCCAGGTCAGATTAAAAGTCTTTATTATTTTTCTTCTCAAATATAAAATCACTCTATCCCCTGGCAGCTCACTAACCCCAGGGAGAAAATCAAGAATAAGAATCACATTGCTAAAAAGAGTAGGCCCATTCTAGCCTCCCACCTGCCTCCTACACTCTTGTCCCAGCTGAGAGAGAAAGGGGCAGAGACTGTGACTTCAAGGCTCTCAAGCAACCAGCTGAGGCATAATTCTGGGCCCCCTGTGAGTTGGGGGAATCCAGGGTGGATTAAGCTGGGCAGGTGGCAGGATCCTGCGATCCATCAGTGCTTGTCGGCAGGGCGCATGTTCAGGGTTGCTAGGCGTCCCAGGGGTCCACGGCGAGCGTTGGTGGCCAGCCGCTGCTGTGCCAGGAATGACTGAGCATGGGCAGGGGCCCGCTCTTCCCCAGCTCGCTGCTGTAGAGCCATGCCCTGGAGGGAGGGAGGGAGGGGCACAGCTGGAGTCAGATGAGCCTCCAGGACACCAGCACCCTCCATGCTCCCAGTACTTCAGGCAGGTGATGGTGAACTCACCATATTATACCAGGCACTGATGAGCAGCTTTTCTTCCTGCTCCCGCTGACTTCGACTCTTGTCAAAGTCCATCTGCTAAGGAGGGAATAGTCAAGGGACTGGATATACTGGTGGCAGTGAGAAGGGGTTAGGACACCAACCTCCAGGTGCCGAATTCGGACGTCCCGCTCCCGGAGCTGTGTCCTCAGGGCATGGAGATCTAGGGGAGCCCCGCCAGGTGGCTGCTGCTTGGGTTCCAGGGTCTGTATGACCTAGGGGTGGGGAAAGACACAGTCAAGGTGACCTTGGCCCCACCGGCCATGATGCAGAAGTCTGTGACATGATGCGGCAGGACAGGCATGGGGCCAGGAGGCAGAGAGTTGCCAGGTGGGCAGCAGTGGTCTGGGCAGGAGGCCGTTGGGGCACCCAGCATCCTCACCGTACGCGCCCTGTCCACATAGCGGCGGTACCGCTCCTCCACGGCCCGTAAGTCCTCGTCCTTCTTTTGCAGGCTGTGCTGAAGCTCCTCGATACGCCGGGCTGCTGGGGGTCAAGGTGGCCCCTAAGCTCTGTGCTGAGCTTGGGGGCTCCCCCCACCCATCCAGGCCACTGAGCGCCCCCCTCACTGCTGCTGTCGTTGGGGGGCTCCAGTTCCTCGATGTACTCGCGCTTCCGCTGCAGCTCCAGATCTGCTTCATGCAGCTTCTGCCTGCAGGTGGGGAGCCAGAGGCAGTCTCAGTTCCAGGCCCATTTCTCTGCTTCCCAGAAGTGTTCCTGCAGACCTCTCCACCTGACTCCAAGCCTGGGGGCTATGTGTCCCGGCACCGCCATCTCTTCAGCCATCAGAGCCACAACCCTCCATGACCCTCACCAGGTGGCCCCTGCACCAGCCCTCCCTCCCCCATCTGTCCACTTCTCTCCATTCCACAGCCCACATGGTGGTCCAGGCACCATCATCCCTTGCCAGCCTTCTATTCTCAGCTCTTTAGTTCCATTCCCCACCCAGCAGCCAGGGATCTCTCTAGAATGCAAATCTCTTCTAATGAAAGGAAATACAAGCTAATAGTTTGCACTCTGCCACCTGGGGCAAAACCCCAAAGATCCCTATAAGTGAGACTAATATCATGTATTATGGACTTGGAACATGGTATAACATCTAATAGTGAACCTTCGGCTATATCTACTAAAATTACAAACCCATATGCCCTGGGAGCCACCCATTCCTTTGTGTGTGTGTGTGATATATTTGCACACAAACAAAATGATACATATATAAGATTTTACTTTGTTGCACACATTGAAATCGCAAATGCCTAGAAAGAATGAATTAAATCAATTATGATATTACCAAAAAAATGCTATATGCCAGCCCTTCTAGACCAGAATTCTACAGAATTAAGCCCTAATGCCTCCAGGTATTCATCCTCTATAAGGAAATACCTTTCTGTGCTCTAGGTTGGCATTAGGTACATTCCAGTCTTGGCAGAACTGAGAGAATAGTCATGAAAATCATTTTCTGTAAGGTCCAGTTTCCCCATGGAACCCCAGCTGACAAAAACTGCTATATCAAGAAATTAATAATAAGGTCTCCCTTTATTTATTCATACGAAGAAATTTCCCCAGTTAACTGGTTAAGTAGGGAAAGCAAAGTGTACATATTATACTACCTTTTGTGTAAATTAGGAATGAGAGTAAAAAGCTATATTCACATTCATTTGAATTTGCTTTAAAAATTCTAGAAAAATTTCCATAATGAACTAATAGAAATGGGGCTGGAATGGGGCAGAAACTGAGTTAATGAGGGAAGACTGAGATGTTTACCCTTTATTTCTGTATAACTTGGTATACCTTTTGGTTTTTAAATTATAATTGTGATAGCTATCTAAAATAGTTTCTTTATTTATTTAAGAAAGTTCTTTTAATAAAGAACTTTATTTTTTGGGAATTCCCTAGTGGTCCAGTGGTTAGGACGTGGAGCTTTCACAGCTGTGGACCCAGGTTTTATCCCTGGTTGGGGAACTAAGATCCCACAAGCTGAGCTGTGTTTTCAAAAATGAAAAAAAAAAAAAAAGTTGTTTTTTTTTTTTTTTGCAATGCAAAAAAGTAATAAAAGCTGACTATCACTTTGTCACACAACCTTGCTGAAATTCCCTGAGTGACTCCCAATTGTTCCCCCAAAATACTCCACACACCTTCCTCTGGTCTATAAGACCCCAGGGGAGCTGACACTTTAGTCTGTGTGTCAGCTGACCCCCTGGCCTCATAAACAACTCCCCATGGACACCAGATCCATCCCCTACATCTTTGCCCCAATCTTTCCCCCCACCCGACTCACAGATGTTCCTCCAACTTCTTCTTCAGCAGGATTGACTGGAGGAGAGAAGAGGCGCTGGGTGAGTGTGGGGATGAGGTGTCCAGAGGTCCCAACCTTCTTGGCGGGTGAGGGTTGGGAGTGGCACTCTGAGCCCAAGGTACTTACTATGGACTTCACAGGGCACCAGGCAGCAGTGGGGAGAGAGAAGAGGGTTAGTGGTGGGCACAGGGGAGGGCCAGGCAGGGAGGAGGTGGGCACTCACGTCCTCAGTCTTGCCCCCCTGCTCCTGTAGGGCCTTCTGAAGGTCCTCCACCTGGGCCCTCAGCTCCGACAGCTGCTGCTGGTTCAGCCTGCGGAGGTGGGGGCCCCGCTCAGTGCCTGCGCCCTCCCTCACTCCCCCTCCAAGCTTAAGGGGGAGGCCCTCCTCTGCAGGGTCCTCACCGGTGCTGCGTCTCCAGGCCGTGGCGCGCACGGTTGGCCTCCTCCAGGTGGCGCTGCAGCTCCTCCTGCCGTTCCCTGTCGGCCGCCTCCTGCTGGCACAGGCGCTTGTTCTCCAATTGAAGTCGCAGGAGTGTTTCCCTGGGGATGGGGAAGGAGTGAGCAGGGCTGGGGATGGGTCACCACTCAGGCCTACAGGGCTCCGGGAGGGAAACTGGGTGGACGGGGCCGGGAGAGGGACAAAGCCCAGGGGAAGGGCCCAGTCAGACCCTAGGGTAGGGTTAGAGTACCTGGGACTGAGCCTAGGAGTGGGTGGGCGGAGCGCTGGTGGGGTGGCACAAAGTGGACGGAGCCATGAGCACTGAGATGGGGCTCCGGGATAGGAAAACACTGCAAAGAGGAAAGCTGGACTGGGAGTTCATGTGGGCAGGATATAGGACACTGATCCCAGTAGGGAATACACTGAGAACAGGGCTGTGTCCTGGGGGCAGAACCTGATGTGGGCGGTGCCCAGCAAAGGATTTTTGCCTGGGCAGTGGAGACAGATAAGTTGGATCTAATTGGTGCACTGAGGGTCGATCCCAAAGAGGTGAGGGGAGCCACCAACAGGGCTAGAGTCCCAGACAGGTAAAAGCAGAATTAGAAGTGGGTGAGCATAAAGGACTCCCCTGGTGGCTCAGATGGTTAAGAATCTGCTTTCAATGTAGGAGACCTGGGTTGGATCCCTGGGTCAGGAAGATTCCCCTGGAGAAGGGAATGGCAACCAATTCCAGTATTCTTGCCTGGAGAATTCCATGGATGGAGAAGCCTGGTGGACTACAGTCCATGCTATGCTATGCTAAGTCACTTCAGTCGTGTCCGACTCTGTGTGACCCCATAGACGGCAGCCCACCAGGCTCCCCGGTCCCTGCGATTCTCCAGGCAAGAACACTGGAGTAGGTTGCCATTTCCTTCTCCAATGCATGAAAGTGAAAAGTGAAAGTGAAGTCACTCAGTCGTATCCGACTCCCAGCGACCCCATGGACTGGAGCCTACCAGGCTCCTCCGTCCATGGGATTTTCCAGGCAAGAGTACTGGAGTGGGGTGTCATTGCCTTCTCTGACTACAGTCCATAGGGTGGAGGAAAAAAAGCTTGGCTAGGACTTGGGAACCAAGCTGAGCAGGTCTGGCAAGTGGTAAGTACCTGTTTTGGGGATGGGGTTGAGGGTGGGAACGGGGTTCAGGGTGGGAACTGGCAGGCTCCAGTGGGACCAGAGCTCTGAGTGACTGACCCCTGGATACCTGAGCTCTGCAGGAAGGATCTCAGCTGCTAAGTTTCCCACAGCCGGTGAGGTGGGATCCAGTGAGGGGTCTGGAGAATGTGAGAAAAGTCTTCAGGTGGTGCCACAGTTCTTGTCCCCATCCCTAGGATCCTTGGATGAAGCATCTTTGGGGACTCAAGTTTGGCCAATGCCTGACTTGACACAAACCCCACACCCAGGTTGAAAGGGAGCCATGATATTTGGCCTGAGTTTGCCTTTGCTCACCGCCTTAGAGCCCCGAAGGACAGCTCTTGCTGCTTTCCATTGGGCCACATCACCTCTTTCCACTTGAGACTCCCTCCAGCATGGCCTCGCTCTGCGACCCCAAACTAGACAAGCCCTGGGCACTGCCTTTTCTGTTTGCCCTAACAGCGCATGTGGCCAGGTAAGGCTCCAGGCCAGCGCTCTCCCAGGCCCTGGGATGAACCTCCAACTCACCGGCCTGGGCCAGCCCCCGAGGCTGCATCTGGGCGCAGCGCAGCTCCTCATTGGCCTCCCGCAGGGAGTCCCGCTCTGCCAACAGCCGCTGGAGGGACAGGGTGCAACAGGCCACTTGAGGCAGGATCGGCCTCCTGGGAAATGGGCTTTGCCTTGATGGGCAGGGTGAGGCTTGGGCAGTAGGACCTCAGTCTCACCTCCTTCTCCTTTGTCACCGACTCATACTTTTCCTCCAGATTGCGGCACTCGAATAGCCATTTCTCAGCCTTCATGGCCTCCTCTTGCCGTTTGCCCTGCAGTTCCTGAACCTGAACAGAGGCGAGGGGAGAAGACTACAGGGTGAGAGGGAGGGACAGGGACTGAGTACAAGGTGAAAGGGCGGGGCCAGAGGGACCAGCAGAAAGAGACTTGGAAGAGGCGGGGCTTAAGTGAAGAGGCGGGGCTTGCAAAGCTAGAGCAGAGCTGTCCAGTCTAGAGGGTGTGGCCTCTACGTAAACGAGGGGGCGGGCTCTGGGTGGACTGGCTCAGCACTCTGCTGAGGGTAGGCCAAAGTCAGTAGCCAGCCTAGAGGAGACCCCACCCCAGTCCGGGTCCAGGCTCCCACCCACACCTGTCGCCGCTGCGCCTCTAGCTGGGCACGCAGGGATCCGGCCCGGCGTAGTTCTTCCTCCAGCTGTCGTGTGCGCTCCGCGTGGCTGGCGTTGCACTCCTCCAGCTGCCGCACCTGCCGCCGAAGCTCCCGCAGCTCGCCCAGGCGGCGCCTGCAGCTGTTCAGCGTGGCTTCCAGCTGCCCGGCACGCTCGGAGGACTGCCTGGGGGGCCGGGGCAAGTGGGAAGAGGAGGTGGGGGTCTGCTTGGGTCTGCTAGGGTTCAGCTTGGATGCGAGGCCCTCAGGGCAGGGGAAGGTGTCAGGTCAGCCTTGGGCATTTGGTTCACGAAGGTCAGGGGTCAGCGGGGCCTGGTGATGTTGGGGGATCATTAGGGAGCATAAAGGAAGACCTAAACATAAATGGTTGTGTTCGTGCTCGGTGGCTCAGTCATGTCTGACTCTTTGGGACCCCACGGCTCCTCTGTCCATGCGATTTTTCTAGGCAAGAATACTGGAGTGGGTTGCCATTTCCTTCTCCAGGGGATCTCCCCGACCTAGGGATGGAACCCACATCTCATGTGTCTCCCACATTGGCAGGCAGATTCTTTACCAGTGAGCCACCTGGGAAGCCCCAAACATCAATGGTTACCCCAAGATTAAAATCAGGGGTTTTCTGGAAGACACAAAACGACTGGGGTTACAAGAGGAATGATGGGGCCCAGAGGATCTGAGGAGCCTCCTTGGACACTCTGGGGTCATGAGATGGCTGTGGGGCCAATAAGGGCATTGTGGGTGCAGGGGCCATGGAGGGGTCATGGGAGATCTCTGAGGCACAGCAATATGGGGTTCTTGAAGATATGGTAGGGGCTCACTAGGAACTTTTAACATTACAGAGGTGTCATAGGGATCACAAGGGAGCTCTTTGAGGCTACAGAAGGCACATTGAGGTTCAGGGGTGGGTACTATGGGGGCCCACAATGCACTTTGCGGTTTCAGGGATGCTGTGGCATCATAAGAAGGGATAGTCATGAGATGGGGGGTCAGAGGTGTCACCAAGGGCAAAGTTATTGCATCGTGGGGTCCTGGGGGGCCACCATGGATCCAGGGACTTTGGTGTTCTCCAGAGGACATGATGGGTTCCAGGATAGTGCTGCAGTGTTCAGGGCAGTACTTTAGAGTCTATGGGGCATTGTGAGGGCTCACTAGGAATTTGGGGGTTACAGAGGTACAGTGACGTCAGAGAGGCAATCTGGCAGTGGGGACCTGCCACTCACCTAAGCTCATCCATCTCATCCTTCAGAGCCTGCGCCTCCTGGGCCAGGCTGGTCAGCGCTTGGTTCCGCTGCTGCAGCTCGGCAACCTCCCGCTCCAGCTCCACACAGCGCATGCGCTCGTCCTCCCTGCCACTCTCCAGCCTGGGGGATGGCGGAAGCGTCACATAAAGGGACTGTACCTGCCCCAGGCCCCTGGTCTGCTGGCCCTGTCCCCCGCCTGGCCATACCTGAAGTTCTCTTCCTGCAGCTGCTCCAACTGGGTCTGCAGGAGCAGCAGCTTCTTGGCAGTGAGGCCGCTGGCGCCCTCATCCTCGGGCCTGCCCACCCGCTCCCTTAGAACCGAATTTTCCTGAGCCAGGCTCTGCTTCTCCTCTGACAGGAGAACCAGCTGCGGGCAGGCAGGGCATACAGATAAGCTGGAGCTGGGAGGGGAGGCTGTGCGGGCAACCCTACCCTGGGAGCACCTGAGAACTCCCATCTCGGCCCCACCTGCCGCTCCAGATCCAAACAGCGCTGCCGCAGCTCGTCCCCCTCATCAGCCTCCTCACTCAGGAAGTAGTACCTGCGGGACTGATGAGAGGAGTGGAGGGACGGGGAGAAGAAAAAAATTCAGGGATCCAGGGGAGGAGGATGCAGAAAGGGAGGCTGGGATCTCCAGGGACAGAGCAGAGGGAGCTGACAAACCCTCAGATCTAAGAGAGAGCTTGGACCTGAGGGGACTGGAGGAAAGGCAACTCGGGAGCCCTGGGGACCTGGCAAGAGACTAGGATCCTGGGGGATGGGAGTGGTTTACAGGCTTAAGGTCAAGCCCCTCCTCCTTAGGCAGCCCTGGAAAATCAGTAAGAGGGGTGGACTTTAACAAGGTCCCCACCCTTTACCTGGCTATCAAAGTTCCCATATGTTTCTGGTGACAGGGAGTCAGAGGTGTCTTTGGTCATGAGCTGGAGGGAGGGGAGAGGGCAGTGGGAGAACACTGAGATGAGCTGGGGCCTCTGAGGGCAGACTCCAAAGTTCCTACAATCCAGCCCAAGAATCCTCATCCTTCAAAAACAACCCCAGTCCAGAGGCTGCCCCATATGTCCAACAAACAGGGAGTCCTGGTCCTTCCCCCCAGCTCCCAGCTGCACTGTAAAGTATTTGAGATCCTAGATCCAGAGAAGGAACTGAACCCAGGCCATGGCAGTGGAAGCATTCATTCCTAACCACTGGACCATCTGAGAATTCCTGAGGCCTGGCCCTTTTAGCATGGTAGGTTGTGACTTCGAGCTGGGAGAGGCTGGCAGACACATGAGACAGAGAAATCTGGCCAACTGAGTTCCACACAGAGCCCAGGCCTTACCAGGGCAGAGCCTGTGCCCAGCTGCCTCTGCCCTGGAAATGTCCCCTCCCCTGAAGCTCCTTCCCACAGTGGGCACCCCCACCTACCTCCTGGATGGCTTCCATCACCACATGCTGAACGGATTCCTCTAGTGTCATGATTCTCTGGATGTGTTCTGAGGGTCAAGGTGGGGAGACTGAGGCGAGGGTCGGAGAGGCAAGGAGGGTTTTCTCAGGTCTTCCCATTAGGGACCACCCCTAACCTCCCATACCCTGCTTTTTCTCGCAACTGATGGCACAACCCAGAACCAGCTGAAGCAGCTTGCCAAGCTCTTCTGGGTCTGAGAACTCGCCAATGAGGCTCACATCTGGAAGGTGCTGCTCCAAAATGGGATGCCCCAGGACCTGAGGATGGGGGGATGAAGGGGTATCAGGGGCTCAAGGATTCCCCCCCACCCCCCCGCTCCTCCCAACCTAACCCACTAAATCCCTTTACAGTTACTCACATCCTGAGAGTACTCCACTAGGCTCTGTAAGATCGCCTTCAGATTGCTGACCTGGGGAGGGGCAAGGAGTTGTGTCCAGGGTCTGAAAGCCCCCCAGAAGGGGCCAGGCAGACCCCACCCTGAACCTGTCTAGCTCATCCTCTTCTTCTCTGCCTCACCTCCTAATTCCTGGTCGTCTCATCCTGTTTGGTCCCATTCTCTGTCTCAATGTCCGCCCTCCTAGGACTGACCTGTCTGACTGCCTGCTCTTCTCCACCTGCCCATATTATTTACGTGTCCCACAGATCCAGTCACTTCTCACCACCTGCCCCACTACCCTTTGACCCTAACCATCATCTTCTTTCACGTGAATGGTTACAACAGCTTCCAGTCTTGCTGCTTGCCCTCCATTCCTCTACAAACAGCCAGGGGGAGCTTTTCAAAGCCCCAGCCAGGTTTGTGTCTTTCCTCTACTAAAATCCTTTCTTGACTTTACACAGCTTAAAATAGAATCTACCTCCCTGCTCCAGCCTGCCAGGTCCCTGATGACCTCATCTACCATGCCTACACTCCTGCTTTCTGTTCTAACCTCCCTGCCATTCATTTCTCGATCACACCAAGCTTATTCCCAACTGAAGGCCTTTCCAATTTTTCCTGGAGTCTGGAATCCCATTCCTCCAAATCTCACATTGGAAATCAGCCCGTCTAGAGTAACCACCCACCCATTCTCAGTTGGCTGTCTCTCACGACCCAGCTTTTATTTCTTCATAGAGCTAACTGCTATTAGAAGTCAATGTTAATGCTTGTGTATGCAGTTTTTTGTCTGTGTTACTCCTTGCTGCACACCCAGGCCTGCTTAATACAAGAATGAATGAACAAATACATAGTTAGCTGGTCCCCATACAACTGTCTCTCTTCCTGTCCATCACCCAGGATATATCTAACTGACCGGTCCCTGATCAACTCTTCACCAGTCTGTCCCCCATTCCTGAGTCCACCTGTCACCTTCAGCCTCCGGTTGGGACCTGGGTCCTCTGAAATGCCCTGGAGCCACGCTTCGTTGAACCAGGAAGGGTCTCTGGGGGTGAGAAGGTGGGATGAGCTGCTGGAGGATTCCTTTGGAACCCTCCCCCTCAGCCCCACTCACATCTGGTTCAGCACAAAGGCTACTGCCAGGCCACTGCTCAGGTCCTGGGGGCTGGTACAGGGGGGCGGGACATTGAACGTCTGCAGCTGAGGGAGCAGAGGAAAGTACAACAACCAGAATCAGGGGCCGGGACCAAGGAACCACGCCCCTTTCGCAGACTTATCCTGTCAGCAGGACCCTCACAAGGTTGGGCGGAAGTTGCTGGCCAGTTGCTCCAGCAAGCCAGCTCCGTGGGGGTGTGGCCTCTGCTCACCTGGACCGACCAGAGGGGGCGTGGCCTCACTCTACTGCTGCCGAACAAACTCCGCGCAACCAAGCGAGGGCAGAATCACAAGTCACCTGGTCCCCATAGGCACCACGTGACCAGGCCACCTCACCTGGGCCCTCCCCTTCTACAAGACCCAGCCACAAAGGGGCGTGGCCTCACCTGTGCTTTCCAGCAAAACTGCCACGTGACGGGGCAGGTGCTCAGGCCAGAGTTCCACTACCTAGCAGGCCGACGACCCCCTCCTCCTCCCAGCCCCAGGACGGAGTGGGTGGACAGAGCCAAGTTGGCGTACACCTGTCCCTGGCCCCGCCCCCGACCTACCCAGGTGAGCAGAGACCCGCATAGTTCTTCCTTGTCCATGCTCATGGCTCCCGATCGGATTCGACCCCGGCCGTGCAGCCCCGCCACCGCAGCGGCGTCCAGATCAGCCAACAGCGAGCGCCAGCAGCCCCGACCTCCCGCTCGGCCTAGAGCCCCGCCCCGCCCCCTAGGCGCAGGCCCCGCCCTAGACACGTGATCTCCTCCAGGCTCCAGCTCAGGCCTTCAGACCCGCCATGTTGGATCCGGGAAGCCGTTTGAGCGCTGTAGTGCCGCTAGGGGTCAGTCTGGGCCAACCTTGCGCATCCCAAGGGTGGCCTCGCCTCTTTTCCTCCCCGAGCTCTTTTTGAGGTAGTGAAGACCTCGCCGTCTTTCCTCAACCGAGGTGGAGTTGCCCCACCCTGTTATACAGGCGCATTCACGTCCTTTCCCTTCAGCTGAAAGAAATTCTGCTGTCTAACCACATTATGATCGGAGCCTTTGCGCGGGAGAAGGGCAGGCCATAACATATTCTATGGACTTAGGTAACACTAAAGTTTCTTCCCAGCGGCAAGGATTTGATAGTCTTGCCCAAGGGTAGACAAGGGGATTCGGGTCCTAAGTCAAGGGCAGGATAGTTAGTCCTGGGTAGTGAACAGACATACTTGCCTACCCTGAATCCGTCCTTCACTAAGCTTTCCCAGCCCTTTCCCCTCTCTGAGCCCTGCGCCTCAGAACCCATTACCGGGCCGGCCTGGTCGCCTCGGCCCACCAGGGGGCGCCCGGACCGCAGGAACGCAGCCTAGAGGGGAAACGACGGGCCTACTCTGAGACCCCTGGGCAGTGAAGAAGGCTTAAAAGGAAAATGCTAACAGTACTACGTAACAATAAACTCGCAGTCACTATTTATAGAGTGCCTACAGAATGCAGCTCTGCGCTAAGCGATTTAACTATATAGTTGGTTGGAATCTCCACGACTGTAGGTAGCAAGGGCTCTCATAATTCCCGGTGCGCAAGAGAGGAAAGAGGTTCTGGGTGGATCCGGCTTGGGGGCCTGGGAGGCGGGTAAAGCCCTGGCCGGCGTCCTCTGACGCCTGAGTTCCCTTGCAGTCCCTCCCCCGCGGGGCGGGCGAGGTAATGAGTAGTAATTAGAGGTTATTAGCTGTACCCAGAGGGAGGGGCGGGCTCTGCTTTGGGGGTGGGTCTAGGTCTGAAAGAAGGAGAGCTGCTCCCTGCAACCTGGAGTCTGGTTCTGGCGACTCCTACCCGCGCCCCCCCCTTACCCCAGCAATTCGGGCAGGATGATAATAGCTCCCCTCTTAACACCCCCTCCCTGCATTCCCTCTTCCCGCAGTATCGCGGGAACACAATCACTCCAGCACAGACTCCAGCTTACAGCCCACTCAAACGTGCGACCGCACACACGCAAGGACCTTGGAGGCTCGTCTACACACCCACATCCCCTTCCCGAGTCGTTTTCAGTCTCCATCCTCTGGGAGCAGAGCCGAGGGAAGGAATAGGGAGGAAGGGGACAAGGGCCGGCAGTGCGGGCTTCCGGACTGGGCTTCTTCCGGCGGGCGTGAGAACAACTGCCATTTATTCGCTACCCGCACCCGTCAAGGGAGAGGGTGCTGCCAATAGGGTGAAACGGGGGGGCCTGCCACCTGGCAGAAATGGAAGGTGAGCCGAAACTACGGCTGTGACAAGGCTGGGAGGCTGGGAATATTTGTGAGAGGATGTAGTCACCCAATGTCGGGGGACGTGCTGGGACCGCCAAATATTGGGAGTGGGGTCCCCAATATTTGCAAGACCCGCAGGGATCTTGATGTTTAGGAGGGATCTAAATATCTGGAGCATGGACTTGAATTGTTTTAACGTTGCCGTGATATTATAGGCGTTATAGATATTCAGGGACCCCAAAGTCCCCAGATTTAAAGGAAGGTCTGGGTACCCTCACTTTGAAGGAGTCACAACCCTCCATTTGGGGCGGCAAGGAATCTTATGTTGGAGGGGAAAAGGAGTTCCCTACTGTGGTGAAGAGCAGCAATCCCTAATAATGGGACACAGGGAACCCCGCTGTTGAAGGCATCCGTGCGCCCTCCAAGGAGACCGGTTACAAACCTTCATTCTGAAGCAGGGATCTTTTATTTGGGGAAAAGATTCAAAGCCCCATTTTGATGGAGAGAGCCCCAAAGTTTGGGGAATGATCTGAAGGCCTCCATTAAGGACAGAGATGCTGGTCTGGGCCAGCAGCCCCCAGCTGGTTTGGGGACCCCACCCCCTCCTTTCCCCTCTGTTTCCAGGAACAGCTGGGCCCAGCCTGGGCTGTACTGCTGGGAAGCGGGTGAGTCAACCCCTCCCTGTGGCCACAGCTGGACCCCCGCCCGCCCCCTCTGGCCTTCACATCTGGGCAGAGACCCAGTCATGAGAGCTGGGATGGGGACCCTTAAATTCACACTGTTGGAGATGGTGCCGCTCCCCTCGGAAAGTGATCACAGCCTCAGGGTGGACACCATGCCCCACCCCATATCATGAGGGACTCTGGCAGGTTTTCTACACTCCAGACACTGACATTCTGCCTGGACTCCCATCCTGACCTCCTCCCCTCCTCGTGTCTGTATATGTATCTCTGAGTCCATGTGAAATGTGTTCACGGCTATGTAGATGAGAAATGGTGGGTCTGTGATTGTGTGTGCACAGGCCTGTGTCTGCATCGACCTGTGTCTTGGTGAGTCTTGAGGCCCTGGGAATTTACACAACAGGCTATGCGTGTGTGATTTGGTGGGGTTTTTTTGGAGGAGGGGTGTGCTGTCAGGGACTAGGGCACGTGTTTTTCTTTATGGGACCTTGGTGCTGGTTTAGTCGCTAAGTCGTGTGGGGCTCTTGGGACCCCCATGGTCTGTAGCCTGCCAAGCTCCTCTGTCCATAGGATTTTCCAGGCAAAAACACGAGTGGGTTGCCATTTCCTTCGCTAGGGGATCTTCCTGACCCAAGGATCAAACTGGGGTCTCCTGCACTGCAGGCAGATTCTTTACCGACTGAGCTACCAGGGAAAACCTTTGTGTCTATATCCCTGTGTCATTCTTTGTGTAAGTAGTGAATGACTGATAATCAGTACTTCAGTATGCCTTTGTTTCTGTGACCGTGTCCTACTTTATGTCATGTGTTTTTCTGCGATAGCATGAGGCTGTCATGGGTGGCCTTGGTTTGCCCATGTCCCCGAGACAATCTGGTGTCCCTGTATGCAGCCTTGTGGGTTTGACTTACTTTCTGTGCCCTGTGATATACGCGGACAGTATGACCATCGAGTCTGTCCCCACAATGTGTCTGTGACTCTACAGTCTCCATGTGAGGGGAGTGGCTGCATGACAACTGGATTCCTGAGGTCCGAGACTTTATCTGTTTGCGTCTTTGTGTTGTTGGTGTGGCTTTATAGGAGTGTATATGTCACCTGTGTATGAAGATGGCCCTGTGTCCCTACCACAAACGGCGTGTGACAGTGTGACCCTGCCCGCATTCGCTGCGGGACTGGCTGGATTAGTGAAGGTTTGTGCCAACGTGTGGCAGGTTTGTATCCGTGTGACACTGTAGATCGAGAGTTTGTGACCTTGTGGGGGGGTGTCAAAGTCACACAAGACAGCGTACTTAGCGGAGGCAGAGGCAGTGACATGCTCCGGGGGTGTAAAAAACCCCCGAGCTCTGCTGCTCTGGGCCCCGCTCCCTGCGCTGCGGGGGCGCGTGCGTCGTGCGTGACGTGAGGCACGACGGGGGTCGCTGCCTGCGTGGAGCCCGACGCGGTCGTGCCTGCGAGCGCGGGGAGAGAGTGGAAATAGGCTAGCTGCGTGCGTGCGTGCGTGCGTGCGTGTGTGCGTGCGTGCGTGCGTGGGCAGCCGCGGGGGTTGGGCGCGCGGGGGAGCGCTGGGCGCAGCCCCACCCTGCCGGGACAGTTGGGCGCGGGTGAAACCCTGGCGGGGGGGGGGTGGGGCGGGACGCAGCGCCGTTAACCCCTTCCTGCCTGACCTGAAACTTGTGGCCCCTCGACAGAGCGCGCGGGGGCTTCCCCAGTGCTCGGGGACCGTCCCTGACGAGGGAGGAACCCCGCCACCGAGCTGACAGACCCCCCCCCCCCAGTTACCATGGGAACCGGAGCTTCCCGCGCGCCTGGGCGCGTGCTTCCTCCCCCGTCCCGGCTCTTCCTTTAACTCCACAGTCCACCGATAATGGGCTTCCCGCTCCTAATCTCCGGGGAAGGGGCTGGGGTCAGCGAGGCCGGGACGTGTGTGACTCAGGCCAGCCTGAGGGTCCCCTGGCCACAGCAGACCTCGCTCCCCCTTCTCCACCCCGTGACTCACCCCTCGCGGCTTTTCCCCGTGGGTGACTCAAGCCCCTGGGGAGGGGGCTGTGGACTCTGAGACCCCCTTCCAGGCAGTGGGGGCTGAGAACCCAGTACTGGGGACCTGGAGCTTGAAGGGTGGGGCTCTCCCTCCAGCGAGGGTCGGTGTGTAGTGTTTTCCCTTAGCCACCTCTCACCAAGGTCACTAGAGGCGTTTTCCCCCACCCCTGAATTGGCAGTATCTACCCCCCCAAAACCCTCCGGGAACCAAGTCCCCAACCCCTCCCCCTCAAGCCCACAGGAAGTTTTGGCAGAGCCCGTTGGCGATGAAACGGTTAAAGCCGTTTTCTTATTCATTTCATCCAGGGGCCCCTTTTGACTCAGAGCGAGCCAGGCGCCCCCTTGAGCCGGGCCTCGTGGGGGCCTGGGTTCGTACTCCCCACACGTACCATTTTTAGAGAGGGGAGGGAAGGCTGTTGGTGAGCTGACTGGGGGACTCTTGGGTGGCATGTACAGAGCTGGGTTCAAATCCTGCCTCTGCCCTCATTGCTCTCTGGTTCTCAAGGTTCCCCATCTGAAAATGGGGGATAATTTTGAGCAGTTTATTGCGGCATTGTGAGATTAGGTGAATAATAGATGGGAAACTTTGTTTCCAGAGCTGGGCACAGGAGCAGAGAAGGGGGCTTGGTCGGTAAAAGGACCCAGGCTCCTCCTGTCTCCCAGGCCTGGGTGCCGGGTGCCCAGCAGAAGTGAGTCCTTGTGGGGCAGTCCATGCCCCACCCAGGCGCTCTGAGGCCATAGGGTTCATCCCGTCCGTCCACCCCCTGCCCGGGGCAGGCACCCAGGAAGTGAGAGGCGGGGCAGGAATGAGGCGGAACCTGTTGGGCCCGTCGCCTCCCCACCCCCCCCCACCCTCATTCCGGGGCCCTGACATGCCCCCCCCACATAAGCTGTGGCCCCACCCCCACCGTCCTGGACGCCTGGGTCCTGACCCGAGGGTGGCCCAAGGGAGGGGATGTCGGCGGAGACAGCGTCTCGGGAACATCCTGTGGACTCCTGGCTGGACAGACGGGAGAGTCAGCCCCTCCCCGGGCAGGACAGCAGTCGGCTGGGGGCAGAGTAAACACGGCCCAGAGCAGCCAGACTCGGAGGGGCGGCAAGGAGCATACACATACACAGTCACCCCGAGAGAAAGCCAGTCTACACACACAAAACTCCTGTCACCCTGGCCACAGACGGATTGCCAAACGGGGACACACTGACAGGGTCAGACACAAATCTGGGTAAAGACGGCTGTCAAATGCAGACGCGGTGACAGGGTAGGCCAAAGAGGAAGACCGAAATGCTGCCAAACGAAGATACTGACAGGCCAGAAGCATAAAGGTAACACAGATAAGTGAACTCAGCGTACAGGCAAAATGGACACACTGACAAGCACAAACACAAGGATATTGACATTCAGGTGAGAAGTGCACAGCCTGGCAGACAGTTGCATGTCCTGAGACAAATGTGACAGGCCAGAAACAGGCAGGACAGACACACAGACACAAGTGGGCAATACAGGCATGTGGATAGACTCAGAGATAAGGGACGGTCACTTTCAATGCAAGTGCCCCAAGAGGTGCACAAGAGATGTTCAGACACTGTTAGATCCTGACACACCGGAGAAGGCCACAAAGGCATACACACGTGCACACACTAGCAAGATCAATTCAAAAAGACAACTCAGAGGTGAAAGAGACAATCATAAACGTATGGAGAGGACAGGAAGGACACATACAGACCATGACAGAGAGCCCCAGCCGCCACCCCCCCACAGCACACACACAGTTGCTTGCATCCATACTCAGACAAGCTCTGAGGACACGAGAAATCAGCCTTATAGATACACACTAAGTCCTCACTGATAACACACACGTCAGACCCCCTGACAGACTGGGCATATGAAAGTGGACAGACTGACATATTCACAGACACAGTCTGGCCAGATAGTCACACCCAACCCAGAGAAGCATGGACAGGCCCCAGTCGGATATTCATTAACACGCTGGCACAAGGACACCCTGACAGAACCTGTTGACTAACACATGCACACATACACACCAGCCACAGAGCCCACATGGACACACACACACGGTCACAGACACACACCAGCCACGGACCTCACACACAGACCTCACACAGGCAAGCCATGGACCTCACACACAGACACACATACACGTACAGACCAGACACGAATAGATTAGCAGTAAGAACTCCAGAACACCCTAGACTCCTGTATACAGGCCAGCTACAATACAACATATCATATAGACCATACACACGCACACAGACACACTCACCCACCTCCCCCCTCCACCCCTGACCCAAAGCAGACAGGCCCTACACACCCCTGCAGGGTTGGGCCAGCACACAGACACATGCCTTGAGAAGACAGGCTTCACACACACTCTCACACGCCCTGACAGGCCAGCCACACACAAACCCATAGCCAGCCAGACACACGCGCGCGCCCTTGGACCATGATGAGGTACTGTGGGGTTCTGGGCTGGCCAGCCCTTCTCTACCCCCACCCAGAGATCCTGGCGCTTACTCTCTCCAAACACCTCCCCCCACCTCCCTCCCAGACTGCTCTTTGTCACTTCCCCTAGGAGGCCCAGCTCAGCAGCCTAGGTCCCTGGTGGGGTGTGGGCCTGTTTTCTCAGCACATCCGCTATAAATGGGGCACCCGGGATCTCAGCCATGTTCAGGCCCCCCAAGACCTCACCAGCAGTGTGTGTGTGGGGGGGGACCAGAAACAGTCTTGTGGGAAACTCCCCTCATGCCCAGCTTAGTCAGCCTGAGGACAGACTCTCCTTCCTGCCCAAGAAAACTGAGCTGCTTCCTCCCCAGGAGAGGGATAGGGACCCCCCAAACCACAGAGGTGAAGGAGGGATACGGCTGACAAGCTAGGGGTTCCTGGGGGAGGGCCTCCGTGATTCTCAGCCTCTTCCTGCCAGCTGCCTGTCCACACCCAGGGGCAGGGACAAGGGAGCCTGGGTGCTATGACTTGCGGGTTCTCGCCCTGGCCTGCCCACTGGCTGACTCACAGGCAGCCCCCAGCCCAGTTTCCTGGTGAGGGCCCTGCTGGCCAGTGGGGCCAGGGTGGAGGGGGGTCACCAGGCTATTTATAAGAAGGAGAAGTCCCTCCTGCCAAGGCCAAAAGCCCCAGAGAGACCCATGGGTGGGGGTGGGTAAACTTCCTCCTTATCCAGTCCCCCAGGTCCTGGGCCCCTGGGCATGAGGAAAGCCTGGGCACAGTCTCCTTAGCCGGATGCTTGTTTGAAACCCATGGCCTGGGCAGTACCCAGCTGCTAGTCCGGGCACTCAGCACAGTCAGAGGAGGGGGCTTTCCTCACACCCTCCTCACGGGGCTGGCCTTGGCGCCAGTGGGGCGGCATGAGGGGGTGGTGCCCAGGCCACAAGGGTGAGACTGGCAGGGGCCTGGAACCGGCTGTACCAGCTCAGCTGGGCCCCTGCCCTCCCTCCTGGCCTAATCCCCACCCCCTGCTCAAACACTCGTGCAGACAGCATGCTGGTCTTGCCCCCAAACACACCAGCACCCCTCTGTCCTGTGCCCAACCCCCATAAAGGAGACCCTTTATGAAAGGACCTGCAGAGCTTAGCATACAGTTGGTACTGCATACATGCCTCTGTGATTGTGATTACACAAAAGTGGCTAACACTCTAGAGCCAGACAGCTCAGGTTTTAGGTCAACCCCAGGGCTTTGAGCTATGGGACACGAGGCAAGTTCCTTACCTTGCTGTGCCTAGTCCCTTAAAGAGGGCTAATAGCAAATAGCATATATTTTGCTGGGTTGTTGGAAGCAGGCAATGAGTTATTCTATGTAAACCACTTAGAAGAGTGCCTGGCCTATGGTAAGAGCCATATGTGTGTGTGTGTGTTAGTCACTCAGTGGTGTCTAATTCTTTGGGCCAGGCTCCTCTGTCCATGGAATTCTCCAGGCAAGAATACTGCAGTGGGTTGCCATTTCCTTCTCCTGGAAAGAGCCATATAAGTGTTAGCTATTAAAATAATTATTTCTCTGTCTGCTTGTCTTAAGTGTCTCTGAGTCGTGCTGTCTGTCTGCATGACTCCAACCCTGCAGCTCTCCCTACCCTAACCCCCACCCCCATACACCCATTTTTCCTTGCTGGGTGCTTGGCCTCCATCTCTACCCTCATTGGGACAGTCTCACCTCTCTCCAGGACTCCTCTGTCATGGCCAGCCTCAGCACTGGTCAGGGCTGACTCACTGTGGCCTCTTGGCCCGTGGGACCTGCAGGTTGGCTTCCTGAGATGCTGCCCTCTGGTCAGACCTGCCCAGCCCCCCAACGCTGCCCGCTGCACCCCCGCAGGGCCCAGCCAGATGTCAGCTGCAGTTATTAGCATGGGCGGGAGACACAGACCTGGCAGCGTGCCTGCCAGACTCAGCGGCCACTGGAATCTCCCTTGAGCCTAGGGCGGGGGAGGGGAGCAGTTCAAGCAAGGGAGGAGGGGAGGGGGTACCCAGGGGTCACAAGGACCCTCCAAAAATGGGGACACCCCCAGCCTCTCATGGGACCTTCCTCCCCAACGCGCCACTGCTCTGCTGGACTTCCCCAGCCCCCGCAAAGCTCAGTTTCTTTTTGCCTTCCTTCATTTTGCTTCTCTCCTCCACACTTCGTGAATTCTGTGCTTGACCTGTTGGCTAGCTTCTCTCCCCCAGCGTCTCTCTGCCCTAAAGACACTTCCATCTTTCTCCCCAAAGATAGAGGCTTCACTTTCTGAGAGACTTTGGTTCTAGTGGCTGGTATCCTATCTGCTTGGAAGTTCCACTTTAAGTCTAAATCGAAGCCTCGCCATCTAAAGCTTCACTTATTCCTGGAGAAGGGGCTCTGGAGGGGTTCTCTCAGATGAGGGAGACACCTAGGGTGAGGGAATGGATCCCCCTTTAGGTATTCTGGATGGTGAGGAGCCCCCATACTAAAACAGGAGTAGGGCCTCTCACCCACATGAGTGAAGGAGGGGGCACCGCAGCCCCTACGGACGTATGTGCCAGACCTCCTGGCAGAAAGTAAGGGCACCCAGCTCGAGGTAAGAGGCGGCCGTGTCAGCCCGCCCAGGCGCCTGGGTCGCCTGGAGGCATTGGCCCGCCCCCTCTTCGCCCGTCGGGCTGGGGGCGAAGTCCGACCCAGGCCCGCGGGCAGGCGGGGACCTGCCAGGCTGGGTCGGGCCAGGCAGGGCCTGGCAGGACGCGGCCTCAGAGCGGCTGGGTGGGGCCGGGCCAGGCGGCCGTGGGGGCCCCGGGGGCGGCGGCCGGGGCTGGTCGGGACTAGCCGTCCGGGGGCCCGGGCGTGCCCTGGGACCTGGCAGATACCGGGGCCCTCGGCCCCGGGACAGCGCTAGACCCACCCCTTCCTGTGCCCTTATATGGGCGTCGGGGCGAGACTCCGGGGGCCGCCCCGCCCCCAGTCCGGCCAGCGGACTCCCGCCTGTTGCCATGGCGACCAGGCCCCGCTCCCCGGTGGGTCCCCCTCCCTCGGGCCAATGGAATCGTCCGGGACTGCCAGCCTCCTCCATTGCCTGCGGGCTCCGAGGACTGAACCATTACTAGGGTGGGGATCGGCGACTGGAGACCTCGGCAGCTGGGCTTATTCAGCGCCCCTGGCTTCCTCGGGGGTCGCCTGCTCAGGTTCCTCTTCCGAGGCCCTGAACCCCGCCGGACACAGGGCGGGGCGCCTGGTCCCGTAGGATTCGAGTGACGGAGGCAGGGCCGGGCTCCGTCCCCCGGGGCTGTTGCCACACTTCCTGCCGCGGCGCTCATTCCCCAGCCTGTTTCTAAGGAAGGAGTGGGGTTGGGCGACCGCGCCCCAGCCGTCGGGCTGGGTCTAGGCACCAGGAGCCGACACGCTGTCGGTCAACCTCAGGGTCATTAGGGGAGGGCTTTGGGGTGGGGAGTATACAGGCACCCACGAGAGGGGAGCCGATCATGGAAGGTCCCCAGGATCCTCAAAGACCCCTCCTTCTCTCAGGTCTCAACCGGGGACCCTCTCAAATGTTATGTCAATTCTGAAAGGGTGCCTCGACCCTTCTAATTCTCTCCTTCACTGGGGCTTCGCAGATGACCCCAGTGACCCCCAACCTCTGACAGTATCCCAATCTTCTACCCCACGTATTTTCCTTGCCTCAGTGTACCCCAGGACCCTCACTCACTTCATGCATTTCTAGTTTCTCTCAATGCCTTCCCCTTCCCGCTTGTGGGGGACTCTGTCTCTCTCCGGTGGGCTCCAGGACCCTGACTCATTTTTTGCATAGTGGACCCTCCAGCCTCTCCCGGGTACACTTTTGATCTCTCCTCCTTATTTTACCTGGGTTCAGCTCCTCCCGGGAAAATTCCAGTTCCTCAACCCTTCTGTACCCAGGACCCCCACTCAGTTTCTGAGTCAGATGTCTCCTCCCCCGCTTCCCCATCTACCTTGCTTAACCCTCCTGTCTCTCCTTTGCAAGGTCCCTCAGTGTATTCTCAGCTCTTCAGCACCTCTGAAAGACTCCAGATCACTCAGGCCTTTCCGTGTGCATCCCGGGACCACCCCCTACCCCCACCACGCACACACTTGCTCAGTACGAATTCCTCGTATCCCTTATCGCGTACTCCAGGGAAATCATCACCCTCCCCGAAACCTCTCCCGGTGTGCCTCGGATCGCCCCAGCACCCCCTTCCTCACGCACCCTAGGGTCCTATGGCCCCTCCCCCTGCAGGCGCTCCGAGCCACCCAGCCCGTGGCCGCTGTTTACAAGGACACGCGCTTCCTGACAATGACGCGAGCCGCCTCCTCCCCTTCCCCACGCTCCAGAAGGGGGGGCGGGGGCCTGGCTCTGGCGACAGCCAATCAGAGCGCACTTCCGCGGCTGACAACCGAGGTATAAAGGCTTGTGGCTCTGGCGGAGCGGCCGGGACCTTGAGCACGGCCAGGCCAGCACCGGAGCCAGCAGGGAGCGGGGAGCAAGGGGGAAGCGACACCAAGAAAACGAGCGCGCCAGAGAGGGGCAAAGGGGCTCGAGAAGCCGCACAGAGCTTCCTCGCACAGCCTCCGACCGGCCTCTTCCGACCAGTGCCAGCCCTCAGGAACGTTCGTCCAGACACCCGATACAGGCACAGCCGCGGACTGCGCGCGGCTCGCTGCAGCGAGGCCCGGGGCGGCCCCGCAGGGACCCCCTCAGACCTCCCGGGCCGCCCGGATGTGCACTAAAATGGAACAGCCCTTCTACCACGACGACTCAT
The DNA here is from genome assembly GCF_027580195.1 of Bos mutus. Taxonomy (NCBI): domain Eukaryota; kingdom Metazoa; phylum Chordata; class Mammalia; order Artiodactyla; family Bovidae; genus Bos; species Bos mutus. Next base: position 52,769,537 of record NC_091623.1, on the reverse strand, counting down.
ACGCAGCAGCGGGATACGGCCGGACCCCAGGCGGCCTCTCTCTACACGACTACAAACTCCTGAAACCCAGCCTGGCGCTCAACCTGTCAGACCCCTACCGAAATCTCAAAGCACCCGGTGCGCGGGGTCCCGGCCCAGAGGGCAACGGCGGAGGCAGCTACTTTTCCAGCCAGGGTTCGGACACAGGCGCGTCGCTCAAGCTCGCCTCATCGGAGCTGGAGCGCCTAATCGTCCCCAACAGCAACGGCGTGATCACGACGACGCCCACGCCCCCGGGACAGTACTTTTACCCCCGCGGGGGTGGCAGCGGTGGAGGTGCGGGGGGCGCAGGGGGCGGCGTCACGGAGGAGCAGGAAGGCTTCGCCGACGGCTTTGTAAAAGCGCTGGACGACCTGCACAAGATGAACCACGTGACGCCCCCCAACGTGTCCCTGGGCGCCAGCGGGGGCCCCCCAGCCGGGCCCGGGGGCGTCTACGCCGGCCCGGAGCCGCCTCCAGTCTACACCAACCTCAGCAGCTATTCTCCGGCCTCTGCGCCCTCCGGAGGAGCCGGGGCCGCCGTTGGGACAGGGAGCTCGTACCCGACGGCCACCATCAGCTACCTCCCACACGCACCGCCCTTCGCCGGCGGCCACCCGGCGCAGCTAGGCCTGGGCCGTGGCGCCTCCGCCTTCAAGGAGGAACCGCAGACCGTGCCTGAGGCGCGCAGCCGCGATGCCACGCCGCCGGTGTCCCCCATCAACATGGAAGACCAGGAGCGCATCAAAGTAGAGCGCAAGCGGCTGCGAAACCGGCTGGCGGCCACCAAGTGCCGGAAGCGGAAGCTGGAGCGCATTGCGCGCCTGGAGGACAAGGTGAAGACACTCAAGGCCGAGAACGCGGGGCTGTCCAGCACTGCCGGCCTCCTCCGGGAGCAGGTGGCCCAGCTCAAACAGAAGGTCATGACCCACGTCAGCAACGGCTGCCAACTGCTGCTTGGGGTCAAGGGACACGCCTTCTGAGCGCCCCCTTATCCCCCGTACGGACATTTCCCCAACCTGGACGGCTGGGCGCACGCCTCCCATGGGGCGAGGGGGCAGGCGGTGGGCACTGGCCCCGGGGCCTGAGGGCGCTACAAACCACACTGGACTCCTGCCCTCCCGCTCTGCGCCCAGTCCTTCCACCTCAACGTTTACAAGCCCCTCTTCCACTATTTTGTTTTTAATTTTTTTTTCCTGCAGAACTCAATTCATATTGAATATAATATATTTGTGTATTTAACAGGGAGGGGAGGAGGGGGCGATTGCGGCGGAGCTGGCCCCGCCGACCGGTACTCTAGCCCTCGGGGATACTGGGGAGGGGACCCCCGCCCCCTGCCCTCCCCCCTCTGCACCGTACTGTGGAGAAGAAACACGCAGTCGGTTTCTAAAGGATTTATTTTAATTTGTGTTTATGTGTCAGTTCGTTTATTGTCCTTACTTTTTATTGAATCTATTTAAGTAAAAAAAAAAAAAAGTTCTTTATTAATTTCTGTTGTCTTTTTCAAGCCGGGCGGGCGGAGGGAGGGGAGTACTGGGCAGTCCCCACCCCACGGCTGTTTGTGGCTTGCTCCTGTAACTGTGTCAACCTCGCGAGTTCTGTTCGGGCATCTTGCGCCCTCAGCCCGGGTGTCCAACCCTTCTTGCGTCTCCTGATCTCCCGGATTGGAAGGTCCAGGGCGTGTACACAGTCCAGCCACCGCCCCCCCCACCCCCCCGCCCCCAGCGCCAGGGGACAGGATGCCTGGAGCGAAACGCTCAGCGCGCAGGCGCGGCACCGCCCAGCCGCGCGCGCCGGGGCTTTCCCCGCTGACGCTGCGGAAGCGCTGTCCAAACATGGGCTGATTCTGCCCAGTGACGCGACAGCGGTCTCCGGGCAGATTCCGGGAATCCCCTCCCCCGCTCTGCCCGGCAGGGCTGCGGCGCCGGGAAGGGGGCCGGGATTTTCCCAGGCTGGCGGCTACCGAGGCCCGGAAAGCCCCAGGCCTGGGTCCAGAGCGTCCGCTGTGGGCGGGCCGCGCTCCAGAGCCCCAGGAGCCACCCCAGAGTTTCCCCCATCGGGCTGGCCCCTGGGTCCTGCCCAGCCCACGCCCGCTGCGTTTGACCTGACCCGGGCGGGGGGATGCAGTTGCCTGCGCGTCGTTGCCACCGCGATCCCCTCCCCACCCCCGCCAGGAAGGGCGGTGCCCGCCTGCCAGTTTCCCCTCCCGGGTGCCAGGCCGGGAGCGGGGCGACTGCCAGGTCTGGTCCTGCCGGGGCGGCTGCTCCGGCCGCCGGGCGACGCCGCCGCCCTCGCACGGGGCTGCCTCCCCCGCAGCTAGGACGGGTGGGAGGGCGGCTGGCGAGCCCCGATGACGATCTGGCCGGCTTCGGAGCTGGAAGCCCCCAGAACAGCAGAGAAGAACACAGACTGAGAAACCAGGCCACAGGGCCTAGGTGCGGTAGAACAGACGCTTCATTAATTTGTTTATAAAATACTGAACGACCCGGTCCTGGAGTCACTAGCTGGACCAGGGCAGACAGACAATAAACAAGCAAACATGATTTGGAGATGGTTCTTAGTGCCAGGAAGAGAAAAAAAAAAAACTGGTCGTGATGCAGCAGGGGAGGTGAGCTGCTTTGGAGAATGAATTGGGAACATGGAACTTTAATGAGGCGATTTTTCAGCTGACCCCTGAGAAAATCCTGAGTTAACAGAGTTCTGCCAGAAAGAATAGTATATGCATCTGTGGCCAGAACAAGATCAGCCTGTTAAAAGAACACCAAGAAGCCACTGTGCTTCAATGGAGTGAACCCACGGAGGTGGAGATGAGGTCAGGGAAGACCACGTAGGGCCTTGTGGAGGAGTATAAAATTCCAAGGCCGAGGACTTCCCTTGTGGTCCAGTGGCCAAGAATCCGCCTGGTGGTGCAGGGGACTCGAGTTTGATTCCTGGTTTGGGAAGATTCCACATGCTGCGGAGCAACTAAGCCAGTGAGGTATGCCACAACTACTGAAGCCAGTGCTCTAGGGCCTGCTTCAGAAGAGAAGCCCATGCACTGCAGCTAGGGCAGCCCCCATTCACTGTGACTAGAGAAAGCCAATTCTCAGCAATGAAGGCCTAGTGTAGTCAAAATAATTTTAAAAATTTAAAAACAATAGAATAAAAACTCCAAGGCTGAGATGAGTGACTTTGGAGGGCATTAGGCTGGAGTACTACTAATGGTGATTTAGTCACTAAGTTGTGTCTGACTCTTAAGTGACCCCATGGACTGTAGCCTGCCAGGCTCCTCCATCCATGGATTTTCCAGGCCAAGAATACTGGAGTGGGGTGCCATTTCCTCCTCCAGGGGATCTTCTTGACTCAGGGATTGAACCTGCGACTCCTGCATTGTAGGGAAATTCTTTACTAAGCCACTAGGGAAGCTTAATTTAATAATGGGCCTATGGATTAAATGAGCATGTCAGTCCTGTGGAAGGAAATGAGGGCTAAGAATGGAAACACCACTTGACTGAAAAAGTACAGCATCAAACTTTGCACCTTAGAACACTGTGTTGCTCCTAACACCTGCCTTCTTGTCTAACCCTCACCCTTCCATTTCAGGGGCAGGACATAGACTTTCCAAGCTCTGGTGGTACAGAACTTGCAGCAGGAACTATGCATGTACCTCAAGCTCCCACTCTTGGTTCTACTTTCAGGATTGGTCCCCACCCTCTTCCAGTCCCAGGAACCTGGTCCTATTAACCATTAATAGAGTCCTGATCTTCACATACTTACCTCTTTTAACATGCATTGTCTTCATTCCCACTGGTCGTCTTTATATTCCCGTTTTGCTATTGAAAAGACCCAGGTTAGACCACAGCTCCTAAGCGGCTTTTTAACTCAGGCTGGCTGCTGTTCAGGTGTGGGCGCTGCCCTGCCTGGCCAGGTTTCAGGTAGTAAGGCAGCCTGGGACTCGCTCCCTGCAAGGGGCAACAGCGCCAACCACCTCCCCATTCAGGCCACGGAGAAGCAGTGAGCATGAGGCAAGGCTGCCACCTTGTGGTGGAGATTGGTAACCAGACTGTCAGTTTCCCAGGCCACAGCCTGGAGAATGCGGCCGCGGGTGGTACACCAGGACAAACCACACAAAACACAAGACTTAGATCTGTCCCTAATACTTTATTAGTCACCTATAGGCCTGTTCCCAGTTATGTGGGCTCCAAGGAGGGGGTCACCATTCACCAGCTCGCAGCTGGGAGCTTGAGAAGGACTTGGCCTAACCCTCTGTGGTCATGGACTGTGGAGTCTGAAGGAGCAGGTCTGGCATTTCCTGGGTCAGTACAGGACACATAGGTAGGGGCACAGAGGTGGGCCAAGAGCCCAGGCTTGCCACCATCTGCCAGCCTAGTTGTGTTTGGAGAAATATTCCTTGCTGTCGTCCACATTGGGCTTGATTGTGTCACTGCCTGGTGTCCAGCCGGCAGGGCAGACTGTGGAAAACAGGGATGCACAGGTGAGGCTAGAGTGCATGTTCAAGGGAGAGTGGTAGTGAAGGGACAAAAAGAGGCGCGAGAGCATGAGTCGCAGAAGAAAAAGCCTAGAGCCAAGTGCTCCAGGCCTAAGACCATGCCACATGATGAAAGAAGCCCTCCACGCTCAGCTGCAGGATTGTCTGACATTTGGGCGGGGGGGGGGGGGGCTGTGTCTCAAGGTATGTGGGATCTTAGTTTTCCGACCAGGGATTGAATCTGTATCCCTTGTAGTGGAAGTTTCAACCACTGGACTGCCAGGGAAGTCCCTATTTTATTTTTTGGCCATGCCGTGTGGCTTATGGAATCTTAGTTCCCTGATCAGGGACTGAACTTGGGCCCTTAGCAGTAAAAGTTTGGAAACCAGTGGACAGCCAGCGAATTCCCTGGATGACATTTTAATTTCTTTCCGACTCCTTTAATCACATCTTTCTCTCTTAGCCCCCGTCCCAGTGGACTTCAAGAGCCAGTGGCCTTCACAGAAGATAACTCTCATCCAATTAACATTCAAGCCTGCCTTGGTACAGGCCTTCTCAAATATCTTTTATGGAGTTCTATTACCTCCCCAGTTGTCTGCCCTTATATTGGGGTAGTATCTCCCCCACTGGACTAGAAATTTCTTGCAGACCTTGAGCTGAATATTCTCTGGGGCCTCACATCCACTCCACACAAGCAACAGAGCAGGCCGTGAACATATGTGTGCATGACACAGGGACTGCGTATGTACCCATGTGTGGACACATGTGACTGGGTGTGTCTGCTCACCTTCCCCGTGCTCATCTGTGTACTGGAAAGCCTGGACCAGCCTCAGAGCCTCATCCACAGAGCGTCCCACAGGCAAGTCATTGATGGTGACCTGGCGAAGGACACCCTTGCCGTCGATGACAAAGAGGCCCCTGAGATATTGGAGTTCACAGTGAGGAGCTGGGGCTCCCACTGTCAGGACCCGGGGAGGGAACACAGACTCCCTGCTAACCGCAGGGTGAGAGTGGTCCCCTCACCCCGAGGATGGTGGCTTCCCGAGGTTCCCACAGTACCTGTAGGCGATCCCCTCATCTTCCTTCAGCACGCCATAATCACTGGACAACTTTCTGGTTACATCAGCCAGCAGGGGAATGTTCAGCGGGCCCAAGCCTCCCTCTTTCCTGGGAGTGTTGATCCTGGGGGTGGGGGAGAGAAGGTTGGGACCTCAGGATGGCTGGTGCAGCAGGGTCCTTACTCTGTGATAAGGGCCTGGGTGTGATAAGGGCTGGAGAAGGGGGTGCTGGAGGTGAGAGATAAGCGGCCTGAAAGCAAGTCCCAGGGAGCCCCGCCCACCCCACCCTGAAGTGGGTGCAGGGACTGCTTCCCACAGCTGGGAAGACTAAGCTAATACTCTAGCAAAGTGACTTCACGTGTGCAGCAGCAACGGGAGGCAGAGAACCTGCCCTGAAGTCCTCATCCTCCTCTTTCGAACTCTTAAACTGCAGTTTCCACCTGGCTCAAATAGTCCTTGGGAGGCAGACTGCATTGCCCTGAGATAAAACATTTATCAACCCCCTATGCCACAGAAACTACTTTTCAAAGGCTAATTACTGTCATCATCGTGAAGGACTTGGGACTCACTCTCTCCATTATTTTCTTGCTGGGAAAGGGATACGCAGAGGTTGCCCATTGACCAGGAGAACACACAGCTGGGGCCTTAGAGAGGTGTAGGTTTAGCTGTACCCTCCCTCCTTGCTGGTGATCTCCATTCCTACCAAGCCAGGTGGGTGAACTGAGAGTCGACCGAGACGCCCAGCACCTCGCAGTTCAGCTTGTGGAACTCCGCAGCACGGTCGCTGAAAGCTACGATCTCCGTGGGGCACACAAAGGTAAAGTCCAGCGGGTAGAAAAAGAGGACCACGTACTTCCCTGGGGAAAGGGGTGGGAAGAGACGAGGAGTTGGGGCTCGGGCCCTCTAAGGCCTGTGCCCCGCCCCCACCGCGGCCCCCATCTAGGCCCTCACCTTTGTAGTCGGAAAGTTTCACCTCCTTGAAGGCACCATCCACCACCGCGGTGGCCTGGAATTCCCGGGGCGGGCTTTCCGACGTGCGCCTTGCAGACGCAGGCCATGACTGAAAGCTGAGAGCCCCCCCCCGCCCCACCCACGCCGGGTCAGTGCGCCCAGGACGACCCTTTGTCTTCACTTCCCAAGGTCACGCTGCATATCCGGCCGAGTTACCGAGTCAGGGCGGCGGAGACACTTGCAGCCCTGCCCCGCACCCTCTCCGGGACCAGGTCGGCGCGGCCGGGAGACTTTTAGGAGATCCGCCCACCTGGACAGCCAGGGCGGCCGGGCTGCTGCCGCCGGGTCCCCAGTTAGCGTGTCGGCCGTAGCGCGATCGCGCAAGCCCACCCGCCCAGGAGATGTCAAGAGTTGGGGAGGGGACGCATGGGATGCGGCAGCTACTCCAAGGTTCTGGCCTCGGTTTCCCGCCCCCCCCCACCCCCACAAGGACAAAGGCTGCCGCTACGGCGGGCGGAAAACAAAGGCGGCTGGCCCTGAGGTCTGGATTGGGCCTGAGCTGCTCCAAGGGGACCCACCCCGCAGCCCGATGCACTCCCGGTGTCCATACCTGCGTGGGTAAGGGCGAGACGCAGGGACTCTAGGATGCACCGACTTGATTTCGCAGGGCCAAGAGCCCAGGCCAGCGGCGCCTTTTATAGTCGGCCCGAACCATGACGCCTAGGGCGCGGGGAGGTGGGCGGACTTACGGAGCGGTCGGGTCCACTATAAGAAGCGCAGGGGAGGGGAAGCGGAGCCGGCCGCGACCACGCGCCCGCGAGTGGCGGGGGGAGACGCGCAGTCTCCGGCCCAGACCACTGCACCGACCGCGGGGGGTGATGCGCGGGGCCTTCTCTTTGGAGCGCGCCGGGGTCGGTTGGAGTCCGGCATGGCCCGGAGCCGGGCGGCACTGCTACTGCCGTCTCTGATGCTCCTGCTGCTGGTGACCCCTGCCCAGGTCTCCCCCGACTACCAGTACTTCGGCCAGCAGGGCGAAGGGGACACCTGGGAGCAGCTGCGGTTGCAGCATCAGGAAAAAGGTAACTGCAGGCCGCGGATATGACAGTGCAGAAAGGGGCCTCATTTGCCCCCACCTCACCATCTGGCTGCAGACAGACCCTCTCCAGGGACTTCAAATTTCTGCTTTGCTGAGCCCTGGGGGTACCTCTTGGGCTGGTTACTTTGGCTTAGTTTTCTCATCTGTAAATTAAGATAATGTCTTTAAGCAGTATACATGGGGAGAGGGGAGTGGACAGGCAATAAATACCAACGCAGACGTGTCCATAAATTCATGGATAAGTGCTGAGAAAGGCGGAGATAGAGAAGGCAGGGCGCATGTAAACTTCTAAAGTCAGAGAAGGCCTCCTGGCTGAAAATAGGTAACCAATGCAGCCGGAATAACAAGCAAAGAGCTCCAAATGCGAAGATTTAAGGGGAGGAGCGCGCCAGTGAGTCGGAACAGCAAGTGCCAAGATGGAAAGACAAATGGAAAGAAGCCAGTGTTGTCTGGCAGAGGCTTGATGAGGGCATGAGGTGTCAGGACTTTCTGAGCCCCAGACTTGAGCTAAGACTTGTCAACTAGGGCCGAAGGGAAGTCTGTAAAACAACAGTTGTAAAGGGCGCGTCTGATAAATGTAGCTGTTTTAAAAGTGGTCAAGATAATTGTTTTTGTATTCCGTGCATAGCCAGGGGCTTTAAGTACCTTCATTATGCTAATTATGTCCTTTAATTTACCACCTGGTAACACCGCTGGTCAGGTGACACTGGACTTGTTGGACCGGCTTGTGATCACACCCTTGTAGAGAGGAGTCACCTTCAGACGGTGGCCACCAAGTGTGTTGTACCACACCCCCAAATGGACAGGCAGGCACAGATGGGAAGTGTCATTTTGCAGCTCCTCTGGGCCACTCACCAGATGTGTGAGCTTGGAAAGGTGGATTGCTCTTCTTAGGTCTCAGTTTCCCCACCTGGGACTAATGGGAAGATTAGAGATCATCTGTGTCGGGATAGGTGGCAGAGAAACACAGCTGAGCATATATACTGTTGTTCAGTCGCTCCGTCGTGTCCGACTCCTTGCGAACCCATGGGCTGCAGTACGCCAGGCTTCCCTGTTCTTCACCATCTCCCAGAGTCTGGAACTGTTATTTGTTAGTATCTTTCTCCTCCGCCCTCCTTAGAATGGGGGGATATAGGTTCCCCCTCTACCTGGCCCTCCATCCCTAGAATTGGAAGACTCTGTCCTTGGCCCTTGGGGAAAGTGGCGCTGTTTCTGCGACCTGGGCAAGCAGGAGCGCAGCCGCGAGGTTGTGGGCACGTCTCCGGGCCCGGTGTTCATGGACCGCGAGAATCTGGTGCAGGTGCGACCCTGCCGGCAACGGGATTGTTCATCCTGCGAGCCGAACGACTGCGACTGGAGGCTCTGAGGCCGGGTGAGCAGCGGACGTGGAGGAGGCGCCCCCCTCACCCCTGCACCCCACCCCCTGCGGGCTGGCTTGTCCGGGGCCCTGAGTCCCCAGGGTGGGAGGGGAGAGAGGAAGGGCTGGACGTGGGGACGCGGGTACGAGGCGGGCATCGGGAAAAGGAACACTAAATCTGGGGCTTAAGCAGAGCGTGTGAAAGGAGAGCTGAGTTAGGAGATGTGAGCCCCGCTGATAACCGAGGAGAAAGGAAGATAGACGGTGGGGGTGGGGAGGGGGAAACGGAGATGGAGGAACAGAAACCCACAAGCTGAGGGCGTGAGCCCTGATGAAAGCAGAAAATAGAAAGAGATGCGTTCGTTGGAACAAATCTAGGAGGCGTGCTCCTCGCTAAGACGTGAGAAAAAGAGGGGAAAGAGCAGAGGAGGGGGCGGGGGCTTGAACCCTGAGTTTGGCAGGGGGAGGGAGCCTGCGTGATGGACGAAGACTCCAAGGCGGATTCTGGAGAAGTCTGGGATCTCTGTTCAGGGGTAGAGGAGGCTTAGCCCGAAAGAGAGAATACGAACCGGGCGGGGGTAAGGGGGAGGCGCTTCCGGTGAGCTACGAGGGAGTTGGGGGTTCCAAGTCCGAAGGTTTGAGTCCAGTGGGAGCCAGAATACCTAGTATAGGGGGCTTAGACTGTGGGGCGCTCCAGGGACCTCGAACACAGGAGGGCCTGAAACCAGATGGAGGCTGGGAACTCAGTGATGCAGACACCGAATCCTCGGAGTCTAGTGGTATTTGACCTTCTAGGCTTTGACGGGGCTTCCCAGGTGGCTCAGACGGTAAAGAATCCTCCCGCAATGCGGGAGACCTGGGTTCGATCCCTGGGTTGGGAAGATTCCCTGGAGGAGGGCGTGGCAACCCACTCCAGTATTCTTGCCTGGAGAATCCCATGGACAGAAGAGCCTACAGTCCAAGGGGTCGCAAAGAGTCGGATACGACTGAGAGACTAAGTACAGCACAAGCTTTGATGAGGGCTTTGATGAGGTCGAGTCCTTCAAGGCTCCCCCTCAATTTCCCCTTGTCTGCCCACTAGCCGCGGCGGGAGGAGCTCCAGAGACACGGGGGCGGAGCTTGGAAAGCGACACCGCCCACTCGGTTCCCCAATTGCGGAGCTCGCTTGTCAGCCTCGGAAACTACAATTCCCAGGAAGCCGCACTGCAGCGGCGTCGGCAAAGGCTGCGCAAACGTCAACGGCGGCTGGCGCGTTGGGGGCGTGTCCTGCGTGCCGATAGGTCGAGAGCTGGCACTGTTGCGGAGCCCGCGGAAAACGCGCGGGGAGACCTTTCTTTGCAGACTTCGCTACTACGGCTGGTGGCGGCGGCCGAGGCGGCATGGATCTCAGCGAGCTGGAAAGAGACAATACGGGCCGCTGTCGCCTGAGTTCGCCTGTGCCTCCTGTGTGCCTCAAAGAGCCCTGCGTCCTGGGCGTCGATGAAGCAGGCCGGGGCCCGGTGCTGGGTGCGCCCCCAGGGCCGGGTGGGTGAGGGGCATGATAAGGGCGATGCAAGTTGCAGTGGAACCGGAGCTGGGGTTGCACCAGACTCGAGGAGGAGGGTGATAGTGGTGATGGGGATGGCATTGGTGATGGCACCGAAAAAAAAAGGGTGATGATGGAATAGAGGTGGCGGCTTTCAAGGGCTCACTGGACTCCCTCTTCCCCAGGCCCCATGGTCTATGCTATCTGCTATTGTCCCCTGTCCCGCCTGGAGGATCTGGAGGCTCTGAAAGTGGCAGGTGAGCACTGGGGTGCGTCTAGGGAGGGGGTTCCTGGGCATGGGCACGGGTGGGTGCAGACTGGAGGGGGAAAGCAGGAACTGGGGGAACCAGCCCCTCCCCTTCTCTCCAACCCTCCTCCCAGACTCAAAGACCCTGTCGGAGAGCGAGCGGGACAGGCTCTTTGCGAAAATGGAGGAGGACGGGGACTTTGTGGGCTGGGCACTGGACGTGCTGTCTCCAAACCTCATCTCTACCAGCATGCTTGGGCGGTGAGGGGTCCCGGAGGGTGGGGGAGCGGGTCGGGAGGAGGGGCAACCAGAGTGGGTTGGAAGGGATGGGTGGCTGGAACGAAGTTGACTGGGTTCTGTCCACCACCACAGGGTGAAATACAACCTGAACGCCCTCTCTCATGATACAGCCACTGGGCTAGTGCAGTTTGCGTTGGACCAGGGTGTGAACGTGGCCCAGGTGAGCTAACTGTTGGATTGCCCCCATCTGATCATCTCAGGATAAAATAGGAGTGTCGAAGTGCAGTGGATGACTCTGCATCAGACATACCTAGAATATCTCAGAAACGTGTGTTACTGCTGCTGATGTTCTACTGTTTTTATTTTATTGTATTGTCTTTTTTTTTGGCCACACTGCATGGCATGTAGGATCTTAGTTCCCCCACCAGGGATTGAACCCACACCCACCCCTGCATTGGAAGCATGGAGTCTTAACCACTGGACTACCAGGGAAGTTCCCCCAACTGTTTCTTCTACCCCAAATGTGTGCTCCACTGAGGACCATTGTGGAGCCCCCAGCCTCACCCCCATCTAATCTGTGTCTCTATCCTAACAGTTCAGTGTCTAGAACGAAACCCACATGTTTGCCTCCATCCTCCCCCAGCCCCCTCCCCTACTGCGTGCTCCCCACACAGCAGACAGTCGTTTATATTTTTGGAATGTAAATCTTGGCATTTAATTTTCTGAGCACCGTTGGAATTAAGAAAACTCACAGGCAAGTGAAGAAATGAGATTAAATCACCAGAGAGAAATAGAAGTTGGCATTGCAGCCAGTGCTCTGAGGCAAAGAACAGACTGTTTTGAGAGAATCAGAAGGGCAAGTACACTTGAGATAGGGAATGTAACAAGAGAGGCCTTGCTGAGGAGGTGGCTCAGGTCCAGGACTCTGTGCAGTGCCTTGGAGACAAACAAGGACCTTTGCCTATGCAAAGAATGTGGAGCTGCCTATGCAGTGCTGAAACAGACAAGGACCCTACCCTCAGGGGTTCATGATCAAGTCAGGGGAGACGGATGGGCAACTGGTAAGCAAATAATAAAGGTGGTTTTGAGAATAATAACAGCTATGGAGATCCCTTGTCCTGTTACTTTTCTGACCCCATTTCTGTTCCAGCCATGTATTCTCTACTGCTGTCCAGAGTTCTTGGCATGGTCCAGCCTCAGGACCTTTGCACTGGCTGTTCCCTCTGCCTAGAACACTCTTTCTCAGATCTCCCCATGGCTCATTCCCTCATTTCCTTCAGACCTTTATTCAGATGTCACCACCTCAGAGTGACTTTTCCTAAAATACCCCCGAACTATTGAAGATTATAACCTCTTCTCAATCTCCCCTATCCTTTATTATTTATCTTCTTTCTTGTCTGTGGTCCTCCAGAGTGTCTACTCTGGCATGTTCGCTGCTGTGTCTCCAACACCTAGAGCAGCCCGTGGCATGCAGGAGGTGCTCAGTAAACGTACAATGGATATAGTGTGATCAGGGAAAGCCTCTTTGGGAGGTGATGTTTGAGCTGAGACCCCTGAGAGAAGGATGCAGCCTGGGCCTGGTCATGAGCTGAGAGAAGAATATTTCAGGCAGTGGGAGCAGCAAATGCCAGGACCATGAAGCTGGGCCATTGGCACAGTTGTTTTTTCTGGGTGTTTGTTGACTGAGTACATTTCTCTCACCACGGCAGGTGTTTGTGGACACCGTGGGGCTCCCAGAGACATACCAGGAACGATTGCAGCAGCGTTTCCCTGGCATTGAGGTGACAGTCAAGGCCAAGGCAGATGCCCTCTACCCTGTGGTCAGTGCTGCCAGTATCTGTGCCAAGGTTAGGCCCCCACTGGCCATGGCCAGCTCTCAGCATCCCCCTGGGCAAGGAGGCAGGCGTGGCTGCTTCACGGTGCCTGTGGGAGATCCCAAGCACCTGTTTTGCCCACAGGTGGCCCGAGACCAGGCTGTGAAGAACTGGAAGTTTGTGGAGAAACTGCAGGACCTGGACACTGATTATGGCTCGGGCTACCCTAATGGTGAGCAGATGGCAGCCACAGTAAACTAACAAGGCGGGCTTGGCGTGCTTCTGAGGTTTTCTAAGTTGTTCCTCTCAGCCTGCTCTGCAGCAGAAGAGGCTGAGGTAGCGCTGTATTCCAGCTGGCAGGCCCCTCTTCCCTTCTCCCTCCCTCCCTCCCTCCCTGCTGTCTCTCTGGAGCGCCAATGAAACACAGAGGCTCGTGGTGGACCTAAGGGGCGGAGTGAGGGGTACCAGCTCCTGACCAGTGATCCCAGCTTGAATTCATTGTTTCTCTTCATTAGGAGGCTCAGTCTCCCTGTTTGTAAGGTGGAAATGACTGTGCCCTTCCCCAGTAAACTCTGCTGAAGATACATAAGGGCAGAGGCGATGATTCAGTGGCTGGGTACCAGGAACCCTTTGGCAGTTGGGTGGGGCAACCTAGCAAGTCTGGGATTGGACTTAGGTGAGGCCAAAGGGAGGAAAATCAAGTCTAGGCCAAACACAGTTTGGGTGGTGTTCATTGCTTACTGGGCACCTCGTATGTGCCTTGCAGAGCCAAGCCCTGGGGATTTAGCCATGAGCAAGACAAGCAGGGACCTCCCTGTGCCCACTGAGTTGGTGGTTGCATGGGAAATGGGTGTTAACCTAGTGGCCCACAAAGGCTGGTTCAGTGCCTGTTGTCTTTGGGGAGGTAAGCGAGATGGCCCAGAGGCAGTCTCCCTGCACTTCACCTTGAGCACCTCCTCTCAGGCAGAGGGTCAGTGGGAACAGCCTGTGCAAGGGTCCCTAGACAGGAAGATGTCTCAGACAGTGATGGGTTCCTTGGATACTCAAGAAGAGGCCTGAGATGAGGTGGTGGGCCCTCAGATGCCAAGCTGAGAAGCTGGGACATCACGGCAGGGCTCTCCCACTGTCCACCCTACCCTGCCCCCAGATCCCAAGACGAAAGCCTGGTTGAGGAAGCACGTGGACCCTGTGTTCGGCTTCCCCCAGTTTGTCCGCTTCAGCTGGCGCACAGCCCAGAGCATCCTGGAGAGTGAGGCGGAAGACGTGAAGTGGTAGGTGTCTGGAAGCAAGGGTGAGAGGCCAGGGCGCCGCCCTGCCTGGGAGGACCAATCCCCCAGAAGTTGGAGTCACCACCTCTCTCCCACAGGGAGGACTCAGAGACTGGGGATCCGAAGGGACCTGGGAAGATCAAGTCCTACTTCAGTGAAAGCCCCCAAACCTGCCTCCGCCTCCCCCATCGGTACTTCCAGGAGCGGGGCCTGGAGTCAGCCACTGTCCTCTAGGATCCAGCCTGGACCCCGTTTACCTGCTCCCCAACACCCATCCCCCCTCAGTTCGTGATTAAAATTCTTGAAGGAAAGCTAAGTGTGGGGATTCTACTTTGGGATAGAAGTATGTTCCATGTGCATCTGGACCCAGTCACTAACTTCTGGAACCTAAACAGGATGGGTATTGGTTGATTTAATTTGATTTTTTAAATGCCTAGTAGATTTGTTTGATGCAGAATTAGGAACCAGTATGCTGAGCAGCTAAGGGCTTCACAGGTGGCACTAGTAGTAAAGAACCCACCGGCCGATGAAGACGACATAAGAGACATGGATTGATTCCTGGGTTGGGAAGGTCCCCTGGAAGAGGGTATGGCAACCCATTCCAGGGTTCTTGCCTGGAGAATCCCGTAGACAGAGGAGCCTGGTGGGCTACAGTCTATAAGGTCACAAGGAGTTGGACACACCTGAAGTGACTGAGGGTCCCACCACATACCACACTGAGAAGCTCCCCTTCCATACTACCCCCCAGCACCCTAGTCGACTTAATGGGGTGTCTCAGTCCTTTGTGGCCTGTTGTAACAAAATACCACAGGCTGGGCGCTCTATAAACAATAGCTACTTATATTTAACAGTTCTGGAGGCCGGAAGTCCAAGATCAGGGTACCAAGCCAGGTGGCTTTGGGGAAGGCCCTCATCCAGATCACAGACTGCCATCTCCCTGGGTTCTCACGTGAAGGGGTGAGGAATCTCTGCAGGGTCCCTTTTATGAGGGCACTAATCCCACCCATGAGAGAGCTCCACCCATGTGACCTTGTCCCCTCCCAAGGTGTAAGGTGTCCTCCTTACACCTAAGACCATCTTTGGGGGTTAGGATTTAAGCCTGAGTTTTTTGGGGGCTGTACAAACATTCGGACCATAGCAGGTGCCTCTTAGGCCCTTCTGGAGATACCCTGGCATGATACAGGTATATACACAGATACATTGTAACTGAGGTTCTGTTTTTTAAACAAATGAAAACAAAGTATATCTTAGATAGTCTGCATAGCTGTTTTTAAAATAAATTGTCTATTATTTATGTTTCGGCTGCAGCTGGGTCTTCCTTACTATGCTTTTCTCTAGTTGGGGCAATCAGAGGGTGCTCTCTAGTTGCGGCGCTTGGGCTTCTCACTGCAGTGACTTCTGCTGTGGAGCGCGGACTCTAGGACACGTAGACTTCTGTAGTTGCAGCTCTCGGGCCCAGTTGCCCTGTGGCATGTGGAATCTTCACACACCAGGGATTGACCCATGTCCCCCACATTGGCAGCTGAATCCTTAACCAGTGGACGACCAGGGAAGTTCAGGCATAGCTCTTTTTACCACATATATCTTAGGATAGTTCAAATACGTGTCCAGAAGCCTTCCTTGTTCTGATAACGGCTACAGATTCCTCTGTGGCGTGACTGTCCTGTTTAACACCTTGACTAGACCTTGAGCTGTGCCCCAGCTTTCTGTTTAATTGTACAGCAGGGAATGACAGGTTTGCCATCATTTTCTCACACTGTTGTGTCTGTAAAAACAAAGTTCTAGGGGTAGGTTTCCTGGGTTAAAGGGACTATCTAATTTGAAGAGATATATCCAGATTCCCTCTGTGAAGGCTTGTGCTCAGTGGCACTCCCACAAACAATGTAAGTGAGCATTAGTTTCCTTCACAGCCGCGCCAGCACCAGGACAAGTTTATCTCACTCCATGAGAAATTTGGAAGTCAGGAGCTCAACATTAAATCCTATCTTTGTTTTTTCTGTTTTTTTTTTTTTTAAATATCTTGTTGCATCAGGTCCTAGTTGTGACACGTGGGGTCTTTCATTGAGGCCCATAGGCTTCTCCCACTGTGGCACAAGGGCTCAGTAGCTGCAGTGTGCAGGCCTAGAGTGCAGTATGTGGGATCCTAGTTCCTGACCAGGAATCGAACCCATGTGCCTTGCATTTGAAGGCAAGTTTCTGACCAGTGGACCACCAGGGAAGTTGCAAAGATATTGTTCTTTTAGTCCATCTTCTATTTTGCCAATTTAGGCAGGTTTTGCCTCTCATGATCCCAGGATGGCTGCCACAGCTCAAGATACCACATCCCAACCTTCAAAGGCCTCATCTACAAGCAGCCACCTTTTCTCTTCCTGGCTGAAAGTAGGACACGTCTGTGCCTGAAGCAATCTGTTGCAAGGGGAATGGAATATCTGGGGTAAAGGATTAAATACTGATACCTTATCTGCCCCTTCCCCAACTCTTGATCACCAGACA
The DNA here is from genome assembly GCF_027580195.1 of Bos mutus. Taxonomy (NCBI): domain Eukaryota; kingdom Metazoa; phylum Chordata; class Mammalia; order Artiodactyla; family Bovidae; genus Bos; species Bos mutus. The sequence goes on along the minus strand of NC_091623.1, from coordinate 52,753,002 downwards.
CACACCTTGACTCGAACAGTAGGATTTTATTTCACCCTCTTTTTTCTTTTTTAATTTTGCCTTTTTGGGTTTGTTTGGTTTTTTTTTTTTTTTTTTTTTTTAGCTGCATGGCTTGTGGGATCTCAGTCCCCTGACCAGCGATTGAACCCAAGCCACAGCAGTGCAGGCACCGAGTCCCAACCACTAGACCACCAGGGAACTCCTGACCAGTGAGATTTTAGAAGAAAAGGAGAGAATATTTGGCTGTGCCAATTCTGTGTTGCAGCGTGTGGGATCTTTTTTTGGGAGGGCTGTGCTGGATCTGACAGCACATGGACTTCTCTAGTTGTGCATGGGCTTAGTTACCCCATGGCCTGTGGAATCTTAGTTCCCCCTGGTCGGGGAACTGAGACCCCACAAGCCATGACCAGGCATCGAACTCACATTCCCTGCATTGGAAGGTGGATTCTTAACCACTAGACCTCCAGGGAAGTCCCAGCATGTAGGATCTTTAGTCCCAGCATGAGAACTCTTGATTGTGATATGTGGGATCTAGTTCCCTGACCAGGGATCATACCCGGACCTCCTGCATTGGGAGTGTGGAGTCTTAGCCAGTGGACCACCAGCCAAGTCCCAGCTCTTCACTTTTTAGTAAATGCTCTAATGGCAAAAAAAAAAAAAAAAAAAATTCAGGGCATTGTGGGAGTATTATTCATGGAGTGTGTATTATTAGTCAGCCAAGGCTGCCATAGGAAAGTATCTTACACTGGGACACTTAACCAACAGAAATTAATTTTCTCACAGTCCTGGAGGCAGAATCCAGGATGAAAGTATCGGCAGGGTTGATTTCTTCTGAGGTCTCTCTCCTTGAGTTGTAGATGGCCATCTTCTTCCCTGTCATCCCCTCCCTCTGTATGTGTCCTAATCTCTACTTATAAGGATTCCAGTCATATGAGATTAGGGCCCACTCATAGGACTTCAGTTTACCTTAACTGTCTCTTTTTTAAAAAAAATTTATTTGTTGGTTTATTTTATTTTTGGCTGCACTGTGTCTGCCGCTGCACAGGAGAGCTAGTGTGCAGATTCTCTTGGTGCAGAGCATGGGCTCTGGGACATGCGAGCTTCAGCAGTTGTGGCTCGAGGGTGCTGGAGCACTGGCTCAGTAGTTATGTTGCAGGGGCTTAGTTGCCTCATGGTGTGTGGGATCTTCCCAAAGCAGGGATTGAACCTGTGTCCCCTGCATTGGCAGGTGGACTCTTAACCACTGGACCCTTCCACTGGCAGGGAAGCCCCTTAACTGCCTCTTTTAAGGTTTATCTATAAACATATTTACATTCTGAGGTACCAAGTCTTAGGGCTTCAGCATGACTTTTGGGGGTAGATGGGTGCAATTCAGCTCTTCAGAGAATACCCCTGCACTCTGTGAGTCCTGTGCTGGACATGGGGAAGCCAGGGCTGACCAGTCAAGGTCAGAAGCCTCCACTGAGGATCTGAGAGCTCCCGGAGTGCACATGGGGAGGCCAGCTCCTGCCTAGAGCCTGAAGACCCAACTGGCTGAGATCTGAAGTGTGAGGGGGATGAAACAGATAACAGAAGGGTAAAAGTGGTTCTGGGCTTCTCTGGTGGCGCAGGTGGTAAAGAATCCACCCGCAATGCAGGAGACCTGGATTCGATCCCTGGGTCGGGAAGATCCCCTGGAGAAGGGAGTGGCAACCCACTCCAGTATTCTTGCCTGGAGAATCCTATGAACAGAGGAGCCTGGTGGGCTACAGTCCACGGGGTCACAAAGAGTCGGACCCAACTGAATGACTAAGCACACATGTGTGCAAAGGTTGTTCAGGGCAGTGGGAATGGCAAGTGCAGAGACCTGAGATGAGAGGACAAGAAGGCCCCAGAGTAGAGGTGATGAGGCCAGACCTTGGGAAGAGCCGTGACCACCCTGTTTTTCTGCCTAAAGACATCTTTCTATTTACTCCTCTGCCTGTGGCTATCACTATTGTTGCAAAATGTAAAACCTGATTCCATTTGTGTGTGTGTGTGTGTGTTTTAATTCACCTGCAAGGCTTGTGGGATTTTAGTTCCCTGACCAAGGATCAAACCCACACCCTCTGCAGTGGAAGCACAGGATCTTAACCACTGGACCACCAGGGAAGTCCCAACCTGATTCCATTTGTAATTCTGCCCTTTTCTATGCCATAAATGTTGAGTATTTCAGACTTGCCTCCTTCCCTCTCAGAATTATTAGAAGTACAGTTCATCTTGAAATCATTGGACCTCTGACGGCTTCCCTGATAGCTCAATTGGTAAAGAATCCGCCTGCAATGCAGGAGCCCACGGTTCAATTCCTGGATCGGGAAGATCCCCTGGAGAAGGGATAGGCTACCCACTCCAGTATTCTTGGGCTTCTCTTGTGGCTCAGCTGGTGAAGAATCCACCTGCAATGAGGGAGACCTGGGTTTGATCCCTGGGTTGGGAAGATCCCCTGGAGAAGGGAATGGCTACCCACCTCCAGTATTCTGGCCTGGAGAATTCCATGGACTCGCAAAGACTTCCCTGGTGGCTCAGATGGTAAAGCATCTGTCTACAATGTGGGAGACCCGGGTTCGATCCCTGGGTCGGGAAGATCCACTGGAGAAGGAAATGACAATCCATTCCAATACTATTGCCTGGAAAATCCCATGGATGGAGGAGCCTGGTAGGCTAGAGTCCATGGGATCACAAAGAGTCGGACACGACTGAGCGACTTCACTTAAGAAGGAGAAACTGTTACCCTTTTTCCTCCCAGCTGGTGACAAGCAGAAACTAGGGGTTACTGTCAAGCTGTAACTCACAAATATTTATTCTACAAAAGTCTAGTAGGACTTCCCTGGTGATCCAGGGGATAAGACTCCACGCTACCAATGCAGGGAGCTTGGGTTTGATCCCTGATCACGGGAACTAAGATCCCACATGCTGCAAGTGAGACCCTTGCATCACAACTGAGTCCGTGAGTTCCAGAGCCCATGCATCATAACTTAAGAAGCCTGTGTCCCACGAGGAAGGCCAGCAGCATCAAGTTCACCAGGCAGTTATAAATGTGGAGTCCAGCTGTTTGGAACTGAGGCAACCTTCCTAAGACCGTGATAGAGAACCAGGAGAATCACAAAGAAGATGGAATTGGGTGGAAAATAAAGAATAAATATGTGAGTGAAAAAAAAAAAAAAAGAAATGTGGAGTTCAGGTTCCCACATCACACCTGCCTAAGATCCCCAAGGTTTTATTTAAACTGAAGTTGACAACAACATTTGGTTCTTGAAAGTTTCAGATGGTCGCTCCCACATTCCTCAGTACAGCCTTGTGGGTTTTTCCTCTGATTCCCTCTCATTCATCCCCTTCTGCCCATTTTTCAGTTCCTGTCCCAAGGTCCTCCAATCTCACCCTCCCCCTGGCTTGCTTGCTGGTGGCCTGCAAGAGTGTCAGTCAGATGGATCATCCCCCCCCACACACACCCACTTAAACCTTCTGCGGCTCTCACACCCCTCATTAACTCATCCAAGTGCCTTTGCCTAGCATTCGGGGCCTTCCATGTTCTGACCCCAATGTCCATGCTCTGTTCCAGGCTTTCTGAGCAGCTGGGAGTTCCCAGAACCTGAAACCCTCAGGCCTCCTTGAAATGCTCTTCCCCATGGCCTGGCTGGCATTCCTTCAAAGGTTTACCTCATTCCTCTTCCTTAAATGCCTGTTTCTTTTCTTTGTCACAATAGCATTATATATAAAACATCAGCAACAACAGTGATTATGGATGATGTCTACATTTATTGAGTGTTAATGACATGCCAGGTATTTTCTAAGCATTTTATTTAACATCTCTACCATTAGGAGTGTAGAACACCTCCCTTTTAAATAAGAGCTGTCTTTAGTGACTCAGTGAATAGAAAGCAGAGGTGACACTGTGTGACTTTTTTTTTTTTTGTCACACTGCATGGCTTCTGGGATCTTAGTTCCCTGACCAGGGGTCAAACCCAGGCCCTGGCAGTAAAAGTGCTGAGTCCTAACCACTGGACAGCCAGGGAATTCCAACACTGACTTCTACAACTTGCTAATCAAAAGTGAGACAACTTCCACATTCCACCTGACTCTCTTTCTTGGGACACGTACCTGTAGAACCCAATGGCTTGTTATGAGGAAGCCCAAGCCACTGGGATGGACCGTGTGTAGTTATTCTGGCTAACAGCCCCAGCTGAGGTTCAAGGCAAGGGTCAGTACCAACCACCAGATGTGTGAATGTGATTCCAGTCCCATCCACGATCTGAAGTTGAATAGAAAGCCACCCAGCTGAGCCCAGGGAAAGTCCAGAACCATGAAAGATAATAATGGTTGTTTTACACCACTAAGTTTGGAGTTATTTGTTACACAGTATTGCATACCATAACAACTTGTATTAACTCATTCAGTTCTCCCAGTAACCCTATTAGAGGAACAATTATGATCCCCGTTTTACAGATGAAGAAACTGAAGCTCATAAATAATGCTCAATAGCCCAAAGTTACAGAATGAGTAAATGGTAGAACTGAGGTTTGAACCCAGGTGGATATACTACAGAGTCAAGGTCATAGCCACCATTCTTTGTGGTCAATATACTCCCTGACCAGCACTCCTTCCCCTTCTCCTGGTTCCAACCCATAAATTTCTTTTGAGGGGAGGCAACCCATCCATCAGTTCATGTGGCTCAGATGGAACTCATCTCACCATGGACTTTAGGTACAAACAAAACCTAGGTCAGGCCAGTGAGAGCACAGCATCTCTCCTGACACAATTATTGACTTTAGTGATGGGCTTATGAGGAGATTGGACCAATGAGAGCCAGCCCTGGAACCTTTGTTGGTTTTACAGAGAAATAGGCCCATTTTTTTTTTACTAAAATCACAGAGTTGCTTGTCCGTCTTTGCTAATGTGAGGAGATCCTGTCTCAGAGGACAGCCAAGAGAAAAAAAAAAACAACAGATTCCTAACATCATTTAAGAACCCAGATACAGCCATTCCTGAAACTTATCACTGTCTTGGCTAAAGGCTTTGATTTTTGTTTTGTTTTTGGCCGTGCCTCAGGATCTTAGTTCCCCAATCGGATCAAACCTGTGCCTTCAATACAGCAGAGGTGCAGAGTCTTAACCACTGGATGGCCAGGGAAGTCCCTAAAGGCACTTTGAACTGAGTTTGTCTCTGGCATCTGAAAGATGCTAATCTGCTACTCTCTCAGTAGGACGCTTTGCTTCTTATGCTATTTCATCTTCCTTGAGGGCAAGGAATGGGCCTGATATATCTTAGCACAGGGCCTGGACACACGAGGCATCCACCAATCTGTGCTATTGAACACAAATAAAAGAGATATCCTAAAGGGATATCAATCCTAAAGGAAATCAACCCTGAATATTCATTGGAAGAACTGAAACTGAAGCTCCAATACTTTGTTCACCTGATGCAAAGACTCAGTGGAGAAGACGCTGATAGTGGGAAAGACAAGACAAAAGGAGAAGGGGGCGGCAGAGGATGAGATGGTTACGTAGCATCACTCACTCCATGGACATGAATCTGAGCAAACTCTGGGAGATAGAACCGTGGAGCCTGGCAACCTACAGTCCACAGGGTCGAAAAGTGTCGGATCTGAACAGGATCCTGGTGACTGAACAGCAACAAAAGGGATATTGCCCCTATTTTCCAGGTGAGGAAACTATCTCTCCTGTGGATAACGAGGAGGATTAAAGACTAATGCTTACAACCCAAATCCCGAGTCTTGAGTCCAGTCCTTTGCTTTAGGTCCAGGAATTGCATTTATTTTGGCTGAACCTCGAAGCGTGCAGTTCCCGGACCAGGGGTGGAGCCCTGCAATGGAAACTCAAGAGTCTTAAAGACTGGACCACCAGAGAAGTCCCCAGGAATGGCATTTGGGAGAAATGGAGGAAGGAAAGGAGACACCTCTTGGGCTTCTTAATCAGAGGTAAATGCCATAAAAGGGTGTCTGGAGCTCTGTACAAATCAAGAAGCTTGGTGGGACTGGTGGCGCCCTGTGGGTGAGCACACCTCTTCTTGTCAGTCCTTCTTCTGGACCCCTCCCCATTTCTGGCATCCGAGATATTCCAAGTTGTGCGATGCTCTAGGGTATAGACCAGCCCTCATTTACATGCTCGCACGAATCAGTCGCTCTAGCTTTAGGACCTGCGGATTCAAGAGACGCTTTCTGGCAACTATCCTTTCCACCCATTTCCCCCAAGAAGCAGCCACATCACGTGCTCTAACTGCAAAGTTTATTTAGGGGGTAGTGGGAAAAAATGAGCTATTAATACACGTGGGTTATTTCTCAAATAATCTGGGGAGGGGCGAGTCTTTGGGGACCTAGGGAGGAAGGATGGGACTCTGGAAACTAGAAGGCAGAGAGGGACAAGAATGGGACGCTGGCTGTCTTGAGGGGCGGGGTCGGGGGTGGGGGAGAGAAAGCGTATCTTCCATTTAGGGCCGGGCGCCCCCTAGGGGCCGCTGCCACTTCCACTGCCACTCCCGCTGCTCGCGGAGTCCAGGATCCCGGTGCGAGAGCGGCGGGAGCGCGGGAAAACGGTTCCCCGGGACCTTCGTGCACGTCTGGGACGCGGCAACATCGAGACGGAAATGTTGAGGCAGTGACCAGAGCCGGGATCCGCCACTGGTAGCGCGTCGCCCAGAAGCGAGCGGCAAAGCTCCGCTCCGTCTGCAAAAGTCTGGGGCGAAGGAGTGGACTCAGGACCTGAGTGGGTGGAGTCTAGAGACCCAGGGGGCTGTGGCGAGATCTTAGGGCAGGCTATTCTCACTTCTGGGTCCTCCCGAGAGTCTAGGGGGCAGGACCGTAGTGGGGGTGAGGCCATGGGGAGGGCGAGCTCGTAACGGGGGTCTCAGGGGGCTCCGGCGCGGGGAGAACCAGATTAAGACTGAGGCCTTGGGGAAGGAGACTCCGATTTCTGGGCCTTCCCCTGGACTGTGGATGGGCCTAGAGCAGAGACCATCCTTTGTGTGTTTGTGTGTGTGTGCGTTAGTCGCTTAGTCGTGTCCGACTCTTTGTGACCCCTCGGACTGTGATCTGCCAGGCTCCTGTATCTCATGGAATACTCCAGGCAAGAATACTAGAGTGGGTTGCCATTCCCTTCTTCAGGGGATCTTCCCAACCCAGGGATCGAACCCAGGTATCCGATATTGACAGGCAGATTCTTTACCATCTGAGCCACAAGATAAGCAGAGGTTAGGGAGAGGGCAAATCTGTACTCAGTGGACCTTAGGAATGCTATAGATATATCCTGCTATGGAGATTGGGCTGTGGAAGGGGAAAGGGTGGGAGTAGGGGGTTTCGGTGTGCCATGCCAGTCCAGACTCTGGGACCTAGACGTGTTAACCCTGGACACAGTAAAGGTAGGTGTCAGTCTCTTCCCTGGTTCCTCTGCCCCATGCTCACCTGCCTGTAAGTAGTGCAGCCAGGCTCGCAGCCCCTCTTTTCTAGGAGTGGGAGCCAAGTCGGGCTGCAGATGACATCACTTTCGCAAGTGGCAAACCTGGGAATGGTGTGTGTAGAGAAGAAGGTGGAGAAAGGCTAGTAGGATTCCTGCTCTCCAAGGCTTTGCCCCATATGTCTCTTACCAGATCCAGGCCCCGCCTCTTAGAACCACGCTCCTACAAAAACCATTCCCTAGATTTCAACCCGCCCCATATTCTCTGCATTTACCCAGGACTCTGTCACTTGAGAACTCATTCTTGCCGGCCTTAGACTATCTGTTCCAGGCCAGTCACCCTTTTAGCTCCTCTTCTCAATCAAGAGACCCTACTTAAAAAAAAAAAAAAAAGCCAGCTCCACGGAAGGCTACTCCTCCGTACTGCCAATCATAGAAGCCAGGGTTTCCACAAGCTCTGCCGCTTTCTACCTAGCCTCTAAACACAATGCCTCGTCCTTTAGATTTAGAGGCTTGGGACTCAGGCCACGCCCCTTCAGGTGCCCGAAGGATCAAGGGGCAGATACCTCGTTTGGCCCCGCCCAAACTATAGGCCACGCCCCTCAGACACCGCCTCTCCTACCAGGCATCGCAGAGCTCAGAGCACAGCGGCTGCGTCTGGCGTACCCCCAAGAGCACCAGGTGGAAACGACTGCGAAGGGCAGCCTGGAGGTGTACCAGGAAGGATTCGCACCTGGACATCGAGAGAGACAGGACGGATAGGTCAGGATGCTCAAGGGCTTTGGCCCCTAGTTGGGGCAACTGGAGCAAAGAACCCAGAGACACGCCCGAGGTGGGTGTACTCACCTGGGGCTCAGCTCCCCACAGCGCACTGGGACGAGCCCAGAGTCCGATGCCTCTGGTGGGTTCATCTCTGAGGGAAAAGAGGGCCACAGAGAAAGGGACTCCAGTGAGTTCCAGTCTTGTGTCCTCAGGTAGAGCTGAGGAACCAAGGCTTGGGGTCCCTCTGAACTGGGAAATCCTAACTATGTAAGTCCTCCCAAACATAAAAATTAAAGACACTTCACTTGGGATGTAAATGTAGCTTCAATTAGTAATAACCACAAATCACAATCAACTTGTCATTTATTACATTCCTGGCAGCGATGTAAGTTCTCATATGGTTACATATACTCCTTTACAGCAGCCCTATGAGGTAGATCTGTTATTTCTCCTCCTTTCTTAATGGTCCATATGAGGCTCAGAAAGGTTGAGTGACTCGCCCAGGGTCACACAGCTATGAAGAGGCATTTGGGATTTGAATCTAGGCAATTCGTGCTCTTTAATCACCACTAGACCCAGTCACCCTAAATCCCTCTGGTAAGGAAATTCTGGCATTGTTGTGGTTGAGTTGAGGTTTCTAGATGTTAGAGCTTAGGCATAATCTGGAATGCTTACCTTCCAGGTGCAGTTGGTCTGTGCCCAGATTGGTCGCCAGCCTATAGTGTCTTTGTGATCTAGCTGGGAGTGGGTGGCTCCCTCCACAAGCCCCCAACAGCATCCATGCCAGGGTCAGTTGCAGGGCCCAGGCCAAGGCCCTGGGTCGAGTGCGACCCCTGCAGGCCATGTCCTCCTGAGATGAGAGGTAGCTGGGATGCAGGGTGAGGTTCAGTTGTCCCTTTCTGGTAGCTCAGGGTGGCACTGTCCTGATGCATAGCCAGGAGACAATGCCAGGCAGACAAAAGAATGGGCAGCTGATGAGGAAGCAATAGCCAAACACTCTCAATTCCCCCGGGGCCACCAAGGCCTGCCTCTGACCCAGGAGCCCCCCATGGGAGGCTCATGTCCCGTCCATCCCTTCAGGTGCAAATGACCTCACTCCTGTTTGACCATGGTTCCCCATCTCCCTCCCCTGAAACAATCTCCTACAGGACCCCAGGCAACCTCCTCCATCCTCTAAGGGGACCTCCCGGATTTTCCAGTCCCCTCTTCTGTCCAGTAATTCCATCCTGTCCTCTGCCCAGTCTCCTCCCTCCTTCCCGCTTGATCCCTGCTGGCCCCTTTCATGGTCACCTTCTCTCTCTCGGCCTACAATCGGCTTAGGAACTGACACCCAGGGCTAGACCTTTGGAGCCAACCTTGACTGTGGCAGGACTCGGGTCCTGCCCCTAGGATCCAAAGTCCCCAGGGCAGGGGAAACTGGGGGTCTGTGAAGTCAAGGCAATTCTTTCCCCCTCTCTTCTTCCTCTGGCCACTTCTGGCCACCTCTCACCTGTTAGTTGAACTGCAGTCTAGGCGGCTGCTGAGACACCTCAGGCTCAAATCCAGACACACCAACAGCTGAAAGGGGCGTGGTTTGATGCAGGGGAGTGGTTTTCCCTAGCCCCTCCCTCTGCTCCAGGTGACCAAAGACCAAAGGATCAGGGGCTGGTGTGTATATATCCTTGTGTTTGTCTTTATGTAGAGCTTGTGACTTAAACTCTGTATGTGTGAAGAGTGTGTGTGTTTTGGATGAGTGTGTGTGTGTGTGTGTGTGTGTATGTACTGAGGGTTTATATGTGTTTGTTGTGTGAGGGTATGTTTATGCAAATCTCTTGGATTTGTGTGCATATGTGTGTGTGTATGTTCAAAATCTGGGTAAGGAGGTCTGTAAATGTTCCAAGCCTAGTGTGTCCAGTTGAGTAAGAGTCAGATAATAAATGCTGGGGAGAGGGATGTAGGATGAGGGTAGGTATCCTGCAGAAATACTGTGAATAGGTTGGTGGATAAAATTGTTGACTATGAATGTTGACAATGAGTGAATATAGAGGTACCATGTGTGGAGACAGTGTGTGTCTCTCTCTAAAATGTGTGTGTGCATGCCCCCTCTGAAGTTTCTGTGAATTTTTGTCCCCTGCAAACATCCCCTCAATTCATTCAACAAACATTTATTGAGCACTTATGGCATACCAGCTTCTGGGGATGCAATGTTTTGACTAAGACATGAAAATCTCAATCCTCGTAGAGCTGACAGTTTACTGGCAGTGTCCAATAAGTAAAACAGCCCTCCAAAATAAACTAAAACTAAAAGAAAGAAAGAAAAACAACTTTCCAGTGAGTGTATGAGTATGTGGATGTGTGTCCATGTTTTGTACTGGGAGGATAATGTGTCTGTATTTTGCATACTGTATTTTGTGTGCAGCTGAGCTTCCCTTGGTTTGGATTATGGTTGTGTGTATGCCTGCATATGCTTGTGTTTGTATGTGTTGTGTGTGCCTGCATTGCTGAGTGTGTGTATGTCTGTGTTTTCTAAGTATGTGTTTGGATGTATGTTTGCAGAATGTCAGTTTGTGTGTATATGTGTTTCTGTGTTTGCTTCGTATGTGTTTGTATGTGTGTGTATTTGCAGAATGTATGTTTTGTGGAGTGTTTCCAGAATGTGTTAATAGGTCTATGCGAGTCTGTTTGTTGAGCATGTGTTCGTATGTTTATGTTCATGTGTAAGTTTGCAGTGTGTGTGTGTGTGTGTGTGTGTGTGTGTGTGTGCCTGTGCTCGTAGAGTGTGCATGTGTTTTCGAGACCAATGACCACTACCACAATCTCTCTCCCTCTCGTCTCAGACTAGTGCAGAGTTATTGTCTGTATCTTTTACGGATGTACTCCCAAAATCCAAACCACTTCTTTGCACACAGTAGGTGCTCAATACCTGTTGAATAAATGAATCAAGAGGCACTGTCTCCTGGCCGCTGCATGGGTACACGCTGTTGGCTTCAGCAACCAGTATCCGGTGGACCTAGCCCTCACCCGCTCCATCTTGGGGTAGTCCAGGGTGTTCGTGGGTCATATCTGTCCATTTTCTAGGCTGTGACTCCCGATAACCCTTCCTTTCCCCTGACCTTCGCCCCCAACCCTGCGCTCATATTTCAGCACGACGGACAGAAGTGCTTCAGATCAGCACCACGGAGAGTTCCCTAGGCTGCAGGCTGAATCGGGGGCAAGAGAAATGTCCCGACGTTGGACAGAGAAGTGCGAGGAACAAACTCGACGGGATGGCAACACAAACATGCCGACAGAGACAGAGAGAAACAGATCAAGACAACTCAGGCAAAGGCGCAGAGATGAGTAGAAAAGCGCCTGGGGAACACCAAGAAGTAGACTTCGAATTAGCTCACTTTGACTGTCAGAGGTCGCTCCGGCCCAGTGACCGCGCCCTCCAGGGCCTTCGAGAAAGTTATGGGCTGAGACCCTTGGGAAGCCGCCACCCCGCCATGCCCCCCCAATGTCAACGTTGGGGTGGGGGCTTCCACTCCAACTCTGGGAAGCATTGTTGGCTTGGCCTCAGCAGTAGTAACACTGCGGGGGAGTGGTGAAAATCGCTCCCGCTGCCCCCTCTCCCCATCCACCAGCTAATCGTTCCTATAAATACAGCCCAGCCTAGCCTGGCTTCTTAATCCTAAGGATGAGGGAGGGGATCGCTGGGGGAGGGGGTGGCAGGGTTCCCCGTGGAGTCTCTGCTTGGGAAGGGGGTTCATATATGTCTGTAAGTGTTTTTCTGAGGGGGGATCTCCTGTGAGGACGGGTCTCCTCAGTGCAGATACACTCTGTAAGAGACTGTCCTTGGGATATGAAGTCTCGTGGATGGGGGCAATTTCTCATAGAGACTATGGCTTTTATGGGGTCATTCATTGAGGGTACCCTCACCAGGCTCCCCAAGTGAAATAACTTGGCGCGGGTCCTTCTCTACGGAAATGTCTCTTCTTTGGAGGGTGGGCTTTTGAAAGGAAGTGTCACCTCTCAGAGACCATCTGTTTCAGAAATGATTGTCAGGGTGAAAGGAGTTCCTGATTGGAGAGGACCTCCCTGCGGGGACTACCTCCCCGTGGGAATGTCTCTCTGAGGGGATCACTGCAGGGAGGGAGTTGTCTGCATAGGGAATGTATCTTAGTGAGCTTGTCTCCCTTGGGGTGTTTCTTGCTTTGGGCGCTTACCCACGAGCACGTCTCTCCCCTGGCATGTCTTTCCTTACGGGGGTCTCACGGTAGCTTGACTTCACCGGGGGCATCTGGAGGCCCCTCCCCCACGCTTACCCCCTTTCCCCCATCGCGGGCAGCCTCGGCCAAGGCCGGGCTCGGGCGCCCAGACGCAGTGACGGTGCCGGGTCCGCCCCACTTTGCTCCGCCCCCGCCACCTCCCTCCGGTTCTCCCCCCCCGCCATTCCCCCCACCCCCCCCGCCCCAGCCGCCGCCGCCGCGGTCCCCGCGGCTTCTCACTCCCTCCCGCCTCCCTCCTCCCGCCGCTGCCGCCGCCTCCCACCTCCCTCCCGGGGGCCGAAGCCGCTGCCGCCGCCGCCATGGACGATTCCGGCCTGATTCGTCGCCGGAGGCTGCAGGTATGCGGCGGCCCCGGGTGGATGGGAAGGGGTCGGCGCCCTGGGGCGGAGCCCGGCAGCAGGCGGGAGAACTTAACGCCGGGGTGGGCCCCGGCACCCCCTCCCACGGCCTCGGGAAGCTACCCGGGGGGAACGCGGTGGCCGCGTGTCCCGCCGCGCTGGGGACCCCGCCCCTCAGGCTCTGCCCGGGAACCCAGGGATCTAACGGAGGGGCATGCAGCCTAGCGCTCCCCCTCGAGGATAGCCCAGGGGCGCCTGACCGTTCAGAGGAGATAGGGGGCTGGGATTGAGATCTTTGCCCTGGTGCTCGGCCAGGCTCGGGTTGAGGGGGTGCAGGGCAAAGTTATTGCCCCAGGGCTCGCGCTCCCCGGGGCTGCAGGTGCCGCAGCAGCGGTAAACATGTTTGTGTTGCAGCCTCGCCCCTCATTACCCCAGGAGTCCCTTTCTGAGTCATGGGGACCCCCTATGACCTCCACGGACCTGCTTGGCCACCGAGATTCTTCCTACTGCCCTAATTGGACAGGGATCTAGACAGTCTTCCTCCTCACCCTTCATTCCACCCCTCTTCACTACAACACTACCCTACCCCCGCCCCCACTCCGCGATCCTCAAGTCCAGCCCAGCTTGTGGGTGGGCGGGAGCGATTTTTAGCTCCTTGCAGCCTTAGAAGATGTTGGTCTCCAGGCTGCGCAGGCGCAGGAAATGTGGGTCCACTGCACGGAGTGGGATACTGAGGTTTGCTGCGGAGTGCGGGGAACTCCCACCTCCTAGACGGGTGAGGATTCTGAAGTTGAGAAGGGTTCTATTTGGTCCGCAGCATGCACTTTTAAGGGTTAATATGGGGGTTCGGTGTTGCCTCCAAACTAACTCCAGAGCGAAAATTGATCAAAACTTCACCCTAAGGCCTGCCTGGCATCTGGTTCTTCTGAGTCTCCTTGACGCACAGCCCCAAGCTAGGTAATCTGGAGGAATTTATGTAAAGCCTAGAATGCGCCCAGTCTCAGGCTGCATCCCTAGTCTGGAGCTTGGGATGAGGAGAGAATTCAAACCCTCACCCAGGGCCCTCTTCCATTTTGGGAAGGGGTCATTTCAGAGGGTAAGGACTTTTCAGGCGTCTGGATGATGCTGGAACCAGTCCTGGGTTTTAACCACAGCCCAGATGGACTCTTCAGGTCTTCCTCTGATTCCCTTCTTATCCCTGGGTTGGGTTAGGAGAATGGGTTCTAATAAAAGGAAGGGAGATGCCGCGAAGACCGAACAAGTACTGAAGTAGCCAGATAGGGTCCGCGCCGTCGGGTCCTGGAATAAAGGGGGAAAAGGGAGGAGCCTTCCTAGGGTTTCCCGCCCCCTGGGTCGGCGCCGACTCCCATTGGCTCAGTGCCACGCGGGATTTCGTTCTCCCCGCAAGACCACGCCCCTATCCCAGGATCCTCCCATTCACCCACCTATCCTTCCCAAAGCTTGTCTTGGCCGAGCTACTCCGCCGAGATCCTGCCCCAACCTCCTCCCTTCTGGCACGGTTAACCACTTTGCAGCCTGACTACACTCTCACACATTGGTGCAACCCCTTAGGAGCTGTCCCACAACTGTAGAGCGCCTAAGTTTTCCGCGTGTGAATTCGGATCGTATAGCAATCTAAGTTCAAATGCCCTGTCGGCAGGGCCCTCGTTTAATCCCAAGGAGATGCAGAATCCTCTGGGCAAAGCAGTTTTGTAACTGGCGATGGAAGTGGCCTCTATTCACACTGACACAGAGGTCCAAATCCTCTGCCTCTCCACATTTTCCCTTTCCTCGATGCTAAAATGTTTAGTTATGCTTAGCAGATGGGGCTAGAGTCGAAAACTTTTCTGGGTAGCACTTAGAGCACCCAGAGCCCTGGGGCTCAGCCTTATAGGCCACAGTGTCTCTGAGTTTTGAGTACCGGACTCCATGGCCAGAAAATCCAGATCTTGGTTTTGACTGGGCCATTGCAGTCGCCTGGCAAGGCTGGTCCAAGGGGCGGCTCATTCAAGCTAATTCTGCAAAGACAGAAGGAAAATCTGGTACAGATTTTTGGTCACCCCTGGCTCGGGATGGCAGAGCTACTAATCTGGACAATGTGCCCTTTGACCCCAACCATCCATCTGTCCTCTGTACTTGGGACTGCGAGGTCCCTCTGGCTCATCTTCTGCCATGCAGCATATACATCCACAATGTTCCTATGATCTAATATTTACTGAGCAATTACTATGTGTGCTAGGCAGCATACTAAGGTGCTAGGCACCTGCATCATCTGCAGAATCCTCTAGAAGGCATGAACTATTGGAAGGTCATTTGCCAAGGTTTTAAGTGGTAAAGCTGGGATTCTAACTCAGGACATTCTAATATCAGAGATCCTAGAACATTCCTCAATTCTCCCTGGTTGGTGGGCTTCAGTTGTGTCTGACTCTTTGCGACCCTATGGAGCCTGCCAGGCTCCTCTGTCCATGGGATTCTCCAGGCAGGAATACTGGAGTGGGTTGCTGTGCCCTTCTCCAGGGGATCTTCCCGACCCAGGGATCGAAACCAGGTCTCCCACACTGTGGGCAGATTCTTTACTGTCTGTGCCACCAGACAGATGACTGGCTGGAGTCCCCACTAAAGAGGTTTTGAAACCCTCATCTGAATCTTTCTACTTGCAGCCCTACCCAGTCCCTTCTATTCACCTTAGCCTGTGGACACAGAACTGGCTGGAAGACGATGTTGCTTCTCCCTTCTGTTCTTCAGTGCTCTCAGAAAAGTGTCCAGATCTCTAATTTCTGGTCCCAGTGGTGGCTTCCTGTGTGTTTGACAAACAGAATGCAAACGTCTTCTAATGTGGACAGAACTAAAACCTACCCATGGTTATCATGTTTATCACTGCCATTACTGAAAAGACTACCCAGCCATCACCCGATTCCCCCCTCCCTTTTTTTTGGTCCACCACATGGCATGTAGGATCTTAGTTCCCCAACCAGGGATTAAACCCGCATCCCCTGCAGTGGAAGCCTGGAGCCTTAACCACCTGACCACCAGGGAAGTCCCCCGATTTCCATTTCAGATCTCAGTTTTGAGCCCCGCTAATGACCCCCACCCCAATTCTGTGAATCTGGTTGAGTGTGGGGTAGAGCTACTGAGATGTGGAGGGCTTATTCATTCATTCATCCAGTCATTCAACCTTTCCTGCTTGAGCATGCCAAGTTTATTCCTGCCTCCAGGGCTTTGCAACTGCCTCTACCTGGAATGCTCTCTCCACAGATCCTCCCATGACTGACTTATTTTTCAGCAACCAACTTAAAAGTCACCTCTACAGAGCAGCCCTCTAGCCCTCATGTTCCCCTCCTAGCCATTTCCCATTACGTCACCTTGCTTAACTAAAAAAATAAAATAAAAATTATTTTATTTGGCTGCACCGGGTCTTAGTTGTGGAACATGGGATCTAGTTCTCTCTGGCCCCCTGCTTTGGGAGGGTGGAGTCTTAGCCACTGGAACACCAGGGAAATTCCACCTTGCTTAATTTTATTCATAACATTTATTTCTGTCTAAAATTATTTCATTCACTTCTACATTAATGTTGTCTGCTTCTGTCCTTTAAATACTGGTCCCAAAAGGGCAGAAATTTTTATTTGTCTCATGTACTGCTGTGTCCCCAGTGCCTAGCACCAGGGTCTGCCATACAGTACGTGCTCAAGAAACGTTTTTCAGATAACGACTCCTGTTTCATTTGCAAAAACACACATTGAGACGCCAACTCAGGAGTCCTATATGGGGCTCCTGTGCTGGTCTCTCGGGGTCAGGAGAGGAATCACCCTGGCACTTTTTGCCCAGGATCCCATCCCTCAACCCAAGGCCGAGGCGCTGGTGACGATGCTGATGAAGGACTTGTCCCACCCGACTTCTATCCCTCCAAGGGGCTGACACAGGGCTTTTGGGCAGTGGCTGTCGGTCCTCGCTGACCTCTATCCTTTTGCTCCTTTGCCTTCCAGAAAGATTTGCCCCTGCCCCGGAAAAGCAGCAGGTGAGCCCTGGGGGAGAGATGCGCGGGGCTGATGGCCCTTTCTCCAGCTCGGGTAGGGGCGCCAGGCGCGCGCGCGGGCGGGGCCAGGCGCTCTGGTGCCCAGCAGCGCCCCCTCCTGGCGGGCGGTAGCCGCAGGCCTTTCCCCTCCCCCGCCCTCCCCTGCCCGCTGCGGCTCCAGCCTCCGCCCCGCGCGCTCGCTCCCCGCGCCGCCGCTGCCGCTGCCGCACCTGCCACCATGTCGCCGCCGCCGGGTCATGTCTGACTCTCTCTGGATCGCGCTTTCCAATTTTTCGATGCCCTCCTTCCCTGGCGGCAGTATGTTCCGCCGGACCAAGAGGTAGACCCCCGATCCCTCAGACCCTGACCCGGCCCTTCCCCCAAAGCCGCCCTCCTGCTGCTGCTGCAGGGCGGGGCCCGGGATGCTGCACCAGGTCCAGCTGCGCCAGAGGTGCCCGCGCTGAGCCTTCCTGCCGGGGTTGGGGCTAAATGGGGGGCAGTGTGGGCCGAGACTCGGGGGGACTGCACGCTAGAAAGGATCGCCGCGGGGGGAGGGGGCTGCGCCTGGTGGGGGATTGCGGAGCCTTTGTCTGCTGGTGCTGCGGGTTCCCGCAGCCGGAGGACGAAAGTAGGGGAAGAAGGGGAGGGTGGGGGGCTTAGCACCCTCAGAACAATAGCCCCAGCCTGGCCTCCCCTCACCGCCATGCCGCGTGCTCTGGCCGCGCAAATATGCTCAGTCACTGCTCTGGGCGGGGGGTGAAGGGAGTGGAGGGGCTGAAGGGTCCCTCTTTGGAAGCTGGGATCCTGAGGTGCAGAATGAAAGGGGGGGCTTTTATTATAGCCCAGCCGCCCCTCCCAAAGAACACAGCCTCATATGAAAAATAGTGACACACAGAGTCACGCAGGACATGATGTCACACACACATACACACACAACAGCCCTAGTGTCCCAGATACACCCGGGAGTCGCCGCGAGTTCCCAGCCATACAGTGGCCATAGGTCAGAGGCACGCACAGACACGCAGGGACACTTCCAGAATCACACAGACAAGTAAGTCTGCAGGCACAGTGCAGCGTACACCCAGGAAGATGTCACTTGTGTGGTGATACACACACACACGACTGTGCCATCTGAGATGCACAGAGACACATATGTGGCAATGACATCTGTGCAATGTCACAGTATACAATATCACCTAAGCATGTCACATGCTGTGTCACACAGATGACAGAATGACCCAGAGAGTCAGAGACACACACAGTACCACAGGTTTTCACACATTTTCATCTGTGTCACACACGGTGGCATGCTCAGATGTGCCCAGTGTCACAGGGTGTTAAACTCACACACATAGAGAGGTGTAGATCATCTATATGCTGTATCACACATATACAGATGCCATACGTGGACACACATGGTGAATATCACACTCGGACACAAGGACAGTGTCTCATACAGACTCCAACTGCTACACAAAAGTATAGACACAGCAGAAATCATGCATGAGGTACACTTTACAGCCCACAGTGGCACATCTAGTCATGGACAAGTGGCTAGACAGACTGTGTCAGACAGACACACAAAGCCACAGGTCACGTCACACAAGATAAACTCAAGGACTGTCACACATGATGTCACACTCGAGTGGTCCCAGTGCTGAATTCACACACCTGGTGCCACGCCTGGATCCACACAGCAAATGTCATGCAAAGACCCAAAGACACATAGACACGAGAATCTCCATTGGTATCACGTGGACATGACTATCACCCCATACATGGTCACATGTGATCCATGAGGCTTGCACCAACACATCACATATGCATCCTCTCCCATTCACAGTCCTCCTCTGAGCAGTCCTTTGGGGGCACATTTGAGCACCCACTCGGTTGGGAGACAGGTAGGAGGGATCTGAGATGGGAAGGTGATGGGTCGAACCCTCAAACTCACTGGGCTACGGCCGGGTCCGGCTCCCTGCCTCGCCTTCCCCGCAGCTGCCGCACCAGTAACCGGAAAAGCCTCATCCTGACCAGCACTTCGCCCACGCTGCCGCGACCCCACTCCCCCCTGCCAGGACACCTGGGTAAGACAGGTGATGGGTTTGCGGGCCAGACTAGTGGAGGCGGGGCCATAGGAAAGGAGTGTGTCCATGCCACAGGAGGGGTGGTCAAGAGTTTGGACACAGAGGACCTGGATTGGACAAGGGGCGGGGCCATCCTTGTGTGGGCTCGGCGGTTCCGCAAAGGGACGGGCATTTGTGTGCGGAGGCCCAGGAGGAGCTTGTTTGGAAAGGGGATGGGGCAGAAAGGAGGAGCCATCCTTAAGGGGCGGGGCTCCCCAGAAAAAGGCGGGATCGACCCGAGGAGGGGCTGGGCTGACTTGGTAGCCAAAACATGTTTTGGGGAGGGGCCACAGCTAAGGTAAATGGCCCATTCATACACGGGTGAGATTAGACTAAGGAGGAGACAAGCTGCTGTTTGGAACCCGCTTTGAGGATCAGGAGGTCTGATGGGATTGCCTCCCACGCCTGGCCTGAAGATCCCCCTCTTTCTGCCACAGGTAGCAGCCCCCTGGACAGCCCCCGCAACTTCTCCCCCAACACCCCAGCCCATTTCTCCTTTGCCTCTTCCCGAAGGTGAGTCCCTCTCCCCAGGGCCCCCAAACCCTGGCCATACCCTCCCCAGCCACCGTCTGGGCCACCATCTGTTCCCGTCATCACTGCATCTGAGTCAGAGCCTGAGGGACCGGCAGAGTGCCCCCAAAGTCCTGGCGGGAACAGGCGCCCAGCATTAGGGGCGGGACCACAAGAAGGCGAGGCCAGTCGCCTGTTCAGAATGGGGAAGGGGCGGGGCTTCCATTGCCGCGGAGCGAAAGCGCTTGCGCTTTGGTCCCGGGGTCTTCGTCTCCCAAGCCTGGCTCTCCAGGCCAGGCGTTCCCATAGTAACAGGACAGGGTAGCAGGGATGAAGTGCGCAAGCTCAGACTGCTTGCTACCCATCGAAAGACTAGGTCCATGATGTGGGGGAGGGCGCATAGGGCTATTTCCCCAGAAGACCCAAGAGGAGGAATCTCAGATTTCCCTCCGGAGGTTCTGTGGGTTTCTGGAGTGTCCCTGAGATGAATTTTCTGAGGAGCTTTGGCAAAATCGGGGGAGGAAGAGAGAATCTTTGATTTTGAGGGGGAAACGTCTAGGATTCACCAGGGTGTTTTGCGGATCTCTTTTTCATCGAAATTTATTCATTCTAAAAACGTCTGAACAGCTACTGTGTTCTGAGAACTGGGGTATGGGGTGAACCGCATCCCTTCTGTAACCTTGGAGTTGAGTTTGGGCAAGCAACACAGATCACTGCAAAGGCTGGTGACAGTTTTGGTGGGGGGGAGTCACAGGAGACTGTGGGGACAGAGGATAGCTCCTCTGGGAGGGTGGGGGTTTCCCCTCGACCATGGAATTCAGCTGAGGGCAATGGGGAGTCAGAAAATATTGGACCGGATGTGGTCACCTACATGGAGGGTGAGCTGAGCCAGGACACTGCCTGAGGAGAGGAGTCCAGTGCATGGGAATGTGTGTCCCTGTGAAAGTGCAATCTGTGTGCTGATGTGGATGTGTGTGTGTGTGTGAGGTCATGAATACGTGAGGCAGCCCACGCCTGCACATGGATCCATGGGTGTGAGAGTGAACATGTGTGACTGTGTGCTGGTAGGGTTGTAAATGTGTGTGTGAATAGCTGAGGAAACATGTACCTCCATGCGTGACTGCATGTGAATGTGTAATTTGTGTGGGAGTGTGAATGGGTGTGTAGCCCTGTGAGAATTTGAATGTGTGACTGAGTGCGAGAGGGTGTCTTCAGTGTGTGTCATGTTAATGTGACAGACTAGAGTGTGTGGGGGAGTGTGTCTGTATATGTCAGAGTGTGAGTACCAGGTCTCTCTGTTTGTGTCTTTGTAAGTGTAGGTCTCATTTTGCATGTGTGATTGTGTGTTAGCCTGGAAACGTGATATTTAGGTCCACAAATGGGACAGTGAGGGGCTGCCCTGGTGGTTCAGATGGTAAAAAATCTGCCTGCGATGCAGGAGACCCAGATTCAATCCCTGGGTCAGGAATATCCCCTGGAGAAGAGAATGGCAACCCACTCCAGTGTTCTTGCTCAGAGAACCCCATGGACAGAGGAGCCTGGCGGGCTACAGCCCATGGGCTGCAAACAGTTGGACATGACTGAAGCGACTTAGAGCACACACACACACATACACAAGCTAATGAATGCCTGTGAGTATCTATGCTGAAGAGTCACGTGGTGTGAATGTGTGTGACTTTCAGTGTGTGAACTCAACCATACTAGTAACAGGATTGGATATGGCCAGAAGAGTGATTGTGTCTATGGGATCCCGTGTCAGTGTGTACGTGCTTATGAGGAAGGGAAGTTTCTTCTCTGAAAAGACTCAAATGATCTTCCTCTGAGAATTTTCTCAGAGGGAATCCTCTAGGGGTCATCTTTTGGGGCCCCTCTGGGATGACTTCCTTGAGTGGACTTTTTACTCTGGGGGCTTGTTTGGCTTGAGGATGAGGGTCATGGGAAGGAGCAGAGGAGACTGATCTTTGCTCTGGGTCCCGGATGCCTGGCTGGTAGATTTCTTCTTCACCTCTTTAACCCTGAGGGCCTTCAGGGATCTCAGAGCATAAATGTATCCTCTCACCCCCCAACCCTGGCCATGGTCAGAGGCTTCTCTCACACCTTGAGGAGTGGGGGGACTGATGGGGCCTGGCAGCCTCTGAGAAAGTTGGCTGGTTTCCAGGGCGGATGGACGCCGTTGGTCTCTGGCTTCACTCCCTTCATCTGGCTATGGCACCAACACACCCAGCTCCACTGTCTCGGTGAGTGTGGCAGGCGGGGCCAGTGGGTGGGAGCCGCAGGGGGCCTACTGGACTGGCTTTAGTAAGAGCTTTGGGTTTCTCTAGTTCTCCAAAGGTGTCACCTGTCCATCTCTTCATGTTCCAAGTCTCTTCCAAGGTCCTGTTCTCCACCTTCAATATATCTTTTTGGGGATCCTACTCACTGTGGACTCAGTTTACAGATAAATGACATTAAGGCTCACGTGTTAAGCCACTTGCCCAAGTGTTTGCAGCTGGCTAGGGCCAGGCCACATCCTTCACCTGGAACCATTTGCTCACCCACCGCAATACGCAAAGTCTGTCTCTCCGTCTGCCTCCTTTCAGACCTCTCTGGTTCGCTTGTCCATACATTGGTATGATGCTCAGTAGACATTTATCACATGACTTTCATGTGGCAGGTGGGGCTCTACAAGCTGGACCAGGGCCCAAGGATTCACAGAGCCCTCATGGGAGGAGTCAGATATGTAAGAAGGCATTTACAACTTGGGGTGCCAGAGTGGTCAGAGCTGTGATGAGGGTAGCATAAGGCAAGGTGATGACAGCAGAGGGGAGGCACCTGACTAAGCTGGAGGGAGGGTCAAGGAAGCTTTCCTGGAAGAGGTAGCATTGAAGCCAAGACAAAGGATCAGCAGGGGGTTGGCAGATGGAAGAAGGGAGGGAAGAGTGTTCCAGGAAGAGGGAACAGCATGTGCAAACTCTTAGCGGCAACAGAGAACTTCACACATTGGGAAAGTTGAAAATAGCCTGTGTGGCTGGAGCTTTGGGTTGGAAGTGGCAGAATGGAGGTGATGCAGGCAGCAACACTCACGCTGTGGCTTCTTGGCCAGGGTGGCAAGGTGGATTTTATTCTAAACGTGGTGGGAAGCCAGAGAAAGGTTTTTTTGTTTTAGATGAAGATTTTAGTCTGAACTATTAATATTTGAAATTATGATTCTGAGTGTCAAATATTGGGCTTCCCCGGTGGCTTGGCAATAAAGAATCTGCCTGCAATGTTGGAGATGCAGGCTCCATCTCTGGGACAGGAAGATCCCCTGGAGGAGGGCACAGCAACCCACTCCAGTATTCTTGCCTGAGAATCCCAAGGACAGAGGAGCCAGGTGGGCTACAGTCCATAGGGTCCCAAAGAGTCAGACATGACTGAAGTGACCTAGCACACAGGTACACATGTCATAGATTATGTACACTGAGGAGATTATTTTAATAGGTAATGACGGGGTGGGGAGTTTTAAGCGGGAAAGTGAGTGATGTCATGTGGAAAAAGATTATTCTGCCAGCAGAATCAGGTGGCTGTCCTTGTGTTTCTCCACTGATGTCTGGGTCTGTCATTGCCCCAACTGCATACCATGCCCGGACCAGGGACTAAGCAGAACCAAGTTCCTGCTCTGGAGGAGCAGAAAGTAATAACAAATAAGTCATAAGATGTACAGTAATAAGCCAGGAGACAAGAAGTCAGCAAGAAGCGAGTTGGGGAAACAAAAGAGAATGATGGGTGTGGTCAGAGGAGGATGCCTAAAATGTGGCTTTAAAGCAAAGACTTGGAGGAGTGATCCATAGTAGATGTGGGAGAAACAGAGGGAACAGTCAGTGAAAAGGCCTGGAAGCAGGACTGTGCCTGGCTTGTTCAAAGACCATCAAGGAGGCCTGTGCAGTTGGAGCAGAGCAGGTTGGGTGTGGGGGCGGGGTGGGGGGGCGAGAGTGGGAGGAGGTGGTGGCAGACAGGGTTAGATCTTGAAAAGACCTTGTGGGCTATGGAGAGGACTTAGGCATTCACCAGGAGTAAGGTGGGAGCCCTGGAGAGTTCTGAACAGAAGAGGCGTCTGTGACTTGACTTGGGTTTTCACAGGCTCTCTCGGGTCACACTCATGTCTGTGTCCCTGCTCCCCTGTCTATCGCCAGGAATCCCAAGCTGGGCCTTGGGATCCAAGGATCATAAGTCAGGTCCAGATTCTGGCCTTGCTCAGTGGCCCGCCAGCCGCGGGAGCCCCAGGCCAGGGTCCCGAGCTGTGGGGGGACCGTGGTGACCTGACCCCGGCCCTGCCCCTCCCCCCAGTCTTCCTGCTCCTCCCAGGAGCGTCTGCACCAGCTGCCCTACCAGCCCACCGTGGATGAGCTCCATTTCCTCTCCAAACACTTCGGCAGCACCGAGAGCATCACAGACGAGGATGGCGGCCGCCGCTCCCCTGCCGTGCGGCCTCGCTCGCGGAGCCTCAGGTGGGTCTGCCTCCCCCTCCATGAACAACCTGGTGGGTCTGGGGGCTGGTGCCTTGCGAGACCCTCGTCTGCAGTTTGGGAGGGAAGGGGCTGGACGCAATGGGCTTCTCTCTCCGCAGTCCCGGGCGATCCCCCTCCTCCTACGACAACGAAATCGTGATGATGAACCATGTCTACAAGGAGAGGTTCCCGAAGGTGAGGCGGGGCCGGGGGCGGCCGCAGGGAAGCGGGGCGGCCGGAGCCCTCGCTCACCTTAGCTCCGCGCGCCCCCTGGTGGCCGGCGTCGCGGCGTGCAGGCTCCTGGCAGAAACAACCTCCGGGCCGAGCCCCGCGCGGGCATCCCCGCCTTGCCTCCCTCCCTCCCGCAGGCCACCGCGCAGATGGAAGAGAAGCTGCGCGACTTCGCCCGCGCCTACGAACCGGACAGCGTGCTGCCGCTGGCCGACGGCGTTCTCAGCTTCATCCACCACCAGATCATCGAGCTGGCTCGAGACTGCTTGACCAAGTCCCGCGACGGCCTCATTACCACCGTCTACTTCTACGAACTGCAGGAAAACCTGGAGAAGCTGCTGCAGGACGTGAGTACCCCGAGGGGCCAACCCCACCTCGGGCTCTGAACCCCCAAAACTGGCCCAATGTCCCTATCCTTTCCTTCACGCCACATCCATTCAGGGGGCGCCTAACATGTGCCAAGTGGCTGGTGTGGAGCCGAAGACTGAAGAGTGGAGGAGAAAGACTAGATCCCAACTCTAGATCTGATGGAGGAAGTAGGAATCATTTTTTCCCCCACAAAATGCACCTTTTGCCTTTATCAAAATCACTATATTGTTATACCAAGATTTTCACAATATCACATGGTGATGTTGACAGTACTATTAATAATTTAAGTTTCTTGAAACTTCTCTGGCGGTCCAGTGGTTAAGACTCCGCTTCCAATGCAGGGGACACAGGTTCAATCCCTGGTCGGGGAATTAAGATCTCACAGGCAGCGTGGCTTGGCCAAAGTTTCTTTCATTTTTTCCCCCACTGTTTTAATTAATGTTTATTGATTTATAGTTGATTTACAATGCTGTGTTAGTTTCAGGTGTACAGCAAGTTGAATCTGTTATACATAGACATATATACACTCTTAGATTCGTTTCCCATATAGGTCATTACAGAGTATTGAGTAGAGTTCCCTGTGCTATACAGTAGGTTCTTATTAGTTATCTGTTTTATATACGGGGTTTCCCTGGTGGCACTGGTGGTAAAGAACCTGCTTGCCAATGCAACAGACATAGAGACTTGAGTTCTGTCCCTGGGTTGGGAGGATCCCGTGGAGAAGGGCATGGCAACCCATTCCAACATTCTTGGTTGGAAAATCCCATGGACAGAGGATCCTGGTGGGCTACAGTTCACAGGGTTGCAGAGAGTTGGACACGACTGAAGTGACTTAGCGTACAGAAAGCACATCAGTACCAGTCTCCCAGTTTATCCCTACCCCACCCCCAGGAAGCAGGAATTTAACTTCGCTCACCTCTGCAGGTCTCTACTCAAATGCTGCCTTCTTGGGTGACATTACGACTGAGAGTAGGATGAAGCAGGTGATTCCCCACCCCCCCCTTTAGAACATTAATGATTGAACAAATTGAAAAGAAAATATGTTAAAACTTAATGTTAATGTATGGCAAAACCAATACAATATTGTAAAGTAATTAGCATCCAATTAAAATAAATAAATTTATATTTTAAAAAAACTTAATGTTAAGTTAAAATATTTTATAATTAAACCAAAATTTTCTATAATTTTACTTTCCTGGTTTTAATGGAAACAAACTAATCAATAGTATTTTTATTAAAACCATTAATCATTTGAAAAACAAAAACACATAAAGATTGCCCCACTTGTTTGTTTTTTTTTTTGCTGTACCACACAGCTTGGGAGATCTTAGTTCCCCAACTAGGGATTGAACCTGGGCCCACCGGGGAAGTCCCTACACTTTTTCTTTTGAATCAGTTTCCAGTAGGGCTTGGCTTAGCCCTCTGGGATCCTGTCCTTATTTAAATTTCACTGAGACTTCCCTGGCAGTCCAGGGGTTAGAACTCGGCGCTTTCACTGCTAGAACCCAGCTGGTTTCAATCGTTGGTTGTAGTATTGACTTTGATGGGCATGATAGAGAAATTAATATATGGCCTGTTCGATAGAAAACAAGAACATGCGAGCAGAGTAATGGCGATTGAGGGTCTTAGCAGTAGGTAGGGCGCAATTTTGAATTGGAGGGGGTCAGGGCAAGCCTCCATGAGGAGCTGATAGCTGAGCAGAGACTTAAAATAGGAGAAGTAGGGAGCCATGGAGAGATCCGAGGAGAGAGGATGCTAGGCAGAGGGATTTTTAACTTGGCCTGGACTGTAGAATTGCTTTGAAGATAGATTGAATGACTGAACATTTTAGGACCATGTTTGCTATAACAATAATGATGATTTCTACCATGTGGCCTGAGTTTTCTCACCTGTACAATGGGACAGTAGCAGCAGTATTGTCCTTTCCTGTGGGGATGGAAGAGGAGCCTGGCCAGGAAAGGCGCCTGTGAACCCCACTCGCACTGTGCCCACATCCCAGGCCTATGAGCGTTCCGAGAGCTTAGAGGTGGCCTTCGTCACTCAGCTGGTGAAGAAGCTGCTTATTATCATCTCACGTCCAGCCAGGCTGCTGGAATGCCTGGTGAGGGGGCTGGGCATGGGCATGGGAGGAGGTGCTGGAGGTGGGGGGCTGGCTAGTGCCCCTTGGAGGTCACCCCAAACTCACCCTGCCTTGCTTTAGGAATTCAATCCCGAGGAGTTCTACCACTTGCTGGAGGCGGCTGAGGGCCATGCTAAGGAGGGCCACCTTGTCAAGACAGACATCCCCCGATACATCATCCGCCAGCTAGGCCTCACCCGTGACCCCTTTCCAGGTGCTGACTGCTCGGTGCTGGGGACTCTGGGTGGGCTGACTGGGACCCAGGCCTTGACTCACTCCCAT
Organism: Bos mutus; assembly: GCF_027580195.1. Classification (NCBI taxonomy): domain Eukaryota; kingdom Metazoa; phylum Chordata; class Mammalia; order Artiodactyla; family Bovidae; genus Bos; species Bos mutus. Next base: position 52,726,119 of record NC_091623.1, on the reverse strand, counting down.
TCCCCTCCTAGATGTGGTGCACCTGGAGGAGCAAGACAGTGGCGGCTCTAACACACCCGAGCAGGACGACCTTTCTGAGGTGAGGCCCGGAGGCGTGGGCAACCTGCTGGTCCGGCCCTACTGGTCGGGGCTCACCGCCTGGCTCTTGGTCCTCAGGCTGAGCAAATGTCTCGGTCCCCGCTCTGAGCCTCAGTTTCCCCACCTGTAAAATGGGTTAATAATAGTTCTTCCTCCACAGGTAGTTTTCTTTTCATGATTAAATACACAAAACATAAAATTTGTGTTTAATTTTTTAAACGTACACTTAAACAAGTTTAAAATGAACAATTTGTTGTTATTTACTGCGTTGTGAGGCCATTTCCACCATCTAGCCCCTAAACATTTTCATCATACCAAAAGGAAACCTTGTACCCATGAAGTAGTTTCTCTCCGTCCCCTCCCTCCCCCACAGCCCCTGGCAACCACTGATCTGCTTTCCAGATCTTTCCGTCTCTATGGAGACTGGGTCTGGATATTTGCTGGGTCTGGAGATTTCATATAAATGGAATTATTCACTCTGTGGCCTTTGGTGGCTGGCATAATGTTTTCAAGGCTTCCCCATGCTATGGCATGAATCTGTGCTTCATTCCTTTTCGTGGCTGAATAGTATATGCCACGTTTTGTTTATCCATTGCTCACTGATGGGCCTTTAGGCTGTTCACATCTTTTAGCTGTTTCGTGAATAGTGCTGCTGTGAGTATTTGTGTACAAGTATCTGTTTGAACAACTGTCTCAGTTCTTTTAGGTATTTACCTGGGAGTGGAATTTCTGGGTCACATGGTAACTCTATATTTAATTTCTTGAAGAAATCTGTATGGACTTTTGAATGGGTTGACTGTCTCTATGTGCTAACAACTCACACAAAAAATTACTTAATTCCACCCACAGGCCAACCACACATTGGTAGATGTTCCCCATGTCTGGTGGAGGTTACCCACCATAATGGCCATACATGTGTTTTCTCTGAGCTGCCTAGTGTTTTCAAAAGTGTGAAACAAAATATAGAAATCAGAAGATTAAAGGTAAAATCTGGGTTTGTGCCTTTTTAAAAAGAATCAAAAGTTCTAACAAGACTGTGATGGAACCAGCTGGCGTTGAATGCGGGCTGGCCTATGACACGGGGTTACCTACACCCCCGTCACCCGTGACTCTCACCGGTATGCCTGGTCCCTGAAGGCATTTGGGTTTGTGTCCTTTGTTTCAGATTATGTCTATGAATTCACATACACTCACACACACACATCTGTCCTGTATTTTAAAAAATCTCATTATACCATTATATGCCATTTAATTTTTTGAATAGGTAATGGAATGACATCACTCACAAGTCTAAAACTCTAAAAAGGTATTTATCTTTAATTGTTGTTTGTAGATCCGTTGTAATTCCGTTCAATCAAACTTGTTAATTGAGTGATTCAAATCTTCCATCTTCCTATTCATTTTTCTTTTTTTGCCAGATTGATCTGATAGTTTCTGAGAGAGATGTGTTAAGTTTGTCTTGAGTAATTTCTCTTTGTAGTTCTGCCAACGTTTCTGTCAAACTTTTTTGGGCTACGTTCTAAGGAACATAGAAGTTCAATATTTTTAAACCTCATAGATCTTTTTGTGAACTGTTAATGTAATAAATCTCTGTCCCTATGAAAAATAAAAATTATTTTCAAAAATGGTATACAGCAAAAAATCTTATACCCACTCTTGTCCCCCGTACCCATATTACCTCAAATATAATTATATTTTGTCCCTCTTTTTACATAAAATCATACAGTACACATTGTTCCTTGTTTTTCCCCCCATTTAATAAAGTACTTCAGAGAACTTTCTGAATAAGTGTACAGAAATATTTTTCATTTAAAAAAAAAGAAAAAAAAAACAAACAGTGGAAAAGGACTTCCCTGGCAGTCCAGTGGTTAAGACTCTGCTTCCACTGCAGGGAGCATGGGTTCAATCCCTGGTTCAGGAACTAAGATCATGTGTGCCACACGGTATGGCCAAAAACAAACAAACAACAACAACAAAATAGTAACACAATATTCCTTTATATTATATCCCTTCGTATTTTATTTAACCAATTTCCTATGTATGGGTTATTTCCAATCTTGCAATGAGTAAGAAAATATGTGTCTCATTTTTTTTTTTTTTACAAAAGTTTATTCTTAAATGTACAATAGGCTCCAAGACAACACTTCATTCTAGCTAAAGGTGGCAATAGATATTATGGCAGGGAATCCAGATGTTTAAACAGGAATGGCGCTAAGGGTCATCGTTGCCTCAGGCACAAGAACAGCTTACTTTTTGCCAGATTTCTTAGTTCCACCGGTGGCCAGGGGGCCTTTCCTTGTGGCCTTTGTTTTTAGCTCCTCAAGTTTCTTCTGCTCCTCCTTCTGCTTCTGCCTGAATACCTTATCTTCCTCGTCCATCTCCTTGGCTTGCTTCTTGGGCTGCTTTTTCTTGCCAGTTTTGCGGCCTGACATGGCACCTGCCGCCCCTACCCCAGACCCTGCCGCCCCTACCCCAGACCCTGCCGCCCCTTCCCCAGACCCTGCCGCCGGAAGCGGAGCTCCCCGTTCCAGCCCCTGTGCCTCTCTGTGTCATTTTTCACACGTGAAAGCATATCTATAGCATGAATTCAAAAGTGTAAAAAAACTTTTTTAAGGTGAAAATTGCTGGATTAAAGGAAGCATACATTTGTAATTCTGATATACACCAAGTACCTTTAATGAGACTGTACCAATTTATACTCCCAACAGCAAGGTATAGAAGTATCTGTTTCTGCACAGCTTTGCCCACAGAATGTGCCAGGCTTTTGGATTTTTTTTTCCTGCCAATCTACTGTGTGAAAAATGGTATCTTAGAGTAGTTTTAGCTTGCCTATCTGTCATTATTTGTGATGTTCAACATTTTTTTCACATGGTTAACAGCTCTAAGTCTAGTTTACATATCTTGTGTATTTTTTCTCTTCAGTTGTTAATGTTATTGTTGATTTCTGGGAGCTCTTTATATATTAGGATGATCAGCCATTTTGTAGGTTTCTTTCCTAATTAAGAGAAGTTTGTTATATGACTTCACTGTCAGCCAGTCTTGGGTTTAAGTTCTGACTTTGTTACTCCCTCACTGTGGCACTTGGATGAAGGACTCATTCACTGACTTTGTGCCTCAACTTCCCCATGTGTTAAGTGGAATACCAAGAGTCTCAGTCTCATGATGATGATGATGATGATGGTGCCGTGGTCTCCATCTTTCCTCCACAGGGCCGCAGCACCAAGGCTAAGAAACCGCCTGGAGAGAATGACTTTGAGACCATAAAGCTCATAAGCAATGGTGCCTACGGGTGAGCCACCCGGGGCTCTGGCGGGGGGAGGGTGGCGGAGGCCGGGTGTCTCGGAGGTGACGGCCGGTCCTCGCTCTCTCCCCCTGCAGCGCCGTCTACCTGGTGCGGCACCGGGAAACAAGGCAGCGCTTCGCGATGAAGAAGATCAACAAGCAGAACCTGATCCTGCGCAACCAAATCCAGCAGGCCTTCGTGGAGCGCGACATCCTCACGTTTGCCGAGAACCCCTTTGTGGTCGGGATGTTCTGCTCGTTCGAGACCCGGCGCCACCTCTGCATGGTCATGGAATATGTGGAAGGTGTGGGCGCCTGCAGGGCTGTGGGGAAGATGAGGGGATGGCCGCTAGGGGTAGCCTGCCCAAACCCCAGTCACCATGTTGACTATCCACCTGTGTGTTTAGTTTATCCACCCATTTATTCATCCAGCCATTGTTCAAACATTCCATCTGTTTATTTCTACCCAGTCATCTGTTGATTTATCTGTTTTCTTTTTTTTTAAATTTATTTATTTGTGGCAGGGCTGCTTCTGCATTGCTGAGTGTGGGTTTTCTCTAGTTGTAGCAAGCAGGGGACTACTCTAGTTGCAGTGCATGGGCTTCTCACTGGGGTGGCTTCTCTTGTTGGGGGGTACAGACTCTAGAGCACTTAGGCTCAGTAGTTATGGCACACCAGCTTAGTTGCTCTGCGGCATGTGGGATCTTCCCTGCAGGGATCAAACATGCATCCCCTGCGTTGGCAGGCGAATTTTTAACCACTGGACCTCGAGGGAAGCCTGATTTATCTGTTTTAATTTCTCTCAGTATGGGTACATCCATTCCATTATCCATCCATCTATCCTCCTTCCTTTCATCTGTTCATTTGCTAATCCTTCCACTTTTCTATCCATATATCTACATGCCATCTCTCCATCTATCCATCCGATTACCCATCTATTTGTCCATCCATGTATCTGTTTATCCATTACATCTTTATTTATTTTATTCAAGTGTAGTTGATGTACAATATTATATTACATTTATTTTTAAAGATTTATCTATTTTTTACTGTGCTGGTCTTTGTTGCTATGGGCTTTCTCTGGTTGGGGCAAGTGGGGACTACTCTTCATTGCAGTGCTTTGGCTCTTCATTGCAGGGCCTCTTCTCTGGAGCATGGGCTGTAGGCACTAGGGCTTCAGTACTGGCATTCCGGCTTCAGTAGTTTCAGCTTGAGGTCTCTAGAGTGCTGACTCAGCAGTTGTGGAACACCAGCTTAGTTGCCCCACGGCATGTGGGATTTTCCCAGACCAGGAGTTGATCCCGTGTTCCCTGCATTGGCAGGCAGACTCCTAATCACTGGACTACCAGGGAAGCTCCCACATCTATTAAAAAAAAGTAATAGACTTCCTTTTTTAGAGCAGTTTTAGGTTTATAGAAAAACTGACTGGAAAGCTCAGAGAGTTCCCAGGTATTCACTCCGCTCCTGCTCTATTTCCTCTGCTGTTCACATCTTGTGATACCTTGGCTACAATTGATGAACACATACTGTACATTATTATTAACTAAATTATATTAGGGTTCACTGTGTTGTGCATCTGTTTTGCATCCATCCCTCTTTTTCTATATCTAGGCATTCATTCATCCATCTGTTTATTCACCTGCCTATTTAACATCCATCTATCCACCACCATCTATTTACCTATTTATTAATCTGTCATCCATCCATCCCTCTTTCCATCCATCTATTTACTATTCTTATTTGTATTCATTCATCCAAACCTCCACACTAGCGGCTATCTCATTTTATCTAGTTAGCAGTCTAACTCCATCTGCTTATTCACAATTAATCCCTTTACCATCCCTTTACCATCCATCCAAGCATCCAATCACCACTATATATGTTTTTCATCTGTTTATCTAACCATCCCAAATATTAATCCATCCATCTTCCAAACACAGAAGGACTACGATTACATACATGATCTCACAGGGCTACAGCTGTGCCACCTCCAAGTCTTAATTGACCGTTAAGTCACTCAACAGATGTCCCTTCATCATCTCCTTCATGTCACATGCTTTGCTGGTGACACAGTGGAGACCTGGACAGATACACCTTTCCCTCACAGAGGGAATAGACCTACAATAAAACATACAATAAAACTGTATACAATAAACAAGGAAAAGAAGCTAAAAAAGAAAAAGGTTGTTTCATATAGTTAGGATGGCAACAAGGGACATAGAGCTCAAGGAGGCCATGGACACTCTGTTTTCTGCATAATGTTTGTAGGGATTATCTGGGGTTATGGCCAGATTCAGATTCCTGGGCCCACCCTGAGAAAGTCTGATTAGTTACTTTCTGACACTGAGATAAATCTAGCTTTAGGGAAAATTAGGAAAGAGAGAAATTTATCAACTTGTGGTTAAAAAAAAGAAAACTTCGGGAATGGCTTTATCTAGGTGCTCAAATTATGTTATTAGTACTCTCTCCATCTCTTGGGTCTATTTTCCCACGTGTGGACGTCCCGGTAAACAGGGCTTGATAGGGAATTCCCTGATCGTCCATGGTTAGGACTCCACACTTCTACTGCAAGCGGCATGGGCTCTGTCCCTGCTGGGGGAACTAAGATCTCACAAGCCACATGGCATGGCCAAAAATAAATAAAATGAAACAGGTCTTGATATAGTGAGGTTACCATCCAACAGATCCCAGCTTACATCCTATGAGCTTAGCAATGTTTGTGAAAAAAGAAGGAAAAGTCATTGACCGAACTTGGGTTACATGCTGACCCAGCAGCTAAACCTGGAAGGAAATCTGACCCTTGTGAGAAAAAGGAGAAATGGAAGCTGAGGGAGACTAAAATATGAATGCTGCTGACAGTAAATCTGGTGGGGCAAAGTAATTTATATTTTAAAACCTCAGACCCTCAAGGTTCAGACTCCAGACCAGGGTCCATTCTCCCAGACTCAGTTCATAAGCGGGCAGCCTCAGTCCCAACCAAACTTTACCTCCACCATCAACTCCCTGCCTGACCCAACCTCTCTCTGAGGTTGGGTGTAAACCAATCCCTTCCTGTGTAAAATCAACTGATTGTGCTGACTTTGGAGCATGGCTAAGAAAACAAGAGAAGCCTGGCAGAGGGCACTCCCAGTGGAAGCTGGGAGAGGAAGGCCCCTCTCTGAGCCTCAGTTTTCCTTAGCTGTAAAATTGGGGCCATGTGAGAAGAGAACTTGGTGCTATGCTGCCTGCTGAATGCTCAGCTCTGGCCCAGGGTTGCCTCCCTCTTCACATGCGTCCATTCCTTCACCCCCAGGGGGGGACTGCGCCACCCTGCTGAAGAACATTGGGGCACTGCCTGTGGAGATGGCCCGCATGTACTTTGCTGAGACAGTGCTGGCGCTGGAGTACTTGCATAACTACGGCATCGTGCACCGCGACCTCAAGCCTGACAAGTGAGCCTTGACCTTCGCCATCATTCCTTCCCTGTCCCTCGGGGGTCGGGGGAGCCCTGGCACAGAAGGGCCAGGAGTGAGAAGGACCGTCCTCACCTCTAAGACCCCAGTTTGCTTCTGCAGCCTCCTTATCACCTCCATGGGGCACATCAAACTCACGGATTTTGGCCTCTCAAAGATGGGGCTCATGAGCCTCACCACCAACCTCTATGAAGGCCACATCGAGAAGGACGCCCGGGAGTTCCTGGACAAACAGGTGTGTGTGCGGGAGTGGGGGTCACCACGGGTGGAGTGACCCGGCAGGACTGTGTGGGCCCTGAGCCTGGCGTGGGAGGGGCACTGCTCCCCCAGGAGGCCCCTCCTGTGGCCAGGGCATGGGCTGACCACCTGCCCCCAGGTGTGTGGGACCCCAGAGTACATCGCACCCGAGGTCATCCTGCGTCAGGGATACGGCAAGCCGGTGGACTGGTGGGCCATGGGCATCATTCTCTACGAGTTCCTGGTGGGCTGTGTGCCCTTCTTTGGAGACACTCCCGAAGAGCTCTTTGGACAGGTCATCAGTGGTGCGTGCCTCCGCGGTGGGCAGGCAGGGGGCATGGAAACGAGGGAGGGCCCAAGGCCTCATGGACCTAAAAGCGAACCCCACCCTACACCTTGCTCTGCAGACGACATCCTGTGGCCTGAAGGGGAGGAGGCCCTACCCACGGATGCCCAGCACCTGATATCCAGCCTCCTGCAGACTAATCCCTTGATCCGTCTAGGTGCAGGTAGGGGAGGGTCTGCTGTGCAGAGAATATGATTTGAGGCAGGGGTGGGTGGGTAGTGGTGTCTGTTGTCCGTAGCAGGGCTTCCAGCGCTGTGTCCCTGGGCGGGAAAATGGGTGAGCTGGGCTGCTGGGCTACTGGGCTAGCCTGAAGTGTTAGCTATGCAGTCGTGTCCGACTCTTTGCGACCCCATGGACTGTAGCCCATAAGGCTCCTCTTCCTCTGTTCATGGAATTCTCCAGGCAAGAATACTGGAGTGGGCAGCCATGCCCTTCTCCAGGAGATCTCGATCCAGGGATTGAACCTGGGTCTCCTGCATTGCAGGCAGATTCTTTACAGTCTGAGTCACCAGTGAAGCCTGGGCTAGCCATAGCTGTCGCTTAAATTCCTTCCCTGATCCAGCCCACTCCTTCCTCCCCAGGCGGTGCCTTTGAAGTGAAGCAGCACAGTTTCTTTCGAGACCTGGATTGGACAGGATTGCTGAGGCAGAAGGCCGAGTTCATCCCCCATCTGGAGTCTGAAGATGATACCAGCTACTTCGACAGTGAGCGGGGACAGCGGGTGGAATCCTTTGAGGGGGCCCTTGGGTATGGCCTGGGCTGGAACCCGGTTGGGTAGGAGACTAGCCCGCTAGAACAGAGAAGTGGGCTGAGGTCGTGCCGGGGGCGTGGCTTGGCAGAGGGGCGGGGCTCAGAGAAGAAAGGAGGTTGGGGTAGGGGTGGAGCCTGGACCGGAGTAAATTCTAAAATTGGGAATGAGCCTGGATTGCCGGGCGGTGCTAGGACCCAGAACAGCCAAGGGCCTGGGCTGGCAGAGGCGGAGCCAGGGTGGAGAGCACCATAGGTGGAGTCTGGGGGGTGTGGCTTTATAGAGGCGGGGCTACATGCAGCCTTGGAGAAAGTGGGACTGGGACTCAGCGTGGGGGCGGGGTCTGAATCAGTTACTAGTAAGGAGAAGGGGCGTGCGTGGCCAGGCTTGTAGGACCTAGACCTGACTTTTGTGGGAGTGTGATTTGAGGAGTGGACGTGCCCGCGGTCACTATCCACACCTCCACCCCAGCCCGCTCAGACAGGTATCACCACGTGAACTCCTACGATGAGGATGACACCACCGAGGAAGAGCCTGTGGAGATCCGTCAGTTCTCCTCCTGCTCCCCGCGCTTCAGCAAGGTGGGCCAAATTGGGGGGTAGGGATGGGATGAGTCCGGGGGAGGGCGGGGCAGGTGTTGAGGGAGGGAATGGAGGTGGGCTTGAAGTGGGCAGGGGCTCAGGAGGCTGTGGGGAGCAGGCACACAGACCTAAGGTCTCAGACTAGAGAATTTACAGAGGGAGTGAGGATCTGCGTGATGAGGCTAGTGGCAGAGGGGGTGGAGTGGGGGGAAGCAGCATAGTCTTGGAAGTGGCCTTTGGCATTAAAGTGAGTGAAGTCGCTCAGTCGTGTCCAACTCTTTGCGACCCCATGGACTCTAGCCTTCCAGGTTCCTCCACCCATGGGATTTTCCAGGCAAGAATACTGGAGTGGGTTCCTTCTCCAGGAGATCTTCCCGATCTCCTGGTCTCCCGCATTGTAGGCAGACGCTTTACTGTCTGAGCTACCAGGGAAGATGCCTTTGGCATTGAGTGGAATCTAATGAGAACCTGAACAGTATGGAAATGACCAACAGGAGGAGCGGCTAATCTGGACCGGGCGGGGTCAGGACCTGGGAATGGAGAGATTGAGCAGTGAGGGCGGAGCTAGGCCGTGGCGAGGCTGGGCACTATTTTATTTTGAGGAACAGCATGTAGCGGGGGTCACAAAGAATCGGACACGACTGAGCACACATACAATGTAGGGGGGTGCACGACCTAGCTTGGGAGAGGGTACGCATAACTGGATGAGACTTGGAGAGGTGAGATTCTTTACGGCTTGGGCAGGGCAGGATCTAGAATATGTCAGAGCCTCATTTCGTGGGGTGGGGCCAGAACTGAAGAATTGTGGGTGGTCGGGCTCGGTCCAGGAATGGGCAGGACCCAGCTTTACTAGGATGGAGCTTAGTTTGGCAGGCTCCAGTAGCGAGGTAGAGAATGAGATGGTTGGTTGGCATCATCGACTCAATGAACATGAGTCTGAGCAAACTCCAGGAGACAGTGAAGGACAGGGAAGCCTAGCGTGCTGCAGTCCGTGGGGTCGCAAATACTTGGACACGACTGAGCGACTGAACAACAGTAGCGGGAAGTTTACTGGTTCAGGAGGGAAGGCAGAACCTGGGGGTTGGACTTCCTTCCACTACCACTTGCAGGTGTATAGCAGTATGGAGCAGCTGTCGCAGCACGAGCCCAAGACCCCCGTGGCGGCAGCGGGGACCAGCAAGAGGGAGCCGACCGCCAAGGGCCCAGAGGAGAAGGTGACCAGCAAGCGGGAGGGCCTGGGTGGCCTGACCCTGCGCGAGAAGACCTGGAGAGGGGGCTCCCCGGAGATGTGAGCAAGGGCAGAGCTGGGTTTGGGGGCAGGGCCCAAAGGGGAGTAACTCCTCTGACGACGCCCCCTTTGCGCAGCAAGCGCTTCTCGGCATCTGAGGCCAGCTTCTTGGAGGGGGAGGCCAGTCCCCCGTTGGGCGCCCGCCGCCGTTTCTCTGCGCTGCTGGAGCCCAGCCGCTTCAGCACCCCGCAAGAGGAAGAGGATGAGGCTCGGCTGCGCAGGCCTCCCCGGCCCAGCTCCGACCCCCCAGGCTCACTGGATGCGCGGGCCGCCAAAGAGATACCTCCAGGGGATGGCGCCCCCAGCACTGGGGACTCGGAGGCTAGTAAGTGCCCCCTCCTGCTGCCTTCCCCAATTCCCCAGGGGCCATATATGATTGTTCAATAAGCCTGGTTACTGCTTATGCAAGTTCTCCTGTACTCTTCACACTCCAACCTGGAATTCTCATCAACATGAGAAAGACCCCTATTCCATGCTCAGTCAGTCAACAAATGTGTTTAAGCACTTCTCTGTGTCAGGAGCTGTTCCAGATGTATAGGGTACCTGCTCTTATGAAATTCACAATCCAGAAGGGAGAGAGGTAGGAAGAGCATTGCATGTAGAGGGAATACCATTTAAGAGAACTATGCCCTTGGACTGACCCCCTAACCCACCTGCTCTGTTGCAGCTGACCGCCCAGGCGACCTCTGCCCACCCTCTAAGGATGGGGACCCATCAGGCCCCAGAGCCACCAATGACCTGGTTCTGCGCCGAGCGCGGCACCAGCAGCTATCAGGAGATCCCGCAGTAGAGAAGCGGCCTTCTCGAACCGGGGGCAAAGTCATCAAGTCAGCCTCGGCCACTGCCTTGTCTGTCATGATCCCTGCAGGTGATGCTGGGTCCAACCTGGCAGGGGATGGGCTGCCCCCGTTGGTGCGTTTTCCGGGTCCACCATGATTTGCTCTGGGATGGGCCAATGAGAGCCCTGGGACTTTCACTTGGGAGGAGGGAGGAGCAGACACAGGGAGAGCTGTGTCTGTCCGCCCTGATCTCTGACCATGGGTCTGTGTCTGCAGTGGACCCACATGGGAGCTCACCTTTGGCTAGCCCCATGTCCCCGCGATCTCTCTCCTCCAACCCATCCTCACGGGACTCCTCACCCAGCCGGGACTACTCTCCGGCTGTCAGTGGACTTCGCTCCCCCATCACCATCCAACGCTCGGGCAAGAAGTATGGCTTCACACTGCGTGCCATCCGCGTCTACATGGGTGACTCAGATGTCTACAGTGTACACCACATTGTCTGGGTGAGCAGTCATGGATGAGCCTGTATTCTAGGTGGGGAGAGAGAGTTCCACACCTCCCCGCCCCGCTCCAAGGGATGAGGGACAGCTCAAACTCTGGAACTAGGCAGCCTGAATGAGACTCCTCTGTGACACCCCCTCACCCCGTCACTTTCCTCTCTGACTCTCAGTTTCTTCATTTGTAAACTGGCAAGAATGATTGTTGTTTCGCTTGGTGTTATGATTAATTACTGTGCCTACAGAGTTAGGTGTCTGGAACAGAAGCTTAGGGAGACTTCCTTGTTACCAATCCTGTTAATCCTGCCCCTGTGGGGTGCCCTGTCCCCAGCACGTGGAGGAGGGGGGCCCAGCCCAGGAGGCAGGACTCTGTGCCGGGGACCTCATCACTCACGTGAACGGGGAGCCGGTGCATGGCATGGTACATCCTGAGGTCGTTGAGCTGATCCTTAAGGTGAGTCTATGGGGAAAAAGCGAACTGTCGGGGGAGTGGAAGGGAGTGAAGGGTGAGGGAGGTCCCGGGGAGCTGGAGTTGCCAGAACAGCCTCCAGCAGAGAACTTTCCCCCTTTCTAACTCCAGAGTGGCAATAAAGTGGCCGTTACCACAACGCCCTTCGAAAATACCTCCATCCGTATCGGCCCTGCACGGCGCAGCAGCTACAAGGCCAAAATGGCTCGGAGGAACAAGAGGCCCTCTGCCAAGGAGGGTCAGGAGAGGTAGGTGGGGCCAAGTGCAGTGGGCGGGGCTATAAACAGCAGGCCCTCTGGAGCATTCCAGTTTTTGAGAAAATGGGCTTTTGTGGGATAGGTATAGGAGAGGACAGGAGAAGGCATATTCACAGGAATGGAAGTTGTGCACAGGAAAGGTGGCCAGGGCCACTGTACGTGTGTGCTAAGTCGCTTCAGTCGTGTCTGATTCTTTGGGACCCTATGGACTGTAGCCCGCCAGGCTCCTCTGTCCATGGGATTCTCTAGGCAAGAATACTGGAGTTGGTTGCCATGCCCTTCTCCAAGGGATCTTCCCGACCCAGGGATCGGGAAGACATAAGAGAACTCCAGTCTCACGTCTCCTGCATTGGCAGGCGGGTTCTTTACCTGGCTACCCCCAGGGTGGCCACCTGGGGGCCACCGAGTGAAGAGCAATAATGAAAGGACAGAGAAGGAGGGGCTGAGAAAGTGGGAGGAGCTGGGAAAAGAAGATGTACCAAGCTCCAAAACTCTGGGAGTAGAGCAGAGCCAGCGGATACGGACCAAGAGGGCACCATCCAAGAGATGACCCTGCTTTGCTGGATGCATTTAAGAGACTGGGAGGGGCCAGGAGAAGAGACTTCTACCTGGGAGGAGCATACCAGGCCAGTAGAAATAATTTCTTCCCTTACAAATAATGCAGAGTTAGGAGAGGTGGGTGCAGCCAGGAGAGTTTTCTGTTTTGATCAGCGGGGTTTGGCCTGGACAAAGAGTGAGTGGGGATTGGAGTGAGATGCCTCAGGCTGAGGCCAGTGAAATTCTTCCTGCCCTGATAGGTGGGTTTAGCTGTAGAGGGAGGGGCTAGAAAGGTGGACGGGGCCAGAATAGGTTGGTTCTGTTTGGAAGAATGTTTCTAGCTTGGACTGTGAGTGGTCAAAAAGCAATGGGTAGGCCAGGTGGGAGGAGCCAAGTGGGACAGAGATAAGAGAAGTTCTCCAGCCTCCAACAGTGTTGTTTTTGAAGAGGGAGGGTCCAGATTGGGTGGGTGGTTCCAGGAGGTTCCTTGAGGCCCTGAAGTGGGAAGAGCCGGCAGCTCTAGACTGGTCCAGGGAAACTGGTTCCCTCCTTGTCCTCCAGCAAGAAGCGCAGCTCCCTCTTCCGCAAGATCACGAAGCAGTCGAACCTGCTGCACACTAGTCGCTCGCTGTCATCGTTGAACCGCTCGCTGTCGTCCAGCGACAGCTTGCCCGGCTCTCCCACGCACGGCCTGCCGGCGCGCTCGCCCACCCACAGCTACCGCTCCACGCCCGACTCCGCCTACCTAGGTAGACCCTGCGCCTGCGCGGGGCGGGCGGCATGTGCGGGCGGGGCAGTGCCCTGGCGGCGCCCACCCAGTTCTTTGCCCTCTCTCGCCCGCCCGCAGGCGCCTCGTCCCAGAGTAGCTCGCCAGCCTCGAGCACGCCCAACTCGCCGGCGTCGTCAGCGTCGCACCACATCCGGCCCAGCACGCTTCACGGCCTGTCGCCGAAGCTGCACCGCCAGTACCGCTCTGCGCGCTGCAAGTCGGCAGGCAACATCCCGCTGTCGCCGCTGGCGCACACGCCGTCCCCGACACAGGCGTCGCCGCCGCCGCTGCCGGGCCACACGGTGGGCAGCTCGCACACCACGCAGAGCTTCCCGGCCAAGTTGCACTCGTCGCCGCCGGTGGTGCGCCCGCGCCCGAAGAGTGCCGAGCCCCCACGCTCGCCGCTCCTCAAACGGGTGCAGTCGGCGGAGAAGTTGGGAGCCTCGCTGGGCGCCGACAAAAAGGGCGCACTGCGCAAACACAGCCTCGAGGTGGGCCACCCGGATTTCCGCAAGGACTTCCACGGCGAGCTAGCGCTGCATAGCCTCGCAGAGTCGGACGGCGAGACGCCCCCTATCGAGGGTCCCGGCGCGCCCCGGCAGGTCGCCGTCCGCCGCCTGGGCCGCCAGGAGTCGCCCCTGAGCCTGGGCGCGGACCCGCTGCTGCCCGAGGGCGCCCCCAGGCCGCTGGCATCAAGTAAGGAGAAAGAGTCCCCGGGTGGCGCCGAGGCCTGCACCCCGCCCCGCGCGACGACCCCTGGGGGTCGGACCCTGGAGCGGGACGCCAGCGGCGCGAGACACCAGAGCGTGCAGACCGAGGACGGTACAGGCGGGACGGCCAGGGCCGTGGCCAAGTCCGCGCTGAGCCCGGTGCAGGAACACGAGACCGGCCGGCGCAGCAGCTCGGGCGAAGCAGGCACGCCCCCCGTGCCCATTGTCGTAGAGCCCCTACGACCTGGGGCGAAAGCCGAGGTGTCTCAGCCCCCGAGTGTGCATACCCCGAGTGCGGACTCCAAGGCATTGCCCGAATCTGCACCCCTGGCGCCTCCCCAACCTGATGCCCTCCGGGGCCGGGAGCGCTGGGTGCTGGAGGTGGTGGAGGAGCGGACCACGCTGAGCGGGCCTCGTTCCAAACCTGCCTCTCCCAAGCTCTCCCCAGACCCCCAGACCCCCTCCCAAGCCCCAACAAAAAATGTGCCCAGCAGTGCCGGGCCCCCAGCCCCACCTGCTTCGCTGCCGGGCCCGACCACCAAGCCTGAGGTGGGGCCAACCTCTCGGTGCCCTGCTGAAGCTGTGCCCTCAGTAGGCCCGACCAAAAAAGGGGCGCCCTGCCCCATGCCCCCAGGCCCATAGCAGTGGGAGCCACTGGCCCCGTGCTGTACAGCCGCCTGTATACATATGTACACATATAAATAAAGTGCGCCCCTGCTGTGTGAGCTTTCTGGAGCTCGCCCCTCCTCCCCTAGCACGGCAGGACATCCTGTTTCCACCCCCTTGCCTGTGTGCTTGTTAAGGGGTGAAACTTCCTCCAGTCCTAGTTACCATAAAGAGGGGAGGTAGGTCTTGGGTGGACCCTTACTTGGGGTCCTATTCTGCGTCCCACCTATGTGGGTCAGCTGCCCCCAGACCCTGAGCAAGCTGCAATGCTGTTCAGAGTCCCAGTGCCCAGCTGAAGAATAACAGTCTCATTTACCAGTTTCTTTTTATTACTCAGCAATTCTAAGTAAGGTGTTATGATTCCCATTGTACAGATGAGTCAGAGATTAAGGCACATGATTAAGGCCAAACAAATAGGAAGGGACAAAATAGATTCAAATTCAAGTCCACAGTCCTGCTGGGCTTCCTAGAGAGTAGGCCCTGCTCTTCTTTTCACAGGGCTCCCAGGCCTTCACCAGAGGCTTGAAGGCCTTCCAGAGCATCTGGGCACACAGAGTGCCCCCACCCCGGTGCTCCTCTCTTTGGTTCCGATTCATGTCACCCACACAGGCCCAGGGCCCTTTTGGGGTTACACACCACTTGGAATGGTCTTCTGTGGCATTGAAGGCTGGCCCAGCTGGCCCAGGGAAAGCTGTCTGAGTCACGTCAAATACATGCTGGGCCCCAGAGCAGTTGGAGGGCAGGATACCAGAAGATCTTTGCCAGAATTGGACCTGCAGGGTACTGCCAAGGGCTTCCGCCAGCCAACCAGAGTACAGGTCTGCAGAAGATGGAAAGAGGGCATGGACAGGGTCAGGATCAATCCTAGGGATTCCCTAGGCCACTTCTCCTCTCTGAGCTGTTTCCTCAGTTGTCAATTCCTGGCGATCTGGAGGATTATAACATTAAGAGTAATAGCCCTTACTAGATGCTTTATATGTATCATTTTGCACACAGCAGCCCTTTCAAGCAGATACCATTACTATTCCCATTTTTCAGACAGGTAAGTTGAGACCCTGATTAAATCATGTATCACACAGCCAAAAACCAATACTTAAACACAGGTATGTTGGTTGTTTACCTCGCATGTGGTTATGACTCTGATGTGTCCCAATCCCTACGCATGACCTGCCCATAGCCATGGACACACCAGACAGTCCCTCTGCAGAGAAAGAGTTCTCCAAACATCAACCTCAGGCCTCACCATCTCCAAAGTTTCCAAATTTGGCAAAGCTCTGGAATGTGGCTCCTTTCTTTGATGTGAGTGTTACACTGCTGTTCCATGGTCCCTGGCGAACGTGATGGCCCTTGACTACCTCCTCCAGGTAGGGGAATTTCTGGGCAAAGTCCCCTTCCAGCCTGTGGTCATATACCAGTGGATAGGTATAGGTCAGCTGTTTGCCTGGAGGGCAAGGAGAGAAGAAAATGAGGGACTGTTCTAAGATTCTGATCTAGGAATCAGGGACTCACCCTGTCTCCCTGTCTTTACTCACTGATATCCAGGAACTGGGTGAGAGGAAAAGATACACAGATCAGGGTCTGCCCATATTTTTGGGCACCAGGAGGCCAGCTGTACGCAGCAGAGGAGGCACGTGGAGGGAAGTTCGGAACGCTGTGGATCAACCAGAAGCCCCCTTCTTGGTCCAGGAGCAGCACACCTGAACCAGAAATTGGAGCTAATGGCGGGGAGGGGACTGCTTGAGATGTCGCAACAAGCACATGTGCAACCAGGAACACTCAGTCTGTAGGGGGCCCGGACTGCAGGACCAGCAGGCAGTGGGCAATGAGTGTCAGGACCACTGCTGAGCTCAGCTTCCACAGCCATCAGTTCTTATAGTTCAGAGAAGGACCACGGTGATTTAAGATAGGGAAACATATCCAGGGCCTGCCAGAGCAGCTCACCCTCAGCCACAGGCAGGTCAGGAATCAGCTGAAGAAGACGCATAGGGAAACCAGAACCCTCCCCCAGCCCGCAATGTGGCCTCACCCTTCGTGTGCCCACGACTGGAAGAGTCCTTAGACTCGCTGGATTTAGGCGGTTGGTCATTGTAGAGCACAAAGGCGAGCTGGGGAAGATGGACAGGGGCAACGTGAAGGTTCCCTCAGGTCAGGCCCACCCTAGAGTCCCACCCCAGGTTCGGCCGGAGGCGTCATCACCTGGCTGTTGTTGTTTCGGTACAGCGGCAGCAGGCTGCGGCCCACGGCACCGGTGGTGCTATTGATGAACCCCACGCCGTCGCTCCAGTCTTCTGAGTGTTCGTCAAAGTACTTGTACCGCAGGCCGTTCTGCGTCGCATCTCCCGACCCTGTGTGGGCCGGCAGCTTGTAAACGACGAACCTATAGGTTGGGGGACAGACAGAATGGAGGAAGACAGGAAGGAACCTGTTTTCTCCTAGGAGTGCAGCAAGCCCCAGTGCGGCTCTGAGGAACAGTGGGCGCCCGCGCACTCACCAGTCCACAGGCTGCCCCGAGTCCCCGTAGCAGGTCAGGGTTCCTACAGGGACCCAGAGCAGCGCGGTCAACAGCAGCGAGCTCAGCGTGGCCATAGAGCTGGGGTCTAGAAATCTGTGTCAAGAGGGCGAGGCGCGGGGTCACGAGCTGGGACAGGCCCAGCCCCTGGTGACTTTCACTTCCCCAAATCCGCCTGGGAACCCTACCCCAGACATCAAGAGGTTGGAGACCCCGCCCGCGAGGTGAGAAGCAGAGATTTAAAAAGGCAGTCCAGGATCCTCCCAGGGGCTGGACTTTCTTTCCGGCCGTCACACCCATCTGAGTCCGACCCCGCCCCACCTGAGTCCGCCCCGGATCCGGCTAGCCTGGGACCTCCTCCTGCTTCCGGCCGTCTAGTCCCTGATAGGCTCCACCCTCTGGCTCGGCCCAGACGCGCCCTCTCAAGGCTAAGCAGTTTCCAGTGCCCGCCTCCGACTCTGCTCCTGGCCAACCACAGCTCACGTCCTTCTGCTAGGCCCTGCCTCCGTCTCTTTCAAATTCAGGCTGGGTGTGTTTAGTCACTCGGTCGTGTCCGATTGTTTGAGACTCCGTGGACTGTAGTCCGCCAGGCTCCTCTGTCCATGGGGATTCTCCAGGCAAGAATACTGGAGTGGGTTGCCATGTCTTCCTCCAGGGATGGAACCCAAGGATTGAACCCAGGTTTCCCGCATTGCAGGCGAATTCTTTACCATCTGAGCCACCAGGGAAGCCCCATTACCGCCTAATCCCAATGAACACTCTTACTTAACGGTGCTCTTTCCCCGGTTTATCCGTCAGAGGCAATTTTGGACTTTATCCTTTCCTGCCTTACAGGCTGAGGTCCACCTCGTGTGACTTTTGCTCCTTTAGAGGGAGCTTGTGCTGTTGGTCCCCCCCAGCCCCACTCCGCCACCGTACACGAGCTAGCCAAGGGGTCACTTTGGATCATGGTAGGGTGAAGGATGCTGGGGCTCTGGGACCGAGCTGAAGATTCCTTTAAAAAAATTTTTTTTTCTCATTTATTTTGGCCACTCCACATGGCATATGGGATCTTAGCTCCCCAGAGCTCGAACCCGTGCCCCCTGCAGTGGAAGCCCAGACTCCTAACCACTGGACCACCAGGGAATTCCCTTAGGATTCTTAGTGGAGGAAGAAGATTCTTAAGTAGAAAAGAAGGCCCCTGTGAATGTCCCTGGGCTTCAAGGCAGGAAGCAAGGACAATGTAGCCTGACCTTGGGGTTGGGGAAGGAGGGGCGGCAAGGCAGTCAGTGCCCAAGGAAGGTTGTCGGATTTTAGGAGATGAGTGTGTAAATGTGTGTTGTTCAATCACTAAGTCGTGGGTATGGCTCCCCAATATCAGTTCTGGAGTTATGGCTTCTTCCCAACTACCACAGCCAAAATCCACAAATTCAGGCCAACACAAGTTTTATCTGGGAGGGGCATTTTTACAGGACCCATAAGCATTCACAGCAATACCAGCCTCTATGTGGAGTTTCAGGTGTCACAGTGTGAAGCCTTCTAGAATCAGGATCTCTGGGATGCCTCACCCACTCACTGCCTAGGGTCACCTGTGAGCAAGTTTGATGGTCCAGCTCTCTGAGAGTCTGTCTCTTTGTCAGAAGTATCTGAGTATCCATTTGAGTCCGTTTATTTGGAGGTCTGTCTTGCTGGGTCTACATGATCTTGGCTGTCTGTTGCCGAGGACCTGTGGGAACTTATGTTGGAGGCTCTCCCAGGTGCGTCTATGGGCCAGTCCTTGATATTTTGCTGGATCTGTGGGGCCTAGAGTCCAGATGAGGATTCATCCGAGGGAAAACCACCCTGCGTGGATCCGCTCTTGTTCCAACCCCAGTCCCCAGGAAGGTCCAAGTGCCAGAGGCGGGGCTCAAAGATGACGCTTCATGTGCAAGGCCAGATGATCAGAGCGCGAAAATGCACGTGAACAGAGCTGGCAGCGGAAGGGGCGCTGTCCTGTGTGTTTTCGGTAGTGACGGGTCAGCTCATCGGAGCGCGCGAACCGCCAGCCACAGCCGTCCCACGTGCAGGCGTATGGCTTCTCCCCTGCGGAGATGAGGAAGCCTTGAACGCCACTGTCCACCATACTTGGTCCCAAGGTCTTCCCTCCTAGCCTAGGCCGGGACTGCGTGGATGCTAGGTCGCTTCAGTTGTTTCGGACTCTTTGCGACCCCATGGAGCCCGCCAGGTTCCTCTGTCCATGGGATACTCCAGGCAAGAATACTGGAGTGGGTTGCCATGCCCTCCTCCAGGGAATGTTCCCCACCCAGGGACTGAACCCGAGTCTCTCATGTCTCCTGTATTGGCAGGCGAGTTCTTTACCACTAGCGCCTAGTGTGAGGCCAGTGAGGCACCAAGATCGAAATTTAAGGAGGCTTTCAGTCTCCGGGACGGCCTGAATCTACACCCAGAACCGATATCTGCGACCTCTGTACCTCTTCTGTACCTGCTGGCGCCAGGCTCCTTTTCGTTTCCGGGGCACAAGTCGCGCTGTCTATGCTGCTGGCCCTGCTTCCTGTGTCCTCACGTCCTGCCCCAGCGTACTAATGCCCTCCCAGTTTTTGTCCTTTGGCACTGCTCCCTGTGTTCCAGGCTCTTTACTGTACCAGGGGACCCTCCAGCTGCTGTTCAATCCAGTTGTTGGCCTTGATCCTTGAGCCCCGAAATCCAATTCGTGTTCCACGCCCTGTCCCGGGTGATTACTTTTTCCCTCAGCTAGACTTGGACCCTCCTCCCTGCGTTCCTGGACAGGTCTGTACACGTGACCCCATCCCCCTAGGCACAGGTCTCCTTCCTCCTCCTCCTGGGCCTCTAGTCCCTGTCCCCGCCCTTCTTTGGCTCCTTGGGTCCCCGCTTTTCCTCCTGTGCCCACCCTCCTCTGTTTCCCAGCTATTTATCTTCAAACTCCAGGAACTGCCTCTGCATCTGGGCCCCTCAAACTAAACCTCCTGAGCTCCAGCACGCCCCCTACAGTCTGGCTAAGCCACTCCCTCTTTATATTCCTGGCTACGGCAATGGCACCCCACTTCAGTACTCTTGCCTGGAAAATCCCATGGACCGAGGAGCCTGGTAGGCTGCAGTCCATGGGGTCGCTAGAGTCGGACACGACTGAAGGACTTCACTTTCACTTTTCACTTTCATGCATTGAAGAAGGAAATGGCAACCCGCTCCAGTGTTCTTGCCTGGAGAATCCCAGGGACGGTGGAGCCTGGTGGGCTGCCGTCATGGGGTCGCACAGAGTCGGACACAACTGAAGCGACTTAGCAGCAGCAGCACGGCCCCTGAATGGCTTCCCAGGTGAAAAGTGAGTTGGTCGCACACTTTCTGTCTTTGCGGTCCCCTGGACTGTAGCTTGCCCAGCTCCTCTGTCCATGGAATTCTCCAGGCAGGAGTATTGGAGTGGGTTGCCATTTCCTTCTCCAGGGGATCTTCCCGAGCCAGGGATCGAATCCGGGTCTCCTGCATTGCAGGCAGATTCTTTACCAACCGAGCCCCAGGTGGCGCAGTGGTAAAGAATCCGCCTGTGGATGGAGGAGACGCAGGAAAGGAGAGTTCGATCCCTGGATCCGGGAGACACCCCCCCCTCCCCCCCCCCCCCGCCCCACACAGAGTACAGTCCATGGGGTGGCAAAGAATTGGACAAGTCTGAGCACGGCGGCCCCTGAAGCCCTTACTCGCACTTGCCCCAAACTTGAACCCTGCGTCTTTGGCCCCGCCCTTGGCATTCCGGCTTTCTCTCCAGCGGTCCTCCTCTAGCCCCGCCCCTACACAGCTTGCCCGGCTCTCTGCTTTTCGGCACTTCCTTGGTCCAGGTCTTTGCCGTTGGTTTCCTGAAATGTTTTCCGGGTTCTCTCTCTGTCCCCACCCGCCTTCCCCTCTGCTCTTTGGCCGACTCCTGATGTTCCAAGCACCCCAGCTCCTTCGGCGTAGCCCTTTGCTCAGAGACTTTGTTTTAGCCCCTCCCCTTGCTCCAGTTTCCAGCTCCTCGACAGCTCCCAGCTCCCAAGGCCCCGCCCAGCCCGCCCAGCCCCTGCACCGGGGCCCGCCCCCTCACCTGTGTGCGTGCGTAGATGCGCCTTCAGGTGTGAGCTCTTGGTGTAGCTCTTGCCGCACCCCGGGTGCGTGCACGTGTGCGCAGCCTGCCTCTTGCGTGCCCACGATCGCCGGCTGCGCTTGGATGGCGCGGCCTCCGTGGTCCCTCCTGGGTCTCCTGTAGTCCCACCGAGTCCTGCACCCGTCGTCCCGGGCCCTAGACAACTCAGGAAGGAGTGGGGCGAGGGGGGGCCGGGGGCCGGCGCCTGGAGCCCGCGGAAGAGCTGGAAATGCCCTTGGTACTGTGGCATCGGGTACAGCGCGGGGTACCCGGACAGCAGCCCGTAGGGGGCGCCCGGCGCTGCAGGCACTGAAAGCCCGGTCCTCGGGAAGTAGCTGCCGGAGGAACCCGACCCCGGTCCCGGGTACAACGGCTGCAACGGCAGCGCTTTGGGCTCGGGGGTCGGGATCAGGGATGGGCCCACGAAGGTATCGGGAGCCGGGGTTCGTGGGGCCGGGCGCGCCCAGCCCAGGTGCTCCTCAGGGCCCAAGAGCCCAGCCACCAGCCCCGGGCCGCCCGCATACGCGCCCAGAGTCTCGGGCGGCGGTGGGAATTGCGCTCCGGAGCCCTCGCTGGGCGCCAGAGCGCAAGCCTGAGGCGCGCAGGTCTGAGGCGCGCAGGTCTGGGGCGCGCCGCCAGGCTCTGGGCATGGGAAGTTGGTGAAAAGGAGATCCAGGTCCCAGGGGGTAGCTGCATCCCTGTCATCATCTTCGTCCTCCCCAGGCGCGTCCTCTAGCTCAGGCCTCACGTGGAGGGGTGGTCCAGTATGGTCGGGGGGGCCCGGGCCCAAGTCCTGCACGTCTTCAGAGCGCCACCACTGGGGGAAGGAGCCGGTAACATGGAGCTTCAGCGGACACCAAGGTATCCTGCCCATAGACGGTGGGGGCCGGATGCCCTGATGGGGGCAGGCTGGCCAGGGGCTCAGTAAAGGGGTCTTGTTTGCTTGTCTGTCATGTCAGTCTGTCCCACTCCCTCACACTTGTCCGTCTCCCCCCTCAGCCCCCCCAGCTCCAGAGACGGTCTATCGGGTCAGGCTGGAGACAGGAGATAAGGCTTATATTATCTAGAGTCTCCTGCCACGCTCAGGCATGGGGGAAGGGTTGGCAGAACCAAGAATGGAAGGCTAGGGGAGGCTCAGCCTTGCCTCAGTTTCCCTCAAGAATCTTCCTCCCCTTCCAGGTCCCCTAACAAGATTAATTCCTGGGTGTCACCTAGCCACAGCTGTCATTTCCCTCTTTTATCTGGGGGTGTCTCACTGAGCCTAGATCCCTGTGTTGTTCTGTTCCCAGCCTCAGTCTTTCATGACAGAAATAGGACCTTAGACCAAGTTCAGACCCCTGGCCTGCACTGAGGACTCCCGGTCCTGAGCAGGGCAAGATGTGAATTCCAGGGCAAGATGTAGACCCGGTCCCCCAATTCTGTGGCCAGGGCCCAGAACCCCTGCCGGCCCACCTAGACCCCCACCTGACCCCACCTTGAGGATGTCTTCTTGTGTGTCCGAGAAGGGGCCCAGGGCGGTCAGCGTGCTGATGGAGGGCAAGGCGGTCTCCGCTGCAGCCATGGCTGGCTGGTGCCCACCCTGGGGCTCAGGCCTCCTCTCCCTTGGCGGCCTCGTGGGCTCTGAGGCTCTGATGGCCCCTTGGAGGGCTCCTCTCTGCCCTCAGCTGATTGGCTGCAGCCCCTGATAAGGGCCAGGCAAAGGCGGGGGTCACCGTTTCTGGGGAACAGACTTCACCCAGGCCTGTTCAGGGCTGAGTCTTGAAGACTGACCGTGTATCTGAAGCCAATCAGATGTTCGGGGTCTGAGGGTTCAGGGGATAGGGGTTCAGGAGATGGGGGTTCAGGGGTTGGGCAGAGTGAGGCCATGTGTTTCCAAAGAAGGAGAAACTTGGGGGCCTGTTCTCAGCTACCTTCCTGAAGAAGAGGTGATAGGCACAATGGGAATTCTGGGAAGGAGCTTCAAGACCCCCTTGCCCCTGACCGAGGCCTTGCAGCTCTCCCCTTCCCCATAAACAGCAGCTACCATGCTGATGGCGGGACTTGGCATGAACTCTCTGCCAAGCCAAGCATTATCAGACTCCCCAGACGTTGGAAGCTGCTATCAGGTGGGGGCCCGGAACAGCCAAGGCTCTGTCCCCAGTGAGTGGGAGGGCCGGGGGCTGGGGATTAACTTGGTTTTCAATTTCCTGGG
Source organism: Bos mutus (assembly GCF_027580195.1). Taxonomy (NCBI): domain Eukaryota; kingdom Metazoa; phylum Chordata; class Mammalia; order Artiodactyla; family Bovidae; genus Bos; species Bos mutus. The sequence continues at coordinate 52,702,612 of NC_091623.1, read as the reverse complement.
TTGTGAGCTCCCCAGGTCTGAGCCCAGTGGCAGGAGAGGCCCCTGCCAATCAGTGGTCACTGTCTACCATGGACAGCCCCACCCCCCACCCCAGGCGACGTGCAGGGGGTATGGGGAGGCTGAGGCTGGTGCAAATACAACTGCTCTAGATGGGGGGGCCTTGGGATGAGGAGGCCACCTACTCGCCTGGGTGGGATGGGATTGTTGCATCAGGCCATAGGAAGTACTTGATCGGGAGGTGACCCGATTACTGCTTCCCTTGTGGCTCAGCTGGTGAAAAATCTGCCTGCAATGTGGGAGACCTGGGTTTGATCCCTGGGTTGGGAAGATCCCCTGGAGAAGGGAAAGGCTACCCACTGCAGTATTCTGGCCTGGAGAAGTCCATGGACTGTATAGTTCATGGGGTTGCAAAGAGTCAGACTTGACTGAGCAACTTTCACTTTCTACCTCACAGTGGGGAGAAATCTAGGTTCTGCACCAGAGACCTCCAACATGGTGCCCAGGGATTCCAGGTGATGACACAGACATATAGTTCATAGTCACACACAGACATTATGCAATTGTATAATGACACAAATTCCTGGTCCCTAAGTCACACACCCCATATAAGTTCCTACTCAGATAATTGTATGTCTGTGCATCACAGAGACCATGCATAAACATACAATTCCCAGATGCAAAAACAGCCATCTACTACATCATTACACAATGTTATAGTCATACACTGCCTCAGACATAGAATTCATGATCAGGTGCTGACAATGACACACAGTTACTCAGATCACGCACAACCACACCCTCGGTTTTGCTGCAACCAAACAGATCCATGGAGATCCCCGGATACACTGTCACAGAACTAGAGAAGATGCTGCCACACAACCCCTTTCAAACACAGATGAAGCCTCAGATGCAAAAGTGTAAAGCACATCTACAAGGGTTTCCCTGGCGGCTCAGCAGTAAAGAATCCACCTGCCAAAGCAGGAGACACAGGTGAGATCCCACATGCTGTGGAGCAGCTAAACCCGTGCGCCACAACTATTGACCTTGTGCTCTAGAGCCCAAGAGCCACAACTACTGATGCCCGAGCACCCTAGAGCCTGTGCACAACAGGAGATGCCACCGCAACGAGAAGCCCGCGCATGGCAACTAGAGAGTAGCCCCTGCTCCCTGCATCTAGAGAAAAGCCCGCACAGCAACAAAGACACACTACAGACTAAATAAATAAAAGTACTAAACCACAACTAGAGAGTCCATACACTGCAACAAAAAATCCCACATTATGCAATGAAGATTCTGTGTGTAGCAACTAAGATGGAACCAGCCAAATAAATAAATAAAAAGATTTTAAAATCCCAAGAGTGGTGGGCAGACATAAAAATAATGTAAGAGCTGGGCAAACCCACTAGGATGGCTATTTAATATTTATTCGTATTTATTTATTTATTTGGCTACACCAGGTCTTCAGTTGCGGCATGCGGGATCTTTAGTTATGGCATGTGGGATCTAGTTCCCCGACCAGATATCCAACTCCAGCCCTCTGCCTTGGGAGTGCAGAGTCTTAGTCACAGGAGCAGTAGGGAAGTCCCTATGGCTATTTTTTAAAAAGGAAAAATAAGTATTGGTGGGGATGCAGGAAAACTGGAACCATTGTATACTGCTGGCGGAAATGCAAAATGATGCAGCTACTGTAGAAAACAGTTTTATGAGTCTTGAAAAAGTTCAACATGTTACCATGCTGCTGCTGCTGAGTCACTCAGTCGTGTCTGACTCTGTGAGACCGCAGTGCATTGCAGCGCGCCAGGCTCCTCTGTTTGTGGGATTCTCCAGGCAAGAATACTTCAGTGGGTTGCCATGCCCTCCTCCAGGAGAGTTACCATATGAGGCAGAAATTTAACTCCAAGGTATACACCTAAAAAAATTGAGAACAGAAAAAAAAAAATGAGAACAGGTACTGAAACAAGTATATTGTCACCCTGCTTATTTAACTTATATGCAGAGTACATCATGAGAAACGCTGGACTGGAAGAAGCACAAGCTGGAATCAAGATTGTCGGGAGAAATATCAATAACCTCAGATATGCAGATAACACCACCCTTATGGCAGAAAGTGAAGAGGAACTAAAAAGCCTCTTGATGAAAGTGAAAGAGGAGAGTGAAAAAGTTGGCTTAAAGCTCAACATTCAAAAAACTAAGATCATGGCATCCGGTCCCATCACTTCATAGCAAATAGATGGGGAAACTGTGGAAACAGTGTCAAACTTTATTTTTTGGGGCTCCAAAATCTCTGCAGATGGTGATTGCAGCCATGAAATTAAAAGACGCTTACTCCTTGGAAGGAAAGTTATGACCAACCTAGATAGCATATTCAAAAGCAGAGACATTACTTTGCCAACAAAGGTTCGTCTAATCAAGGCTTTGATTTTTCCACTGGTCATGTATGGATGTGAGAATTGGACTGTGAAGAAAGCTGAGCGCCAAAGAATTGATGCTTTTGAACTGTGGTGTTGAGAAGACTCTTGAGAGTCGCTTGGACTGCAAGGAGATCCAACCAGTCCATCCTAAAGGAAATCAGTCCTGGGTGTTCATTGGAAGGATTGATGCTGAAGCTGAAACTCCAATACTTTGGCCACCTTATGTGAAGAGCTGACTCATTGGAAAAGACCCTGATGCTGGGAGGGATTGGGGGCAGGAGGAGAAGGGGACGACAGAGGATGAGATGGCTGGATGGCATCACCCACTGGATGGACATGAGTTTGAGTGAACTCCAGGAGTTGGTGATGGACAGGGAGGCCTGGCGTGCTGCGATTCATGGGGTCGCAGAGTCGGACACGACTGAGTGACTGAACTGAATTGAACTGAAACAAGTGGGCTTCCCACGTGGTGCTAGTGGATAAGAACTCACCTGCCAATATAGGAGACATAAGAGATGTAGGTTCGATCCCTGAGTTGGGAAGACCCCCTGGAGGACTCCATGGCAACCCATTCCAGTATTCTGGAGAACCCCATGGACAGAGACGCCTTGCAGGTTATAGTTCTCAGGGTCACACAGAGTCAGACACGACTGAAGCAACGTCCCACGCATGAACAAATAATTGTAAAGTAGTGTTCACAGTAGCATTAGTTACAACCACCAAAAGGTGGAAACAACCCAATGTCCATTAATGAGTAGATGGATAAACAGAAAGTGGCCCATCTGTGCGATGGAATATTATTCAGCCAGAAAAGTAATAAAGAGCTAATACATGTTACAAGATGGATAATCCTCAAAATCATGCTATGTTAAATAAGCCAGTTAAGAGAAGTCACATTATATGATTCCACTTATATGAAATATCCAGAGAAAGCATATCCATAGAGACAGATTATTGGTTGCCAAGGGCTGCGGGGAGGAGGAAGTGGGGAGTGACTGGTTAATGGGTACAAGGTCTCCTTTTTGGGGTGATGGAAGGGACCTGGAACTATATAAAGGTGGTGGTTGCACAACACAATGAACACACTAAAAGCCACTGAATTGTGCACTTTATTTTGATTGCTCTGGGTCTTCCTTGCTGCACTCAGGCTTTTGCTAGTTTCAGCAAGTGGGGGCTACTCTCTACTTTTGGTGTGTGGGTTTCTCATCGCAGTGGCTTCTCTTGTTGCAGAGCACAGGCTGTAAAGCATGCAGGCTCAGTGTTTGCGGTACACGGGCTTAATTGCTCTATGGCATGTAGGATCTTCCCAGACCAGGAATTGAACCCTTGTCCCCTACATTGACAGGTGGCTTCTTAACCACTGGACCACCAGGGAAGTCTGAATCGTATACTTTAAATGGTTCATTTTAGAGAAACTCCCTGGCTCCAGTGGTTAGGACTTGGCACTTTCACTGCTGTGGCCCAGGTTCAATTCCTGGTCAGGGAACAAAGATTCTGCAAGCTATGTGGCACAGGTGCAAAAAAAAAAAAATTCATTTTATGTTATGTGAATTTCATTTTATTCAAACAAAATGGTTGAAATTAGAGTGGTTTCCTGGAGCAGTTTCCTGGAGAGGAGAGCAATCTCTCTTGAGGAGACATCTCCTTGATTTAGGATAAGGCACTAACAGGCATGTTTGGCTCTGGAAGGTGGGGCAAAAGGCTGAGGGTCCAGGGTGGGAGTTGGGGGGTGTCTGGCTGGGAGGCCAGGCCTCTGGGAGCATGTGGCCAGTACAGTTGACAGACTTCCCAGGGTGACAAGGCCTAAGTGTACATTTGGGCTTCCTACTGTGCATGCTGTCATCACCCTCTACCTCCTCTGTGCGTCAGAGAATTCCTGTGCTCACAATGACTCCAGGGCAGGGAGCATTGGTGAAAGGGCAGGATAAAAGGAGGGAGGCCACTGGCTCCAGGTGGAGGGGGGGGTGTCCAAAAGAATAAGAATTATGCAGAATCCCAGACATTTCAGGGTGGTGATTTTCTCTGAGTGGGGAGGAGGGTTCAAATCATGGATATTAGAGGCCAGAAGGGCCCAGATACACCCAAGCCCCTTGGGGATATACAGGCTAGTGATCAGATTCAGACACAGTCTCAGTTACTCCCATCAGAGTCAGAGAAAATGTGTGAGACACAGCATTCTACACACAGACATGTGGGAAGAGGTGTTCCTGGGTGGGCAGGGAAGGGCCTGTCCTGGGAAGCAGGAAGACCGGATCCCGGGCCTGGTCCTTATTCTGCACCTGGTCCATTTTTTTAAAATATAATTTTATGGAATAGGAAATAGCAACCCACTCCAGTATTCTTGCCTGGAAAATTCCATGGACAGAGGAGCCTGGTGGGCTACCGTCCATAGGGATCACAAAGAGTCAGACACAACTGGGCTCTTCCTTCTCCTCTCTATCCCCCTCTGCCTTTCTCGTCACTGCTACTTTGAAAATTAAAAGATAAAAGAAAAATATGGTTTTATGTATTTAATTTTGGCTGTGCTGGGTTTTCATTGCCGTGTGGGCTTTTCTCCAGTTGCGGCGAGTGGGGCTCTTCTTTGTTGTGGTGGGTAGGCTTCTCACCGTGGCGGGTTCTAGAGTGTGCTGGCTTCAGCAGTTGCAGCGTACGTGCTTGGTGGTTGTGGTTCCCTGGACTCTAGAGCACAAGCTCAATAGTTGCGGAGCGTGTGGGGCCTAGTTGCTCTGCGCCATGTGGGGTCTTCCTGGACCAGAGATGGAACCTGTGTCTCCTGCATTGGCAGGTGGACTCTTTACCAGTAAGCCATCAAGGAAGCCCCTGCACTTGGGCTATTTTTATCTTAAGCAAGACCATTCTGCTTTCCCGACCTCACTTTCCACAGCTGGAAAATGGACAGGTCATAGTAGGTGAGTGGCTTTCAGTCAGAGATGGTCAAGCATGATGCATCCAGATGCAAAAGCACACCACATGTATGCTCATAAAAGTGATCTCGGTAAGCATAGCCATTCACTCAGGCAGATACTCACGCTCACAAGCACACACAACACATAGACAAAGTCACACCGACACATATACATATAGACAATTCCACATGCACACACACAAATAGCTAGTCACATTCTCACGAAGATAACAGCCACATTTACGAAGAAAGCCATCAGAACAGTCATGCACATAGTACCACACAGACACGTGATTACACAGAATACTATTACACAAGCTTACAATTAGACAAGAAACCACAAAGACATTCAGCCACACAGAAACAGTCACAGACAGTTAGACACACAACTGCCCATAGTCAACAGCCCCACAATGTCACAGAAACAGTCAGCTCCACTCACATACAGATACATAGTCACATAGGCTCAGTCAACCACACAGAATCACAAAGCATAGGAAATCCCATATAGTAGGGCTTCCCAGGTGGCGCTAGTGGTAAAGAACCAAGCTGCCAATGCAGGAGTCAAAGAGACGCGGATTCGATCCCTGGGTTGAGAAGATTCCCTGGAGGAGGGCATAGCAACCCACTCCAATATTCTTGCCTGGAGAATCCCCATGGACAAAGAAGCCTGGCGGGCTACAGTCCATAGGGTCTTATAGAGTCGGATACAACTGAAGCGACTTAGCACGCACGCACATACAGTAACTTGGTTAGCAAGCTTCCTGGGACAAACTGGCAGACAATTTGGGCTGAGATCTTCCACCTGAGCCCACCTCCTCTCACAGAACCCCATTAAAGGAGACCTCGAGATCTGGGCTCGTGATTTCTAGTACTCATTTTCTCGAGCCTCAGCTGCCTGTTTTAACTCCAGAATCTCTCTGCACTCGCCCCCTACAACTGACCAACCAAGAGCGGGCCGAGCCCCTCATAGGGCCAATCAGAGCAGAAATACAGCGGGCCAATCGGATTGACCGGCTCGCCTTCAGCACCCCCCCCTTACCGGTGCTTCCGCTCCTTAAAGGGGGTTAAGATATCTCCGCTAGGCGCGCCGCTTCCACCTGCAAGGCTGCCGTAGCCCCTTTAAAAGGCAGAGCCGTGAAAGAGCAGGGTCCTAGGACGAACCAATGACAAGCCCCATTTAGCCTCTGCCCCGCCCATCCCCACCGGAGGTCAAAAGTCTCGTTCTATGGCGCTGTGGCCTGTGCAGTGAACCCGGAGGCTCCAGGTGAGGATTCGCGAGAGGGGCGAAGGGTGCAAAGGGCCAGGGCACTTGGTGGGAGCCGCTCTGCTCAGACGCCTCCAATTCTCCAGGTCGGCTGTAATTGTTCTGTTTGCCCGCTCGCTGCCCACATGGCCCTGAGAGGCGTCTACGCGCAGCTACTGAACCGCGGACCCGGCCTACGAGTCTTTCGTTCATGGAGCTCGGCGACAGCGCAGACCGGTTAGTGCTGGACCTGGGATGGAATGGGGAGGGAGAAACTTGAGGCTCGGGAGCTTTTTCGGGGTAATTTTTCCCGTCCTATGTTTGCAGAGAAAGGCGAGAAGACCCAGAGTCGATCGGCCAAGCGTAAGGACCCCTGGTTGCGCCGTGCGTCTGCGCCCCTCATCCAACAGTCCCCTCGTCCAACTGTCTGTCTGTCCCCGATGGGTTCTGTCCCAGAATCCGGGGTCTGCCCAGGCGGGGAGGCAGGGCCGTGGCCAGGGCCAGAGGCGCTGAGGCAGTGAGTTTCCCCAGAAAGACCACTTTGCCAGTCCTGTCTGCAGCCGACATTAGTTGAGGGTTGAGGGGTGGGGCTGAGGATTCTGGGGGAGAGGAGGGCGTGGTGGTCGGGTGGACAGGGCTGAGTAGAGTCCCACTTCCTCCAACCCCGCCCAGCTTCGCGGCCTGAGTTTGACTGGAGGGACCCACTGTTGCTGGAGGAGCAGCTGACAGCAGATGAGATCCTCATCAGGGACACCTTCCGCACCTACTGCCAGGAGCGCCTCATGCCCCGCATCCTGCTGGCCAATCGCAACGAAGGTGCTCAGGCAGGCGGTTGGGCACTCTGGAGCTCCCACTGCCACCTGAACCTGCACCCTCCATCATGCACACCAGCTCTGCCTGCTCTGGCTGGGCTTTAGAGCACCTCTGGCTCTGGGCTAGTGCTCCAGAGGGCCAAGGCTGGGCCTGAAGTTGGGGCATCTATCCCTTTGCAGTTTTTCACCGGGAGATCGTCTCAGAGATGGGGGAGCTCGGTATGCTGGGCCCCACCATCCAAGGTAAGGACACATTTCTCTCCATACTCTGCAGCCCTCCACTGTGTCTTGAAAAGCCCCTTTCTTTCCCTGAGCCTAGTTTCCCAGTCTGCAAAGAGAGGCTGTTATGTCTCTGAAGCAGCTGTGGGGATGAAATTAATAAACCCTCAAGCTAGAGCCAGCTTGGTGCCCTCTCCTTGGGTGCTCCTATGGGGCTCTGTCTCTTGGGCAACAGGAATCACTGGTCTCAAGTGCGCAGGGCTTTGTTCCACATTGTTCTATTTCTCTCTCCCTCCCCACCCAACCCTGGCCCATTCCACCCCCCACCCCAGGGTATAGTTGTGCTGGAGTCTCATCGGTGGCCTATGGGCTCCTAGCCCGAGAGCTGGAGCGAGTGGACAGCGGCTACAGGTCAGCAATGAGTGTCCAGTCTTCCCTTGTCATGTACCCTATCTATGCGTATGGCAGCGAGGAGCAGAAGCAGAAGTACCTGCCCCGGCTGGGTGAGTAGCCGCCTGGGGAGCCTGGTGGACAGAAGATAGTCCCAGTGATCTGAAACTCAGGACCAGGGCTGTCCCTCAGGCCTGCCTTGTGTTCTCACCTCTAAGGGTATTGCCAATGGCCCCTCAGGCCCCCTGCCAGACCGTGGACCCCACCCCAAATCTGATTCTCCTAGGTCTCTCTTGACTCTGCCCCTTTCTCACCACCATTATATCCCCTGTGATTTGCTTTTCTCTGCTCCCCATTGCAGCCCAAAGTTTAAAGTCTAACTTTAAACTTTAAAAGTTTAGAGTTTAAAAGTTTAAAGTCTTAACTTCCCAACGGGATCCACAAGACCCCATGTGGGCAGACCTCTGCTGACCTTTCCAGCTCGTCTCTGACTACTCGCTTGACTGCTCCTTTGCAGTTGGACTCAGCAGCTTGGAATTCTCAGTTGTGCCCCTGGACTTTTGCACATCCTGGTCTCACTGCCAGGACTGCTCTTCTGCATACCTCTTCCTGCTTAACTCCTTTTCAGTGCCCTTCAAGACAGTTTAGCCAACCCCTTCCCGACTCCTGTTTGGACCTCCCCCCATTATGGCATTGTGACTATGACCTGGGTGAAATATCTGTTCCCCCCACCACCTGGGAGTGCCGTGAGGGCAGGGCCAGGTCTGTCTTGGCCTGGCTCAGTGGAAAGGCCCGCAGTTTTCAGTAGAGGGATTGGATGGGTGACCGGCAGCCTCATGATCTCATCTCATGTCTGCAGCCAAGGGGGAGCTGCTGGGCTGCTTTGGGCTCACGGAGCCCAACCACGGGAGTGACCCTAGTGGCATGGAGACCAGAGCCCGCCACAACCCATCCAGCAGGAGCTACATCCTCAATGGGTCCAAGACCTGGTGAGGCGGGAGCCTGGGGTCTTCAGGCAGGTGGGCAGGGGCAGTGGGTGATGGCCAGAGCCCTCACTGCCTGTCCCGCCTCCAGGATCACCAACTCGCCTGTGGCCGACTTGCTGATAGTATGGGCTCGGTGTGAGGATAGCTGCATTCGGGGCTTCCTGCTGGAGAAGGGGATGCGGGGCCTCTCAACCCCCAGGATTGAGGGCAAGTTCTCTCTGCGGGCATCATCCACAGGGATGATTATTATGGATGATGTGGAGGTGCCAGAGGAGAATGTGCTGCCCGGGGTGTCTGGTCTGGCGGTAAGCAGCAGCCACCTTGGGAACTGATAGCAAGTCACCTGCTGCTTCTCTTTTCTTGGGCAGGCCCCTTGCTAGGGACCCAGCTGGGGAAGAGATACCCATGGAGCCAAACAGTAGTGACTTGGAGAGGCTCTGCCTGGCTCACTGATGTGTGCTGAAACTGCCCCCCTCTCCTTTTTAATTTTTAGCTGTGCTGGATGTTCCTTGCTGCATGGACTTTTGTCTAATTGCAGTGAGCAGGGGCTACTCTCTAGTTGTGGTGTGTAAGCTTCTGTAGTTGAGGTGCCCAGGTTCTAGAGCACAGGTTCAATAGTTGCGCACTGGCTTGTTGCTCTGTGGCATGTGGGATCTTCCTGGACCAGAGAGCAAACCTGTATCTCCTGCATTGGCAGGTGGATTCTTTACCACTGAGCCACAAGGGAAACCCAAAACCGCCCCATTTTGGTGACCATCTCACTCAAGCTGGCTTGGCCTGGGACACATAGAGGCCTGAACCAACTTAATTCTGCTTGCATGTGCATCTTCCTGTCTCCTTACCTCAGACCCTAGATCTGAGCCTCCCGTCCAGATCTTGGACTGGGGAGAACTCTATGAAAACCAAGAGTGAGTAGGCAAGAAGCAAAACCCTATGTGCATTGTTGGCTCTGATGCCAAAGCCATGTGTGACTTCAACAGTTGTCCTGAGTCTCCCTGGTTTACACTGACTGCATATCAGGGGTGTCTGGGGAGGGGGCACTTAATAGTTCTCTACAGGTTCTCTCATCTCTTGGTGGGGCTGAGGCCCTGTCTCAACCCTACAGGGTCCCTTCGGCTGCCTAAACAATGCCCGCTATGGCATCACATGGGGTGTGCTTGGAGCTGCTGAGTTCTGTTTGCACACGGCCCGGCAGTACACTCTGGACAGGTGTGTGGGGGCTACATGCCAACTCCCAGGGGTATGGGGCGGGAGGCTTGGTCTCCATCACTTACCCCTCCACCCTTGGCACCCAGCCACCAGACCTAAGTTCCCTGCTCTGTGAATTGGCTGAGGAAGTCCTTCTGAGCAGTGAGGGGCTCAGTCAGCAGCAGGGCCAGAGTGAGCTGAGTGGGGACACAGCTCACTCTGGGGCAGCCTGGAAAGGCCCTGGGATAGGTCTGGGGAGTGCCCTCCTCTGTAAGATTTGCCTTGACCTTGCCTGCATAGGATCCAGTTTGGTGTCCCACTGGCCAAGAACCAACTGATTCAGAAAAAGCTGGCGGACATGCTCACCGAGATCACGTTGGGCCTCCATGCCTGCCTGCAGCTCGGCCGCTTGAAGGATCAAGACAAGTAGGGGCTCTGTGTGTGGGAAGGGGCAGGCAGCTATGGCAGGAGGACCTGGTGCCCCTTCCAGGCATGGTGGTGGTTGGGCCTTGGAGAGAGGACCTTCCTGCCTGGTGGCCCCTGGGGACCCCGCCCTGCCTACCTCTCTCTCACCGGGAGCCATGTCCGCTGCTGTGATGTAACCCTCCTCCCGGCTGGCTTTGCCTGGGGGTAGGGATGCCTGGGTGCCCAGAGCAGGGTCAGCTCTTTGTAACCCAGTGTTTGTGACGTCTGTGCTGTTTCCAGGGCCGCCCCGGAAATGGTCTCTTTGCTGAAGAGGAATAACTGTGGGAAGGCCCTGGACATTGCTCGCCAGGCCCGAGACATGCTTGGGGGGAATGGGATTTCTGATGAGTATCACGTGATCCGGCATGTCATGAACCTGGAGTCTGTGAACACCTATGAAGGTGGGGGCTGGACTCCTGGGGTGTGTGGGGGGGTTCACAGTGGCCTCACATCTGGGGAAGGGGACAGCAAGGAGGGGCAGGGGCAGCAGGCTCAGCTCCTGCTGTCAGCTGTCTGGCACCAGTTGGCAGCATGATGTGGGCAAGTCCCCTCCTCGGTCCTGCATCTGGAGTGGCCCACAGGGGGACCATGGAAGTCCACACTCCCAGTCCTTTCCCCCGTCATGCTCAAGGAGGGATGTTCCCAAGCCCTCTTACGGCTTCCTCGGGCATCCCCAGATGGGGGCACAACACCCAGTGGGCTGGCGAATTCAAGGAGGTGAGTGTGCAGCTACACACAGGAATCAGCACTCCATTTTACGTGAGAAAAAGAAAAACGGTAAATCACTGGCAGGCTGTGGTGTCTGCACCTGGTAACTGGTTATGACTCCCGTGGGCCCAGAACCCCTTGCCTCGTAGGAAGACAGACATAGAAAAAGATAATTAAAAAGAAAAAAGGTGCGGGGACTTCCCTGATGGCCCCGTGGTTAGGACTTGGCGCGTCCACTGCAGTGGCCTGAATTTAGTCCTTGGCTGGGGAACAAAGATCCCACAAGCCAAGGTGTGGATGAAAAAAAGAAGAGAGATATGTAATTCTAGTGTGAGCCATGCAGACTAGAGGGAGCTTTAACAGGACTCAGTCTCTGAGGGAGAAAGTGGAACCATAAGAAGCCTTGAGGGAGGTGTAGTTCCCTGGGCAGAGATGGAAGTAGCGTCCAGTGCTGTCTGGGTGGGGCATTCCAGACGGCAAAGGGGAGGGGGCGGGGATTCTACAGGCATGACAGGGACCCTGAGGACAAGCTGAGGGGACCTCCAGGTGGTTTTATGCAGGGGAGGGGCGGGATCAGATTTGCACTTTAGGAAGAAAAGAGAATTATTTTGCTCCGTAAAAGGGAGGGCATAATCTCTGGTTTCTGCCTTGGGAAGCTAAGGAAGAACAGATGAGAACAGGAGGGCTGTAGAGTGTTGCCTTTGTGGATGTGGGGTGGGATGTGGGATGTGTGGCTTGGGGCAGTGGCTCCAGGATGAGGGGGGCAGGGATCAGCTGGGACAGGCAATTAATTGTCTGATGTTTGCTTTCCTGTCCCTCCTGCGGGTAAGAAAGGGCCTGATCCATTTCCCGCAGAGCTCATTAGCTCTTTCCACCTCTGCGGGAAGAAAGCATGGCTGGGTTGAAAATCAAACATTTAATCAACTGTGGGGTTGGGGTGGGGTGAATCTGGGAGAGTACCAAAGCTGGGCCCATGGTGGGGGCTGGACTTGCTGTGCTTTGAGGCCTGGCACAAAGAGCATCGGTTGGGTTTTGTTTGCTTGTTTTTGCCAAAGAAGCATTGCAGAACTCTGAAAAACAATTTTCTCAGCATGGCCCAAACGGTGGCCTTCCTTGGTGGCTGTCACTAAGAGTGACTCTCCTGGTAGCTATCAGCATTCGCCATCTTTGTGAATCTGTTCTTCTTCCAGAGTAGTAGCCTGTGGGGGGACATGAAGATTGACTTTAAAAGCAATTTGTGGGGGATTTCCCTGGTGGGCCAGTGGTTAGGACTCTGCACTTCCACTGCAAGGGACACAGTCAGGGAATTAAGATCCCTGGTTGGGGAACTAAGATCCCACATGCCATGTGGCACATCCAAAATAAATAAGCAAAATTTAAAGAAAAATAAAGGGAAATCGCGAGCTGTTAAGACTGCAAACTGACTCTGCATTTATTTGTCCAGGTACTCATGACATCCATGCTCTGATCCTTGGAAGGGCTATCACAGGGATCCAGGCGTTCGTGGCCGGCAAGTGAACCCACTTCACCTGGGAGCCCAGATGGCACCAAACCCCTCTCCAGGGAGACACAGGGCTTGGAGCTTAGTTGGAGAGGTGGCAGATGGAGCCAGTTCTTCTGGTGGGAAGTGAGAGACACTGATTTTTAAATATCAAAATTTCCCTTTTGAAGTCATTCAAATGTGTTCCTTAAAGAGAAGATGGGACTTTCTGTACTGAGTGTCTCAATCCAGTTTTGACCGTGAACAGGCATGGACTCTACCTGCCTTGGAACAGAGGCTCCTCGACAGGGGAGCAGGGAGTGGGGAGGAGAGTGACATGGAAGCAACTTGTGAGACCCACCAGTGTCTAAGTGAACTGCTCCATCCACACGGCAACATTCACTCTGCACCCTCTGACCCTCCCATCTGGGGGCAAGTGCCTTATGCTGGACGCTGGAGCAGAATGAGGGGTAAAGAGAGAGGATAATAAAAGAGTGTGCATGTCTGACCCCACCGTGTTGGATCACATTTTCTGGTAACCAGTAACAGGAAAAAGGAACACGTGAAAGGGCTGTGAAGCACGCTGGGACCCAGCAGGGATTTCCCCAGCCCAGAAGTGATCTGGGCCATGTTGGAGTCTTGGGCTTGGCTGTAATAAATAAACCCAGGTGGGCACTGCCAGGGCTCGGGGCTGAGGGCAAAGGGGACTTTGTCCTTTTTGTCACCCACCACAGAGCGGACACACAGTGTAGGAAATAACAGTCCGGCTTCTTAGTTCGGACACACCACATACAGGCGCATGGGGCCATGCGTAGGGTGGCCAGAGCACCGGGGCCTTTGCAGACAGTGGCTCCTGTGGGGTTTAGAGCCTGGTGATGCTAAAATCCTCGCTCTCTGTTGATATTTACTTTAAAAAAAATGTTTTTTTTTTCTGGTCATACCTCATGGCATGTGGGATCTTAGTTCCCCCACCAGGGACTGAACCCGTGCCCCCTGCATTGGGATCATGGAGTCTTAACCATTGGACAGCCAGGGGAAGTCCCTGCTGACATTTACTTTCATCTTAGCCCCTACAACTCTCATACCTCAGGCTGGACACAAAGGTCTTTGTACACAGTCTCCACGGTGTGGCATACTTGTTTGAGCTCTGTTTCCAGGTGACTGATCTTTGCCATCTTTTGGGTGAACTCTTGGAGCTTTTCCTGGATGATCTTGTTGTGGTGATTATAAATCTGATACATCCTCTCCTCGAGCTTCTCTGTCAGGTCTGAAACCTTTGAAGGAATAAGAGGTGATCTTAGAAAATCAAACAAGAGGCGTCAAGAGACATTTTTTCTGACTGGCTCTTTAAGATTTCTGCAGTTTATCTTATAAAAGTGGTAAAAACAACTCTGGTGACTGGCAGTGAAAAGGCCTATGTTAAATTTTTCTTTTTTTTATGAGAAATAATTTCAACTTGATGCATCTTCAAAGAGTGATTAAAAACATGATTCAAGAGACAGTAAAAGTTTAGGTCAAACAAAGTAGAAGAATGTGACTTTACATATATGTATTATATTATTATATATTACATATATAATTATATAATCTATAATTATATATTTGTGATTATAACTATATAATTATATACTTTATATATAATTATATAGTTATATTACATTATACATATATAATTATGTAATATATAATTATATATTACTTATATATATGTATTAGTGTAACCTTATCCCAGATCATTTTTCTTTTTAAAAAGAAAGGTGCAAAATTATGTATATAAGCTCAGTCAGGTTAGGAGGAAAGTATCTAGAACAGAGACTAGAGGAAAACATGCAACAAAGTGGCCTCTGGGTTATGGTATCATCTGAATATTTTTATCTTTTTTTTTCTGCTATGTTATATTTTTCTCTAAATTTGCTATGTACCAGGTAGGTAGGAATGCGGCTGAGGGAGGAAGTCAGCCTGTCATTGAGAGATGATGTGTGGAATTCACAAGTTGTCTGACTTATAGGACACATTCTGAAGAAGCATCGGGGACAACTATTAATAACAGACCTGAACATAATATTAGGTTTTGTTAGACATAAGCCCCAGGCATGTTCAGGGACTTTCACTTTCCCAAATCATGTGACTTCGGGAGGACAAGTGGGTGTGATAACTCAGGTTATGCCTCAGTCCCCTCCTGCCACAGCCATTAGCCCAGCATGAAGGTAAGGGGCTAGTCTGTGATACAGGTGTATCTTGGCTTCTCATCCTGGCTCTCTCACTCAGGCAAATCATTTCCAAACCTTACTTTGCCCGTCTGCAATATGGTCCAAGCTCTTCTCTGCAGGATTGCTCTAAGGGTGAAATCAGGTGCCATACGCAGACTGTCTAGAACATGTGGGGAACGTAACAGCAGTTCATTGCCTCCCCCTTTATGTTTCACATAAGGAACACCTCCTCCCTTTCCCTGGGCTTCTGCAGTATGTGGGGGGAATCAGTCACCTTGATCTTGAGGCTGTCTCTGAAGTTGGTCATGAGGGCATGGTCCTTCTGTCTGCTCTCGTTGATGTTTTCGATCAGCTCCTGGGCCCTCTTCTTCAGCATGTCGATGCTCGAGTCCAGAGAGGAAAAGTAGGGTCCTGACTTTCCTTCCAGCATCATCAGCTGGCGGTTGGCACTGGAGGTGGCGACAGAGGGGCTAGAAACCTGACTTCTGAAAGTATAGGAAACTTGAGATCAGCACCAAACTTTCCTGAGAGTGGCTGATCTGAATTAGCTCTGTGGTGGGAGGAGAACCTGTGCCTGGTGTTTTCTGTTGTTGACACTTGTTTATTTCATTCACACCCCTCCCCCACCCTGCCCCTGAGGGGAAGGGACAGCTTAAGAGTCAGCCTGCCAATGCAGGGGGGACACGGGTTCAATCCCTGCTCTGAGAGGATTCCACGTTCTGTGGAGCAACTAAGTCTGTGCACCACAACTACTGAGCCTGGGCTCCAGAGCTCATGCACACGATGACTGAAGCCCACACACACTAGAGCCTGAGCTCTGCAACAGGAGAAGCTACCATGATAAGAAGTCCTTGAACCACAGCTAGAAAGTAGCCCTCCCTCTCCACAATTAGAGAAAGCCTGTGCACAGCAACCAAGACCCAGTGTAGCCAAAAATAATTTAATAAAAACATTAAAAAAAAAATACCCCCAGAAGAGTTTGTTCCACACTGTGTGTGCTAAGTCACTTCAGTCATGTCTGACTCTTTGCGACCCATGGACTGTAGCCTGCCAGGCTCCTCTGTCAATGGGATTCTCCAGGCAAGAATACTGGGGTGGGTTGCCATGCCCTCCTCTAGAGGATCTCCCTGACCCAGGGATCCAACTCATGTCTCTATGTCTCTTGCATTGGCAGGCGGGTTCTTCACCACTAGTGCCGCTTAGGAAGCAGTACTAGTACTGTACATGTGACTAATATTATGCAATTCGACTAAATGCATAGTTAGTGAAATGGTGAAAAAAAGCTAAATAGAATGAACAAAGGTGAACCTGATAAAATACAACTATTAAATCAAGTGTGGGCAAACAATGATGTATCAGGGCCAAGAGCAGAAAAATTTAGAAGTATTTTGCATACAGACCGCTTTGTCAAGGCCTGTAAGTTTTTGCTCTGCTTTAGAAAAACCAAAGTGGGGGACTTTCCTGGTGGCCCAGTGTTTAAGACTCGGTGCTCCCAATGCGCATTGCTGGGTTTGATACCTGGTCAGGGAACTATTGATAGATCCCACATGCTGCAACGAAAGATCCTGAGAGCCACAACTAAGACCTGGCACAGTTAAAAGAAAAGACGGTAAAAGAAATAAAAACACAAAAGTGGAAATTGTGGGTAATGCATATGAATGAGGTTTATGCAAAAAAAAAAAGTGATCTGATCAACAGATCCACTGGTGTTTTAAATTAAGATAAAATGTTTAAAGGGCTTCCCCGGTGGCCCAGTAATTAAGAATCAGTTTGGCAATGCTGGGGAACACCAGTTTGATTACATATGTTGTCAAACAACTAAGCCTGAGGGCCACAACTATTGAGCCTGTGCTCTAGAGTCCAAGAGCTGCAACTATGGAGGCCCGTGCACCCTAGAGCCGGTGCTCTGCTACAAAAGAAGCCACTGCAATGGGAAACCCACACACCACAACTAGAGAGTAGCCCCTACTCACTGCAACTAGAGAAAGCCTTCATGCAGCAATGAAGACCCACCACGGCCAAAAAATAAATAAATCTTTTTTTTAAAGAAAGATAAAGGGTTTAAGATAAGATGATTTTTTTGTGTGTGTGGCTATTTTTTTTGTTTTATCTGCCCTGCACCATGCTAAGGTACCCGCTTCATCTTGCTGCACCTTCACAACCACACTCTGGGGTCTGTCCCCATTGTCTTTACCTCATAGCTGAGGACACAGGCTCAGCACGACTGTGTCACTTTCTCAGGATCCCTAATCTGTGCAGAGCTGGGTGTGGCACCCAGCTGGCCTGACCCCCAGCCTGGGCCATTTCCTCCGAAGTTCTCGTCTTCCTCCTCACCCTGAGGTGCTTCCAGCTCTGAATGGCTGAGGCTCGGAGGTGCCAACACAGCAGCTCTTCCACACACCAGTTCACACACAACCATAAAGCCATGACTGCAAGCCAGGCACAGCTACTGAGAAAAACACATCGTCATTTTTGGATGCTTCCTCCACACAAATATTTTTCTTGGCTTTTCTCCAACTGCTTGAGCTCTTTCTTCTGGCTCAGGATACAACCACAGGGAAACTTGAGTGCATGACAGCCAGGGTGGCCAGGCTCTCACTGACACAGAAGTCCTCAGGCCTGAGACTGTGTCCCCTGGCTGTGTCCTGGATCTCATGTTCTCCTTACCAGATGGGCTTTTTGTCCTTGGGCCTTTGCACTTGCTCTCTGACAGTGAGACCTAGCCTAGGCTACTACCTCGTTTGTTTTTAAAATTTTTTTATTTTTGACTGTGCTCTTTGCTGCTGCACGTACTTTCTCTAGTTGCAATGAGCAGGGGCTACTCTCTAGTTGTGGTGTGTGGGTTTCCCATTGTGGTGGCTTCTCTTATTGCAGAACACAAGCTCTAGGCACTCGGGCTTCAACACTTGCGGTATGTGGGCTCAGTAGTTGTGGCACATGGGCTGAGTTGTTCCCTGACATGTGGGATCTTCCTGGACCAGGGATTGAACCCGTGTCCCCTGCACTGGCAGGCAGATTCTTAACCACTGAGGTACCAGGGAAGCCCCTGATGCCTCTTTTGAAGCGCTGCCTGTGACCCCGTGCCTATCTCTACCACTGTGCGCTTATCTCTGATGCCGCTCTTATCTCCCCATTTATCTCTGCATTCCCAGGATCCAGCACATTTTGAGTCCTCCACTGTTAACAAACGAGTGAATGAAGGACACTGATCTAGTCCTCCCTGTTCTGGCATTACACAGCGCATGCAAGTTCATCTGCCTGCAGAGCCAGACGCTTGTGTTCAGAGCATCTGTCACAGATGCTCTGTGTTCAGGCACACCCGAGAAGGTGTGCCTCTGATCAAGGCAGATATTTTATAGCAAAACCTTATTGATAGAAAACAAAGACCAACTAAAGGCTCCCTGGGCATTCCTGTAAAAAAAGGTTGTGCTGTCCTCTTGACCTGCCTCTCATGGGAAGAACAGTAATAGTGCATCGAATAAATGAATGAGTGATTAGGAAGGGCTTTCATTACCATCCACGCTCCCATGTTTCCCAAACTTACCCCCAACCCAGGCCTCTTCTCTGAGCTCCCAGTAAGGTACCTGACTACCCCTAGGCCCTCTCCACTTGGCTGTTCCAGAGGCATTTCAAACTTCTCTAAATTTGCACACCAACTCAAAGTTGTCCACCCTCCTCCTGTCATTGAAGAACACCAAAAGTCACCTGGTACCCAAGCCAGAAACTTGGCAGCCACCCTGGAGCCTGGCTTCTCTCTGTCCTTCCAAATCCCCTCACAATATCAGACTTCTCTGGTGGTCAGATGGTTAAGAATCTGCCAATGCAGGGGACATGAACTCGACCCCTGGTTCTGGAAGATCTCACATGCCGGGGGGGCAACTAAGCTCCTGCGCCTCGACTACTGAAGCCCACATACCCTAGAGCCTGTGATTCACAACAAGAGAAGCCACAGCTCCACACCAACAGTAGCCCTTGCTCACTGCAACTAGAGAAAGCCTGCATGAAGCACCGAAGACCCAGTGCAGCCATAAATAAATACATAAAATTTCTTAAAAATGAAAAATTAAAAAAAAACAAACCCAACAGAAACAAATCCCATCACAATATCAGACTAGCCTGGTGCTCCAGTGCCTAAGAATCTGCCTGCCAATGCAGGGGACAAGGGTTTGATCCCTGAAAGATCTCTCCTGCCCTGGGGCAACAAAGCCCCAAGGGCCACAACTACTGAATCCGCTCACCTAAAGCCCAAGCTCCAACACAGGAGAAGGCCAAGCACATGAAGAGTAGCCTCTGCTCTCCACAACTAGAGAAGGCCTGCGTGAAGCAACAAAGACCCAACACAACCTAAAATAAACTAATTTAAAAAGAATCCTGTCACAAAAACCTTTCATTTCATACCTACTGTTCCTACCTGGGCCTTAGGGCCCTTTGAACCACAATCAGAAATCCCACTTCTGCTCCACAGCCTACAAGACACCCCCCCCCCCACACCAGCTGCAGGATCAAGTAAATTCCCTAGTACAGCACACAAGGCTTTCCAGAGCTGTGGAAAGGCCTCCATCTTCTCTTTTCACCCTCCACTCCCAGCAATTTGGAACCTTCCACAATTTCACCAAATCCATTAGCCTTTGCCTGAAATGACTTTTCTTTTCTGTCAACTTCATGATACAGCATTCAGAGCACCCCTCTCACCATCGCTTACTAATCACAACACTGCCAGTTTGTATGCTCAATTCCCTCCAGGCGCCCTATGCACTCTGGGCAGAGAGTGCATTGTATTCATTCCAGAGGCATCACCACTGTTTCCTGAACACCTAAAGGAAAGAATTACCATCTGAGATGGATGTAACATTCTTGCTCGTAAGGCACTTTGTACCCGCAGTTGCTTTGTTGTCCCCACTGTATAAGGGCTCTGAAATTAAAATCAATGAGAGAACCAGGTGTTTCTTTTTTGTGTCATTGCTCACAACCTGCTTGAGCTGCTAACTGTTCAAAGTCGCTCCTTTCTCAGGCTCAAGGGATGAAGCTGGAACCCGTCTCCGTGGCAGCTACACAAATGGTGAAAAATCACTTGAAATCGGCTCATTCAAATTCCGTGGTGGGACAAAGGCCTGCATCAGATGTCTGCAGAGAGCATCTTGATTTTCCCCAACCTCCCCTTTGGGGTTTTATTCCTTTACATTTCATCTTTCTTAATACTCAGCAGCTGCATATTAATCAGGACGCTAATGAATCACAGGCTTCTCTGGGCCTGCATTCACCAATTAACTTTAATAAACAAAACACACCGTGTCCTCTCCACTGGCTTCCCTGGTTCAGGCCTGCTTCTGTTGCCCAACCCTGGATGGAGGCCAGGGACTGGAAGTGGGCCCAACAGAGCAGGCTGCCTGCGCTCAGGGTGGGGCAGTGGGGGGCAGGGGTGGGGGTTGTGAACACATCCCTACGCTCATCTATGATGGTCTGTCCTAAGGAGTTCCTAATTCAGCTTTGAGGATTAGGACCTAGTTTCCGAGCAGGGCCCACGCTGGCAGGAGGCCCAGGAACGGCGGAGGAAATGGGTCTAAGCAGAGAGACCATCTGTTCGCTCCAGGTAAAGCTGTGATTGGCAGGCGTGAGAGCCAGAGCCCCCCGCTGGTGGGGGCCCTCCCTCCTCGGGCCTCTAACAGATACACAAGTAAACAATTCGCCAGCCACTTACGACCACCGCAGGCGGTGGTCCCAGGAGGGGAGGTGAGCTAATCAAACATTCAAGGAGGAACACAACAGCATCTCTGGCGCCTTGGCAAAATGATGTTTTGCTGAAGTACAGCCAGGAAAGGGGAAGGTTTGATTGAAGCTGCAGAGCCCACTCCTTTCACCCTCTGCTCATCTCTCGTGAAATGTGTTCACATTTTAATCATGTCACTGACAGTCTGCTGAGGGATCTGTTAACTGGCCCTTACGTTGGTTCTAATCCATGTTTCTCAACCCAAAGCTCTTTTAGAACTCCTCAAAGTCTCAATGATTTGCAATTGTCTGTGTCTCCTCACCACTTAGATCACCGTCTAAACATACTATTTGCAGGAAGGTGTCATCAAACAAACTACTTTAGTTCTCTTTTTTTCTGGTCTCCAATAAATAGCACACACTTGGAAACCGTTCCACACTGTGCTCTGTTTTACAACTGAGGCCTCTGGGAGGCAAGACGAAGCTGGCTTTCTGCCTACAGTCCTCAGCGGCCCTGTCCTGAGCCTCATTCTATTCCCAGGTGAGCTCCTTCACGGAAACAGTGACTCCCACAGCGCCATCTCTCTGGCCCCCGGCCCCACCCATCCTGAGTGCTCGGTCAGAAAGTCCAACCCTGTCCTGGACTTATTCATGCGTGTGTCTCTCAGTTCAGTTCAGTCGCTCAGTCGTGTCGGACTCTGTGACCCTACGGACTGCAGCGCACCAGGCCTCCCTGTCCATCACCAACTCCCGGAGCTTGCTCAAACTCATGTCCATCCAGTCGGTGATGCCATCCAACCATCTCATCCTCTGTCGTCCCCTTCTCCTCCCACCTTCAGTCGTTCCCAGCATCAGGGTCTTTTCAAATGAGTCAGTTCTTCGCATCAGGTGGCCAAAGTATTGGAGTTTCAGCTTCAGCATCAGTCTTTCCAATGAATATTCAGGACTGATTTCCTTTAGGATGGACTGGTTGGATCTCCTTGCAGTCCAAGGGACTCTCAAGAATCTTCTCCAACACCACAGTTCAAAAGCATCAATTCTTCTGTGCTCAGCTTTCTTTATAGTTCAACTCTCACATCCACACATGACTACTTGTAAAACCATTAACTTTGACTAGATGGACCTTTGTTGGCAAAGTAATGTCTCTGCTTTTTAATATGCTGTCTAGGTTGGTCATAGCTTTTCTTCCAAGGAGCAGTGTCTTAATTTCATGGCTGCAGTCACCATCAACAATGATCTTGGAGCCCAAAAAGATAAAGTCTCTCACTGTTTCTATTGATTCTCCATCTATTTGTCATGAACTGATGGGACTGGATACCATGACCTTAGTTTTCTGAATGTTGAGTTTTAAACCAACTTTTTGACTCTCCTCTTTCACTTTCATCAAGAGGGTCTTTAGTTCTTCTTTGCCTTCTGCCACAAGGGTGGTATCATCTGCATATCTGAGGTTATTGATATTTCTCCCAGCAATCCTGATTCTAAGATTGTGTATGTCTCTGGCCACCTCAAACTCAGCAAGGGCAGAATGCAACTCATGCCTCTGCCAGTTGGAAACCAAACCACCTCGAGCCAGAAAGCGGGCAGCCCTTTCTGTGCTGGTAAGCATTTAGCAACTGGCTCTCTAGGGAGTAGAGGAGGAGGTGGCAGGGGAAACCTTGATTTGTAGTATTCAACTTTCATGGTGCACAGACTCCCACTATAGCCAATTTCAAGCTACCAACATGAAGTCACTAAATGCCAGGCTGGGAAGAGATGTGTAGAACTGGCTCCTGCTGGTAGGAGCGAGCTCCAGGCTCTAGCACACCGCAGCTGGGAGACCTCGTCAGCTCATCCCTTTTCTCATGCCTCAATAAATGAATCGCCCCCACCCCACCCCGCCAATCTTCTCTCCATCTGCCCCGCTAGACATCCTGCAGAAGCCTCCCACCTATCTCCCAGGTCCACTCCCACCCCCTCCCACCCATTCTTCACAGAACAGCTGGTGTCTTTTTATAACAGGAACCTGAGCATGTCACTTCTCTGATTTCAGCCATTCCCCGCCTTGGTATCTACCTAACAGAAACAAAAACTTATACACGGATGTTCACAGCAGCCTTATTCACAAGAACCAAAGAACAGAAACAATCTAAATTTCCAACAGCTGATGAGTGGATAAATAAAATGTGGTACATCCATAGTTTAGAATATTATTCAGCTATATAGAGGAATGAAGTTCTGATACATGTTACAACATGGATGAATCCTGAAGACATTATGCTCGGTGAAAGAAGCCAGTCACAAAGGATCACACAATTGTATGATTTCATTTATATCAAATATCCAGCAGAGGCAAATTGTAGAGACAGAAAGTAGAATTGTTGCCAGGGACTAGGAAGGACATGGGCTTGCCAGGTGGCACTAGTGGTAAAGAACCCGCCTGCCAATACAGGAGACATAAGAGATGCAGGTTCAATCCATGTTTCAGGAAAATCTCTTGGAGAAGAACATGGCAACCCACTCCAGTATAACTGCCTGGAGAATCCCATGGACAGAGGAGCCTGTCTACAGGCTACAGTCCATGGGGTCGCAGAGTCAGACATGACTGAATGAGCACACACATGCATGATTACAGAGGATACGTTTTCCCAGCAACCTGACCTCTTTCGTGTCAGTGCTTGTTCAATAAATGCCTTTTTCATCAGATGGAAGCACTGAGAATGTATGAGCCTGTCTGTCCAATGTAACCAGGGTATCACTACCACCAATCACGAAGCCTGACACACTGGCCTTCCCTGTCCCTACCTCAGAGACTTGCAGCTCCCTCTGCTTGGAATGTATGGGCCTCTGGACACCTCCTGGCTGGCTCCTCCTTATGTGACCTCCTTAGAGATCAACTATTCCAAACTCCCTGTCACTCTAGTTGCTCCTCGGTTTTGTTTCTTTACAGCACTTGCCACCAATTGAAATGACATTAAAAAAAATTATCTTTTAGAAAGTTCAGTTCAGTTGCTCAGTCGTGTCCAACTCTGCAACCTCATGGACTGCAGCATGCCAGGCTTCCCTGTTCATCACCAACTCCCTGAGCTTGCTCAAGCTCATGTTCATTGAGTTGGTGATGCCATCCAACCATCTCATCCTCTGTTATCCCCTTCTCCTCTTGCCTTCAATCTTTCCCAGCATCAGGGTCTTTTCCAATGAGTCAGTTCTTCACATCAGGTGGCCAAAGTACTGGAGCTTCAGCTCCAGCATCAGTCCTTCCAATAAATATTCAGGGTTGATTTCCTTTAGGACTGACTAGTTTGATCTCCTTTCCGTCCAAGGGACTCTCAAGAGTCTTCTCCAGCACCACAGTTTGAAAGCATCAATTCTTCGGTGTTCAGCCTTCTTTATGGTCCAACTCTCACATCCATACGTGACTACAGGAAAAACTATAGCTCTGACTACACAGATCTTTGTCAGCAAGGTGATGTCTCTTTTTAATATGCTGTCTAGGTTGGTCATAGTTTTGCTTCTTTTAATATGCTGTCTAGGTTGGTCATGACTTTTAGAAGGTCAGCTTGGCAATAGACCCAACATAGTCAACACAATATTGAAGAAGAATGAAATTGGGAGGACTGATGCTACTTGATGTGATACCAGTGAAAGAATATAAAATAGACCAGTGGAACAGACTAGAGCCCAGAAATAGACCCACACACATGTAGTCAACTTATCTTTGACAAAGGAACAAACAAAATTCAGCAGAGAGAGGAGCATCTTTTCAACAAATGGAGTTGTAACAATTAGACATCCACATGCAAAAAAAGTGAAGTTAGACACAGATCTTGCACCTTTAACAAAAATTTTCTCAAAACAGATATAGCCCTAAATGTAAAACTATGGCAGAAAGTGAAGAAGAACTAAAGAGTCTCTTGATGAAAGTGAAAGAGGAGAGTGAAAAAGTTGACTTAAAACTCAACATTCAGGAAACTAAGATCATGGCATCTGGTCCCATCACTTCATGGCAAATGGGGAAACAATGGAAACAGTGACAGACTTTATTTTTTTGGGGCTCCAAAATCACTGCAGATGGTGATTGCAGCCATGAAATTAAAAGACACTTGCTCCTTGGAAGAAAAGCTATGACCAACCTAGACAGCACATTCAAAAGCAGAGATATTACTTTGCCAACAAAGTTCCATCTAGTCAAAGTTATGGTTTTTCCAGTAGTCATGTATGGATGTGAGAGTTGGGCTATAAAGAAAGCTGAACACAGAAGAATTGATGCTTTTGAACTGTGGTGTTGGAGAAGACTCTTGAGGGTCCCTTGGACTGCAAGGAGATCCAACCAATCCATCCTAAAGGAAATCAGTCCTGAATATTCATTGGAAGGACTGATGTTGAAGCTGAAACTCCAATACTTTGGCCACCTGATGCGAAGAACTGACTCATTTGAAAAGACCCTGATGCTGGGAACGACTGAAGGTGGGAGGAGAAGGGGACGACAGAGGATGAGATGGTTGGATGGCATCACCGACTGGATGGACATGAGTTTGAGCAAGCTCCGGGAGTTGGTGATGGACAGGAAAGCCTGGCATGCTGCAGTCCACGGGGTCACAAAGAGTCAGACACTACTGAGTGACTGAACTGAACTGAAATGTAAAACACAAAACTATAAAACTCCTATAAGACATCATAGGGGAAAATATAAGTGACTTTGGGGTTGGTGGTGACTTCTTAGACACAATATCAAAACAAAGAATTGGTAAATTGGACTTCATTAAAATTTAATACTTGTACTCTGTAAAAGACACCATTAAGAGAATGAAAAGACCTGTCACAGACTGGGGCAAATCTTTAAAGAACACAAACCTGGTGCTTCCCTGGTGGCTCAGTGGTAAAGAATTGCCTGCCAGTGCAGGAGACAT
The DNA here is from genome assembly GCF_027580195.1 of Bos mutus. Classification (NCBI taxonomy): domain Eukaryota; kingdom Metazoa; phylum Chordata; class Mammalia; order Artiodactyla; family Bovidae; genus Bos; species Bos mutus. The sequence goes on along the minus strand of NC_091623.1, from coordinate 52,677,000 downwards.
AGGTTTGATCCCTGGGCTGGGAAGATTCCACATGCCTTGGGGCAACTAAGCCTGTACACCACAACTACTGAGCCCACATGCTGCAACTACTGAAGTCTGCGCGCCCTCAAGCCATGCTCCACAACAAGAGAAGTCACCGCAATGAGAAGCCTGGGCACCACAACTAGAGAAAAGCCCGCAGAGCAAATATGACCCAGCATAACCTAAGTAAATAAATAATTAATAATTTTTTAAAGACAAAACAAAAGACTTAAAAAAAAAAACAAACCTGCAAATCTGATAAAGGCCTGACATCCAAAATATTCAAAGAACTCATGAAACTCAGCAATAAACAAATAATCCAAAAAAAAAAAAAAGAAAAGAAACATCCAATTTAAAAACAGTCAAAGATCTGGACACCATACCAAAAGTTGTGCAGATGTCAAATAAGCATATGGAAAGATGTTTAACTTCATACTTCATAATGAAGTTTCAAATCAACATAACAATGATACCACCATTAGAATGGGGGAAACCTAAAACACCGACAACACCAAATGCTGGTGAGGACCTAGAACAACAGGAACACTCATTCATTGAAAACAGGAATGCAAAATGGTTCAGCCACTTTGGAAGACATTTTGGCAGTTTCTTTCAAAACTAAAAATATTCTTAGCGTATGATCTAGCAATTGTGCTCCTTGGTATTTACCCAAAGGAGGTGAAAATTTACATCTACACAAAACCTGCACACAAATGTTTACTGTAACTACATAAACAACTAAATTGATAAAACTTGGAAGCATAATTGCTGAAACTTAAAAGCAACCAAGATGTCGTTCAATAGGTGAAAAGAAGTCAGCTCCAAGAGAGTAGGAATTCTGATTTGTTCACTATTGTATCCTCAGCATCTAAAACAGGGTTTGGGTAAAGAAGACTCGTGATAAATATCTGGTGAATAAATGTGCAAGACAAGAATGTCTTTTTAAAGTAATCTGCAACACTGCTCTTTTTCTTGCTCCAACATCACAATTTCTGTTAGTTTTATCTTCTTAAATCTAGCCAAAATTTGACTACTTCTCATCACCTCCATGGATCTACCCTAGGTCAAGTCACACTCATTTTGCACCTAAATTATTCCAGTTGCCTTATCACTGGCCTCCCTGCTTTCAATCCAGCCTTTGATAATCTATTCTCTACTCAGCAGCCAGAGGAAGCCTTTTAAAACTTTAGTCCAATGGACTATGGTGGTTTAGTCACTATGTCCAACTCTGGTGATCCCATGGACTGTAGCCTGCCAGGCTCCTCTATCCATGGGATTCTCCAAGCAAAAATGGAGTGGGTTGCCATTTCCTTCTCCAGGGATCTTCCTGACCCAGGAATCGAACCCCAGGCCCCAGGTCTCCTGGACTGCAGGCAGATTCTTTACTGATTGAGCTACAAGAGAAGCCCAGTGGACTACACTTCAAAAAAGGGCCAGATAGGAACACTTCCACTTTGCAGGCCATATGGTCTGGGTTGCTTCTGGAGAAGCAGCCCTGTCCTAATAAAACTTTATTAACAATAATCCTGGAACTTCCCTGGTGGTCCAGTGGTTAAGACTCCATGCTTCCATTGTAGGGGGCACAGGTCCCATCCCTGGTCAGGGAACTAAGATCCCACATGCCACAGCCCATTCCCCCTCGCCAAAAAAAAAAAACGCCTCACCCTGCAGTAGTCAATTCCTGTCGCTCCTCTAATTCCATATCTTTTCATGGGTAACTATCACCCAAAGTCCCATCACCTGTTTAACTATCTCTTATTATTTCCCTCTTACCCATGCTTGCTGCAGCACAATCCTCCCTTGGGGCCTTTGCAGCTGCTGTTTCTTGGCCTGGAATGTAGTCCTCCCTACCCTCATGGTTCTCGTATCATCTCCCCATGAAGCCTTCCCTGAGCCTCTAATCTAAACTGGCCATCTGCCACACTCTCCCTATTTTTTCCCCCAGAACACTCAGCATCCCCTGACTGCCATATATTCCTGAGTTTATAGACTTTATCCTAAAATGTCAGCTCAATGCTATTGATACCCTGTATGGCCCTGTGGGGCTCCTGGGCTTAAGACCTTTCTGTGGCCCCTGTTTCTTTGATTACAGGAAACAACATTCACTCAGCCTCCATGCTTCCCTGAGTTCCAATGGGCTGATTCAAACAGTTGTTAGGGAAAGGAAGGGATGGGAGACCTGGGAGAAACAGTCAAAAGTAGCCTTGGGGCAAAGTCCTATTTCCCCACCAGGGGATATACACAATATCTTTGAGCTATTTCTGCAGATACTGACACCCCTTCCAGGTAGAAGAAGCTGATGATTAATGATGGTAGGCTGCCCACAAACTGGTAGACCCCAGACCAGCTGGACTTGAAGGTTGATGCTGACTCTACTTCCCTCACCATCACCCCCTCAGAACAATGCAAGCCTGTCATTACATTGATCCTTATTACCTACCCTGACCATGAACCCTGTCTATAAGACCTTCCCCCAGGAGGGGGCGGGGCAGAGTTCTTGAGGTGCTAATCTACTGTGTTTCCTCTTTGGCAAAGAAATTTCTCCTCCATAACTCTTTGTATTTCTGTTCAGCATCAGTGCACAGAGAGCCAAGATTTTGGCATCACTGTGTCTCCAGTGTTTCCATCCCAGGCGAGTATTGTGGACGAGTATGTGCAACAAATACACCAAGAGCAGACAATGGTAGGGTCTGGAAGAAGAAAAGGGTAAATGAGGGACTCAAGGGTCTGTTTGGGTCCGATGGATCGGGTTCTTCCTCACCTAGCTGGCCCTTGACAAGCCTCCTCATCGCGGGTCTCCTCACCCTGTTGCTGTTCCTGGTTCTCCCCCAGCAGCTGTGGCTCCTGGTCCTTGAACTCTACGTGGGGCATGTCCACCTGTGAGCACAGCTAGCGCTTGAGAGGTCAAAGGAGGGAGGGAGGGAGGGCAGGAAGTGGTCAGGTCCCCCTCCTCCCTCCCCTTCAACCCTGAGCACCTCTGGGTGCTGCTGCGGCATGCTGTGGACCTGCAGGAGAGATGGGCGGGGCTGGGATGGGCACCACGAGGACGGGGGCGTGGACGGGGGGGACCCTGTGCCTGGAGCACAGGAGGACTGAGGTGGGGAGACCTGGAGGGGACGGGGTGAGGCCTGGGTCTCCTGCTGGGGTGCTAGGGTGCCTGGGCTCCTAATTGGTGTGTAAGTCGGCTCGAGTCCTTCGAGGAGAGAGAAGTAGGAGAAAAAGAAGAGAAACGGGTGCGGTGCGTGGGTGTCTGAGTCTTTCTCTACCCTACTCCTGCCACGCGCCATGGGTGGAAGTAGGTCCTTCTGGCCAGGGCTGTCAGCGAGTCAGTCATACAGTCGGTTAGTCAGAGCCCGGGAGGTCAGTCAGGAAATCGGGGCCCAGCCGGGCGAGGAGCGGCCTGGATGGCAGGAGACAAGCGGCCGGTCTCGGGTTCGTCGGGGAAGCCCAAGATCGCTGCCGTTCCCTGCCTGTCAGCCCGCCGCCGGCGCGAAGGAAACAAGTGCAGCGTACTCCCTGTCGCTCCATTCCGTCTTTTCCCGCCTTCTCGTTCGTGCCCTCTGCGCACACGCTGGCTCCGCCCCCGGAACGCTCCGCCCCCACGCATGCGTAGCGGCGCGAACCTTGGGCCCTGCCTCTTTTAGCGAACTTGCGCGCGCAGCGCGGCAGGAGCGGCCGTTGAGTGTCGGTTGGGCTGTCCAGGCGCTGCGCGCGCAGCCCGCATAGCCGGGAGGATCCGGTGGGTTCTGTGCTCGCGTGTGCGCATGTGTGAGGCGGCACCAGGGCACAAGGTGAGCGGCGGAATACCTTGCACCATGTGTTCATTCGTATGTTTCAGTTCATTTTTCATCTGCTCAGGCCAAAGAAATCTTGCCAATAAAAAAGTCTGACTTTTGCTGTCATTTGATTACGACCTACTGCCCTTACTGAAAAAAGCTGATGTAATTACCACCTTGAATCAGTTATCTGCGCTCCAAAACCAGAAGCTCCTTGAAATGGCGTCGCTGGCCCTTACAGAGTTGAGCCCATACCCTTCAATGATAGTAATAACAATAATGAATAGTGACAACAGTAGTCATAATTGGCACACGAGGAGAAAATATTTAAGAACTTGTATCCAGTGTCTACAAAGACCTCTTGGAACTCAGTAAGGCAGAAAAAATAAAGGGGGCGGCGGGAGGGGGACAGACGATTTGAAACGGTGTGTGCAAAGGCCCGGAGGTCTGAGCAAGCTCAGTGTGTTTGAGGAGCAGTCGGGTCTGGTGGGGAGAGCAAGGATTGGCGGAAGCAGTGGGTGAAGGATGAAGAGTTTGGTAGGGGCTGGGCTGAGTCAAGGTCAAGGTTTGGGACTTTGTCCTGATTGGAGAGATGGGTGTTTCTTATGCTTTGTATCATATATGCTTCACCCTCACTTGTTTTTACTTTTTACATGGCTTCTACCCCTCCCTCCATTTCTGTATTTATGTCACAGTGTCCACGAGGGGAAGACAACTGGAATCCACCCGCCCCCCCGCCCCCAACTCCCAAACACACACACATACTCAGCCCTTCTGTTCAGGGCTCTGTCCCTGGCCACACACTAGAGCACACCCCCTTTACACCTATGTTCTGGAAAGCCCTAGGGGTTTGAATCTGGGCTGTCTCTTACCAATAACAGGGGTGATCATTAAACTGCCACTCACTCACAGAACTCATCTTTGTCTATTACCAAGGTGAAAAAATCTAAAACATGAGACTATTTGTAAGGGTTTCAGGGGTAAACATCTGGAACACATTCAGAGTTTAATGAACAGTAGCTAACATTAGTATCTTGTAGCAGAGCTACATGTTGTATCTTCCTGCAGCATCAGATTTGAAGATTGCAGGATTATCTAAGGAGAAAAATCTCAGACTTAACTTCTAAACATGCACACACATGTGCACACAAACACAAGGACCAAATCAAGACAAAGGCAACACAGGGACTTCCCTGGTGGTCTGGTGGCTGAGATTCCGAGCTTCCACTTCAGGGGACATGGGTTTGACCCCTGGTTGGGGAACTAACATCCTGCATGCGGCCAAAAATTAAGAAAACAAAACAAAGGCAACACAGAAGGTGCAGGATGATTTTTATGGTGCAGTTTGTGTAACTTTTTTGAAAACATGCAAAATGAAACCATGTCTTGTTAAAGTAACATGTAAATAGCAAAAGTTTAAAAGCACAAGAGACTGATAAATACCAGATTCAGGAGGGGGCAATCTTAGTGGGGCGGGGGGCAAAAGAAACTAGAACAAGCTCCTAAGGGTCTTCAAAACATTAGTCACAGAGATCTAAGTGAAAGATCCAGTGCAAATATCTGTTCAGATTCAAAAGAACTAGGGGTGGATTCTTGGGTGTTTATTATGCTTTGTATTATAAATGTTTCATCCTCACTAACCTTTACTTTTTACATGGCTTCTACTCTTCCCTCCGTTTCGGTATTTCTCTCTTCATCCACAGATAACACAGTGTCAGCTCTTAAAAGGCAGGGACCTGGAACAACTTTACCCACTGCTGGCACTTAAAAGAGATGCACCTTTATTGAATGAAGAAGTATTTTTCTGTATGACTGGATTATTTTCTTTGAAATAAAAGATGTGAGTGAGGAGCCCTTGTAAGATTGGTATCCACAGGCCCTGAGACCAAAAAGAACCCAGCTGACTGCTAACTGCACTGGGCATAAAAGTGACCTCATGGTTACATAAAAGCTGTCCATGTTTCCCAAAATGCGCTGCTCTGGGGTGGGTGACAAGATTGCTGGGATTTCCAGGCCTAGTGGCACATCGGGTCTTAGTTCCCTAACTAGGGATCTAACCTGCACCCCCTGCACTGGAAGCTTGAAGTCTTAACCACTGCACCACCAGGGAATTCCTGGGGTTTGCTTTGAAATATTTTCACAGAAACAGGTGTGCTCACTAGTCAGTGTGAGCGGTAGGCTCATGGAACTTTATCCTATTCACTCATGTTTCTATTCTGGGCTCATGTGAAATCCTTATGAGATTTTTTTTTTTAAGAGTAGCTTTTTAGGGGGAGGACAAAGGGATGAATTCGTGTAACACAGGGGACTTTTAGGGAAGTGAAATTTATGAAACATTAGGATATCATAATACAGGTCATCATGCGTTTGTGCTCAGTCGCTATCATGTCTGACTGTGACCCTTTGGACTGTAGCCCACAAGGCTCCTCTGGAGGAGATTTCTCCAGGCAAGAATACTGGAGTGGGTTGCCATTTCCTCCTCCAGGGGCTCTTCCTGACCCAAGGATCGAACCTGCATTCCTGCATTGGCAAGAAAATGGATTCTTTACCAATAAGCCACCAGGGAAGCCCACATGTCAGCATACATTTATCCAAAGCCACATACAACATGGGGAGTCAACCGAAATGTAAACTATGGACCGTGGGTGATTACGATGCCATCAACGCAGGGGGTTTGAGAAATCTCTGTACCTGTCACTTAATTTTGCTATGAACCTGAAACTAAACTGCTCTTTAACAACAACAACAAAAAGCAGTTTTAAAGGCTCAGCTTGGGACTTCCCTTGTGGTCTAGTGGTTAAGAACCTGCCTTCCAATGCAGGGGACCTAGGTTCAATCCCCGGTCAGGGATCCTACATGCCCTGGGACAACTAAACCCTCAGGCCACAATAAAGACCCAGCACAGCCTAAAGTAAATAAATAAGGCTATCCACCCCATCCCACCAATGCTTGACTCCCAATCAGTGGGAATCCTGGTTCCCAGGGCCCCACCACCACCCTGGACTCACCCCTTCCACAGGGGTAAGGGTTTCTATCCCCTTCACCTAGAAGAGACCTGGCACCAGGAAGTAAACTGATGAATGCCTGATGGAGCCAGTCTTCCCTGGTGGGGATATGGCTCAGGCTGGCCAAGGAGGTCCCCAGGATCCAAGACCTCCAACCCATCATGTCTTACACCCAGGGCTCCAGCACCTTTTACCCCTAAGGAAAGGCACCAGATGAGGGCACATGCCCACTTTATTAGCCAACAGCTGGCCTGCAGGGCTCCCCAAGGCCCACCCTCACGGGTGGACAACAGAATGAACCTGCTACCCGCTCCCCTGTTCCCAGGACCCTGGGGCTGATCAGGAAGAGGAGACACCGGGGCAGGGGGATGGGCCTCACAGAGGCCTCATAAATACAAGGGGGTCACTGGCAGGGATGCAAGGGGGTAGCAGGGCCTTGGGGAAGGTGGCCTATGGGGGGCAGCTCATGTCACGCAGCCTCTTGTGTCGAAGGGGGCCCCCGTTCAGCGTCCAGGCGGCACAGGGGACTGTCGTACACCATCTGAAGGTTCACCTTGTGGCCCACCAGCTCCCGGATATTGTTGATGCCATATTTGATCATCGTCGGGCTTGGAGGGGGGAGGGGACAGGGTTTAACACAAGGTCAGGTCATGCTCTCTTCTGATCAGAACCTCTCTTGCTACCTTCCCAGAAGTAAAAGCCCCAGTCTTCCCTGGGGCTCAAAAGGCCCCACACCATCTGCCCTGTCACCTCCCTCACCCCTCTCTTCCCACTCTTCCCCTTCACTCACTCACTCCTCCCACCAGTCACACTGGCCTCCTCAGTGTCCTCCATATACAGCAGGCCTGCTCCAGCCTCAGGGCCTTTGCACTGGCTATTCCCTCTGCCTGGACCACCCTTCCCCAGATATTGTCACAGCTTACCAACTCAGCCACCTTCATTCGTTGCTCAGATGTCACCTCCTCTGAGAGGCCTTCCCTGACATCTCCTTAGCTCTCCCTGCTGTGTTTCTGCTCTAACATTACTTCTGAGGTTGTGGTTATTTGGTTGCTCAATCAGGTTCGACCCTTTTGTGACCCCATGGACTGTAGCCTGCCAGGCTCCTCTACCTGTGAGATTTCCCAGGCAAGAATACTGGAGTGGGTTGCCACTTCCTTCTCCAGGGGATCGTCTCGACCCAGGGATTGAATCTGAGTCTCCCATGTCTCTTGCACTGGCAGGCAGATTTTACCACTGAGCCACCAGGGAATCCCCATAACACTGCTTTTGGGTATACTCTAAGCTTTATTTGTTGAATTTACTTAATTCTCATCCTCCTTGGTCCACTAGCACCCCAGCTTCATAGAGCAGAGATGTGTGTTGTAATCACAGCACAGAATGGGCATACAGCAGGTGCTCACTAAGGATTTCTCAAATGAATGAATCAATGGAGGGGGCTGCAAGTCTACAGGCCCCCATGCCTGACAAGTCACCCAAGTGAGGCAGCCAACACCCTAAGTGGTTTGGGTACTCACCGCTCCAAGGAGAGACCCCATGCAATGACCGACACATTCTCAGGGAGCCCCATGGGCAGCAGCATCTCAGGGCGGAAGATCCCAGAGTTTCCAACCTCCACCCACTTCTTTAGACCTGTGGAGGCAGGAACACAATGGGGTGGCTCGCGTGGGTGATACTGGGCATGGCAATGAGCTCAGGAGATGGGGTCCTCAGGAACAGGAAGCTGGGCTGAGCTGTGGGCAGCCCAAGACCTCCCTCCCTGCCCCAGTACCGGGTTCCAGCCTGACCTTGGTGGTAACTGAATATTTCCATGCTGGGCTCAGTGTAGGGGTTGTAGGCTGGCTTGAAACGCAGCTGGGTGATACCTGGGTGGGGAGGCAGGCAAACAGAGTTGGAGGGACGATCGGGCTGATGACCAAGGCGTCTTCCTGTTACCCACCAACACCACCCACTCTGGCCCGCCTGCTCACCCAGCTTGGTGAAGAACTCCCGCAGGACACCCATGAGGTGGCCCAGCGTGAGGCCGTGGTCAGCCACGACACCCTCGATCTGGTGGAACTCGGCCAGGTGAGTGGCATCCAGGGTCTCATTCCGGAACACTCGATCGATGGAGAAGTATTTGGCCGGAGTGAAGGGCTTCTGGGGGTGACAGGCAGGCCAGGCCCAGGCATGGGTGAGGAGGTCAGTATGACAGCCCAGCCCCTCCCTCCAATGCTGCCAGAGCCCGGCCACACCTTTTGGGCCAGGCGGTAGAGGGCGCGGGCACTGGCTGCCGTGGTGTGTGTGCGCAGCAGGTTTTTCCGAGCCTCGTCCAATTTCCAGGTGTATTTGTACCTTCAGGGGGACATGCAAGGAAGTCTATGATGCAGCTCCCGGTCCCCAGCCTCTTCCCCACCCAAAGTCCTGGTCCTCCCTTACCCCTGTGAGCCATAGCCGCCCTGAGAGTGGGTCCGCTTCACGCGGTGGACATAGTCCATTGGGAGTTGCTGAGCCTGGGCTGGATCTGGGCAAGACAGAGCAACATCTGGTCAGTCAAGGAGCATTTCTTGGGACTTCCTTGGTGGTCCAGTGGTTAAGAGTCCGAGCTCCCAATGCACGAGGGGCCTGGGTTCGATCCCTGGTCAGGGAACTAAATCCCACCTGCTGCAACTAAAAATCCTACATGGCGCAGTTAAGACCTGGCGTAGCCAAATAAATAATGAGCATTACTCAAATAGCCACCACAAGGAAAACGGTGACTTAGGCAGCTCCCTCGCTTGCCCTCTGTAACTGCTGGAGGGCACCTGGGAACACCTGAGGCAGTCACTCATACCCCTCCTCTGCCAGAACCTTCCCTGGTCCTGCCTCCCCTTTTTTTTCCTGGCTATGCTGCAGGGCTTGCAGGACTTAGTTCTCCAACTCAGGTATTGAACCCATGCCCATGGCAGTGAAAGCATGGAGTGCAAACCACTGAACCACCAGAGAATTCCCTCCTCCCACTCCTAACTGATCACTTCTTCGAGCCACAGGGCTTCCCTGCCAATCTGTAAGCACACCAGGCATGTGCCAGCCTCAGGGCCTTTGCATTGGCCATTCCCTTTGCCTGGAACTTTCCTTCCCCAGATATAGCTCCCTCCCTCACCTTCTCCTATCTTTGCTTAAGCAGCCTTTTAAAAAATTTTTTTGGTCATGCTGTACAGCATGTGAGATCTTAGTTCCTCTACCAGGGATTGAACTCACGCCCCCTGCATAGTGTACAAAGTCTTAACCAATAGACTTCCAAAGAAGTCCAAATCCTAGCAGCCTTTATTTTAAATTGACCGTGTACACCCCCCAACACAATGTCAGTTCCTCCATCTCATTTACTGCCATCTTGCATCGCCACGTTTACAGCTTGTTGTTGTTTAGTCACTAAGTCACGTCTGATTCTTTTCTTGACCCCATAGGCTGTCCATGGGATTTTCCCGGCAAGAATACTGGAGTAGGTTGCCATTTCCTTACTCAGGATTTAAGGCACATCTTGCCCAACGAGGACATGAGGGTCTCAGGGCAAGGACTTCTGTCTCATTTGTGGCTGTGACCCAGAGGTTTAACAGAGAAGTCAATGCACAGGAGCTCAGTGACCCTATGCCACATGAATATGCAAGTTCTTATGATTCCCGTCCTGAAATACAATTTTACTGTACCCAAAAAGCTACACATCCATTCCTAGCTCCACCTCTTACAAGCTGTGACCCTGGGCAAGTGATGTCTCCTCTCTGGGTCCCAGTTTCCTTATCTGCAAAATGGGGCTGACAGTCTACTTCCTGTAGTTGGTAGGAAGACTAGGAGAGTGGCAGCCCAGTAAGTTTTGTTTAGAATACTTTTTCTGGCTGTTGCAACTTCCCTGACCAGGGATTGAACCCACACCCCCTGCAGTGGAAGTCTGGAAAATTTAACCACTGGACCGCTATGGATGGCCCTGGTTAAGTTCTGGATGCCGTGATGATGACAATGACATTTTGCTCCTGGCTGGGTAACAGGCACACAACAGCCTTGTCTGCTCTCCTGGTGGTGAGGAGACAATGACTATTTTGAAAAGTCAAGCAATTTCAGAGAGCACTGAGGACTGTGGAAAAAAGAAATGGGAACCAAAGTTGAAGACTAGCAGTGAGAAGCTTTTTAGAGCTTGGTTGGAGAGGGGAACTTCCCTGGTGGTCCAGTAGTTAGGACTCCACATGCCTAACGTAGGAGGCCCGGGTTCGATCCCTGGTCAGGGAACTATATCCTGCATGCCATAATGAAGATCCCATGTGCTGCAACTAAGACCTGATACAGGGATTTCCCAGGTGGTCCAGCGGCTAAGACTTTGTGCTTCCAATGCAGGGGGCCTGGGTTCAATCCCAGGTCAGGGAACTAGATCCAACATACTGCAAAAAGACTGAAGATCCCACGCGTCACAACCAAGACCTAGCACAGCCAAATGAATAATGAAAAAAAAAAACAAAAAACCTGGTGCAGCCCAAAAAAAGAAAAAAAAAAGGAACCTGGGGGGACAAGGGCATGTCGTCAGGGGCCTCTGTGAGCTGACATGTGAGCAGAGATTTGATTCCAGAAGCGGTCATGAAGACCTGGGAGAAGACACTTCTCGGCAGAACACACAGCAAAGACCCTGAGGTGAGAGGAGGGGAGGCGGGAGATCACAGAAGTTGATGACAGTAGCTCACACAGGCTTTGCTGGCTACTCTGAGAAGGATGGAGTTTATCCTGTAAGATGGTAGGCTGCCCCGAAAGGCTCTGCCCAGGCCCGGCCCCTCGGGTGGCATGGGGCAGCAGGGCGCACCCACCTCGCAGGAAGAAGGTGTCATGCTGGTCACGTGCCGGGTGCTGCTGGGGCTGGAAGAGTGCGTCGAAGTTCCAGAAGGAGCTCTCAATGTAGTTGTCGGTCGGCATCTCGGTGAACCTAGTGGGAGACGCAGCCTGACTGCCCTGCCTGTGCCCCTGGCCTGGGCTGGCCCCGCCCCCGGGCCCGTGCTCACCCCATCTCCAGGAAGATCTGCCGGAACTGGGAGCGGACCTTGAGCAGCGGGTGCAGGTGGCCGCTGTCAGGGAGGACGCCATGGGCCGAGAAATTGTAGGGCTTGAAGGGCCGATCCCGCCAGGAGCCGCTATGGGAGGGGCACGGTGCAGGGTACGTGGGCATGGTGGGGGCTGCCTACCACCCTCCCGCAACCAGTCCCCAACCCTGGGGCCACCCCCTACCTGGAGATCATCTCTGGGCTCAGCTCTGTTTCCTGCTTGGAGATACTGGTGCTGAAGGCACTACCTTTGCTCACCCAGTAGGTCTTCAGGGTCCTGAGGCCAGGGGACATCACTGTTACCTCCTTCAAGTGGTTTCCCTTGACCCCCCAACTGATGCTAACCCCACTTCACCCGCCAAGTAACTCTGCTGCCATTTTCTCCCCGACACTTACTGTCTCCTGAAACCCTTATTTAGCCCCACCTACATCCCTATGTTCATGCACGTACTCATTCAACCAACATTTATTGAGAACCTACTATGTGCTAGGGCCTGTTCAAGGCACTAACCATAGAGCTATGAGTGATAATCATAGGTCAAATTAGCCTATTTATTAATTTTCTGGCCGTACCGTGGGGCATGGGGGATCTTAGTTATCTGATGGGAACGGAATTCATGCCCCCTACAGTGGAAGCATGGATTCTTAAGCAAAGACCACCAGGGAAGGTGAAATGGCTCAGTCGTGTCCGACTCTTTGCAACCCCATGGACTGTACCCTTCCAGGCTCCTCAGTCCATGGGATTTTCCACACAAGAGTACTGGAGTGGGTTGCCATTTCCTTCTCCAGGGGATCTTCCTATAACCCTGGGATCGAACCCAGGTCTCCCACACTGCAGGCGGATTCTTTACCAGCTGAGCCACCAGGGAAGCCCTTTTTAAAAATGAAAAATTAAAACAAAAACTTTTTTGCCTTGCTGCATGGCATCGGAATCCAAGTTCCCTGACCAGGGATCAAACCCATGCCTCCTGCACTGGAAGCTTGGGAATCTTAAGCCTGCAAAGTCAGGTACGTCCCCCCATAAGTCAAGTTTAGAGAGCTTATTCTACACTAGGCTCTGTTCTATAAAGTCACCCCATAACTATGTGTGAAAAGGGGCCATTTCACATATGCGTAAACAGAGGCCTGGAAAGATCAGGTAACTCAGTCAAGGTCACACAGCTAACCCATGGCAGAGCTGGGAGGTGAACTGGGCAGCCCTACTCCAGTCTGCGTTCTTGTAACTGCTGCATCTGCTCGAGGAGACGTCGGCCCCGTGACAGCAGAGCCCTGAGCCCTATCAAGTCCAGACAGTGCTGGCCATCCAGATGGCCTTCCCTGGCCATCCAGTGGCTATGACTCCACTTTTCCAATGCAGGGGGCATGGCTCTGGTTCCTGGTTGGGGAAGTGAGATCCCACATGCCGTGCGGCACAGCCAAAAACCAGTAAATAAGCAAATATTTAATTTAAATTCTAGGCAGTGCTTTGGACTGTAGAGGAAGTAAACAGGGAGGGCAAAAGGGCTGGAGATCAGGAGTGTGGAACTTTTATGGAAGTCGAAGAGAGGAAAGGGTGTTAGGGTGATGGCCTCGCTAAGCTGACATGTGAACAGAGATATGATGTCAGAACTTGCCTTGAAGAACAGTGAGAGGGTCTTTCTGGGCAGAAGCACAGCACAAGTAAAGGGCCTGTCGGGGCATGAGTGTGGCAAGTGCATTTGACCACCCCAGTGTAAAGCGGGGCGGGGAGGAGCCCGATAGCATACCAGCCCGGTACGGGCAGAACGCCTCCTTGTCCCCTCCCCAACTCCAGGGCCAGGCAAGTGACCCAGGTGTGAGCCTGGGGGTGGCACCCACTCACGCTTCAGTCAGCAGCTTCCGCTTCCGGAGCTCACTCCGCTCCTTTTCTCCCAGCTTCTCAGCCTGCCCACCCCGGACCAGCTGGAGCCGGCGCTGCACCTCATCCTCCACGCTGTCCACCTGCCACAGGGGTGGGTGTGAGAGACCCTGAGGGCCAGGGGCCCACCTGCCCGACCACCTGGCCCACCGCCCTCCAGCAGGGACTCACCACTCGGAACACCCGGGGCCCGTCAGCAGCACTCTTGTCCACCCGGATCCACTTGTTGGACATCGCCTTGCTGAAGCCCACCTTGCCACTGGGCAGTCGCTGGGGAAACAAGGCTGCAGTGAGGGGGGCACGGGCACGAGGGCTGCTGTCACCCCAACACACCTCCTGAGGCCCCGGCCCCCTCAGGCTCCTACCATGAGCTCGCTCTGGGGCAGGCCCTCTGGGGGGATGCTGCGAAACACCCGGGCCTCGTGGCTGCCCTCCTGGGCAATCTCCTCACCCTCAGCAGTAAGTTCCCAGCGCTTGGTGGAGCGCAGCTCAGTCTCAATGATCTGTAGAATAACAGGGGGGCACAGCGGGGACAGGGGTCAGATCCAGGTACCCCCTCGCCACAGCACTGGGGGTGCACAGCCTCTGAAGCCAGCTTCGCATCCCAGCTGTACCACTCCAGAGCAAAGTGATCTGCCCTTGCTGAGTCTTGGTTGATCTTTTGTGACATGAGGATAATGACAAAAATCATTCACACCTCTGAGAGCAGGGTAGAGTACTAAGGATTATTACCTGCCTGAAAAAGAACAAATTCCATCACTTACAAAAAAAAAAAAGTACTTATTTATTCAACTGTGCTGGGTCTTAGTTGCAGCATGCAGCATTTTCGTGTGTGTGTGCCAACTCTTTGTGACCCCATAGACAGTAACCTGCCAGGCTCCTCTGTCAATGGGATTCTCCAGGCAAGAATACTGGAGTGGGTTGTCATTTTCTCCTCTAGGGGATCTTCCCAACCCAGGGATCAAACCTGCCTCTCCTGCGTCTCCTGCATTGGCAGGTGGGTTCTGTACCACCAGTACCACCTGGGAAGTCCTTCCTTGTGGTATGTGGCATCTTTTAGTTTCAGCATGTGGGACCTAGATCCTTGACCAGGGATTGAACCCAGGTGCCCTGAATTGGGAGCATGGAGTCTTAGCCACTGGACCACCACTTTTGAACCTTGGAAAGATTTTTAAAGTCTCAGATGAAATGATTTATGTGTTTGCATCTCAGTACTCAGGTGTCAGAGAAAAACCCCAGGGATCCACATTGCACCCAGAAAGCCTAGGCTCCCATGCCATTCTAATTTCTAGGTCTGCTCCTCACCTACTGTGTGACCTTGCTGAAAACGGCTTAACCTCCCTGAGCAAAATTTCTTATGTGTGAGAAAAAGGTGTGGTGGGCTTTAGCTCAGAGAGTTGTTTTGAGGTGTAACTAAACAGAAAAGATGCAGAGGACTTCCCTGGCAGTCCAGTGGTTAAGAGTTTAAGCCCCCAGCGAAGGGGGCACAAGTTCAATTCCTAATCCAGGAACTAAGATCCCGCATGCCGCCCACTGGGGCCAAACAAACAAAAACAAAGAAAGGATGCAGAACACTTAGTATGCAGCAAGTGCCGTATAAACCTAACTACTACTATCGATTAATATCATCATCATTCTTACAATGAACCACATTAAACTGCCACTACTTAACCCTCTGTAGCCTACACAAATGTCAGTTTCACATCAATCAAGGTACTGTTATCCCACACACCATAGCTTCACTCCCTTTTTGCGCTGACAACCTCAGGCTCTGCAGCCTGGGTGCCTAATTTCTAATTCAGGTTTGCCTGTTCCTTCTGGTGACACTGATGATTCTGACCAATGCTTAGAAGCTGTCCCATATCTTCAACCTGGGAATAAATAAGAGTTACATCTTATGTATCGCCTTGTTTGTTCAGTCACTAAACTGTGTCCGACTCTTTTGCGACCACATGGACTTAGCCCTCCAGGCTCCTCTGTCCATGGGATTTCCAGGCAAGAATAGTGGATGGGTTACTATTTCTGTCTCCACATATCCCCTTACTCTTATGTAAATCTAAGGTTCCGTCAAAGATTGAATGAAAAATAAAGCTGAGGTCAGGGATTTCCTTGGTGGTCCAGTGGTTAAGAATCTGCCTTGCAGTGCAGGGACCACAAATTCAATCCCTGAAATTCAATCCCTGGTCGGAGAACTAAGATCCCATATGTCTCAAAACAAGTAAGCTCAAGGGCTACTACCGGAGAGTCCGGAGGCCACAAGGAAAGATCCCAGCAACTAAGACCCGACTCAGTCAAAAAAAAGCTGAGGCCAGAAAGAGCACATTATATGATTTTGATGAAAAAACAGTCCAGCTATGTTTTCTGAGTCCTAGCTTCATGGATCCAGGCTGCTGGGTGGCCCAGGGGTCCATCAGCATCCTCTCCTTCTGGATCTACCACCCTTCACTTGTCCAAGTTAGAAGGCCGGGCTTCATTCTGGCTCTCCCTACCTTGCCATGAACTCAATTTCATTCCTTCACCTGAACCCGTTCTCCAGTCCAGCTACGCTCTAGTTTGGAGATATGCCAGTTTCTGCCGTTGTCCCTTTGCCTCCTGTCCTGCCCCTGCCAAGATGGATGTAGGCAGTAAGCACGTCTGACAGGTTCCAGCTCCTGCCATGGCCCCCTAGTACCCCTGTGAGATAAAGACCGAGAAGGCCTTGCAAAATCTGGCTCTGCAGTGTCTCTCTCACTACCTGTCCTCCACTCCCACCCCATTGATCGCTGAAGTGCCATGGCTTTTGTACTCAGTGCAGAAACCGGATTCAAGTGTCATCTCCTTTGGGATGCTCTCCCTGATCCTCAAGGCTGTGGCAGTTAACACCTCTGAATTCCCTTTGCTTCCTCCATTACTCCGGTCACTTGAGTACATCCATCACACCGCAACCTGCACGAAGGCAACGATTGCGTCTTTCTCGTCCCCCATCCTCCTCCCCACCCGCTCAAAATTAATCAATGCCTCAATGGACATTTACTGCACGGGAGCGTCCGCGTGCCTGGGTCTTCACTCTTTCCTGACTCCCCGCCTGCGCACTCTGGGCTGGACACGGATACAATCACCTCTAACCAGGACTGAGAGAATCTGGTCTGGAGGCAGAGCCCTCCTGGCGAAAGAACTGCAGATGCAAAAGCGAGGAAGCCCAGTATCACCCGCCCGGCTCACCTGACCCAGCGCCTGCAGGCTCTTCACGGCGCCCACCACAGTCTGGTGCTCCACGCCCAGCTCGGTCGCCAGTTCCGCGCTGTCCAGGCCGCCATCGGCCGCCTCCAGCCGCCGCAGCAGCACCTCCGCCACCGGACCGTCCGCCATGGTTGCTCCCAGTGCGCTCCGCGTGTCCCTGCCGGCTACCAGAACCACCGGAACCGGAAACGGCCCCGAGGATTGGGGGGTGGGGCGCGCTTGCGTCGCCATCTTGAATGTGGCGGACAATGTTGCAGGGCTCGGGGTGCCGCCATTTTGAGCGTGTCACAGCACTTCAGAGGGGTTAGGGACCCCCTAGTGGTGCCTGGAACTCCGGTACTCTCGCCTGGAAAATCCCATGGACGGAGGAGCCTGGAAGGCTGCAGACCATGGGGTCGCGAAGAGTTGGACACGACTGAGCGACTTCACTTTCACTTTTCACTTTCATGCATTGGAGAAGGAAATGCAACCCACTCCAGTGTTCTTGCCTGGAGAATCCCAGGGACGGGGGAGCTTAGTGGGCTGCCATCTGTGGGGTCGCACAGAGTCGGACATGACTGAAGCGACTTAGCAACAGCAGCAGCAGTGGTGCCTGGAAGGTCCCATGGGCGGAGGAGCCTGGTGGGCTGCAGTCCATGGGGTCGCGGAGAGTCGGACACGACTGAGCGACTTGGCTTTCACTTTTCGCTTTCGTGCACTGGAGAGGGAAATGGCAACCCACTCCAGTGTTCTTGCCTGGAGAGTCCCAGGGACGGGGGAGCCTGGTGGGCTGCCGTCTATGGGGTCGCACGGAGTTGTACACGACTGGAGCGACTTGGCAGCAGCAGCAGTGGTGTCTGGTTTACCAGAGAGGTCAAATTAATGCCCTCAAAAGCAGACTCACAGCATTGTTTTAAACTTCACACAGCTCCACCTGCTGTGGGCTGTGTGACCTTGGACTTCTCTCTCTGGGCCTGAAACAGTCAGCCCTTGGAGGAATTCTTTCTTACCCCACAGGAGGGCTCTGGGTGGTGGACTCCAGACATAGTCAAACCGCTGATGTAAACTACTTTCAAATTTTCAAAGGGAGACTGGGTAGGGACCAGCCCTATAAAAATCAGAAGACTAGCTATTTTCAAAGTAGCTGCTAACTTGCATGGTCATTCTCACTTGTCCCCAGGCCAGTGCTAAGTGCTTCAGGGGTCTTTATTTCACTTTCCTCCAAACTGTGTGCTGTACATACCGATATAATCTACATTTCACTGATGAAAACTGAAGCTGGGTGATACGCTTTGCGCAAGGGTTCTGCAAGGAATTGGTGGAGATAGTGTCAGAAATCATAAACACTCCAGAGCCTGCCGTCCCTCCCCCACACCACTACTCTGAGAAGATCAATGTCAGGGAAATCATTTGTAGTGCATATCAGCAATTCAAGATACTGGGAATTCCCTGGTGGTCCAGTGGTTAGGGGGTCTGACCTGGTGGCTCAGACAGTAAAAAATCTGTCTGCAATGCAGGAAATCTGGGTTCAATTCCTGGATCAGAAAGAGCCCCTGGAGCAGGAAATGGCAACCACTCCAGTATTCTTGCCTGGAGAATTCTATGGACAGGAGCCTGGCGGGGTACAGTCCACATGGTCGCAAAGAGTCAGACCCTACTGAGGGAATACTGGAAAGTTTCACTTTCCAGTGGTTGATGCTGCTGCTGCTGCTAAGTTGCTTCAGTTGTGTCTGAGTCTGTGTAACCCCATAGACGGCAGCCCACCAGGCTCTGCCGTCCTTGGGATTCTCCAGGCAAGAACACTGGAGTGAGTTGCCATTTCCTTCTCCAATGCATGAAAGTGAAAAGTGAAAGTGAAGTCCCTTAGTTGTGTCCAACTCTTAGTGAACCCATGGACTGCAGCCTACAAGGCTTCTCCATCCATGGGATTTTCCAGGCAAGAGGACTGGAGTGGGTTGCCATTGCCTTTTCCTTTCCAGTGGTTAGAACTCCACAATTAAACTGCAGAATGAATGGGTTTGATCCCTGGTTGGCATGCCTCAGGCCTGGCCAAAACAAAGAAATGTAATTTGAGATACAAATATAATTTTACCCTTTCTAATTGTCGATGTTTAAAACAAAAGGGGTCAGGACTTCCCTGGTAGTCCAGTGGTTAGGAATATTCCACATGCTGAAGAGCAGCTAAATCCTTTGCCCTGCAACTACGAAGCTCATGTGCTCTGGAGCCAGTGTACCACAACTCCTGAGCCAGAGAAGCCACTGCAACAAGAAGCCCAGGTGCTGTAACCAGACAGTAGCCCCTGCTCGTTGAAACCAGAGAAAGCCTGTGTGCCACAAGGTAGACCCAGCACAGCCAAAAATAAATAAAAAATTTTAAATACAAAATTAAAGGGGGTGGTATTAATTTGAGGAATTTATAGAACTTGAGCTGTCCAAACTTTCATTTCATTATTTAATATTAGTGAAATATTTTATTCTTTTTTTTTCATATTGTCTTTAAATTCTGATGTATATTTTACACTTACAGCTCATCTCAGTTAACAGCTACATTTCAAAAGGCAATAGTCACACGTGGCTATAGTCAATAGTGGAGACTACATTAGGCAGCACAAGTAGAGTCTAATCCCAGATCTGCCATTTTTGTCACCCAGCAAAATCACTTCATCTTTCTGTGCCTGTTTCCTCCCTTGGATGGAAATGATATGAGCCCAGGTAACTGAGAATTAGGTACAATAGTACTTAATGTAGTATTTGCTGGGACACACATGTATGCAGTATTTGCTGGTATTGAGTATGAACTCTGAGTCAGGTGCTAGTCTAAGCAGCATGCATTTATTCATTTGTTGTTGTTTAGTGGCTCAGTTGTGTCCGACTTTTTGTGACCACCCCCTCTTCCCCGGCCATGGAGCCCACCCGCCTCCTCTATCAATGGAATTTTCCAGGTAAGAATACTGGACTGGGTTGCCATTTCCTTCTGCAGGAGATCTTCCCATCTCCAGCACTGACAGGTGGATTCTTCACCACTGGGCCACCTGGGAAGCCCTATTTACTCATTCAGCCATCACAATTGTTACTTGAGTCTGGAAAATGGGGTTACTAATATCCCCCGATTCTGGACTTATAGTGAGGTCCCGACAAAAATTCAGAATGCATTCCTCAAAGTCTCGTCTGAGTTTTAAAGCACTTCCCCCAGGACTTCCCTGGTGGTCCAGTGGTTAAGAATTCTCCTGCCAACTCAATACCAGAAAAACAAATGACCCAATCAAAAACTGGGGAAAAGACCTAAATAGACATTTCTCCAAAGAAGACATACTAACAATCACTTGAAAAGATGCTCAATATCGCTCATTATTAGAGAAATGCAAATCAAAACTATCAAAACTACACAATATCACCTCATACCAGTCAGAATGGTCATCATCAAAAACTCTACAATAAAGGCTGGAGAGGATGTGGAAAAAAGGGAATGCTCTGTACTGTTGGTGGGAATGTAAGTAAATTGATACAGCCACAATGGAAGACAGTATGGAGATTCCTTAAAAAATTAGAAATAAAACTACCATATGACCCAGCAATCCCATTCCTAAGGCATATAACCTGAAGAAACGAGGGTTGAAAAAGACACATGTATCCCATTGTTCATTGCAGCATTATTTACAATACTTAGAACATGGAAACAACCGAGATGTCCATCGACAGATGAATGGATAAAGAAGTGGTACATATACCCAATGGAATATTACTCAGCCATATAAAGGAATGCATTTGAGTCAGTTGTGATGAGGTAGATGAACCTAGAACCTATTATACAGAGTGAAGTGAGTCAGAAAGAGAAAGATAAATATCGTATTCTAACACACATATACAGAATATAGAAAAATGGTACTGAAGAATTTATTTTACAGGGCAGCAATGGAGAAACAGACATAGAGAATAGACTTATGGACATGGGGAGAGGGGAGGAGAGGGTGAGATGCATGGAAAGAGTAACATGGAAACTTACATTACCACCTTTAATAGATAGCCAACAGGAATTTGCTGTATGGCTCAGGAAACTCAAAGAGGGACTCTGTATCAACCTAGAGGGGTGGGATGGGGAGGAGATGGGAGGGAGGTTCAAAAGGGAGGGGATATATGTATACCTATGGCTGATTCATGTTGAGGTTTGACAGACAACAAAATTCTGCAAAGCAATTATCCTTCAATAAAAAAAATAAAAAGAATTTAACTGTCAATGTTGAGGGGCCAGGGTTCAACTCCTGGTTTGGGAAGATTCCAATACTGCAGAGTAACTAAGCCCTTGCACCCTAGAGCCCCTGCTCTGCAACAAGAGAAGCCGGCACAAGGAGAAGCCTGCCCACCACAACTAGAGAGTAGCCCCTGCTCACAACTTGAGAAGCCTCCCCCAAGCCCCCGCACACATATGGAGACTCTGTACTGCCCCCCAAAAAAGCATTTTCTCCATTTTTGCTTTTTTAATTCTAGCAAGAGTTCTTTGTCCCCTTCTTCTGTCACATATCAGGTACGTTTTTTTATATATATATCAAGTAGGTTTTAAGCCTGTTCTGTGCCTCGTGCTATAGGAGACATTGTGGAATGGTCAGGTGAACAGGACAGGCACAGATTCTACTGTCCAGAAGGAAGCACCAAGCCCCTGTGTCCATGACACATGGTGGGTGAGAGGGAAGGTGGGAGGAACGTCAGTGCAAAGCCTAGCATGGTCATCCCAGACTTGGTGGGTGTGGGCTTCATCAGCGAGGAACAATTTGGGTTATACGCCATACTGTTTGGGGGCAGGAGTAGAACCCCAACTTCTTCAAAACTCGTCATACCTCCCTTTCGAGTCCCCACCACTGGAGGGGAAGAGCCCCCTCCCCACTCTTTTGCCAGAATCCCCCCCTCTCTTCGCCAGTTTATTCCTACTTCCCAAGTCCAGAGCCTATTTGCTCAGTTTGGGAAAGTCCCAGTTCTCCTTCCTCCTTCCTGCAGCCTAGGGGTATGGAGCTGGTGTCAGTCACTGTCTGTCCTGTGCCGGCGGCCTCAGAAGAAGGCTCTAGTCTCAGGGGTCCTGCCCACCTCTCTTGGACCTTATCTTCCTCACCATCTGTCTTTTTTTTTCTCCTCCCCAACGGAACCCCCTGCCCGCTCATATTCAGCCGTTTAATTGCAAAAGCAGGCCGTTTGCGGGAGACCACAAGGCGGCGACCCCTTTCATTTACCGGCTGGGGGGCGGGGATGGGAGGGAGGTAAAGGACAGGCTGCAACGAGAGGAACCACAGCCTATCGTCACATCTTTTGAGCCGTCAGGGTCCTTCCCTCTGTTCCAGAAAATCCCTAAAAGCTTGGAAAGCATTTCTGCCGGGCAGCAGCTGGCCGGGGTCGCTCCTCCTGGCCTGTCAAGAGATCCTGTGATTTCAAAGAGGTTGAATGACTTGCCCCAGCTCACACAGAAGCGGTCTGACAGGCTGCCAGGTCACTAAAGGGGCCGTACGGAGAAGAGAACAGGCACTCTTCCCCCAGGCCTGCACCGCTCCGGCGCTGGAAGGAAGTGAAGCCCCAGGGCTCGGTGCCCTCTGGGGGGCGGGGTGGGGGGGGGGTAGAAGGGGTGGGGAGGAAGGCGAGGGGGAGGGAGGCGGGGGGAGGACGGGAAGAGGAGTGGGAAGGAAGAGAAAGAGAAGATGGGAATGGTGGGGTTCTCCAAACTCAGAATAGAAAGACGCTAGGAAAACCTTGCCCACTCATCCTTGTAGAAGGGTTGAGCGGAGTCTAGAATGGAGCCGGACCCTAGCTTCACGGAACATCACAGCTCGCGCGTGTTCTTTAAACGCCTAGATCCCGAACGCCGCGCGCAGGGGAGGGCGGGGCTGGGCCGAGGTCTGGTCACATGACCTAGCCTGAGGGGCTCGAGGCCCCCCACTTCACCGGTGGGCGTCCCCCACAACGCGTGGTCGACCTTCATTGGCCAGTGGTGCGGCCAATAGAAATCGGCCATCTGGGAACCCAGCGTTCCGAGGCACAGCCTAACCTGCTGAGCCCAGAAGGGTCCAATGGAAAGGCAGGGCTATGGCCACAGACCAATGATAAAGTGAGGGAGGCGGGCCAAGAGGCCGGACCAGGCTGGTTTGAGAGCGGGCGGGGTATAAAAAGGCACGGCCGGCGGCGGCGTCCGTCCCCACTGCAGAGCTGCTGCCGGACGAGCAACTTAAAGGGCCCGCGCGCCACCGCCCCCTCGGCCCGCCATGCTGCTACCCGTGCCGCTGCTGCTCGGCCTTCTCGGCCTGGCCGCCGCTGATCCCACCGTTTACTTTAAGGAGCAGTTTCTGGACGGAGGTAACGACTAGTCCCGCTCGAGATCGTCCTAACGACGCGGCTGGCCCCCCGGCCCGTATCTGCGTGTCGCTTGTAATTACTGCTCAGAGGGCCAACACGGTTTCCTTCAGGGACTGGAGCCGAAGGCGAGCCTTCCTTCGGCGTCCCTGGGGAGCGTGGAGGGAGCAGCGGCTTTCCGAGGCGGGAGTTAGGGTTTGCCCGAAGATCTTCAAAGTCACCAGAGATGTCAAACTAGAGGTTGGGGTGGGGACAGTCTGGGGGGAGGGGGGAGTCTCCTTCCTTGCTCCCAGCAGTTTGTGGTTCCTGGTAGATGTTTGGTGGGGGGTTGATCAGCACCGCCGCGCTTACCTGCCTTTTTGGTCCTCTAGACGGGTGGACCGAGCGCTGGATCGAATCCAAGCACAAACCGGATTTTGGCAAATTCGTTCTCAGTTCCGGCAAGTTCTATGGTGACCAAGAGAAAGATAAAGGTAAGAACTTAGGAGTGGGTGCTCAGATCCAGGAGGACAGAGTTTGGGTATCCCTAGGAGTAGGGCAGGTGGAGGAAGGAGGACTGGCCTGTATTTTACATCCTTAGGGTTCCCCGGGGGGTAGCTGCTGAGCCCTGATCTGACTATAGTCTCTCGGTAGGCCTGCAGACTAGCCAGGATGCCAGGTTCTACGCTCTGTCGGCCAGATTTGAGCCCTTCAGCAACAAGGGTCAGACGCTGGTGGTGCAGTTCACGGTGAAACACGAGCAGAACATCGACTGTGGGGGCGGCTATGTGAAGCTGTTTCCAGCTGGTTTGGATCAGACAGACATGCACGGAGACTCCGAATACAACATAATGTTTGGTGAGGGGACCCCACCCTGGTGCTGATTTTTGGTCACTTAGAGGGAGTTTAAAACCCCGGGAGTTCTTTATAGCCCATGAACGGTGGTCTTGAGAGCACAGAAAGCACTTAAATGCTTTAGACATATTTTCGATAGGGAAGGTGAGGGAATAGTTAGGAATGACTTACTGCATTTTGATCATCGACCTAAGACTAATTCGTGCAATTTTACTATATAGGCATTTCCTCGTTCCTAGTTGTGCAAGTGAAGATACTGAGTTCTGGAGCACTGATTTTTTTTTTTGAAGTGTCCTCCCCCAGTTCCTTAGAGAGAAGGTCTGAAGTGTGTTTTTTCAGCTTGACAGTCCTGAGTTAAAGAACCAAGTTGTCTTTTTTTAATGGGGTGGGCAGGGGCTTGTAATGGTGGACAGACTGTAGTTGTGACCAGATCTGCTTTTCATCAAGGCCCGGACATCTGTGGCCCTGGCACCAAGAAGGTTCATGTCATCTTCAACTACAAGGGCAAGAATGTGCTGATCAACAAGGATATCCGCTGCAAGGTGTGCCTTGGGGGTGGTGACAAATGGCTGTGAGGGGAGGCTTTGAGCCCAGGCTGGTGGGCGGGGCCACTCATCTTCCATTCTCTTTAGGACGATGAATTCACCCACCTGTACACGCTGATTGTGCGGCCTAATAATACCTATGAGGTGAAGATTGACAACAGCCAGGTGGAGTCAGGCTCCTTGGAGGAGGATTGGGATTTCTTGCCACCCAAGAAGATAAAGGATCCTGATGCCGCTAAGCCTGAAGACTGGGACGATCGCGCCAAGATCGATGACCCTACAGACTCCAAGCCTGAGGTTGGTGCTTGGGCAGGGGCTCCCCACCATGGAGAGTGTGGAGGACAGCTGGGCCTACTCTGACCTCCTAATGTATCCTCAGGATTGGGACAAGCCTGAGCACATTCCTGACCCTGATGCTAAGAAACCTGAGGACTGGGATGAAGAGATGGACGGAGAGTGGGAACCACCTGTTATTCAGAACCCAGAGTACAAGGTGAGTCTGGCACTCTGAGGAGGGTGGTGCACAATGGGGAAGGCAATGATCATCGCTCACCCATCGGTTTACTTCTGCAGGGGGAGTGGAAACCCAGGCAGATCGACAACCCAGAGTACAAGGGCATTTGGATCCATCCAGAGATTGACAACCCTGAGTATTCCCCTGACAGCAACATCTATGCCTATGAAAACTTCGCTGTTCTAGGCTTGGATCTTTGGCAGGTGAGACATGGAGGGAAAAGGCGGCTCCCTAGGGGACCTCAGGTGCTCAGGGCAACCCAGGAGAAAAGGGGACAAGGGCGGGCAGACTCCAGAATGGTGCCCCCCCTTTTCTTTTAAGAATTTCCTGGTTTGTCATTACGGGGTTCTTACAGCACCTGCTTTGGCTTGTACTTAATATGTTCCAGGTACTACTTCCAAGAATCTCTGTGGGAACTTACTCACTTAATTGCACCCAACAGCCTAGACAGGCAGGTAGATAACCCCATTAGAACTTAGCTTCACAGGGACCGAATTTTTGTCCTGTTTGCCAGCGTACTTTCTGCATCTGGTATGCTGCTTGGCACATAGAATGTACTAGAAAGATAGTTTGAAGAAGAGAATGAGACCCCATTTTATAGATGAAGATACTGAGGTGCAAAGAGATGAAGTCACCAGCTCAAGATCATATATAGTAAATGGCAGAGCTGAGGTTTGAATCCAGGCAGCCTATTTTTCAACTGCAATGTTAGACTGTAGTATTGTGTAGTGGTTATGTGAGCATGGGCAGGAGACCTTTTCAAGGCCAAGGCCAACAGGTATCCCTTCTGACCACCCATTCTGGCCCTATACAGGTCAAGTCTGGCACCATCTTTGACAACTTCCTCATCACCAACGATGAAGCGTATGCTGAGGAGTTTGGCAACGAGACGTGGGGTGTTACAAAGGTGAAACCAAGGTCCAGCCTGGGTTTGGGGGTGGGAAGGGTTGGCAGGGGAGTCCAGGCCTGAGGGATGTGTGTGTGGTTTGTACACAGGCAGCAGAAAAGCAAATGAAGGACAAGCAGGATGAAGAGCAGAGGCTACACGAGGAGGAGGAAGAGAAGAAAGGCAAGGAGGAGGAAGAGGCAGACAAAGATGATGACGAAGACAAGGATGAGGATGAGGAGGATGAAGATGAGAAGGAAGAGGAGGAGGAAGAAGATGCTGCCGCTGGCCAGGCCAAGGATGAGCTGTAGGGGCCACCTCTGCTTCCAGGGCTGGACTGAGGCCTGAGCGCTCCTGCCGCAGAGCCGGCTGCGCCAAATAATGTCTCTATGAGACTGGAGAACTTTGATTTTTTTCCAGGCGGGTTCCAATTTGGGGTGGATTTTGTTTTTGGCTCCCCCATCCCCCACTTTTTTTAACTTTTTTTTTTTTTTTTTTTACTGGCATTTTGTCTCTGATTCTCTTCAGCCCTCACCCCTGGCCTTCATCTGTCTTGATTGACATCTTTGCTTTCTTCTGTCCCCTTCACTCCAGATCCCTAAGTTCCCTTCCAGCTTGGGGACTCAGGGTGGGATGTGGTGTGGAGGAGAAGCCCCAGGCCCAAAATTCCATCTATTCTTCCTGGATCCCAGAGGGTGGGGTAGGAGAAGAGGGTGGCATCCCCAGCCCCCCAGCACTGAGGAAGAATGGGGCTCTTAAGGCCTTAGCTCTGATCCCTTCCCCTTTCTCCCTGCCCCCAGGACTGGGCCACTTCTGAGTTGGGGCAGCGGGTTCTAGCTCAGCTCATGCTGAGAATGTAAGAACTACAAACAAAATTTCTATTAAATTAAGTTTTGTGTCTTCCTCCTGTGTCTTCTGGGAGAGGTAATTGTTCAGTGAGATTTGTTTTTTAGCCACTAGAATTGTTGGCTGAATGTCCCCATAAGGTTACAGGAGCCCTTGTTTATCTCCAGAACCTCAGGTGAATGAGAAAGAGTAACCATTTCCAGTGTCATTACAAATACACTCCATTTATTAGCTCGTGGAGTCCTTTCATCAAACTGGTGAGTTTTCGTTCTAGTATCAGTTGAGTTTGAGACAGATTTAGGAAGAAGTGGGTTTTGAACCCACACCTTAGCCATCAATTCATGTGAACTCTTTCACATTGAACCGCATACACATCTCTTGCTGGTGAAGGAGCAAGACTACACAGATATTAGCTTTAAACACATTTTCTGACTACTAGCCAGTGTTAAAAGCTACTAATTCCTTTTATAGTCAAAGAAATAGATTCAGAGATGTTATCTACCCCAGTGGCCTTAAGTGGCCAAGTCAGGGTTTGAACCTCTTGAAGGGAAAGAGGTGGCCCCAAGGGAGGGAGTGAAAGTGTCAGAAGAGCCTGTGGGCCTGTAGGTTGGCATAGGCCCACTTTGTTGCGCCCCACAAGGCTGCCATTAATGTCCAGTGGGTGGTTGGGAACTGATGTCTCTTAACTGCAGGAGAAGGAAGAAAGAATTCCTCACCCCTGTCTGACCTAGGCTTGTGAAAGCTTACTAGCACAGGATATGCTGTGAAGGGAGAAGCTGCAGGACCTGGTAATAGTTGGGTAAGGAGTGAGGTGGCAGGCCACCGCCTGGTGTTTTCTCAGATGTGAATGGTAAGAAGAGCTGGTTAGGTGGCAGGTAATGGTCCGTTCAGGATGGGAGTAGGGTGGAAAGTTCACCCACTAAATGGAAGACAAGTACATCACCTCCATCCTGTCTGCCAAAGCACCTTCAGCTTTGGCTAACCAACCCTTCACTCCTTGTTCCATGGGTAGGACTCCTTCCGAGTGTCTTGGGGCCTAGCCCCACCCTTCTGGGAGGCCTCCGGAATTAGCATATCCGGGGAAAATTAAGGAGAGAATTTTGTGTTCAGTGTAGGGAAATCTTCCTCAAGTACTCAGATGGAGTACTTGATGGAGTCAGATGGAGATAGTTGGGTGAACAAAGTGATCAGGGGAGGGGCAGCAGAGAGGGAGACCCAGAAGCTGTTAAGATTCATTCCAAAAATCCAGCTCTTCCGTTAGGGATTAATGAGG
This sequence comes from Bos mutus, assembly GCF_027580195.1. Taxonomy (NCBI): domain Eukaryota; kingdom Metazoa; phylum Chordata; class Mammalia; order Artiodactyla; family Bovidae; genus Bos; species Bos mutus. The sequence continues at coordinate 52,648,866 of NC_091623.1, read as the reverse complement.
CCACAGAATGGCATTGTGTCCCCACATCCGTGGTCGATTTCCGTGTTTAACTGTTGGTGACCTTTCAAGTATACTTTCTAGTTCTTTCAGGGCTTGATAGGCTTCCTGTCAGGTGGCCAGACCAGAGTAAGGCTCATTTGGAACGAGCAAAAAGACATTAAGATTTTGTGGAAGAAATGAAAATTTAGCAAGTACATTGCTTGTTAAACGTCAACAAACTCATAGGCGTGAAACTGGGGGTCTCGGAGCCATTTTGTGGCCTATGACGTCACCGCTAACGGGCATGGCGTCACTCGCAGGAAGCCACTTCATGGTAGAGCAAGAAGTCCCCCTCCCCTCTCACGGAATAGAATTTAGTCTGCGCATGCTTTACTCGAGGCCGCGCTCGTGCGCATGCTCGCGATGGCTAAGGGGGCGCGCTCATGTCACGTGTTGTGGTGGTCGGAGCGCGCACTGCCTGCCCCGGAAGCTGTCGGCGTGCGGCGCGGCTGGGCGCTAAGATGGCGGCGGCGTGAGTTGCATGTCGTGTGAGGATTCCGGGGCCGCTGTGTCGCTCGGGTCCCACCATGGCCGTCACTATCACGCTCAAAACACTGCAGCAGCAGACCTTCAAGATCCGCATGGAGCCTGATGAGACGGTGCGAGCCAGGCCGGAGCTCCGGAGCGGGAGCGACGGGTGCAGCGGGTGGGGTGGGGGCGGGGAGGCCGGGATCCCGACGACAGAGGCGGGGAAGACGGCGCAGGGTCGCGCCCTGCCCATTCTCCCTACGGGCCTGACTTTCCCAGATATCCTGATGGTCCCTGGCTCTGCCCCTGGTGGCTCGGGCGGCGCTCTTGGGTCGATCTCGAGGCGAGGCCCCACCTCCGGGGCGCCCGCCAGGTCCCGGCTCCAATGTCAGCGCCCTCGCGGGGCGCGGGATCCGCAGGCTCAGATTGCCGGCCGGGCAGCTTTCTCTGGAATGGGTCCTCCGAGTTCCCACTTTTGTAGGCTTTGCCTCGGGACCTTGGTGGCCAAATCTGGGAGTAGTGATCAGGAGATGCCGGGTGATGACAGCAACTATGATGATAATAAACGGTCTGAGTTTCAGTGGTCCGTGTTTGTTTTTCACCAGTCGCTGAGCGTTTTCATGATGTTTTACTAACTTTGCAAAGTAGGCTTGTCATCTGGGCACTCTTGCGTGTCCTCACTTAACAGATGTGGAAACTTTGAGCTTGAAGAACTTTGCTATAGTCGCAAATGCGTACAGCAAGGCGTGGCGGAGCTGATTTCAATTCGGATTTGCCTCAAGTCTCTAGAGCCCACGGTCTAAAGATGATGCTGTGCTTTTAGCCGGAAAGAGACTTTGGACCTAAAAAACGTATATTTCGCACTTTTTGCACAATTTCCCCCATGAGGGAGATATAGAAGTTCATTTTTTGTAAAAAGGAAACAAACTCAGATTTTTTTGACCAACCCAGCTGTTTGGGAAAGTTAGGTAATGTCTGTGCCTCTATTTTTCTCAAATATAAAAAGGATATGGAACTTGCTTCCTGGTGCAGTGGTTGATACTGCACTTTCAGTGCAGGGGGCCTGGGTTCAATCCTTGGTCAGGGAACTAGATCCCATATGCCAAAACTAAGATCCTATGCAGCCAAATAAATAGCTTTTAAAAAATACAAAATGAGGCTCATGGTACCTATTCCACTCAGTTGTTACAAGGCTTTAAAGCTGTGACGTATACATTTATAATAGCACTATCAACTTAGGATTCTCTCAGTAAACACCACTGTCAGCAACCTTAGGTCTCCCCTTTATTTTGAATTGCATTTCATCGTGTTTACATCATTTGAAATACGTATTAGTTTTTTTATTCTCCCACGTGAGTGTCCTCTATGAAAACAGGGACATGTGTTGAGTCTTTGTGCTCTGTCACCTGTACCTAAAACTTCACCTGACACATATTCAGTGTTCAGTAAATATATCGTTGAATGGAGAATGGTCTACTATGCTTGATTATAAAGCTTAGCTATTCAGCCATCAGGGCCTGCAGCCTGCCCCCAAACTACCAGGGAAGAGAGAATCTGGGAAGTTTGCAATGATCATCTACCCCTTCCTCCAGGTGAAGGTGCTAAAGGAGAAGATAGAAGCTGAGAAGGGTCGTGATGCTTTCCCCGTGGCCGGACAGAAACTCATCTATGCTGGCAAGATCCTGAGTGACGATGTCCCCATCAGGGACTATCGCATTGACGAGAAGAACTTCGTGGTTGTCATGGTGACCAAGGTGGGTGATGTCTGCTGGTTGGGAGGGTGGGTGGATTGGCTGGGGAGCTGGCAAACAGCCTGTGCCCAAGAGAGATTAGCCATGAACAGGGTGGGGCGGAGCTGTGGAGGGATGTCGGGGCTAGATAGGGGTACTGATGCCTGCTCCCTTTTTCTGGGTGTCACAGGCCAAAACCAGCCCAGGCACCTCAGTACCCTCAGAGGCCTCACCCACTGCCACCCCGGAGTCTTCCACATCCTTCCCGTCAGCCCCTGCCTCAGGCATGTCCCACCCCCCACCTACTGCCAGAGAAGACAAAAGCCCATCGGAGGAATCTGCCCCCACGACGTCCCCGGAGTCTGTGTCAGGGTAAGGCAAGGAGCCGCAGCCCCAGTTTGGGCCCTGTCTTCCCTGCCCCTTTCAGCGCCCACGGTCATGGTTCCACACACCTGGGGGGAGGGCAAGCCTCCAGAAGCCAGGGTCCGATTTCTCTCTCTTGAATTTGCAGCTCTGTTCCCTCTTCAGGTAGCGGCGGGCGAGAGGAAGACGCAGCCTCCACGCTAGGTGGGTGGGTGGTCCCCCAGTTGAAAATGGCTGGATGCCCCAGGGGCATCCTGTGGGCATGGGAGGGCCGGGAAGCTGCCCTTCCTTCTCGGTGACCCAGCCTTTGTTGCTCCCTCCACAGTGACGGGCTCTGAGTATGAGACAATGCTGACGGAGATCATGTCCATGGGCTACGAGCGAGAGCGAGTTGTGGCTGCCCTGAGAGCCAGCTACAACAACCCCCACCGAGCTGTGGAATATCTACTCACGGTGAGGTGGGGCTGCTGCCTCCCGGGGAGTTCTCAAGGGAGCATGCGGACTTCAGTGCTCTGAAGGGTAGTCAGAATCTGTCCCCCAAAACGTTTGGGTTAGGGTTCTAGCCAGGAAAGAACTCCTGCAGGAGCCGGGAGGAGAGCGGTGGGGTGGGCCTGGGAGGGCAGAGCGGAGGCCTCCTGTGTCTCCCGCCAGGGCTGAGTATGCAGGAGGGGCGGCAGTGGGCAGTCTGTGCTTGGAACTTAAAAGGACGCCTGACAGGGAATTCCTGGGAGCCCCGAGCCAGAACACGGTTCTGTCCAGGAGAGCCAAGTTTCAGAGCAGCCATCCACAGAAGCAGGTAAGTGATTGGGAGGTGTGCGCATGGGGTGCCTGCTGTTGCGGCACCTGACTCATCCCACCCACCGCGTACTTCTGGGAGCCCAGGGTGGTGTCTGACCACACCCCTTCCCCCTGCCAGCAGGAGAGAACCCCTTGGAATTTCTGCGAGACCAGCCTCAGTTCCAGAACATGCGGCAGGTGATTCAGCAGAACCCTGCGCTGCTGCCAGCCCTGCTCCAGCAGCTGGGCCAGGAGAACCCCCAGCTCTTACAGGTACAGGCCTGGGGGCAGAGGGAGTTGGTGCAGGCCCCATCTCCCCTACCTGTGGGTACCACAGTCCCCAGAGAGAGAGAGCCCAGCCCAGCATGGTGGGTAGGGGAGTCTCAGCTTGGAAGGCACTACTGACACGATAGTCTCCTGCTGTTCCCTGTGACTTGATGGCCTCCGTGGTTTCACCTGATGCTCCAGCCACCTGTGAGGTGTAGGTGCTGTTGTCACACTCCCGCAGAGGAAGGCGCCAGAGGTTTGGAGCAGCCTGGCAACTGGTGGAGTATGTCTGCCGCCAGCCTCTGGGGCCTGCACTCTGACTTGGCTCCACATTTAGCTGTTGCTTCATAAACACCCCTAGGGTTGTGGGACTGCTGTGCCCTGGTTGGTTCTGAGACCACTGAGCTCAGCAAAGCTCCATCCTGCCCTTGAAGGTTCCAAGGCAGAGGAGCAGTGACCCCTGAGTGTGACAGGGTCCTCTGGGTTCTCTGTGAAGCCTGCCTTTCCTGATTCAGGCATCTGCTGCTTCTACCCCAGACGTTTCAGTCTCCTGTCCTGCCTCCTGCTCCCCTCCTCCAGGTGCTGGAGGGCCCGAGCTGCACATCTTCATTCTTTATCTGCTGTCAATCCTGGGGCCTTTAATTTCTGTGTGTGTGTGAGTCACTCAGTTATGTCTGACTTTGCAGTCCTATGGACTGTAGCCCGCCAGCCTCCTCCGTCCATGGAATTCTCAGCAAGAATACTGGAGTGGGTTACCATGCCCTTCTCCAGGGGATCTTCCCGATCCAGGGATTGAACCTGGGTTTCCTGTATTGCAGGCAGATTCTTTACTATCTGAGCCACCAGGGAACCCCCTCCCTGCCTTAAATTTGTATGATCAGCCTGGACCCTCTGGATGCCATGTTCTCCGTGACTGACTGGGTGCCTCCATGAAAATGCTTTCTACATATCCAAGACCAGAGCAGATTCTCCCAGCCTTCCCTAACCCTGCCAGGACCAACCTGGGCTTGCTGGAGCCCCAGGCACCTGGGGGCCTGCTGGGGCTGTTTGCTCTGTCCTGCATAACACTCAGCCCAGCCCTGCACTCCACCTCTGTGGCTGCCACCTCATCTTCTACTGGGTCCCCAGGTGGCCACTATCCAGGCCTCTGCTTCTGCACTTTTCCTGTGGTTATTCTCCACCAGAATCCAGATTCCTGAAAAAGTGCTTTTTCTTTTGATGTGAAAATTGTCAAATGTACATAAAAATAGGGGCATATCAAAACCCCCCAGATGTGCAACACCCAGATGAATTCATCTTTTTAAAAAGTACACAGATGTCTTTTCCTAGTTGATTCTCACCACTGTGGTGTCCCGTTATGCTAGAAGGCACTAGAAGAAAGCGGTTTAGACCTTGCCTCCCTCTCTGATCTCATCTTTTGCTTCCTCCTTTCCTTTCTTGTTTATAGTTTTGCCATATGGATTTTTTTGTTTATGGAGTTTTCCAAATATACTCCCATCCCTGGGCCTTTACACTTGCTGTTGGCTCTATGTGGAAGGAAACTTTCTTCTCCATCCTATGGATCACAGGCCCCTCCCTCCTGGCTTAAAGTGTCTTTCCCAGACCAAGGTCTACTCTGATGTATGGCAGGGTCAGTATTTACATTGTAAATAATAGCCAATTTACTTGCGTGTGTAAAGCTTATCTCCTCATCCTGGACATTAGCTCCTCTAGGACAGGGCCCGTGTCCACCACTGTGTGGCTGGCCAGAGTAGGTGCCCTGTAAATGTTTGCTGAGTGAGTGCAAAGGGCTGTGATAGGGACCTGGGGGAGCGGGGACAAAGGCCGTGGGTCACCCTTCCCTCCTCTGTCTCCCACAGCAAATCAGCCGGCATCAGGAGCAGTTCATCCAGATGTTGAATGAGCCCCCCGGGGAGCTGGTGGACATCTCAGACGTGGAGGGCGAGGTGGGCGCCATAGGTGAGGAGGCCCCGCAGATGAACTACATCCAGGTGACACCACAGGAGAAAGAAGCTATAGAGAGGGTAAGAGGCCTGTCCAAGAGGGTTGTGACCTCGTGGGTGGGCAGGGCCCTCACCTCTTGCTTATACCTGCCCGTCTTCCCACAGTTGAAGGCCCTGGGCTTCCCAGAGAGCCTGGTGATCCAGGCCTACTTCGCTTGTGAAAAAAACGAGAACTTGGCTGCCAACTTCCTCCTGAGTCAGAACTTTGATGACGAGTGATGCTGGGAGGCCAGGCTGCCCACCGCTCCCTCCTCCCCACCCTCCCATCCCCTCTCCACAAAAGTTTTATAAAAAAAAAAAATATATATATATATTCATGTTTATTTAAGAAGTGGAAAAAAAAAATCAAAAACTAAAAAAAAGAAACTCCAACCCAACTTCCCACTCTCCTAAAGTGGTCCCTCATTCCCATCTTGGCCTGAAAAGACCTGGGCCAGACAGCTGTCCCCCTCTCCCCATCCCCCACCCCAGCCCAGCCTGCTCTAAGGAGCTGGCAGAACTGGAGGTGACAGATGGGCCCCTCTTGGCCTGTGTCCCAGCTCCCTGCAGCCAGATGGAGAGGCGGCTGCTTGCTTCCCCACCCCCCCGAGAGCCCCCGAGACCTCCCCCGCCCTCTTCCAGGGTGAGGGGAAGCTGGAGCTCCAAACTTTTGATCCTCCATTGGAGTGTCTCACATCTTTCCATCTGGGGTGAATGCTCAAGAGGCCCAAGGACTCCTCTGTGGTCTGGCCTAGGCTTCCATCCTGCATCCCTTTGCTGGCGGGGGGAAGGTCTGGTTTGTCCTGCTTGGGGAAGGGGAAACATCAGAGTTGCTCTGGAGTTTGAGGCTAGTCCCCCACCCCAGAAGAGAACTGTTGTCTCTGATAAAGGTTTTGAAGTGAATAAAGTTTTAAAAGCCAGTCCTGTGGTTCATCCCTACTGGGGCTTCCCACTCCAGCTGGTCTGGGTCTAGGGGCTAGTTGGGCACAGGAGATGGGGGAATGCCATGAAAGGGGCAGAGGGGTCTGTCTGCCTCTATAGATTGTGGCTCCTAGTGTACCCCGCCCCCACCACCAAGCTGTGTTATTCCCAGGCAGTGGGCCCCAGCCTTGGAAGGGCTGCTGCTCTTTCCACCCCCCCATCATCACCACAGTCTGTTTTGGCTACACTTCCCCCCTGGTAATTGGCTAATTACTGGAGATTAATGTTGGTAAACAGAAGCCTTCTTCTCCTCTGCCATCTGCTCCTCCATTATTTCCCCATTGTGCCCCGCCCTCTTTTCCCCCTGAAGCCCGAGTTGGTCAGCATGGTCTTGAGTCCCCTGAGTGAGCAGAGCCAGGGAAGGGTGGGGGATTCCCTGGCTCCAGGTGTTGGAGAAGGAACCAATGTGCCCAGGGAGGGGTGTGATAAGAGAGGACATAGCTCTTCAGGGGTGGGGCAAGTTTTATTGGGAAAGAACCCAGCTCAGGAGTCGGGTGTTTCAGAGTCTGCTGGATCCTGGGCCGCAGCAGCGGCCATTGCAGCAGCTCGTGCCTCCTTCTTCTTTCTTTGTTTCTCCTCCTTGAGGCGCTTGCGATGCTGCTTCTCCAAGTCCTGCAGCAGCTCCTGGAAGCGGGCACTCCTCGGGTCCACGTGGTATCCCAGGCGCTCCTGGGCCTCCGCCTGCAGCCGGGCCCTCCGCTCCTTGTCTGCTTGCGCCTTCTCCCTGCGTGCCTGCTGCTGCCGCCGCCAGTTCTCAATCATCTGTGGCATCTTGGCCATGCACTCTTCAATGAGCTGTTCCCTGCCGGTGAAGGAGGGTGGTTGGTGAGGGCAGCCCCACCCAGCCAGAGCAGTACCCATCCACCCACCTCCCACCCCAAGCCTTTGCCCACATCCTGCCTCTTCCAGCTCCCCTATATTTCAAGATGAAAGATTGGGAAGGCTTATGGTAGTCATTAAAACTGTCAAGAAAAGTCCTTGACAAGTAAAGCAAGAGGCAGGAGAGAGGAACTAGTGTGAAAGTGACAGTGTTAGTCACTCAGTTGTGTCTGACTCTCTGAGACTCCATGGACTATATAGCTGCCAGCTCCTCTGTCCATGGAATTCTCCAGGCAAGAATGCTGGAGTGAGTAACTATTTTCTTCTCCAGGGGATCTTCCCAACCCAGGGATCAAACCCCGGTCTCCTGCATTGCAGATTCTTTACCATCTGAACCACCAAGGAAATAAATATGTATTTAACCTTGAGCAAGCCCCAGTCACTCTAGGAGCAGACCCCAAGTCAACCCAGCATTTCCCTGAGCTGTCTCCTGAGCCATCCAAGTGCCACGTGTTATTCCCATAGCACATTCCTTCATCCTACAGACATCAGTGAGTACCCACTCTATGCCAGGCCCACTTCTAGATACAGGAGTGGAGGCAAGAAATGAATCGGACCTTTCCCTCCAATAGGTGGTAGGTGTGAGTCACTGTTCCATTTTAAGGATTAGCAACATGAAACTGAAAGCCCCATGGTAGGGTCAGCCAGCTGGGATAACTGGGTTTATTTGACATAGGTTCACATCCCAGCTCTGTTCGTTCACTGGGCGACTGGACACGTGACTTCACCCTCCTTGGCCTCAGTTTCCTATCTCTCAAATAAGGGTGATTCCCTCTTCCTCTTAGAGCTGCTGTGAGGACAAGAACAGTAAACACCAGGAACACACTCGCCTGCCTTCGCTGCCCCCTCTCTTCAGTAAGTGGCACAATCAGTATCTTCGCTTTTGCTCCCATTCTTCCCTCTAAGTCCTTCAGACCTGCCTCCCAAGTCCGATCTGTACCCTTGATCCCATGCTCCATTACCTCTCACACCTTCCCCAGCCACACTAATGTCCAGGCTGTTTCTTAAAGCACATACCTACCTCAGGGCGTTTGCACCAGCTGTTCCCTTTACGAAGAACATTCTCCCTAAGATCTTTCCATGGCTACCGCTGATCATTCATCTCTCTCTCAAGTTGCTCAGTCATGTCCGACTCTTTGTGACTCCATGGACTATACAGTCCATGGAATTCTCCAGGCCTGAATATGGGAGTGGGTAGCCTTTCCCTTCTCCAGGGGATCTTCCCAACCCAGGGACCGAACCTAGGTCTCCCGCATTGCAGGTGGATTCTTTACCAGCTGAGCCACAAGGGAAGCCCAACAGGTCTCTGCTTAAACATTTTAAATGTCAAGTTTTCAGAGAAGCCTGAGGCCTACCAGGGCGAAGTCACCCTCAGGCCTGCAGGCTCCACCCAATTTTATCTTCCTAATGACTCTGGGTCACCATTTGAAATTCATTTTGTTCCCCACTATGCCCTCAGCACCCGGGACATGGCCTTGCTCAGAGTAGGCGCTATGTAAAGATTTGTTGACCGATGACTAAATGAACTTAGCCAGAAGCCTTTTCGCATCTAGGTGAGCGTGCACGTAAATACTGCATGCAAACCGCCCGATGGAGTAAGCACTGTTGATGCACAGTTCACCGTCGGCCCGCAGTCCCGCTCCCGCCCGACTGCACGCACGCACCTGGCTTGTCGCTTCTGCTCTTCGGCCAGCTGCTGCACCCGCAGCGATTCCTGCATGACCGCCAGGCTCGGGTACCATTCTCGCTCCTCAGCCTCCAGCTCGAGCAGCTGTTCCCGCGACGGCCACAGAGAACCGGGGTCAACACCGGAGGCGGCGCCATGCCGCGCGAACTGCTTAGCTGCGTAGCGCGGCCCCAGCTGCCAGCGCGGGGTCAGTGGGTCATCCGGGTCGGGCCACCAGGGCTCCCGTGAGCGGCGCGGAGGCGGCGGCGCTCGGTAGCCGCGGGAGCCCGGGCCCAGGGTCGTCACCCACCCGAGCAGGCTGCGAGTCTGCCGCACGGGCGCAGCCATCTTGGCCGTGCGAGGTCCTCGCGAGCAGGCCGGGCTGGCCAAGGCGCTGCCTGCGCGTGAGGTCCGCTGGGGGCCGGGAGGAGGCATTCCCTGGCCGCCCCAGTTCTGCGCAGGGAGAAGAGGGGGTAGTCTTATTTTTTACACATCTTCAAGTATAATTATAAAATTTCCTGTAGCAGTTAATTTATTAAAATCGTATTTAAATTTTTCTTAGTTTTTTGTTCATATTTAAAATTTAATTTTATGTTAAAAATAGCATTTATTTTAAATATTAACATTTAAATGTTTTAAATTTAAACGATCATTTAAATATTTATTTAAAACACTGAAATATTTTCGTTTTAAGTTCAATCTACGTAGTATTTTATATTTTAACTTTTAAATCTATGCAACATATTTAATTTTTTTAAATCCAGGCAAGAATATTGGAGTGGATTGCCATTTCCCCCTCCAGGGGATGGATCTTCCTGACCAGGGATCGAACCAGTGTCTTCTACGTCTCATGCGTTACAGGAGGATTCTTTACCCGCTGAACCAAGGGGAAAGCAATCCCTGGCTATTTTCTAGGGCCATGGGCTTCTGTAGTTGCCGCACGCTGGCTCGGTACTTGTGGCACAGGGATTCAGTTGCCCTTCAGCGTGTGGAATCTTCGGGACCAGGGAACAAACCGTGTCCCATGTCGGCAGACGATTTCTTAATCACAGCACCACTACTGAAGTCCTAAATATTTAAATTTTATATAAATACTTATTTAAACATTGTTCATGGGAGAAGGCAATGGCACCCCACTCCAGTACTGTTGCCCGGAAAATCCCATGGATGGAGGAGTCTGGTAGGCTGCAGTCCATGGGGTCGCACAGAGTAGGACACGACTGAAGCGACTTGGCAGCAAACATTGTTCATAACATTAACTATTCATATTATGCTTTTTCATTTGATTTTAATATATTTATTTAAATTTTAATTTTGAATAATTATTTAAAACTTTCCTTAACATTTATTTAAATGTTTACATTTTGTGGGCCTTCCCTGGTGGCTCAGATGGTAAACAATCTGCCTGCAATGCAGGAGACCTGGGTTTGATCCCTGGGTGGGGAAGATACCCTGGAGAGGAGAATGGCTACCCATTCTAGTATTATTCTTGCCTGGAGAATTCCATGGACAGAGGAGCCTGGTGGGCTACAGTCTATGGAGTTGCAAAGAGTTGGACATGACTGAGGGGCTAACACTAACAATTCTGTCTATAACACTTGAATTTGAATGTCAATATTATTTACGATATTTATATAGAAATTTTACTTTACATCATATTGTAAATAGTTACTATATGCCTTTTAAGTTTTTGTATGTTAAAATGTTTAAAACATTCAATCCTGGTGTAGAAACTAAATACTATTTTTGAAAAAGGATTTCCACCTTAAAAAGGAAGGAAATTCTGACCCATGCTACAGCATGGATGAAATTGAAAGCCATTATAGTGAGTGAAATAAGGCAGTCAGAAAAGGACATAAGTTATATGATTTCACTTACATGAGGTCCCTAAAGGAGTCAGATTCATAGAGTCAGCAAGTCGGAGCTTGCCTGGGAGGGGCAGGGGACTGGGGAATGGGAGTTACTGCTCAATAGGTACAGTGGATATATATTGTATTGAGTATAGGTGCTCAATAGGTATAGAATTTCTGTTTGGGATGATGAGAAAGTTCTGGAGATGGGTGGTGATGGTGGTTTCACGACATTGTGAATGTGCTTAATGCCACTGAGCAGTACACTTGAAAATGGTTACAATGTAAATTTTATGTATATTTTAGTATTTTAAAAAATGCCATTTGCCCAGTGAGCCAGGGAGCCTGGACAAGAATGTTCATAGTTCATATCAGTACTATCTATTTCATACATATTAATCTCAAGCTGAAAACAGTTCGCACCTGAGTCCGTCTGCAGTCGAGTAGATCCCTGAATGTTGATGTTTCAGCCAACAGAATACCACAAGCATTCACAGCTGCTCACTGCCTTGTGGATGATTCTCATCAACATCTTATGCACCAAAGGAAGTGGGACCCAAATGATTCTTTTTCAGAAAGGAATGTTTTTGGTCATGGAAGGGCTTCCCTGGTGGCTCAGTGGTAAAGAATTCACCTGCCAAGGCAGGAGACTCAGGTTCAATCCCTGGGTCAGGAAGCTCCCCGGGAGGAGGAACTGGCAACCCACTCCAGTGTTCTTGCCTGGAGAACCCCATGGACAGAGGGGCCTGGCAGGCTACAGTCCAAGGGCTCTTTTAGTCTGACATGACTTAGCAACTCAACAACAGAAACAAAGTTTACACAAATTGTCCTTTTCATATAAAGTTGAAAAATCTTAGTGTTATTATGGATGCAGTCTTTAAGAGGTAAAAGATAAAGAAAAGCCAAACAGTGACCATTCTGGAAGTCAGGATGGTACACCTCTGGTGGGGATAAGGAGGCAGCTGGGTGGTGGTCATGTGGCAGATGTGGGAGGGGTTTGCTTTGTAGCAGATTACTGAGCTGGGCATTCCCATTCTGTTAGCGTTTCTCTAAGTGGACTGTATTCAGTGTTATTTCTTGATCTAGGCTTTAGTGATGCCTGAGTTATAATTATTCTTTCAGTTGGATATAATTGTATATGTGTGGGTTGCACACTTTCCTGTAGCTTTATTATATTTTGCAATTTAGAAAAATGAAAATACACGCAACAAAAAGGATTTCAGCGAGAAGTCCTACTCCCACCTGTCTCTCATCCTCTGCTTCCTTGGAGCCCCTCCTCCATCACTTGTTCTAGTTTCTTATGTATCCTACCGTTGGTTTATACATTCTTTTTTTGAATTTTTATTGAATTTGTTAACAATATTGCTTCTTTCTGTATTTTTGTTTTTTGGCCCCCAAGGCATGTGGGATCTTAACCCCCTGACTGATGAGGGATCAAACCCACAACGCCTGCATTGGAAGGCAAGGTCTTAACCACTGGACCACCAGGGAGGTCCCTATAGTGTCTTATTTACAGTGCTAATGGATTATTTATTTCACAAGGACAGAAGACCACAGTCATTGTGTCATCACCCAGGTTTAACAAATACTCATGCTTTGGCTCCCTTGCTTCAGGGTGTGTGTGTGTGTGTTTAATTTCTTTAAATAAAACGAGCCCTATTACAAAAGTTTCTAGTGACAGTAAGGCCTCTGCCTACAGATGCCAGTCTTCCCTCCACCCTTTACCCCCTGCACCCATCACCCTACTCAGGACTAACAGTTACTTTGAAATCAGCTTATTCTTCCAAGACCAGTCTTTATGCATTCATTACTTATCTAGAGTGTGAGAACAATATTAATGCATTAATATATTTTAAACAGTTTGCATAAATGGTATCCTGAATATATTAGTTTGCAACTTTTTTCCCTCAGCCTCTTGGTTTCCAGATATCTCCAAGTGGATTCAGTTAGATTTCTACAGTGTAGCTCTGCTTTTCTGGAGAAGGCAATGGCACCCCACTCCAGTACTCTTCTTGCCTGTAAAAACCCCATGGATGGAGGAGCCTGGTAGGCTGCAGTCCATGGGGTCTCTACGAGTTGGACACGACTGAGCGACTTCACTTACACGCATTGGAGAAGGCAATGGCAACCCACTCCAGTGTTCTTGCCTGGAGAATCCCAGGGACAGGGGAGCCTGGTGGGCTGCCATCTATGGAATCGCACAGAGTTGGACACGACTGAAACGACTTAGCAGCAGCAGCAGCAGCTGTGTTTTTCACAGTGTAGGTCACAGGGCCCATTATTGATTCAGGAAGTCAGGGAACTGGGTTCCAACCAGCATTTATCTCTAGGTTTACAGTTAAGGGAAGAATGATTCATAGAAAACTTCTTTTAATTTTTAAAAATTATTTCTTTTTTAAAATGATGTAACACACATAAAACTTACTGTTGTAACTTTTTTTGGCTATGCTGCTTTGCTGCTGCTTGAGGGCTTTCTCTAGTTGTGGCTAGCTGGGGCTGCTCTCTAGCTGTGGTGCTTGGGCTTCTCATTGTGGTGGCTTCTCTTGTTGCAGAGCACCAGTTCTAGGGCATGTGGGCTCAGTAGCTGTAGCACAAGGGCTTGGTTGCCTTACGGCGTGTGGAATCTTCCCAGACTAGGCATTGAACCTGTGTCCCCTGCATTGGCAGGTGGACTCTTAACCATTGGATCATTAAGGAAATTCTCGTAACCATTTTAAGGTCCACTACTATTCAGTGGCATTAAGCACATTCACACTGTTGTACAACCATTACCACCATCCACTTCCAGGAATTTGTCATCTTGTAAAACTGAAACTCTTTCCCCATTAAGCAACTAACTCTCCATTCTCCACTTCCCTCAGCTCCTGGTAATCCCCATTCTAATTTCTGTCTCTGTGAATGTGACTACTCTTGGGACTTCATGTAAGTGGAATCATACGGTATTTGTCCTTTTGTGACTGGCTTATTTCACTGAGCATAATGTCCTCAAGGGTCAGAATTTACTTCTTTTTTAAGGCTGAGTAATATTTCATTGCAGATATTCACCACTGTGTGTTTTTCTGTTTATCCACTGACGGGCATTTGGGCTGCTTCTACCTTTTGGCTATTGTGAATAATGCTCCTGTGGACATGGGTAAAATAGCAGCTATTATTAATGAAAAATACAGAATATTAAAATGTCAGGTTGTATCACATGTACTAACGGTAAGTATTATTTGGTAAAACATTTATTTCTGTCACATATGCATGTATGTATGTATACTGGTGATGCAGTTATCATCAATGGTAACATACCTTCCCGAAACAACTATTTTGTTATGCTTATTGATTGTGTAGATCAGGAGTTTGCCCGGCCCTAGTGGGGATGGTTGTCTCTGTTCCATGCTGTCTGCAGCCCCCAGTGGGAATAACTGAAAGTTGAGTGACTTAACACTTGGCAGCTAGGACCATCAGACAGCATCTTTATTCATTCATGACTTACAGTGGCTTCTGGCTGGATATTCAGCTAAGGTATTGGCTGGAACAGCCACCAGTGATCTCTCTGTTGGTCCCACCAATCACCAACATTATCTAGGTTCAAGGGTAGGGGTCAGAGACCTCTTCACTCAAAGGAGTCTCAGGGTCACATTGTCACAATTGCATACAAAGGATTGTATGTAGAACATGTAGGATAGGATTATATTTTTTCAAGTATTTATTTATTTATAGTATTTGGCTGCATCTGGCCTTCATTGTACCGTGTGGGATATTCATTGTGTCATTCAGCTTTGTCCATTGTGGCACTCAAACTCAGAAGTTGTGGTCCTCAGGCTTAGTTGGTTCATGGCATATGGGATCTTACTGCCCTGACCAGGGATCACATTCCCTGCATTGCAAGGCGGATTCTTAACCACTGGGCTACCAGGGAAGTCCCAGGGCATATTATTGAGGCCTTTTTGGAAACTACAGTCTGCTACCTCTAGTTCATAATATAAAATGTATTTCTTACTGTGTTTAGTGATTTTTTAAAAATTGGAAAAAAAAAAGTCTGCTCAGGAACTTCCCCAGTGGCCCAGTGATTAGGAAGTCCTGTGCTTTCACTGCAGGATGCACAAGTTCAGTCCCTGGCCAGGGAACTAAGAATGCATGCCACAGGGAGAAAATAATCTAAAAAATGAAATAAAGTACCTGTTTGATATTGTCCATAGTATGAATAAACTATCATTATTCTGTCATGCTGTTGTGATGGACATTTGTTTCCAATTTTTCTTGATTGGTGAAATGGTGCTTCAGTAAACTGCCCTTACTGTGTCCCCATGTACACCCCCAAACTTTCTTTGAGGTGCTCAAACAAGTCTGTCCCCAAGGTTTGCTGAGGGACAGATAACCAGCGTGGCTGAAGTCCTGTGAATGAAGTGGATTGAAGGAGGAAGTGTAGTGAATAGTGTTAGGTAGTGGCCAGCCATGCAGGAAATATAAGCCAGGGCAAGAGTTTCTGGTTTTATTCCAAGGACAATGGGGAGCCATGGGAGGTCTCTGAGCAGAGCAGTAATGAATATGACTTATGATTCTCCTCTGGCTTCTGAAGAGAAAAAACATTGATGGAGCAAAATGTAGAGAAGCAGGAAGACCCATTTGGAGGTAGAAGGGGCATTAGGAGGTAGAAGTACCCATTGGGGTACCAGGGTGGCCTCTGACCTGCACTGGCCTCAGGGCATTTGCATTACTTTTCCTGCTGCCAAGCTTAGAACTGTCTCCCAGGATCTATACCTGGTGGACTCTTTTTTTTTTTTTCTTCTGTTTTTTTGGCCATGCCTCGAGGCATGCAGGATCTTAGTTCCCTGATGATTGAACCTGAGTCCCCTGCAGGGGAAGTGTGGTGTCTTAACCACTGGACCACCAGGGAAGTCCCATGGTGTGTGTGTGTTAGTCGCTCAGTCATATCTGACTCTTTGAGACCCCATGGACTGTAGCCCGCCAGCCTCCTTTCTCCATGAAATTCTCCATGCAAGAATACTGGAGTGGGTTGCCATTTCCTTCTCCAGGAAATCTTCCCAACCCAGGGATCAAACCTGGGTCTCCTGCATTGCAGGCAAATACTTTACCATCTGAGCTACTAGGGAAGCCCCCATGGTAGGCTATTCCTTGTCATTCAGGTTTGACTCAGCGGACACCTCCCTGGCTTCTTGGAACTTTGTTCATGCTAAGTCACTTGTATCTGGCTCTCTGATCCCATGGACTGCCTGCCAGGTTCCTGTGTCCATGGAATTTTCCAGGCAAGAATAGTGGAGTGGGTAGCCATTTCCTCCTCCAGGAGATCTTCCCAACCCAAGGATGGAACCCGTGTCTCCTGCATTGGCAGGTGGGTTCTTTACCACTAGCGCTGCCTGGGAAGCCCTTGGAACTTTGAAGACATACAAAATGAAGTCCCTGACCTCAAACACCTTTAAAGAGTCGGTCCCTGACCTCAAACACCTCAGTCTTGTGGGTGAGACATACAAATAATTACAGTGGAGATGAAGCAGGAAGAAAGTGCCTGGAATGGGGCTGATAGGCAGACAGATGTGGATTTCTGAGCTGATTTGCTACCAGACTAGGAAATTTGGGGACCAGGGGCTTCCCAGGTGGTGCTAGTGGTAAAGAATCTATCTGCCAATGCAGGAGATGCAAGAGACACGGGAGTTGATCCCTAGTTTGGGAAGATCCCCTGAAGTAGGAAATGGCAACCCACTCCAGTATCCTTGCCTGGAAAATTCCAAGGACAGAGGAGCCTGGCAGGCTACAGTCCATGGGGTCTCAAAGAGACAGACACGACTGAGCAGACACATGCATGCTGAGTTGTAAGCTGGGAATCCAATGTAGTGATTGATTTGCAGCACAGTCTGGACAAGTGTCTCTAACATGCAGCCAGGAACTTGAACCATGATAAGGAGCAAACTTGCAGATAGAGTAAGTGCAAAAAGCCAGGTGCAGAAGAACCACTTTTGAGAATATTCTTTGCAAGATGGTTTGTGATGGTTAAAAAAATGGATAATGGAGAAAAAAATTGGGGAGTAGGTATGTGCAGTGAAATACTCTTAAGCAGTGAAAATGAAGGAACGTGAAGGGGAGGACAGATGAAGGTTAAAAGGATACATTAAGATACCATATGTATTGTTTTATACAAAACAATCTTTTGTATCTTTTCTGAATGGACGGGTACATAGTAAAACTGTGACTACCAGTCTCCAGGATTAAAATTGGCAAATTCAAGGTTTAAGGACAAGTATAAAGCCAGTTTCTCTCATATTTGTAACCTTTTATTTCTCAATTGGGGTAATGAGTTGTTGTTCAGTCACTAAGTCACTGTTTGTGACTCCATGAACTGCAGCATGCCAGCTTTCCCTGTCCTTCACTATCTCCTGGAGTTTGCTCAAATTCATGTTCATTGAGTTGGTGATGCCATCCAACCATCTTATCCTCTGTCTCCCCCTTCTCCTCCTGCCTTCAACCTTCCCCAACATCAGGATCTTTTCCAATAAGTGAGCTCTTCAAAACAGGTGGCCAAAGTATTGGAGCTTCAGCTTCAGCATCAGTCCTGAATATTCAGGGTTGATTTCCTTTAGGACTGACTGGTTTGATCTGCTTTCTGTCCAAGGGACTCTCAAGAGTCTTCCCCAGCACCACAGTTTGCAAGCATCAATTCTTTGGTGCTCAGTCTTCTTTACGGTCCAGCTCACATCCATCCATGACTACTGGAGAAACCATAGCCCAGACTACACGGATCTTTGTCAGCAAGGTGATGTGTCTGCTTTTTAATATGCTGTCTAGGTTTGTCATAGCTTTTCTTCCAAGAAGCAAGTGTTTTTAATTTTGTGGCTGTAGTCACCATCTGCAGTGCTTTTGGAGCCCAAGAAAATAAAATCTGTCATTGTTTCCACTTTTCCCCCATCTATTTGCAATGAAGTGATGGGACTGAATGCCATGATCTTAGTTTTTTGAATGTTGAGTTTTAAGCCAGCTTTTTCACTCTTCTCTTTCACCCTCATCAAGAGGCTCTTTAGTTCCTCTTCAGTTTCTGCCACTAGGGTGTCATCTGCATATCTGAGGTTATTGATACTTCTCCCAACAATCTTGATTCCAGGTTGTGAGTCATCCAGCCCGGCATTTTGCATTTTGCATGATGTACTCTGCATATAAGTTAAATAAGCAGGGTGACAATATACAGCCTTGACATATTCCTTTCCCGATTTTGAGCTAGTCAGTTGTTCCATGTAAGGTTCTGACTGTTGCTTCTTGACCTGCATACAGATTTCTCAGGAGACAGGTAAGGTCGTCTGGTATTCCCATCTCTTTAAGAATTTTCCAGTTTTGTTGTGATCCACACAGTCAAAGGTTAGTGTAGTGAATGAGGCAGAAATAGATTTTTAAAGAAAATTCCCTAGCTTTTTCTATGATCCAACGAATGAGTACAGGGTAATGAGTACAGTGGTGTTGTATTTTTATCTTTCTCTCCCCTCCCCCCATATATAATGTATTTACTTGACTATGCTGGATCTTCCTTGAGGCATGAGGGATTTTTCAGTAGCGGCTGCTGGGATTTAGTTCCCTGATCAGGGATCGAACTCAGCCCCCCTGTACTGGAAACTAGGAGTCTTAGCCACTGGACCACCAATTGTTGTTGTTTAGTCGATAAGTCACGTCTGACTCTTTGTGACCCCGTGGACTGTAACCCAGCAAGGCACCTCTGTCCATGGGATTTCCCAGGCAAGAGTACTGGAGTAGGTGGCCATTTCCTTCTCCAGGGGATTTTCCCAACCCAGGGCCTGAGCCGAAGTCTCCTGCATTGACAGGTAGGTTGTTTACCGCGGAGCCACTAGGGAAACCCCTGGACTACCAGGGGCATCCCTATATATTCTATTTGTATATACCTATATTATATGCATATTACCATATATTTATCTATATCTATAATGTGTTTTATCTATTTTTATCTATACTTGTTTGAATGCCCAAAATATCAATACTTCACTTAAAAAACAAGGGGGCAGGACTACCTGGCTGTCCAGTGGTTAAGACTCTGAGCTTCCACTGCAGGGACACGGGGTCAATCCCTGGCTGGGGAGCTGAGATTACTCATGGGGCACTGTGCAACCAGGAAAAAAAAAAGCAAAGCAAAACAAAAACACAGGGGGCAGAACAAAGGTATTCATTGTTTTCGGGTATGTATTTCTCTATCTTTGTCTTTGCATTTTTTTGTATTGAATTTTTAAACTCTAAAATGAAGCCCCCCATCTCATCATGCCTATTTACATGCCCCTCCCCAACAGGAAAATCCTGCTGCTCTTTTCACTGTGCAAATATCTGTAAATTAATGTCCTTCCCCAAAAGGTCAGCACCTTGTGAAATTTTCTTAACTTCATTTTTTTTTTTTAATGCTCTTTCCATGTTGAAACTTTGAAGAGTGTTGCAGCCCTGTATAGCTGTGTGGGATTATGGGATTATGCCTGGTGAGTCTACTGCTGCTGCTAAATTGCTTCAGTCGTGTCCGACTCTGTGTGACCACATAGATGGCCTCCTACCAGGCTCCTCTGTCCCTGGGATTCTCCAGGCAAGAACACTGGAGTGGGTTGCCATTTCCTTCTCCAATGCATGAAAGTGAAAAGTGAAAGTAAAGTCTCTCAGTCGCGTCCGACTCTTAGCAACCTCATGGACTGCAGCCTACCAGGCTCCTCTGTCCATGGGATTTTCCAGGCAAGAGTTCTGGAGTGGGGTGCCATCGCCTTTTTCTGGCCTGGTGAGTCTAGAGAATAGTAAAGAGGTCCGGAGTGCCGTAAACAATCCACCTGCACTGCAGCAGACTCCAGAGACAAGATTCTGTTCCTAGGTCGGGAAGATCCCCTGGAGGAGGGCATGGCAACCCACTCCAGTATCCTTGCCTGGAGAGTCCCATGGACAAAAGAGCCTGGCAGGTTGCAAAGAGGAGTCCATGGGGTTGCAAAGAGTCAGACATGATTGAGCGACTGAGCACAGCACCGCGTGACTGGAGGCAGTGAGGAAACGGGGGAGAGAGTGTGGAGAGATGAGTGTGGGGGATGGGGTGAGGGTAGGGGATGGGGGGTGGGGAGGGGGGTTGCGGGTGTGTGGGGAGGTGATGGGAGCAGATAGGGCGAGGTCTGGAGGGCTGCAGGGAGAATTCTTTGCTGTTCCTGAGTGAGATGGGATCCCTGAACGCGGAGGAGCAGAGGAAGGGCGTGCCCCGCCTCAAGTCC
This sequence comes from Bos mutus, assembly GCF_027580195.1. Classification (NCBI taxonomy): domain Eukaryota; kingdom Metazoa; phylum Chordata; class Mammalia; order Artiodactyla; family Bovidae; genus Bos; species Bos mutus. Next base: position 52,628,634 of record NC_091623.1, on the reverse strand, counting down.
TCACAGGCACTCTCTGGGGGCTGCACGGGGAACAGATTTTGGGGAGGAAGGAGGCAGGAGCTGGGGTCCCAGGGCGGAGGGGGCTCAAGTTCAGGTGGGAGATGATGGAGACCATGTCCAGGTGCGGGACAGAGGAGGCAGTGAGAAGTGGGCGAATTCTGGACATATTCTGAAGTGGATGGGACCTGCCGTCATACCAAACTGGGGAAGGGGTGGAGTCAGAGAGAGGTTAAAGATGCTCCCAAGTTTGGAGCCTTAGTATCTGGCAGGTTGGAGCTGCCATCAGCTCGGTCTAGAGGACAGCGGAAGGGAAGATCGCAGAGGGGGGCACGTTCAGGGAATCGGATGTAGAAGGGTGAGTGGGAGGTACCCGTGCACCTTCACGTGGGGAGCTATGAGGCTGGTGTCCATTGCACGGACGGCATACAATGCCGAGAGTTACCGCCAGAGGGCAAGCGCACCCCATCACAGTCGCGGGGAGGCGCGGGGAGGACCGGCTCGGCCGCTTCCCATAGCCCCCTGGCTGCAACTCCTCACCTGGGTGCGAGACGGGGACCTCGCAGATGCCAGGGCCAGGCGACCCCGAGGTCCCAAAGACTAACACGACGCGGCCGACCGTTTATCTGCCTCGAGCACTCCAACCACCATTCCCCACTGTGCCGTTCCCACCTAGCGTCTCTGCAAAAATCCACCTCCACAGGGGGACCTTCCCTGGCCACCCTGGGGGCCCCGACCCCTCGAAGGCACATTCCATTTTAGTCTCTTCCTAACAGTTAAGGGTCTTCCCTTGGGGCTCAGCTGGTAAAATCCGCCTGCAATGTGGGAGACCTGGGTTCGATCCCTGGGTTGGGAAGATCCCCTGGAGAAGGGAACAGCTACCCACTCCAGTATTTTGGCCTGGAGAATTCCATGGACTGTTACAGTCATTCAGGACTGAGCAACTTTCACTTTCAACAGTTAAGACTCTGAAATCATCTTATAAATTATCTTATAAATCATTTTATAAATCATCTTATAAATTATCCTGTGTTGCCTGTTTTCTGCAGTTCAATTTAAAGTCTGTGCCAGGAACTTCCCTGGTGGTCCAGTGATTAAGTTTCTGAGCTCCCAGTGCAGAGGGCCTGAGTTTGATCCCTTGTCAGGGAACTAGATCCCAAATGCTGCAACTAGAACCTGGTGCAGCCAAATAAATAAATGTTAAAAAAAAAAAAAAAAAAAAAGCCTGTGCCAGTGAAGACCCATTTTCTGTGGTGTCCATCTGTAACCCCAGGGCCTAGAATCATTCCTGGCTTCTAATTTGTGCTAAAGGGAAAAAAAAAAAAAAAACGAACCAACAACGCGTTCATCATAGCTTACTCATAGTGCTACCGTGTACCAACCTCTGCTTGAAGCTCCTTACATAAATTATCTCCTGCCTTCAGAACAAGCCTGCTAAGTAGAGATTGACTTTTTCTTTTGTCTTGTGTTTTGGCCACACCACCCAGCTTGCAAGATCTTAGTTCCCCAAAAAGGATTTGAACCCCTGCCATGGTAGTGAGAACACAAGAGTCCTAACCTCTGGACTTCCAGGGAATTCCCCCAGGTAGGGACTGTTGTTATCCCCATATTACAGAAGAGGAAACTGAGGCCCAGAGAGATTCAGGGACTTGAGATTGCACAGTCAGAAGTTTCAATGTCAAGAGTGAAGTCCAAGTTCTTCCTTGGTGGCTCAGTGGTAAAGAATCTGCCGATGTAGGAGACACGGGTTTGGTCCCTGATCTTGGAAGATCCCACATGTCTCAGAGCAACTAAGCCCATGTGCCACCACTACTGAGCCTGTGCTCCAGAGCCCATGCTCCGCAACAAGAGAAGCCACGGTGATGAGAAGCCTGTGCACCGCAACTAGAGCCACCCCTGCTCCCCACAGCTAGAGAAAAGCCTGCACAGCAACAAAGACCCAGCACAGCCAAAAATAAATTTTTTTTAAGTTAAAAAAACTAAAAAGCTTAAAAAAAACCAACACAGTGGTACTACCAAGAGTGTGTTCCATGGTCTAGCTCAGCACAGGTAGGAGATAGCAAACCACTTTACTGGTCATCCGTCTGCTTAGATTCAGTACATTGTCTCTTTTTTTTTCTTTTTATTTATTAAAAAAATTTTTTTAACACCTAAAACATTTTGTCTTGGGGTACAGCCAATTAACAATGTTAGGCACGTTGTGTTTGGTACAGTGTTTGATAGAATATCACTGACCAGAAAACATGGATGTCACATCTCTAGAAAGAAAACCTGTAGTTGTTCAGTTCCCAATATGTACCTTAGTTTTTTGTTTGTTTTTATTTTTCAAGTAAAACTAAGAATCTCGACCAACTTTTCACTCGGCTGTTCTGGTTTTAAAGGATGAGCTACAGCTGTGTGTTTTTCTATACCAACATAGCACTTATTAAATGCTTTTGTACCATGAGTAAAATTTGAGGTGTTTTGCAAAAAAAGAAGTGAAGCCCAAGAAGCCCAACTGCAAAGTCTGAGTTTGCTAAAGGATGAATGGGGCCCCAATGGTAAAAGGGCCCCTTAGGGAGTTCAGCATTGTGTCTTGAACCCCTGTTTCTACACCGACCCTTCTTGGTCTGCACAGCCTACACACTCACAGCCCAGTCCCCAGATACCCTGCCAGGCTAGGGGGAGGCGTGAGAACCCAGCAGGTAGGGGTTTTACTCTTCTCCCCATTGTAGGTTTGTAGAGGTGCCTCCCAGGCTGCCCAGCTCAGGGGCAAATTATTCAAAGTGGATCTGGAAGGAGTCTCCTGGTGGTTTGGTGGTTAGGACTTGGTGCTTTCACTGCTGTGCCTGTTTGATCCCTGCAGATCAAACTCAGGTTTGATCACAGATCCTTGCACAGATCCTGCAAGCCTTGAAAAACAGCCAGAAAAAGGAAAAAGTGGATCTGGAGACCCCAGATTCCAATTACCAGACAGCAGGGATGGCTGCCTAAGGCCCTGAACCCGGTCCCAGACTGACCAACAGACAGATAGACCCATGATCCTCAGCCAGCTCAGCGGGGCCTGGCTGCCCATAAGTTTGGGGAAGCCTGGACCCCAAGATCTTCCAGCTCAGTCCAGGGCTGCTGCCAATCAGACCGGGTCTCTGGGTCAAGGGGCCTCAGCCTTCCCAGTGCCCCCCTTTGCCCTTGGCAGCCAGAAGACCTTCTTGGACTGCACCTAACTGGGTAACTAGGGATAGGCAGGCTGCAGCATGGGCAGGATGTGGATGCCACTGTGTCTTCTCCACTGGATCCACGGGAAGTGGCCTCAGAGCTATGCAAGGCTTGGCCCCTCACGCAAGGAAGTATACAGGTAGGAGGAGGAGAGGGCTGGGTCTCAGTCCTGATAGAGCACAGCCTGTGGCACCAGACAGATTAGGGTCAGCCTTGCATGCTTCAGCTGAATGTCTCTAATCTTTAGTTTTCTCTCCCACCCAGGCCAGTGCAATTGCCACCATCTTGGCCCCAGCTTCTGCTTATGGCCAGCCTGTCCCCTGAGTCTGTTTTTCCATCTCGTGGCCAGAGGGCATGAAGGATTTTTTTAGTTGTGGCATGTGGGGTCTAGTTCTCTGACCAGGGATCAATCCCAGGCCCCCCTGCATTGGCAGCATGGAGTCTTAGCCACTGAACCATCACGGAAGTCCTGCCTTAATCACTTCTGTAGCCCGATCCCTGCTCTAGCACAGCAGAGCCAGGCACACAATGTTTGTTGAAGAAATGAGTAAGTAATAGTAGTACTTGCCTTCTAAGGGCTATTGCACAGCCTGAACGAGAGGGGGACAGGGAGCACTGTCATCTGCATTCAGTTGGTGCTCCATAAAGATTCTGGTAATTCCTACCAAGTGTCGTTTATGGTCCAAGCTTTGAAGCTAGGCATACTTCAGCTTAACTTCTGCCTTAGCTGCTGATTTCTGTGTGACCCGGAGCAAGTGGCTTCCCTTTGTGCCTCAATTCCCACCTTTGCAAAAGACAGTTAATGATAATTGAGAACTGAGACTTCCTTGGTGGTCCAGTGGCTAGGACTCTGCACTCCCAGTGCAGAGGGCCCAGGTTTGATCCCTGGTCAGGGAACTAGATCCCACATACCACAACTAAGAGTTTGTGGGCTGCAACTAAAAAAAGATCCTACATTCCGCAGTGAAGATCTGGCCCAGCCAAATAAATAAATATTTAAAAAAAGATAGTTGAGAACTCATGCAAACTGTCTGGAACCATGCCTGGTGGTGGTTTAGTCGTTAAGTGATGCCCAACTCTTGCAACCCTACGGACTGTATGTAGCCTGCCAGGCTTCTGTCTAGGCAATGGGATTTTCCAGGCAAGAATACTGGAGTGGGTTGCCATTTCCTTCTTTAGTTTGGGGGGACCATGCCTACCAGCGTGTCAGTTCCCAAGACCCTTTGGCTTGCTATCCATTCAGCAAAACTTCACTGAATCCAGGCAACTCAGTGGTGATCCCCCAGCTCTGGACCAGCCACCTCCATTGTCCCATCTGGCACCCAGTGGAGGGGACTCTTGGCCTGGGATCCAGCTGTGTACCCTCTTCCAGAGCTGCTGCTCTCCCAGGGGGCACACAAGGATGCTCTAAGGGATAGCAGGCCCCTCAGCAGCTGTATAGATTCAGGCAAGCAAGGGACTTCTTTGAGCCTCAGTGTCCTCATCTGTAAACAGGGATAATAATGCTTCCAGCCTCGCAGCATGGTGGGAAGGAGTGAGTTCCTTGAAGGTGAGTAGCATGGGCTGGGCAGAGTGTTAGGGTTTGGTGTTCGATTTTGTTACGATGCACTGCCTGGGGCTATAGATGTAAACAAGAGGGAGAGACTCCCTGTCTTCAGGGAGTAGATATGCTGGGAGAGAGAGGAACATTAGCAATCCCCTAAAGAGACATAATAATAAATCTTTAGGAAAGAGATTAGAGTGCTGAGAGAGAGACCACCAGGAGGGTGAATTTGTCTTGGATGTGCTTCTGAGGGGGGAAGGGTGGGTTGCAATGAGCTCTGGGAGGATGGATGGGAGAGAGATCCAGGTGGAGGGCATGGTAGAGGCAATGGTTTGGAGGCAGGCCTAAGTTTGGTGTGGGGTTGCCAGGTGGTGCTTGTAAAGAATCTGCCTGCCAAGATGTAAGAGTCGGGTTTGGTCCCTGGGTTGGGAAGGTCCCCTGGAGGAGGGCATGGCAACCCATTCCAGTATTCTTGCCTGGAGAATCCTATGAACAGAGAAACCCGGTGGGCTGCAGTCCGTAGGGCCACAAATAGTTGGACATGACTGAAGCAACGTAGCACGCACACATGCACAAGTTAGGTGCACTGAAAGAACAGCAAGGAACAGAACTACCGTGCAATCCAGCGGTCCCACACCTGGGGCTAGACCCAAACCAAACTGTAATTCAAAAAGATAGGTGCACCCCTATGCCCATAGCAGCACCATTCACAATAGCCAAGACCTGGAAACAGCCTAAGTGTCCATCAACAGATAAGCGGATAAAGAAGATGTGGTACATCTATACAATGGAGTATTGCTCAGCTGTAAAAAGGAATGAAATAACGCAATTGGCAGCAACATGGATGCAGCTAGAGATTATCATTCTAAGTGAGTGAAGTCAGAAAGAGAAAGCGTGGAATCTAAAATACAGCACAAATGAACCTACCTACAAAACAGAAACAGAGTCACAGGCACAGAGAACCAAACTGGGCTGCCAGTGGGGAAAGGGGTTGGGGAGGGGCAGAGTGGGAGTTTGGGATTACTAGATGCAAACTATTACATTTAGAATGGATAGACAACAAGGTCCTACTGTAGAGCACAGGGAACTGTATCCAATCTCCTGGGATAAACCATAATAGAAAAGAACATTAAAAAGAGTGTATATATATATGTATAACTGAGTCACTTTGCTGTACAGCAGAAATTAGCACAACACTGTAAATCAACTCTACTGCAATGAGGGGCTTCCCGGGTGGCACCAGTGCTTAAGAACCTGCCTGCAACACAGGAGACAGAGAGACTTGGGTTTGATCTCTGGGTCAGGAAGATCTCCTGGAGGACTGCGTGGCAACCCACTCCAGTATTCTTGCCTGGAGAATCCCATGAACAAAGGAGCCTGGCAGGCTACAGTCTGTGGGGCTGCAAACAGTCAGACACAACTGAAGGGACTGAGCACACACATACACATACTTCAGTTAAAATAACAGAAAAGAGGGGATTCCCTGGTGGTCCAGTGGCTGAGACTCTGTGCTCCCAGTGCAGGGGCCCCAGGTTTGATCCCTGGTCAGGGGACTGCTGCTGCTGCTGCTAAGTCGCTTCAGTCGTGTCCGACTGTGCGACCCCATAGACGGCAGCCCACCAGGCTCCCCCATCCCTGGGATTCTCCAGGCAAGAACACTGGAGTGGGTTGCCGTTTCCTCCTCCAATGCATGAAGGTGAAAAGTGAAAAGTGAAAATGAAGTCGCTCAGTCGTGTCCAACTCTGTGCGACCCCATAGACAGCAGCCCACCAGGCTCCTCCGTCCATGGGATTTTCCAGGCAAGAGTACTGGAGTGGGGTGCCATTGCCTTCTCCAGTCAGGGGACTAGATCCTGTTAATACATGCCTGTTAATACATAACAATGAGATCCACATGCTGCAACTAAGATCTGGTGCAGCCAAATAAATAAATATTAAAAAAAAAAAAAAAAAAAAGAACAGTGAGGAGGCCAGGGTGGCTGGGGCAGAGAGAGCAGGGAAGGGTTGCAGAAATATAGAGGTGGGCAGAGGGGATGGTGGGGTGCAAGGTTTAAGCAGAGAAGGACCATGTTCTGGAAGCAAGTTCTGGATCCACTCAGTTGGAAGGGCTCACAGGAAGAACTAGCATTTTTTTAGTACGGACTATGTACCAGGCAGTGAGCTAAGGGTTTTCTGTTTAATCCACCCCGCCTACCCAAGGATCCTGGAATACCACCCTTCCCATTGTCCCTCACCCCAGAGGTGGCAGCAGCTTCCTACAAGTGCCAGTCCTCAGGCCACCTCATCGTCTCCTGCTTTCGAAAAGCAGCCCTGGTCTGCGTTAATTCTCTGTTTTGAAAGGCCTAGAGCAGTTTTCTTTTTTTTTTTCCCCTGGTTGAACATTGATGATTTTGCAGGTGAGGAAACTGCAGCCCAGAGAGGCTGAGTAAGTTGCCCCAACTCACACAGCCAGCAGATGCCAGAGTCAGTATTGAACCCAGGCAAGGTAGGATGGAGTCCCTGGCTCCAGACTCCACTGCTCGCTCTCTCCTAAAATTTTATCTATTTGTTTATTATTTAACTTTGGCTATACTGGGTCTTCATTGCTATGCGAGGGCTTTCTCTAGCTGCAGTGAGTGAAGGCTATTCTCTAGTTGTGGTGCGTGGCTTCTCATCACCGTGACTTCTCTTGTTGCAGGGCACGGGCTCTAGGCTGTGGGGTTTTAGTAGTTGCGGCACTCGGGGTCAGTAGTTTTGGCATGTGGGCTTAGTTGCCCCTCAGCCTGTGAGATCTTCCCAGACCAGGGAGCAAAGCTGTGTCCCCTGCATTGGCAGGCAGATCCTTAACCACTGGACCACCAGGGAAGTCCAGACTCCACTGCTCTTGACTCATCTCTCTGCTCCCAGCCCCCGGTGCTCTCTGAGCTGGGCTGCATGGCTGTCCACCTTCGAAATCACCTCTGTTTGGCTAATGTTGCTCCTTCTACATCTCTGCCTTGGAATCTGCCCTGCTTCTTCTCTCCAACAGCTGTGTGCTGCTCGCAAGCACTTTGCACCTGTGGTTCTCTGGTGTTGAGTCGGTAGCCCATCCTCCAGTCAGCAGGGGTGTTGTGCGTGTGTGCTAAGTTGCATCAGTCGTGTCCAACTCTCTGCAGCTCCATGGACTGTAGTCTGCCAGGCTCCTCTGTCCATGGGATTTCCCAGGCAAGAATACTGCAGTGGGTTGCCATTTCTTCCTCCAGGGGATCTTCCCGACATAGGGATTGAACTCTAGTCTCTTATGTCTCTTGCATTGGCAGGCAGGTTCTTTATTACTAGCGACATCTGGGATGAGAAGTGTCAGTGCAGCCCAAAGGCATGAGCTGAGCATCACAGATAGACACACGGATGCACGCACCTTGGAGAGATGCAGGAAGACAGGCTGAGAGAGGCGCTGACCTGGACCATGCACACTGGGTCCAGCAACCAGGGATGCAGGGACAGCCAGTCGGATGTCCAGAGTCCTCCCTGCTCTTGGGGACGCCAGGCCCAGCCCCAGCTGTGGGGGTCAAAGCACACAATTATTGAGCATTTACTGTTTGCCAGGCCCTGCTCTTAAGTATTTGATAGGCACTAACTCGTGGCTCAGATGATAAAGAATCTGCCTGTAATGCAGGAGACCTGGGTCCGATCCTTGGGTCGGGAAGATCCCCTGGAGAAGGGAATGGCTACTCACTCCAGTATTCTTGCCTGGAGAATTCTATGAACAGAGAAGGCTGGCGGGCTACAGTACATGGAGTCGCAAAGAGTTGGACACGACTGAGCAGCTAACGTTTTCACTACTTTCACAACTCATGTCATCCTCAGAGTAGCCCCATGATATAGAGGTCAGTAGCATCCTTTCATTTCTTTTTTTTTACTTTTTGGCTATTCCACTCAGCATGTGGGACATTAGTTCTCTGACCAGGTATTGAACTCACCCTCCCTGCAGTGGAAATGCCGTGTCTTAACTGCTGGACCACCAGAGAAGTCCCAGTAGCATCCCATTTTATGGAAAAGGAAACTGAGGCCCCAAGAGACAAAATCACTTCCTCAGAGTCACACAGCAGTATGTGGCAGAGGCAGCATTCAAACCCAAGGCCTGGTGGTTCCTGTTTTAAACCACTGAGCTGGACCTCCTCTCATAGAATGAGTCAAAGATACTTCCAGCTGCAGGGAGGACAGATGGCCTAGCCCAGACTGGGAGGCACAGTGCTGACCTGGTCCTAGGGTTCCCGAGAAACCAAGGCCAGGAGACAGATGGAGCTGCTGGGAGAAACCTGGGCTTCCTGAGTCAGAGACAGGACCCATCTGCCCCCAGCTGCCCCTCCTGTCATCCCCACCCCCAACCCCGAGTCTCCATGCAGCTTCATGCTCAGTGTGGCATCTACAGGAACTCCATAAAGCTTGATCAAATCTAGTTGTGTGTGTGTATATACATGTGTGGGGGCTTCCCTGGTAGCTTAGTGGTGAAGAATCCGCCTGCCAATGCAGGGAATGCGGGTTTAATCCCTGAGGGGGAAAGATTCCCCTGGAGAAGGAAACGGCAACACACTCTAATATTATTGCCTGGAAAATCCCATGGACAGAGGAGCCTGGTGGGTTACAGTCTATGGGGTTGCAAAAGAGTTGGACGTGACTTAGCAATTAAACACACACATGTGTGTGTGTAGATCTGTGTAAATATTTGTGTGTATAGATGTGTGTAGATGGTGTGTGTACATGTGTGTAGATGTGTGTAGATATTTGTGTGTACATGTGTGTAGTGTGTGTAGATGTATGTGTGTAGATATATGTGTATAGATGTATGTTTGTGTGTAGATGGTATGTGTGTGTAGATATGCGTGCATGTGTGTTTGTGTGTATCCCTCCAGTCAGGTTTCCTGGGAATGGGTGGCCCCGGACTAGAGCGTGGGCATCTGGGGTGCCCTTTCCTCAGCTGGGCGCAGGCTCTGCAGTGGATGAGGGCAGCCCGGCTTTGGGCGGCTGGAACCAGGGCCCTAGCAGATGGATCCGTCTGGCACAGACGCAGGGACATGTGGCGCTGTCGGGGTTCCCTCCAAATGCCCCCTGGAGCGCGGGGTGGGGGGCTGGCCAGGCCCCTCTCAGCCCTCTTCCTGCCTCAGGAAGGAAGGCCCCAGGTGAGGGGAGCAGGAGGAGGGGACCTGAGGAAACAGATGGGCCTGCGGGGCGTGGGAGCCTGTGACCTCTGACCCCACAGGCCTGCACAGGGGGGTGGGAACAGGCCAGGCGGGCAGCTCCCAAGGCCCTGCTCCAAGGGCCCTGAGTGGGGGAGGGTCACCCGAGGCCCACAGAGAGGGGCATGCTCTCCCTCCTCCCTCCAGGGTTCTGTGCCAACCCCAAGCAGGGTCCGAGTGGGCAGCTTGGCCCTGGCACTGTGAGCACCCCTCTATCTGGCAGGCACGAGGTGGCTGTTTCCCCCTCCCTGCCCTGCTTCAGCTGTGCCCACCTCCTGCCAGCCGGGGAGCCAGCTGGGAACCTTGGTGCCAGGGGGGGCCCCTGGAGTCCCTGCCCCCTCCTGGGCAATGCCAGCCGGCCCCCACCCCCACCCCCCAGGCCCAGTAATGGGTGGGTAATGAGTGCTGGGGGAGCGGGGAGGGGCGGGGGATGCAGGTGCCACAGGCGCTGGCACGGGGGCCGATAATCAGGTTTGCCAACGCCATCTGTCACCGCGCGAGCATCTGGGGCTCAAGGTGACCCTGTCACCCTCAGTTACAATTATGAGTTTGGCATCTGTATTAAAGCCCGCCAGCCGGCCAGGCAGGGGAGGGCTGGGGTGGGCACGGGGGTGCACGGTGAGCCCTGTCCCGGGGGTCCCGTTCCCAGGGGCTGCATGGCTGCCAAGGCACGGGCTTCTCTGTGCCTGGGAGAGTTCATGTGTGTGTGTGTGTGTGTGTGCATGCCAGCCTCCACAATTCTGTGAGTGTATCTGTGTGCAGGGCTGGGAGTCCTGGCTTTTTGTGTGTCTCTGGGTGTGGTGGTTGTGTGTCTGAGCTTAGGAGGTTGGCCAGGGCTGGGGGGCAGCGCTAAGATCATGTAGGTACACAGATGGGTGTGTGTTCAGGTGCTGGGAGGAGTGTATGGCAGTTCTGGGTGTCTCTGGATGATGGTGTGTGTCAGGGTGAATGTGTGATGTAATGTGTGTGATGGTGTGTGTGATGGTGTATGTGTGTGTGTGTGGTTGTGCATGTGTAGCTGAGGGTGTGTGGCGCTGTACACCTGATGGTCAGAGGCTGTATGTCTGGGCATGTGGGTCTGTGTAGAAGATCCTATTGAAGTGGTGTGTGTGCATGTTTGAAAATGAGCAGGGGCGGCAGCTGGGAGAGGCTCTCTGTGTGGCCGGCGCAGGGCTCCTCTCCTGCCCCTTCAGTGTGTTCCTTTCCTCAAAGCCCCTGCTGCCAAAGCTCTAATGTGGGGGATTGAAGAAGGCAGGGAGCTGGCTCCGAGGGACACCCTCTGTTCTTGGATCCGGATTCTGGGTCCTCGATTATTCTTTCTTTTTGTTTGTTTTTGGTGGATTATGTGATTTTAGTTCCCCAACCAGGGATTGAACCCAGGGCTCTGGCAGGGAGATCACCACATCCTAACCACTGGTCTGCCAGGTAATTTCCCACTGGGCCCTTGATTCTAGATTCTGGAGGACAGGATCTAGATTTTTGGATTCTAGATTGTGGACACTTGTGCCTGGACTTTTATTTTTTAATTTTAAAAGTGATTTTATTTATGTATTATTTTTAGCTGTGCTGAGTCTTCGTTGCTGCACAGGCTTTTCTCTAGTTGCGGAGAGTGGAGCTACCCTCTAGCTGCGGTTTGCAGGCTTCTCACAGAAGTGGCTTCTCTTGTTGTGGAGCATGGGCTCGAGGGCATGTGGCCTCAGTAGTTGTAGCTCCTGGGCTCCAGAGCCCAGGCTCAGTAGTTGTGGCACACGCGTGTAGTTGCCCTGTGGTATAGGGGATCTTCCCGGATCAGGGATCAAACCTGTGTCTCCTGCACTGGCAGGCGGATTCTTTACCACTGAGCCACCAGGGAAGTCCCATGGACCTGGACTTTAGATTCTGGGTCCTGAGTTCTTGGATCTGGATTCTAGATCTTGGTATCTGGGAATCTAGATTCAGGTTTGATTCTGAGATCTGGTTTTGAATTCCGGAGTTTGGATTCCAGGCTATGAATTCTGGATCTGAGTTCTTGCTTCTGGAGCCTGATTTCCCATCTCTGAGTTCTGTGTGATGAGTCTGGCCTGTCCTCTCTGCCCTTCTATTCGGACAGGGCCAGTGGGCTCCCTTTACTCCACACCACCTCCCACCCCAACCTGATGGGTGCAGAGAATATACATGGCCACCAGGGGACACCCTTGGCTCAGACTTGGGCCAAGCTGACCCAGACAGAGGAGTTAGGGGACCACCCTGGCCCAGATGGACCCAGCCCTTGGGGGTGTACAGGGACAGGCTTCACCTCCTTCCCCACCCCTCTCAATCTCACCTGGTGACTGATGTCTCTCAAGCATGGAGATCTGGACCCAGCATTCCCACTGCTGGCAGTCTGGACCAGGGGACAGGGCACCCAGTCCATGGGTCAGATTGAGAAGAGATGTGTGCCTTGAGAAGGCCTGTGTGTGTCTGTGAAGGCGTCAATGAGTGCATATGTGAGGGTGCACTGTGTGTCTGGTGTGGGCGCACCCCAGACAGTGATCCCGTGGCATGTGAGCCTGTGTGGTGGTGTGGTCATGTGTTACTGAGACTGGCAGGGTCCTCATATGATGTACATTGATGGGGCTACATCTGTAACTCTGAGGGTCACTCTGGCGGTGTGGGGGTACTATCCCATGTCATATGGGTGTGTCTGGCTGGGACCATGATTGAGTCACTGGGAGTCTGTGTGTATATCTGTGGGTGTCACCGTGCCCATGAGGGTGTCTCGGGGTGTCTGGGGCAGTGTCCCTGACTTGGTCCCTGTGGCAATGATGTCTTCTCAGTTGGAGTGTGAAGACATGTAGAACAGAGGTGTGCCTTCTGAGAGGGTCTGACCAGGGAAGGCCTGTGGTCCAAAGGGGAGTGGAGAGGGGACCCAGGTGGGTGGGACCAGACACACTCAAAGTATTTCCTTCATTCCTTCCCTATCTCTGACCCTTGTCCTCCCTGGATCTCTGTATAGCAGTGTCTCTTCTCACCTCTTAGCATCTCTGACTTTGTCTACATGTCCTGGTTGCCAGGCAGAATGGGCTCCATGGGTACCAGCTGACTGGTCCTGTCTCCCACTCAAGCCCTTCATCTTCCATCTAGGTCTCCGGCTCTGCCTTCCTTTGGCTCCTTCCCTCTGTCCTTCCTTATTTGTGAGTTTCTCTTGCAGGTCTCTCCCATCTCTTTCTCCCTCTCTGCCTCTGACTCGGCTTCTAAGTGTCTTTCCCCATCTACAGCTCTGTCTGTCTCTCCCCATCTCTGTCTCTCCCCGTCTCTGCCGGCTCGAGTGGGTCCGGGTGGGTCCGGGACAGCCGGGCCTGGGCGCCGGGGCGAACAATGCCCCATTCACGCGGCCCGCCGGCGCCATGGCAACGCGCCCGCCCCGCCCTCCCTGCGCGCGGGCCGCTCGTGCCAAGAGGATGCCATGGTTACGTCAGGCGCGTGCCCGTACCGCGCGCTCGTGAAGGGGCCGGGCCAGCAGGGGGCGCCCGGAGGTAGCCTCTGCCTGGAGTCAGGAGGGGCCATCCTGCTTTAAGGGGACTTCAGCCACTCAGTGCCTCAGTTTCCCCTTCTGTAAAACGTCAGGGGTGGGCAGAGTGAGATCCTGTGTATCTGTGTGTGTGTTTTCATGCCTATGTGTGATGGTGTCTGCGTAGTTTGGGTGTGATAGCAGTCTTGTGACAGTGTGCCCCTGTGTTTGCATGCCTGGAGTGTGTGTGTGTGTGTGTGTGTGGTGGGTGTCTGTGGGTTGGATGTGAATGTGTGCTTGTGAATTCATGTGACAGTGTGTGTCCATGTCTGTATGCCTGGTGTGTGTGTGTGTGGTGCAAGTGTCTGGTGTGGGCGTGATTATGTGTTTGTGCATTCATGTGATAGTCTGTGTACCTGTGTTTGCATGCCGAGTGTGTGTGTGTGTGTGTGTGTGTGCATGCGTGCACATGTGTGTGTGATGGCGGATGACCCTGTTGTGGGGTGTAGTTGTGAGTTTGTGTGATGCTTGTTTGTGTGTCTAGGGGTCCAGCTTCACAAACATATGTGCTCACGTGTGTAACTGGGTGTGGGTTCCAAGAACTGCTGGGGCTCGACTGAGCCCCCCTCACCTAAGAGCCTCCTGGCATGGAAGGGGGTGCCCAGCTGCCTGGGACCTCCGACTCCTCACAGGTTTCAGGAGAGCCCCAGCTGATGAATATTCATAAGGTGGGGGGCTGGCACCCACCGCCTACAGCTGCGTGTCCATTAGACCCCCTGCTCTCCAGGCTCCAACTGCAGTGGGTAGAGGAGAGTAGCTGTAAGAATACCTGTAAGCAATTCCAGAGTGGCCTGTACCTTCTGGTGACCTGCTCTGTGACAATCAGGGTGTGCTGTGGAGTTATTGGAGTAACTGGTTGAGTTCAAACATTGCTCCAGGGGCAGCTGCATGCCACACCCTGGGGCTGAAGTGATCAGATTGGCTTCCCCTTCTTGTGACTGTGTGGCCACGTGGCTAGCACAGCTGCAGGGGCACCGGGACCGAGTATGCAAGTGCGCCCCTGCTGGTCAACGTGATGCTGACACAGGGTGGGGGTCAATGTGTCAGGGTCAGTGTGAGGAGGTGTGAGACGGTGTGGTTGAAGGCATGTGTGACCAGCATCATTGAGGCTGTGACGGTATTTCTGTGGGTGACAGCGTGGGCTGAGGGTGTGACAGGCAGTGTTGCTGGCTGAAGGTGTGACAGTGCAGTGCTGTGTGTGGTTGAAGGTGTGACGGTGTGGTTGTGTGTGCCAGCATGTGCGACGGTGTGGTTGTGTGTGACAGTGTGGCTGACGATGAGACAGTGGCGGCTGTGTGTGGCTGGGTGATAGAAGGTGTGACGGTGACACTCTGTGTGTGATGACATGAGACAAGGGCCTATGATGGCCCCACCCCCACCCCTAGGCAGCACAGGGAGCCCAGTTGCAGTGTCACACACAGAGAGATACGGTCACATCCTGTGGCATCTCACCTTGGTGCCGCAGTGAGTGGCCCTGTGGCATGGGACTGGCAGCTGCCCGGCTTGGGGACATATGTGGACCTGAGGCAGGGGACACTTGGAGATCCAGGGCCAGCTGGGGCCCTGCCTGGTTCCACTGACTTCCCTCTGCAGGCTGGCTTTGGGAAATGGCCTCTAAATGTGGAGGGGATGAGGGTGAAGAGGGCTCCTCCAGTCTGAAGGACTCCAGCCTGGGCCCTGGCATGGCCCAGGGACTGGGTGGCTGAGTGGCCCCTGACGCTTGGCCAGGGACATGGTGTGGCTGGCCTCACCACCCCCCCGTCCCGGTACCCACACCCTGGTCGGCTGGGCGGTGGCGGCATACAGAGGCCCCATTCAGGAGCCAGGGCCAGGTTTCCAGGACGGGTGGGGTGGGTCTCCAGCCGGCTGCAAATGAAACGTTTCCCCAGCTCTTTCCTTGCCTCCAGATGAGCGCTTGCCACCGGAAGCCCTGCCGCCTGCTTGTCCTCGGCCTGGTAGGGGCTGCACTGCTGGGGCACGTGTGAGTGTGTGTCTACGGGACCTTGTATGCAGCTGAGGGCCAGCCTGAGCGTCCCCATGTGTGATCTGGGGGTGCCTATGTATGTCTCTGGGTGTCAGTGTGTGATCTAACTGTGTGTGACCAGGGCTGCTCTTGTGTATGTGTGTCCCTGTGTATGCCATCTGTATGTCTCTGTGTGACTTTGTGTGTGCCACATCTATGGATGATTTTGAGAGCATCAGTGTATGCTCAAAAGGTCTGTAAGACTGTGTGTCATTGTGTGACTTTGTGTGGCCTTGTGTATGCATAACCAGGCTCAGCAGGTGATGCTGGGAGTTTGTATAACCCTGTCTGATTGTGTCTCTGTGGGTCAGTGTATGTCTGCATCTCTAGGGAGGGTGTCGATGTGAGGGTGAGGGTCTTTGTGTGTGACTGGAGTGTTACTGGTGTCACTCTGTGGGATGGCTCTGGGGAGGTCTGTGTGGGGTTCTCTCTGGGGCTGTGTGTGTGCTTGTGTGTCTGTGGACTAAGGGTGTGCGCCAGCATCTCTGGTGTGATCCTGTGTCTGTGTGATTATAGCATTTATATGACCCCTTCAGAAGAGGAGGAGGGTTGGTATTTTAGTGTGTCTGGGTATGCCTGTATATGTCTTTGTGATTTTGTGCCTGTGGACTGTAGGAATCTGTGTGTGTGTGTGTGTGTGTGTGTGTGTGTGTGACATGGATGCAGGTGCCTGGCCAGGGGCACCTTGGCAGCAGGACCTGTGATTCTGCAGTCCCCAACAGGGGTTCCCAGCCCACAGAGGGGGCAGCGAGCACAAGGCTGGGACCCCAGGCCTGGGCACAGACCATGCCCTCCAGGCTGGGCAAGGAAGACATAAAGCCCTCTTAAAGAGTGGGGATCCCCAGTCCTGACGGGAGGGCCTAGAGCACCACCCCCGCCCCCCGACCCTAGCAGCATCTGCAGCCTGGCTCTTTACTGATCCTATTGCCAGATGTTCGTTGTCCTCTCTGGAGGGCCTGCCCACCTGCCCACCGAGCCCAGCCACGCCTAAGCCCACCTTTGGTGGCCCAGGACCTGGCTGCTGGAGGCTAGATGTTTCAGCCCCCAGCATCCTGGCCAGGGAGTGCCATAGGCCTAGCGCCTGCTCCTCCCCCCTCCTCCTCTCCCCACACACCTGCATTTCAAGAACACACCTGCTGCCAGCTGCAGCCAGGTGGGCAGCCCCGGCAGGGAGGAATGTGGGGGATTCCAGCTGTGGCATTCCAGCTGTGCCCAGCCCCCTGGCAGCACCCTCCTCCCCTGCGAGTTCTTGAAAGCCAGGTGTGGTCCTAAGACCTGGGCTCTGCAGGGGAGAGGGGTAGGGGGAAGGGAGGCTCCCCCACCACTGTGTCCTTCAGCCTCTCTGCAAAAATCCTCCCAGCTGACAGCTGTGGAGGGGGGAGCAGAGTGGATGTGTGTGTGCACAGAGGGGGGGCGTGTTGTGTGTATGGGAGTAAATGTGTGGAGAGAATTCTGAGTGTGGATCTGTGCGTGAATATGGGGACGAATGTTCTGTTTGTGTGAACATGTGTGAGTGTGAAAGGAAGAGTGTGTATGTGTGCTCATGGGAAAGGTGTTGTGCTGTGAGGGTGTGTGAATAGAAGAATGGCTGTTGTGTGTGTGTATGGACGTTGTGTGTGTGTACACATGGCATACATGTATGAAGTGGGTATGAGATGCTGGTTGCAGCAGAGCCCAGATGTAGGACCAGGAGGGTGAGGAGGGAGTGGGCACAGCTTTTAGAACAGGGCTGGGAGGATGGGCCGCCAGGTAGGGAGAGGCCTGAGCCAAAGGTGCCTGAACTTCTGAGGGGTTACCGTTTCATGGCTATTTGCAGAGGAGCAAGGAGGGTCCCTGGTGGCTCAGACGGTAAAGAATCTGCTTGCAATGTGGGAGACCTGGGTTCCATACCTGGGTAGGGAAGATCCCCTGGAGAAGGGAAAGGCTATACACTCCAGTATCCTTGCCTGGAGAATCCCGTGGACAGAGGAACCTGGCAGGCTACAGCCCATGGGGTGGCAAAGAGTCAGACATGACTGAGTGACTAACACTTTTGCACTACAAGGAGGCCCCCCTAGCTGTGTGGGGGGTCTCCCCAAGCTTCGAGTTATATTAAATATCCCAGACACTCCCAAACCCTTCAACCATTTCTTCCCCCCTCCCCAAAACCTTCCCGCCCCCTCCACCAGCCCAGAGGCCCACACTGCTCTGGTGTCCCCTTCACTCAGGCCCCGTTATCCCCAAAATCTATTCTCTGATTCTCCCCTAAGTCATCTAAGTCCCACCTTGGTCCCCCCAAACCCCTCCTGGACCTACAGATCCCTAGCTCCTTCTCCTAGCCAGTCCCAGCCTCTCTTGGGCCTCCTCAAAGGCCCCCAGACCCGTCCCGCCCCCACCATTTCCTGCTCTCCTCCCCTCCCCCTCTCTCCACCCCTTAGCCTATCCCCCACATCCTTTCCTGAGCCATCCAGGCCCCCGGCCTCCATGATCCCCAAATCCCCTTTCTGCCCCTCCCCTCAGCCTCGCAGAGCCCCCAGGCCCTCCCGCAACTTCTCTTCCATCCCCCATGTGGCCCCGCCCCTTCTCCTTGGCTCCCGACCCCGCCTCCAGTGCCTCCTCCCCCACTCCCTCCTGCTGCAGCGGTGGCGGCGGCGGCGAGGCAGCAGCGGCAGCCCTGAAACTTTAAACGGTGTTAAAAGTTTCTGTTTACGAGAAGCCCTTGAATTTTTAAGGACGTATCGATTCCCTTTGCCGCGGCCTTGCATCGGCTGCGGCTGCGATGCTGAGCGGGAAGGCCGGGTCAGATGGGTGGGACCCTGGGATATAGCCCCCCCAAGAACGGCAGTGACAGACACACGTAACCAGGCACATCCTCAGGCACACAGAGACCTCCCCCGCCCCACGCGTCGCGCGCACACACACCTAGTCATACTCACCAACACAGCCTGATACACACAGCCCCACTCTCTGAAAAGACCCAGAGCCCTGGCTGTGTGACACACACAGGCACCTGTGTACACACACTGGTACACACAGATCTTCATCACGGCCCCAGATCCACAGGGACCCGCAGAGAGAAACACATTTCTAGGGACACCCATTTATTCTTTCTGCCACACAGCTCCTTATACAGACAGACTAACTGGGTACACATGCTCTGGGACACACAGAGAGACCCATGTCCATACCACACAGACACAAGCTTGTTACGTTCACTGACACTTTCTGATAGAGGCTCAGAGTTGGTGCACATACTGGGGTCAGCTCAAAACACACACACGGTGGCACCCTCACCACCAGCATTTCCTGTCAAAGAGCAGACCCTCCATATACCTGACTCCAACTAGACTGTCAGCGCACCCAAGGCACGATCTTTTGTCTTGCTCCTTACTATGTCCCCAGCGCTAGGCACAGAGCCTGGCAGACACTCGCCTCTGACTCATAGACACCCCCAGGACACAGCCAGACCTGCACTGCTACTTCACCACACTGGTCCATTCAGAGACTCCTGGATAGACATACGCTGACCTGCCATCTCCTTTTCCCCCAGAGGACAACCAGACCCACCCAGACTCCTGAGAGGCAACGCTGGCCACCTTGCCTCAATGATGCAATGTGACCGGAAACATACGCCCTCAGGTATATGTTCACCCCACACGGACACACACACACACACACACACACACACACACCTGGGCATCGACATGCTTCCAGCAGACAATGCATAGCTGAGAATTGCCACAGCTTCTTGGCCCAGGAGGGTGAGAAGGTGCTGGCAGCAGGAGGGAGCTTTGTTTGGGCAGGAGCTGCCTGGGGGCTGCAGGCACTGCCTTCCCACCCACCCTGGGGGTCATTCAAGGGCTCCCCCTGCCCCCATGCCAGGATCCCCAGCACCAACCTTCCCCCCATTCCTTTCTGATCCGGATATGGGGGATCACGGGCCTGCACGAGGGGATGGAGCCTCACTAGGGAGTGTGAGTACTGTACCTGAGGCCTCCATGTCCATTTCTGTCCCTGATGGTTGGGACATGTGACCCTTGGAAGATTTGTGTATGTACATGAGCAGGTTCAAGGACAAGTGTGTGTGTGTGAGGGGAGGGGTCTGGGTGTTTGTGTGTGATACTTGTGTGCATCTGGGCATCAGGGGTGTGGTGTGTGTGCCTGTGTGTCGCTGTGACTGCCGCTGTCACTTTGTAGCAGTGCTTTCCCTGTGTTTGGCATGTATGTCCTGGTGTCTGATGGTGTGTCTTTGTGTGACAATGTGTTAGTATATCTTCATAACTGCCAAGATGGTTTTCTGGTGCAACTTTGTGTGTGTGTGTTGCAGGTGCATTCTGGGTGTCTGTGTATAGCAGTTGTGTGTCTGGAGTGTGTGAGGATGTGGTTGTATGATCATGCCAGTGTCAGTGTACCAGGATGAACCTATATGCATCAACCTGCACTGATGTGTGTCTTGGTGGTATCAGTGTGTATCCATTGAGGTCGTATTGGAGTGTGTCCACCTGTACTGGGGAGTCTAAACATGATTTGTTGTTGAAATGCATGTGTGTGGGCATCATCGTGTGATGGTGGGCCCGGTGTGCATGTCAGTGCGTGCATCGTAGGTTGCTTTCCTAGTCTTGTGTATGTGTGTGCCTGTGTGTCAGTGCATGTGTGTGGATTGTGTGTCCATGCTGCGTGTGTAGGTGTCTGCGTGTGCTTTGTCGGAATGTGGAACGTGTGGCAATGAGTTCTGTACGTGACATGTATGGAGAGGTCCGAGCCTCACTGCGTGTCAGCGTGTGTCTGCTTTGGAACGCCAGCCAGCACGTGTCGGGGTGGCCGCGTCGGTGTGCGCCCCCGCGCGCGCGTGTCTGCGTGTGTGTGTGTGCATGTGTGCGTGCATGTGTGTGTGTATGTGTGTGCGCGCCGGCCGTCGCTCCCCCGCCCTGCCCGCCCCTCCCCGCGCCCCTCCTCCCGCCCGCGCCGCCCGCCCGCTCCCTCTCCCCGGAGTGCGCCGCTTCCAAACTTTGTCTAAACTTTCACTTTCACAGCGCGGCGGCGGCGGCGGCGGCGGCGGCGGCGGGCGAGGGTGACCGGCCGAGCGGCGGCGGCATGGAGTAGACGCGCGGCGGCGGCGGCGGCGGCGGACGCGAGAGGCAGCGGCGAGCGCGGCGGCGGCGGCGGCCCCGGAGCCGGCGGGGCCGAGCCTGCGAGCGGCGAGCGCGGAGCGGCGCCGGGCCGAGCGCGGGGCCGCGGGCCGGGCGGGCGCAGCGCGGCGGAGGCCGGAGGAGCCGAGCCGGAGCCGGAGCCCGAGCGCGGCCGCCGCCTGCCGGGCCTCCCCTCGCCGCGGCCGGCCGCCGCGCTCCCGCCCGGGCGTCCAGCTATGTACTCCCCGTACTGCCTCACCCAGGTACCGGCCGCCGCCCCCGCGCGACCCGGGAGGGGAGCGGGCGCAGGAGGCCGGCCGGCGGCGCGGGCGGGAGGGCGGAGGGGGAGCTCGGCGGCTGGGGGGAGTGAGCCCGCGGGTGGCCGAGGGGTGCAAGCCGGGCGATGGGGAGTCCGGGCACGCGTCTGACGCGGCGGCGGCGCGTGTGTGTGTATGGGCAGCAGGCGGTGGGGCGTGGCGGTGGTGGGGCATATATGATGCGCGTGGCGTCGGGGGATGAGAGCGCGCGCGCGCGCGCGCGGCGGCAGAGCGCGCGCGCGCGCGCAGCGCGCGCGCGGAGCGCGGCGAGGGCGCGAGCGCGCGCGCGCGGCAGGCATGCGCGTGAGCATGCGCGCGCATGCGGCGGCGGGGCGCGCGGCGTGTAAGAGGTGCGTGCGGTATGCGGCGGCGGCGCGCGCGGTGGGCATGGGGCGCGAGGCGCGCCGCGGGGGCGGGGGCGGAGCTGCGCGCGCGCGCGCGTATGGCGGGGCGTGCGCGGCGGTGCGCGGCATGCTGCGAGCGGCGGCGCGGCGGCCGCGGGCGGCATGGGCGGCGAGGGGCAGGGCGCGAGCGCGCGGGGCGGAGGCGAGGGCGCGGTGGCGGGGGGGCATGCGTGACGCATGCGCGCGTTTGGGGGGCGAGGGGGGCGGCGGCGTGGCATGGTGCGCGCGCGCGGGCGGCGTGGGGGGATGCGAGCGTGCGTGCGCGTGCCCTCCTGTCCATCACCAACGCCGGAGGCGGCGGGCAAATCTCATGTCCGTAGTCCGGTGCGCGCCATCCAACCATGCCTATCCTCTGTCATCCCCTCCTCCTGCCTCAATATTTCCCACATCAGGTCTTTTCCGAGCCAGTTCTTCAAGATCAGGTGGCCAAAGGATTGAATTTTTAGCTTCAGCCATCAGTCCTTCTTCCAATGAACACCCAGGACTGATCTCTTTAGGATGGACTTGTTGATCTCCTTGCAGTCCAAGGGACTCTCTCAAGTAGCCTCTCCAACACCACAGTTCAAAAGCATCAATTCTCCTGCTCTCGCTCTTTATAGTCCGGGAGGCAAGGCAATGCGGTGGCTCTTGGAGTTAAAGGCGTCTGCCAATTTGTGTGGTGTCTCTGTGGGTGGGAGCCGTACGCACCAGCCTGGCTGCTGCTGCTACTGCTGCGCGTCGGGCAGAGGCGTCCGACTTGGGCGCGGCGAGCATAGATGGCAGGCCACCGCGGCTACCCCATCCCTGGTGCGCTCTCCAGGCAAGAACACTGGAGGGGGCTACTCTTCCAACGCACGCCGCGAAAAGCAAGGTGAAGCATTCAGTCGTCCGATCGCGGGGCTGGATATAAACCTTCCTCGCTGAACATTCCAGATCCCTGCGCCCAGTTTTGTCCGCCTTGTGGGAGGGCCGGTGGGGGAAAAGTCGGTTGATTCCTGGTTCGCGCCGCGTCTGCTCGTTTACGCTTAACGGGGCGCCGGGGTCAGATGTCTCGCGCGGATGAAAAGGCTCGCGGCGGCGGCGGGACAGAAGCGGTCACGCTATAAGGGCTCCCGCCAAGGCCAGGGGTGCGGAGGGACTGCGCAACCAGGTGGCCAGCACGTGCACGGGAAAGGAGACTGCACTTTTCCCGCAGGGGTGTTCACCCGGTGGCCCCGGTTCGACTGGGGTGGTGGCCAGCAGCAGGCAGGGGGCAGTGCCACCACCATTGCCCAGAACCCTGCCCCCTCGGTTGGAAGCTCCGTGCCAGCCTTCCTGGCACATATCAGGCAAAGGCGGGGGTCTGTCCCCACCTGAATCTGCAGGAGCAGAGCTGGAGGAAGGGGCAACTTGGAGGAGCACCCCACCCTTTTGGCCCCAGGAAGCAGCTTTCTGTCCGGGGCAGCCAGGAGCTGGGGGGGTGGGGTGAGGGCCTAATCATCCGAGATGATCCATCCAAATATCGGCTTCAGTTGAATCATCTTGGGGGTTTATTCTGGGTCCGTCTCCCACAAAGTTGCACATGGTCACTGGCATACACAGGCACAAAGAATCACGTCGTCACACAGGCATGGCACACAGGAGCACACACACACTGGGGTTCCCACACAGAGGGGCTCTCTTCACACACAGACACTTAGAGATGCCCCCACCACACCAAACACAGCAACTCCGGCTCCATGCACGGGGTCACGCGCATGGGTGCCGACTCTGGGGCACGCACGGTCACACAATGAGACACCATGAGACACAGGCACCGCCACCACCCAACAGCACACAGCCCCGCAGACATGTGGCGAAAAGTGCACGGCACACGCACGCAGTGACACTCTCAGACACACGGTGATACACACACACCTTGCGATGCTTGAAAACATCTGGTCATCACACTTGGAGGAGAGTTTGCCGCTGGCATCTAGTGGGTGGGAGCCAGGGAGGCGCCCAGCACCCGCAGTACACAGAAGTGACCCCAACCGCAAACAATGATCCAGCCCTCATGTCGACCGTTGGGCTGAAGTGGAAAAACTCGGCTCTAGTATATTGTTAGATACACACAGTCACACACACCTGAGCCCGGGTAGCCCCTGACACCCACAGAGCGCGTGCGTGCACACACACAAATACACCCGGACAAGTCTGGCTAGCACAGTGTCTCACACTCTCGCTCACCAGGACCCAGGTGTTGTCAACAAATGCACGCCTCCCCCCACCTCACAGACACACAAGCCTGGGCACAAATGGTGGGGCACGTACACAATCCCGTGTTGCTCCAGCACACAGAGATGAGGGTCACACCCACATACCCATTCGCACCTGGGCCACTTGGCCCTGCTTGGAAATGGAGCCTCAGAGGTGAGACCTGCCCTCCTTGTACCTTCCCTTCTACCTGCCTGCCCTGCTCCCAGCTGTCTTTAAGCGGCAGATCCAACCACCCCTGCCTCTCCTGATGGAACTGAGAGCTCTGAGTCCCAGTGCTGGTTCGTTGACGCCTGGGGGATACTCCTACGAGGCCACATGCCCACCTCTGCCCACAACACCCCTGCCTCTAGGCCCCCGTTTCACAGTCTTGCTTCTGGCAGCCACTGAGACAGTCCAGGATGGAGGCGAGGCTGACCCCTGAGGCTCTGGTTCTCCGTGCGGCTGTCTCATTAATCCTCTGGCCGTTGACTCCTCATTTCTGACTCTGGAGAAAGAGTAGAAGAAAGGTGGCTGATGGAGTCCTACAGGAAGAAAACCTTTCAGAGGATAATAAGTGCATGAGTGTTGGTCCTCAGAATCGCAGCAATGGCCAAAGTGTGCTGAATGTGCGCTGTGTCTTGACCTGAGCTATGTGCCTCCCGAGCTTGTCTCCGTGAATCCTTCCACATGAGGTGGATATGGTGAGGGTTAGCTGTGCCCATGTATGTGTCTGACAGTATGTTAGACCAGGTTGCTCCACTTCGGCTCTGTTGGCGTTTGGGACATTTGGACATTATTAGGAGAGTGGGACTTCTGAGCCAATTTCCTGGGTGTGAATCCTGGCTTTGTTACTCAGTAGCTGTGTGACCTTGGGCAAGTCGTTCAACTTCTCTGGGCCTCAGTTTCCTCTCCTAGGGTTGTGGAAAGGATCAGAGGAGTTGGTTTATCCCAAGTGCTTTAAACAGTACTTGATGTGAAGGAAGTGCTTGATTCGATAGATGAAAAACAGATTCAGAGAAGACGTGTCCTGTATCAGGGCCAAGGGCTAGAAGGTGGTAGAGTCTTGCTCTCTTCTCTGATCACCACTATCCTAAATCTTACTGATGGGAGAAAAATCTAGCTAATTTTCTGACCTTTATGAAATTTCAGAGTGGCTCTCTCGGCCCCCATTCAAAGCGTGTCCTAGCTGTTGACCCTTGAACCCTCGTTACAGCTCTGACCTTCAGCTCTTCTTCTGTCCCAGGGCTCAGAATGAGAGTGGATGGTCATCCCACCCTCTTTGCACACCCACCGGCCAGGCTTGTCCTCACCTTCCTGGCAGGGCCCAACGCCCTCTCCCACACCTTGCCAGGCACCTTGCCGGGCACCTCGCCGGGCACCTCGCCGGAGCCCGCGTACTGGGGGTGCAGCCGGGGGCCTGTGCATTCCTTCCACAAATATTTGCTAAGCACCTCCTGGGTGCCAGCCCTGTTCTAGGCCCTGGGGGCTCGGCAAGGAGCAAAATCAGTGAAGGTGCCAGCCCCGGTGGGAGGGTAGACTGTGAACCCGATAAACAAGGGAGTGTCCAGTATTGAGACTGCGATAGGTGTTATGGGGGAACGAGAACAGGTAGGGCCCTCGGAAGTGCTGGGCAGCCATGGTTTTTAGTGGAGGTGGTCTGGCGGCCTCGTGGCTCAGTGTTGACTTTCAACTTGGTTGTTCTGCCATGGCTCAAGTGCGGCCTACCAGGTCCTCTGCCCTCTCCACGGGGCGGTGCAGAGGTCAGGGGTACGTGACTTAGCCTGGTTGCCTGCACCATCCGCCTGGAACGCACAGCCTCTTGTTGCTGCTGTCTGAGGTCATCCGTTATCCGTACTTGTGGCTGCCGGCCTAAGACCCGGGGATAAGATGGCCGGGGCCTCTTCTCTATAAAAACCGGGACTCGATGGACACTGGGTGCTCTCAACTGGGCTGCTCTGAGCTGGGGGGTGGGGCTGGGGCAGCTGGTGGCCCGGAGTGGCACTTCCACCTGGGCCCCTCGATTTAGCTCCCTCGGGGCGGGTCCAGTTTATTTTTACCCAGCCTGTCTCCCTGGCAGTGCCAGGCTGCGCCATCTTTGTAGGGTCTTGGGGACCTGCCCATGGCTTGAGGGGACCCAGCTTTGTCTGCTGGACCCCCAATTCCCACCGCTGGACCCCCATTTCCCTCCACCCCCAAAGCTCCAGGTGTGAGGGCTCTGGACCAGAGCTGGTGGGGTCGGCACTGCTGTCTGGCAACCCTTGTGCCCAGCCTGGTGGCATTTGGTTTGGCGTCCTGCCTGTCCGCCACCCCCACCCCATGCCCGGGCAGAGCCGAGCGGCTGCTGCTGCCAGTCTCCATTTCGAAGCTTGAGGTGGGGGTGGGGGAACGCTGGGCACCTCCTGGGCCCCCTGCCCACCGCGTGCCACCTGGGGCTTGTCCCCCATGCCCGCTCCGTGGAAGGGCCCAGCCTGCTTTTTCCGCTGCCCCTTTGCATCCCGGAGCTCAGAGAGGATGCCCGCCTGGCTTCCATCTTCCCTGCTTGCTTCCTCCCTCTCTCGCCTGCTTGCCTGTAATGGCTCACCATTTTTGGCATCTCCTTCCCCTCCCCCTCCCATAGGCGCCAACCTCACTTCCAAACCTGCCATTGCTGGCTCTCTGGCCTCTGCTGCCTGGGGCTGGGGACCTTGGAAGAGAGGGTTTGGGGGGCCGAGCATATGGGCTCAAAGGGGGCTTTCTGGGTGCTTGTGTGTGTGCATCTGGAGGAGGAAACATGCTTCAAGCCAGCTCGTGCAACCAGCCTCGAGGTTGGCAGAGCTGGGCTGCAGAAAGTGGGTGACGGAGAAGTGCAGACACTCCCACTTCTGAACTGACCCTAGGGCCTGGTGTCAGCCTCTGGGCCCCAGGGAGACCAGGCGGGCATTTCTCTCCAAGCCCAGGGTCTGGACAGAAATGGGAAGAGCTAGGCTTCATTTGGAGGGTGCTCCCACCCCTGCTCCGACAAGCCTACCCCCTCCCACCCTGGGCTTGAAGATTTCTGTTCCCCTTCACCAGAGATGGGGTTGGGGGAACCAAGCCCCATGCTAGGCACTTGTGCCCACAGAGGGACAAGGGCCTTAGGAGGAACCGGTTTACTGCCCGCCCCCCCCACCCACCCCAGCCTGGTGCCCGCCTCTCTCGGCACTAAACAAAGTTTGCTAAGTAACTTCAAATGTTATTTGAGGACGGCCTGGCCTCAGCCCAAGGCGGCCCTGTGGAAACTTGTTTTTCGCTGCCGAGGCTGCAAGTATCAAAGACACACTTTCGGGGGGGTGGGGTGGGGGGTGCTTCGACACTTCTCCCCTCTCTCTGGCAGGGGCTGGTCCTGAACGGACACACAGACACACAGAGGCCTACACTAGCAGAGGGACATACACATCATGCCGTGGCTTGTGACACCAGACACGTGACAGCCGAGGATCATAGCACTCCCCAGAACATACATCCAGCGCACACATAATGACACACCGAGGGGGGCAGGGTGGGGTTTGGAGGGTACTGCCCCCAACCCACAGGCCCTGGGGTTTTTCCAGCTGGTGAGGTTTTTCCACACTGGGGAAGTGCATGACACAAAGCTTGGAGTCCTGATTTCTCAGGTCTCCTGGCCATGAGTGGGTACTCAGATGGGTCCCCTCCCCTTTCTCAGCCTCAGTTTCTCCAAGTGTAGAAGGAGGCGCTTGGCCCCAGGAAGGGGTGTAAGAAGCAGAATCCCACACTGATTAGAAGAGTGACTGGGTTGAAATCAGTGAAGGGAGCAGTGAGTCCCTTAAAAGTGGGGTCTGAGCACAAGGCCTGGGGCACAAGCAATGCTTGTAGGTGTCAGCTGGCATTTCCAAAAACCTGATGGGTGTCCACCCTGACTGGAGGCCCAGACCTCAAGCAACTCTAGGTTCGCCAGTTCCTAGGAAGTCTCTGTTTTTCTCATCTTCTTCCTCCATTTCTCTCTTGGCTTTTCTTGGTCTTTCCCTAAATCCCTCCTTCTCTGGGTCTCCACCAGCCCTCCCCAGGCCTGGAGCTCAGGGAAATTGTGGAAAACAGGCTCAGGGTGTGTGTCCCTCACCAAAGCCAGCCGGGCCTAGGATCCTCCATGCCCTGAGGATCCTGATGACCTTCCTGGGGTGGAGATGGGTATCTGAGCTGACATAGTGCGTCCCCCTGGGGAGGGGTAGGCTCCATCATAGGGTCACCTCCCAAGGTTTGTAAGCAGGTGGGATCCCGCTGCACAATAGAAAGGGCAAGGTGGACAGGACACTGGACTGACCTACCCCCAGGTCCCGAGAATCTCCTCGTCTGTCAGCCAGACCCTCACTGAGGTAGGTTTATGGGGGTCCCTGGTCCCAGCCCCACACACCACTTCATCTCCACTCACAGTCGGTACGCGCAACACCCCGCCACCCGCAGTCTGTCGCGCAGTGACAGCCTGTCACAGGCACTGCCGCACACCGGCACAATCTGTCGTCCACGCACAGTCTCACACACAACCTGTCACACACACGCACACACACACAGCGGCACAGTCACACACACAGCCAGCCTCACGCGATCACACCAAGCGTCACAGCTTGTCACAGCCATAGACTTCACAATAAAAATAACAGCTAGCAACTCCAGAGCAATTATGCCTGGGCAGCGGGTGGGCGGGTGCACGTGACCTCCTGTAACCTCCCCAGCGGGAGGCAGGTATGAGTAACCTGTTTTACAGATGAGGAAACAGAGGCCAGAAGGTTAAGTGCCAAGGTCAGGAGGCTAGAAGTGGGATGGCAGGAAGTACTCAGCAAGGCCCCCAGGGGCAAGCAAGACTGAAACAGATCACCCTGCTTTTCAACCCAGTCCTATGCAACTGACATTCCTCCTTCTGACCCTCCCCATGGGAGTTCCCTTCCCATTCCCCAGATGGGGAAAACTGAGGTCCTAAGCAACCCAGGCAAAAAAACAGGGGAAGGGGCCTCCCGGTTCCTTGCTTAAAAAGGCTCAAACGGTCTGCCCTCCACTGAGGAAACGCGAACCATGCCCTCCAGCCCAAATGTCACTTTGCTGCTGTGGCCCGTGGTGGCTGCAGCCTGCAGAGCCTTTGGCTGGGGCCAGGGTTCTGGAAGGCAGAGAGGTGTCGGCAAAACTAATGTCTCCATCTACAGTGAGGGGTGGGAGTGGCAGCCTTAGGCTTCCAGGCAAGTCCCTCGGCCCCAGCCATGCCCAGGGGACCTGGGCTGCCCTGCACCCTTACTCCCCAGGGATCTCCGCATTCCAGTGCGTTTCCTCCTCCTCCTCTGCAGCCCTCTTTCCCTTGCTTTCCCCTTCTTTGTTCCACCCCCGTCCGCTCCCCGGGGCTTCCCCCATTAGAGCAGCCACGGCCAAAACCAACACCGCTCCAACGACATCCCGCTGAGACCCGCCGGGCGGCGGCGGGCCCTGCCCCCTGGCCCGCTCAGGGGCCAAATCCTGGCTCAGCGTGGCGGCGACGGCGGCCCCGGCGCACGTGGCGGCTCTTAGGGCAAGCACATGCGCACACCCGGCGCAACGGCCCCGACTGGGCGCCTGGGTGGGCGCACTCCCGGGTCTGCGCACGCACGTAAGCAAGCTCTAGCACAGAAGCTCAGACCCGAGTGGCCAACGTTCCCTAGCCTGGCACCGGCGACCGGGATCCCAGGCACTGCCTGCTCTGCGCATACGCAGGCCCCACACCCCATTGGGACTGCTGGAAGCACACCTTCCATAAATATATACCCTTGCCCAACATCAGATGGGGGACTGGCACACATACATATACACAGACGCGCGCGCGCGCGCGCACACACACACACACACACACATCACACACTTGCACTCCTGCTTGCATCCTGAACGGTGTTCAGAGCGCGAGTACTGCCCTGCGCCGGCACTGGGGGTCCCGAGCTTAGGTGGGTAGATGAGCCTGCAGGAACTGCCGGTGCCCACGCACATGGCAACAGGCCCACGCGGGCACGCACCTCCCCAGTCTGCACACGCGTGTATTTCACGTGAGCTGCACACCTGCCAGGCCGCCCAGGGCACCTGGCGGCAAAGCCGCATTCAGGCTTGGAGGGGAGGGGACTGGGACCCGGAGGCCTAGTTCCCACCGCTTCCATTTCTCTTGGAACACCCGCCTCCCCAAATGTCCCTGGGGCTCAGGTGAGACGCCCCAGAACGGGTGCCCAGTGGCGCCCCTGCATGTGCTATATTTATATTGGAAATTTGTACCTTTATATATATATTTCTTACAAGTAAGAACCTCCCCCCCATTCCGCTCCACGTTTGTACTTGGGTTTTACCATCCCTATTCGGCTTCTTCCCAAACATGCAAAAAACACACGCGCACACACACATTTCTCCTTGCAGGGGCCGTGGGGCGAGGCGGGAGTTGCCCCCCACAACTGTGGACGCCCGTCGTTCTTAAAGGCTAGGGACCCCTCTTCCCGCGAAAGGCCGAGCTACATCACTGAATCCCTCAGCCCTACCCGAAACACAATTGCGGGGGTGGGTGCTGGCGGCGAGACATTGCTTTTTGGTGTGTTTGCTGTTGCTGCTTAAATTAATCCTGAGTGACGGCCCGCAATTCCTCTCCACAAAGAGGCCATTTAACGCCCCCCCACCCCGCCCCGCGCCCGGCATCTCGGGCGAAACTTCCATGTACCCCCTGAGTCCAGCTTGGCAGCTCAGGCCGCGCGCTACCAGCCCTCCTGGACTTTCCCTCAGGTGCGCCCGGGGGCTTGGAGGCGGGTTCCCTGTGCGCACTTTGGACCTCAGGAGCGAGTGTGGGTGGGTTTTGGAGGGATGGGAGATGTCTTAAAATAGAAGCGCAGGGCTGAACGGAGGTGGGGGAGGGTGTCCCAGGACTCCTTAGATAGCCCCACTGCTCAACCAAAGCGCTCCGGATGCTCCGGGCCCGGCGGAAGAAAGATCGCCTTCCGTGCCTTCTCCCAAGCGCCCGGAAGAGAGGATCCAGGAGGTCCCTCACGTCGCCCTGAAGCCCCCTAGTCCGCTTGTATATCTGTGGAAACTCCGGCGGAGACGCGCCGCCGGTGCCTGTGTGCTAGCCCCAGGGTATGCCCCTAGCCAGGTTCCTGCCGCCAACAGCTTCTTTCATTGTCGCCTCCCGGGTATTCTTTTCGCGTGTGACAGGTCCCCGACCCGTTTCAAATGGCTCACGCTTGGATAGGGGGAACATAGGTGGGTGTGGGTGGTGGAGAGGCCTGCCCTGAGCTCAGGCAAGGGGAGGGCTGGGTGTTTTCCATGCACGGAACTTGGGTGCTGACTATCGTCACTTGCGTGGGCCGCACACCATAGGGTAGAGGGGCGCGCACAGCCCTCGATGGTGCGGATGGCCGGGATACTTGGAGGGCCCTGAGCAAAGTCGGGTGTGCGCGTGCGCCGGGCGAAAAGGCGGGAAGCGGGGTCCTAAAGCCCCGGATTCGGAAAGCGTCTGTGGCACAAGGTTGGGTCGCTCCCGTGGCGGAACCGCTCGGAACGAGCGCCGAGTGAGGAGTGAGAGGGCCGCTGCCATCGCGGGCAGGCGAGGGGAGCCTGGGAACGGGTGTGAAGGGAAAGTGGCAACAGGCGAGGCTTTGGGCGTTTGCCTCGCAGCCGAAGTCCCAGAATGACGCTGACTAGACTCGGAGGGGGGCTGTGGCATCCTTCGGACCCTGCACTGCGCAGGCGCGACACCCTCTCGCCCGGAGCGCGGCCCAACCTTCCCCGCGGCCCAGCAGAAAGGGACCCGGCGCGGGCGTCGAGGGCCGGCCTGGTTCTCATGCTGGGACTTTAGCCATTTGCAGCACCGGAGGCCTGCGCCAGAGGGGCTCAGATGGCGGCGTTTTGGCCTCGAGGCTGGTTGGGTCCCTTCCCCGGACGCGCGGGGTGGGGCTCGGGGCCGCAGTGGCCTCTGCCCTTCCTCCGGTGGCCTCTCGACATCCAACGGGCGATAATGCGAGATAGGGCTTTGCAAAGAATGCGAAATTCATGATTCCTGCTCTTTGGCCGCTCGAAGGACGTTTAGAGCTTAAGTGCCCCAGAATCCGAGGGCAACTTTGGGGCGTCAGTATGGAGAGAATCCCTCGTGCTCGCCTCAGCCGCCAGACCCTAAGCCTCGGGACGAGCCTCCCCATCTCTCCTCAAGTCGCCTCTTTTTGTGTGTGAATAAGGGCGGGGGAAATTTAGCAGGGGAGCATTTTTGTTTGTTTCAAGGGTTGGCTGGGTTTGGGGGCGTTTGGCCTCCGGCGAACACAGGGAAGAAATGTGACTAAGTGGCAGAAAATGCGCTTTCCCTTTCCCTCTTTTCCGCCCTCAGGCCGCGGGAGTTGCGCAGCTTCTAAGAACCTTTACACAAAATTTCCCCTCCAGATCTACTCTGATCGACATCACCTTCCCTGGGCCCTGACTTCTTGAATTTGGGGCGCTAAGGCCTCTCTACCCATTGCTACCAGCCATTTTGCAGCACTTCTGGGCAGGCCAGGGGGGAGAAGAGGAAAAGTGGAAAAAGAACATGTGCGCCGAGTGGGCCCCGACTTAACCTGTTGGAGGGGAGGCTAATGTCTGGTAGGCATCTCCCTAGTGAAAGCCTCCCCCCGCCTCCTCCACCCCACCCCCACCCCGCCAAGCTCTAGCAGCCCCCGGCATTCAGAGAAAGCGCTCCGATCCGCCTCTCGGAAGCCAGTCATAAACCCGACTTCTCGTCACCCGAATTACTTCAGGGCGCTTTGATGGTGTTAGGTCCTTTTCTTTTTCCACGTGCAGATGACTCAGCCCTCTCCAGCTGCGACTGGGGAGGTGACCCGGGGCAGCGGTTGACACTGTGCTCCGTACTCTTGACCCAGAGGTGCCCCATCCCCGCCGCATCCACTCCCCCCAAGCTTCCAGACCACACTTAGCTCTCCTTTCCTCTCTTTTTATTCTTCGGGTCATATTTCCCCTCTTCTCTAAAAAAATTGTTTTCAAAATTGTAAAGGAGTTTTTGTACTTTTTTTTTGTTTTTTTCTTAACGTGAGACAGAGGCTGGATAATGGAAACGCATTTAAAAAAAAAAAAAAAGGCGGGGGGGATATATATGCCGGCAGTCGGTGGAGCTCAAGCCTCGCCAGGCGACTGAGCTTTTCGGTCGCCGGTTCCCTGGTAGAACCGGCGTGGGGCACCTGGGATATCTGCCGCTGAAAAGGCGCTAGAGAAATGCGAGGAATGATTATGATTTTAATAAAATTGTCTCTCATTTAGGAGCGCGCTTCTGCACTGCCTCTGTCGTCGGAGCCCGGGTTTGCCACGGCAAAGTCTGTAATCAGAGAAAAATACCAGCTTTGTTGAGGGTTAGAATATATCATTGGCTAATGTGTGTGGTTTTTTTTTTTTAATAATGCTAAGCATTGGAATAATTAAAGAGTGAGAAATAACTCGTCTCTCCTCTCCCCTCAGCATTGTCTTATTTAAAGGGTGGAAGGCGCACTTTTAGGCAAAGCTGGTTAGTTTTAATGCAGGCTTTTTTTTTTTTTTTCCCTCAACTGCCTTCCCTCCGCTCTGGTCTGATTCGCAAATCCCCAAACTGGCACAAGCCGGGAAACTTGCCTCTGCCGCCGTTCTTCTCCCGGAGTTGGAGCCTCCCTTTCCTTTTTCCCCCCTCTTCAGAGACAACCCTCTCCTCGTCCCTCCCCCGCCTCTGGGCCCTGACCCACTGCCTGGTTTTCGCTAGAGCGATTTAAAAAAGAAGGGAAGAAAGGAGCCGGGCTCTGGTACCCCCGTGCCAGCCGAGGGCGTGTTTCCCTGGCCGCTGGCTGGTGGGAGAGTCAAACCCGGTGGCTGTCGGGTGTAGAGTCTCAGATGCAGAATCTTGCCCTGCAACTCTCCCCCCCGCCCCCCCCAAAAAACAAGTAATCAAATATTTCTAAAGATTGTAGGCTCATAGAGCTCAGATCCCTTGTCATATTTTAAATGAAGCAGAACAGTTCTTTCTTTCCAACCTCATATGCAATAGGAAGAGAAAATTCAGTCCTCGAGAGCTTGCCTTGGCAGCCCTGTGCCCTTAGTAGAGGGGAGAGCTGCCTACTTGGGCTGGGCCTGGCGTCCAGCCCCACCATGGTGCCGCTAACCACAGGGCCTAGATTTGGGGCAGGACTGCAGGGTCCAGGGCAGTGGTGGGAACAGCCTAGGGAGATATGAGAATAGAAAGAAGAAGCTCTTCATAAGGATTGCAGAGGTTTGCTCCAGGCTCCTCAGAGAGGAAGCTGCTGCCTTGGTCATTCCCCCAGGTGTAGGGGGTGGGCGGGCTTGAAAGGAAGAGAGGCTTCTGCCAAGCTCCGGGAAGACACAGCTGCTAGGAGAAAGGAAAGGTGAAAGTGGGCAAGAAATTGGGGGTAAGGGGCTTGTACAGTGGCTTTGAGTTGCAGAGGGAGTTATTTATTTATTTACCTCAGGTGTTTTCAATTAAATGTGTTCCTCTTTTATTTTCCTTGTTATTCGGTGCTTAGACTTTTCAGCAATCCCTTGCATTCTTTTTTTTTTTTTTTACATAAGCAGAAACTTTTTTCCTCCTCGGAGAGATATTGTGGGAGGTATTTTGCCTTCAGTGCTTTCTCTTTCCTGCTTTTTTTAAAATTTAATTTTAAAATTATAAAGTAAATTTAGTGCGAGTGAAAGTGACGGGGGAGCCAGCTGGGGCTGGATTCAGGGAAGGTGGAGGCAGCTGCAGCAGAGTTGGGCCTCCCAGCCCCACCTCAGGACCCCCTCACAATGTAGGCCCCCTTCTGCCGACACCACCCCCTTCCTCTCCCTGGGAGGCTCTTCTGGACAGGGATGAGGAGAGTCTCTCCTGATAGATGCTCATTCACTCTTCAGGAACCCCTGACTCTGCAGAGCCACGTTTCTTTTACAACCCACGCATACCAGGGCCCCCCAGTTCCTGCCTGCTTACTCCCCCTCAGTCACTGTGGCTATTCTGTTGAATTGAGCTTGGTGGGCCCTGTATGTCTCCCACATTTGCCCTGCTAGTCTGCTAACCCCACTGCGCAGTTGGTTGCCCTGTTGAAGGGATCAGAGTAGGGCAGGCACAGAAAGAGACAGACAGAGGTGTAGATACCCCTCTGCAGCAGTGAGGATTCAAGAGGCTTCTTTACACTATGAATTTTTATGGTCACATGAGTAGTGCACTCATCTCTGTAACACACGTGTATACTTAAGTGCTCAAATTTGAGGCTACCGGTGTGGGCAGGATCTATTTCTAAGACATATGAATTATGAGAACACTGGAGTTGAAAAACTGAAGGCCCCTTGAGCGGTGCTGAAAATGTTCTATTTCTTAATCTGGGTGGGGGTATACAGGTGTGTTCACTTTGTGAAAACATATTGAGTGGAAGCCTTAGAACCATGTGCTTTCTTTCTGTGTGTCACACTTAAGTTTAAAAGTTTGTTGTATTTTTTTAAAGGAAGGCACAGCCTCAAAAGTAAAGGCCGAGGGTTACAAAATAATAATAACTATTATATAAATAACAATGCTCTCCACCCTGTTTTGCTCTGGTCTCCCCACTGAGGAATGGTGGGAGGGCTTGTAAAAGTTAGTGGGCTGATAAAAAAAAACTCGCAGGCATGTGGCCCACGGAGACTTCCTGACCCATCCACGTGTGCACCGCGCCTGGAAACTCTGCAGACTTAGGTTTAGCTGTGGGATTTTAACATCTCAGGACCAAAGGATAAAAAGTGGTAAGGAAGATGTTCCATGCCAATTACATTTTGCTGTCAACATCTGGAAAACAAAATTGCAGCTGTTCTCCCCTCCCCATTACCACCTCGTCTTTTTTTTTTTTTTTCTGCACACTTAAAGTTTTTGTTCTTATGCCATCCGTACTTCAGTTTTCTGCACTGTTAAAACATTTTCACGGCTCTGATGAAATCAAGTTGCTGCGTTTGGGCTTTAAAAAATATATATGTATGTGTCTGTGTCTTGCAGTCTGACAGTGTAATTTTTCTTGAGCGATTTATTTGAACAAGCTGGCAATCAGTGGATAATCCCCTCCCCTATCCAACCCTTTCTCGCCTTCCCAGCACCGTTCAGGCCCAGAGCTCGGGGGAGAGCGCTTGGCTACCCTTGCCTCGGCTCCCTTGGGCAGGTACTGACAGCTTCGCCCTCCACGGCCCTTCTGCGGTGTTTTTGTTTTCCCTTCGCCCCCCAAAAATATTTGAACCAAAAAGCCTCTTTTTTTTTTTCCTCCACCCACAGCAAACTGAAAGGGCTAGTGAACCGTGATTCAACAGAGCGAGGGCGCCTCTTTTCTTCCTTAGCATTAATTAACTCAAGTTCGTTAGGACGTCGGGTCTGTCGCCCACAGTTTTCTCTTGTGTGTGCTGAATCGGGTCATAGAGGGAGACTTCCCATGCAAACAGTTTGTGTTGGAGCTGGAGGACACAAGAGGGGGAGAGAGGGTAAGAAAGAAAGGGAGCCAGTGAGGGATGGATTGTGGCCGAGGGGTGGGCACAGTCCTAAGCTCTGAGCACCCTGGTGCCAGCCTCCGAAGGGGCTCCACACCAGGGGAATGAGGATTCTCGGATTTCCTTGGCAGTGATCCTGATAATAAAATAGTTGGGCGGCGGGGGACAATGCATTTTGAGAGATTGAAAAATGTCTTCCTTCCAACTCCTAAAATTGTGCATTTGGGGGAAGCCGCTTCCCTGAACAGGGCCCGCCCAGCTCCCCGAGCCCTCGGAGCAGTGAAAACCTCGGGCTCTTCCCATCCTGGCCACCGGCTCTCTGCCCCAGGCTCTGGGCACTGCCTGTTGCCACAGCAACTGCAAGAAAGAGGTTCTCTCTGGGCCGAGGGGAGTGCAGACCAGGCAGAGGGCACCCGGAGCTCAGAGAAACTCCCCTCTTGCCCTGGCCCTTTTCTCCTGTGGCAGAGGCAATAGACCCGGCAAACAAGGGGGTGTCAGGACAGGAGCCCACCAAGAGGACCTGTGAAGGCCGCAGGAGTTGCCTCCAAAGCGCAGGGGCGAGCGGTGGGGGAAGGGAAAGGACTGTCCTCCCTGGAGGATCCCTAGGCTTTTTCTGGGGTCGGTAGTTGGTGGCCGGGCTTTGGGTTTTCAATATTTTGCTGTTTGTTCTGGCCTCCTCTCTTGCCCTCCAGATATTTTCACAATGAGCTGGGCACAGACCTCATCTTCACGTGCTTGTCTCCCCTTCCCGTGCCTCTTGTCAGTTTTTCAGTTCTCCTTTAGTGAAAGTTGTAAAGTTGGCTTGTGGGGTTCTTCCTTCTTCCCCGGGCCCTTGGTCACCAGGAGTGACACTTTGCAGACCAACGTGGTGGGTGGGTGAGGCTCAGGCTTCGCATTGCCCTCGCCCTGTGAAGCCCTCGGCTGTCATCTGTCCTGGGCGTTCTTATCTTCGGAGGCTCCCATCCCCA
Source organism: Bos mutus (assembly GCF_027580195.1). NCBI lineage: Eukaryota > Metazoa > Chordata > Mammalia > Artiodactyla > Bovidae > Bos > Bos mutus. The sequence continues at coordinate 52,591,704 of NC_091623.1, read as the reverse complement.
AGTAGACCCCTGGATGGACGACTGGGCTCCGACCTGCCCGGCTTTTGCATCTATTTGGTAATACAAGAAAGTTTCAGTCTAGGTAGTGAATTAAAGACGAGGGTTTTGCTTCTTCGACTCTGTAAACAATGAAAGTAAACAATTTCCAGTTGCACTAGAGAGAATAGACTGTCTTCCCCAACACCTCCCTTCCCACCCGATTTTATTCAGGGCCAGGAGGGAGAAGGGAGATGTGCCTGGAGCAGGGTGGTGTTCGGAGCCAGAACGACGCTGCCTGTTGGCCTGATCCCAGGCCACCGCTCGGGTTTGTAGTCCTGAGGAGAAAAGGAAGGGAAGGAGTGGGGGTCAGTTCATAGGAGAGGAGAGCACAGCCTGATTCTGAGGCAGGCCTGGTCCTAGACTCAGCCCAGGGTGTGGGGCAAGTCCACTCAGCCAGCTGAGGGTGCCAGAAAACCCTGTCCGGGCCGCCATTCCTGAGCAGAGGGAAACAGGCCCAAGTCAGCCAAAAACCCGCTTTGTCCAAATTCTTCGAGCCTCCTCGCAATGTGCATTTTCTGGTTTCCATGCTTGGCGATTCCAGAGGCTTGGATGACTTTACACTGGCTGCAGAGCCCCTTCCTGCCTGCCCCCCCAGCAAGGGGAGGCCCCACCCACCTCTCAGATAAGCAGTCAGCCCCTTCCTTTTGCTGCCTACGGTGGTTCTCTTTCCATTTCTGTCGGGGAGTCGGGCCACTGCTTTCTTGTACCCCTTCTGTGGAACAAGATGGGAGGGCTCAGAGATATGTAGTTAGCTTCTTTTCAGTTCAGACCCAGGCTGACTTATAAAATCCCAGGAATTAAACTGGCTCATCAGGTCTCTATCTGTGGCCTTTTAAAATTTCTTGTGTCTTTTTTCACTAGGCTGCAGATATACAGTAGTACAATGGATCCTGATATGTCTGGTAAATCCTAAGTAGGTTTTGTGAGTCATTTGCTCTCTTTGCGTATAGTTCTCCAAATTAACACAGACAGATATAAAATTAGTATGTGTCCAGAGTCTGAAAGAATAAATCTGAGCCTTAAAGAAGGCAGGATGTAGACAAAAAGAATTGTTTTTTTTTTTAAGATAAGATGACCTCCAAACAGGGACCCTGTTTTTAAAGATATCAGTTTTTTGCACTTCTAGGTGTTTCACTATTGGCAGGTATAAGTCAATTGCAAAACCTGTCTCAGGCTGGGAAAATTATTTTGTTTCCTTGAAGATTTTGAATACTGTCTATATGAGTGAGATTCTGTACACATGTCCCTGTTTTCCCTCAAATAATCCACAAGGCCTCTTTGGTTCTGTCGATTTTTGGAAAAACCACACATTTAACTTTCTCAAGCTAGAAGCAGTCACTTTAGCTAGTTTTCCTTCTTCCTCATCCTCTTCTTTTTCTCTTTTTTCGCCCCTGTCCTAGAGTCCTTATCTTTTCTCCTTGCTCATTTTTCCTTTTCAGCTGTGTCCTCTTTCCTTCCTTCTCTGTCCTCTCTTTTTGCAGTTTTGGGCCCAGCTTGTTTTTCTCAGGATTGGTCTTCCTTCTCTCTTTCTTTCTCCCTCTCCCTAGTCCTCTTTTTTTTCCCCTCCTGCGGCCTGTTCATTCTTTTTCTTTTGAAGGCACATTTTTCCTAGTGATGGCTAAAACCAGCACGGGTATTTCAGAAATGTTTCCGTGAAAACTGTTGCTTTAAAAAAAAATCAAATTCTATATACGTGACAGTAATGAGAGAGGCCTTTCTCGAGCAAAGGCAGAAAAATTCCTTTCCACAAACTAAAAGCTCATGTGAATTTTAAAAGTCTAATCTCTGACTTCTCAGATTTTTGTTTTAAATGAGGGAAAATACCTTCCCCTCCAAATTTTGCCTAAGTTTTTTCCTTTGTTGTCTTCAATTTTCTTTTTTTGCTCACTGCTCTCTCACCAACATCACTGGCTTCCTTACCCCTTCGTTGCTTTTTCTCTCATTCCCTTTCTTCCCTCCCCTCTCCTCCTCCAAGGCCTGCCTGTCCCCTTGCTCCCTCCAGCCCCTGAGCCCTTGCATTTGTGGGTGACTCAGCCCTGGAGAAGCCTTGACTCCTCAGAGGGTTTTTTTGGTGTGAGTGTGTCTTGGCTGTCTTCGGGGTGCAGGGTGCAGAGTACCTGAGCTCCCAGCGAGACCTGAGACCAAGGGGAGAAGAGAAGGAGGCTGGGTCTGGGACAGGTAATCTTCCAGAAGGAGCCTCTCTGCTCTTGTAACAAAAGGGGGACAGTCCCCTTTTGTCTGGGGCTTCTGAGGGGCGTGTCCAGGACCCAGAGCTGCCACCAGTGGCATTCAGGAGGAGGGGGCTATAGGGGTGGGGCACACCAAGTGTTTCTCATGGAACCTGAGCAATTCTTCTCAGTGTGCCCCGCAGGAGGGAGAGAGATCTTCTCAACACCCTCCCCTGGCTGCTCACCCAGGAAGGCCTCCCTCTGAAGGAGCAGGGTGAGGGGAGAGTGCTGCCTGGGAGTCCCTCAGCCCACCTTCAAGGTTGCTGGCCACCCCACCAGCAGGGCAGGTGAAGAACAAATGGTGATTGTTCTCCTTCCCCGTTCCTCCCCTGGGAAGGGCCACCTTGCTCCTACTGTTAAGGGAGAGTTGAGGGGGCACAGTGGGTCCCCAGGCTCCACTGAGATACTCCACTGGTTGTCCGGGGCCACTTTTCTGTCCAGTCTCTCCACCATTCCATTGACCTTTGACCTCTCCCTTCATCCAAGATCTTGTCCTGTTTCCCTAACTTCCAGTGGAATCCTTCTACCCATCATCTCCCCTGCCACCTGCCCAACTGTACCACTGGGATTCAGAGTTGACCCATGTTGAGCACCTGGCAGGGTGGTCTGTGAGGGGAGCATGATAGAATTTTTCAGGAGGCTCACTCTGGCCATTTTCTGTTCGGTGTCCAGCATTTAGTATGAATCAAAATACCAGAGAAACATACCATGCCAAATATAAACTCACTTGTAGTTTCTACCATCTCATCTTGACTTCATTTACTTATTTTTTGTTTCATCTCATCTTGAGATGGAGAAGCAAGGTTTGGTATCTTATGTTACTCAGTTAACATCTTTGGCTAATTGGACCGAAGGTGGTTATTAACGTGATGTTAGTTATTGAATGCCACCCTAAGAGGCCTGTCTTGCAGTGACACCTGCCTCTTGCTCTCTCCCCTCTTAACTGTTTCTCTCGGGCAGCCCATGACCTCACTCAGGCCAGTCAGGGCCTGGCCTGGGGTACCAGGTGCTGGGTGGCGCCTTCCCCATTGTCTGGGTCCAGCAATGGCTCAGGGCTGCATGTTCTGTTGGGGCACACCCCTGGCCCTCTTCCTCGAATCTTTCCGCTGGGCTTAAAGGCCACTGAGGGTTTCAGATGGGGAAGAAAGGGGCGAGAGTGAGCAGTGACCTTTCTGTTGCCAGCTGAGGGCTGAGCCTCACCTGGGGAGAGGACAGCTGCAGGAACTGGTTTCTGAGTAGGGTCAGCCTCCCTCAGTCGGTGTTAACCTCCTCCTCCGCTCTTGCATTTTTTTTAATAACTGTCTCCTCCTTAACTGCTTTACAAAGGCCTAAAGCTTGGCTGCTCCGGAGCCCCTACCAGAAAGGACCCCGCAGAGACTTCCACACTCCTAGCTGCCCTGCCCCACGCTCCCCTTCCCACCGGGGAGGAAGGCCCAGAGCAGGGGCCCCCGGGGAGCGCATTCGGGTGACTCGGTTTCCCCAAGGCTGTCTCACATTTCCTGACAGGGCTCTCTTCTGCCTTGTTTCCTTTCTTAGCTGCCTCCCTTCCGTTAGGTTTCTTATTTTATGCTCTTATACCTTGCTCCGTATGGTTTGGGCCCTTTAATCTGAATTGAACAGGGCATAGGTGAGTGTTCACCCTCCTCCAGCCAAGGAACTCTAAACACAGAGCAAGGGGAGCAGGCAGAGCTGGAGAGCGCAAAGAACTAAGAGTTTAGGAGGCGCTGGTGGTTCGGGGGTGGCGGTGGCGAGGCTCAGGGTCTGGAAGTCGTGTCCACCTTCCTGACTTTGTCACTTCCCCCTGGGGTTGGCTGCTGTGTTTGTGGCTGAGTGTAGTGCTTGTCAGCGGAGTGCTGTGACAGGAGGCTATTTTAATAAACTGTTGCAGTTTCTCCATCGGAGCTGCACTGCGTTGGCATCCCTCTTCACCGCTAATGGAGCGTGTGTGGCTGGGTGTGGGCCGAGGGAGGCACCGAGCTGGATGGGGGCTGGGGAGAGGGAGGCCGGGCAGTGCTGGGGGCCTGCCTCCCAGTCTGGGAGCGCTCCGGGGAGCGCCGCCAGCCTGGGGGAAGGGGTGGCCGCACCCTGGACGCCGGGTCCCTGCCCTGGAAGTGCTGCTGGCATGGGCACTTTCCAAGCTCTCTTTCTTCTTCTCTTTCTATTCATAGCACGGCAGGCAGGCTCGTGTGTATGGCCGGGGAGGAAAACTTCCACTCGCCCCTGTGCGTCCCATAAATAAAAAAAGAAATAGAACCAGAAAAAGAGTGTGCGGGTCTTAGAGAAAGAGACTGAAACCAAAACACAGAGAGAAGGCGCAGCTGCTTTCCCCAAGGCCTTCTGGGGCTCCCTCCCGCCCGCCAGCCCGCCCGGAGTCAGGCCTTTATTTATTTATTTTTCTGGCTTAAAAAAAAATTCTATGTCTTTCTCAGTCCCAGTCCCCCTCAACCCCCTTCAGATTTGCTGGGTGGCCACTGCCAAATAGACCCGAGTAGGAGCCTGGAATGAAAAATTCATAACTGCTGGACTTTGCTTGTTCATTAGACGTGAACTTGTCGATTGGGCAAATTGTTTTTGGTCTCCAACTGCCGGGGGCTCTCCCCACCCTCTCGGCTCGCCCGGTTCCCTCCTCCCCTTGGACGCAGCCATTGGCTGCTCGAGGATGTCTCTTTGCCAAATAGGTGGATCCTTCTCTGTCTCCCTCCCCCCTTTCTCCCCCCCACCCTTTTTACTGGCTTTGGCACCAGCGAATGGATGGGGATTGAGCATGAAAGGGGAGAGAGAGAGGGAGTTTGAGAGAGAGAAAAGAAAAAAAAAAAAAAAAAACCCCAAACCCAACCAGCGCACACACATACACACAAACACGCACACACTCACACAACACACACACACACACAGCCCCATCCACGTCCTCCCTCTCTCCCTCTCTCTCTCTCCTTCCCTCCCTTCTTCCCTCCCTCGCTCCCTCCCTCTTTTGCACGCTTCTGCCAGCGACGGTCTGCAGCCGGTCCGAACTCGTCCTCTTCCCCGGGAATCTGTGAGCTCCCCCTCTGCCTGCGATCAGGCTCAGAGGCGGAGGGAGGCAGCCCGAAGTTTACACCCCTGTGCCGCTGCCAAAGCCGAAAGCCTTTTTCTTCAGCTGCCGATCCCCCCCACCCCCGTTTTTGTTTTTGTTTTTGTTTTGCACAGGGGTGGGGTAGGGCGTGTTGTGTGTTGGGGGTGGGGTGGGGTGGGAGGTAGGTTTTTGACTTTTAAATTTTGTATATTTTTCTTTTATTTATTTATTTTTTAAAAAGCTGGAAGCGGATGCACAGGGGGTGAAACTGAAAAAAGAAAAAATTTTTTGTTGGCTTTTGTTTACCTGGCGTGTGTGGTAATCGACTCGCTCCCTCTCTCTGCTTGCTATCCCTGACCTTTCTTTTTGCTCCTTTAAAAAAAATATTAATTTCCCCCTTCTGTGCAGTGGAGCATGGGGGGGGGAGGGGGAAGGGTTTGAGAATCCACCCAAGCCCGGCCCCTAGTCCCCAGAACACCAATAATAACCCCCTTTAAAACATTTACCTTCCTCCCCTGCTCCTCCCCCGCCCCCTCCCCCCACCCGCCCCCAACTCACAACTCTGTTGAGTCCAGAAGCTCAGAATCGGGCGTTGGGCTTTGCCGGGTGCTTCAGATCAATGGTAATTATTTATTTTTTTCCAGTTTTATTTTTGTAAACAGAAATCAATTATTATTTAAACTTCAAACAAGCAAACAAGCAAAAAAGAAAAAGAAAAAAGGAAAAAAAAAAAAAACAAAACAAAAAGCGAGAGCCCGGCCCTCTGTCACCTGACTGAGTGGGAAAGAGGGTGAAGGGGTCAGTGGGGACGGGGCACAGGATGCCCCCCGTAGCTTTTAACCCTACTGTGGCTGAGACCACCACCTTATTTGTGCTAACAAGAAGCGTTTTGTTCCTTATGACTGTGGTTAACATTAGTATTGGTGTCGATAACAAAGCTGAAATCACATATTTAGGATTTAGATCTGATTTAAAAAATGCTGGGGTGGATGTTCCAATCGGAGCAGAAGAGAGAATGAAAACAGCCTGGGGAGGGGGAAGCCAAATCCGTTTCCTGGCTCGCTGACTCGTGGATGTCATGTTCGCTCTTCTGGGGGTGGCCAAAAACCTACCGGTGTCGGGGCGTGAAGCGGCCCTCGCCTGCCCCGCGTGTGCGTCCACGGGCATTCGTGCAGACTGGACTTCGTGCCGGGGCGAGCTGACACGAGTTCGAGACTGCATAGAACATGGAGATGTCATGGGCGCGACAGAGCCTGGCGGGGATACCAGCAGCGTGTGTGTGTGTGGACGGCAACGTTGTCTGTGCGCGCGTGTGTGTGAGTGAGTGAGGGAGAGAGAGAGAGAGAATAGGTGTGTGCTCAGGCTCTGGGTGTCTCTGTCTGGCTGCTGAGGCTGAGATGGGAGCGAGCGGCAGGCTAGGCTGGTGGCGGCTCCAGACCACACTTTCCTAGAACAATTGCAAGAGAAAATTGTCGTGGGGTGGGGGGGGAGGAGGAGGAGGAGGAGAAGGCGATTTTCCTTGTGCCCCCTTTCTAACGCTTCTTTTCTCCTTTTCTCTTTCCCCCCCTCACCCCGTCTTCCCCTCCTCCCGTCTCCCCTCGCCCCGCATGCTCCCGGCTTGCCGCCTGCAGGATGAGTTCCACCCGTTCATCGAGGCGCTGCTGCCTCACGTCCGCGCCTTCTCCTACACCTGGTTCAACCTGCAGGCGCGGAAGCGCAAGTACTTCAAGAAGCACGAGAAGCGGATGTCGAAGGACGAGGAGCGGGCGGTGAAGGACGAGCTGCTGGGCGAGAAGCCCGAGATCAAGCAGAAGTGGGCATCCCGGCTGCTGGCCAAGCTGCGCAAAGACATCCGGCCCGAGTTCCGGGAGGACTTTGTGCTGACCATCACGGGCAAGAAGCCCCCCTGCTGTGTGCTCTCCAACCCCGACCAGAAGGGCAAGATCCGGCGGATTGACTGCCTTCGCCAGGCCGACAAGGTGTGGAGGCTGGACCTGGTCATGGTGATTTTGTTTAAGGGGATCCCCCTGGAAAGTACTGACGGGGAGCGGCTCTACAAGTCGCCCCAGTGCTCGAACCCCGGCCTGTGCGTGCAGCCACATCACATTGGAGTCACAATCAAAGAACTGGATCTTTATCTGGCTTACTTTGTCCACACTCCGGGTAGGTCGCTCTCAATGCCCCCTTCTCCCTCCGCCCCATTTTATTTTACTTGCTGGCATTTGTTCTGTTTATTGTACCTCTTCCTTCCAAGGGATCCTTGCATGTACACACCAGGGGCCTAACTGGTGCACCCGTTCTGCTGAGGCCTGCAGCTCCTTTGATGTTCCCCTTTCCCTTCTGTTTCCCTCCACTTGCTCCATTCTTCCTCTGCTCATTTGCCATGTTACCGATTTGATTTTCGTGCTTCTCCATCTTTGGAGGACTCAAAAGACGCTGCAGGTCCTAGGACTGGGGCCAGGACGCCCGCGATGGTGAGAGTTTGTGAGGAACACCACCACCATCACCAAAAAAAAAAAAAAAAACACCTCTCCTTGCTCTGATTTTAAATGAGTCAGAAAAAGTATTGGGAGGCAGGTACCGGCTTTCCTGCAGCTTCGCTTCAAGTCCTGGGGAGAAGCCAGATTTGGCACAAGCGGGGTGGGCAGTGGTTCGGTGGAGAGAGGGGCGTGTAAAACCCTGGGATCTGAAACAGAATGAATAGAAAAGAGGAAAGAAGGCAGAGGCGGGCAGATTCTGGGGCCCAGATGCCCAGGCGGGAGCTGTTTTGGCTGACAGAGAGGAGAAAAGTCATTCGATTTCGTAGAGAGTGAAAATGAGCAGAGCTCCCTTGCGTTCTTCCCCTTTACCGCCCCTTCCCCTGCGGGTCTCAGCTGAAGTAGTGAGACCCTCCGGGAGTGGATGCCCCAAGCCCCAACACCTCTGCTGGGGGTTGGGGGAGCAGGTATTGCAGTGGAAGAGGTCTTAAAGAAACAAACAATCAAAACTCTGCAAAATCTCCTTTTCCTTTTGTGTTCTCTCTCCTCTTTGCTTTTCCAATTTCACCCTGCATTTTGGGTTGCGGTGGTTCAGTTCTCCTCTGTTCCTTTTTTTTTCCCCTCCCTACCCTTTCCCTTTTTATAATTTCTTTCCGCTTTTGTTTTCTTACAAATTGAAACAGAGATGGCTGGTTAATTTTTAGCCTCCACTCAGCTACGCCCAATTTACTGCCGCCTTTGAAACCTAAACGGCGGCACTCTGTGATTAAGCAAGGCAGAAGTGTGTTTACATTATGCCCAACCAACTTGTAATGAGAGGGCTACCAAACCTTTCTCTTTCTGTGTTTTTTTTTTTTTCCTTTCCACCATTCCAACGTTTCCCCCTCCTTTTCTCCCCTTCTTTCTCTCTTCATGCGAATGTAAGAGAATGTGGCTTAACTTCAACTCTAGTGAATGTTCTTTCCCCGCAAATATGTGTGTGTGTGTGTGTGTGTATCTTCCTTCCTGTTCATTCACAAAAAAGAAAAGCAACTCACTTTTCTGCTGTGGTTACCCCCTTGCCTGTTTGGGATGTTGGGAGGAGAGAGATGACTTAATCCAAAAAGGAAATTTTGGGGCACTTTCAGTATTGCGTCAGGGTTGAGGACTCGATTCGGATTAGCACTGAGAGTTTATATATTGGGAAACTCAGGAGGAGGAAAAGGTGATATTTTAGGCCTCTCTTCTTGCTCATTCTCTCTTCTGAGAAGTGGCTTTGGTGGTTGGATGGAGGCAGTGAACACCACCCCCCTCCCCCCTCCCCCACTGTATTTCCTTCTGTGGATCTTTCTAGGCCTGTACCTGGCCCTGTATGACTATCATAGCCCCCTCACAAAGAATGACCAACTGCTGGTCCTCTTCCTTGTTCATCTTTTTTCTTTCTGGAAAGGAGACCAAAGCAAAAATTAAAAGTTATTCCCTGCTTCTCTGTCTGTGCAGCAAATCAGAATGGGAGGTAGTGGTATTGGAAGTGGATTGGGGCAGACTTGAAGACCTGAGCTTGCGTCTGTCAGATAGCTCCTCTTAGAGGGGCTGCTGTACCTTCCAATTTTGGACCTAGGGCCCCTAAGGTGAAACCAATACCCATCTTCCTCCTGAGCCAGCTTCCTCTACCTTGCTCTGTAGCTGGATCCTGTAGCTGAGCTGTTTCCCTGACTTCTTTTATTTTAGGTCGTATTTTTTACTGCTGCTAGCAGGGGGCCAAGGTAGGGTGAAGTATGTGTGATGGAGACCGTTTCCTGACCAGCCAGCTGGCTCCTGAACTGACCAGGCAGGTGTAAGGAGAAGGGTGGCACCCCTACTTGCCCGCTAGACATAATGAGAAGACTTTCCCAGGAATATGAGTAAATCCATGCCCATCACATGTAGTCTTGGCCCCCTCTGTCCCAGCTGAGGCTGAGTTCCTTGACAAAAGCTGAGTGGAGAAATGAGGATGTTTTCTTATAATTTGTCAACAGTTCAGGTCCCTGGACTCCAGATAGTTTCCAGGAAGGTAGGAATTTTGTTGCTGAAATTGCTTTAACTCAAGGGCACCTTTCTGAGGGAGTGGGGGTAAGTGGATATGGTGTGGCCTACGCATGGGCCTTGGGTAGATGGCTCGAGATTGCATGGAATGGTGGTCATGGCTTTCTCTCCAAACCACTCCAATTTACCCGCAAATGTCTTCTCCTGGCTGAGCCCCCCAACAGTGCCAGTCCAATAGTACAACCTTCTTCTTCCATGTCCATGCGAAGATCTACTCAGTAAGGTGCAACTTGTTCCTTCCTTCCAGTATAAACCAGGGTTGGTGGCTGGGGCAGCAAGGGCTCAGACAAGGGTTACTTTAGATTCTAAAAGAAATGCTGTCCTTCCCTTCAAATGGCTGAAGAACCTGATCTGGGCTGAACTGGTGTGCCAGGTTTGATGACAAGCAGACTTGTGATCGTAAGCTTGGGGGTGTGGCCTCCCCTGCAGGCGCCATTGTCATCCGTCATCCCTGGCCCTTGTGGGCCCTTGTTTTGTCTCACATGAAGCTTTAAGAAGTGGCATGGTTGAGAGGGACTAAAGGACGAGTGTATGTGACGTCAAGAGCCCCATTCCCGGAACACAGGGCCCTAAAAGGCCACTCAGAGTGTTTTGCACCCTTCATGAGGGTGGCCTTCCTGCTGGGTACCTTTCCCATTCAGGAGGGTATGTTGAAGCAGAACCGGGTCGGAGAGCACTGCCATGGGAAGGAGGCTGTACATTTTTGACATTGTCCTTCCATTTAAAGGGGGTGTCCCAGGGCAGTGGCTGGAGACAGAGGAGAACCTGGGGCCAGGCGGAAAGATGCTTGTGTAAGGAAGGGTGGCTGAACTGATCTGGAAGCATGGCTATACTCTCCCCAAAGCTTCTGCCAGGATCTGAAGGTAAACGGGCATCTTCAGACCATCCTTAATCTAGGCCTCCATCCTAGAAGAGAAAAAAAAAATCTGAAAGTAATAAAATGCTTTACTGAATGAAAACGTCAGCTTCTCCCCGTCAGATCCCTCCAACAGGCCCACAGTGGAGGCCCATTAAGTCCAGGTGTTCAGGGGGTGGCTCTTTTCTTTATCTCTGCTTTTTCACTACAGAGAAATTTACACATAGAAGGAACCCCCATCACCAGTGCCAACTTATGGTTAGTTTCGATCCAGCCACAGCCCCTGATGGCCACCTACTCTGAGTTGTTTAGAAGAAAATCCAGGCCTTATAGCTTCTCCTGTGTTTAATATTTCTGCATGTTTCTAAAGATAAAGATTCTTGAAAAATGGAAACATAGTATTACTATCACACTGAAAATGGTTTCTTTAGCTGGGCAGTGTTCACATTTCCCTAATAGTCTCCGAATTTTGTTTGTGTAGGTCAGGATTCTGATCAAGTTCATGCGCTAAAGTGGCTTGCTCCGTCTTGGAAGTCTCATGATCTCTAGGCGATCCTCCCCTTCTTCCTCCTTCTTCATATTGGTTTCTTTCCTGGAAGTTTTTGGGTTGTTGTTGTGGAAGGGACCTGATGGTTTCTCCTGTAGAGTTTCCCTGTCTGGGCTCGGCAGGCTGTGTTCCCTTGCATCGGTCAATGTGCTGCTCCAAAAGGAGCTTCTGCCTCCCTCCTTATCTCCAGGTCTGAGGACAGGTGGGCCTTACCTGTCACAGGAAATGGATTAGCACCCAAGGATCTGTCCAAGTGAATTTTCTCAAGTGCAGAGTTGCCCTTCTCAGTATAAGAGCTCCCTGGTTTTCACTGTCTGTTTCAGAGCTTGGGGCTTTTCAGTGAGCGCCGGTTTTCTGGTCCAAGCGAGGGCTTCCTCGGCAGCGGAGGGCATTGGCCCGCCATGTCAGCCCTGCTAAGATGTGGTCGGTGCCAGTGGTGTCCCCCAGGCTTCTGCTGGATGCCTGGCCCCATCTGGTGGCTCTGGTGTGAGTGCATGGGAGTGGCCAAGGGCACACCAGCTGCCCTCTCCAGAGGCCTTGCTCCTCCTGAGGCCCCAGTGCCTCTTCACCCATGCCTCTTGTTTCCAGGCCCAGAAAGGGCGCTGGTCTGTTTTTGAGGCAGCACCATCTGGTGCCAGGGCTGTTGAAGACTGTGGAGCCCAGTTACCAGATTCCTAAAACCAGCAAGATACACCCGTGTAGGGTTAGGTGCCTTTGAGAGTGTCCCAGAAGAGATGTCACTGTGGTTCAAGGATCAGCTTCCGTCATTGTAAAAGTCTGCTGTTCAGCTAATTCAGAACATGGTTAAAGGGACTGAACAGCTAACATGTAAAGGTACTGGCACATAGCAAGCAAGCAGTGGATGACGGCTGCTGCGATTCTGATGTTACAACTCCCTGAGCCCTAGGACATCTCCCTGTCACCTTTACCTATTGGTTTTATTTCTGCCTTAAGGGTCGAACGAGGTGAAAGCTTATTTTTCTGTAACACAGAAGGGTTTCAAGTGCTGGAGACAGGGCTCACAGTTCCTCTCCACCCCTCTTCCTAGGAAGCTGTCGCTTCTCCAGGGCAAACACTGCCAGTCTCTCACGCCTCCCACATTTGACACAGCTCCTTGCGCCCTTGCCATTTGGTCATCACCCCCTTGGAGGCCCTCTTAAACTGGAGCATTCTATACCGGACACGGAAACTCCAAGTTTGAGCAGATCCCAAGGTAGCCACACGATTTGCTAGGCCTTCCAGCTACATATTTTGCAAAATGAAAATGAGGGATTCCTGGTTCGAAATGATTAGGAGCTACAAAGAGACGATAGTTAGAGCATTAAACCAAGCACGGGGTCTGCATGACGGCCTAGGCTGCACACCTGAGAAGCCTGCCCAGGCCGCCTTTACTCTGTTACTGTGACACGGGTCACACACGGGGTGATGTGAAGGGGTAATACAGTTTAGGCTGACTTCTGAGGGGGTGACCCCAAAGAAGAGATCAGAGATGCCCAGACCCCCCAGGCTGGTCTCTTTCTAGGACTCCGTTAACCATCTGCTCGTAACCCCTTTGTCCATAGTGTGTCCCTCCAGCCAGTCAGGGGTCCCCGCTGGCTGCAATGTGCAGGCGGTCCTGGTGGAGTGCTCACTGTCATGGCTGAGTTGGAAGCTGTAGCTCAAGGGGGAAAAAAAGAACTACCTTTGTCTGAGTTTGAGCTGGCAGAGTTTGGCCCATGAATAAGCCAGAGGGGACCTGGGAGCCCGAGCATGGTGACCAGCTGTGCTCCACCGCCCACCCAGAGGAAACGGGGCCGCTCTGTAGCAGGAGGGCTGGGGGCCAGACGTGTGGAAGGACTTCCTGAGGCTTCGGCTTACTTTTTGGCACTGCAGGAAGATGGTTGAATTTTCTTTATTCATGAAATACATGCACACTTGGTGAACCTACTGTGAGCAAGGCCCTTCTAAGAATGAGAGACTCTTGCATGCGGTCTGCAAGCTTTGAGCAAAGGTCCCCTGATAATTTCTAGAAGGCACTGACCTATAGATGTGAACAGTGATCCATGCCAGAGGTGAAGGGAGACCCCTCAGGGCTTCACAGGACAGCTCCAGGTGGGCTGTGAAGGAGGAGGCAGGGCCCATCTCAGCGCCTTCTAGAGTTGCAGGGACCTGGGATGCTGAGGAAGGTAGGCCAAAGGGGTAGAAGGTTGTGCCCTGGTCCCCCTCTGTCCTGGAGTCCTGCAGCCGCTGAGCAGAGAAGGTACAGCTACACAGCCCCTTTTCCGTCCTGGGAAGAAGGTGTCTCCCTCCCCACCCCTCTTTCTCTTTGCCCCGTCAGTCCCACCCCTACCCCACCCCCTGTCTCAGGAGCTGCCACGCTTCAGTTATTTTATCCTTCAGTGTCCGATTCAGAAGTCCTTTCAAAGGCCCCAGCAGTGTCAGCGCGGTGCTCACACAAAAGACCTCTTTGATTTCTTGTTTGTTTTCATTTGCCAGTAGAGGGGGAGGGGGCAGGAGAGAAAGAGCTTCTGGGTTTTAAAATTTTTATTTGGGTTGCTTCATTCTCAGAGGAGTTGGCTCCCAGGAACTCTTTTCTGAGTGAGGGGCTCAGAGGCGGGAGGCAGCCTTCTGGGGAGAAGCCTGGGACGGGGTGTGGGCACTGCCTTCTGAAGCAAGGGGGCTTAGGACACAGTCGCCAATTCACCTTCACATGTTCTGTGTTAGGCCTGAAGGTGGAAAGGATCAGCTAGGAGCCCTGCTGCTTGTGTAAGGAAAGGTCGGAAGTGCCTGGCATGGAAGGACATTCCCCCTGTGAGCCGCATCCCCAGCAGCTGTAGGATTTGAAAGGTCCTGAACCTTGACTTTGCCGTTTTCCCTTTATTATCCCCGATTCTGCCGTGGCCTTCTTGGTTGGATGGATGGGAAGGGGATGGGGGGAGTCCTTTTAACATGTAGACTCCTTGGAAACTCTTAGCACTCTGGAATACAGGCGGGGGCTCCCCACTCTCTATCTGGGAACTGGGGGGCTGAGAGGTCTGCCCTCCAGCCGAACATCCTGCCGACAATGGTACACAGGCCCAGGAGGAGCCCCTGTCCTCCCAGGCTCACATGTTCACCCCACGCCTCTTGTCTCCACATGACGAGTGGCCTCTGAGATGGTGCGGCATGGGTTCCCCTTCCAGAGGATCCGGCCCACGGCTCACAGAGGGCAGACTGGTTCGGGCTGACGAGAAGGGAGCCGAGACTGAAAGGGGACGGAGGACCACCAGTGCCCGTGGTTTGGGGCCACAGACGTGGTGATCAGCACCTATGTGGGTGCATGACCTTAAGCTCATGTGGGCACACCTGATGTACCAGTGAGAAGCCGTGCAGCTTGTTGGTTGCTGTGTCTGTATGGAGCCTGGTTGCCGGGGCTGGGGAAGAGAGAGCCGGAAAGCGAGGCTTGGGCAGGTGGTCACGGGCGTCAGCAACAGGGAAGTGTGCCCACTGGGTGAGGGGGGCTCCGCAGGCCTGCTTGGCAGACGGAAGGAGGAGGCTGGGGGGCTGAGAGATAGATAAATATAGCTGATGGCATTTCTCATGATAGGTTTTTCTTGGCACTGAGGGCACAGTGGCAAACAGTACGACAAACGCCTGGCCCTGCAGGCCGCCGTCGCCATTTTAAGCATGTTTGAGCTGAAGAGTTGTTGGCATTAGAAAAGGGTCCCAGCAGGCAGAGGGGCGGCGGCAGGGGGGTTTGGCTGGACTGGGCTTCACCCCCTTCCCACCCGGGTACCTGGGTTCCTTACATTGTTTGTATGCATGTCTAATATCTGATTTTCTAGGGGTTTAAGAAAATATTCTAGGATTGCCCTTTGTGGGCCTGTCTTCCAAGTGACTTGTGCCCCCAGCAGCCACCGTGGCTGGTTGGCTATCAGTGGTGGGGGGTGTTCTGACTCTTTTCCTCACTTTTGATGTCTTAATGACAACCTGGCATGCCACTGCGCCAGGGTCAGGGCCATCATTTTTTTTTTTAATTTTTACCGGAGCATAGTTGATTTACAATATTGTGTTAGTTTCAGTTGTATAGTAAAGCGTATCAGTTATACTTACATAAATGTCCACTCTTTTTTAGCTTCTTTTCCCATATAGATGAATACAGAGTATTGAGAAGAGATCTCTGTGCATCGCTTGTTATTAATTTGGAGGACACTTGATAACTTAAGGGACACTGCTTTGCTCAGGTGCCCTGTTGGTGGAGGAGAGGGCACACCTGTGGTCTCCATGCTCTGCTTTAATTCCATTTTTCCACTGAAGGTCCATTACAGTCGAGGCACCGTGTTGAGTCCTGTTCGCGTGTTAACCACCCAAATTCTTAACATCGATTCTGGTTTTAAGCCCGCGTACCCAGCGGTGAGCGTGTGCACTCAGGTGACACACACAGGGGTCTTTGTGTGTAGTGAGGACCTGGGGAACCAGACTCAAGGACCTGGGAGGCTTCCTGGAAGGTGACCTGCTTGAACTTCACCTTGAAAGACAGTGAGGAATTAGCTCGTTTTTGTCAGCTGGCTGAGCCTTTTCAGCTTGTCTGGGGCTGATTGCATCCTCACAATGGTTGAGTGATATAGGCAGGGCAGGTATCATTATCCCCGCCGTACAGAGAAGGGAACCCAGTACAGCGATGTCAGGGCGCTTGGGTTGCACAGTTTCCTGCAGAAGGACCCAGGTTTCCGGTCAGCGAGCACCCTGGCTCCCCTCTGTGGGCCTCGCTGCTCCTTGAACGTCATGGGGATTGCTGGCCTTGGTGGGGTCTCAGAGGAGAAAGCTGCACAGGTCCCTGTGGTCTCCCTTGCTCTCCAGGAGCTGAGACGGAGGGGCTGGAGCCCAGCCTGTGGCTCAGCTCAAGGGCTCCCCCAGCTGCTGAGCACGTAGGGTGGAAACAGACCGCGGGGGCCTGGCCCGTCCTTGACGGCGGCCTCTGCTCCTGCCAGGCAGCCCCCTGCCCCTGAGCTGAGAGGCCGCACGCTAGCGCAGACCAGGCGGGGAGGCCGGCTGCTCACCCCCGTCGGGCTTTGGCCAGCTCGGCTTCTTGGCGCCCCGTCCTGGGGAAGGTAGACTGTGCAGGAGGTCCAGGTGTGCGGCCAGGCAGGCTTGGCTGGATCTTGGGAATCCCTGATCCTTGCTCGGTCACGCCCTTTTTCCTGGGAGTCTTTGGAATTGCAGCTTGAAATAAAAGTGAATATAATTATCCTAATTAACCAGATGATCGCTGGAAGTTTTGCAATAATCTGCTGTCTATTGCCTTTTATGCTGCTGAATTTACGTAGACTCTCCCTCTTACCCTTTTCTGAAAGTTTGAAAACTTCAGGGTTATGTATATAAAAACTCTTCCAACATGCTGAAGGGGGCTGGGTGTGAGAGAGGATAGCTCACTGCTGAAGATTTTCCTGTTTCCCTGGCAAAGAAGATAGAGACTTCACCTCTTAACCATTGAAATCAGGTCCCATAGAACAGGGTTTCCTAATCATGATGCTGTTGACTTTGGGGCTGGATCCTTCTGTGTCATGGAGACAGTCCTGTGCATCATAGGGTGGTTAACAACACCTCTGGCCTTGATCCACTAGATACACCCTTCACCCCTAGGTGCGACAACCAAAATACACGCTTGCCAAGTCGTTTCAGTCGTGTCTGACTCTTTGTGACCTTATGGACCGTAGCCCTCCAGGCTCCTCCGTCCATGGGATTCTCCAGGCAAGAATACTGGAATGGGTTGCCGTACCCTCCTCCAGGAGATCTTCCAGACCCAGGGATTGAACCCACGTCTCTTGCATTGGCAGGCGGGTTCTTTATCACTGGTGCCATCTGGGACGTCCGACAACTGAAACATTTTCATACGTTTCCAAGTATTCCTGAGGGCAGAGTTGCCCCAGCTGAGATCCTCTGGCCTATAAGAAATGGAGAGATTCGGACAAAACGTTCCCCAGATTCACCTCTTGCCTTTCTTCCAGTTTAGGACCCATTTATGTTTTCTCGAGTGGTGGCAGAACCTCTGAGCCCTGGCTGTTCCCCTTCTGTCTGGTTCCATTTGCCCCTTTCTGGGCAGAAAGACCCTGGACTAAAACCATGCGGGGGCTCCTCTCCCCTTGGGAACCACGAGTACCGCTCTGAGTCTCCTGCTGAACGTCCCTCCTGATGTTTTGCATCGTAGTCTGTCTGGTGCCCGGGCTGCTGTTCTGGGGACGGGAACTGGGATCTATGGCTCAGCTGACCCAGGCCTGTGGGGAGAGCCAGTGACCACATGAGGCCCACCCCAGAGCCCAGAGAGCGGCATTTTGTTTCTGCAGCATGGGATGCGGAGACTGGAAGTGTCGCCTGCGCCTTGGCACTACTCTTTTTAAAAGACGTATTTGATTTTTCTTATTATGGTAGTAAGACACACTCTTTATTAGAACTTCAAACAACAGGGAAATGTAAGGGACAGGCTCTCCAAACCACCCTCCTGTGCCAGAAAGAAACTTACTTCCCAGATCTGTATAGGTTCTTCTAGTTTTTCATCAGTTAACTTCTCATCAAACCACTTTTAAATACAGAGTTATCTATTTTAAGAGTGGATGGTATATTTAGGCTAATTGAATTGACTCCATCATGTGTTATCGCGATCTTAAATTTTCCTGTCCCCTGCCCATTCCACCCGTGTCCCCTGTCACCCCAGGTGCAGAGTCCCTGTCCTCTTTTCCCCTGAGATGACAGTTTCTATTTGCCCTTCCTGGGAGCAGGGTGACCATAGAGCATGTGTTGTCATCCGACCGGCCAGGCTTCTGCTCTGGGGCATTCCTGCCAGTGGTGTAACGCCAACGGTGATGGCGGCAGTCAGGGCCCCCGGAAAGCCTGGCCCCTGCGGGGTGACTAGGGAAGGAGGAGCCACTGGGAAGTGGCCTGCCTGACCGGGCCTGGCTTGGCCCCAGTCCTTGCCTCTTTCCAGCTCTTTCCTGGAGGGCCAGGGTGCTCCTCTGCATGGGGCCAACCCTCTGCCAACTGGCCTGGCATGCTGGAGGCTTTTCTAGACCCTACAGGCTCCTTCCAGGGGTGACTGCTGCTGGTTTTTTCCTTTCTTGAAATGGAGAGTGAAGTGTCTCTCAGCCTTCTAGGAATTACCCCTTCATAATTCTTTGTGTTGGGCTCAAAGATACAGCAGACAGAAGTGTTCTCTGCAGGCCAGGGGCAGGGACAAGACAGGAAGAAGTAGCCTGGATAGAGCTTTGCGGCTGGGTCTGATGGCCTTGGGGAGGCTGTGGATGACAGCCGGGAGCAGGGTGACACCTGCTGACTCCTGGACGGGGTGGAGCGTGCGGAGAGACCCAGAGATCCCTGGAGGCGGCCTGCGGGAGGCCTACCGAGTGCAGCCTTGGGGAGTGTGTCCTTATTACGCCTGCAGATTATATCCCCATTAGTGTATAATTATTATGTAATGGGTGTTATTGCATAATGGCAGTTATATAACACGTGGCCCAGAATACGGGGGGGGGGCATGTAATAAGTGTATATCCTCTGGCTATAAATAGTCACCAGCCCAGCTCTGAATCTGTGGTCACACCAGAGCCACCTTATAAATACCCAGCGCTGGGCTATAAATTTCTGAGCCGTGATGTAGGCAGGCGTGATACCTAGCTAGGGAGGGGTGGGAGGGACCTGCAGCCCCACCCCCCACATGACATCATTGTTTCTGTAGTAACAGACGGCTCCCTGGGGGACCAAATGAAGAGAGGCCTTTAAAGGGAGGAGGCAAACGGATAGAAAGCTTTGGGGGCGGGGGGAGGGGGGATGCTAATCCTGAGGCCTACCAGGTGGGATCCCCGGCGCAATGGACTCTCAGGTGTTCAACCAGCACCAGGGAGAAAATTCCATGTCCTTTCACGTCCTCTCTAGAGGGTCTCAGGTCCCGTCCCTGTGTCTAGCAGCTCGTGTGAGACTCAGCTGAGTGCTGGGGAGAACAGGAGAGCCAAATGGTCTCTCTCCATCCTCCTGCCTCCTAGGGGGTCTCTCCACAGCTCCGGGCCACTTGCTGAAGGGGAGTTGAAATGTGCGCCCACCAGGGCTCTGCACCCCAGTTCTGTCCTCACCAAGGTGGGGCCGTTGCTCCTAGCGGAGGTTTTAGGTCAATTTCGGCCTTAGTAATATAAAAAATATGTGAGCAATTCGGTGCATGTCTCAGAGAGCCTGTGGAAGTCATGGCCGTGGGAGATGGTGCTCAGAAAGGAAGAGGAGGCAAGGATGATGTTTTGGCCCCAGAAGGATCTGTGGGGTGGGATGTCATTTCTTCAGGTGTATGAGAAGTGGTTTCATACACAGTGATGAAGAGCTGAGGCTTGCATCCCTGAAGATGGAGGAGGAAATGCGTTTTGATGGCAGGTGGAGCGATTGAAGTTAGTTGGGAGGAAGGGTGAGTGACCTACTTGTCCTCATTTGCCCAGGAGTTTCCTGGTTTCAGCGCTGAAAGTCCCTTTTCCCAGGAAAGCCCTTTGTCCCCTGAAAACCAGGATGGTTGGCCATCTGAGAACAGTGGTTTTCCACCAGGGCTGATTTTGCCCCTCAGGAACATTTAGCAACTGCTGTGGACGCTTTTGGTTGTCACAGCCAGGGGGGGGTGCTGTTGGCATCTCGTGAGTCAGGGCGAGTGCACAGGACAGTCTCTCAACAAGGAACCACCTGGCCCCAAACGTCACTGTCGATCTTCCTCAACCGACAGTCGGGCTACATCCTGATAAACCCGTCATAAACTGAAAATCCTGTAAGTCAAAAATGCTTTTAATACACTTAACCTACCGACATCACAGCTGAGCCTAGCCCACCTTAAACGTGCTCAGGACACTTCCACTAGTTTACAACTGGGCAAAATCATCGAACACAAAGCCTATTTTATAATAAACTGATGAATACCTTACATAATTTATGGAATACTGTACCATAAAAAAAGTGTGAAGAACAGAGGGATGATGTGGGTTGTTATTATTGTTTAGTCGCTAAGTCCTGTCTGCCTCTTTGCGACGCCATGGATTATATGTAGCCCACCAGACTCCTCTGTCCATGGGATTTCCCAGGCAAGAATACTGGAGTGAGTTGCCATTTCCTTCTCCAGGGATCTTCCTGACCCAGGCATCAAAGCCATGTCTCCTTTAACTCCTGCATTGGCTGGCGAGTTCTTTACCACTGAGCCACCTGGGATGCCCGATTACATGGGTACAGAAAGGTTATAAGTGTAATGGTTGTTTACCCTCCTGACTGGTTGACTGGGAGCTGTGGCTCACTGCCACTGCCCAGAATCACAAGAGTACCAGTATATGCAGTATATTATATTATACTGCATATCGCTAGCCCAGGAAATGGCAACCAACTCCAGTACTCTTGCCTGGAAACTCCCATGGACGGAGGAGCCTGGTAGGCTGCAGTCCATGGGGTCGCAAAGAGTCAGACACGACTGAGCGACTTCACTTTCACTTTTCACTTTCACGAATTGGAGAAGGAAATGGCAACCCACTCCAGCATTCTTGCCTGGAGAATCCCAAGGACGGAGGAGGCTGCCATCTACGAGGTCACACAGAGTCGGACACGACTGAAGCGACTTAGCAGTAGCAGTAGCCCAGGAAAAGATTAAAATAAATTTTAAAACTTCTTATTTTATATTGGAGTATAGCCAGTTAACCATGTTGTGATAATTTCAGGTGGACAGCAAAGGGACTCAGCCATACCTATACATGTAAGATCAAAATTTAAAATTTGAAGTATGATTTCTACTGCGTATTGCTTTGCACCACGTAAAGTCAAAAATCGAGTCAAACCATCAGAAATCATGGACTGTCTGTAGTGGTGAGACAGAGCAGCCCTGCCTTGGAGGTGGGTGAGCAGAGCCTGTGTGTCTCTCCTTACGACAGCCCTCCCTAGCCTGTGTTAGCAGAGACCCCAAACCCTGCTGAGCCTCCCCTCTGAATTTCTTGCAGCTCTGTATTCTGTGTTTTGATTGGTTGTGTGTAGGGTTGTGGAGCTGGGAGACCTTTTAGGGGAATCACGGAGCTTCTAAGAGGGTCTTTCTGCCTTCTCAAGGCTCAGAGTCCCTTTGCAGTCAAGATGGAGATGATGCTGAGAGTAAGCCCCACCTGGCAGTGTGGATCTTTTGCCTGTTATTAAAAAAAAACAATAGTAATGAAAGATTACTTATTGCCTCATTGCCTATCAAAGAGTTTCCAAGAGGCAAGACGTGCTTGCTTCCCACATAGACCTGAACAGGCCACTGCAGCCTCCAGGCCACGGGCCCCACCACGAGTGCACTCGTCCCAGGAAGAGAACTTGTCTCCACAAAAGCCCGTTTCCCAGACCCAGCAACCAGGGCCAGCCCGCCACCCAAAGAGACCTCACAAATGGAACAGATGAAGGAGCGTGTGAGGTTTACCGAAATTTGGATTCTAAGCTACCTGATGTCCTTTGGAGCAGATTACATTTTGCACGGCGTACGTGAATTGTACTCACAGGGTATAGCAAACTCTTTCTTTCTCACCTGTGTTTAGTGCCAGTTTACTTTGCTACCTGGCTGCAGTGTACTTGGCCCCCACTGACCCTGACCACATGTAAAGCATGGCCAACTAGGTCATCATTTTTGCTGGCCTGGGACAGGGCCCACAGATGGCGGCCAGGATGGCAGTGCAGTGGTCTAGTCTGTACCGGGTTGGCGGGAGCAGGAGGATCAGCTGCCCCTTGTGTGTGTTGAGCCCAGCTTTTGAGTGTGGACTTGGAATTGGGCAGCTAATGAGCACGGGTGGGACAGAAGGGCCCATGGGTTTGCAGGCAAGTCTGGCCTGCTGTGCCAAGGGGAACTCTGTGGGGAGCAGTGCTGGCTTTGAACACAAAGGCCATTGCTCCACAAGAGTAGTAATTCTCGGGGCACTGCCAGCCCGAGAGGTATGGCCAAATGAGAGGCCCCTGCCCCAAGGATGGTCCAGAGTTCTCTGACTTATTCATGGGCAGAGTTTCAAATACATGCATTAAAAAAAAAAAATTTAAACCACACACACACACAGTCTGTTGTAGCCATGCTGCTGCCCAGGAGTGTCCCTGGCCATGTGGGACAGTAACTGAGGATGATGGTCCTGAAGCCACCGTCTAATACTAGATTTTGAAACTTGGAGACTCATTAATATAATTACTCAAATGCCAGCCTGGCTTGGCAGGGCCTCCCGAGTTGTATTTCTCTCCAACCAAGCACTCCGGCTGCAGGGCCGTCCCTGGTGAGCCAAAGCCCTGCTCCCCGGTTTGTGGATGGTGGTTGCAGGCATGTGTTGGCTTCCCCAGTGAACCCTTCCTGGGAGAGGCCGGGCGTTCCCACAGTGCCAAATCCTGCCTTTATGTGTCTTGTCACGAGACAGGCACCTCTGGAGAGTCTTCTGCAGGAGTGAGCAGTCAGCTGGGCGAGGCCTTGTTTGAATGCAAGCTGGACCCAGGTTTGGTGGAGGGCCGGGTAATTTTGCTCCTCTGTGACACTTTGCACTTAATTTTGTAGCTTTCTCTTGCTAGGCTGGAATCTTGTGCTGGGACTATGTTTTATCTGCCTTGGCATCTGGCTTTCACCCAGAGTATAGTTTTATACAACCCCATAAACCCATTTTGAATATTGAATTACCTTCAGATGGGAAGCAGCTGACAGCCCATCCCATCCTTGAGATGATGCAAAGGCATGAAATGGCATAAAAATCAGAGATGGGGCTGATAAAGGACGGGAGTGGGGCCAGGGAGAGTGGTGGTGTGCTTTCTGTGTGGGCATCATGAGGAGAGAATGCAGGCAGGTGAGGAGTGATTGAAGCTTCTGAAAGGCTGGAATGAATGTGGCAGGCAAGTGGGAAGCTGTGGGTTAATGGATTGAAAAGGACTTGGTTTCTCAAAATATGTTTGTTTTTTCCCTTTTTGAGAATGAGAATAAGGTGTCAGGAAAATGGGGAAGGAGCTGCCCTCTCCCTGGACCCCTTGTTAGAGGGGCCACTGCTGGGGGGTCATAGGCTCCAGCTTGACCTATCTCATCCTCATCCCGGCCTTCCCGGTGTCTCCGTGGCTAGTCCTGATAGAAGGGGCAAGGCCTGTGTGCCCCCCAGCTCACCACCGCTGCCAACTCCCAGCCCACACGCGAAGGGAACTCCTCCCAGGCCAGGCCCTCCCTACCCGGCCAGCCTGCCTGTCAGGTGCCCTGCAGCACAGGGTGGCAGGGAGCAGCCTCAGGGCATGGGGATTGTTTGCCTTTTGCTCAGGGGTCTCCTCACCCCCGCCCCTCTCCCCGGAAGCCCCAGCCTCCAGGCTTCTTGTGCGGCTGTGGGTGCAGACACAGGGCTGGCTCTTCCTGCCACTCCCTCCTGGGGACCCCTCAGGACCAGGCCTCCTGGGTTGGAGATGGCTGCCGCTCCCCAGCTGGTGCTTTGCTCCCAGCTCTGGTGGCTAGATTTGGTTCTTAACAATGAATTATTAAAGCAACATGAACAGCGCGTGTCTCATGTACTCACACACGCAGAGCCACTTCTCTGGGCCGATTCTGAAGTTGATTCTGCCGTTGCTGCCCCTCCACTGGCTTCAGACCTTAGAGTCAGTTCTGTTGGTTTCCGAGTGAATCCCCAGCTCTCCTCACTCTGCCTTAAGAATCTCCAGTCTGCTTCCTCCCTGGTTGTAAGCCTCTTTTCCTCTGGCCCCCTGTGACTGTCCTTGACTTTCTCAAAGATTTGCTTTCCCTTCCAAAGGTCCCCTTGCCAGTGGAGGGGTGGCCTGGTGCCCCGTTGTCTCAGGAGTGTAGTTTGCAGGTGTGATGGTAGGTTGGGGGTGTCGCCTTCTTTCCTTCTCTGTGTCCTTTGGCCTGGGACACAGGAATGCAAGTTCCTGAGGTGGAGGCCTGCCTGGCTCAAGGAACATGAATGCGGCTGCACCCACAGGGCTGTGGTTTGCTATCACCTCATTACTGTCTGCTGTGATTTGGGGAGAGAGTCAGGTACATATAGCCTCTCGTACATCTACTGTTTTTGAAAAGGCATTTTTCTGGTTATAAGACTAGTGCGCATTCCATCATTAAAGTACCAAAGAAGCACAAAATCTAAAGGAGTAAATAAAAATTATCAAAATTCTACCTCTCAACCATGAATAGCCTTTTGTTGCATTTTTTATACCTATTCATGCACAACATTGTATTTTTTTAAATTTAGGTTTTAAAATTTTAAAAAGTGATAGAAACACTTTGGCGTGCTACTTATAAAAATTTAATGCCACTGCATATTCCAACATGTCACAATTTTTCAGAAATACTCTGTGGTTGTTTAGCATCTCATTATTAGCTGCACTGTTCCTAATTACCAACATTTCTAGTGACTTCTCTTTTCATTTTGGAAATAGGAAATTACCTTTTATTATAAATGTAACATATGATTATTTTTAAAAATACAGACATGCTTTTTGAGCGACTCATGATGCTTGAGTGTTCCAGAGTTGATGCGGTCCCTCATGTGTGGAGGCCTTTGAGCTGTAAATTCTGCTGGGATGGACATCTGGGCGCACTGAGCACTGTGGCTCTGTTTATGAACTTCAGACAAGGCTTCCCAGTGGTTGAATTACCAGGCATAGGGTAGAGACTCTCGTCTATAAGACTTGTCACATATGTTGTGAAATTGCTGTCTGGAAATTTGATGCCCACAGATGGCATGTGAGGGTCCATCTCACCACATCCCCAGCTGTACCCCGTTCTCACTACAAGAGCCACAGAAAGACACTGCCGTCGTTCGCACACACCACACGCGGACATGCTTCTCACGCACCCACGCTCCCATCCCTGTCACAGGTGTGCGTCGGTTACATCCGCTCACACGTCCCCTGGTGGACGCGTGCTGTCGACCAACGAAAGAACTCCTGGACGTCACCCGACACACTCTCGTCCTCCAACCTGCGTCTCCTTGTGAGTCTGAGGCCCCCTCTTCCAGGCCTCTCTCTGTTGGCACTGCTAGAAGGGGACTGTTCCTGAGGGCCTCAGGCACGGCGGTGCCAGTTCTCTCAGGCTGGGAGTGGGCAGGGGAGCCCGGGGACTGCTTGGCAGTGAGCAGGTGCTGGCCATGGCGCCTTAATGGCAGCAGCCCCCCAGCACCACTGCCGAATCGCAGGCCCGTGGTGGCCGCCAGCACGGGCACCAGGAGTTCTCGAGGAAGCAGCTGTTGCCCATCCCTGAGGCCAGCGCCACAGTCTGTCCCCAGGACCCTGAGACTGTCTGGTGAAGTGTGTGTCCCCCTGTGACTGGAGGGGAGGCTCGGGGATGGTGAGCTCTGTCCTCCAAGCTGTGGACTTGGTCTTCACTCACGTGCACACACACACACACACACACACAGTGCCCTAGAGATGGCGTCCCCCAGGGCCACACAGCCGGGACACACACAGACAGCCCCAGGCCAGGGCCATCTCCTCTGCCAGGGTCCCCAGGCATACGCACGCAAGCCTGCCCTGGTCGGGCTCGGTCCCCACTGGCTCTGCTCATAGGCTGTCGCGCCTGCGTGCACACACGTGTATTCATTCACTTTGAACCTCTCCACATCACTGTCTACATTTCTTTGGTCCGTCAAGCTGGCAGTGTCTTGGCATCTGACACCTACCGCTTCTACCTGATGCCCTGTCTTGCCCAGAACTTAACTATCCTTGGGCCTTGTGAGGTGGGAGCTTCGCTAGGACTCCTGAGGCCTGGTGGGAAGCCCGTGATCTGCAGCAGAGGAGGGGCTGGTGCAGGACAGGGAGGGGCAACAGAAGCCTTTCCCCTCCTCCCTTGTGGCCACGATGCGGGCGTCCAGCTCCCAGAGGGCCCATAGCCATCCCATGGTGGGTGGGGCTCCTGTGTTCGTGAAGCTCAGTTTGTTCCTTAACTCTGCGTGTTTGGCATGTGTGACCCTGTCAAGTGTCTGTGCGTGTGTGGCCGAGTGTCAGGAGGTGGGTATCTGTGTCCTGGTGTGGGTTGGAGTGTGTGAATAAAGGTCAGTGCAAGTCACACCTCAAGGATGTGAGAGTAAATGCTGAGGACTATGAAGTTCAAACTCTTTGTTGCTCCCATGAGGACACTGAAGCCTAGGGAGAGCACCTGCCTCCAGTCACCCAGTGAGTTCCCCGGTCACCCAGGGGCACGACCAACCCAGACTGCAGGCCCCGAGCTCCTCGCGCCTGGAGCGAACGTCTGAGTCAGTGGTGTGCATCCTTGCTGCGAGGTGTCAGGCCTTTCCAGCCCGCTCGGCAGCTGAGCAGCTCCTGTCTGGGGCTCTTTGTGAACCTGCCTCGCTATTAATCTACCTGTTAGTAAAAGAGATTACAATTGCTGTAATTACAGGGCGCTGTGGCTCCCCCGTCAGGAGCTGGGCTGAGTGAGAGGCGAAGGTTGGGGGAGCCCAGCCCCAGAGGAAGCTGCTATTAAAAGCCCGGTGTCTGGACACAGTGCGGGCATAACAGCCCTGGCTGGGGGTATGGGCAGGCGGGCTGGGGTACCACTAAGGCTCTGGCATGAAACAAGGAGCTCATCAGGGCTGAGGAGGGGGAGGACAGAGGAGCGCCCCCCGCCCGGCACCCAGACCTCACAGGCCACCTAGGGAACGGATGGGCCTCTGCAGGCACAGAATGAAGGGGACATGGTGGCAGTCAGGGTGGGACAGTAGCCCTCTTCTCAGGGGCTCCACAGCCGCCACTTGTCTCCTGGATAGACAAGTACCTGGTCCCTGCTGGCGTGGGTCCAAAGCTGCGTGTGACGCAGTCCTGGGAGAACGGGACAAGGGTGATCATAAAGCGTGGGGGAAGCTCTGCCCCCAGGGAACTGCTGGCGATGTCTGGAGGCCTTTCTGGTTGTCATTGCGTGGTTGTGGTGGGGTCACTACTGGCAGTTAGCGGGTTAGGGCCAGGACTGCTGCTACCTGTCTTACAAGGAATGGGACAGCCCCGCAGCGGAGAGCGGTCCTGCCCTGATGTCCGGGGCGTCACAGTGGGAAAACCCTGACCACAGCAGAGGGAGTGAATGGCAACGGGCAAGTCAGCACAAAAGAGAGCCCCCAGGACTCCCTGGGGCTGCCTCTCGAGACCTCGGCCCAGGGTGCTCAGCAGCTCTGCTCCTGGGGAGGCAGGGGCAAGCAGGGGCCCCAGGCTGACAACCCTAGTGTGCTTCATCCCGTGGTGGGTGTCAGGACCGAGGCCACGCACTCTTCTATCCACCCCCCTCCCTTTTGTGGCAGGCCTTTCCCTCCTTTTCCAGAAGCAAGCACTGGACCCAGACTGGGGTTCTTGCCCTTGGTTCCCCTCTTTCGTGTCCTCATTGCCCACCGAGGCACCTGGGAGTGAAGGGCTCAGACCCTGCCCCTCAGCTCCAGCCTGTAGGCCTCTCTGAGTGACAGGACTGGAAGAAGGTGTGCAGGGATGGGAAGGGCTTGAGCCCTCAGGGTTCCTCCGACCCTGCCAGGACACCGGCCACACTCTGGCTTCTCCAGAAAGCACCTCCAGCCCAGCTTCTCCTCTGAGGCGTGGAGCTGAGCAGGACTGAGTGACCCCAAGTCTGCTCATTTCTGGATGGGCTTCTCCACCATTCATTCCTGCCACCGAAAGGGCAGTACTGCCCCCTTTGCACTTTTGTTTCCAATTCGGGTCCCTCCCAGGGTGCCCCTGGGGAGAGAGGGCAGGGTGGTGACTAGCAGGCAGAGTGGGGAGCGGCTTGTGGGGCTGGGGGAGGCAACTGTGGGCTCAGTCCTGTATCTCAGGGTAAGTGCACTGCTTACACGCAGGCTGTGTGCGGAGTGGCTGCAAGGCCCTACCAGCCCTTAGGCCGCTGTGTCTCTGTTTTCCACAGACAAAGCACGAAGATTTTCGGCTGTTGTGAATTTCATGTTTCACACCGAGTCCCTAATAGTGGAGTCGCTTTGCCTTTTTCCCCTGTTTTTTTGCCTTGACAGCTCCAACCTTATAATTTTACCTTCTCCCGCCCTGTGCGTTCCTTTTCTTCCCCCTCTCCCCTTCCTGGGGTTTTTGCTGCTCATCGCTGGGAACCCCCTTCAGGAGGCATCGCTCCTGACAAGAGGGGAGGGGCTTCCTGTCAAACATTGGGGGTTGATGTTTTGTTTGGTAAAACGTCTGTAAATAGGCTGCGAGGCGATGATTCTACGTGGACCCCAGCGCACGGGAGCGCCTTTTTGTGTCTGTGCACATCTCCGTGTGTGAATGGCAGGATCGGAGAGAAAGGGAAGAGAAGGAGAGGAAGGAGAAGGGAGGAGAGAGGAGACAGATGGCTTCTGGGGGCCCTGGGATGGGTCTCTGCCTTCCAGGACATTGTCTTGGTCTAAATCACAGGCCCTTATCAGGAGAGGGCCCAAGACCCAGACTGTTGAGGGGCCAATGGGAACATCGGAAAGGAAGCCACTGTCAGCCTCCGGGCTGGCTGTTCAGAGGGCTGGGGTGGGACAGGGGACCTGCCTTCCCCTTTCAGGCCATAGGTTTGGAACCTGAACTTGACGTCCAGGTATCCAGGACTCAGAGACCCTGAGAGGTGGATACCAGAGGGAACTATTCTCTGCATCACTTTACATTCTTGGGAGCGGAGCGATGTCAGTCTTCCACCCATGAATCAGAGCCATTCTCCCCTGGACATGAGGCTGTCTCTTAGGTACAGTCTGCAAGGCCACTCTTGTTTTTTTTTTTAGTAAAACTTCTTGTTGCCTTAGATCAGCCCCATCTTAAGCTTCAGGTGTCTTATCTATCCCCAGAGTTGACTTACAGCAAGCTCACTAAAAACCCTGCTTGACTGGACTTTATAAACGTGACCACATCCTTTCCCCCCGTTGGCCTTCAGCCTTGCAGACCACGGAAGGCAGCATTTCAGCTGCTCCTCAGCCGACACCCTCCCTGAATCCATTTTGAGTTGTTCTTCCCCAGCCCAGCTAGAAAATGTCGGCTCCGACTGCACCGTGCTCGCGAACAAAGGTGCAGAACGATTTTGGCTGCTTCGTCCAGGAAATAAATCCCTCTCCGGTGCCAGAAACCATTGAGTGGTGCCATGTGCTGAGCTCCAGGGCCCAGCACCGTGGGCAAGGCTGTCGCGTGGGGTGAGGAGGGTAGAAGCAGGGGATCGGAGGCTTGGGGGACGAGCGGCTTGCTTCCCACACTTCCCACAGGACTTGGTCAAGGACCCCGATCGGTTACCACTCGGCTTCCTCTCCCAGGCCCGGCTTTCCACAGGCAGTTGCCTGTGGTCTAGTTGGTCCTTGGACCCAGGACGATAGGGCCCTCTCTCTGCCCTGAGGCATCCCAGGCCCTTTCTTTCCGTGCGCCTCGCCCAGGCCGGCTTGCTGCGTCTGCCCTGTGGAGGCTGGTCAGGTCCGCTTGCTGCGTCTGCCCTGTGGAGGCTGGTCAGGTCCGCTTGCTGCGTCTGCCCTGTGGAGGCTGGTCAGGTCCGCTTGCTGCGTCTGCCCTGTGGAGGCTGGTCAGGTCCACCTGCTGCGTCTGCCCTGTAGAGGCTGGTCAGGTCCACCTGCTGCATCTGCCCTGTGGAGGCTGGTCAGGCCCGCTTTTGCTGCGTCTGCCCTGTAGAGGCTGGTCAGGTCCACCTGCTGCGTCTGCCCTGTGGAGGCTGGTCAGGTCCGCCTGCTGCATCTGCCCTGTGGAGGCTGGTTTCCCCTGGGTCTGCTCCTTCTCCTCTTCTCCTCCTGCGCTCTCTCCTGTAATCGCTGATGCTACTGGTCAGCATCACCGAGCCCCATCTAAGTCCACAGTAGTGTGATGCACTAGGCGCTAATCCTTGGGTTATGCCTGGAAGGCCAGTGTCTGTAAGAACTTTGCTGTCGGCCTTGAACCAGGGAGTGGCAGCTTGGGGCCCATCCCCTCTGGGCACCTCTCCCTGTCACCGCTGCCCACCCCCGGGCCCCTGGTGTCTCTTAGATCTAAACTCTCCGAACTCTTCTTTCCAGCTCCTGGGCAGACATCAGCTGATTCCCCACCCTGTGTCCATCAGTGACCTCACCGCACTCCCAGCTCCCCTCTTTTCTCCCTGTCCCACGCCTAGTCCTGGTTGGGGGTGTCACCAGCTCACGAGCCCTCGCAAGCAAACTGTTGTGGCCCTGCAGTGGCTCCAGAGTGTCCCTACCTCTTCACCACTGTGATTTTCGGAATTCAGCTTCTTCTCCTCTCTTCTGGATTTGTTTTTTATTGGGTTATAATTCACATAATAAAGTTCACTATTTTACAGTATATTAGTTAATGGCATTTCCTGCATTCATAATGGAGTGCAACTATCATCACTATCTAATTTCAGAATAGCTCCATCACAGCTCCAGACAAAAACCCCCATATCTGTTAGCTGCTGCCGCTGCTAAGTCGCTTCAGTCATGTCTGACTCTATGCAACTCCATAGACGGCAGCCCACCAGGCTCCCCCGTCCCTGGGATTCTCCAGGCAAGAGTACTGGAGTGGGTTGCCATTGCCTTCTCCAATGCATGAAAGTGAAAAGTGAAAGTGAAGTCGCTCAGTCGTGTCGGACTCTTAGAGACCTCATGGACTGCAGCCTACCAGGCTCCCCTGTCCCTGGGATTTTCCAGGCAAGAGTACTGGAGTGGGGTGCCATTGCCTTCTCCGTATCTGTTAGCACTCTGTCCCAATTCCTCCTTCCTGCCAGCTCCTGGAGGCTACTAGTCTGAATGTGCGCCTCTATGAATTTGCCCGATCCGGACATTCCGTATCAATGGGATCATGCTGTGTGGTCTTCTGTGATTGGCTTCTCTCACTGAGCAGCGTCAGTGCAGCGAGTGTCAGAACTTCGTTCCTTTTCATAGCTAAGTAGTATTCCACAGTATGACTATACCACATTTTATGTATCCATTCTTCTATTGATGGACATGTAGATTATTTCCACTTCGGGTCAATGGTGAATAATGGCACTATGCACATTTGTGTATGAGTCTTTGTGTGGACACATATTTTTTATTCTCTTTAGTATATACCTAGCAGGGGAATTGCTGTCTCTTAGCATTTCATAACCACCTTCAAATGGGTAACTGGTCACACTCTTTCCCAGCGGTGCTGTCCCCTCAGGCAGGCACCCAGGGTCTCTGACAGGCCTTTACTGACCATTTCAGCGTTGTCTCCCTTCGCTCTCCAGGCACGGTGTGCTCCAGCAAACGGAGCTCTCTGCAGATCCTGCATTTGCCATGCTGTCCTCTTCCCTGGGCTTCTGCTCATGTTCCACTCAGTCTGCCTTTCTCTTTTCCCCTTTGTCCAAACGCCTCTATCTTTCACACCCCAACTCAGCTGTCAGCCCTCTTGGTACAGTTTCCCCCGCGTCGCTTCCTGCCCCCAGAGCTTATCCCCCTGTCCAGGGTGGGGTGGGCTTGTAGCGTGTTCCCTGTGCACCCAGATTCCAGCTGCAGGGAGAGTTACTCAAGTCAGCTTCTCCAGCCCCTCATGCAGCAGCATCTAGTAGGTAGTAGATGCTTAACAACCTTGTCAAACTGACCTTAAGGCACTGTACTGCTTCTCCTGCACGTCACAGATCTGCGTGTGGCCCACCCCCGTGCCCTTGCAGACATGCACTCCTAGTTTGCCTCCCACCTCCCCCTGTACCCTGGGGTGTCGGTGTCCTCCCATTCGCCCCTCCACCTCCATGGCCTCACATTGTCCACTCCTCCCACCCAGACCAGCCCCTCAAGAAGTGGCCCTGGGGTGGCCTTTGGGGCCCAGCGTTGCTGGCCATGAGTGGAGGCGGGCTCGGGGCCCTGTGGCCCTCAGGGGCCTCCGAGGCCGGGGCAGGGGCGAGCAGAGGCATTGGGCAGTGCCTGCTCCAGACTTGGGTGGGGGCCGTGGATCTTGGATCCCGACTCCTGTCACAGAAGGTGGGGCAGAGGCGGTCCCGCCAGGGCCCACGCACCAGCCGCACTCGAGCTCCAAATGAGTCACCCGGCTCAGGCTCCACCAGGTGGCCCAGGGTGGGTGGACGGCTCAGGTGGGCGCAGCGCCACCCCAGCCACCCTACCACAGACTCAGGGGGAGCAGGGTCATGCCCACTCAGGGTACAGAAGGTCATCGGAGGGGAGAGGGGTGCTGTCTGCACCTGAGGGGTCTGCCGCAGGGGGTGGTCAGGTGAGGCCCCCCTTGGTCTCCCATCTCCCCTCGCACGGAGCACCCCCACCGTCCCACCCTGGCTGCGGGTCCAGCTCTGGGCAGCCCGCGGTGTGTCTCTCCTCTGCCTGAATCACGAGTCTGATCTCCTTCCCGCCCCAAGTGCAGGAGGGTTCCCCAGGGCCCCCTCCTGGAGCCCGGCTGCTGCCTTCCTAGGCACAGCTCAGCCCTCCTCCTCCTCCCCTCGGCCCTCTCCTCTGCCTGGGCCTCTTCCCCACGTGGCTCATTACAACTCCAGTTGTTCAGGTCTTGACCTCAAGAGCCTTCCCTATTGACCCCTGACCAGCGATACTAATCTGTGTCAACAGGCCCCAGGGGTTAAAGAAACACAACCCGCCGCTGCTGTGCTGCCGCCTTAGCAGGTGCCTGGAGGGGGCGGGGTGGCTCCTGGGAGCTCTGGCCGCGGTGGGAAGGCGCATCTACAGTGCCACTGGCTCCCCGCTGTGCGTCTGCCCTCCGCCCCCCTCTTCCTGCTCTTCCTAGGCAGACCCCCTGCTGCCCACTGCCCCCCTCCTCCCAGCCACCCCTCCTTCTGTCTTTCCTCCGCCCTCCACTTTGCCTGGAGGACTTAGGACCCAGTGCCCCCTTGCATTCAGGTGGTGCTGCCTTTGTGCCCCATGCCCCCCCAACCCCCACTGCCCTCCTTTCCTCCCTTTCTCTCTCTCCTCCCCCCACTTGCCATCCCAGTCAGATCCTCCCCCTCGGCCAGTGATTCTCACCCCAGAGCCTGCATCAGAGTCCCCTGGATGGCGTATTAGCACACAGATTCCTGGGCCTGCCCCAAACAGGATCTGCATTCCCAGCTGGTCTCCTGGTGCCACAGGCCCTCCAGGCAGTCTGGAAGCTGAGAGGCGCACACTGCTGGCCCCCCGGGCAGGGGGCTCAAAGGGGAGCTGTCCTGATGGGGGCGACCCCCCGAGTGACCACTGTATTCTGAGGGCACAGGGCGGGTCGCCTGAGGATGGGCGGTCAGGAGGGGCCCACCGTGCATCCCTGGGGTCAGGAAAAGCTTCCTGCCTTCCCCAGCCCTGACCCAGGTGGGGACCATGTCAGGGTGAGGGGGGCACCCTTCTGACGTGATGATCTGGGTCCTCGTAGAGAAAGAGTCGCGTGTCACACGTGCCCCCTTTCTTGGGATGAACCTAGAGTTCTGCTTATAACACGCCCTCCATCCTGCCCTTTGTGTGAACCCCAGACCACCTCAGCACTGCCTCAGCTGCTCTGTGCTGCTGCCCGTCCACACACTCCTCAGAGGAGGGAGACTGCTGGGCCCTGGGGGTCTCTGCCAACTCCCATGTTGCCCTCCTCCTGCTCACAGGGAGTTGGAAACCTAGATAGAAACCCTACCAATAGAAAAGCCCACCCACTTTCTCCTCAGGCCCCCTTTCCCGCTGCTGTTCCTGCCTCTAGCTGCCCATCCTAAGATGCCTTCTCCTTTCCTGGGGGTCACAGACACAGCTTGCCCCTCCACCTGGGTGCACACATGTCTGGCAGGGGGTGTCCTGGGGAGGATGCTGAGCAGTGCGCTGGGTGGGACTTCAGCAGGAGGTGGCATCTCAGGCCTGGGGTGCTTGACAGTCTTGTGGGGACCCTTCTTGCTGGCTGTGGAGAGGCTGGTAGGCCAAAGGGTCAGGCCATGCAGGGGCCGGACTGGCTAGTGGGGTCTCCCTGGTCTCCCTGCCTTCCTTGCTTGCTCTGTTTCTCTTGTTGAGTTTCTGTTCTGCCCCCTACTCCCCTTTCCGTTCTTCTTGGCTGTGGCTCCCCAAGGCTGGGGAACCATAGACAAACTCCAGAAAAAAATTTTTTTAAAGTTTCCCAAACTTTTCCAGATGCCAAGAAGAGGGTGGCTGGAGCAGCCCTGCAACTGCAGAGAGGGAAGGAGGAGGGAACATGTTCCGGGGCTTTCCCCCTCTCCCATGGTGGAAAAGAGGGACCGCTGGGGGGCATGGGTTCTCCAGTACTTCACACGGCCACCTGGAGGTCAGAGGCCCCATTTCTTGCCCCGACCCCCTCACCCTCACCCCGAGGATCCTCACTTCTTGCAGCCAGCGCTGGGAGGCCTGGAGGTGGAGCAGAACGTGTGCGGGGCTCCAGGGAACCGCAGCATCACATTGCAGGGGAAGTGACTTCTGGGGCTCAGAGGGTGGATCGGGATAGAGCATGGAGCACCCCTCAAGCCAAGGTGGCGGCTGCTGAGAATGGGGGAACCTGGCCCCAGGGGCTCTCTCCCCTGGAGTCTGCGGCTGGGTAGGAGAACCCAGCCCTGCAGGGGCCAGAAGCAGGGGAGACAGGAGCGGGCGGTGTGTGGGGACAGTGCAGGCATGGCTGCCCTTCCCCAGGCAAACCCCCAAGGGGTGCTGCCCCCACCTCTGCTGTTCTGTCCATCCACTCCCTGGACACCTCCGAAAACAAAGGCCTCTTTGTGGTCCTGGCCCACTGGCCCCTTGCCAGCCGCATTCTTTGCGTGTTTCCTGAGCACGATCCGGCACCAGCTCTGTGGTCAGCTCCTCCCCCACCGGCCTAACTCCTGGGGCTCAGAGCAGTCTTCTCTCTGCTGCCCTGCCTGGGGTCCCCTCACGGCTCCCAGCCCTCCAGTTTACAGATCGGGCCGAGAAGGAGGAGCCCTGGGAGCTCTGCCACCAGACCTGTGGAGATGCCGTCCATCCGGGCTCTGGCTGATCTGGCACTGGACCTTGATATTCTCATCTTTTAAAACTGGGGGAAATAACAGCCACTCCATGGGGTGTCAAACAGATTAAATGTCTCCCAAACACCCAGGTCCTGCCCACCACATAGCGGAGGCACTGTGTAACTTGAGCTCCCCACTTCTGCGTTGCTCCCTCAGGGGCCTGGGGGGCTGTCAGTGACCTCAGTGAATGGCTGAACAGCCTCGAGAACCTCAAGGGCCTTGTTGTTTAGTCGCTAAGTTGCTGTCTGACTCTTTTGCGACCCCATGGACTATAGTCCACCAGACTCCTCTGTCCATGGGATTTCCCAGGCAAGAATACTGGAGTGGGTTGCCATTTCCTTCTCCAGGGGATGTTCCCCACCCAGGGATAGAATCTGGGTCCCCTGCATTGGCAGGTGGATTCCTCACCACTGGGCCACCAGGGAAGCCACCTCAGGAGCCTTGGGTGGGAGCCTTTCACTAGAGTCCTGTGGAGGACCCAGAGCCACCCCTGGGATTTCTCCTTCAGGGATGGAGCTGGATCTTTAGCAAGTGACTGGCCAATCCAGGCCTGGTTCCACTCCGTGTCCCTTGCCCCTCTTGACAACCACTTGAGGTGTCAGCCTTCTCTGGGTTAGGCGTGGGGCAAGGAGAGTTAGGTCTCTGAAAGTAAGGGGACCGAGGAGGGGGTGGGGCAGGGGGCCCCAGGTCGTGTTGGCTGGGCTTCTGGAGTAGAAATCTTAGACACCCAGCACATATGCATCCGTCACCTTCAGTCACCAGTCAGGCACGGTCACACACGGTCCTAATGAAGTCCTAGATTGCCGCTCTGAGTTTTCTACCCCGTCCCCCCGCCCCGTTGTTAAAAAATGTTCATAATTTGGAAAGAAAAGAAGCTTTTTACAAGCTGGCAGCTCTAGGGAACTTTCCGTCGGTCCTTTCTGGCCTCGTGATGGGTGGGGCTCACTTTTCCCTTCCCGCTCTCTCCCGCTCTCCTAATAATCACCCCTCCCCAGCCCTGCCAAGCACACAGGAGACCTCCAGCCCACTGTCACCCCAAGAAAGCCGAAGTCAGGCTGAGAACCTGTGTGTACCCTCCTGGGGCCTGCCGAGCCATGGAACAACTCCGGGGCCTGTCCCCCTGCCCCCAGAGGTTGCCAAGGCCGGCCTAGAGCCCTCGGATAGCAGCAGCTCCTGGAATCTGTGCCCGGCCCCGGCCCGGCAGCCTGCCTGCCCTCCCCCGAGAGCTCGTCCCCTTCTCCTGCTGAGTGAGGGTCCCCGAGTTCTCCTGGAGTCCAGGGGCCCTGCTGGGGAGGGAGCAGGAGGTGCTGAGCTCACCGCCTCGGCATCTGCCCTCCCCTCCCCACTGCTAGTGTGAGGGCCGGCCACACTCCCGCCAGCGCCTCGCTCCCTAATAGCTTTTTAAGTCCAACCACATGTGTCTGCGGAGCGAGAGCGCGGAGCCGCCCCTCACAGGGCCTCGGTCCCCCTCCTTCCTTGCCTGAGACCACCCTTTACTCTGAGCAGTCTTGGGGCTGGGGGAGGGGGTCTGCTTCCCCAGAGCCCATCTGCTCGCCCCCAGCCCCGCTGAGCAAGGGGATGGGCTGGTGAGGTGGCTGAGCAGTCAGGAGTGTGGTGTGAAGCCAGCCTTCAGGCTCTCGGTCCTGGGGGCTGGGATCCTCACTCCTTGCGGTGAGCAAGGAGGGGCCGGCTATCTGTGCGTCTGTGCTGGGGAGCCCTAAACAGGCAGCAGCGGGTGGCCAACTGCCGGGTGGGGAGCCCTGATCTCTTCACTGGCCTTCCCTGCAGGGGTTTTGGGCCAATACTTCTCTCCTGCACCCCCACCGCACTGACCCCACTGTCGTCCCCCTGAGTCATACACATGGGTTCCCTGTGCGTGTGAGTGGTCTGTGGGGAGGCCTGTGGGGTGTGGTTTTGCAGGAGGGTAGTGAGGGCTGAGAACCAACGTGCAGGCAGCCCGGGGTCCTAATGAGAAAATTGCTTCCAGCCAGGGAGCCCTGCTCCGTGGCTGAAATTGCATCCAGCCCCAGCCAGCTCCACTGCCGTAGTCCCTCCCTTCCCTTTGGAAGGAGGTGGGGGAGCAGTGAGGGGGGCAGGGGGAGGAGCGGGGCTTGCACACAACTCCCCAACCCCCAACACCTTGGAGGAGTCTTCTGCCTCTCAGGGAGGAGGGGACAGGAATGAGCTCCAGGCCGGGCTGGGCTCAAGACCTGCTGGCTCCATCGGAGGAGAGGAGGGAGGGGGACAAGGAGCTTCCCATCCCCTGCCTCCACTGAGCCCTGGAGAGGTGGGTCCATTTACAGTCTTCCTGAGAAAGGATGTGCGAAGCATTTTGTTTCCACATAAGTGCCCTGTGCCTGTCTGCCTGCCCACGTGGAGTCACTGGAGATTCAGCCTCTCACAGAGACTCAGGGTTCAGCCCCTTTGGCTTGCCTCTTCACTCAGGGGAGCCCAGCGCCTGCCCCCAACCTGCCCTAGCCCAGGCCAGGGGACCCAGTTGGGGAAAGACCAAGACTGGCTTAGCTTCATTTCTTCTTCCCATTCCTCACTCACTTGGGCCTCTGAGCAGAACCACCTATAGAATCTGTAAGGCCCCGAGCAGAATGAAAACGCACAGCCCCTTGTTCAAAAGTTAAGAATTTCACCATAAGGAAGAGCACTAACCAAGGCCATGGAGCCAGCCCTGCTTCGAGGAAAAGCTGGTACCCACCGCCTAGCATCCGGTTGGCTCAGTGAGCTCTGGCCCCCGAGGCTGACCAGCCTCAGGCCTGACCCCGTTCTGCCTGAGCAGACCAGAAGGTCCCGCCTGGTGGCTACTTGTAAGGGAGACCCATCTGACTTTGGAGATGTCTCCTGCTCACCTCGTTTTGGCCTCTGCTTCTGCTTCCACCAGAGACTCTGGATCGCCCGTTTTTTGGATTTGAGAGATAGTGGTCAGGGAGGAGGCCTGTGGGGGGAGGGAGCAGAGAGAAGGCTACAGCTTACACGCCGAGAGATTCCCGGGGCAAGGCTCCCCTTGCCACCCTCCAGAGACCCTGCCAGTGGAACCGTGCCCTCTAAGCTAGTACCTGTCACCTCGGGACCCCGCAGGCAGTGGGTCAGCCTGGACCTTCCTCCCCGCTCCCCACCGCGTGGGGCCTCAGCTCTAGCGAGTTCCAGTGGCTGCTATATAAGAGCAGGGAGAGAGCAGGAGTGCTTGGAGGGAGAGAAGAAGTCAGGAGGAAGGAAACAACCCCATTGTCATCCCCCAAATTACTGGCTGGGATGGCAGGGGAGGAGGCGGAAAGCCGACATTGTTTACTTAATTAAAAGTAAACAACAATTTGCCACTGCCAGCCTCCCATTAGTTGTGTGCCGAGCCCTGTGAGCTCGGGACTCGGCTTTCGCTCCCACCAAGCCAGGCTCCTGTCACCACACCCCAGCCCCCATCCGCAGGGCCCTGACCCTTCCCTGGTTCTGCCCTGCCCAGGCTGAGCAGTGTGTGTTGGGGCCGGGGTTGGGGTTGGGGTGGGGCATAAGCTAGAAGCAGTAGCGTCTTAGAGTCCTGTGGGTTAGGGTAAGAGTGTCAAGAAGCCGTCATTTGGCAGCCCACTGTGGGGTATTTCCAGGTGGCGCTAGTGGTAAAGAACCTGCCTGCCAATGCGGGAGACCTGGGTTTGATCCCTGGGTCAGGAAGGTCCCCTAGAAGAGGGCAGAGCAACCCCCTCCAGTATTCTTGCCTGGAGAATCCCATGGACAGAGGAACCTGGTGGGCCTCAGTTCATAGGGTCGCGCAGAGTTGGACACGGCTGAACCAACTCAGTATGCGTGCGCTCTGGGTGAGAGACTCCTGCATGTGCATGCTGTTAGGCCTGCCTGGTTGTGGCCCAGCTAGGGGCAGGGGGCGCCATCTCACCAGTTAGAAGGTCATCTGGGCCGCAGGGTTCCTGGGGAGGGTGGCCTCGCACCCTCCCCGCCGAGGCCCCATCCACACTACCTGGAAGCCTGGGCCTCTCTGCCCCACCTCCCACTTTTTTCCTTTTTCCCTTTTAGCAGCTTATAAACATCCTTCTTCCATCTTTTTGGCTCTGCTCCCAGAAGGGGGCTGTTCAGGGTTCCTGGAGGGCCAGGGAGAGAGGCAGGGTTCCTGGGCCAGAGGGAAGAAGGGCTGCTGGAACTGGGTCCCCCAACCCCAACCAGGACAGCTACAGGTGACCCCAGGAACAGGGGAGGGGTTTGACCTGGGCTGGGGTTTAGCTAGGGACACCTAAACTCTTGCTTCTCTGGCGCCCCCAAACAGGAGGGTGGTCTGATGGCTAGAGCTGTGCAGGACTTTTGCTGGCCTCTGGGGGCTGAGCAGGGCATCTTCCCAGGGGTCTGCACCCAGGCAAGTCCCCATCTCTCCTGTGGGCTTCACCTCCAGCGATGTAGAACTCAGCCTTCTTTCAGGTCCTGGGTATGACCTCTGGCTCCTGACTTTTAAGGAATGAAAGCTCTGAGCTTTCACTTTACCTGTCCATGGGCTCCCCCCACTGCTATACTTCCTAACACCCCAATGCTTTATTAAACCATTGCTGAGCCCGAGTAGCTCTAGACCTCCTCTGGCCAGATAGGTAAGATAGGGAGACTATCTCAGGAGAAAGAACCAGACCCGAGACACTTGGGAAGCCAAGCACTCTGGGACTTAAGCCCCAAGGGAGAGAGGTAAGGCGAAGTCCTGGTAGTAAATACACAGACTGTGGTTATCAACAGATGCCCAAGAACAGTGGGTTCCACCACTGCCCTTGGGGGCGCTTGGCCATGGGGAGGCATTTGGGGCTGTTCCAGCTGAGGCAGCATGATGCTCCTGGCACCTAGGAGGCGGAGGCCAGAGACACCTCCTGCTGTTGCACAGGATGGCTCCACCCAAGAAGGGTCCATGGGGTGGGGGTTGAGAACCCTGGTCTGGAGTTTGGCTCTCTAAAAAGATGTAGGTACTCACTCTTCCTGAGCCGTTCTGCCCCACCCCTGTCCTGCCCCTCACCATTTGCATCCGCTCATCTCCCTCCTCCACCGTCAGGATTCACACATCCACATGTGTGCATACAGGCACACACGCTCGCACTCCCGGGATTCAACACATTCGGCTTTTCACATGCTCTCGAACACGCAGAAAAATCTGGGAAGTCTGTCCCACGCTTAATTGAATTAAAGGACTGGGGTTTGGCAGGACACTGTGTATCTGAGCTGCAGCGTCTTCTAGCCGATTCGGTGCCATACAGGACAGTCCAGGGTCCCTGCGATTCCAGCTGCTGCTGCTCCTCTCCCCTCTCCTTCCCCCACTTCCTCGCCTGGGGAGGGCAAGGTCAGCAACACCTTACTCCTCTTCCCATCTGTCACTGCCTTGCCTTCCACTGCTGTTGGTGGGGGGCTGGGGCCTCCAGTAGAACAGGTACCCCCTCAGCATGAAGCCAGGGCACTGTCTGGAGCACCAGGATCTAGCCAGTCCCTCCTTCCAGGATTTCTGCTGCCGGGGGCCTGGGGTGGGAGCTGGAGAGGGCTGCTGGGTGGAAACTTCTTGGCCAAGTGTAAAGCCGCCAAGTTCTGCCTGAAAAGTCTGAGGCTTGCATCCCTGCTGAGCGGCTTGGAGCCTGCGTGGGCAGGGTCAGGGTGCCCATGGTGGGCACACCCTGAGTGACACACAGGACAGCCACCCCTCAGGTCCCCTGTCCAACTTGGGCTGTTAGAGGGGCTGGGGGCGGCAGGTGTGCTGCGGAGCAAAGAGATGCTCTTTACTTTCTCTCCCTCCCCACCCCTCTGCTGTCTCTCCATTGGCAGCCCCCCTTCATGAGCCCACTCTGGCCCCTCCGTGCGGATCAAATGGAGTGACTTCAGGCGCTGCCTCTCCTCTGAGGGCAACCCCAGCACCAGAGCCCAGCCTTTGCTTTGAGGAAGACCTGCAGGAGCCACCCTTTCCTAGAGCCCAAGGGCATTGGAAAGCGCCCATATCTGGAATGGGCACACAGGACACCCTGGGGCCTCGCTGTGGGCAAGAGGCACCTGGTCAGTCAGCCTGTACCTCCTGGGGCACCATCTTCTAGCACGAATCACCTCCTTTGCTCATCCCTTGGTGGAGGTCCGGCTGTGTGCAGAATCTGTCCCCCGGACCCCACAGTTAAAGAGCAGCCTGGACAAGATGCTAATGTCTGGCATCAGGGTCATCCAGGGGCCCATTGGAGGAGCCCAGCCTTGCCCCACATGTGTGACCCTTGGTGCTTGGGCAAGGCAGAGGGTAGGGAGCAGCCCTTCCCCATCTGCTGGGCTGTTGCG
This sequence comes from Bos mutus, assembly GCF_027580195.1. Taxonomy (NCBI): domain Eukaryota; kingdom Metazoa; phylum Chordata; class Mammalia; order Artiodactyla; family Bovidae; genus Bos; species Bos mutus. Next base: position 52,550,326 of record NC_091623.1, on the reverse strand, counting down.
CTGGCTGGGAGGAGGACTGGGGGGACAGGGAAGTAGCTGGGCCCAGTACGGGGGCCCTGAGAAGCGATCTGCGCTGCCCAGGGTCAGGGGGGAGGGGGCGGGCGGGCCTCACCTCGGCTAACCTCCCTGCGGAACAAAGGGGCCTTTCTCCACGCCTGCCCGGGAGGGTGTGCCTGCCCGACTGCTGCCACCGCTGCCGAGAGTGCTGGCCTGTGCTGAGTTTTTTTTTTTTTTTCTTCCCGACTTTTCTCCATTTCTATCCCTCTTTTTGGTTTCTGATCTCTGACTTTTAGTCTCCATTTTTAACTTCTTGAGAGAGCTGGAAAAAAAAAAAAGGAAGGAACCTTCCTCTCCAAACGTTTATCAGGCGCAGAGGCAGGTCTGTGTTGCCAAAAGGTGGGGGCGTCGTGGGCGTGTTGGGAACACTCCAGGGGTCACGCAGCCGCAGACTAGCCCACATCCAGGGCAGCCCCACGCTGGGGGAGGCAGGCCGGGGCTCTGAGCGGCGTCGGCGGCTCAGAGGGGGCCTGAGCTCACTGGATTACCCCTCCCAGCCGTGCACCTGGTAGGCCCCCCTCCACCTCCTGCTTCTCCTCACTAGCCCATTCCCCGGCCCCCTTGCATCCGGCCCCCGCACTGCAAGCTGTTCCTAATCAATGAGCACGGGAAGTTCGGCCCTCCTATCTCATCACGGGATGTGCTTGGCAGCGGCCGCAACCAGAGCTGCCGCCTCGGGCCGCACAACACGGGGTCCGAGGGGCCCGAGTGCGGCCGCGTCCTCCTGGTGCCAGCTCGGACCTTGCAGTTGTGCAAGGGGTTCCCCGGCCCCTGCGGCCCGGGGCAGACCGCGCGCAAGTTCGCCGCCGCCTCCGCGCCGGCCGCAGCCTGCAGAGGGCAGCTAGCGTTAACTCGCTGTGCCACCTAGCTGCCGAGTCGGGGAGTGCAGTACACCGCTCTCCGGGGGTGCAGATCGCTGAGCCCCAAAGCCCTGGGAAGTCCCTTTCGGTACTTCAGAGCCTTGTGAGTGGGGAATTTGGCACCTGCCAGGCTTGTAGGAAATGGCAACCCATTCCAGTGTTCTTGGATGGAGAATCCTAGGGATGGTGGAGCCTGGTGGGCTGCCGTCTATGGGGTCGCACAGAGTCGGACACGACTGAAGTGACTTAGTAGCAGCAGCAGCAGGCTTGTAGGATCGGTATCATTTTGTCCCCTTAGCGGCTTGAACTGTCCCAGCCCTGAGTCTGGGGAGCTGCCTCTCACACCAGCCTCCATACTCGGTGCAGAAAATGCCCCTCCGCTGTTCTTTAGTATCCCCGCCGTCCCTAAAATATAGTCCCAGAAGCTGGCCCCTTTACCCCATCAGTAGCTCCCTACGTGTGCTTGGCGCTCTATAGTGCATAAAACCTTCCCGCTTCCTTCACTGTAAAAATTCCTGCCCACGTCTCCCCGTGCCCTCTGAGGCAAGCCTGGGATAGTGTTGCACAGCGGAGAGGAGGCCCAGGAGACACACTGGGGGCCTAATAACAGCAGGTCTAGAATTTGGACCCCAGGCTCCTGATTCCAAGCCCAGGGCTCCTTCCAGCAGCCAGAGAGGTCTCAGCCTTCAGGGAGGTCACCCACCTGCCCATCCATTCAACCCTGCCTGGGACCTCAGGGCTCCGAGTTGGAGGTTGGCAAATTCACAAATTCCTCATGTTTTGCCTGGGCAGCTCTGGACGGTGCTGCCTTTAAAGGCCTCCAGGGTGGGGAGGCCTGTGAGAGCACTCCTCTGCCCTTCCCTTCTCAGGGAAACTCTTGTTCCTTCCTGTGGTCAGTCCAGAACTCGGGCATGGAGACCAGTGTGTCCAGCCCTGCATCCAGACCCAGTTGGGTTTTACAGGAGTATTAGCTGTTTTAGGTGTTCTCAATCAGTTCCTTGGGTATGTGTGTCGAGGTTTGGGTCTTCAGGAAAGATGTGCTCTCAGGAGAGGCGAGGGGCCAGCTAGTTGTCTCCTGGATGGTCCGTGTGCTCCTCTGTCCATGGGATTCTCCAGGCAAGCATACTGGCGTGGCTGGCCAACCCCTCCTCCAGGGATCTTCCCAACCCAGGGATTGAACCCACGTATCCTGCACTAGCAGGCGGGTTCCTTACGCTGAGCCACCTGGAAAACCCAGACGGTCTATGTAGTTGGAACGATTAGAGGGTTTCTTTGAGTCTTCCACTCAAATTACACTTTCAGGTGTGGGGGAGAGTGTAATGAGCAAAACACTGAGAGACCTTGGACTCGAGGGCCTGATGGTCTGGTGGGGCACTCCTAGTCAGAAATCCCTAACCTGGAAGACCCGGTGGTCAGTTTCTTAGGTCTCTCATGCTGTCCAAAATCAGAGTCCAAGTCTGACTCCCCCACACAAGGCAAGCCCCTGCAAGAGGAGCCTCCTCCAGGGTTGCCAGCCTGGGTACTGGGTGCTCTTAGGAGGCTGAGGAAGCTAGAGAACCTGAGGGTGGGAAACAGGTGGCCTCTGTCTGCTTCTGCTTCCCAGAGGAGAACAGAAGTAGGTGGGCTCTTCTCCAGGCCCCCAAGGTCCCCGGATGGATTCTCCCAATGAAAGGGGCAGTGGGAGGCAGGGCGGGACAGGATTCTGCTCACAGTTAGAGAGAGAGGGAACACGGAGGGCAGGGAGGCCAGGGGCACTGATGCTCCCCGATTTCCACCATCCTCTGGCCTACCCAGCTGCCTCTCCAACACTCGAAGAGGCTCCAAGTGCGGAGGCCTCCCCTGCCCAGGTCTGAAAGTGGGTTTCCTAGTCCTGGGGAGTTGATCTTCCCATTTTCTTTTCCTGGTCAGGTATTCCTTCTCTTCATCTCCTCCTTTACCCAGAACATTGTGAGGGTGGGTGGGTAGGGCTTCTGGGCCTGGAGTCTCCCCAGCCCCTCACTTTGTCCAGCACCCTAAGACAGATGCCGGTAGCTAGTGCAGACCAGGCTGTTGTGTTCATGAAGCCACTCCTGAGTAATTCTAGGAAAATGTTCTCCCCTTTTGTTTTTGTTTTTTAATGTATCATTTCCTCCTTTGCTTCCTCTTTCTCTCTCTGCTTTTCCCTCTTTTCCCTGCCTCTTCTCTAACCTTCTATTTCTCTGATTTTTTTGGGGGGAGGGGGCCACATTTCATGCAGAATCTTAGTTCCCCAACCAGGGATTGAACCTGTGCCCCCTGAAGTGGAAGCGCAGAGTCTTAACCACTGGATTGCCAGAGAATCCCCTCTGATTCTTTCTATAGCAGACTTCTTTCTTTGAACTACTTGGCTTTGACTGATTTTCTGTCTTGGTCCCTCCCTCTCTGTCTGTTAGTTTTAATTTTGTCTTTTTGTCTGTTTCTTGCTCTTGGCTCCACTGCCTCCTTCCCTTACATTCCTGCTTGTCTCAGAAATGTCTCAGGTGACCTCCAGAGCCTTTGCCTCCCCTTTCTCATCCCTAGTTGGCATTAGCAGCCAGAGTACTCTGTCCCTTTACAAATAATTAGACCAAGGGCAAGTGTATTGGGGGGTTGGGGGAGAAGGTGACGCCTGGCCCTGGGAGGTAGGGACACTATTAATAGTCCTAAGAGCAGCTGGGGGTGGGGGTGGCTGTCTGGCCGGGCCGGGCCGGGGCAGCTCGAAGGGCCAGAAAGGGCAGCACTGGAAATAGAGTGGCCGGGGCGGGGGAGCCGCTCTGCGGGCCCCTGACCTGGACACGGCCCCTCTGCCGCGGCCCTGCCTTCTCTTGGTGTGGAGGGCATTCTCCACTATCAGTTTTTATCCATCAGGTTGGCGAGGGAGGAGAAGCCTCAGGGCCGGGGGGCCACTTTTCTGGGCCCCCAGCATCACATGACGCCTGGCCCCAGGCCCTCTCAGAAATGTTGGCTCCTGCTGCCGGCTGAGTCGTGGCACCAGCCTGTGCTGCCAGGAGAGGCACCCGGCCGCTTGTGTGGCCACGCCTGTGCCCCGGTGTCCTCAGCTCCCCGTATGCCCAGCGCCCAGCTAGTGTGGGCAGGGCTTTGCGCTCAGCATCCTCAGCATCCTGGGGCACAAGTCTCTCTCTGCCTCCCTGTTAGCCTTGCCGTCTCCTGGCAATCCCTGGCCCTGCCTCTCCCTGACTGTTTCCAATGTGGTATCTGCCCTGGGACTGTGGCCATTGTATTTGGGGAGAGATGTACGCGTAGAAGACATTCTGCTCTGCCCTTTATTTCCCAAGAAGGCTCCCTGCCCCTCTTTGCAGAGGGTAATGGGCCAAGTCTTGAGGGAGCTCCTCTGCTCACTGGCAGTGGTCTCTAGGGTGAGATACCAAGAACCATCATGTCAAGTGCACGCAATGTATCATAAAGAGTACGAACTCCAGTGGGAGAGGAGCTGTGGGTTAGCCACAGCGTCCCCACCGAGTTGGCATTTGAGCTGAGCCCAGACAGAGTAGGGTTTTAGCTGAGGGAGGTGAAGGGAATCGGTGATCGCACTGGAAAGACAGCTGACGTTCAGGGAACACCTACTGTGAGCCAGGCCCCGGACCGAGCACCTTGTACCCATTTTCTCACTTATTCCTCAGGCAGGAAAACCAGGGGGCAGGCGGCATCTCCATTTTACAGATGAGGAGACAGTTCAGAACTTGGCCAGGACCACTGGGCCCGTAGGTTCCAGAGCATGGATGTGAATTCGGGGGAGCCCCGCTCCACCTGGTGGGCTGCCCTCCTCCTCCCTCCATTTCCCCTTGCCCTTGGTGTGCCCCCCTTTCCCCTCTGTCCTGCAGAAGGATACCTCCCTGGATGGGAGTGGGGTGCCCTCAGGGTGGCCTGAGGTGGAGGGCTCAGGGTGGAGGCAGAGGCAGGCCTGGGACCAAGGGCTCCTGCCTGCCTTTGTCTCACCCCAGGTCTCTCCCTTTGCGGTAGGGGCTGTCTCACTTTCATTCCCTCCATCAACCTACTGGGTGCTTCGCTCTGCACTGGGGTGTCCCTCCTCTCTCCTTTGCTGCACATTCTCTGTCATGCCTGGGGGAGGAGCAGCTGGGCACCCAGGTCCCCCATGCTCCAGTGCCCAGGCCCGATCTCTAGCTCTCCCTGGGCTGGGCGCAGAGCTGACAGTTTCCCCTGGCAGGTGCAGGTCAGAGAACGCTGTGCAGCTCACGCCAGGGAGCAGCCTCACAGGCTTGGAGCCGCCTGCCTGAGCCCAGCCTTCAGATCCACTCTGCTACTCCTCTGGGCACCACATAAGCCCCTGGACTTGCCTTCTCCTCCCTTCCCCCAGTTCCCCTGCCAGGCCATGAGCCCTGCTGTAGCCAGACTCGGCCCTTGCTCCCTAGGGGACCCCCGATAGCAGCTGTGGAGGCAGGGTGGGTTGAGGGGGAAAAGCAGTGCCATCGGGGTCAGAGATGAGAGCCGAGTGTCCCGTTTTGAGTCTACTGGTCCCGGCCTGCCAGATCCCTGTGGCCTGACCTGCTGTCCCCACCCACACCCCCAATGGCCTTCCTTGAACCTAGGCCCCAGGGGCAGCTGGGGCGGATCTAGACCACGTGTGTGTCGAGGCTGTAACTTGGTCTCTTTCTCTTTCTTGTCTCTTGTCTCTTCCTCCCCGCAACAGGTGACCCGAGTCAAAAGCTTGAGCCCCTTTGGCTCCATGAGGGAAGGGGAAATGAGAGAAGAGAGCAGGGTGATGGGGCAGGGGGTAGGGACATGTCTCCCTGCCTTGCCCCTGCCCACACCCCCACCCACAGCTGCAGAGCTGTGCTTCCTGCTCAGGCTTTTTTCTCCAACCATGTGGGGTCTAGGATGACAGAGGAGAGGAAACCCCAGGAGGGCCCCAGGTCCTGTGAGCATACACGCTGGCTCATGGAGGTGGTGGAGGGAAATGGGGGGAAGATTGAAAAGCTCCCGGGCCCGGCCTGGTCGAGCCCAGCCTCCTCTGTCCTCTGGCTGCCCTGCATTCCCAAGGACTTCCTCGGTCTCAAGTCTTCTGTTTGCAGAGACAGGGAGAACCCCTCTGTGACCCATTCCCCTAGCCCCCCATCCATCTGCTTCTCCCCTCCTCAGGGTGTCTCAGATTCTCGGACTTGGGTTTCAGGAGACACAATAGTTACATTCTCCAGCTCTGATTGCTGCAGGCCAGGCCTCGGCTCCCCTTGAGATTGGGTTTCTCCTGCCCTGGATGCTCCTCAGTTGCAAAGAGAGGGGTGTGTGTGTGTGTGCGTGCAGGAGGGCGGGGGGAGGAGGTGTGCCACACTGGGCAGGGCCAGGGATCAGCTCCAGAATTGGTCCTTGAGATGGCACCCCCAGAACAGAGCATACTCTTGCCTGCTTCTCCAACCTCAGGCCTGGGAAGAGCTGGGGGAGGGGAAGGGCAGGCATGCCCAGAGGGCTGGCCTCTCCCTGCCCACCCTCAAAGGCCAGTGGTCTGGATAAAGCCAAAGGAGGTTCCTCTTAGCAGTGAGCGTCCTGACCACCGCTCTTAATACACCAACTCACCCCATCCCTGCTGGACAGCATCAAGTGGTTGGTGGCATCTCTGGGGGTGTGTGTGTGTGTGTGTCTGGATGTAGAGCAAATGTGCGCCCTAGTACATACATGTGCCTGGGTACGCATGTGTCAGTGCGGTTGTGCCTGCATGGCCCTCTCAGCCCCCCCAAAAAATGCACTCAGTCTGTGATGTGCGTGGGGGCAGCCAACCGGTGAATTACATGTGGCCTGTTTCTCGGAGAGAAGTTGTTTGGGGCGGGCGCCGAGGCGGAGCGTGTGCTGCAGTGAGCAGGAATCCCTCCCTCACCTAGTGGGAGCCATAAATATCTCCCTGTCTATGGCTGGGAGTATATATATTAAAAACATGCTGTCAGTTGGAGTTTATGTGTGATTCTGGGCTCCTTCTGGCTGCTGGAGCTTCCCCTCTTACAGCTCTGATGAAGAGGCAGAGGCCTCTCCGAAGCACACACGTGTGCACACGCACACACTTGTGCAAACAGGCAGGACGGGGAGAGGAAAGGGGCCCAAAGAGAGGGAAAGCGAAGGAGAAGGAAGGACAGAGAGAAGGGCATGGAACCAAGACAGAGCAAAATGAGACCAGAAATAGGATTCCAGAGGGAAAGGCGAGGAGCTGAAGAAAGGAAGTCGAGGGCTTTAATAACTAAGCAGAGGTCGAGGATGAACAGAGCTGCGGGTGAGAAGAACGGTATTTCAGGGCTTAGGGCTGTTCCAGGAGACACAGAAGAACCCTGAGGAAGAGAGGGTCCCATGCTGCCAACCTCTGGCTGAGCCTGGCCTAGGTCGGGGTGCTGCACGAGGCCTCCAGGCTACAAGCGCCGACCGGGGGTTGGGGGTGACTGAAGCCGTGAGGGGATGAAGGCAGAGCAGCCTGGGACCTGAGCACCAATCCCATTTCAGAGCCTTGCTCTGCAGAACCCACTTGGTCCCACACCTAGGAAGAGCCCAGATTCGTCACCTACCCCCACGAAGTCCTGCCTTCTGCCCCAGGGTGTGGACTGCATGAGTACCCCGGTCCCTAGGGGAAGACAGGAAGCAGAGCCTGCGCTCACACACATGCAACGTGAGCCAGCCTGAACACACCCCTCGCCACCCTGGTGGCTTCAAGGACAAGCAGCAGCCTCCAAAATTCTCTTCATCCCCTAAGCCTGGACCAGGCAGAGGCCTGACGCCTGCACACCCAGGCAGCCATCCTCAGACACAGTGGCTGGACTTGGTTTTGAGGAAGCTGTGTGTGATGGCTGAGTGGAAAGAAGCTTAGAGCCCAGGAGGCACTGTCTGGCCCTGGGCACCAGGATGCGGGAACATGTCACCTCAGGACTGAACGGAGCTTGCGGTGCCTCTGGCCCCTCCATCCCCTCTCCAGTCTCTCCAGAAAGTCAAGGCAGCCTTTGTCCCTGAAGAGAGTTGCAGGCCTGGGGGGCTGGGGTTCAGTCAGGGTGGCCCCAAGCTGGGAGTGGGTGGTTAGGGTCCCTACTGCTTCGGTCTACCAGGCTGGAGAGAAAGCCAAGGCCGGAAATGTTGCCAGGGGACGTGGCCCTGGAAGGCTGGGGAAGCCGAGTGACAGCCTCGGGGGCGTGGGCCGAGCGGGAGAGGATAAAGGATGGAGCCGGGCACCTGCCCGCCTGGTGCCAGCCAACATTTTCTCTGCCCGTCCACCGGCCCACAGGCCACCAGCTGGCCCATTGTCCCCAGTGAGAAAGCAGACACTGGAGGGGGCTCCCGTGTGGCAGGAGCTTACTCATGCACGCCCGCCTCATAGGGACTGCCAGGGGACAGCCACCACGCGCTGGGTTGGGGCGAGGGGAGAAGGGGGGTGGCCAGGGGAGGCGCCCTCATGGCGCAGCAGTCAGGGCTCCTCCTGTGCTGTTGGCAGGGGGCAGTGCTCGGGGCCTGCGAACAGGAGATAAAGAGTTCAGGCAGAGGGTTTTCTCTCACTAACCGTGGATTTGTGTGTTTGTTCAGCTGGTGGCTCTGATAAGCCCCATTCTGTGAGATAAAAGCCAAGCAACCATGAGGCGGGGCCTGGGGAGGGGTGTCATAAAGGGGCCTGCCTTTCTGTGTCCCAAGGCCTGGGGTTACTCCCTCCCTTCCCCAGGGAGCCTCGACAGGGAAGGGGGTCAGGCACTGGGGTGTCATGCTCCTTGGGGTGCCAGCCTGGGGTCGAGCTCCTGGTCCCTAGGGGCTGTCCAGAGCAGGCCCGAGCCCCAGGGCACAGCTCCCCAGAGTGCCCATGGCTACAGGAAGCTGGCCTGGTGGGCTCTTGCCTCTGGGTTGGGGGGCATCTCCTCGCCCTCCCCAGGAGCCTGTCCACCACCGGCCCAGTGCCCCCCCCCACCCCCGTGTGCCCACGGTGTACCTCCAAGCTGACTGAGTGGACAAGGGCCTGCCCCCGTCTCTCCCCTTACTGTCCTCGGAGGCCCCTGTCACCTCATGGGGGCAGGGGTCTACGCGGTAAAATAACTGAGGCTCTGGGTCTGGGTCTGGCCTGAGGAGGGGCCTCAGCAACACTGCGTGGCTCACGGGCGGGCCGCAGCCTCGTGCCTCTCGGCCCTTTTCGCTCTGCACGGGCCAGGAGGGGTAAGGGGGCCGCCTGAGCAGGACAGCGGAGCCCCAGCCCCAGCTGCCCCGCTGGCCGGGCCAGCGCCCCTGCCCTCGAGCCCGGGTCCAGGTTTCCAGCGTCTCTGCCTTTTGTCCCGGAGCCGGGCCGCGCTCGCCGGGGGCGGGCGGCAGTGCGGGGCGCCGGCGGGGCCGCCAGCCGTAAGATGGCTGCCAAGGGCTAAGATGGCTGCCAGCAGCGCCCGGAGCACCGCCTGCAGGCGCGTGGCAGCGGGCCTCGCGCGCCGGTCCCCGCTCCTGCCTGCTCCCTTACATGGCGCTAATGGTAATAACAGCAGTAACGTTTCAGGGCAGCGTCCTGGTTCAGAAGGATTTCCTGTCTGTCGCGCTCTCCTGGAGCCCCATTTGTCTCTGCCTCTATCGCTGGCCCACCTCCATCTCTTTGTCGGGTTCTCTCGTCTTTCTGTCCCCGGGCCGGGTGTGCGCATGCGCGTGGCTTTCTGTCTCCACCTGGCCACGTTTGAAGGGCTGAGACCACTCTTAATTGGATGGCCTCCTACCATCCTCCCTACTCCACTGTCCCTGGCCTGGAGGGCTCTGTGCGGACCGAGTTGGTCCTGGGACAAGTAGGGCAAAGCCTTTGCAGCAAAGCCTTGACCGTGTGCCCCTCGCTGGGCTCCACACGCGGGTCTTGCAGCTGTGCTTTCTGAGCTGTGAATCTGGGAAAGGACGGCCCTGAGAGACATTAGGCTCGGGGCACTGGTCCACGGAGGCCCTAAGGTGGGCCACCTACTGCCTCAGCCCCTTGCCTGCTCCCTCCTGGACCAGCTGGGGCTTGAATCAGACCCAGAGAGTCAGAAACAGGCTGAGAAGAGAGCAACAAGAAAATTCACATGCAGAGAGAGGCTGCCCTTCCCTGGGGCGTGGGAGGAAGTCCCACGGGCTCTCTCCAGAGCAGAGTGCCACCACGACAAAGAAGTGGCCTGGGATGGAATTTGCCATCCCTGAAAACACTGCTAGGGTGGGTGCAAAGGAAGTTATGGAAGGACACGCCCCAAACACAAGGGGGTGAGGGGTCCTGTTAGCTTATAAACGTCCATTTTCTTGATTTGTGACAGGATTCATTATTATTATCATTTGGAATTTTTAAAAAGTAGAGGCTGGCTAAAAAGGTACTTCCCTGATGGTCCAGTGGTTGAGTCCGCCTTCTAATGCAGGGGATGCGGGTTGGATCCCCGGCTGGGGAACTAAGATCCCACATGATGCCAGGAAACTAACTTCATATGCTGCAACAAAGGTTCCACGTGCCGCAACCAAGACCCAACACAGCAAAATAAATGCATTAAAAAAAAAAATTAAGTGAAACAAGATAAAGGATGGGGGAAATGGGGCCTGAAACCATCCTGGGGGCAGCCTGTCTTTTTCCCACTGGCCACATGGATGCAAGAGGCCAGGAACTTGGCTGAGGCATCATAGGGCCTTAGCTCTGAGAAGGCCCCAACACCTGGAGCTCTTCCTTCTTTCCCAAGTGGCTGCAGGATCCCCCCACTTCTATTTCTTGGGCCCACATCACTCTTCAGGAACCTCCTTGCTATTCACTCCCCAATGTGAGCGGTTTGACCGCAAGGTTGGTAGAGGATGGCCTCCGTGGCGAGCGGGCCGGTTGTGGGGTGGCGGGTGAGACCCGGGAGGCAGGGTTGCTCCAAAGAGTGGAGCGAAGCCCTGGCCAATGGGCCCAGTTTTCCGAGGCCACCCCATGTGGTCCCCCCGTGAGCAGCTGATCCTTTGCTGAATGCCTGCCTTTCTCCTGCCCCACAACCTGCCCTGGCCCCCCTCCGCCACCCTCTCGCCAGCTGTCGTGCCCAGGCAAGCATTCTGGAGGTCCCCGTTGTGCCCCTGGCACACAAAGCTTCGAGGACCTGGGGGGCAGGGGCGGGGGGCTTTCCCAAGCTCAGCAAAATATTCACACACACACTCCACCCTGCCCCCAGTCCTCTGTGAGCTCCCACCGCACAATGGGCCCTTGTCTCAGGGCTCCCTCCGAGCAGCTGTGGCACTGGGGCATGAGACAGCCCAGACAGGCTGGCACAGAGCGGGCGACAGCATCAAGGCAGATCTCCCCCCTCCGTGTTGCCAGGCACTGCCTGTATGCATAAAGGTGAGGTGGGGGTGGCGCAGGCAGGCAGCATTGGCTCTAATTAATGAAGGGAGGGAAAGGGCTGCTCCCTCTGGAGCTTGAGTGGGGTAGAAAACGGGGGACCCCTTGGGTCCAACCCAGCTGTGCAAAGGGACAGTCAGGGCTTCTCTCCTGGGCGCCTTCTTGCCCTGACTCTCGGCCAGGGCTGTTCACTCATGGGCTGCTCACCCCCAGGGCACTTCAGGCAGTGTTTGGAAACTGGTTTTTGGTTGTCACAACTGGGGTGCTACTGGCATCTAGTGGGAGGGGGCCAGAGATGCTGCCCAGCACCCTGCAGTCTGCAGGGTGGCCTCACCACAGCAGCAGCTATTCTTTTTCTCCTGGCCTCCCTGGGCTGCTCAGGAAGGGAGGGGGAGAGAAGGTGTCCATAGGGCTGGAGGGCAGCTGCTTGCCTGGTGAGCGTAGGGCACTTGGTCTTGACCCATCCCCACCCTTTCTGTCTCCTGCAGAATCCGGACAATCAGATAGTTCAAACCAGCAAGGAGATGCGGACATCAAACCACTGCCCAACGGTCAGTGCCCCCTGCCCTCCTGCCTGAACCCAGCCTCCCTGGCCTGCTGTGTCCACCACATCCCCCAACCTGTACCCTTCTCTGCCCTCCCGGGCCAGGGTGGGCCTGCCCCTGCCAACCCCTTCACTCAGCTGTCCCTTGACTGAACAGAGGCTGCTGTTCCATGGGGGAGGGCACTCATGGGGGCATACTTCACATCCATGGAGATCTGAGGACCCCTGAAGGCCAGCCTGGGGCTGGAACACGGGTCATGGGATGGAACAAGCTGAGGGTGGGGAGGGATCGGGAGAGATAGGCAGACAGCCCCTCCTGGCCGTGCCTCGACTTGCTCACCTGCCCTTTTCCCTCCTCAGGGCATTTAAGTTTCCAGGACTGTTTTGTGACTTCCGGGGTCTGGAATGTGACGGAGCTGGTGAGAGTATCACAGAGTGAGTCCTTCCTTCTTCTGGGCCAGGGTTGGGTCTGCAGGGATGGGGGTGAGGAGGTGGGACTTGGACCCCATGGAGCCCTGCCATTGATGGGGTCTCAGGTGGGGACGGGCAGGCAGACTTCCTGGGACACTCTTGGCCTCATTGGCACCGGGCTGGGTGGGATGGAGGCATTGGAGAGCCAGAGTGGAGAGCCCCACCTCTGACCTCCACTGCTTTGGAGGAAAAAAAAAATCATAACCAAGGAATCTTCCCAACAAGCGTCAGCCAGGAGGAGGTTTCCTCAGCAGCCTTCACAGTGAACTCACCCCAGGGCTTCCAGGGAGCTGCTCCCGGCAATGAAACAGCTGCCCATGCTTTCCAGACCTCATCACACTCTCCCTTCTTACCAGCTCCTGTTGCAACAGCATCAGGGCCCAACTTCTCGCTGGCAGACCTGGAGAGTCCCAGCTACTACAATATCAACCAGGTGGCCCTGGGGCGGCGGTCCATCACCTCCCCTCCCTCCACCAGGTGAGTCCCACGCCCCAGCCTCCCCTCAGCCCCCCGAGATGCCTCAGGTGCTCTGGGCAGCATGCTTCAGCACACCACCCCCTGTTGAGGGCATTGGCTCCAGAGCCAGGGCCTGCTCTGCTGCCCACCCCCTGAGCTTTGCACTGGCCTCAGGGACACAAGCTCAAGCGAGGCCATAGCTCTGCCAGGAAGGTGCTCCCTGTGGGGACTGGGGAAGGCCTCTCTCTGGGGGGTGTGACCTTTGAACCCAGACAAAGGGGGGCTGGTACAGGCCTGGGGTGGGCGCTCCAGGCAGAGAGCACCCTCCATCCCAACTGAGGCTGGGCAGGCCGGCAGGACTATCCCACAGTGGGCTTCACAGGCCAGAGGGGTCAAGCAACAGATGCTGGGGATGTGTGTTCTAGAAAGACTTCTAGAAGCAGTGTTCGTGGGCAGGACAGTCAGTTCAAGGCTCTCCCACTCAGGCTGGAAGGCCTGAGTCAGGTGGGGGATCGGCCTGAGAGGAAGGAGTGGAGTTGAGAGCCATTTGGGAGGTAGGCACAGTGGACCCTGGTCAGGGCCAGTCATGCAGGACAGGGTGCGATCCTGTCCCTTTAAAAAAAAATGAGCATTTTGGTTCATTGTGAGGTTCAAGTATTCATTTTGATATGTTAGAATATTACATTAAAATGTTATGATATTTCTGTAGTTAATCGTATTTTAATATAAAATAACACAGTATCACAATGACTGAGTTTTGCGTCACCCCCTGGTGTTTTGCCCCTGGCCAGCGCCTCACTCACCTCCTCTGGCCGTGGGAGCTGATGGGAAGTAGAAGGCGGCTGAGGAGGCAGCTGAGGGCTTGGCCCGCTTCTTGCGCTTGGGTAGCTGGGTAAATGACGGCGGATGGTCCTGTGGGCTGAGAAGGGGCTGTCAGTCTGACCTGGGTAGAGGGCACACAGCGAGTGCTCTGAGATGCTGCTGACAGCGGGCGCCCACTCACCACACGGAGGCCATCAGTGCAGGCTTCCTGGGTCCGGGTCCCAGTCCGGCCACTCGCCTGAGGCCCACCTGACCCCTGTCCTCCTTCCCCAGCACCACCAAGCGCCCTAAGTCCATCGATGACAGTGAGATGGAGAGCCCTGTCGACGACGTCTTCTATCCTGGCACAGGCCGCTCCCCGGCAGCTGGCAGCAGCCAGTCCAGCGGTTGGCCCAACGATGTGGATGCAGGTATGGGCGCCGCCGCGAGGCCCGACCTGGAGCGCAGGCGGCATGCAGCCTCGTCTCCCCCTCAGTTTCCCTGGCGAGCCTCCCGTGGTGCTTCCTGCTGCCGGTGGCACCGCCTGTCCTCCCCTAGCCCGCTCTTCCAGCGGGCACAGGCCTGGAGAGCAGAGGCGAGTGGGCAGGTTGTCACGCGTGGGCAGTAGGGCCCACCGGTGTTGTGGAAGGAAAGCCCTGGCCCTGAGCCTCTGGTGCCCTGCAAGGCGGGCATGGCTTCCCCTTCAGAGCCTCCTCCTCCTCCTCCTCTTGGTTTTTCTTCAGGGAGGTTGCCCCCACTCTACCATCTTCATGGTTTAAGGTAGTTTCTCAGACTGGGCGTTCTTGAACATTCCAGCATTGTCTGTGGTGGGGCCATCTTGTGCCCTGTGGGGTGTTGGAGCGGCAGCCCTGGCCTCTGCCCACTAGATGCCAGTAGCAAACCTCCTTACTAGGTGTGATGGCCAGAAAGGTCTCTGGACATGGCTGTGTCCTGGTGGGGGCAGAATCTTCCTGAGTTGAGAACCCCTGGTCTAAGGAGGGGCCCAGCTTCACAGAGAGGAGCAGACCCTAGAAGCAAGTGAGCAGAACTGTTGTCAGGCCTCTCGATACTCTCACCAGCCCCTTCCTGGTGAGAGGAGGGGCTCACCAGGGGGGCTCTCCTGTTTTGACAGGTGGTGTGGGCACGCCTGGAGAGCCCAAGTGGAGTAGAGGGAGAGAGGGAGGGGTATGTGTGTGTTTGTGTGTGTGTGGTGCACAGGCGTGTGTCAGGAGGCTGCCTGCAGAATGCTTCTGCCTGACACGTTGTTGGTGCAGCCTATGTGTACCTTCCGGGTACAGGGGTCTTGGGGCCAGCTAGCGCAGACCTCTGTATGGGATGTGTCCGTTGTGGTTAGGCCTGGGGATGGAGGCCTTGCTGTGTGGTGCAGGAAGATGAGTGCTGACCTGATAGTCTTTTCCTTGGTATCTTCCAGACGTTGCCATGCCAGGAAGGGCCAAGCAGATGGGCAGGGGCCAGGGCTGGGGGGAAGGCGAGACCGAAGGGCCAGGAGGAGCATCCTCTCCCCTGCTGCCCTGGCTGCAGCCTCTGGCCTTCGCTCTCTGCACCCTGGGAGGAGGAGGCCTCAGCTCCAGGCCCCGGGCTGAGCCCCGCCCCTGCCGACCTTGCTCTGGGGGCCCCTCTCCGGGCGCCCTTGTGGCCAGCAGGGACCTGAGCCGGCAGGGCACAGACGTGGCCCTGGGGGAGCCTCTGGAGGGGCAGAGACAAGGGGTGGAGAGGCCCTGAAGAATCCCCAGCTGAAGTGCAGTCTTTCCTCAGGGACTGGTGTGCCTAGAGGGCCGTGTCCACTGCTGGCTCCTGAGGCGTGGGCCCCCGGGTCGCTCCACCCAGACCTGGCTCCCGGGAGGCTCCCCTCCCCAGCTCCGGCTCCCTCCTTTCCTGGCTGTCTGCTGCCGAGCCTGCCATTTCCGCTCCCGCCAGCAGTCCCTCCACGCATGGCCCCACGTCCTCCTGTGGCACCCCCGGCTCCCTTGCTTTTCCCCTCTTTTCTTCCATACTCACCCCCTCCTCCCACCAACACTGCGTTGTTTCCCTGTTCTGGGACAAATCGCCAATTAAGCAGCCCAGCTGCAGGACTGGGAACAGCTGGGGAGGTGCTGTGCGGCCAGGGGGACAGCTGTGCACAGCTGGTGGGGGCGCTCCCCGCCCCCCCCCAGCATCGTGCCAGCTATCAGGTGGCACACAGCTGCTGCCAGATAACACCTCTGCTGGCGGCTAGGAGTCCGCCCTTCCCCCGCCTCTTCCCTCTGTGGTTAAGACAGCTCTTATTTCTCTCTTCTGCAGCACCCCCCACCCACCCCCAATACACACACCCCACCCAAACTGATTCGATTCGTGTTCCAAAGATGGCAGCTCTGGACACCTGCCCCGACCACACCTTGTCCTTCCAGGACAGGAGACTGGTTCCCCTGGGGGCCCTGGCCTGGGGGCCCTGCTTTGTCTTAGCATGTTGGATGTCGAGCCCACTGGGCGCAGACATGATCTTGGTTGGCATCATCAGGCTGTTAGAGGTGAGCTCAAATGGGGCGCTCTCTGTGTCCCTGTCTCTTGGCAAATGCCACCTTCCTCTCCGGTCCTGGGAGTAGAACAAAGCCCAGGAATGACCCACCCTGACAGTCCGACCTCTGGGTGCCTGACCAAGGGCATCCTTTCCTGGCTCCTTCTCCCCCAGCTCCCACCCAGGCCCTCCAGCTTCCTCCCTGCTCCCTTGTCGGATTTTATTTCTCCACAGTGGTCCGAAGGGCCCATGGCTGTGCTTTCCCTTCCAGTAAGGAGTCCTGGCTTCTTCCTGGCAGAATGGGACCTGTAGCTCAGGACCCCATGGAGTAGACCCCAGCCTGCCCCTCCTCAGGGGCCTCCTCACTCTTTTCTTTTTTTTCCTTTGGCTGAGATCTTAGTTTCCCCAGTGGAAGCACAGAGTCTTAGTCACTGGACCCCCAGGGAAGTTCCTGGTCCCTGACTCTGAAGCTGCTCTCCAGGGCTCCTCCTGCACACCTTCCCTGCCCTCTGGTCCTGCCTCCGCGCTTTGATTCTGTGCATCTTGGAGCTCACAATCTGTTTGTTGGGGGGCAAGATGGCCCCGCTTGCTCACGCCCTGCCCAGCGCACCAAAGGGGCTGATTTCACTCACCTGTCAGCAGCGGATGGTCTGCACGCAGGGCCTGAGAAACAGAGCCTCGATCAGGCAGAGGAGGCTGGGGAGCCCTGAAGGGAAGGGGGCAGCCAGGAGGGGGCTGAGGAGAGAAGGAGTGAGTTGCTGGCTTCCCACCTCCCCCGCTCCCTTCCTGGCCCAGCTAAACCTGCCCCGTGTTGCTGATTCCTCCCCTCAGGCCCGGCTTCTCTAAAGAAGTCAGGAAAGCTGGACTTCTGCAGTGCCCTCTCCTCTCAGGGCAGCTCCCCGCGCATGGCTTTCACTCACCACCCGCTGCCTGTGCTTGCTGGAGTCAGACCAGGTGAGAAATGGAGGGCCCGGAGGGGGGCAGTGGGGGTGGCAGAGGAGCCCTGCCTGAGGGGTAGCTGGCCAGGGAACCCTGAGTGACAGCCCAGCTCTCTGAACTGGCCGTGGTGTGGCATTGGGTGGGCGTGGGGACGGGCCCTCCCTCCACAGCAGCAGGCTGGCCTTTGGGCCTTCTCACTGTGTTCCCCCACACTCTCCCACTTGCCTCTCACACCCCATGTGCCAGGGTGCACACCTGCTTGTGCGCTGTGTATGCATGTGAGGATGTGTGTCTGCTTATGTTTGTGTGAGGATGCTATGTGCATACATTCGATGTATATGTGTTCGTGTGTTTGTGTGGACGTGTGCACACGTGTGTGCTGTGCATGTGTGCTGTGTGCACGCGTGTGTGCTGTGTGCACGTGTGTGCCATGTGCACACATGTGCCGTGTGTGCACACGTGTGCTGTGCGTGCACACGCGACATGTGCACATGTATGTGCTGTGTGTGCTCACGTGCCATGTGCACATTTGTGTGCTGTGTGGCACAGGCCTGTCCTGAGGCCTTGGGCCCACTCCTCCCAGCTCTCCTTGCCTCCCGCCAGCTGTGGATGGGAGAGCACAGGCTTCTGTGTCTGCCCTCCTTCCAGTTCCTCTCTCTCAGTGCCCCAAAGTGCCCAGGGTCTGTTTTCCCTGGCACCAGCCCAGGTTACTCCAAGGGACCCTCACAAGGGCCCAAGCTCCCTGCTCGAGGCCTCCCCGCTCTTTTCCAGAAGTGAAGGACTAGGCCAAGGGGAAAGGAAAGGAGCCGGCGGCTGCCTGCCGGGGGCGGGGGGCGTGGGGGGACTCTCTGCTCCAGTCTGGCAGAGAGAGAGCTTGAGGGGAGGGTGCCGCCCGGTTCTGCAGGGGATGGAACCAGGTGGGGAACTGTGGGAGCCTCTTCCCTCTTAAGAGAGGTCTGGACTCTTTCTGAACACTGCCCTGTGTCTGCCCGCCACCTCCCGGGCCCTTGCGTAGGACACGGAGAACATGGAGGGTTACCCTCCTGGCTTCCTCCTCAGGGCCTCCTGGCTGGGAGCCAGCAGAGGGGCAGGGCGTGGTGGCTGTGGGGTGGGGGTGGGGAGCCCAGGCCCTCCGCACAGGCAGGGGAGGGCGGCAGGCCCCGCTCCACTCAGCTTTTATGAACTCCAGAGAGAAGCCAAGTTTCTTTAGGCCCCTAATGAAACCGAGAGCAAGAGCGAGCTGATTGGAAACAGACAGGATAGGGAGGACTTGGCTGGGGAAGGACTGGGGCCTGCTCCGGGGTGGGAGCCGTGCGTCCGAGGCAGTGTGTACGAGCCATGAGGCCCGAGCACAGAAGAATGTGACCTGGGGACCTGCAGCGAGGTGCACACCCAGCCTCATGCAGGACGTGTGTGTGCCCTGTGGAGCCCCCTCTCGCACTGGCACGGGGCCGGGTGTCTGTCCGGAGCCCCACCGAATGGTCTGCCTGCTCCCCAAGGCTCCCGCCCAGACCCTGTGCCAGGGAGGGGTGTGTGAGGCACTGACCTTGGCGCAGAATGTCAGGGAGCACCTGAAATTTCAGTCACCAAAGTTTATAAATAATATTAAATGCAATGTTCTAAAAATTAAACAATTGCAAAAGATACATGATGAGAGAATATCAGTATTTTAAATAAAAGGACTGACCTTGTAATTGCATACCCCTGCCTCACCTCACGGGGCTTCCCAGGTGGCGCTAGCGGTAAAGAACCCACCTGCCAATGCAGGACGTAAGAGATGTGGGTTCAGTCCCTGAGTTGGGAAGATCCTGAGGAGGAGGACTTGGCAACCCACTCCAGTATTCTTGCCTGGAGAATCCCATGGACAGAGGAGCCTGGTGGGTTACAGTCCATGGGGTTGCAAAGATTCAGACACAGCTGAGCGACTCAGCACGCACACACGTCTCACCTCACCCTAACTGTGGCCCTGATTCCAATCAAACTTTATTTATAAAGAGAAGCAGCTGGTCTCTGGGCCATCCCTAGTTTTGCCAATTCAACTTTTTAAAATATCACATGCAAATATTATTTACTTTGATTTTACTGAGTGTTTTTGGCGCCATCTTACACAGTTTTACACTAGCAGTCAGCGCCTCACTCTCCCTACCCTGGTCCCTGCCCTGCTCCTGCCCCGTTCTCTGGACCCAAAGGGCTCTGACCTGCAGGTCTCCTCGTCTTCAGTGTCCCTCGCCACGGCCTTCTAGGCCCTGACGATGCCCTTTCCTTCCTGCTGCGTGCACGCAGGGAGCCCCCGGGCCACGGCGTCAGCGCTGCACTTCCCCTCCACATCCATCATCCAGCAGTCGAGCCCGTACTTCACGCACCCGACCATCCGCTACCACCACCACCACGGGCAGGACTCGCTGAAGGAGTTTGTGCAGTTTGTGTGCTCGGATGGCTCGGGCCAGGCCACCGGACAGGTGAGTCCAGAGGACCCCACGAGCCCCCCTACAGCTCATCTTTGCGTCTGTCTGTCTGTCTCAGGGTTCACGGGGAGAGGGCCCCAAAGCCGGGAGCCCACCTGGGGCTGGAGCAGCCAAGAGCTGGGACTACCGAACACCTCAGTCTTCTGGATCTGGGAGCAGGGCTCCATATGTCCGCCCGGGGCCTCTTCATCCCGGTCCAGACAGGACGGGGCAGTGGCTGGGCCCGCCTTGCTTGGGCTCTTTACCCTCCTCTGGTCTTTCCCCGTAGCAGGGGTGAACCAATGATCTGTCCAATCCGGGCCCAGACCCCTTAGCTCCTGACACCCCTCTTAAACCTCAGGGGTGCAAGGATTTGATAGGTTCTAGACCAAGGATTCCCACTGCTGACACCTGGGACTGTTCGTTCTCTGTGGTGTGGGAATGTCCTGTGCGCTCTGGGTGCTCAGCAGCATGCCTGGCCCCCACCCACTTGATGCCAGAGACAGCGCCCTCTGTCCAGCTGTGTTGGTCGTGACGTCTCCAGATTCAGTGTGCTCGGGGGCACCTTCCTCATCCCCAGTGAGAAGCCCTTGGGAGAGGGCAGGCTTCCTTCCACAGGCTGTGTCACGAGACTCCTGTTGGCGGGACTCTTAATGAAGGGCTCTCAGGTCAGTCACGGTTCTGGAATAGTCTTTCTGCTCCTCAGCCTGGGTGAGAGATGGCTCCCCATGGAGCTCTGAGGCTCACTGTCCTTCTCCATCAGCGAGCCCTAGAGCAGAGACACAGATCCACTGAGCAGAGAACTATTCCCGATGGCAATGAGCCAACCGTGACCCTTCAGTGGGACAGTGGTCCTTGTGTAGTTCCTGGGAGACCATTCCAGGTTGGGGCATGGTGATCTCTAGACCTCCGGGAATGTTCTGGAACTCCAGCAGCATGCTATAAGAAGGCCCAGCTGCTTGCCTCCCAGTTGGTCCAGCCTGGAACTGCACCGTGAGAGGTCAGGTGTGGTGGACACTCAAAGTGCCCTGGCAGGGAAAGGCATCCGGAACCCCGTGCCAGAAGCCGCCCCGGGAGGGGGCGGCCCTCAGCTGCTCAGCCTGATGCTGCCGCAGGGCGCTTGCGTAGTGCTGGCGGCTCGATGTGGGACAGGGCTGCAGCTCGGCCCCCTTGTTCTTGCTGTCCAGGGCAGAGGCCAGTCTTCTTCCCTCCCTCCTGCTCTTCTCCCCTTTTCTGCTTTTCTCATCTTTTTTTCCCCTCTGCCCTGCGAGGGTTTCTTTTGCTGGCTCTGCAGCTCCTTGGTATATGCAGAGTTTTGCCCACCTCTCTGGACAAGCTCTGTCCACTTGTAGGGGCATTGAGGGAAAAGTGGACACGATTTGCAACAGCTTCTGTGCTTCCTTCAGAGATGCCAGTGGAGTCTATGGGAGCTGCCAGCCTGTATCCCAGCCCCAGGGGTCGTGGATTCTGGAATCTGGATCAGAGAGGCTAGGAATCTTGCTGTTCCTGCTTCTCAGCTATGGGGGCATCTGGGGTTTCAATTGAAATATGACCCACCTGGGGAACCGACTTAGCCCAGAGAACCAAAGCTAACCCACAGGACCCTCAGGGTGTGGGTCAGTCCATCCCTGGGCATCCTGACAGCCCCTTGACTTGAGCACTCAAGATCAAGGGCTCAGGAAGTCCATGGCCATCCAGTGGTTATGACTCCGCGCTTTCATGGCCAAAGGCCTGGGTTCAGTACCTGGTCAAGGAACTAAGATCCTGCAAGCTGTGTGGCATGGCAAACAAAGAAAAGATCAAGGGCTCCTTGGCCTCCAAAGTTCTCTTCTCAAGGCAGGTGCTTGCTCTGAGTAGACCGTTGACAAAAAGCTATTTATTGACAGGGGAGCAAACAGCCCCTCTGGTTAAAGAGAAAGTCTAGTTTGGCTGGAGAGCAGTCTCTATAGGTTTCCTCTGTGGCCTGTTGTGCCCGAGAGTTGGGTCTGGGGTGGAAGTCTGCAGTGAGCCTGCTCCTTGAGGTCTGGTTTCTGAGAGGAGACTAGAGATGGCACTGTGGAGTGGAGGAGGAGCCAGAGGCCCTGGGCTCTGCAGCTGACCTGGTGGCAGAGGGTGGGGGTACTGGACTGTGCTTGCACCACAGCCACCCCAGAGAGGTAGTTCTTAGTCACAGAGTGTGTGAGAGTGACTTGGAGGTGACACACACGTGACTGGGCCTCATCTAAGTTTGACTCAGCAGCTCTGGTGTGGGGTGTAGAATCTGCATTTCTCCCCAGGTTCCCAGGTGACGCTGCTGCTTCTGGTCAGGGGACCCACTTCGAGAACCACTGATGTAGAGACTAGAGGAGTAAATTATAACTTCCTGAGAATCTGAAGTTATGAACCATCTTTGCAGAACATTACATGCATACAAAATTTTACAGTGTGCAGAATGGTTCCCAGGTACCTCTGAGACCCCAGTATAAGTCCCTGACTGAGAAAATCAGATCAGTAAAGACCAAGGCCAAGTGGAGATCCACTTAGGGCAGGGATCCCCAGCCTCTGGGCTATGAACCAGTACCTCCTGTCAGATCAGCAGTGGCATTAGGTTAGAAATAAAGTGCACAATACATGTAATGCACTTGAATCATCCCGAAACCATCCCCTTCTCCCCCAAGTCCGTGGACAATTTGTCTCCCACGAATCCAATCCTGGTGCCAAAAAGGTTGGGAACTGCTGATTATAAGACACGCCAAGGGCAGAAAGAGGGTGCCCAGTTAGCTGTATTTCTGGCATAGAGAAGAGACCGCCAAGTGAGCATGATAGAGAAGATCCAGGGACTGATGGGAGGCCATGGCTCTGAGAGGCACAAAGCCTGGTTCCAGCTCGGCCTCGCTCTCCAGTTGCAGAGTGGCCAGGCCCGCATCTTCATCTGTCAGATGAAAGGGAGGTGCTATCCCAGCTTCTAGTTTACTTCTAAGCTCTTAAGTCACAAGGTCTTAAGGCACCACAAAGTCCCAAGATCTTGAGATTTTTTAAAACTTCAACTCGTACCCCAACCAGAGCGGAGACAGCCTAGCCTGGTTGGGACTTGCTTCTAGAATCTGAATGTTGTAAATCAGCAGCTTTCCATGTCTGGCCGTATCGGGCTAGGATTTGTTTTATCAGATGAGATTAGTGATTCAGATCCTCCTCGGGGGAGACAGGCTCTTGGGGAAGCAGAGGCCACCCTGTGGGAGCAGCAGCTGCCCAGAAAGCTGCCATGTCCCGGCCGCCCCCGGAGCCCAAGCTCAGGACAGCCTGGAGAGGAGTAAGGCTGTGATGAGTTGGGACCATTCTACTTCCTGTCCTGATGGAAGAGCAAGATAGGAACCAGATAGGCTGTGGAAATGAGGGAACGCAGTTGCCACTTCTGTGTCAGCCTCACCCTGCAGAGCTGGTGGCATGCTCTTGCTTGGAACCAACAGCCTGACCGGGGAGACAATGTTTTATGTCAGATGTCATCGTAGCTATGGAAGGTTTTGGGGCACTGGGGTGTCTGAACTCCTTTGGATTTGGGAAGAGGGTTGATAAGTCTCTGGGTCCATGGAATCAGACAGACGTGGCCATGAACTTCAGGCCTTTCCCATTGCAGCGTGGCTAGAACGTTTAACCATGAGGAGCCTCAGTTTCCTCTGTTGTGAACGGGAGAGTGGCGCTTCCCTTCTCCTAAGGGTTCGGGACCATCAGCCTGTGGACCACTGGGCCTTGGTCCTGGGGGTCCATAGGGTGGGCGTCAGGCAGCATCCTCAGCCTCCACACCCTCAAGTTGTGTCAACCAGAGTGTCTCCAGATACCGTCAGTACCCCTGGGGGGCAGGCAGGAACAAGAACCACTACCTTAGAGGTGGTTGGAGGACTGGACAGCCTGGGTGAGGTGCCTGGTTCAGTGACAGGTGCTGAGCTAAAGAGCACTCTCTGCAGAGGGGAGGCCCCTTGGAATCTCATGTTCATAGTCCAGGAGACATCAGTCAGGATCGAAGGATGACAGAGCTGGAGACAGAGTAGGGCTGGATTCTACAGGGTTTGCTAACAGGAGGAAGAGCTTGTGAACCTCCCATGGTCTTAAACCTGGGGGTGCTAGGAGGACAGAGGTTTGAGCCACAGGAGAGAGGCCAGTTTAGGAGGAAGAGTTTTGGCCTGGCCCCCATGAGCCCAGGCTGCAGGTGGTCATAGTGAGCACTGCCTGGAGCAGCAGGAGGTACAAAGTCCAGGGTAGCTGTGTCTGCCAGGAGCCAGGGACCTCTGCCCCTCTCTGTGGGGCCGTCATGCCCTGAACCCCAGAGGCTGATGAACACAAGGCCACACGTGGGGCCTGGAGGAGGAAACTCAAGTTTAAGGCACAAGAGGGAGTAATGGACAAATTGTGGCTTTGGTAGCTGGTCCTGGCTTCTGGGGGAACTGGGGCTGCCAGCAATGGGATTTCCTCTTGGGCTGCTCTGTAGCAGATAGGCTAGCATCCACTGTCCTCAGGCACACGCCCTGGCTTCCCCCCGAGGCCATGACACGGGGCACGCGCTGGTGGGCCCGTGGTCCTTGGTTGGGTCAGCTGATCCTACCCCAGGAGCCCACCCAGGGGAGGCACGTGTGTGTTTTGGGGGAGCACAGGGAGTAAGCTGGTGCATCTTTGCTGCCATAGGAGAAAGTCTTCAGAGTGTGACAGTTCAGAGCGCAGCTGCTTGTATAGTTAAATGGCAAGTTTTGGTACCTGAAACCTGTTCCCTGAGAAATAACAAACCACCCGTCGGACATCCCCCTTCCTCCCTCCCACCACTTCGAAAGAGGACTGCGGAAAAAAAAAAAAGAGAAACACTTGAGAGACCAAATAGAGGCCTCATGCCCTCACCAACCTGGCGCCCTGGAGGAGAACCCCACCCCGCATCTTCCGCCGGGAGCGCCACCGGCTCTCAGGAGCGAGCTGGCGTGTCCGCGCAGGGGAGCGTGTGTCTGTGTGTGATGTGCCTTCATGCGTCACTCTATTTATGTTGTTCGCAGCCCAACGGTAGCGGCCAGGGCAAAGTCCCGGGGTCATTTTTGCTACCACCGCCGCCTCCAGTGGCCAGACCTGTGCCCCTTCCTATGCCTGATTCCAAATCCACCAGCACTGCCCCAGACGGCGCCGCCTTGACTCCTCCGTCACCTTGTAAGTGGACGATGAAACCGAAACCACAACGCCCAGCATCCCCGGCCCGTCCAAACAGTCTCCACTGCAAAAAGAAGAGTCCCCTCCCTCACTGCCAAAGCCCCCCAACCCAGAGTGCCTCCCACCCAGATGAGGACAGAGCTGAGCCCCCCGACCTTGGCCTCTGGGGCCTTAGTTGCACCAGCCAGCACCCCACGAGCCCCACTGCCCGCCCACTGCTCCCAGCTGGGGCCCCTGGCCCAGGCCCCTCCGGGGGGCGGGAGAGGGGGCACAGTGGGGGCACCCAGGCCAGGGGTGCTGGCCAGGGTGGGCGGGGGGAGGGGAGGCACAGCCATGCCATCTTCATGCCTAACTGCTGTTTTTTTTCATTTTTCGTTTTTTCGTTTTTTGATTTTTTGTTGTTTCGTTGTGCCCCTCCCCCCACACCAAGAAAATTGAATGTGACCACAAGGCGACGCCACCATCCCCTTTTTGCCTTGCCCCCTCACCTTCATTCTGGGCCCCTCAGGCCTCTAAAGTTGCAGCAGGCCAGCCCCTGATCCCCTCCCCTCCAGCCTTCAGTCTCACATTTGGTTTCTCGTTGTTCCTCTTTTTTTTTTTACCCTCCCTCCCATCCCTCCCCTTTCCCTCAATTTCTTCCCAGGTTGGATGTTCCAAGAACAAGGAAGGGCTCTGGACCTTGGCTTACTTCATCTCTTTCTCTCTCTCTCTCTTTTTTTTTTTAAACCGATGACAAATTTTGTCAAAGGGAAGAGAAAAATCTGAGTTGAGAGGCCCCAGCTAGACCCGACGACGCATGAAGGACAGGAGAGGCGGAGGGTGGGCGGTGTGCCGTCTGGGGGACAGTGGGCGGGGGTGGGCAGCGCTCGGGGCTGGCAGGCTGTGGGCCAGGACTCGGGGATGGCGGCGGAAGGGGCGGCCCATCTCACCACTCTTCTCGGCCTCGCGCTCTCTGCCTCACCTTCTTTTTTCATGGTTTGAGTTCTTTTCCCCTCTTCATCCTCTTCACGTCATCTTCTCATCTGCATTTGCCACAAGACACGAAGTCATGGTCATGGTCATTGGAGGTGGGCAGGGTGGGAGGGGGGCCAGGCTGCAGGGTGGCTGGGGGCCGCTTATGGACAGAATCTGGTGAGCACGGGGTCCCTGGGGTGTATCCTGTGCTGGGAGGGATGGGAGGTGGACTCCCAGTTAGCCTGTGACACTCCTCATCCCTTCTGGGGGCTTCCTTCCTCCCAGGGTACAGGGCCGGCTCCTTCCCGTAGGGCTCCAGCCAGACAACCCAGAAGAGCTCCAGAATGTTTGGCCCGTTTGCCCCCTCAGGCCTCAGAACAACTGCCTCTGCTGCCCACACCCTGGGGCTTTGCCAGGCCCTCCGGCCTCCTCCTTCTCTGCACGTGGGCCCATCTTGGTCCCTGGGAACCGCAGGACCATAGGAGCTGGCTCATCCATCAGAGGAGGAGAATGCCTGCCAGGCCTGAGCCCTGCCGCCCCTGCGCCTGAGCCAGCAGCCAGCTCCCAGACCCTCTCTGACCTGTCCCACCCAGCTTAGCCCTCTACTGGGACCCTTCAAGTTCCCCAAGCCACGGGCCCAGACCTTGGGCCCAGGGTGGTAAGCGGTGCAGCACCCAACTAGGCGCCCCTGTTGGAGGGGTAGCCCGGCTGAGATGGCCTTCTCCCAGCAGGCTGGGGCCAGTCCCCAGAGCTCCCAGCCTCCTGGGCTCCCTTCTCTCCAAAAGCAAGAGGCCCAGCAGGAAAGCAAGTGTTCTTACTTCAGGGAGGAGGGGACAGAACTGGGTCCACTGAGCCACAGCTAGAGCCTCCAGGGCCACAAAGGAGCTTCCCTGGCTGCAGCAGATGGAGTGCTGGGGCTGGGGGACCGCGAGCTCCTGGTCAGTGAGAGGATAAGGGGGCCCCTCCGGCCTGGCCTTCCCGCCGCCAGCCTCAGCCCAGGCAGCATGGTCTAACCCAGTCTCTCCCTCTCTCAGCAGCCCTATGGGGCAGTGCCCGGGTGGGCCCCCAGTCCTCACGGGGTCTCTCCCTCTCTCCCCTGCTCCCCACAGCATTCGCAACGACAGGCGCCTCCTCTGCCAACCGGTTTGTCAGCATCGGACCCCGGGACGGCAACTTTCTGAACATCCCACAGCAGTCTCAGGTAGGAGGCCCTGCCCACTAAGTGGACACAGGCAGGGGTGGGGGCCTTCCGGTGTTCTGGAGGAGGCCAGGGTCCTCGGGGCAGTTGGGAGAAGAGGCCAGGGCAGGGCTGGAGGGCTCAGGCTTTGCACGCCCAGCTGAGCCTGCCTCCCCAGGCAGCCCCCAGGCCCCCTGGCTAATCAGCTAATTGGATAATTAGCTCTGACAGCCCTGGCCCTGGGGAAGGCAGCCAAGGACCCAAGGCTAGAGGCGCTCTGGGCCAGGCCTGGTGGAAGCGAAGGTGGAAGTGGGAGGCTCCATCAGGAGGACAAGGTCTGCCCGGTTGCTTTCCTGCCGCTCTGGGGCATGTGCTTGCCCCTGGCCCTCCCCTCTCCTTGGATTTGGGTGGGCCACGTGCCCAGAGACTCTGGCACTGGGGGTGAGGCAGGGCCCAAAGCTGCCCTGGAGGTACCTCCCCCACGTCCTGTGAATCCTGTCAGAGGGGTGGCCAGGCTGTTGGAGCTGCTAGTCCTGCTCCCATCTGCCCCTGGTTCTCACGAGGAAATGTACCCCCAGCCCCGCTGCTGGAGGCTCCTGGACCCGGCTTTGCGCAGGCGTCTTTGCACCCTGGTGCTCGCAGGCCTTCTGCCCTATTCCAGTCCCTGGGAGGCTGGCGCCCACCTGTAGAACCCAGGGCCCTCAGGGCACAGGCGGGACCAGCCCCAGGAGCAGGGCTCAGGCAGCGTTTACAGTGTGGGCTTCTGGGGAGTGGAGGGAGAACAGGCAAAGATCTTTTTCTTTTGCACATTCGACAAAAACATCGCCCTGTGAGCCCAGAGCCTTGGAGGCTTCCTTAGCCCCCGGGCCACCTCTTTCAGCCTCCGCTCTCTCTTTGCTCTGAGGCCCAGGTCCAAAGAAAGTTGGTGGATGGAAGTTTTGTGTGTGTGGTTTAAGGTTTTGTTTTTTTCCCTTTTCCTTTCCCTCCCTAAAAAAAAAAAGCCAAAAACTTTGTCAGACTTCAAACTTCAGAGCTCCCTAGTGGCAAGGAGGGGAGGGGAGGAGAACTTCAGCCCCCTCCAGCTTCCCACCCCCTTTCCCCAGAGTCACGTCTGACCCGTCTGGTTTCCAGGAGCAACCAGACATGATGTAACACCCAGATGAACTTGAACTTGGGGGTGTTGAGAAGAAAAACAATGGCTTCGAGCAGGGGCTGGAGCCAGCCCCCTCCGCTCTGTGCCAGGGAGGCTGCGAGAGCCCTGCTGGTAGAGGGCAGGAGGGGGTGCCAGAGGAAGGGACAGCAGGCGGGCCTCCCCTCCTGGCTCGGGGCTGGCACCAGGCGGCAGGGCTCCAGCGTGCCGGCCTGCCCACCCTCCCTCCTCCTGCTGCCCGCCCTGTAGCTCTGACTGTATAGTATGTTCGTGCTTGCTCACTCTCGGGGACCACAGCCACGAGCCCTCCCTCCCCGTTCACCCCATTTCCGCCTCCTCATGCTCTCCCTGCTTCACTTTCTCTGCTCACTTTGGTTGGATAGTGGGGCCAACTCAGAATCTGAGACAAGTTTGGGAAACATTTTTTCTTCCCCTGGTTCCTACAAGGAGCTTTGGGGCCCAGGGCCTTGAGCAGGCAGGTGTGTCTGGGGATGGGGGTTGGGGGCCAGAGGAGTCGGACAAGCTGATCAGGGAGCCCTTAGGCCTGGGGGCAGGCAGGCTGCTGCAGCGGGTGCAGGGGGTACAGTGGGGGGTGGTTTCCACAGTAACCAGTGACTTTAGCCGATCTCTGGAGCACCAGATGGAGAGAGAACAATAGAATGAGGGAAGAAAAGAGAATTTTAGCAATTTTGTCATTCCCTGGGCAGCGCTTTTTACTTAGTTTTAATCAATTTTGGACCTGGCTCAGGAAACAGGGAGGGGTGAGCAGAAAAAGCCACTCCGGGCTTGGCAGCAGACCTCCCGTTCCCGGGACCCGCGGGGCAGCACCAGGGAGTCCCACTGGAGTTGTTTTTGTCCCTAACTCTAGGCCTGGAACTGGAACTGGAGTCTTCCTCCACTGAGGGGGCCCCTCAACCTGAGCACTGGTGGTTGTCCCCCCCACCCCCCACTGCCACCGTGCAGCTCAGGAGACCCCCACAGGGGACAGCCTGGGGCCTTGGTCTGGCCTGCCGTGGGCAGAGGGGCCAAACAGGCCCTCCCTGCCCCGTCGTCCCAGCCTCTTCCCGCTCAGGAAGCGGGGAGGGGTGGGCTCACAGCCAGGGAGGTGGTGTAAGGGTGCCAGTGTAGTCCCTCCTTGGCGTCCCAGGGAACACTCAGCACTCGAGCTTGCAGGGCCCAGGGGCTCACCCAGGAAGCTCCCCTCTCCCTCGGGCCAGAAGCCTGCTGCTGCAGCCGCCCTCCCCCAGGCACTCTGGGAAGGCCTCAGCCCTGGCTTCTGCCCACACCTTACCAGGCCCCCCTGCGCCTCCTTCTGGCCTCAAATCAGTTGATGGGGTTGGATTCTGGGTAGGGGCTCCAGGGGCTCCCCCGCAGGAAGGCAGGTCTCTGTGCGTGTTGTCCACACATGGCAGGAAGTGTGGTGTCTTCACCTGCCCAGGAAATGCTAGCAGTGCCCCCAGTCACCATGGCAACCCCAAACCCCCACATGGCCAAGTGCTCCCCCATCTGCACTGTCTAGTGTGGTAGCCACTGGCCACATATGGCTGTTCAAATAACTAGAGAGAAATTGAGACCCTCGGGCACACTAGACGCATTTCAACTGCTTAGAAGCCATGTGTTACTGGTGGTTACTGCGTTGGACGGCACAACTAGAGAATATTTCCATCATCCCAGAAAGTTCTAGATGATCTCCGAGGCCCTTTCTTTCTTCTTTTTTCCAGTTTTACTGAGATATAATTGACAGATGGTCTTGTATAAGTTTAAGGTGTACAACAGAACAATTTGACTCACATACCTCAGGAAGTGACTCCCACAACATGTCTAGCAAACGTCCATTCGCTCATAGAATCAGGGCCCTTTCTAACTCTAAAACTTGAAGTCTCCACCTCACAGTGGACGATGGCCTGCAGTTCCAAACCAGAGCCTGACCAGGAGGCAGAATCTGTGTGACTGAAACACATCTTTTAAATATTGGAAATTTTCACATGAAATTGTCTGGACTTTCAGCTTCTTTTGAAAAATTGGCTGACCTAGCCACCCTAGGCCCTCACCCCAACGTGGCCGCCTTGGCTGCAGCCTTGGCAAAGTGCGGGTGTCCTGGTCACCATAGACCCTGCCTCCCTGGGACCGCGCCACACAGCAGTGAGGAGCATGGACTCGAAGCTGCCCCCTGCATCGAGTCCCTGCTCGGCAGTGTGGGCTGTGTGGCCTTGGGGAGGACAGCCGCCCTCCCTTCACCTGGCTCCTGTGCAGGGTTGGAGTGGGGATGCGTACAGAATGCGTCTGTACCTGTGCGTGCTCTGTAGTTAGCTGTGCTTGGCCTCTGCTGACCTGAGTCTGTGACCCAGTGCCTGGGAGACCCCAGGATGCATTTTGTTCAAGGACTCCTTCAATTTTGTCCCAAGGGTACCACCAGGCACTGTAGACCATAGAGGAGCCCCGCCCCCCACCACCCCATCCTTCTGGCCATGAGGTGGGGCCAGCGCCTTTTGTGCAGGGTACTGCCAGGCAGCCCAGTCCCGGGGGTCCACCCTGGGTGTGTTTTGTGCTTAGCGGCTGCCAGAGCGTTTGTGGGAAGGCGGCGCCCCCTGCTGGCATCCTGAGGGAAGCAGCTGCCCGCTGGAGGAGCCTCAGGTTGTTCCCCAGGGCGTGGTGCCCACTGGGCTACTGATCCCTTCCCCTGGGCCTGGTACTGTGAGGGACAAAAGTCATGTGGTACCCACTCCTCCCCAGCCTTTCAGCCTGCGGGACCTTAGCTGAGGTATACAGATGGGAATTTCTGCTTTTAATCCAAAGAGACAGAAAGAAAACTCAGCAAGAAGCTGGGCTTGCCCCACCCCACTTCCCAAACCCCTCTGGGGACAAAAGCTGTAGCTTGGCATCCTCCCCCCTGCTCCAGGACCCACACAAAAACCTAACAATTGGAAACATGGCCAGATCCCAGGTCTGTGCCCATGCCAGCGCCAGCCATGGGGGTCCCACCCGCTGGGCACTGTGCCCACGGGAAGGCCAGCTGGACTCTAGCACTGCAGGCGGGTCTCTTGGGGGAGTAGGATTCCCATAGGAGGGACCCTTGCGGGAGGTGTTGGTGTCCTTGACTCGACTGGAGCTGGAACCCCCCTGGGGCTTTAAGAACCAATCTGGAGTCCCAGGACCAGGTAGGGGCAAGAAGGCACCGACCCCTGCTCATCTCAATATCACCTCTTTTTTTGTTTGTCCTATTTCAGTCCTGGTTCCTCTGATAAGATCGACAAAAGAAATGACAAAATGAAAAGAAGAGGTTCCTCAAACGGGGGGAGAAGAAATTTTGAGACGTGGAAAAAAATCCCCCAGCCCAGCCCAGCCCCACCGAAAAGCAAAAATTAGACGTCGTCAGCCACTCAGCCCTTCTCTCCTCCAGCCCGGGGACCCCTGCAGGCCCCCAGAAGCAGCTCAGTTCTCAGAGAGCCTCGGAAGAGGTCTCGGTGGAGCTGTGCGCCAGCAGCCAAGCAGAAAGAAACATGCAAAACGGACTCTGTCAAATAGAGGACAGAAAGAAAGGATGCAGAACTGCCTCCCTCCCCCCCACATCCCGTCCCGGCCTTCTGGGGAAGGAGCAAAATCCCCAAACAAAGCAACCAGCACAATTCTGAAGGGGCCTGTCCCCTACCCTCACCCTTCCCAGGGGAACCCCACCCTTGACTCCAGCCGGAGCTTCACTTGGGAGCTCAGAGGACCAGCTTGTAAAGATGATGGGGTGCAGATCCCCAGGGCTCTCCCCTGCAGACTCCACCCCCTCTCTCCCTCCCTCCCCGCCTTGCCTCTGGCTTCTTGGCCTGGACTGGGTGAGGCAGGGTAGCCTTGAGATCCCACTGCCCCTCCTTTGGGCTAGAAGTGTCCCCCCCAACCCTGGCTAGGAAAGGGGCATCTCCTGGAGCTAGTTTCATGCTTCCAGAAAGGAGGGTGTTCTGCCACCCCACCCTGAGCTGCAGGGCCAGTTCCCCAGGCCCCAAACCCCTCTGTACAGTCCATAGGAGAAAAATCGGAATGCTTTTCCAGACGGCCCCTCCCAGCCCGGGACAGGTGCCCTCTCCCCTCTCTCCTGAGGCAGGCCAGGAAGGTCGCTGTCCTGGCCGGCCACGAGTGAGGGGAGCCGGGCCCCCAGGTGGCGCCCACACCCCAGCCCCGCATGCGGGTGCCCATGCTCGGCCCCATCGGTCCCCGCCCCTGCCCCTCCCGCAGACAGCCCTGCCGCGGCGGGGCCGGAGAGTGGAGCAGAAAGGGGACCCCGGAGTCGAGCGAGAGTGAGGCAGCCGCCGCCGCTGCCGTCGGCTAAACCTCCACCTGCGCTAGGTAGGCGTCCTGCTCGCCGACTTTCAGTTCCTTTGGAGGGTGTTGGGTGTCGTCCTTTTTCAAAAAGTGTTTTGGAGCTTTCTCTGCCCTACCCCCCCTCTTTCCCCACCACACCACCCCCATGGCCACTTCTCTCTGGATTTCAGCTGTAATGTCTTTACTCTTTATTTAGGGGTGGGGCATTCATTGTTTCGGTTTTTGCTGTTGCAATTGGGAACCCCTCCATTTGAGCAACTTGGGAACAATTTGATAACACACCGCAAGAAGTAGCTCTTCCCCCCCTCCTCCCCACCGCAGCCCCCTCCTCCTCCAAGGGATGGTTGGGGGCATGTCCAGAGGGTCTTCAGAAGCCCCCCGGGAGGGATGGGAGCAAGAGCACGCCCAGCCCCCTCCAGGGTGTGGCTTGGCCCCGCTGGCTTGTCTTTCTGTGCCTTACTCCCTCCTCCCTGCATCTCCCTCCTGCGCCCCTTTCTGGAGTCCTTGTGCCTCTCTCTTTCTCTCTCCTTAACTGTATGAAAACACAAAGCACAGGTCAGGATCCTCTGAAAGTCAAGCAACCCAACATTGCACCACATAGGGGTGGGTTTTGGGCTTTATTTATTGTGAATCTAGTTTGTGAGGCTGTGGCCCCAAGCGAAGGGAGGGAAGGAGGGGAGGGAGGAGGCTGGGGAGGAGCGGAGGGCCCTCACCTAGGGCTAAAGGGGCCGGCGAGCGGTCGCCTCCTCCCCAGCTGGAACCAAGGAGGTGGCTGGCCCCAGGGGTGGCTTTTGTTGGAAGTCGAGCGAAGCCCCTCCCCCATCCGCGTGCAGCCCTCGGGGAGGACCGGGTCTGAGAAGCAGGGGACGGGGGAACCCGCGGGAGCCTGGGGGTCGTGGGGAGTAGGGCGGGGGGTGGTGGGGGGCCGGGTGGGCCGGGCGTGACGCGCGGTCAAAGTGCAATGATTTTTCAGTTTGGTTGGCTAAACAGGGTCAGAGCTGAGAGGGGAGCAGAAGGGACCCCGTCCCCCTGCCCGGCCGCGCGCGCCCCTTCCCTCGAAGACAATCGGGGCGGCGGGCGCGGTGGGCCCTCGGGGGCAGGGGGTCTGCGGGGCGCCCGCCCAGGCGAGGTCGGAAGCTGCAGGCCAGCTGGGCCGGGGCGGGAGCGCGCCCTGTAGGGCTGCCCGGGTGGGCACGGGGGTGGGGGGCCGCTCCTTTCCTAAGTGTCGTTGTGAGGGGCAGACGAGGGCGACAGGAGATGTGGGGACGTGTTAGAAAAAAAAAAAAAAAACCCACAAAAATATATATGGGGGAAATGAACTTTTTTTTTTTTCATTGAACCAAGTGCAATGCATCAGAGAGTTTTCCTATCTTTGTATGTTAAGAGATTAAGAAAAAAAATTCTATTTTTGTTGTAATGTCCTCGCGGCTCTGGGGACGCTAAAAGAACCGGGCCTGCCCCGCCCTGTGCGGGGATAACGAAAGCTGAGTGTTTTTTCCTTTTTTTTTTTTCGTTCGTTTTCAGTTTTTTTTTTTTTTTTTTTAAGTCGTTTTCCTGCGTTGACGAGGATGATCTGGGGTTTTTATTTGCTTCGTCGTTCGTTCTCGGTTTCGGTGGGAGGGCTGAAGGAAACGTTCACATTTTAGAATTAAAAAAAAAACAAAACCTCGACATTAAAAATCAACACAAGATCAAAAAGGAAAAGGACGAGAGAAAATTATTTTAAAGATAATTCAACATAAAAACCCTGGTGCTTCTTACATTATAAAGTACGTTTTAAAAAACCCACAAACTATTATACATAAGTTTATGAATCAATTAAATATCCTGCACTTGTTAGGAACACGCATATCCCTTCTTTGTTGAGTTTAACGGAACGGGACAGCGGCGTGCGCCCGGCGGCGGGCTGCTCTGGCCGCGGGTCTCCCCGGGCGTCCCTTCCCTGGGGCCCAGCGCCCCCTCCTCGCCCGATCCACGGTCCGGGCCCGGGGGCGCGGCGGCGGGTCCCCAGCCCCTCCCCCGCAGAGGTCAATGCCAACGAACAAAGGTCCCCTCCCTCCCTCAGAGGTCCCCAAAGCGTCCTTCTTTGAGCCAGACGCCAACTTGACCCTCACCAGCATTATCAGGAGCGCGCTCGGCAAGTTGGTAGTTTCTTCCCCACCCCACCCTCCCCGTTCCCCGGCGCCCGCGACTCGACATCACTTCTCCCACCCCCGCCCCCCACCACCGTCACCCTCCGGGGAGCACGGGGAAGGCTCGACGCTCCAGGATAGGACCAGCCAAGCTGACAGGTCGATTCGCCCAGGCCCGCGCACGCACGCACGCACGCACACGGCCCCGCACACAGCCCCATCCTACCCACCCTGCAACCAACCCCCGTCGACTGCCTTACACACCCGCCCCGCGCTGGCCGGCCGACCTAGTGCCTTGTTCTCACCCCCGTGCTGGCGGAGCGGACGCCGCGCTCTGGGTCCCAGAGGGGCCGGGTGGCTCAGACGACCCACCACCTCCCCACCCCGACCGTGCTGAACGGACCCTCCCCCACACACGAGAGAAAATAAAGGAGCAATAAAGTCACGAGAATTTTCGTCCCCCAATCGAGAGCCCGAGGGGCACCCCAGCCCCGCCTCTGCTCCCCCCACCCACCCTTGGGGCGCCCCCCACCCCGTCCCCCCGCCAGCCAGCCTGGGCCAGCCCCGCTTCGGCCCGGGAGATCCGTGCGCCCGACCAGCACCAGCATCGCGGACCGCAAAGGCCGCCCGTCCCGTCAAACAAGTTTCTTCTTAGGCTAAGAAACGCAGTATATACGAGTATCTCTATATATAGTACTAATGGATTTGGTGTGCTTCCCCCTTAGCGTCCCCGTCCCTCCGCTCCTCTTCCTTCAGCCTGGTCTCCCCCTCTCTCTGCCCTCCACCCCCGTCTCTGCACTGAGATACATAAGAAACAAGGGTAGTTTACTGTCTGTTTTGTTTTCTGGGTTTTCAGTGTCCTAGCGGAATGCAAGTAGGCAGCCAGCCCGTACGTTCCCTCTCCGCCCCGCCCCACCCCACCCCACCCCACCCCGCCCCCGTCACTGCGCTTCTGTTATACCATCTTTGCCTGACTCTCTCCGGCTTCTCCATTGAATGGCTAATGTGTATGTGAAATAAAGAAATAAAGAAAAACAAAAGCAAGAGCGCCCGAGCCTTCGCTAACGCAATCGTGCGGGGCAGGTTCGGGATCGGTGGGATGGGGTCGCCGCGTGGATTCCGCGCCTCACAGCCTCGAGCCAGGCCAGCCACCGCCACCGTCGAGGAGTGCGGATCTCTCAGTCTCCGGGAGGGGGCGCCAGTGAGAAAGGAGCGTGTTCTCAGGCCCCTGCTTAACTCCCTCGGTGACCCCAGCTCGGAAAAATTAGGCCCCTTTTGGGTCCAATGGCCACTCTGATGTGTTGGTTCCCGGACCTCACCCCGCGGAAGGGGTACGCGGACAAGGCCACTTCCAGCGGGCCGTGGGCGATAAAAGGGTCTTCAAGCCCCTGGGGGAGACGGTCGCCCTTCGGGACCGCCGGGCCCTTTCCCCTGTAGGGGACTCCTCACTGGTCCTTCTTCGGGAGAATTCGGTCCAGATCAGGCCCTGCGAGCACGTCGTCCGCCCCTTCCTACATGGCCCTGGGCTGGCTTTCCAGTGCCCTTCGGCTCAGAGGCGACATCGTGGAGGTCATCGCACCTCTGGGCTCACAGCCGCTTGTTCTGTCTTGATGGGTCGGCCCGTCCCACCGCGGCTGCTGTCGGGGCCGCCGGAAGGCGCGGGCTGGGGGCGCGCCACTACCTCGGCCCTGCGACACGGCCCACGACGGGCCCCGCCGTCGTCCAGGCCTCGGTGCGCCGGCCGCTTGCGGGGCCCCGGAGGGGCGGAGCCTGCTGCCAGAGCCGCCGCCTGGTCGCGCAGCAGCCGCACCAGGAAGCCAATGTATTTCATGGCCAGGCGGAGCACCTCGTTCTTGCTCAGCTTCCGGTCGGGCGGGTGCGTTGGCAGCAGCTTCCTGAGCTCAGCGAAAGCGCCGTTCACGTTCTGCTGCCGCCAGCGCTCCCGACTGTTGGTGAACACGCGCCGGGCCACCTTCTGGGGCTG
The DNA here is from genome assembly GCF_027580195.1 of Bos mutus. NCBI lineage: Eukaryota > Metazoa > Chordata > Mammalia > Artiodactyla > Bovidae > Bos > Bos mutus. The sequence continues at coordinate 52,514,101 of NC_091623.1, read as the reverse complement.
ATGCCCTGAGGATAGGAGTGGCAGGATTGGCGCCATGGCCCAAGAGAGGCAGGCACCCCCACCTACCCTTTCTTGAGACTCCCAACACCCTCTTGGGGGACTTCAACACTGGCAGTGGACTGAGGCTTTCTCCATCCAAGGGGTTCACGTGTAGGATCCACGTGTAGCTCAGTTAGCAACCCCCGCACCCCCACCCCCAAGCTGCCTGGTGGTGGTGGTGGTTTGGTCGCTCAGTCGTGTCCGACTCTTGCGACTCCATGGACTGTAGCCCGCCAGGGTCCTGCGTCCATAGGATTCTTTAGGCAAGAATACTGGAGTGGATCTCCATTTCCTTCTCCAGGGGATCTTCCCGACAGAGGGATCAAACCCGGGTTTCCTGCACTGCAGGCAGATTCTTTACCCACTGAGCTAAGAGGGAAGCCCCCAAGCTGCCTAGACAAGGACTATCACAGGCCCAGGTTGCAGATAACCGAAGCCTCCTGTACCTCTGTCCACTCCTTTATGTCAACAGCTGGGGTTCCCTTGGGAATGTGGCTGGGGAGCTGTCCTTGTGATTCCCATTCTGTGTGGTCCCTCTGTGCGGCTGGGTGTGCTCGTGGGTCTGAGAGTTTCCTTCATCGTGATTGGTCCTGTCCTTTCTCAGGTGGTCATGTAAACTCCTCCATATCCACATGGCTGTGGTGTGTGATCACTGCCATGTGGCTGTGGTTGTGTGGCTAATTCCTGTGTGGCTGTGGACCTCAGTGGCTGTGGTTGTGTATCTGCCTCCTGTGTGGTTGTGGTCCTGTGGCTGTCTCTTGAGTGGATGTTGCCCTGTGGCTGTTTCCTGTGTGGCTGTGCATGCGAATGGAGCCCCCATGCTGGGCTGTTTTGCCATGAATTGCTGTGGCTTGTTGGGTGACAGGGGTTGTTGTAGAACTGGCCATGAGTCTGTGGTTTTGCTGCATGAGTGTAACCTGAGTACTGAGCCCCTGTGTGTGTCTGTGTGCAGGGGCATCACTTTTCCCAGTGGAAGGTTGTAGGGCAGACGTGGGCCCCAGGAGAGACAGTTGGGTGGACATAAACCCATACTCACCCTCAGCCAGCTCCAGCTCACAGTGGCTTGGTCTCCGCTTTAGCCGACTGCTAGGGAAGATGCTGAAAGGTCCTGCTGGCCCAATGTAGAGGCTGTAAGGGGTCGTGGGTCACTAATGCCTTGTGGGTAAGGACCCTGCCCCTGGATTCCCCCCAGGCCCCGGTCCCCCACTGACCTGTTGAGGAACGGGTGAGGGTGGTAATGCAGGGCCAGGGGGGGTGGGGCGGTTCCCAAGGCAGAGAGTTGCAGCAGCGGGGGACGGAGGGTGCTGAGTTCTGTGGTGGCCATGGCTGCCCCTGGGGGCCTGGTGTGGCCCAGGCTGATCACTGGCACGCCAGGGGGCAGCCTGGGTGGCGAGACGGAGCCTCCGTGGCCCACCTCCTCCACCTTTGGGGGCCCAGGCGAGGCAGGCTTTGGGGGCAGGGCAGGCACCGGGCTGGGAGCACACACCATCTTGGCCTTCTCGGTCATGGTGGGGCCCACCTCCGCCTGGGCCTCGGGCGGGCACATGGACCCCGAGGGGGTGCTCACCTGTGGGAGGAATGAAGCCAGTGGGGAGGGAGGAGGCAGATGCCACCCTCTACCCTTAACCCAACAGAGCAAGCCCTCACCTGGAGGGAGACTGGGGTGGGGGTGGGGTGGCAGTCCGACGGGCAAAGGCAGATGGGAAGTGGGCCCAGAAACTCCCAGGACATGGGAGGGGGTCCAACACAAGGACAGGGGGTGCCCACTGAGGTGCAGTGCAGCACTGAGCTCAGCAGTGATGCTTCTGAGCTGTCTGTGACCCATGAGGCCTTAGTTGCGGAGTCCCTGAGCAAATTTCCCTTCTTCCAGAACCCTCTCTGGCCTGGAGCCTGGAGGGAGGGGTAAGGCAGGGAACCATGACAGACCCATTGACCACAGGATACCCCCATAACCCTCAGATCCAAGACCCTTCATTGACACTATGGACCTTGCCAACTCTCCATGGCTGGCTGACCTTCACTTACCACTGCCCCCAGGTTGACCATGGGGTCCTTGGCTCTAACCCTGAGGCTCTTTCATTGTCTCCATGTCAGACCCTGAAAGTCCTCCATAATCACTCCAGTGACCCCCTCCTCCCAAATCTCCCCCTTACAAGCCCCACGACTCCACTGCTGACACTATGACTCCGGATGCTAACCCTATTCCCCGGCACACAGTCATGCACAAGTCCTCTCTCTGGCTCTGGCATCCTCCCACCCACGCTACCCATAAGCAGTAACCACCCCTTTGCACCCTGCTTCCACAGCCCTGCTCACTGCTGGCCTCGCGGCCCGGCGTGTCCGGGCAACATCGGGGATTGCTAGCCCCTCTGCCCTGTCTTCCCTAGCTAGACCTTGGGGAAGCTGCTCGGCCTCTTACTTAGTGGGCCCACCAGATGCATGAAGGCAGAAAAGAATGAATGACTGCAGGTGGGTCTGGGATCCCGTTTTCAGGCCCACTCCACTCTTACCCCAGCACTGCTACGGCTGCCTGCAGATGGCCCTGACTCTGTCCTCCAGGGCTAGGATGCGGTTCCAGGTTCAGGCGAGACACCAGCACCCTGCTCCAGCCTCTGTGCTCCGTGGCCCTGGTAGTTAGTCGGCCGCCCCCTCCGGGCTGTGGCGTCGGGCCACCCCTCTTCCTTGGCTCCCAAGGGCCACCGCGGCAGAAGCAGCGGCAGCAACAGGGCAGGTCCCTCCAGGGAAAGTGAGCAGCTCCAGGCCGCCCACCCTCTCCCCGCCCCTGGCGGCCCGGTTTCCTCCCTCTCACCCCTGGCGCAGTGGCTGGAGGATGCTGGGCCAGTGCAGATAAGGGCCTGGCTGCCTGGCCGCGCCTGATAAGGAGCCGGGCTGACCCCGGAGGAAACCCGGCGGGCGGGGATCCCCCGAGCGCGGGCCTCCGGGCCCCGCCCCCCGCCAGCGCAGGCAGGACCGCCTGTCACCCTCAAGGCCTCACCTTCTGTCCCCCAGGCGCTGCAGGATCCCTGCTCCAGCATACACCCTTGGGAGTGAGGTGCCCGGTTGCATGCAGAGGGGAAACTGAGGCGGAAACGCAGCAGTCCCTATGTTACTTGGGCCTGTCCTCCAGCTTTGAATACCCCTTGTCCTGTGCTGATGGGGGTGGAGAGTCCTTTCCGGCTCTGCTGGGGCCTCGTGACCCAGGGGCCCCCTTCTCCTCCTCAGCCTGCCCGGTTCCTCTTTCTACAAGAGTGCCTCCTCGCTCTTCTGCCAACCCCACCCTGCACTGACTGCAGGGCAGTGTTGACAGTTTGGCCCTGGGTGTCCAGGCTGGGCCAGTGTCTTGGGCCCCTGGTGCACCCTCCACACCACCACGCCAGGTCCAGGAGGGTTAAAGAAAAATACCACAGCTGGGGAGGTGCGGCCAGTGCCAGTGGCCGAACCTTCTGATAGGTGTGCCCACCAGGTCCCCGCCATCCGGGGCCTCTCCCCGCAGGCTCACATGGCCCCAGCTCAGAGACCCCCAGCCTTTGTCCCGCTGTGTGGGCCACTTCAGGGTGGACAGTGATAAAGAGGCATTGGGTCAATATCTTGGAATGGTGATGAAGCTCAAGGTATGACCCTGTTCCCACCCCTGGTGTGCTCCCACCTGGGTCAGTCATGCTTTGCCCCGTGTGACTGCAGGAGTGCCCAGGCAGGCCCCTGGGTTCAATCCCTGGGTCAGGAAGATCCTCTGGAGAAGGAAACAGCAACCCACTCTAGTCTTCTTGCCCCGGAAATCCCATGGACAGAGGAGCCTGGCAGGCTGCAAGTCCATGGGGTGGCAAAGAGTCAGACACGAGTGAGTCACCGAGCAGGCTCACACTCAGGAATCAAGTGAAACCCAGAACCCCACAGACAACCATCCTACTGTCCAGGGAAGCCAGAGTACAGTTCTGAATGTTTGAGTTAACTCTGGGATGCCTACTAGTTGGGCTCTGGAATTAGGTTTAGGGTCATTGTACAGATGATACAATGCCAGTAAGGGCTGCCTCCACGGTCCCATGGCTACCACGTGGCAGGGTGGGGATTCTGCCCCAGTCCTCTAGTTAATGCTGCTACCTTCCCCGGCTCTGGCGGGGAAAGGGTTGCCACAGGCTGCTGGGTGCCTCAGTGTACCAGCCCAAGGGGCCGCAGGGCAGGAAGCACCTGGTCTGGAGCGGATGCAGGAGGCGCCTGGTTCCGGTCCAGTTTCCGCCACTGGGGCCCTCAGGGGCAGCTGGGCCAGAGAAACCAGGCGGCGAGGAGGAGGAGGAGACACTGGGGCGCGAGCCCATATGCGGGCGCAGTGCCTAGAGGACAGGTCTGAGTACTGGGGGTGCGCCCACGCTTGGAGGATGGGAAGAAGGGGAAGAAGGTAAAGGCCCCCGCGGGCGTGAGCGCACGGCTGCCGCCCCGTGGCCACCTTGGGAATCGCAGGCACCAGCAAATGTGTGGCTCAGCGGTAAAGAAGCTGCCTGCGGTGCAGGAGACGCAGGTTCCATCCCTGGGTCAGGAAGATCCCCTAGAGAAGGAAATGGCAACCCACTCCACTATTCTTGCCTGGAGAATCCCATGGACAGAGGAGCCCGGTGGGCTATAGTCCAAGGGGTTGCAGAAGAGTTGGACCCAATTTAGGGACTACACAAACAAAAGCGCCTTGCAGGCAACCGTTAACTCCCTACCTCCCTAATACAGACAGAACACTCCAGTCAGAAACACTTGACAATACCTCATCAGGCAGGGACCAACATACCAGATGCACAGAGCTCACCAAGGGGGTTAAAACAGATGGACAGAGGGACTTCCCTGGTGATCCAGTGGCTAAGGCTCTGAGCTCCCAGTGCAGGGCGCCCCAGTTTGAGATCCCTGGTCAAGGAACTAGATCTTGCATGCCACAACTAAGACCCAGTGCAGCCAAATAAATAAAACATTTAAACTAAATAAAATCAATAAAACAGATGGGCAGAGAAACAGCCCTCAGACAAGGAGCTAAAGAGATGAACAGAGCCCCTTAGGTAGATGGACAGAGAAACCCCAGGCAGCCTCCCCATTCAGACAAATGACAGTCAGGGGAAAGTGAAAAGGTCTTTATTAGCTCACTCTGTGCCTGGACCAGTAGCAGCCCCAGGCTCAGCGGGGTTCTGACTGGGGGCCTCTGGACAGTCAGTGGGGGTGGCTTCAGCAGTGGCCTTAGGTGAGGGGGGGCTATGCGAGTAGCAGCACTGGCCCCCCTGTTGACAGGTGCCCTGGTAGGAAGACAATGGGTGTGAATGAACCCCGTTCTGGAGCACAGCAGCCTCCTCTGGGTTCCTTCCCTGGATAGGGAGCTCACTCCCACCCACTTGACTGGTCCCACCTCCCCCCGCCCTGCTGGCCCATTGGCCCAGTCCTGTAGCTGGGAGAACCCATGGGTGCTTCGGTTGGGGGGTGGTTTGGTTCACCTCCTTGAACCTCTTGCAGGGAAATGTCTTGAGCCAGGCAGCCCGCTCAGCTGGGTCTTCCACCGGCTCTTTTCGCTTATTTTGGAGCAGCCTACGTCTCTCTTCCACAGTTTCTCCTGCTGCCTTGCCTCTGTGTAGGGAGACGAGGGGAGGCTCCATCGGCCTTTGTGCCCACTCCCCCCAGCTAAGCCCCACCTTCATTCACCCAACTCTCGCTCACCCTGGCCGGGCACGGGGCCGGGGACCCCAGTTGGCCTCAGGGTTGGCCTGGAAGCGCTTGAGTCCTCGCTGGCGGGAGCTGGGGTTGGCATCATCCCGGATGGTGAAGTTGGCCTGCAGCCTGGGGAAATGGGAGTGGGGGTTGAAAGGCATCTGCCAGGCGGCTGGGCACACACCACCTAGGCTGCCTGCCCACGTCGGTGCAGCTCGATGGACCTTGGGAAAACTGTGTCTGCAGGTGCAGGGCTTCTATCATTTATTTAATAAACATTTATTGAGTGCCTACAGTGGGCCTCAAATCTGCTGCCAGTAAAGCTGACATTCTAATGCCTAAGACAGACGAGCAAGGAGGCAAGTCAGAAATCAGACAGCTGGCCTTCCTTGGTGCTCCAGGGGTTAAGAACTCGCCTGCCCATGCAGGGGACAGGGTTCAATCCCTGGTCTGGGAAGATCCCACATGCCATGAAGCAACTAAGCCTGTATGCTGCAACTGCTGAGCCCACACGCTACAACGACGAAGCCTGTGCGCCTAGAGCCGCAACAGGAAAGGCCACCACGAGAAGAAGCCCGAGCAGCGCGACTAGGGAGTAGCCCCCACTCACTCCAACTAGAAAATGCCCATGCACAGCAATGAAGACCCCACACAGCCAAAAATAATAAAGGAAGAAACTAGCAAATTATATTGTGTGAGGACATAAGGGAGCAGGGTAGAGCAACGGGGAGTCTGGGAAGGAGTGCGGTGAGAACAGGGCAACAGGGACACAGGAAGAAAGTTTGGGAAGAGCCGTGGGGGAGCCTAAGGACAGCACTCTAGGCAGAAGGAACTGCCATGCAGAGGTTGCGCCTGCCAAGTTTGAGTGAGGAGGCCAGGGTGCAGGAGCGGAGGTAGGAGGGCCAAATGAGAGCAGGGAAGTGATGGGAAGACAGTACAGGGCCTGCAGACAGAACTGTTTCCACTGGGTCAGGTGGGAGCCACAGAGGGTTCTGAGGAGAGGAGGGCCGGGATCTGACTTGTGCTCACAGGTGCCCTCTGGCTGCTGTCCAGGGAACAGCTCATGATGGGGAGGAGCTGGGGGACCAGGGGGATGGGGACTGCATTGGTTCAGATGAGCAGAACTGGGGCCAGAAGAGGGAGAGGACAGAAGGGGGTGGGAGAGAGTAGATGGACTCCAGATCTCACTTGAAAAATGAGCATGTGTCTATGAGGGGAAGTGTCCGGGTCGTCTACTCCCCGAGCCCGTAGGCAGCCGTAACCATGCCCGTACCTGGGCTCCACACTGAGAATGCGGAAGGCCGGGCTGCTCTCTGACAGGCGCTCCCGTTTCACTGGACACTCCTTCTCCTGGGAGGCAAAGGTCAGAGGTCAGGGCACTGGCACTGACCACCCCCTGCCTCCCCGATCCCACCTGGTCAGGCCGGGCCTCACCCAGCACCGCATGATGTCCCAGAGGGTCGAGGAGGGAGCGTCTGTCTTCACAGCATTCTTACAGGCATGAGAGAGGGAGACCCGGAAGCCAGCGTGGAGGAGGGCCGACCTGGGGACCAGGAGGGATGGTGAGGGGGAAGGCTGGACCCCGAAGTCAGTGCTGACCCATGTGTGGGGGTGTGAGCCTAGTTTCATGGACTCGTATGGCTGTATATCTACCGGTGACTGCAATGCCTGCATGATGCCAGCCATCCTAACAGCAAGATCCTAACATCCCCCCTGGCCAGGGCTCATGGCTTCTAAGAACTGGTCTAAGCCCTCGTGCATGAGAAGCCCTAGACCTGCATTATGTTTGATCTCTACTTTCCAGGGGACTCTGGCCCAAGAGGGGCCCAACTCGCCCAAGGGCACCCAGGGGTTCCGGCACAGGCTCCAGCCCAGGCCCAGCCTCACCGCAGCTGCAGGAGGCTGGGTGTGTTGCAGTGGATGGTGCTGCTCAGCTGGTCCAGCGTATAGTAGAGAGGCACGTCCGGGAGCTCCTGTAGCAGGACCATGGGATAGGTGTGGGGCCCATCAAGGATGGATGGCTGCCCCACTTCTGGTCACAGGCCCCGGTCCCCACCTCCGTGATGACACTCAGCACTCCTCGGATCCGCTCTGCGGTGTGGAAGCGGCCAGGGTTGGCGCTCACAGCCTCGAGGACACGGCCCACGAATTCCAGGTCATGGAGGGGCTCTGCCCACATGGGGCCACCAAGCTGCGAACACACAGGGACCAGATGAGCAGGAACCAAGAATGCCAGGCCCTCCGCCTTCAAATGCTCCCCCCAGACCTGCCTCGCCCCACCTGGTGTCGCTGCCCACAGTGCTCGCACTCAGGGGCCACGGGGGGGCCGCAGGCTGCAGAGAACTTGAGCCTGCTCAAAGAGGGGTAAGGTTGGGCGGGGTGGCAACCTTGGCTGGGTTGTCCCCTTCCCCTTCCTCCCCAGCTCACCCTTGCTCACCGGCCACCGGAGGCTGCTGATGCTTTGCCAAGACGCTGCAGGTGGAAGGCCCCGCAGCCCACGCACTGGAACACCAGCGCCTGCTTGCTGTGGGGGACAAGGGCAGCCGCCAGTTCCTAGCATGGTCACCATATCCCAGCTCCTCCTTCAGCCTGACTGGACTCCCTTTGGGACCCCCCCCCCAACATTTCCCCAAGGCAGGACCATGTCCCCCAAGTCCTGCCCACCAACCAACCCTGGGAAAGATCCTCTTGCCTCTTTCCATCCATCACCCTTCTTTGCCCCAGACTACCTGGCTGAGGCCTTGACCTTGGCCTGACCAGTGAAGACACGAACAAAAACCCGTACATAGAAGTCAGCGCTGATGCTGAGCAGTGGCACCACAAAGCGCTGGTAGCAGTTGGCACGGAGATCCAGGCTGTGCAGGACAGTCCTCAGGGCCTGGTGTGGGGGATGGGTGCCAGCCATCAGCCCTGCCCCTGCCGCCACCTTCCCTACACGGAGCCACACCAGGGGCTCACAGGTACAGAGGCAGGACCGGCTTGTCGGGTTCTGAGCCCAGCGCTGAGTGACCCTTGGCAAGGGAGAGCCTCAGCTTCCCCATCTGTAAAATCACACCAGTCTGTCTCTTTCTGGCCCTACTGGGGACACTAAACGATTAAGGAAAGAAAGCGTGTGTACGTGCTAAGTTGCTTCAGTCATTCTTGACTCTTTTCGTTACCCTATGGACTAGCCCACCAGGCTCCTCTGTCCATGGGACTCTCCAGGCAAGAATACTGGAGTGGGTTGCCATGCCTTTCTCTAGGGGATCTTCCGGACCCAGGGATCAAACCCAAGCCTCCTGTGGCTCCTGTATGGCAGGTAGATTCTTTACCACTGAGTCACCAGAGAAGCCCAAGGAAACAAAGCACAGACCGGTTAACCAAATGGCTTCCAGTTAACATTGCATGTATGCCCCATGCTGGGTGATGTGGCCCAAGGCTGCAGTGAGGCTCTGACTCAGCAAGGAGGTAGCACTTCCCTGAGCTGACTAGCAGGGCTCCTAAAGACCAAGGACAAGAGCCCTCCTTTTCCAGCCCCCTGACATAGCCAGCCTTGCCTTCTTGAATCTCCACAGCAACTCCATGGGCTCTGGGCCAACATCACACCCATTTCACAGATGCAAAAATGGAGGCCCGGAAAAGGTGAAGTCACTTGTCCAAAGCCACCAGCAAAACTAGGACCTGAATTCAGAGCCAAACACAAAACTGGAAAAACTGCCTTTAAAAAAGAACGCTAGACCACTGGAGTTCCCCAGTGGTCTAACGTTTAGGGCTTTCACTGCTGTGGCCGAAGTTTCAATCCCTGGTCTGGGAAACAAGATCCTGCAAGGCACAAGGCATGGCCAAAAAAAAAAACCAAAACTTCAGTTGTTGAAATAGAGAATACTAGAAAGAATAATGTGGAAGTTTCCTGGTGGTCCAGTGGCTAAGACTCCACACGCCCAATGCAGGGGGACCAGGTTCCATCCCTGGTCAAGGAACTAGATTCCACATGCCGAAACTAAGACCAGTGCAGCCAAATTAATAAAAAAAAATTTTTTTTTTAAAAGGAGAAAAAGAAGACTGTAATCACCCACTCTTATCCTAGGAAAAACTCCCCCCCCCCAACCAATTTGCAGCCATGCATGCTCTCAGGAATTATGCTGGTTAAAAAACATGCATGTCAGGACTTCCCTAGTGTCCTAAAGCTAAGACTAAGGCTAAGACTCCACGTTTCCAGTGCAGGGGGCCTGGGTTCAATCCCTGGTGGGGGAACTAGATCCCACATGCAGCAACTAAGAATTCACATGCCTCAAGTAAGCAACTAAGACCTGGCACAGCTAAATACATAAATAAAAATAATTTTTTTTAAAGATAATAATAAAAGAAATAACGTGCTTGTCGGGATTCCCAGGTGGCTCAGTGGTAAAGGATCCAACTGCCAAGGCAAGAGACATGGATTCCATCCCCAATTCAGGAAGATCCCACATGCCTTGGAGCAAACAAACCTGTGCGCAACAACTAGCGAGCCTGTGCTCTAGAGCCTGGCAGCTACAACTACTGAGCCCACGAGCTCTAGAGCCCATGCTCCGCTGTAAGAGAAGACGGTGCACCGCAACTAGGGAGTAGCTGCCGGCTTGCTGCCACTAGAGAAAAGCCTGTGCAGCAATGAAACCCCAACACAGCCAATAAGTAAATAAAAATAAATAAACTTCATATATATAAAAAGAACACGTTTGTGGTCAACGTCTGGGGATGGATCTGGCTCTGGCTGCCTGGAGGAAGCTGAGCAGGTCTGGGGGGCGGGGAGGTGAGCCCGGAGGCCTCTCACCATCTCGTGGCAGGCCCGGCTCTTGAGGGCCATGGCCCCGTATTTGCTGTAGCAGGTCTCCCCGCTGTTCCCCGCCAGGACCGCCATATCTGTGCAGGTGACGCACAGCAGCCCTGTGGGGAGGGATGGAGCAGTGAAGACTCGGTAACGCCCCAAGCCCTACTCCGTTTGTTCGGATCCCCCGCAGCAGGGGGGCCTCACCTCCTTCACTCACAGCCTGCACGGCTGCATCCAGGAAAGAGGCGGGGCTGCCGTAAGGGTCGAGGTCGATGACGTCAAACCTCTCCGACGCCTTCTGGTGCTGGTACATCAGCATCCTGGGAGCAAGGAGGCAGATCTTCAGCCCGCTGCCCCAGGGACCCCACCACAGCCTCACACTCACGCCATGTGATGGTTTGGGCCTGGACTTGGGGGCCAGCTGCCCAGGTTTAGATTCTGGCTCAGCCACTTGCTAACTGTATTAACTTTTCCTCCTTGGATCTGCTACTCATCTAACAATGGCAATAATAATAGCCAATACTGAGACTCCCCTAGTGGTCCAGTGGTTTGGACTCCATGCTTTCACTGCAGGGCCCAAGGGTTTGATGCCTGGTCAGGGAACTAAGATCCCACCTGCAGAATGGTGTGGCCAAAAAAAAAAAAAAAAAAAAACTAGTCAATACTGATGTAGAACATATATGTGTGTGCATGCTCAGTTGTATCCGACTCCTGGTGACCCCATGGACTGTAGCCCACCAGACTCCTCTGTCCGTGGGATTCTCCAGGCAAGAATACTGGAGTGGGTTGCCATTTCCTCCTCCAGGGGATCTTCCCAACCCAGGGATCACACCCAAGTCTCCTGCATTGGCAGGCAGGTTCTTTACCCCTGAGCCACCTGGGAAGCCCGTAGCACATATATAATTGACACCATTTCAGGCAGTTTATAGACGTATTAATTCAAGAATCTTCCACAGATTTGAAACTATTGTTGTTCTCTGCAGGTGAGAAAATGCAAATCCTATTGACCAAGTTATTTGTAACAGGAACCCTCCCTCCCTTCCTCCACCCTTTATACCCTGGATTTCCCCGCTCCCTCCAGCATTTCTCACCGCTACACAGTTTACTTATTTGTCATCATCTGTGCTTCCTATTAGATTCTAATATGGTCAGAAAACCATGTAGGATCTTAGTTCCCCAACCAAGGATGGAACCTGAGCCCCTGCAGTGGAAGCAAAAAGTCTTAACCACTGGACGGCCCAGGAAGTCCCCAGCAAATATTTTTAATTCATTTATTTTCTGTAAGGGGTCAGGTAGTAAATATTTTAGGACCACATGTGGTCTGTCACATATTCTTCTTTTTCTAAACCTTTAAAAATGGAAGAGACATTCTTAGATAGCAGGCCATTAAGAAAAACACACACACACAAAAACAGGCTGTGGGCCTGGCAGGCTGTAGTTTGCTGATCCCTGCATTATCAACTCCACAAGGTCAGGGGTTTTATCTGTATTGTTTACCGACGCAGTCCTGACAGTAAGAATGGTGACGAGCACTGGATATACACTGGTTCACTTGACTGAATAAAAGTGCAAGAAGATGGGACTTCCCTGGTGGTCCAGTGGCTAAGACTCCACGCTCACAAACGCAGGGGGCCCGGTTTCCATCCCGATTGATCGGGGAACTAGATTCTACATGCCACAACTAAGAGTTCGCATGTCACAATGGAGATGGAGAATCCTGGGTGCCACAACTATGACCCAGGGCAGCCAAACAAATAAATAAAAATAAATAAATAGTTTTTAAAAGTGCAGGAAGTTAAGTCTGAAATGGAGTCCATAATGGTATTTATATCCACCTGTGAGCACAAACTATACAAGTATAATCAATACACCAACCCCTATAAAACTACTGTCCTTGTTTCACAGACAAGGAAACAGGCTCAGAGAGGCTACAGCCACTCTCTCAAGATCACGAAGCAAGAATATGACACAGCCAGGATGTGACCCCAGGTGACTTTGTTCCAGTGGCCAGCACTCTATGCCCAGCACCTACCGGGCATCTGCCTGGCTGGGCTGTACCAGGTGGGCCACTTCGTTGAGCTGCACATTACGGCGCATAAGATCCACAGCTCGGGCAGAGGCGTCATTGGCAACCACGGATCGGAGACCAGGCACCTCTCGAGCAAAGCGAATGGAATGTAAGCCGGAGGCTGCCAGGCCTTCCAGCACTCGCAGGCCTTCCTGTTGGAGTAAGCAGAGCCCCATTCACATCCACACCGCCATCCTGTGCTGGATCCCCCACCCCTCAAGGAGCCCCCACTGCCCCCCACCTCCTCTAGCCCGCCCCCTCCAGGATTCTTCCTTCCTTCATCACCCACTAGACTCCAGGGTTGCTGCCTCCTATGTTCAGGCCCCACCTCACAGATCTCCCCCACGGCGGCTGTTCGAGGCTGGTCTTCCAGGGCCAGGTTTGCACCCTCTTTCAGTTCAGCCTTGTCCTCCTTTGGCTCTGACAAGTCCACGACCACCTTTTGCACATCCTTCTCACCTGGCACCTTGACTGCAGCCACCCAGAAGCACAAGTCAGGGGATATCAAAGTGCCCTCTGAGAAACCTCCCCCGACTCTTCAGTATGTGCTTCCCAGGTGGCTCAGCAGCAAAGAATCCACCTGCAATGCAGGAGACGCAAGGGATAAAGGTTCAATCCCTGGGTGGGGAAGATCCCCTGGAGGAGGAAATGGCAACCTACTCCAGTATTCTTGCCTGGGAAATCCCATGGACAGAGGAGCCTGGACAGTCCATGGGGTGGCAAAGAGTTGGACACGACTGAGCAACTGAGCATGCACGAACTCTTCGGTATACAGAAGATGCAGGGAAGAAAATCGTCCCTGGAGACAGGCTAAGGAGCTGAGCCCAGGACCTGCTATATAAGGCTGGAGCCTTTCTGCAAGGTCAGGGACAGAAGGGGCGGGGCACCGAGAGAGCTGTGTGTGATACCCCGGCCCATCAGGAGCCTGGACCTTCACTCACTCTGGATTCCTTTGGCCGCAAGCTGAATACGAGCAAATTCCGTGATCACAGCGCATCTGCGGGAGACGGAGAGTCAGCTCACACCCCTCTATCTCAGACCCATTGCCCTCTGCCAAACTGACCCCGGATCCCTGCTCACGTTAGGTCCCGGTTGAACTCTTGCACTGGGTTGTAGAAAACTTCGTTGGCGTTGGGAAAGACGATCCTGGCGGCCCCCTCGGTGATCGTCGTCTCCTGGAACCCAGGTGGGCGCTCTTCTCCGTCCGGCTCGGTGCCATTCTCCATGGCTGCTGAATTTGGCGGCCCTTGGGGCTGCCCCTCCATAAACCGGGCTCTATAGAGACTGAGAACGGAGCGGAGAGTCGGGCTTAGCCACAGAACGGTCCTCGCACGGGACATCCGCGCGCGCCTCTGCCCGCCAGTCCTGGTTGGGAGGGTAGAAGAGGGAATAGCCAAAGCATCAGATAGCTGCGTTTCTGGGCCGGGTGGCCTAGACAGCTGTAAAGTAGGGACTAAAGAGACCCCGGGACCTCGGTAAAGTGACACCACCCCCCATCTTTGGAGAATACGCTTGAGAAGCCGGAAGCTCTCGAGCGGGTCCACCCATGGTCCGGATGCCTCCTCGCGTCTCCCAGGCCCTTCTCACCGTCTCTCGAGACACTGAAAATCGAACTGGTCTCGGTGCACGCTTGCCGGATTAGGACCTGGGCGCCGACATGTTGGCACAGAGGGCGGGCAGATCATGTGACAGAATTCAGTCAATCAGTGATGGTTGACTACAGTGGACGATTGGGATCAAAATGCATGGCGAAAAGCGCTGAACGTGTTGTGCGGTGGACTTAATCACTGCGGCTTCCCTTGGGGCGGGGGGCGAGGGGAGACACGTCACTAGCCCCATTTCACGGATGAGGAAGGTGAGGCTCAGAAGAGGGGCGGTAAGCGGAGAAACCCAATACCTACTGATCGTCTCCTGTGTGTTGGCTTCTGTAAAACACATCATTTCAGGGGACCCTGCAGAAATCACTCAGGCTCTGAAATCAGATTTACTGCGTTTGAATCCCCGTAGTACCACATGCTCTTGACAAGTTGCTTAAACTCTCTGGGCTTCACCATCTTTACCTGTTAAAAAAGACTCCTAACTTCCAAGACAGAGCAAAGATTAAAGAGCAGAATGCCTTGAAAATGTGCAAAGTAGGCTCTCACATAGTAAACCCTCAGTAAGTTGTTCTTAACTCCCTCTGTTTGTATTTCCTCGTTGGCAAAATGGGCAAATTTTTTTTAAACGTTCGTTTTTGAGTTGTGATGAAAATTAAATGAGTTAAATGCTTAGAATGGAATCTGGCGTCGCATAAGCATCATACACATACTAAGTTTTACTGTTGTTTATTGGGCCTGAGTTTGAATCTAGCCCCCGTCTTCACTTCCTTGCTGTGTGATCTTGAGCACGTTTCTTCACCTCTATGTGCCTCTTTTTTTTTTTCTATAGCGTGTGTGTGTTGATAAAATAATTCCTACCTAAAGATATTACCGTGAAGTTTAAACGAGATAATCCCATAAAGAACCTATAAAACAGTGCCTGGCCCAATAAACAGCAGGCATTACTCTTTGCTTTTTTCCAGGAAACTAAAGTTCCGAAAGATAGAGCCACTTGCTTAAGATCGCGGGACTAAAAAGTGGCGAGATCGGGACTCGAACTCTCCAGCATAGCCTAGGTTGCGACCGTGATTCCGAGGGGTAGAGGGAGGAGACTGAGGAGGGACGAAGGGCCGCACTCGGCGCTCGGCTGGCCTAGCCTCGGGGGCGGGAACCGGGGGCGGTACACGGGCGGGGCCACGGCCGCTTCTCCCCGGCCTGGCTGCCGCGGCGGCGCGCCTAGCGCTCGCTCGGCGCTCGGCTGGGGCGGCCTGGCCCACAATGAATGGCCGCCGCGGCTACCGCTGCTGCTGAGGCGGAGGCCGCGGAGGCCGCGGAGGCGGAGGCCGAGGCCCCGGCGCAGGGGGGCGCGCCCCGGGCCCAGGCCCGGCCTCAGCTGCCGCTGCGGAGCCCGCCGGGAGCCCCCGGAGCGCGGCCACGGCGCAGGTGAGGCGGCCTGCCCCAGGCCCGGTTCCGGCCTCCTTCTAGCCAGGGCGGCCCGAGGGCATCTGAGGTCCGGCTAAGGGCTGAGAGGGGAGGACATGGGGGCCTCCTCCGACAGGAGAGGAACCTGGCTAGTAATCTACACTGTGGCCGGGCCGGCGAGTGCGGGGAGTCCCGGCCCGCGCCGAGCGGCCTTGAGCGTTCAGCTCCGGGCCGGGCCGCGGAGCTTGGGGGCGTCGGGATCTGGCCCAGAGCTCCTCCTCTCATTCCCCGCGAGAGGGGCGCGAGGCCATGCCGGGGCAGGTGCCGGGGGGGCCCGGGAAGTTGGAGGGAGGCTGGTGGAGGAAAAGTGAGGAGGCGCCGGGGGAGACCGGAGGGGGAGGGGGAGGCGGAGTCAGGCTTCGGGCCGGCGGAATGGGGGAGGAGGAGAGAGCGGCGTGGCCGGAGGGAAACGGCCCTGAGGCGGGGGAGGGGGGCGGGGAGGGGCCCGGGCTTGCAGGTACCGTCGGGGCGCTGGAGGAGGTGGGTCAGGTTACAAGCTTGGGGGCGGCTGAGGAGAAGCCCAGGAAGTGGGGCAGGGTGGGTGTGGGCGGAGTTAGTTCGAGTGGGGGCGGTTAGGAGATCCCTGGGACGTTTGCGGGGGTCACTTGGGGTTAGGATTCGAAGAGAGGGGTTGCAGGTGGCGAGAGCCAGATACAGGGGCGATCAGGTAGGTTGAGGAACTTCGGTAGGAGCTTTGCGAGTGGGAGGGGGAGGCAAGCTTTTGGACTAAGTAGGCTGGAGGGGGTGTGGGAGCAGGTCCGGAGAAACTTGTATGATCAAAAGACACGTGCCAAGGTGCGCCCCCCTCTTTTCTTGGCCAGGTGTTAGCTTGGGGCCAAACCTGAGGGGTTTCTTCTTCCTCACACCTCATCCCTGCCAGGTTCTGGGCCCCTACCTACCCTTTGGGCAAGCCTCTGTGGGCTGCTCCAAGAGGCTTGGTGGCCAGGTGGGTGTTTGTGTGGACAGCTTGGGAAATAGTTTGGAACACCTAGCTCCGGCATCTTGTCTACCACCCTCTGGCCCACCCCCACCCCAGATATATGCAGGGAGGTAGACACACACACACACACACACACACACACACACACACACCCTGTTACCTGAGTAGTTTAGGGTCCTGAGATTCTATGTGCACTTTTTGTGACCAGACCTTTGAGGCCCAAGCCTAGAGGTTGGGACCTCCCAGCATTTCAGGCACCAGCTCTCTGCAGGTGAGTTACTGGGAGGTGAGCTTATAAAGCTCTGTTCATTGTGTCTTGGAGGCTCTGGTGAGGTGAATGCGGGTCACCAAGAAGGGGCTCAAATCAGGTACCCAGACCTTTGGTGCTACCCGTCCCAGCGCTTGGCCTCTAGGGTGCATCTCCTGGGCCAAGCCCTGTGCTGAGCTTGCTGGTTAGATGAGCTCATTGATGGCTCACCATCACCACCAAATCGGCTTAGATCTTCTCCGTGGTACAGGGTGGGAAACTGAGGCTCCACATGGAGCCCAGCTAGACATCAATGGGCTGGGATTGATTGACCCTCAGCCCCAACCCTCGGTCCCCTGGAGCTGGCCTTTGAGGGGCGTGACGGGACGAGGTCACACTATTTTGGATTCCCTGGTGGTATTTCCCTGTCCAGGACTTTCTCTTGCCCATCCCGAGGGATGGGTCTGTACCCTTGTGGACCGAGTTTTCCTGGTGTCCCAGGGAACCAGATCAGTGGAAGCTTCTCTCCCAGAGGCTAGGTCATCCCCTACCCCCGTTCTCCTAATGGGAGCCGGAGGTCAGGGATCACAGAGCTGTGGGCTGGCAGAAGGAGGTGGTTATAAGGATGGAGCCTGGCTGGATTGTCTTTTCCTCACTTTGGTCCCCAGTCAGACCACCCCTACTTTTTGTTCCTTCTCTCAGGGAGTCTAACTGCAAGGCTATTACCGATGGGTCCTGGGAACGCTGACTTGAGATCCTCAGCACGTGAGGCAGGAACCACAAACGGCTGGGTTGAGTGGTATCAGGCAGATCTAGGTTTAATGATCACCTCCCTTCCCCCGATCTCCCCAGAGTTCCTAGAACTGCCCCCACCTGGGCTGGGCCCTCCTCCCCGCTTTGGCTGGCCTCCTGGTTCTGGGAGGGGTAGAAACTGGGCCAGCAGCCCCACGTAATGAAGCCTTCTCCCTGCCTGGTTGGGCTGAGGCTGGCTGCAGACTGGGGCCTCAGCAGGGCTCTAGGCTGGGTACTGAAGGGTTGGGGCGGGGGCTGCCCCCAGTCACAGAGCTAGCTGGAAGCGGGGCAGAGACTGGAAGGAGCAGGCCACGGCGCGTGGATGGCCAAGAAGGGAGCAGTGAGTCCGTGTGCCTAGAGCTGGAGAAAGCACTCTTCATAATTACTTCGCCAGAGGAGAGCCACAATAGCCTGGCGGGTGAGAGCCACAAAGTAAAGGGACCCTGGGGACAGTTTGATGTCGCATGGGTGCCAACTCCCTGCTGGGGCCCAGGGAATGGCTCTCGGCAACTTCTAGTGAAGGTGATCGACCCCAGACAAATGATCAAGAGTGTTTCTGATAGCCCTATGTTCAGGAATATAGTAAAATGGAGTGAAGTGATGGTGTTGGGGTGGGGGGCAAAGCATTAGATTCAGGGGGTCAGTGAAGGCTTTCAGGTGAGCTGAGCTCTGAATAATAAGTCAGCCTGCTGGGGGCAGGGTGGGTGGGGGTTGTGGGGAGCTGGGGCAGGGAGGGGTGGATGTTCTAGGCAGACGGGACAGCACATTGAAAGCCTTCATAAAGCATGTGCCAGGCTCCGGCTCAGAGCCCTAAACATCTTATCTTCATGAGGAAAAGAAGTGAAGGGAGAGCAACCCTGGTGTGGAGGTGGAGACCCTTAGTGCCATTCCCAGAAAAGAAGCACCTGATCTTGGGGTCTCCTGGATCCCCGCCTCACCCCCAGAGGCAAAGTCCAGACCCCTTGGCCTGCATCCAAAGCCTTTTAAAATGTGCCCCAGTGGATTCTTGAGCCGGGCTGTGAGATGAGTTTTGGTCAGTCTGGCAGGCCCTGTCGTGGAGGTCAGCCTGAAGGCACGGGGTTTGGAGAGGCTTTCAGGTTGGTCTAGCAAGGT
The DNA here is from genome assembly GCF_027580195.1 of Bos mutus. Taxonomy (NCBI): domain Eukaryota; kingdom Metazoa; phylum Chordata; class Mammalia; order Artiodactyla; family Bovidae; genus Bos; species Bos mutus. The sequence goes on along the minus strand of NC_091623.1, from coordinate 52,495,387 downwards.
CTGACCTGGCTCCTCAATGTCACCGCCAGAGCCTTTGTTGGAGGACGGCCTGCCAGGTTCTGGTGGGGCTTGCAACATTTGAGGCGACAGTGAGCTGGCCTCGAAGACAGAGGTGGTGTTTGTACCGGCCTCAGCTCCTTCTCTTAGGTCCTCCCCGCCTCTCATCACTCCCATCCCTTTCCTGGGTGCCAAGCTGCTCTGAGCACTTTTACCCACTTTTAACTCACTTTGGTCTTTGCCTAGCATGAGCACGTGGGCCCGCCTCCCTGCCTCTGCTCCTGGGTCCCCTTGGCCAAGAGTGTCATCCGTCTGTCTCCCCAGGAGAGCTCTCAGCCACAGAAGCCGTGAGGTGGGACTGACTGGGTGGCTGTCACTTTGTGTGCAATGTCTGGTGGTGGTCATTGCCCCTGTCTCCTCTGGACAGACAGGGTGCAAAGGTCCCAGCATCCTTAGAGACCCTGAGCGGGGTGTGTGTGCTCATTCGTGTCTGACTTTGCGACCCCATGGACTGTAGCCCGCCATCCCTCTTGCCTGGGATTTCTCAGGCAAGAATACTGGAGTGGGTTGCCATTTCCTCCTCCAGGGGATCTTCCCAACCCAGGGGTTGAACCTGTGTCTCCTGCATTGGCAGGCAGCAGATTTCTTTACCACTGCACCACCTGTGAGGACTGTGACTGAATTAAGCAGAAGGTGGGTAAAGGTGGGCATACATGCTGTAGTGGAGAGTCAGATTCAACCATTAGCACCACCTTGCTTAGCCCGGAGAGCCTGAGCAAAGGTCGTGACCTCGCCTGCCATCTCAGTTTCTGCATCTGATAAGTGGGAACAAGCAGGCATTCCCGCACTGCAGGGGTTCTTAATCAGAGGTGATTCTGCCCTGCCCAGGGGACACTTAGAAGATTGTCTCATGACATTTTTGGTTGTCACAGCTGAGGCTGGGGAGTAGAGACTGGCAGTGCTCCTCATAGAATGTACGGGGCAGCCACCACCACAGACTGATCTGGGCCCCACGGCAGCAGGGCTGGGGCTGGTCTCCTTGCTGCCTGGTTATCATGAGAGTTACATGAGAGGCTACTGTCTGGGATGCGACCTGATGATGCTGGGAAGGCAGTGGGGGAGCCCTCAGTAAATACCCGTGACTGATGAAATGGCCTAAGGTTCTGGGGGCTGGTGAGCAGTAGAAGATGCCTCCTCTGCTGTCAGGGAGTTTGCAGTCCTGTGAGGGGTCATGGGGACAGAAGGGGACATCACTAATAACAGCAGCTGGACACCGGCTGCAAATCTCCCTGCATTACTCTAAGGTGGTTTAAGCCTTAAAACAACCTTATGAGGTGGCTGCTCCTTTTATAGTTGGGAAAGACTGACATGGGGCTAGAGGGAGGGATAATGTTTTCTAGGCGTTAAGAGGAAGGGAAACATAATTCTAAACTGGAAACTTTGTAAGGGATATTTGATCCTAGAAAAACAAGATTCTAATTCTTCTACCCTGCCAAGGCCCTGCAGGGTCTCCAAGCACCTCTCAGTAGCCCCACCCCAGTAACCACCCGAATCCATTGTGCTAGCCGCCCAATGTGACCTCAGGACCTTTGCAGCTGCTGCCCCGCCCGCTGCCCTCCGGGTCTGAAGGCACGCTGGGGAGAGTGAGGTAACTCGGAAAGGTGGGCTTGTGGCCCTGGTGGGAGGCGGGTGGGGCCTGGCTGGGTTCTCCTAGGAGCTGCTGCAGGCACGGGGAGGCCAGATTGCCGAGTCCTGCAAGAGGAGAGCGGAGGAGGGAGGCAGGAGAGGCAGCAGGCTAGACTGCTCATTCCCGGAGGTGGCAGTGAGAGGAGGAAGCACAGAGAATAGCTGGGGGAGGCAGGGCGGAGGAAGAAGCCTCCTGAGGGCGAGCGGGAAGCGGCACCCGGAACCCTTGGGTGGAGGCTCCATGTGGGCCACAGACCCCAGCTCTGGAGCTCCCCACTGGGCTTGTCGTCTTGGCTCCAGCTTCTCAGTCTGCCCAGTCAAGAAATGGGTCTAGCTGTGGTGGCCACCTGCCCCCAGGGAGCGGCAGCATCAGGTGGAGGACAGGGAAGCCCAGGCCAGCCTTGAACTGGAGCCGCGGGGCCTGGGTGCCATCCTGGGCCTCCCTCTTCCTCTAAATGGCAAGAGGACTCGTTTCTTCCTCAGAAACTGGCGAGAGGAGTAACAGCCTCACCAGGTGCTGGTGCACAGTAGGGGCAATGTCCAGGCCACCTAGGGTTGCTCATCCTGTTCCCTGCTGTGGAGTTAATGGGAGCTTTTCAGGGGAAAAGAATAGGAATTAAATGTGCATGTCCATGAAAAAGGCCTGTGTGGTTGACTGCCTGGTTCTTCACTAGGTGGTGTTTGCCTAAGCTGCCTCTCAGAGGGTCCCCTGGCTTTGGGCCAAGAATGCACCCCCAAGCAGCCCGGGGCTGTGTGGCTTTCCTGCGCCCCACCCCCCCAGCCGTCACTCTGACTTCATGCTGAGCTGAGTGAAGGATTCTGGAGGTTTCCAAGGGGTCGTCAGTCCTTACACTTGGGCTTGGCAGTTTCCCTTAATGGGCTTCCATGTCCACGGGCAGCTCACCGCTTCCCTGGAAGGTCAGCTGAAAGAGACAGTGCTTGGTGAAACAGTCCCAGCCTCTGGGGACTTCAGAGCGCCCTCCTCAAAAAGCTGGCACTTTCCACCCCCAGGAATTGCACTGCCACACAAGCACTTCCATTTCAAGCCTGCATCACCCCAGCGGGATCTGGTGGTGGGGCAGCTGGAGCCATCAGTGGGAATCCCAAGTTTGCTGAGCCCTGGGTGGGACTCTGGCTGCAGGTCAGCTACCTGGCGGGGCTGCCAGAGGACATCACCACCCCCACCCACCCCCGTCGGCCCCAGCGGCCTCCACCGCAGTGTGGGTGGCACCCCTGCCCGGCCTCAGAGACCTTTTCTAGTCCTGCTCTCTTTTAGTCATAACGCAACTAAAAGAGGAGTCTGGTTGAAAGCAGGGCTTCCTAGGTGGCACTGGTGGTAAAGAATCTTTCTGCCAAGGCAGGAGACAGACAGCGGTTAGATCCCTGGGTCAGGAAGATCCCCTGGAGGAGGGCATGGCAACCCACTCCAGTATTCTTGCCTGTATCTCTTGTCCTGGAGAATCCCATGGACAGAGCCTACAGTTCAATGAGGTCGCAAAGAGTCAGACACAACTGAAGTGACTTAGCACGCGTGCCAGTTGGAAGTAACAGAAGTAATTCTTCATTCATTCTATGAGCAACGATCGTGCCCCCGCTGTGTGCTTGCCTGGTTATTGGGGTAGGTGGGCAGATGCCCTGCCCTGGTGGAACTGACACAGAGACAGGAACTTGTCAGAGATGGTGAGAAGCGCCAAGAAGGAAAACTCAAGCAGGAGAAGCGGCCGGAGGAATCGGGGTTGGGAAAGGCTCTGACTTCCGAAATTTGACACAGGTGATCAGGAGAGTTTGAAGGGCCGTGACCATCTTGGGTCCTGCGTTTTAGGTCAGAGTGGGTGAACCTTACCATGCAGGGGCCCCGTACACATCACAGGGGCCCAGGTGGTGAGACTGCTTTTGAAGGAGTCAGGGGTGTGAATCTGGGGTTTGTTTTTTTTTGGCTGTGCTGGGTCTTTGTGGTTGCACAAGGGCTTTCTCTAGTTGCCGTGTGAGGGCTGCTCATCGTGATGTCTTCCCTTGTTATGGAGCACAGGCTCTAGTGCGCTCGAGCTTAGTAGCCCTGGGGCATGTGGAATCTTCCCAGACCGGGGATCAAACTCGTGTTCCCTGCACTAGTAGGTGGATTCTTTTTTTTTTTTTTTTTAAACACTAAGTCTCTTACGACCCCATGGACTGTAGCCCACCAGGCTCCTCTGTCCATGGGATTCTCCAGGCAAGAATACTTGAGTGGGTTGCCATTTCCTTCTTGGAGTAGGTGGGTTCTTAACCACTGGACCCCTAGGGAAGTCCGATCTGGGAGTCTTGACCCAAGCAAGGAGGGCTGGAGCCCACGTACACTGTGACCCAAGCAGGCTTGAGGCGGCGAGAGCTCTACCGAGGACGCATTGTGTTGGCATCTGGGGTACATGTCAGTCTCCTGTCCATGGCGGGAGGTCCAGGCGAGTGGCCCCATGAGGGAGCTCTGGGGTGAATAGATGCTGGTCTGCTTGGACGCCATGACAAGATACCATATAGACTGGCTAACTTGACAGCCATTTATTTTCTCATAGTTATGGAGGCTGGAAGTCTTAAGAGGCCAGCGCAGTCAGGTTCTGGTTGGGATCTATCTAGTGTGTTCACATGGCCCTTCCTCAGTGTGTGCTTGGAGACAGAGAAATCTCTCGACCTCCTCTTCTAAGAACAGAGTTCTGTTGGATGAGGGCCCCAATTTTTTTGACCTCATTTAATCTTAATGACCTTCAAATAGGACCCTGTCTCCAAATACAGCCACACTGGAGATTAGGACTTCAGCTTATGAATTGGGGTGGGGGACATCGGTTCGATCCCTGGGTCGGGAAGATCCCCTGGAGGAGGGCACAGCAACCCATGCCAGTGTTCTTGCCTAGAGAATCCCATAGATGGAGGAGCCTGGCGGGCTACAGTCCATGGGGTCGCAAAGAGGCAGACACGACTGAAACAGCTTAGCATGCATGCACACACAACTTAGTTCACAGCAGAGCCCAGAGTCCACTTTCTGGAAGGATCGTGCTTGCCTCTTCCTCAAGGCTCTGCATGCCTTCCTTGTGCCTTGATGGCCACCCTCCCAGCCTGCCACTGCCCCGTTAGATCATCCCACGTCTACCCCCTGGTGCTTGGCTCTGGGGCTGCATGGGGTTCATGAGGCCTGGAGATGCCAGCCTGAATATCAGGTTGGCTTTTGCCCTCAGGAGCCCCCTCCTTGTGTGTCTGTTCCCGCCCGTTATCTTGAGGATATTCGCACTCCCAAGCTAAGTGCTCCCCACAAAGCCACCTGCACCAGTTCTCACTGCGGGGACAGGCCCTGAAGTCCAGCACCTTGGGACCCATGCAGACCCATGAAGTGGGGCACCGCTCACCTTCACTGCGGGGTGCTCTGAGCACATTGGGACATGCGTGCAGCCTTGTCCAGCACACCGAGTGCAGTTAGGAGTGGAATGCCCTTCGTAGCCCCAAAAGCATCCACATCCATATCTCTACAGCCTCAGCCCTCTACCCTCCTCACCCAAGCTTTCCCCGATGCCAGGAGTCGGTCACCTATTCCCTTGGTGCTCTCTCTTCAGTGTTTTTAAAATTTACTTACTAATGATGTGGCTGTGCTGGGTCTTCATTGCTGCATGAGTGTTTTTCTCTAGTTGCACCAGGTGGGGCTACTCTCTACTGTGCACAGGCTACTCATTGCGATGGCTTCTCTTGTTGCAGAGCACAGGCTCTAGGGCACACAGACTTCAGTAGTTGTGATGCACGGGCTTAGTTGCTCCTTGGCATGTGGAATCTTCCCAGACCAGAGATCAAACCCGTGTCTCCTGCATTGCAAGACAGATTCTTAACCGTTGGACCACCAGGGAAGTCCCCTGATGGCCTTTCTGTTTTTCGTGATAGTGACATTGATTTTGATGAGGAAAGGTGAAAAGAGTGTGTGCAAGGGCCCTGGGGCAGCAACTAGCCAGCGCCCCATCAGCTGTTCGTCTCTCACTCCCACCTTAGCTCATGCACCTTTCAGGGTTTTGTTTGTTAAGTCTGTCTTAAGCTGCCTCTGGGTTGAGCACTGGGGATGCAGTGCAGACTTGGGCCCTCTCCGGATTCATTGAGAAAGGGCTCCGTGGAGGAAGAGAAGGAGCCATGTGCCCATAGGCTCAGGCCTGTACTTTGGGGCCAGCGTGAGTCCTGGCTCCAGAACTGACTTGCTTCTGGGACCAGGAACTCCGTATCTGTGCTTCTTCATTTGGAAATGAACCCTGATAAGGCCAACCTGATTCTGCACACTCAAACCTGTACACACTGAGCTGCTCCATTTGGGAGACCCTGAGGGTGACACTGGCCCTGCCCTCCCAGCACCCAGGCTACCAGAGCAGTCGACATGTGACTGCATGAGCGCCCTGAATCCTCTTAGCAGCCTATGGGGCTGATTTCACACCCCTGGCTCTTGGCTGGGGAAGCTTAAGACCGTTCCTTCCCCAGGGCCTTTGCACACTTTTCTACTGTTGCTTCTCACCAGCCTGACTCTGCTCAGGCCTCTCTTCTCTCCCCTACTTGCCCTTTCAGGACCACCGCCCTCCACACCAATAGAATGGCAGGGGATTCACCGTTACCAGTGGGGTGGGAGGGGGTCATGATTGCCCCCAGAGTATCAGCTGTGCCGTCCTCGCCGGATCAGTTTTTCCTCCTGGATTGGAACATGCACTGATGGAATAGACTGTGATGCAGAAGTTTATACATTTGAGAGGTGCCAGAGCCCCCACCCCGGTGGTACCTTCTGGGTCAGGATTGGGGTGGGCTCCTCGAGCAGGGTCTTATTAGGCAGTTCCTTAAATTCACATTTCTTTCTCCACCCACCCCCTAAAGCCCTTTAGATGTTTGCAGTGTGATTTCATACACTTTATTTTTAAATATTCACTTTGGTAAGTAGTACATACACCAGGTTCAAAATTTAGAAAGGACTGTGCCCACTCCAGTATTCTTGCCTGGAGAATTCCCATGGACAGAGGAGTCTGGCGGGCTACAGTCACATAGAGCTGGACACGACTTAGCGACTAAACAACAAAATAGAGACTGTACGTGGCAAGTCTCATCCTCAGTTCTGCACAGGGGACATTAGTCTTAAAATTTCTTTGTTCATTAAACAGCGTCAGATGCACATACCAAGCAGTTGACCCGTTTTTAAAGTGTGCTGGTTCAGAGCTTTTCGGTACCTTCATAGTTGTGCATATGTCACCACAATCACTGGATGTTTCTTGCGAGGACAACAAGAAACCCCGTTCCTGTTTGCTTACGCTTCCCCAGTCCTCAGCCCCTACCCTCACCCACTGCCCAGCCCCAGGCAACCACAACTCTGCTTTCTGTCCGTATGGATTTGCCCATTCTGGACATTTCGTATTTGTGGTGTATGAAATACGTATAACGCGTGGTCTTCTTGTCTGGCTTCCTGCATTTAGCATATTTTGGGGTATCCTAGTTGTAGCGTGTATCAGTTGTTTGCTCCTTTTTATGACTGAGCAGTGTTCCACTGTGGGTGGATCACATTTTGTTTATCTATTTGCCTTTGAGGTTATTGGCTCCACCTTTTGCCTGTTGTGAACAGTGCTGCTCTAAACATTCACATGGGACTTCCCAGGCTCTTTACTTAGCAGTGAAGAACCCACCTGCCAATGCAGGAGACATGGGTTTGATCCCTGGATCAGGAAGATCCCCTGGAGAAGGAAATGGCAACCCACTCCAGTGTTCTTGCCTGGGAAACCCCCTGGATAAAGGAGCCTGGCGGGCTGCAGTCCATGGGGAAGCAAAAGAGTCAGAAGTGACTGAGTGACTAAACAACAACAAACATTCTCTGCCTTAACTGCTGGTGGATGTTATGTTTTCACTTCTCAAGTACACTTCCCAGAGGTGGGATTGCTGTGTCATCCGGTAACTTCAGCTTTAACCATTTGAAGAGCGGTTTTCTACAGCAACTGCATGACTTCACATTCCCAGCAGCAATATAGGAGGGTCCCGAGTCATTTCTCATCTTCCCTGAGAGTATTTATCTTTTTTATGCTAGCCAGCCTGTGTGTTAGTTGCTCAGTTGTGACTGAGTCTTTGCAACCCCATGGACTGTAGCCCACCAGGCTCCTCTGTCCTTGGATTCTCTAGCCAGCCTGGTGGGTGTGAAATGGTGTCTCACGGTGGTTTGGATTTGCATTGCCCTGGTGACTGTTAATGTTCTCGTGCAGTTTCAGGGTTTCTTGAGTGGTCATTCAGTCATTCAACAAATGGTGGTTCTGGGTCACGTGCTCAGCCCTGCAAAGGCAGTGTGAAAAATCAGATGACTCTGCCTTCTTGGTGTTTGTATGCCAGTTACCTGTGTGTGTAGTCCTAGTGCTGGTTAGTGCTCATGGGGTGCTCGCCGTGTTATCTCATTTAATGCTGAAGCACAGATGCGTAAGAATGCCTTTGCCCTCCTTTGTTTGTTTTTTAACACTTATTTGCCTGCACCAGGTCTTAGTTGGGGCATGCAGAATCTTTATTATTAATAATTTTTATTGTAGTAGCATGCAGGATCTTTAGTTGAGGTATGGGGACTCTTAGTTGTGGCATGTCGGATCTAGTTCCCTGACTAGGGGGTCGAAACTGGGTGTCCTGCATTGGGAATATGGAGTCCTAGCCACTGGACCACCCAGGGAGTCCCTGCCCTTCTTTGTGCAGAAAGAAGCCCAGCATGGGCCACCCCAACTTAGCTGACTGGACAGCCTGTCACAAAGGCCAGGCCATGCTGGGACAGGAGTGGGCGGCCCCTGTGATTCTTATAGTCCTGGCAGATTCCACCACGTGGCTGCTGTCCACACTCCTGCCTGTATCCCGGCATCGGGCTGGGTCGACCACCTGACCCCGCCCCCCATCTCTCCCTGTCGCCCGCGCAGCTGCTGCCGCCATGGCCCAGACCCTGCAGATGGAGATCCCGAACTTTGGCAACAGCATCCTGGAGTGCCTCAACGAGCAGCGGCTGCAGGGCCTGTACTGTGACGTCTCGGTAGTGGTCAAGGGCCACGCCTTCAAGGCCCACAGGGCCGTGCTGGCCGCCAGCAGCTCCTACTTCCGGGACCTGTTCAACAGCAGCCGGAGCGCCGTGGTGGAGCTGCCGGCAGCCGTGCAGCCCCAGTCCTTCCAGCAGATCCTCAGCTTCTGCTACACGGGCCGCCTGAGCATGAACATGGGTGACCAGTTCCTGCTCATGTACACGGCCGGCTTTCTGCAGATCCAGGAGATCATGGAGAAGGGGACCGAATTCTTCCTCAAGGTGAGCTCCCCCAGCTGCGACTCCCAGGGCCTGCACTCTGAGGAAGCCCCCTCGTCCGAGCCCCAGAGCCCCGTGGCGCAGACGTCAAGCTGGCCGGCCTGTGGCACTCCGCTGCCCCTGGTGTCGCGCGTCAAGACGGAGCAGCAGGAGTCGGACTCTGTGCAGTGCACGCCCGTGGCCAAGCGGCTGTGGGACAGCGGCCAGAAGGAGGCTGGGGGCGGCGGCGGGAGCAACGGCAGCCGCAAAATGGCCAAGTTCTCCACGCCAGACCTGGCTGTCAACCGGCCGGCCCAGCAGGCCCCCGTGGTGGCGGCGGCACAGCCCACCGGGGTGGCGGCGGGGGCGGGGGCCGGTCCGCCGACTGGGGGTGCGGCGGCGGCGGCGGCAGCAGCAGGCGGTGTGGTGAGTGGGCCCAGCACATCAGAGCGGACCAGCCCCGGCACCTCAAGCGCCTACACCAGCGACAGCCCCGGCTCCTACCACAACGAGGAGGACGAGGAGGAGGACGCGGGCGAGGAGGGCACGGACGAGCAGTACCGGCAGATCTGCAACATGTACACCATGTACAGCATGATGAACGTCGGCCAGACTGGTGAGGTGCCCCCGCAGCCCCCAGCCTGGCCCCACTGCCCTCCCTACCACTTCCACCCCCGACCCCAGCACACCTCTCTCCCCCCTGCACAGCTGAGAAGGTGGAGGCCCTCCCTGAGCAGGTGGCCCCCGAGTCTCGGAATCGCATCCGAGTGCGGCAGGACCTCGCATCTCTCCCCGCCGAGCTCATCAACCAGATTGGCAACCGCTGCCACCCCAAGCTCTACGACGAGGGTGACCCCTCAGAGAAGCTGGAGCTGGTGACAGGTGGGCTGGCCTTACCTCCTCCCTGAGCTCCCCCTGCCCCCTCATTTGGGTTGGGTCCTGGGGCCCCTGATGCCCCTTCATAATGATACAAATCAAAGGCTGGCCTGTAGGTTTCCACCCCAGAGGCGGGTATAAGCATTGGCTGGCATTTTCAGCCACATTGGCATAGATCAGTGGTTTCGTGGGGGTGGTTCCAGGGTTGACCAACACAGCGGTTAAGAATTTGGCCCTAGGACTCAAGGTGCCAGGGTTCCATGCTCTCTGCCTGTTCTTCTCTGACACTGGTGGCTGGGTGGGCACCTGGGTGCCCCGTGGATGGTGGTGCCACAGTCTCTCTCCTTTCCTGAGTGTCGAGAAGGCAGCTCTGGGTTGAGTTATCAAGGGGGGTCTTGGTCGGCCCTGGACGAGTAGGGAATGTGGCAGTTTGGGCCCTGGCTATCCTCTCGCCCCCCCTCCCCCTCCAGGCACCAACGTGTACATCACGAGGGCACAGCTCATGAACTGCCACGTCAGCGCGGGCACCCGGCACAAGGTCCTGCTGCGGCGCCTCCTGGCCTCCTTCTTTGACCGGTGAGGCCCCCACCAGAGCCCCCAGGGTTGGAGGGCTCACCACCAGCGGGGGCCTGACTCCCCTCCCCTGTGCCCTCACCAGGAACACGCTGGCCAACAGCTGTGGCACCGGCATCCGCTCTTCCAGTAACAACCCCAGCCGCAAACCGCTGGACAGTCGCGTACTCCACGCCGTCAAGTGTGAGTGCCTGCCATTCTGGAGTCAGGGTTGGGGGCCCAGGACAGGCGGGCAGGGGGTCCTTTTCTCTGGTGTTGGCCCTGATGGATCAGTAGGTAGGCTTTGATGTTAAGAAGGATTCTGAAGTTCAGTCTAGGCTTCTTGGGAAGAGGGCTGTGATTGGTTAGAGATTTCTTGATGGGGAGGACACTGAAGGAAAGCCACAGAGCCGACAGGAGAGGGTCTCCAACGTAGGCTGGTCGTGGAGTGATAGATCTCCCTGCAGGCCTCAGCCAGTTGTCAAGAGGAAAGTCTAGTGGAAATCCCGGTTTCTAAATTCTGGCAAATGACGCCTAGTTTTCAAGAGCACCCAGGTGTCCCGCATCAGCTCCACATAGCCCACACACATGGCCCAGCTGGGTCCAGCCTGGGCCACTGATGTAGTGTAGCATGCTGTCTGCAAGGTTTCGGGCTCCCCAAGTGGCTCAGTGGTCAAGAATCTGCCTGGCAAGCAGGAAACGCAGGTTCAATCCCTGGGTTGGGCAGAGCCCTTAGAGAAGGAAATGGCAACCCACTCCAGTATTCTTGCCTGGAGAATCCCAGGGACAGAGGAGCCTGGTGGGCTACAGTCCATGGCGTCACAAAGAGTCAGACACGACTGAGCAGCTAAACAACAGCAGCAACCATCTGCAAGGCCTCAGTCCCCTCAGCTCTGAGGGGTGGGCAGAGGTGCCCTGAGGTGGGGAGGATGCCAGCTCTGCGGCAGCTGAGGGCCTGTTGGGAGGGGAGCTTACCCAGGGTGGCTCATTCCACCTGCAGACTACTGCCAGAACTTCGCCCCCAACTTCAAGGAGAGCGAGATGAACGCCATTGCGGCCGACATGTGCACCAACGCCCGCCGCGTTGTGCGCAAGAGCTGGATCCCCAAGGTCAAGCCGCTCATGGCCGAGGGCGACGCCTACACCACCTTCATCAGCTACACGGGCAAGATAGAGCCGGACATGATGGGTGTGGAGCACGGCTTCGAGACGGCCAGCCACGATGGCGAGGCCGGCCCCTCGGCCGAGGAGGCCCTCCAGTAACCCCCACCAGACCCTCCCGCGGGGCCGTCACACTCCCCCTCCTGTCACACCCACCCGCCATCTTGGTCACGAGCTACTACTGTCTGTCCCTCCCCAGGACCCGCGGGGGGTGCTGCATGCTCCCGGCTCCTCTGCCTCCCCTGTCCCATCCCCTGACCCCAAGCCGATCGGGGATCCGGGCTGGGAGAGGATGGCAGGTGGTGCGAGGTCTGCGTGGCCTTCTCTAGCACACACTCATGCACAGTCGGGGGGCTCTTGCTCCCCGTCTCCTAACCCCTAGTGACTCTCTCCCCACTCACCAGGCCAGGCACAGGGAGGGGCCAGCCTGGGGGAGCTTGGGAAGACCCCCTTCCCACGCCCTGGGCCACCAAGCGGGAGCATTCCTCAGGCTCCGCCCCCCCACTGCAGCCCCTCGGGACTTGCAGGGGCCCCCGGGTTCTCAGGACCCCTCCGACTACCACCTCCCAGTGCTTCCACGTTTCCAAAAGCGCCTTCCTGTTTCCCTCGTCTGTCCCTGCACCTGGGGGCTGGGGTAGGCGAGGCCATGAGGACTGCCCATTTTACAGCTGAGGAAACTGAGGCTCAGAGAAACTGACCGACCCAAGGTGGTGGGCGGTGGCAGGCCCAGCGCCCTTCTCTTCCCCTCCCTGTGCTCAGCCTCTCTTGCCATCACCAGTCCCCTGGGGCCTGAGAGGGGCAGGTCCTGAGTGAGGGGGGCCTTTGGGGGCAGACCGTGGGTCTGAGGACAGGAGGAGAGGTTTCCGGGGCGTGCAGAAGCGTGTGGGTGTGCATGTGTGTGTGTGCGCGCGTGCGTGTGTAGAAGTTTTGCTCTTAAACAAATGAAGACATAAGAGGCAGTAGGACCAGGGGTGGAACCCAGGGGAGCCGGCTAGGGGGAGGGGGCTGCTGCCTTTCCCTCCCTTCCTCACCCCTACCCCGCCCCCACGGCAGGGCTCCCAGCCCCCACCCCCTGTACATACTTTTTAAAACATTTTTTTAGCTAATGAAATACTGAAGTATAAGATTCCTTTTATTTTTCAAACCAATGGGACTGGGTCTGATGTCCCCTTTGGTCCCCGGAGCTGTGGAGCTGTGGAAGGCAGGACGGGGTGGGGGCCAGGGGGCAGGCTGAATGTGCTGCGCATGTGTGTGGAGTGTGGGTGCGCGTTTCCAAGGTGGGGCCCCCCCCAAGCCCCACTCTGCCTGGGTTCCTTGGGTCCGGCCAGCTCCCACTCACCCCTCAATGCCTCCCCCATGGGGCTCCATTGCAAGGGTGTCCCAGGTTTTTGAGTTCTACATGTAAACTCAGAGGGGTTTGTTTTTTTTTTTAACTCTACTCCCCTTCCCCCATACACACACCCACTGGGTGTCATTTCTTTGCAATTTCACATTTTTGTCTCTAGCCCTTGTTCTCATGCCTCTGTCTTCTCCCCAATCTGACTCGCCCATTGCTCCCAGCAGCCTCTCTCTCCAAAGGCAAGGGGACTACAGGAGGTGGTGGGGGCCCACTGGACCCTTGAAACCTGACTTGGAGGCCTACCCCCCCCCGAACCCCAGGAGCCCCCACCAGCCTGTGGGGCCGGGGTGGGGGGGTCCTTCCTGACATCTGCTTGTTGCAGGGGTGGGGGGATCAGTCCAGCTGGGGTCCTGGGACTCTGCTTTCTTGGCCTCAGCTGGCTCAAGTGTGTAGGGGGAGTCAACACCCCAACTAAAGCACAAGCACCTTAGTCACATCTATCCTGCCCCCCCCACCCCAATCCTGGTCTCAGCACCCACCCCAGCATAGATCCCAAAGCACAATATCCTGGTCACTTGGCAAGCTGCCGGGCCGACCAAGGCCGAGAGGTGGGCTGGGGCTCCAGCCAGACCCCACAAGGAAGCCGGAGTCCCCAGGCGCTCCCCTCCTTCCAGGCCTTAGTGGGGGCCAGCTCTCTGGGACTGGGGTCTTCTCCCTCCCCACCCCCTTGTCCTGGGCAGGCCTCTGTCCAGCCCCTCCTCGCCTTTATTCTTGAGCCCCTGCAGCACTGGGCTGGGTAGCAGAGCCCTCTTGTTTCAGGGACCCCAGGAGGCGCCCCCCTGGCGGTCTGGGGAGGGGTGGGGAGTGGGGCTGGGCAGGGGTGCAGGGGAGGAAACTCCTCACCAGGAGAGCCAAAGACAGGGTTGTGCCTTACCCCGGGAGCCACCCCTGCGCCCTCCCGCCCTGCTTCCTGCTCCTGGGTGGCCTGCTGCTTTTCCTTCTTGCCTTCCCTGCCCCCTCCACCCGAGCCCACCCTGCCCTGCGCTGCGCTGCATGGACCCCCAAGCCCGGGCAGCCAGAAAGGAACATGGAGAACCACCGACCAACGCAAAAAAGACTGGGGGGGCCACCTCCCTCCCCACTGCCGGCCGCCCACTCACCCTCGCCTCTTTCACGCAGGACAGTCTGTCTGCGTGGAGTGCCAACGCCCTCCCCGCCCTGGGCCGAGCCCCTCCCCACCCCCGGGCCCGTAAGTGAGATTGCACATTAACTACTGTAAGAAGAGGAGCCGCACTGGGAAATGTGAACCGTGAGAATATCAGTGATACTGATGAGGAGAATAAACTAAACGCCTTTGTAACAGCCCTGCTGCCAGCTGCTCACTTGGGGCATGGGGTGGTGGGTCCCACCCTCCGTCCACACCCCCATACCCCAGGGTGTCACACTGACAAACGCAGTGGGGGTAGGGGGCCCTCAGGATGGCCATGCCAAACGTTATGCCTTAACGTCACTTGAGTTTAGTTGCTCAGTTGTGTCCAACCCTGAAACCCCATGAACTGTAACCCTCCAGGCTCCTCCATCCAAGGCATTTACAAATTGGCACTTTCCATGGGTGCTTGCCATCTACCTCTACAAGGCAGGAATACTGGAGTGGGGTGCCATTTCCTTCTTCAGTCAGCTTGAGGGGGACCCCATTTTAGATGGGGAAACAGCTTCAGACTCAGGCAGCCAATAGGTTACCCCAGGTTGTTGCCTCACAGGTGTAAGCCCTAAATCCTGCTCTGGGGTCCCCCAGGATCCCCTCCAAAGCTGAAAGGGCAGCAGCTCCATCAATTGATTACTGACACCCTCACCTGCTGCCCTCCCATGGTATTTGACACCCCCAGCCCCAGACACAAGTCCTGACCTGCATCCACACCCCTCACCCCATCCTGAACCAGTGCATTCAGAGGAACACTGGGGGACTTGCCTGGTGTCCCGAAGTGAAGACTGCTCCCAGTGCAGAGGGGCATAGGTTCTATGATCCCTGATCAAGGGGAACTAAGATCCCACATGCTGCGCTGTGCAGCAAAAAAAAAAAAAATATGTATATATATATATATAAGTCAGTATAGCTTTAAAGAGGATATGAATCTTCATATCCTGAGGATATGAACAGAAGAAAATTCTATCAACTGAAACAAAAGACAAAACATACCTTAGGAGCCTGTGGATTCAGAGATGTCTCAAGCAGTGAGGGAGGACTTGACTGATCTTAAGAGAATCCATCAAATCAAGATATCCATGCTGGGGACGTAGACAGAGAGGTTTCATCTCCGCCCAGTCCAGGTCCCACCACCCCATGAGGACTGGAGGGAGTCTCAGACTTCGATAGGGAAGATCACTGAGGGTGACAATTCACAGGGTCACTTGGGCATGTTTCAGTAAGGCCAGCCCCCTCTGGAGTCCTGAAGCCTCGCTTCAGCCAACAGAAAGCAGGGTTTGGGGGAGCCAACAGCGTCACCAACAAAAATCCTGAGGTGATTCTGGTCCAAAGTCATCTCAAGGAACAGAAAGCCCTGTCTGAACATGTAAGCAATCCCAGCAAGGTGGTGTCAGACCCCCAGAAGCACGTCTTTTAAGCCCAGGAAGACTGAGAACCAAGTATAGAATGGATCGAGACAACCTGAACCATAACATCAGTGGTAGTGGTTTTGCACTAAAAACAACAATAAAAAAGGGAAAAACAAGTCGACTATACTTCAATAAAATACATATATTAAGAAAAATAAAAATTAAAAAAAAGAGAGGGGGACTTCCCTGTTTCCCTGGTGGTCCAGTGGTTAAGACTCTGCACTTCCACTGCAGGGGGCCTGGGTTTGATCCCTAGTCGGGGAACTAAGATCCTGCAAGCTGCTTGGCACAGCTCCCCCCCCAAAAAAAGGGAATCTGTACATATTTGGTTCTTCTTGACAAATCAGCCTTTGGGGCTGAATGGGATGACAGACAGCCTTGTAACACATAACACATAACAATGTGTCAAAGATACAAGGTGGTTCTGATGTCAGATTACATACTGCTCAGGATGGAAACATCCAGGACATTAAGTGAATATTCACTTACAAGTTTACCCAGCTTACAGGGATCATTTCCGACTGGGGTAGGCTCTACAACAAAGTCCTTAAATCTACAAACGCCCCCTTGTAGCGGGCTTCCCAGGTAGCTCAGCAGTAAAGAATCTGCCTGCAATGCAGGAGACACAGGTTTGACCCCTGAGTCGGGAAGATCCCCTGGAGAATGAAATGGCAATGCAACCCACTCCAGTATTCTTGCCTGGGAAATCCCATGGACAGAGGAGCCTGAAGGGCTACAGTCCATGGAGTCGCAAACAGACACGACTGAGCACACGCTCACACCTTATTAGAACACTGCATCACAAAAGGATGGAAGTGACCTGGTGTACAAGAGAGCCTCGTGGTACTGAGAGGCCCCTCAGAAGTCATAGCTGAGCTCCCCAGCTAAAGGGATTCACCTACTGGCGACACAGAACAAGCAAAAGATGTTCAGGCTGAAGTTCAAAAACTCAAGGAAAAATCAGTGGTTGGATTTTTTTGATGGTAATAAAAGAAATCTGAGAAATACACCAGAATAGTCTTTTCTGCACTGAATGTCAACCGTTGAAATCCCTAACACACATGGGCACGCATGCACAGTTGGCCCCAGGGTGTGCAAGCAGGCGTCTTAGAACAGGAGTTCCCATTCAGGGGCAGCCACCAGTTCAGATCACCATATCGTATGATACAAACATATATAATAAAGGCTGGGATTTTATTTCCAAGTTGGCACATGTAGAAGGCACAGGGGCAAAGCAATGGCTTTGGGGAGTAGAGATGGGGAGGGGTGTGTCTGAGGTTCCCTTCCTCCCCCACCCCCTAAGTGCACTTAAGACCAGACTGGTGGTAGGGGCTCCAGCCCGGGGCCCTGAGGGTCCTCTCTAGATGAGAGCCTTGGGACAGCTCCCCCGGCATGACCTCCCCATCCTCCCAGGGGACAGGGCCCTGCCAGCTCCCCGCAGCTGGAGGGGCTGCCCCCTGGGGAGGACCGGAATCAGAGAGAGAAGAAGAGGACGAGGACCAGGAGAAGCACCCCCAGCAGCACCACAATGGCACACCACTGTCGGCGGTCTGGGGGCAAGAGGGTCAGAGTTCACAGAGGGGAGGCAGCACCCCTCCCCACTCTCCCACCCCAGGGGACTCACCACTGGTCATGTGGGATATTTTGGCCATCTTCCTAAGGACCCCATCCATCCGGGACTGGGTGTGGTCCATCTCCTGAGCAAAGGCGTCCAGCATACTGCCAAGACCAGGAAGGCATCAGCCCCTGGAGGCTCTGTGCACACCAGAGCAGCTGGCCATGGGCTCCTGGCCCACCCCCGGGGTCCCAGTCTCACATGCCCTGCTCGTCCAGCTCCTCCCCAACTCGGCCGGACATGTGTTTCAGAACTGAGATGCTCCCAGACACCATTTCCAGCTGTTGATCCTGCTGGTCCAGGATCAGCTGCAGGGTAGAAGGGTGGGAACCGAGGTTGGCAAGGAGCCCTGAGCTGTCCGCAGTCTCCTCCAGCCTGGGGCTGCCAGCTGCCTGCACGCACCTGCTGTGTGGCCTGCTGCTCTTCAATGTAGCGAGAGGTGGTCGAGACCACACTGGCATCCAGCAAGTCACTGGAGGACTTCAGGATGGCCGGCTTGCCTGTCAGCATCTGTAGGGACCCATACAGCAGGCTCAAGGAGGGTCGCCCACTCCCGGCAGAGACTGACAAGGTTTGTGGCAAATCTAGATGGTGCCTACTCAGGAAGGCAGTCTCAGGAGTAGAATGGCCTGGGTCCTCAGGGCCATTATTAACTAGCAAGGTGACCCCAAGGCCATACCACTTGACTTTCCTGTGCCTCAGTTTCCTCATCTGTAAAATGGGGAGGGCTATAAACCCTGTTTTCTGAGGATGGAACAAGGATTTAATAAATTAATCCTGGCATGTTTATAAACCTATAAACACAGGTATTTAAGAATCTGAACTTAAGGGACTTCCCTGGTGGTCCAGTGGTTAAGAATCTGCCTTCCAATGTGGGGGGCATGGGTTCCATCCCTGGTTGGAGAACTAAAATCCCACATGTCAGAGCTTCCTTGATGGCTCAGTGGTAGAGAATCCGCCTGCCAATGCAGGAGACATGAGTTCAATCTCTGGTCTGGGAAGATTCCCACATGCCACGGAGCAAGCAAGCCTATGTGCCACAACTACTGGGGCTGTGCTCTAGAGCCCTTGAACCTCGACTACTGAGCCCACATGTTGCAACTACTGAAGCCCTCAAGGTCTGGGCCCATCACAACCAGAGAGGAGTCACTGCAACTAGAGAAAAGCCTGTGCAGTGACAAAGACACAGCACAGTCAAAAACTAATTAATTAAAAAAGTATCCCACATGCAGTGGGGGAACTAAGACCTGATGCAGCCAAATAAATAAATACAAAGGATTTGAACATTAATCCCCAAAACAGCACACCTGGAAGGCACGTGGATCCTGCCATAGGACCCCAAGCTGCTGCAGGCTTCAGCCCCCCACCCTTCCAGACCCCATGTAGGTGTATTGAGTGAGGCTGCTGTTACACAACATGCAAAGAATGAACATCAACACAGAGGCAGCAGAGAGAATGCGCAGAAAAGGCAGGAGTGGGTACACACACAGGGCAACTACACCCACAAAAGGGAAATAGTGGATCTACCCAAGGCCGACAGGGATCCACTCAGGGGCCAAGTTCAGAGAGGTCAAGTGCCTACACAGATTAAAAAAAAAAAAAAAAAAAAGCACAGGGACTTTCCTGGTGGTCCAGTGGTTAAGGCTCCAAGCTCCCAATGCAGGGGCCACAAGGGCAAGGGTTCGACCCCTGGTTGGGCAAACTAAGATCCCATGTGCTGCTGGGCACAGCCCAAAAAAAGGAGAAAAAAAAAAGGTAAACACATATCCTGGAAACAATAACAGAGAGCAAGAAAAGGAGACAGGCTGCCACACACACAGAAAACCTGTAGAGTATAGACCCACAGGAGATGGTAGAAGGGATTATACACACAGAGAGAAATCAGTTGGGCTCATCCAGAAAGAGCAGGCAGGTAGAGAGCATGGACACAACTGTGCATGAAGATGAGGACCCAAGCAGAGGGACAGACGCACGGGTCCCCAGGAGACAGGCGAATGCACAGAGGGGCCAGGCGTGCACTCAGAGGACCACACTGAGACACGGGGGGTGAGGGCACTGGGTTGGAATGCCTTACCTCCCTGTTATTCCTCTCCATGAAGGCTATGGCTGCCGGGCTGACCATATGGTCCTTCATTTCCTACAGATAAGGACAGCATCAGAGAATGAAAGACGCCCTAACCTTCCTCACCCCATCGGAAACTCTCTTCACCTGCACGGATTCCCGCATCCTTTGCACAAACACCTTTCTCTCCTGCAGGTCTCCGGCTGGAAGCTTGAACTTGCCGGGGTTGGCTTCCACTATGCGTATGCGGCGAGTCGAGTCAAGGCCAGAGCCCAACAGAACGTGCGCCCTGCTACGCCTCAAAGTCCTCAACACCTCTTAGGTGTGCAGCCTCCCCCAAATGTTGGCTCTCAGCGCCCCCTGCCCCTGCAATGGACTCTCCCATGCCACCCCCTTTCCCCCCCCCAGGATATCAATGGTTTCCTCCAGGTCTTCGAGGTCCCACTCGATGCTGCGCAGGCCATTCCGCAGCTCGTTGGTCGTCCAGTCCAGCTCCTCGCGTCCGACCACCGCGCTCTCCTGCAGGAGCTCGCACCACCGTTGGTACAGCCCGCGGGCCGTGTTCACCGCCTTCTGCACCTCGCTGCGGGCAGGGGCACAGCGGGCGCGGCTGGCGGGGGCGGGGAGCAGGCGGTCCTTCCGCCCACCATTACGCCCCCAAACAGGTTGGGAGCTCAGGAGACCCTTATATCCCCCTGCGGACCCCTCCCACATGGCCACGGGGCGATCCCGACGGCGGTGCCCAGAATGCCTGACATGCACCGGCTGGCACGCGGGCACTGGTTGGCAAGGGGACACAATACCCCGTGTCCTCCCGCATCGCTGTCACTCACCCTCGGACTACAAAAAATGGATCTTCGAGAGACATATCACGCCCCCCACCCGCCCGAGGCCGAATCCCCTCCCTTCTCGGCCTCAGAAGCTAATTCCCTCCAAGAGGTGCGGGACGCACCGTCACCCCGCCCCCCGTCACGTGACCCATGCCACCACCGAGAGCCGGGCCGCCAGGGGAGAAAGAGTGGCCCTCGGCCCGAAGTGCGGAAACATCCGCTCTCTCTTCAGTCATCTTGGTTGTGGGCAGAGACGATTTCCTGTCTGCACGGACCGCCCCTTCGCTCCCGGTCCCCAGCAGTGTCCTAGTTCTATCTAACTGGGTTCGACTCAAGAGCTTCGAATCCATCGGTTCGAGACCCAGCCCCTCGGATTGTTGCTGCGCAACCTCAGTTTTCCCTTCCGAGCAATGTACATAATGTCTCCTTCAAAACAGGCGAGATTATGGCTGGGGAAGGGGCTCATTCATTTGTGGGCCATCGTTATGGACTCCTTGAGCCTGCACCCAGATCCTGTCCTAGGAGATGCGAGATGGTCCCAGGCCAGGGTCGGAGTGGCAGGTTTGGGGGCAGGTGAAGTGCGGGCATTCTATGTGAGGTTCTGGGGGAGACTTCCTCTCCTCTTTTTTCCTGCGGAGGAGGGAAGCCTCGAGGTCGCCCTGGAGCGGGTTGGCCCTGAGTAGGGGCCCTAGAGAAGCTTCAGGGGATGGGGGTGGGGGTCGGGGTGGTGAGGTCTTTCTGGGTGCGACCCTTGGGGTCGCCGGAATGGGTGTGGTGGTGGCTCTGAGAATGGTCTGCGGGGAAGTCCTCTGCGTGTGAGGCGGGACCGGGAAGGTCTGGAGAGGGACTCATAGGATTGCCACCTATGTGACAGAGCCCTTCTGTGTGGCGTCGCCGGGAAAATCAGTTTTTTATAGGAGGGAAGCAGCTGTCCCCTGTGTAGGGTCCGGATTTCTGGAGCGGGACGTCTGAAGAAGTCCTTGGAGGGTTGCCTCTGTTGTGCGTCAGAGAGAGCTTCTGAGCTGGAGATGTCGTTGTGACGTTTCGTGGAGGGAAGGGACAAGAAATGGGGGCGTCCTCAGCAGGTTGCCATAATATGTGGAAGGATCGCTGAATGGAGACAGTTTGGGGAGAAGTCTTCTAGAGGAGAGAATACTTGCTGAGTTTCCCTGTGCCGGGGTTGGGTGTGGAGGATCTGAGCATGCTCCAAAGGTGCAGAAGATCAGTGTTTAGTGGAGGTGCAGAAATACATGAATGGGGGTCTGGGAGAGTTTCCCTGGGAGGGGTGGCGAGGACAGGAATGTAGTGATCCTTAGGTCCTTAGGGAGTAGCTGCTTGTGTTGGCAAGGTCTTTGTGTAGGTCTCTGGGAGGTGGCTTCAATGCGAGCCCGCCGGCAGGGGGCTTTCCCGGAAAGCTGTCACACCTTTCTGGCCTCCGGAGGGAAGGAAGCGAAACTTTCCTCTTACTCTCCGCCGACCCCGCTGGACGCGGCTCCGGAAGCCGGGGGCTCCAGCCAGCTCTAGCTGCCGGTAGAGGGAGAGCGGGCGGCGGGGGTGGGGGTGGCGGGTGGGCGGCGGGGTGCGGGGCGTGCAGGGAGGCTAAGGCACCACCCCCGCTCATCCGGAAGAGGCCGGCTAAGGTCTTGTACTGCGATCCCGGCCCTTGTCCTTATTAGGGCATCCGGAAGCGGCTGGAGCTGGCCCGACGTCACTACTTCCAAATTTAGTTGTGGAAGTATGGCTGATAGAGTGGCGGGAAGGTTCGCGCACCGGTGTGGAGGGGGGGGGAGCTTGCCCTTAAAGGGCCCACACCACGAATGAAGAGAGCTGTTAGAACAATTTCGCGGTTTTTGAGCAACTGGAAATAGTATTTCTTGGAATGTTAGTGCGTAGCAGAAGGTGGGGCCGATGTGTTCTGTCTGCTCTATCTCTGCGTTGCTGAGTTTCCAAGTCCTAATCCAACTCCGCCTCCCCGGGAGCAGAGGCGGAGCTCGGCTGCGTCGTTTGGGGGGCCACAGCCACGTGTTCACTCGGCCTGTGTTGCTGCCGGGTCCTCCGCCTTAGGGCATGGACGCCCACGGTGGATTTCGTGCCGAGGGAAACTGAGGGGGATGTTCGATGCGGAACACAGAGACTGTAGCTTGGGCTGCGCTCCTGTCTGCAGATCCACCTCCCTTGGAGTGGCAACTTTGCCCTAGAGCCAGCCAGTGTGTCCCGCCTTCTTACCGCCTCCAAACAAGGGGAGTGAGGAGGGTGGGCGGAGGCTGGCAAGACAGGAATGCTGGAGACTCCACTGGTCCCCTTTCACCGCAGTGGCTCAAGTATTCGTTTAGCAAATATTGGACGAGTCACTGTCCCTGGATGTCCCCGCCTAAAGAAATAAGATACAACTACCCTCCACGGATGGAAGTGAGAGATCAATGAGATGTTTATGATAGGAAAGCCTTTAGCGCCTGGCACTTAGCAAGTGCATAATGTTAGCACCATTATTGATTAAAAAAAACCAAAACAGACATTAATTAGGCTCCTGGTAGATGGTAGATACAGTTTCCACCGGGGATCTACCGTTTGGAACTCAAGTTTTCTCGGGTGCGAAGGGAAACGTGCAGCCTACGACCCGCTGGGGTCTCCAGACACAACCGGTGGGTGGGCCCTGAGCACCACCCACGGCCCCCCTCCACCGGGCCTGCGCGCGGGTTCAGTGAGGGGCCCTGAGAAAGCAGACCACCCCGAGAGTTCAGTTTGGATTGGGGGACGCTTCTCCTCACAGGAGTTCGGGTCCCTTTTCTTCTCTCAGTAAATTCCACTCTGTCGCTTTAAGGAGTCTCTCGCCCAGGCGTCGCGGAAAGCCCGGATGCGACTCTCTGATTGGGCGGGGCGTCTCGGTGACTTCACTCCTGGTACAAAAGGGCCTGGGTGGCGGGCGCCCGGGCAGAGCGTCCTGGCAGTGTCTCCGCGTGGCTTGTCCTGCTGAGTGTGGCGTGAAGGAGCGCGTTGTCCGAAGTGCACCTGCCACCTGCCGTGCCCAGCCGGGAGTCTCTGCCGCCCTCGCCGTCCAGCAGCTATGGAAGTGCAGAAGGAGGCGCAACGGATCATGACCCTGTCGGTGTGGAAGATGTACCATTCACGCATGCAGCGCGGTGGCTTGCGGCTGCACCGGAGCCTGCAGCTGTCGCTGGTCATGCGCAGCGCCCGGGAGCTCTACCTCTCAGCCAAGGTGGAAGCCCAGGAACCCGAGGTGCCCTTGCCGCCCGTCCGCTCCCCTGACCCTCGCCTGCACCCGCCTCGGGAAGCCGCAGCCAAGGCAGCGACCGGCAACAGTGAGCAGCCCTCTCCGGAACCCATGGACACGCAGGAGGCACCGAGAGCCGAGGAGACCCCTCCCCGCTGTGTCCAGCGCCCCGCCAAAATCAGCCGCAAGCGGCGGAGCAGCAGCCTTAGCGATGGTGCGGACGCCGCTCTGGTTCCGAGCAAGAAAGCCCGCTTAGAAGAAGAGAAGGAGGAGGAAGGGGCCTCTTCGGAGGTCCTTGATCGCCTGCAGCCCCCTCCGGCGCAAGCCGAGGGCGCCTTCCCCAACTTGGCGCGCGTCCTGCAGAGGCGCTTCTCCGGTCTCCTGAACTGCAGTCCTGCTGCCAGCTCTCCGACGGCGTCCCCGGCGTGCGAGGCGAAGCCAGCTTGCCGCCCGGCGGACAACATGCTCAACGTGCTGGTGCGGGCCGTGGTGGCCTTCTGAGGGTTCCTGAGCGGCTATACCGGAGCCCAGATCGCGGGCCGACCCGTCGGCCAGAGTACGCAGACCCGAAGCGAGGCCCACCCCCGGGGGAGCGCTCGCGGAAGCCGTGGAGAGGAGCCGTCTCCCGGGCTGCCCAGAGGCCCCGAGAGGGACTCTGCCGCCGGGGAACCGTCGCTACCTGTGTGCAGCGGCGACGCCGAGGAGCCTGAGCCGGGGGCGCGGGCGCCTTCCCCCCCAGACCTGCTGCTCCCATCGGTGCTGTTTTAACGGACTGGGAGGTGAACCTCACCGACTCCTTCTGGAACTGGGAGAAGGGCTTGGTTCTTGAAACTCCTCAGGGTCGGACTTTTTTTTTTTTTTTAACTGGGGGCTATGCTGCCCTTTCAATAAGGTTTTTCAATCGTTGGTGTTTGCGTTTCCAACTTCAGAGAATTCCAGGCACTCCCCTTCCCCCTCCAGTGACATACTTGTGCAAGCGGTCATCGTTGCGTCATGGGGCAGACGTGGGGAGCTTCCTGCTGCCGTGCGTGGGTGGGGGCCGGGAGGAGGACCTGGGGTGTGGACCGCCCTGGGGAATGGGAGGAGGGCGGCCTGAGTCACTGCGCCTTGCTGCGGGTTATTGCCCGAAGCCCCTACGCCTCCGGTGGTAGAGGGCCGATCTAATTTCATTTTAAAATTTTTTCTCATGTGGTGCGTTAGAGGTGGGGATGTTCACCGTCTCAAGCTTGACCCTCAGACCCACAGAAACGATCAACCCGGACGTTCCTGGTCGGAATCACAAAAATGGGGGGAGCAATGTAAGGCTGAGCTGGGATCAGTGGCTGGCGAGACTGGCCAGTATGGGGGAGGCGGGAGATTCTCGCCAGGGCGTTTTGGGGTTCTGTTTGCCTTTACTGGTGGATTCTGGTAACTCCCTCTATCTGGACGTTTTGCTAGAATCGCCAGATAGGAAAATAAAGACCAATTGTATACAAAGTTTGTGCAGCCCGTCTGGTTTTCTTCCCTGGTGGGGGAGGGGCAGGGTTAAAGGGTCAAGAGCTGGCGGCGGCTTGCTGGGGCCCCAGAAACCGGTCTGACCGCTACCACGTGGGCAGAGTGGGCGGGAAGGGGCCGACCCCTTTTTGCCAGAGCACTTTCGTACTGGGCTCCTGGTGCTCCGACCTTTCCTTAAACGTCGCACGTTTGGCGGGATCTTGGACACACACCCCCTCCCTACAACTCTGGGTGAGAAGGCTTTCCGAGTTCAGATGTTTGGGGGATACTGCTGGGAACAGTGCCCCTAGCCGACTTGGGTATCGGGCCTCCTTTGGAGAATGGAAGGATAGCTACCCTCCCCCCACTTGATTAACTGAATCGGCAGGGTTCCCAGGATTGGGGTGGGGCTGGACAGGTGAGCTTTGGAGCGCCCTTTACGCCCAGTTCCAGTCTCAAGCAGTTTAACTGTGTGGCTCAGGCAAGGACCCGAGCTTCCAGCCTCAGTTTCCTCATACGCGAAATGGGCCCCAGCAACTTCCCTTCGAGACTGTTGGTTTAGAAATACCCGCGGGAGCACTCGTTGGCTTTGGCCCCACCCCGTCCCTAGATTCGCCACCTCGAGAGAAAACCCTGACAATTTCCCCAACGCCAGTTCGGGAGAGTGACAGTCGGGGTTGCCCCAGGGGGTGGGCGTGGGGGCTGTGGGGAGGACAAAGGAGCCGCAGGTGCGGGGAGTGAGGGCGGCGGGAGGCGCTGGGAAAGCTCCTGCCCCGCCTCCAGACGGCCGGCCCCGCCACTGCGGGCTTCCCGAGACCCGGGGGACCTGACCCCGAGGCCGGAGGGGAGGAGGAGGAGGGCGCGGTGGAGGGGCGGCCCCGCCCCAGAACGCCCGCCCCTGGCTCCCCTCCAGGCTCGTTCACCCACCGCACCCCCGCCTCCCTGTGTCCCTCAGCCTCCTCCCTCCTAACCCCACCTCCCACCCCTCACCTCAAGGGAACCTCGCCTCCTCCGCAGCCTTCCCCCGGGAAATATGAGACTTCAGTTGCCGCCCTCTCGGGGGATCGACCCACAACTCCCCAAAGGGATGTAGTGGGGGGACTGGAACCCCACACTACTGGCGGTAGCTCAGTGCGTCCGCGTGGGAGCAACTCCCTCGCAAACCTGGCCCGGCCCGGGAAGTCCCCGGCGACTGGGGAGGGGGCATCACCGCGCATCCTGTCTCAGGAACCGCCTGGCGCTTCCTTCCGCGGGAAGCTGCTAGGCCGACCCCCGCCCCCGCCCGGGCCGCCTGGGGGTTTCCGGCGCCCGGTCGCGGGGGCTGAGGGCTGGAGACGATGCCGTGGGAGATAGGACGAATACCCCCCTACACACATACATCCCCTTAATACGTTCCCCTCCCTAAGACCCCATTTCACCCATTTGTTGTTTAGACTAAGTCGTGTCTTTTCGACCCCATGGACTGTAACCCGCCAGGCTCCTCTGTCCATGGGATTTCCCAGGCAAGGATACTGGAGTGGATTGCCATTTCCTCCTCCAAGGGGTCTTCCCCCACCCAGGGATCTGCTGGAACCTAGGTCTCTTGCTTGGCAGGAGGATTCGTCAGCACTGAACCATCTGGAAAGCCCCCTTTCACCATAAGAATTGTTGTTGTGTCCGATTCCTTGCGACCCCAAGGACTGCCGCCGGTCAGGCCTCCCTGTAAGGAATGTGTATTCATGCCCCATAAGAATAGACAAAGTTGAAAATTTTGTCACAACAATCGACTTTGGTGTCCACGCCATTACATGGCCTTGGGTTATTGGGACAAACCCTCTGGGCAGTGATCGACTGGACCACAGCTGTGAAAATTAAAAGTATCACCGGTCTTATGACCAGCGGATACCCCAGGGAACCTCAGACCTGCAGAAAGAGGCTCCAGAAGAGTATTCACTACAGTGTTGTCCAAAGTGGGCACAAATTGAAAAAACAACCTACGTGCCCATCCGACTGGACTGCTCTGGTAGAATGTGGACTGTCCATTACTCCCTCCCTAAAGGATGAAAGGCCTCAGCCTGAGAGATCTCCTGGGGAGTGAGGGGTGGGGTGGAGATAACTCAGAACCAACATGCTGAGTGACAGAGCCCAGGTGTGGAAGTGGCCGGATGAGGACAGATTCCAGGGCCAGATGACCAGTTGTACTTGCTGTGCAGCTTTGGGCAAGTCACTTAATCTCTCTGGGCCTCAGTTTCCCTGACTTTATTATGGACAATAATAGTCCCTATCTCTTGGGTTTATTCTGACAGTTAAGTGAGATAATATACTTAAAAGTGCTTAGTAAAGTGCCTGACATGCAAGGTATGCCACTTTATGATTTATTATTGTTAGAGGCTAATAATTATTATTATTATTGTTTATTGTTAGTACTTTATTATTGTTAGAGGCTGGAATGGCAACAGTTCATTTCAAAGCACATACAAGGGGACTTCCCTGGTGGTCCCGTGATTGAGAGTCTGTCTTCCAATGCAGGAGACGTGGGTTCAATTGCTGGCCGGAGAACCAGGATCCCACGTGCCTCAGACCAACTGAGCTTGCGCTCTTCAACTAGACAAAAGCCTGCGTTCCGCAACTAAGACCCATTGCAGTCATAAATAAATAAAAATTTAAAATAAAAGCACATAC
This sequence comes from Bos mutus, assembly GCF_027580195.1. Classification (NCBI taxonomy): domain Eukaryota; kingdom Metazoa; phylum Chordata; class Mammalia; order Artiodactyla; family Bovidae; genus Bos; species Bos mutus. The sequence goes on along the minus strand of NC_091623.1, from coordinate 52,468,029 downwards.
AAGGACTTCCTTGATGGTTCAGTGGTTAAGAATCTGCCTTGCAATGCAGAGGACATGGGTTCCATCCCTTGTTGGGGAACTAAGATCCCACATGCCACAGAGCAACTAAGCCCAAAAGCCACAACTAGAGAGTCCCTGTGCCACAACGAAAGATCACACATGAAGCAGTGAGGATCCGGCATGCCACAGCTAAGACCTGACACAGCCAAATAAATACATAAAATAAATTTTAAAAATAAATAAAAGCACATATGACATATACTACTGTATATAAAATAGAGAAACAAGGACCCACTGTATAGCACAGGAAACTATATTTAATATCTGTAATAACCTATAATGGAAAATAATCTGAAAAATAGTATTTATCTGTATATCTGCATTATTTTGCTGTACACCTGAACTAACGTAACGTGGTAAATCAATTATGCTTCAATAAAAAGTTTGTTTTGAAAAAAAAAAGCACGTGCAGCAATACAAGTATGATGTATGGGAGAGTGGGTACAGACGCTGTGCTAAGCCCAGGGAGCTGAAGGAATGGCTCCCTCTGCCAATGTGAATAAGAACTCCCCTCCCAGCTCCAGAGTTTGTTCTAATCCTAATGGTCTGACAGGGTTAATTCTTTCTTCCTCCTAAGCCCCACATTCACACTCCTGGTTTACTCCCCACCTCACCAACAGTTCCCGCCTCAGGCCCTGCACTGGTCTCTATTTATAGTCAACCTTAGACTATAAGGTTGACTATATATATAGTCAACCTTAGACTATTTTTTCTTGTTAAAAAATATTTATTCATTTGGTTGTGCTGGGTCTTAATTGTGGTATGCGGGATCTTTCAGTTGTGGCATGTGGGATCTAGGTTCCCTGACCTGGGCAGAACCCTGGCCCCCAGCACTGGAAGCTGGACTCTTAGCCACTGAACCACCAGGGAAGCCTCAGCCTCATTCAGTCTTCAGGCCCTAACTGCCAACTCTGTGTGTGTGTGTGTCTGTGTGTGCGTGTGCATATGTCTGTGTGTGTGTGTGTGTGTGTGTGTGTTAGTCGCTCAGTCGTGTTTGACTCTGCAATCCCATGGACTGTAGCCCACCAGGCTCCTCTGTCCAGGTAATTGTCCAGACAAGAATACTGGAGCCTGACCCATCTAAGGGTTGAACCTGGGTCTCCTACATTGCAGGCGGATTGTTTACCGTCTGAGCCACCAGGGAAGCCCACCTCTATACTGAATCCCATATGTCACTCTCCTTCTTGGACTTCCCCTCCCAGCCTCCAGACTTGTCTGGCCAAACCCTCTCTCTCTGTCTCCCCTTGAGGGCCTAAGGTATTCCAAACCTAGCAGGAACTAAAGAAGATTCTTGCTGCTTACTGCCAGCAGTTCAACTGAGGTGGAATCTTTCTTGACTTCCTTTTTCTCCTTCTTCAGGTGCTGTCAACTAGACTTCCCATCCCACTCCAAGTTTTTCCCAACCCCATGGCTCCCACCCTCCTTGAGCTGGGATCCCACCTCTCACTTGGGATCGGGCAGTTGCTTCCACCCTGCCCTTGACCCCCACAATCTGTTTTATGCAGCAGCTGCACTGACCTTATAAAATGCAAACTGGATCATATGACTCCCCCAGCTTTCCTCTGCTTCAAGTACACTGACATCCTTTCTGCTTGGAGAACAGGACAGGTGTATTCCAGCCCCAGGGCCTTTGCACTTGCTGTTCCTTATTCCTACAATGCTCTTCTCCCAGATATGCACAAGTCCATCCTCACTTTCTTTAGGTTTCTGCTGTAATGTCACCTCCTTGGGGAAGCCTTCTTTGGCTACTTGATCCAAAATAACAATAACACCCCACTGTGCTACTCTGCTCCTGTATCCCGCTGCTCAGCCTTCCTTAAAGCACTGCTCATCTACGGATGTTTATGTTGGGGTTAGCATCCGTGCCCCCATTCAAATGTCAGTTCCACAAATGCCTAGTCCAGGCCTGAATGAGTGAATATGGTTGTCTGGGGTGCTAAAGGCTTAATACTTTTTATCCCATTACTCACTGGCTTCCCATGGCCCTTATAATTGAATTTCCCAAATTTCAGGGTCAGGATTTTTGTCACATCTGCTTAACAAATGTATCGTTATTTAAGTAATATGTATTTTTCTAACTTTTAACTCACTTGTTAATCACTCACTAGAGTCAGACATGAGTTAAGGACTGTCGACTTAAAAAAAAAGAAAGCAAAACATGAGAGTTTCAAGTTAAGTTTTATTTGGGGGCAAAATGAGAACTGCAGCCCAGGAGACAGCATCTCAGATAGCTCTGAGAAACAATTCCAAAGATGTAGGTGGAAAGGACAGTATGGATGTGATTTTGGTAAAGGGGAGTACATGCAATCAAGCAAACAATTTTTTGTAGATTTTTCCTGATCTTCTGAAGCTTCCACTAGTCATCACCATGAAGCATTTTAGTGCTTTTCTCGATATGAGGAGATTCAAGAGTTAGGCTCAGAAAATCAGCTCCTGAGAACATCTAACTGTCTGAAGACCTGTCCTGCCAGCCCCCACCACAACCCCCAGCACAGAATGCCTCATTTCTGCTCTCCACCCTGAACTCCTTCAGGGGGTGTTGGACCTCAGCAGCTGTAGCACTACACAACTTAATCCTTGTAGAGGTAGATGGCAAGCACCCATGGAAAGTGCCAATTTGTAATTGAGGACTAAACAACACCATGATGCATGGAAGGTAACAGTTTAAAAAGTTACAATGAAAATGAAACAATATCACAAGACCCTGCTGAAACAGTAGCTAGTGTGAGGTTCCAGACAGCTTTCTTTGTTACAAAGGAAGATTAAGGTTAAAGACATTGTTGCCAAAGGAAGACTGTCCTCAGGCTACTGCTTGGCCGTTGGCAGTGGTAAGAATCCGCCTGTCAATGCAGGAGATGTAAGAGATGAGAGGTTCGATCTCTGGATCAGGAAGATCCCCTGGAGAAGGAAATGGCAACCCACTCCAGTATTCTTGCCTGGAAAATTCCATGGACAGAAGAGCCTCACAGGCTACAGTCCATGGGGGTTGCAAAGAGTCTGACACAACTGAGCATGCATGCAGGTCCTTAGACTAGCTGAAAAGGGAGAGACTCTGAGGGATTCCTTAAGTTATTTAAATAACATTGAATCACTTTGCCCCCTGTCCCAGAAATAGGAAAATTCTGCTTTGCGAAGAAGGACAAAACTCCTATGACTGAAAGATGCTGCTCGATTTCCGCCCATCCCTGGCTAATCTTGTGTCATTCTCTGGCTACACTGACCTACTTTTTGTTTCTTGTATTTCCACAACCTTCCCAGCCACAGGACCTTTGTATATGTTGTTATCGCCTAAGATTCTTTTCTCTTCCCTATGGTGGTTTATAGTCACTCAGTTGTGTCTGACTCTTTGCCACCCTGTGGACTGTAGCCTGCCCGCGGGGCTCCTCTGTCCATGGGATTCTCCAGGCAATACTGGAGTGGCTTGCCATTTCCTTGTCCAGAAGAACTTCCCCATGCAGCCATCGAACCCAGGTCTCCTGTATTACAGGCAGTCTCCTGCATTGCAGGCAGATTCTTTACCCACTAAGCCACCAGGCCAACTTCTCCTCCTTGTTCACCTAGTTAACTCATTTTAGCCCAAGAGCAAATCATCACCGAATTTCCCCTTCTGCCCTCCATTTTGGTCTAAGACCCCTATGTTAATTTCCATTCTGATCACGAGCTACTTTGTAGTAGTATTGGTGATGACGGTCGTAGTATTTGTCACAGTTTCAGTGTTACATTTTCTTTTGGTTTTGTCTCCTCTTCTAGCCTGCGGTCTCCATGAGGGCAGAGATGAACCCAGTAGGCGCTTACTAAGTGGTTGTTGTGAATGAATGATGCATTTGCTACTTTGCTTTAAGGCCAGTCCTTTTAATGCCCACTTTTCACATACTGGGAAACTGATGTCCAGAGAGGATTGCCCCGAGGGAGAGCAAGTAGGGGATAGCTCTAGTGGTGCCCCAATCCCCATTTAGAGATTCGCTATCACCCCCACCCACCCCTACTTCCTCCACTGTGTGGGACCCAAGGAACACAAGCCCCAGCTCTGGACTCCGCTGAGCTGGGAAAGGGCCTGTCCACAGGTCAAGACTAGAGCCAGAAGCGGCTCCCAGACCGGTTTAGCCGGTTCCTGGAGCGCGGGCGAGGTCCAGCCGCCTTAGGCGGTTAAGACGCAGACCTTGACCAGATTGCCAGCGGCTCGGGGCGGGCGCTCGATCTACCCTTGGAACTTTGAGTCCTAGGCTGGGTCCTGGGGGTGAGTGGTTTAGCCAAGGTAGAGGGCGGGGTTATCCGGGTGTCGATCACGTACGTGGGCGGAACATGCAAATTAAGCAGCTTTCCATTTCTCTCTGAGCCCCGCCCCTCCGCGCTGCACCGAGCTACTTCCTAGAACTCCCGGAGTCGGTCGGTGGCTCAGGCGGCTCCGCCCCTCCCCCAAGCTCGCCCCTCCCCCAAGCTCGCCCCTCCCCCAAGCTCGTCCCTCCCGGATTCCGCCCACATGGTCGGAGCTTAGCCACCCCCTTATCCCAGTGCCCCGCGGATGTAGGGGTGGGGTTTAGGAGCCGAGCGGGAAGGCGGAGGCCGTGCTGTGGGCTCCTGGGGCTGGGGGTCGGCTCGGAATCAGGTAAATGCCACCGAAAGCTGAAGGGGGACGGGATTGCCAGAGTTTGAGGCTCGAGCTACTCGTCCTCGGCGTAGGGGCTACTGAAACCCTCCCCCACCATGTTTGCCTAGAGGAGCCCAGACCCCCACAGTGGTGACCAGGGGAGGCCAGGACACACACACCTCCACCAGTAATGTCTAGTGGAGTTCAGATGCACACACTTGTGTTCAGGGGGGCTCAGGCCTTCCCCATCCGTGTCCGGGGTTACTCACTAGGTCATTTCATATCTGTTTGCTTTGAGGCGCAGCCTAGAGGGGTGTTCGGCCCACCTGTGTTGGGGGAACTTCAGGTCTCCCCAAATTTGTGTTCAGGGGAGTTCAGCCTAGGGACTAAGGCCCTCCACTTGCACGTCCAGGCCTAATAGCATCTCTCGGCCTGCCCCTTTCTTGCAGTCCCTCCCAGCAGAAATTCCCCCTGGGTCCCCATTCCGCCTCGCCTCTCTGCCCTTTTCTTTCTCCCTTCCAGCCTCCTGGCCCCACTGGCTTCAGATCATCACCCCCTCCCCAGGACATTGTTGACTCACAGTTAAGAGGCTATCTCAGGCTTCACAGTCTGGCCACCCTCCTTTTTATACCTAGGCAGCTCTCCGGAGGCCCCCTGGGGTCCTGTCTTCTCCGCCCACCACCTGACTGGCACCATTTAATTTCCCCCTCAGCCTGTCCACCCACATCTGGTTGTCAGCTGCTGGCCCTCACCCTGCATGCCCCCCAGGGTCTCCTAGGGAATTGCTCACAGCTCTCTGCCTCCTTCTGTGCCCCCAAATCCAGACTGCCCCTCCAAAGCAGAACCTTCCCCCCCTCCCTGGCCCCCCATCCAAATCTGCTAATCAGAAAAAGTCCTAGCCTAGTGCCTGGAAGAGAGATCTGAAATCAGAGAAGGGGTGGGGTGTGAAACTTTACAACACAGAGATGCTGGGGGTGGGGGAAATGGGTGGAGGGAGACAGGAGCTTAAGTTGTACCTAAAAGCTTGAGATCAAAGCCGTCTGCCTTCCAGATGAGGGCTGTGGGGGAGGGTTGTCCCCCCTGGGGGCGCGGGTAAGCCTGAGCCCCCCCCTTCCTCGGAAACCCCCCAAGACTCTGCGGTGACAGCTGTGCCCCAGCCCGCGCCCCGTGGGTTTCCTTTTCCGGTGCTTGCTCTCCCGACAGGCTGGCCTGCAGTCTGGAGACACTGCGCCTGGCCCTTTTGAAGGGGCTCCCTAGAGGGTCTTCCTGGACAAGAGGGAGGGGACCAGCTGGAGAACAATGGTCTTCTGTGGCTCCCGGACGCCAGGCGCTTCCTGTTAAACCCTTCCCTGGAGACCCGGCTGCAGGGGGGAGCGAGGCAAGGGGATTGACAAAGTCAGCAAATGCACTGCATTTTCTCTTGTTCCTCGTCTTGTTTGTGAAAGTATCAGGAAGCGGTGAGGCGAATGCAGACCTTGCCCTCCTCAGTGGAGTCACTCTGGGCGTTTCTTTTCCCCTCTGTGGCTGGGGGTTGTGCCCCCCAGGGGATGGGGCATGGTTAGAAATCCCGAGATCTCTGGGGCTGGACTTGGCCCCGCGGGGGACCCAGGCATCCCAGGTGATCCCGAAGTGCAGCTGTATTTGCCAACCGTGGTTCTAACTGCCTTGTTGGTGAGCTGGAGGTTGCAGCCCCTGAGCCATTCCCAAAGTGGGCTGGGCCTTGATTTCCCTCAGTTTAGGATTTCTCCCAAGCATTGGACCAGAGCACCAGGCGGTCCTGAGGGGCCAGAGTGGCAGTTTGCTAAGCCGAGGGTCTTGGAAACACGGTGCTCTTCCTAGGAGCCCTGGGAAGATATGTTGGGGAATTAGCCACTGTGTTAATTGAGGCTTCCTGCAAAGTCCACTGTGTTTACAGAGCTAACCTGAGATGCATCCTCAGAAGATTCTGTGAGCCTCTGAAGGGCCCCCAGAGACTCTGCATCCAACCCCAGGGGCTTCTGGTTAGAGACCAGATAATATGCCCTGGTTTACGAAGAGACAGTGTATGTTGATACTTAACTGCCAGCCAGGTGCTTTGCTGGGTATACATATTCACTTAAACTGTGCCACCTGAATATTCGTTGGAAGGACTGATGCTGAAGCTTCAATACTTTGGCCACCTGATGTGAAGAGCCGACTCAGTGGAAAAGACTGATGCTGGGAAGGATTGGCGGGAGGAGGAGGGTCCGACAGAGGATGAGATGGTTGGATGGCATCACTGACTCAATGGACAAGAGTTTGGACAAACTCCGGGAGATAGTGAAGGACAGGGAAGTCTGGTATGCTACAGTCCTTGGGTCACAGAGCTGGATGCGAATGAACAACCACAAAACCCTGCCCCAAATTTGGGTCAGAATTAAAGTCGGCACTTTCACTAACCCCATTTTATGGATGAGGGAGTTGAGGCACGGAGCAAACATGTCTAGTAATACAAAGCCATTTGTTCTTTCTCTCCTGGATTTGGGGCTGGAGGATGGAGTGGATGGTTAGGTGGACTTTTCTTGTATATATCCAGCAACTTATCTCTGGTTCACAGATAAGGAAGAGAGCTCAGGGTGGTGAGATCCGCCGTCCAGGTCTCTCGCCCACCACCAGGCAGTGTTTCCTCTCCTGGCCTCCTGTGCTTGCCGCCCACTGGCTTCACCCACCAGCTTCCTTCTTCAGCTTTTTCACACCCACTTGCTGGGTAATTCTGTACCATCTTTTCTCCTGCTTCTTCTGGTGAAAACATCCCTGGGGGCCAATTTGTGCATGCTTGGCCCAGGGGTTTGATGAGGATGAAGTTGTATTTGGGTGTTTTGTGTGTGTGTGTGTGTGTGTGTTTTTGCTGTATTTTGCAGCTTAGAGAATCTTAATTCCCTGACCTGGGTTCAGGCATGGAACCCGTGCCCCCTGCAATGGAAGCATGTAGCCCTAATCACTGGGCCACCAGGGAATTCCCTGGGTTTGAGTTTGGGTGTTTGTTGTTTCATGTTTTCGATGATTATTACTAACTGAGCAAATCCAAACCACTGCTAGACTAGAAAGGCTGCTTCGGGCTGGGGGTGGGGGCCCTTGCTGGTGTCTGGGACAGGAAATGGCTCACCGCTTCACCGTTTAGACCCGAGGGTGAGGGCGGACAAGGAGGGGCCATCAAAGGCTGCCAGCCCTGTTAGCTGCGTGTCGGAGGCCACAGGAGATTGGCCCTCGGCCCCAGCATCTCGAACTCCAGCCAGTGCCCCCCACCTCCCCCACCCACCCCCAACCCCCTCCCCCACTCCCACCCCACCCCCCAGCCAACCAGCTTCTACCTGAGCTCCCTTCCCCTCTCTTACCCGCTCCTCTTCCCCTCCTACCCTCCCCCCTCCCCTGCTGTGGCCCGCCCTTCCGGAATGAACCTTGTTCTGGCTTCAGGCCACCAGGAAGGCCAAAACAAGCCTGCAATTACTCACTGCTGGGACCCTGCCGGCAGCCGCTCCTCTCGGAAGCTCAACGTGGGGCAGGGAGTGGAGCTCTTCCCCCCCAGGGCTGTGTGCAGCTTCCACCTTCAGATAATCCCCTGCTGCCTTCTGGCTCCTCTTTATGAAGTGTTAGTCGCTCAGTCGTGTCTGGCTCTTTACTAGGATTCCATGGACTATATAGCCCACCAGGCTCTTCTGTCCATGAAATTTTCCAGGCAGGAATACTGGAGTAGGTTGCCATTTTCTCCTCCAGGGGATCTTCCTGACCCAGGGATCAAACCTGGATCTGCATTGCAGGCAGATTCTTTTACCTTCTGAGCCACCAGGGAAGCCCCGTGGACATCACCTTATAAACAGATGTTGGATTTTAGAAGTACTCTCCTGTTGTTTGGGACTAGGTGTTACCTTCTGAGAAGGGAGGGGATGAAACCAGTTCTTTTTTTTTTTTTTTGGTTTCCGGGATTCTAGTTCCCTGACCAGGAAAGGAATCTTTGCCTCCTGCAGTGGGAGCATGGAGCCCTAACCACTGGACTGCCAGGAAAGTCCCTCTGAGGGAGAAACTGAGGTTGTGAGATGGGGCTTGCCCCAAAATCTCCAAAGCCTTACTTTTAGCCAGGGAGGGTACTTCCCCTCCCTTGCTCTGCTATGCATCTCAGGGCTGCTGCTTGGGAGATGGGGCCACGGAGGAGGGAGTGTGCAAGAGGGGGCCCCTGGGGACTCTGCAGTCAGCAGGCACTAACGCATTTGTCTTCAGCCTGAGCGTTCTTCTGTCTCCCCGGCCACCCTCCCTTGTCCCGGTTCTCACGACTCTCTGGACATCTGTGGGTGGGACATACTTGTTGCCCAATCTCCCAGTGGTTATACTGTGACTAAAGCCAGCCCTGTCCCTGGAGGCTGGGAGGCTGGAGCCAGGGTGCACCCGCAGGGCCACATGTCCCAAGCTTGACCTGGGTTTCTGGTCAGACTGGGTGGACAGGCGGGCAGGCTGGGTCTTTTCAACACCCTGAGTTGAGGCTGAGTCTGGGCCCAGCAGGTTACACACACACACACACACACACACACACACACACTCTGGGCCCAGCAGGTTTACACACACACACACACACACACACACACACACTCTGGGCCCAGCAGGTTATACACACACACACACACACACTCTGGGCCCAGCAGGTTATACACACACACACACACACACACACACACTCTGGGCCCAGCAGGTTACACACACACACACACACACACACACACACACACACACACACGGCTCTGTGAAAGTTTCTGCCCACCCTCTGAATGGCCCAGGTTCCCTCTGATTGTCCTGAATTACCCTAGTATCCCTGCCCTTGGTGCATTTTCCTCCTTGCAGCTACCAATACATTCTAGAAAGCTGGGGAAAGATCCTCAGTGAGACCCACCCTCTTGCCAGCCACCCATCATATGGGCCGGGTTCTCAGGCATGCTCCCTGCTTTGTGCTCAAGGCCAGCGCAGTTCTTCCCCCAAACCTTCCCTCCTGTTGGAGCAGAGCCCATCCTGCCCCGTTGCCATGGCATCTGTTGTACCCAGAAGCCAGGTGGTCTTTTGTTCCCTGATGTCCCTTCTAGGCTCAGACACTTCTGAGCTCAGCGAGAGTCACTCGGTCCCCCTGTGTCCCCCACATTCACTGAGGCTGTGTGCCCCAGCAGTTCACCTGTCTCTCCTCCCATGACTCTGAGATGGGCAGTGATAGCACTTATACAAATTTCAGATTTGAACTCGGATCTATGAGAGACTTTGGAGAGTAAGGTTGTTTTTTTTTTAAATAGTCATTTGCCTTTTTTTTAAAAAAAGTATTTATTTATTTGGCTGCATTGGGTCTTAGTTGCAGCATGGGAGATCTTCATTGCAGCATGTGGGATTGCTCGCTGCAGTGCACAGGTGTCTTTAGTTGTGGCCTGTGGTCTTCTCTTTAGTTGTGCACAGGCTTGGTTGCCCCGATGTATGTGGGGTCTTAGTGCCCTGACCAGGGATCGAACCTGAGTCCCCTGCATTGGAACGTGAATTCTTAACCGCTGAACCACCAGGGAAATCCCAGATCTGTAGGTCTTAAGAACGACAGTCATCACAACAGCTGTTGCTTCCTAGTTTAGGCACTTCACCTCTGGAGTCGTCATCACAAAGATTTATTGCCTTATCCTCATTTCACATTGTGGAAACTGAGGCATAGTGAGTTTGGATAGCTTGCCAGCTAATATGTAGTCTGCTGCTGCTGCTGCTGCTAAGTCACTTCAGTCGTGTCCGAGTCTGTGCAACCCCATAGACGGCAGCCCACCAGGCTCTGCCATCCCTGGGATTCTCCAGGCAAGAACACTGGAGTGGGTTGCCATTTCCTTCTCCAGTGCATGAAAGTGAAAAGTGAAAGTAAAGTCGCTCAGTCATATCCGACTGTTAGCGACCCCATGGACTGCAGCCTGCCAGGCTCCTCTGTCCCTGGGAGTTTCCAGGCAAGAGTACTGGAGTGGGGTGCCATTGCCTTCTCCAATATGTAGTCTACTAGATAGCAAAAAAGTGCCAATTTCTTGACTCTCGACTTTTGAGGCTGGATCGTTCCCTGTTGGGAATGATGGGGGCGCTGCCTGGTGCATCTTAGAATGCTGAGTTGCAGTCCTGGCTTCCATCCACTAGTGTTACCTGGAAACTGGGTTCACTTCTTGGTTGGGCATCAAGCCAGACACCACCAAGGAATTTCCCTGGTGGTCCAGTGGTTAAGAATCTACCTTCCAATGCAGGAGATTCAGGTTCCATCTCTGAGGGGTGGGGGGGATAAGATCCCACATACCGCAGGACAACTAAGTCTGAATCACAACCCATAACAATCCCCACCCCCACCACCCACCCCCGCTCTGGAGCCCATGCACCACAACTAGAGAGAAGTTGCAACAAGAGAAGTGTACGCAGCAATGAAAGACCTCACATGTGCAGCAAGGGTCCTAAGACGTGAGGCAACCAAATATTTAGAAAAAAGAAAGACACAACCAAGTCAAAGATCAGGGGGAGTAGTGGCTTAATACTTGGCAGCAAGTAAGAACACCAGGCTTTTGAACTATGGTGTTGGAGAAGACTCTTGAGTGTCCCTTGGACTGCAAGGAGATCCAACCAGTCCATCCTAAAAGAGATCAGTCCTGGGTGTTCATTGGAAGGACTGATGTTGAAGCTGAAATTCCAATACTTTGGCCACCTGATGCAGAGAGCTGACTCATTTGAAAAGACTTTGATGCTGGAAAAGATTGAGGGCAGGAGGAGAAGGGACGACAGAGGATGAGATGGTTGGATGGCATCACCAACTCAGTGGACATGAGTTTGGGTAAACTCCGGGAGTTGGTGATGGATAGGGAGGCCTGGCATGCTGAGGTTCATGGGGTCGCAGAGAGTCAGACAGGACTGAGTGACTGAACTGAACTGAAGAACACCAGCGAGCTTTCCCAAAGCTGTGTCTCCAAGACCAGCAAAATTGGGGAAGTTTTAAGCTAAGGATACATGCTTATTCAGGAGCTGGCTTGAGCAGAGGAGAACGCAGCATAGAATTCAGCCAAAGCTTCCCAAATGGCTCAGTTTTAAAGAACCTGCCTGCTAATGCAGGAGAATTGGGTGGGGAAGATCCCTGGAGAAGAAAATGGCACCCCACTCCAGTATTCTTGCCTGAAAACCCCATGGACAGAGGAGCCTGGTGAGCTACATACAATCCATGGGGTGACAAGGAGTCGGACAGGAATGAGGGACTAAACAAAATAGAGTCCAAGCTCTATTTGGTTCAAGTCAGGAGGGTCAACAAAATCAATGTATCCTCCACCTTGGCGGAGGGGGCTTAGTTCCTGCAGAACTCAAAGACCTGTATCAGATTGTTCAGGAGGAACCAGGACTGCGTTTTATGGCTGAACAATTGTTTCCTGACTGCTTTTCCTAGGTTATTCCATTCCCTCACTTCCCTTGAGATCATTGATTACTGAGACCTGTTCAAGGACAAGCCTTATGGCCAGGCTAAAATCCCCAAATGGCTTAAGCTAAAAATGACTTCACGTTTGTCAAGGAAGTCTGGTTCTCTTTCTTCAGGCTCCCCCCTCCCCCGCCCCCCGCCCCAATCCTATCTGTCTATACTGGGTACCAGAGGAGCACTACCTCCTACAGTCATGGCAACAAATAATGTCCCCAGATGTGGCTTCCTGTTGGTGTGGGGTGGAGGGCAGGCTCACCACCCACTTTTGACTGCCCTGCCTCTTTACATAGATGCCTGCCTGCAAAGTATCACTGTGTGTGTGTGTCTTTTCCCCCAAACAGGTATAGAGTTCTGAGGATGGAGGTGATTGGCAGGTTCTGGCATCTTGGGGAGAGATTGAGTGGGACTGTCATCCTAGGCCATGGGGTGCCGGTTCCCCAGGTCCTGGTGGGTGGAGACAGGCCAGCTTTTCTTCCTTCCTGGTTCCCAGAGGTGGGCGATGGCCCAGACACAGCCCAGGAGCCAGAAGGCGTGGGGAGCCCTGACCTGGCATCAGAATTTACTGGGTGTTGCCCAGGTGTGTGTTCTGAGATCCAAGGGCCCTCGTGGGTGTGGAGAAGAAACCAGAAGCTAAAGTAGGCCTCCCTGCCCGCCTGCCTGCCGCCCTCACATCCCACCCAGCCCTGGCTCCCGGCCAGCAACTGCCAGAGTGGTGACTCAGAGCGGCAGAGCCCAGGAGAGAAACAGGGTGCAGGGTGGGGTGTCCCCCTCATCCAGCTTTCCCAGCACCCCATTAAGACCAGGACCCTTGAGGCTGCATTTCACACTCCCCTGCACACCACCACCATCTTCCCTCCCTGCTCCCCACCGGTGGGATTTTTTTCTTTTCCTTGGCACTAGGCTGGCAGGAAAACAGAAATGTGTGTGGGGCATGAGATATCTCTAAGGTTGGAATATATTTAGGCCAGAATGAGAGAGTGTGTGTGGTGGGGCACAGTCTCAGGCACTGGCCTGGTGGCAGTGAGGAGTGAGCCAGTGTAGAGAGCGAGCTCCCTCTTATAGACCTCCCGGGTTTCCCAGGGGCAGAGGCGGGGAGGACGGGGGAGGTCCTAGAAGTGGAGGCATGTCCTGCATAGCACCATGCTGGATCATCTGCTGTTGAAAACACAGAGGCCCAGACAGGTTAAGTGGTTTTCCTAAGGCTGCTCAGGAAAGAAGAGAAGGCACCACCAGGGTTTGCCTGTAGTCTGGCTGGCTGCAAAGCAGGAGTGTGCTCTTGCCATATTCATGCACACATGTGTTCATCGATGCAGCTTTCTGTACAGCCTCGTCTGTTCCCAGTCAGACGTGAGATGTGCAGGAAAGCAAGAGGTGAACTAGACCTGAGTCCCCAAACCACAACCCAGCTCAGGGTGGGGAGTGGCAGGGTGGGGGACGGAGGGGGGATGGGGAGAACATCCGCTCCTCTTCTCTGCACAGCCCTCAGGCTCAGAATGGTTTTGACACTTTTTTCTGTTTTTCTTTCTTTTTTATTTTTGGTTGTAGGGCAATGCCTGGGGCATCGTTCGGTCATAGTTCCCCCACCAGGAATCAAATCATTGAGCTCCCTGCAATGGAAGCTCAGTCTTAACCACAGGACCACCAAGGAAATCTAGTTTTGATATTTTTTAAGCAGTTGAAAACAAAAGATTATTCCTTGAAACATAAAAATCTTATGAATTATGATTTCAGCCCTTGTAAATTACATTTATACAGTCATGTCCATTCCTGTCTGGCTGCTTTGCTGTTGTTGTTCAGTCGCTCAATTGTGTCCCCATGGACTGCGACCCCATGGACTGCAGCATGCCAGGCTTCCCTGTCCTTCACTATCTCCTGGACTTTGTTCAGACTCATGTGCCATTTTTTTTTTAAATTGAGTTAAAATATACATGACAAAAATGTACCATCTTAGCTATTTTTTAAGCATACAGATCAGTGGCATTAAATACATTTATATTGCTCTGCAACCATTATATCATCTATCCCCACAACTCTTCCCCACCCCCACCCCCCATTTTTCCCCTACTTTTTGGCTGTTCTGTGCAGTATGCAGGATCTTAGTTCCCTGACCAAGGTTTGAACTACCCCCTCCAGTGGCAGCCCGGAGTCCTAACCACTGGACCACCAGGGAAGTCCCACCCCCACAACTCTTGTAAATCTGAAGCTCTATACCTATTAACTCTCCCGTTCACCTCCCCTCAGCCCCTGGAAACCATCATTCTACTTTCTGTCTCTATGATTTTGACTAATCTAAGTACTTGATATAAGTGCTTATAAGAATTATACAGTACTTGTCTTTTTGTGAGTGGTTTATTTCACTTAGCAGAATGTCCTCAAGGTTCATCCAAGTTGTAACATGTATCAGAATTTCCTTTCTTTTTACGTATCTATTATTACTATTTTTAAATTTTTTTTGCCACTCTTTGCCCCATGCAGGATCTTATTAATAATTCCCCGACCAAGGAACCCACTCCCTCTGCAGGAGAAGCGTGGAGTCTTAACCACTGGACTGCCAGGTGAGTCCCTAGACAATAGCTTCTTTTTAATTACTTTTTAAATTTTTGGCTGTGCAGGGTCTTCCTTGCTTTGCACAGGCTTTCTTTAGTTGTGGTGAGTGGGGATGACTCTTCATTATGGTGCTCGGGGTTCTCATTGCTGTGGCTTCTCTTGCTGTGGAGAACAGGCTGTGGGGCACACAGGCACAGTGGTTGTGGCGCATGGGCTTAGCTGCTGGAATCTAACGTGGAATCTTCCTGGACCGTGGATCGAATTTGTGTTTGCTGCATTGGCAGGTGAATTCTTATGCAGCGCACCACTAGGGAACTCCTTCCTTCCTTTTATTTATTTATTTAATTTTATCCTTCCTTCCTTTTAAAGGCTGAATAATATTCCACGGTGGGGATATAACACATTTTGGTAATTCCAAGCCTTGGTTTGTTCCTTGTGTTAGCTATTGTGAACGATACTGCTGTGAACATGGATGCACAAATATTTCTTGGAGACCTTGCTTTCAGTTCTTTTGGCTGGAATTGCTAGGTTGTGTGGTAATTCCATTTTTAAGTTTTTGAGAAACCTCCGTAGAGTTTTCCACAGTGGCTATACTCTTTCACGTTCCTGTCAACAATGCACAGGAGCTCCAGTTTCTCCATGTCCCCATCAACACTTGTTTCTGTTTTGTTTCCTGATAGCAGTCATCCTCATATCTGCGGCTGCTTTTGTTCTATTGAGACAGGAGGGAAGGGGGCGGGGCACAACCTTTAAAAGTGTGACATAGGATTTCCCTGCTGGTCCAGTTTTTAAGACTGCCTGCCAATGCAAGGGACGCAGATTTGATCCCTGGTCTGGGAAGATCCCATGTATCTTGGGGCAGCTAAGTCCACATGCCACAACTCCCAAGCCTGTGTGCCCTGGAGCCCA
Organism: Bos mutus; assembly: GCF_027580195.1. NCBI lineage: Eukaryota > Metazoa > Chordata > Mammalia > Artiodactyla > Bovidae > Bos > Bos mutus. The sequence continues at coordinate 52,452,472 of NC_091623.1, read as the reverse complement.
TACTCTGCAGTGTGTGTGTGGAGGGGCACTGCAGTGAGAAGCCGCGAATAAGAAGCCCGTGCACTGCAACTAGAGAAAGCCTGCATGCAGCGGCCAGAGCATAAATTAATGAATTAAATACAATTATAATATAAATAAAAGAGTGATGTTGTCATTGAGGATACAACATAAACTTTTCAGAAGTGATTAGATATAACATGGTGGAAGATGAGATTTCCAGTGGACCTCGAGCCTCATTATGTGCTCACTGTAATAGATTTGTTGTTCTTGTTCAGTCATTCAGTCATGTCCGACTTTTTGCAGCCCCGTGGGCTGCAGCACGCCAGACTTCCCTCTCCTTCACCATCTCCCATGAGTTTGCTCAAACTCATGTCCGTTGAGTTGGTGATACCATCCAACCATCATCTCCTTCTGCCTTCAGTCTTTCCCAGCATCAGGGTCTTTTCTGATGAGTTGGCGCTTCACATCAGGTGGCCAAAGCTTCAGCTTCAACTTCAGTCCTTCCAATGAATATTCAGGGTTGATTTCCTTTAGGATTGACTGGTTTGGTCTCCTTATGACAGTGGGGTGGACTTCCTTGGTGGTTTAGTGGCTGAGACTCTGTGCTCCCAGTGCAAGGGCCTGGTTTGATCCCTGGTCAGGGAACTAGATCCCACCTGCCGAAACAAAAATCCCACATGCCTCAATGAAGATTGAAGATCCCGTGTGCTGCAACTAAGACCTAGTACAGCCAAATAAATAAAAATAATATTAAAAAAAGACAGCCAAGGACTTTCCTCATTGTTCAGTGGTCAAGATTTCACCTTCTGGTGCAGGGGTTGTGGGTTTGATCCCTGGTAGGGAAGCTAAGACCCCACATGCTTATCAGCAAAACAAAACAAAACAAAATAGAAGCAATATTGTAACAAATTCAAGAAATACTTTGAAAAACGATCCATATATTTTTAAAAAATGGGTTCTAGTCCCGATCTGAGGTGTGTGTTTTCACTACACAGACAGAGTGAAATTGTTATGACCACCCAGCCCAGAAGAATTGATGCTTTTGAACTGTGGTGTTGGAGAAGACTTTTGAGAGTCCCTTGGGCTGCAAGGAGATCAAACCAGTCCATCCTAAAGAAAATCAGTCCTGAATACTCATTGGAAGGACTGATGCTGAAGTTGAAGCTCCAATACTTTGACCACCTGATGCAAAGAGCCGACTCATTGGTAAAGACTTTGATGCTGGGAAACATTGAGGGTAGGAGGAGTAGGGGGCAGAAGAAGATGAGATAGCTGGATGGCATCACTGACTCAATAGACATGAGTTTGAGCAAACTCTGGGAGATGGTGAAGAATAGGGAAGCCTGGCGTGCTGCAGTTCATGGGGTAGCAAAGAGTCAGATATGACTGAGCCACTGAACAACAACAACAACCCCAACCGAGACTTATTCCTAACTGATCTCTGGACTGTACAAATGGTTGTCCTTCCATTGAGGAGGTGGGGACAGGCAATATTTGATGCTTAAATACACTGATAAGCTCTGAAAAACATAAACACCTTTAAGAAAATACACTGGGGTTATGAGAGGAGAGAGTGCTGGGGGAAAGCAGAGTGATGGCTAATTGAGAAAGATAGTCAGGGACATGTTTGAATATTCTTCCTAGTGGAGGCGTGGAAGGGAGGTCTGTGTTTGTCGCTGGAAAGCCCCTCATCTGGCCTCTGCCAACCTGTTCTTCCTGGGCAGCTGGGGACCCTGGGAGTGCTTAGGAGTTTTCTGTTTTCTGACTGTGGCCATGATGACAAGACCTGGTATCCCAGGTGTCAAGGCAGTGTCTCAGAGCAGTTGTTTTTTTTTTTTTAATTTATTTGGCTGCAGTGGGTCTTAGTTGTGGCACATGGGATCTAGTACCCTGACAAGGAATTGAACCGGGCCCCTGTATTGGGATCTTAGCCAATGGACCACCAGAGAATTGCCAATAATACTAATTTAAAAAAACCCTGGATACTCACAACTGTGGTCTGAATGTTTGTGTCTCCACCCCCTCACTCTGTATTGAAATTCTAACCACCACGGTGATAATATTAGGAGGTACAGCCTTTGGAAGGGAATGAGGTCATGAGGGTGGGTCTCTTGTGAATGGGATTAGTGCCCTTATAAAGATACCCAAGACTCCCTGATATACACTATTATAAGGGGCAAATGTGGGCAAGAGATAGTTTGGAGTTATCCACAGCCTTGGTTGCTAAATGCAGCCTATTGCCTGTTCCTGTACAGCCAGTGAGTTAAGAATGGCCTTTTCATTTTCAAATGGCTGGAAAAAACAATTCACAAGTTGAAAATGATCTACAATTCAAATTTCAGTGACCAAGGAGCTGGGGGGGATAGAACAGACATTGCTGAAGGGTATAAACTTGGACTGAGTAGTAAATAAATCCTAGAATTCCACAGATGCACAGAAGAGTAAATACAGGTTAAAATGTTGTATTATAATCATCAGACTTGCTAAGAGACTAGCAACTTAACTATTTCCACCACTAAAAAGAAATGTTGATTATATAACATCTGGGCTTCCCTGGTGGCTCGGACGTTAAAGAATCTGTCTGCAATGCAGGAAACCCAGGTTTGATCCCTGGATTGGGAAGATCCCCTGAAAAAGGGAATGGCTAGCCACTCCATTATTCTTGCCTGGAGAATTCCAAGGACAGAGGAGCCTAGTGGGCTACAGTCCATGGGATCACAAAGAGTTGGACATGACTGAGAGACCAACACTTTCACAGAGGTGCTAATTATGGATACAATCGCAACCATATTACAATATATGTCAGTTATACTATATAAATGTATCAAATGTTGGACACCTTAAATTTATACAATGTTACATGTCAAATATATTTCAATTAAAAAGTCCATGGGACTTTCTTGGTGGTCCATTTGCTAAGACTCTGTGCTCCCACGGCAGGGGGCCTGAGTTCAATCCCTGGTCAGGGAACTAGGTCCCACATGCCCCAACTAAGAGTTTATATGCTGTAACTAAGAGTTTGGATGTAGCCACTAAAAATACTGCATACCACAACTAAAAGAGCCTTCATGCTGCAATGGAGATGGAAGAGCCCAGGTGCTGCAACTGAGACCTGGCACAGTCAAATAAATAAAAAATAAAATAATTATCTGAAAAGTCAGAGTCCATAAATAAAGTTGTTTTTAAAATTTAATTTATGTTTTGGCTTTGGTAGGCCTTCATTGCTGTGCATGGGCTTTCTCTAGTTGCAGCGAGCAGGGGCATTGTGGTGGCTTCTCTCATTATAGAGCACAGGTTCTAGGTACCTCGGCTTCATAGTTGTGGAGCTTGGGCTTAGTCGTTCAGTGGCTCGCGGCAGGGATCGAACTGGCAGAGTCTTAATCACTGGGCCACCACGGAAGTCCCATAAATAAAGTTTTATTGACACACAGTTGTGCTCATTTGTTTACCTATTATCCCGGGCTGCTTTTATGCTACAAAGCAGAATTGAGTCATTGCAACAGAGACAGCCTGGCCCTTGAAGCAGAAAATATTTCCAGTCCAGCCCTTTCCAGATCTTTGTAGACCCCTGCTCTAAAGGAGCCTGAGGTCTGAATGTCAGCTGATGCTGACTTGGGGCTTTTGGGGGTGTCTACTGGTTGGCACAGCAAAGAGGTTGGAAGGAGTCGGTGTTGGAGGGGCACGGGGACACGCAGAAGGTTCTGATGATTAACACTAGGGAGAGGATGATGGGGATACCCCCCGGGGAGGGGACATTCGTGTCTTCAAGGTGATATGGGGTTGAGCGCTGAGACTGGCAGGCTGATGGAGGCACAGCAGGGTCACAGACAGGAAGCCTAGATCTGCCTCGAGTAATCCCCACCCCTGGCCACCCACCAGAGCTGACAGATGAGACAGAAGCATCCCATGAACCACCACCACCCTGTCATCTAACCAGTCATGGGACCCTACCTCCTGTTTCTCCCTTTCCTCTGCTTTTCCCTGTCCCTCCCTGGTGCCATCATCTGTCACTGTCTGGGTCTGGAGATGTGCCCCAACTTCATGCTTCAGTGTCCCTGACCCCTCGTCTCTTTTCTCAGTGTAGCCTGCACACTTAACTTTCCTATCTTTCTTTCTTTTTACTTCTTTCCTTTAAAAAAAAATGGAGACAAAATATATGAACATAAAGTTAACCATTTTAAAGTGTACAAGGCCCTGGCATTTAGGAGAAACACAAGGTTGGGCAACCGTCACCAACTACCCATCTGCAGGAAGCTTCCGTCACACCAAGAAACCCTGTACCTGTGAGCTGTCACTCCCACCCCCTTCCTTTAGTCTCTGGCAACCAGTAATCTGTTTTCTGTCTCTGTGGGTTTCCCTCTTCTGGACATTTCATATCAATGGAATCGTACACCAGGTAGTCTTTCATTAGCTTGGTGGGGTTTTTGTTTGTTTATTTTGTTTTTGGCCATGCTCATGTCTTGTGGGATCTTAGTTCTATGATCAAGGATCGAACCCAGGCTCTCGGCAATGAACGTGTGCAGAGTCCTAACAACTGGAACACCAGGGAATTCCTGTTAGCTTGTTTTTGAAACTCATTCACTTTGTAGCAGGTATCTAAAGCTCAATCCTTTTCTGAATGAATACTCCATTGCATGGATGTACCACAATTTTTTAAATCCATTCATTTGTGGAGGGGCATGTGGGTTACTTCCACCTTAACTTGTGACATAAATATACCTAAATTAAAATTTTCCTTTTTAAACTTTTATAAGTTGTGGTAAGATATGTATAAGATTTATCATTTTTAAACCATTTTTAAGTGAAAGTTCGTGGCTTTACATACATTTACACTGTCACCCAACCATCACCATCATCCAGCTCCTAAACTTTTTCATCGTTCCAAACTGAAACTGTCCCTGGGAACTCCCTGGTGGTTAGGACTCTGAGCTTTCTGTGCAGGAGGCATGATCCCGGGTCTAGGAACCGAGATCCCACAGCCATGCAGCATAGCCAAAACACAATGAAACAACTCTGTCCTCATTAAGCAATGACTGCTCATTCCCCTCACCCCAATCCCTGGTAATCACTGTCCTTTCTGTCTCGAAGTCAGTGAGCTTGCACAAATTGAAGTCTGAGCATGCCGGCTCTCCTGAACCCTCAGTAGGCCCCTACTGTTCTCAGGATAGAGACCAAATAGTCCCAAGGGGGATGCACATGGCATCTTGATCTCAATTTCCTCCTTCTCCAAGCTTATTTAGGGCCTTCCCAGTGGCTCAGTGGTAAAGAATCCACCTGCCAAGCAGGAGACTCAGGTTCAATCCCTGTGTCTGGAAGATTCCTTGGAGGAGGAAATGGCAACCCACTCCAGTATTCTTGCCTGGGAAATCCCATGGACAGAGGGGCCTGGTGGGCTACAGCCTATGCGTTGCAAAGAGTCTGACTCGACTTATGGACTAAACAACATCAACAGCAGAGCTTCTTTCCCTGTATAAAAAGTCCCCACTCTTCCCTCTTCTTCTATGGGATCCTTGTGTACACGTTCCTTTCCCCTCCTGAGGAAGGCCCACCTCTCTACAGTGCTCCCCGCTGTTCCCTCATAGGACACATCTCAGTTGTAATTCATTCTTTCCCTGCCTTTTCTTTTTGGTTTGTTAGTGTAGGTTTGTTGATGTGCCCTCTGCCTCCTCCATCTGACTGGGAGTCCATGAGGGTGTGACAGCGCCTGTCTTACTGCTGTGCGTTCCCAGCTCCTGACCTTTGCCTGGCACCCTACCCTATGTATAGTGGAATGTGTGTGTTAGTCAGTCGTGTCCAACTCTTTGCGACCCCATAGACTGTAGCCCGCCAGGCTCCTCTGTCAATGGGATTCTTTAGGCAAGAATAACGGAGTGGGTTTCATGCCCTCCTCCAGGGAATCTTCCCCACCCAGGTGTTGAACCCAGATCTCCTGCACTGCAGGCAGATTCTTTACCATGTGAGCCACCTGGCAAGCCTGTCTATGTATAGTGAAAGGATCAGCACAAAGTCCTGGCAAGGGAGGGAGAAATGGGCCAAGGCAGGTGGTGGACATCTTGAGCTCCTAGTGGTGTGGGGAGCTTAGGCTGCAGCTGGGGTGGGCTGCATGAGCAGAGAGCCCAGGGGTTGGGAGCAGGGGCGGCTGGTTGGGGGCTGCAGTTACCCCGGAGCAAGGGTCTCTGGAAGTTGAGCAGTGGGCATGAAGAGCTGGACCAGGGGGCAGGAGTGAGGACCGGAAGTGTGATTGGGAGGAGGTGGGGCTGAGGGGGCACATAGATGATGCTGTTGACAGGTGGTCATTTCTGAATGCACTGTTCAGAGCCTGGGGAGGCCAGGCTGGGCCCGGCAGCCAGAGGTCCACAGTGTTGAGGTGCCTCCTCACCCCCACACTGAGAGGTAAGCTCCTGGGGCAGGCTTGACTTGCTTCAACTGGGAGCATCTGCATAAATTACAATGGCCAGTGCCCAGTTCTGGCCCAGGAGAGAGACCTTTATAAAGTCAGACTTGGCTTCCCCCCAACTGGCTGGCCTCCTTATCCCTGATTCCAAATGCTGGCTTGTCACAATGCGTCTGCACACAAGCACGAGCCTGCATCTCTAAGGGTGGTGGTTGGGGAGAGCGGGATGCTTGCTGCACTAGGGGCAGCCTGGGGGTGGTAGCTTTTAGCAAGCTGGTGGCCATTCCCCACCCTTCCATCCGCCCCATGGTTCTTTTTATATCCTGCATTTTCATAAAGCCAAAACATCTGAGGCTGGGTTTCGTGGCAGTGGGCTGTTAGAGGCTGCAAGGGAAGCGAGGAGAAGGCAGAGAGGTGGGGTTATCAGAGCCCAGCCTCTCCAGGCCTGTGGCTGGGCCAGGGGCGGCCTCTGGCTTCCTTCCATCAGCCCACAGTCTCAGATGGTTCAGAGCTCTATTTAAAGGCTTCTTTCTCTGCCTCCACTGTGGGGTTCCCACCAGGATTCATGAGTCAGAGGGAAGGCTGGTGTGGCCCCCAATGCTTGGCTGGGTCCACCCTGAGAAGCTGGGAGCAAACTCTTCAGGAAGTAATTCTGTAGCAGCCCCAGCTGCTTGGCCCCTACTGTTCTGATATCTCCTTGCTCAGGTCTCCCTCCCAACCCCTGCCCCAGCTCTGTGCCACGTGAGAAGCCCAATGAATGACCGCCTGATTCAGGGGTACCCACAGGCAGCTGAAGGCCAGTGATGCTCCCTGGGCTTGTTCAGTGGCCTCTGTAGCCATATAGGGCTTCCCAGGTGGTGCTAGTGGTAAAGAACTCGCCTGCCAGTGCAGGACATATAAAAGACTAGAGTTCAGTCCCTGAGTCGGGAAGATCCCCTGGAGGAAGGCACGGCAACCCACTCCAGTATTCTTGCCTGGAGAATCCCATGGACAGAGGGGCCTGGCGGGCTACAGTCCATGGGGTCACAAAGAGTCAGACATGATTAAGTGACTTAGCATACATGCAGCTGCATAATACCTGCAGAATTCCAGAGGCATCCACATCCTCCTGAGGATACGCGGTAATCTTTTCTTGCTTTTACAGCATCACCATGTGCTGCCCTGGTTGGGACCATATGCACATGTGGTGCCGGGCAGCTCCCAGGGGCCTGCACACACTGTTCTTACCACACTCCTATTTTATTGATCAGAAGGCTGAGTCCAGGGTGGGAAATGTATCTTTAGGTTGTTATAACAGAATACCATAGACTGAAAGGCTTATAAACACCAGACACTTATTCCTCACATTGTGGAGGCTGGATTGTCCAAGATCAAGGTGCCAGCAGGTCTGGTATCCAGTGAGGGCTGTGTGGCTCACCGAGTCATGGTGTCTTTTCACTGAGTCCTCACATGGGAGAAAAGACAAGCCAGTGCTCTGGTGTTCCTTTTTTTAAAAGGTATGAAAAAAATTATTTATTTAGACACATCTTGAGGCTTGTGGGATCTAAGTTCCTGGACCAGGGATTGAACTTGGGCCCTTGGCAGTGAGATCTCAGAGTCTTAACCACCAAGATTCCTTTTATAAGGGCACTAATACCATTCACATGGGCTTCCCTTGTGACTCAGTGGTAAAGAATCCGCCTGCCAACGCAGGAGACATGAGTTCGATCCCTGGGTGGAGAAGATTCCCTGGAGGAGGAAATGGCAACCCATTCCAGTATTTTTGCCTGAAGAATCCCATGGATGGAGAAGCCTGGAGGGCTACAGTCCATGGGGTTGCAAAGAGTTGGACACGACTGATCAACTAAACCACAGCAACAATACCATTCACGAGGACTCCACCCTCATGACCTGATCACCCCAAAAGCCTCACCTCCTAATACCATCACACTGAAGGTTATGGCTTCAGCATGTGAATTTTGTGGGGCACAAATGTCCAGATCATAGCAGGATACATATGTGTGTGTGGCAGAGCAGGGATTGTCCAACCTGACTGGGTAGGTGTCACCCTCTTACCCCAGTGCTGAGGCCCACAGATGAGTGGGGTCTTGCATCTGGACACTAGTGGACAGTAATAGGGGTGACCCCCAGGGACAACAGAGCTCAAGAATGATGCCAGGTGTGTGAGGTCGACCAGTGCTGTCTAGGACAGTTGTCATGAGCCACACAGGGCCATTGGGTGCTTCAAAGGTGCTGATCTGAATGGAGATGTGATCTGAGTGAAAAGCATCCCCTGGGTTTCAAAAACTCAGTATAAAAAATGATCATGAAAGATTACTATGAGAATCATATCTATCACATGTTGAAATGATTGTATTTTGGCTATGTTGCACTAGGAAATAAATATATCTTTCAAAATAATCTCCCGTTAGGACTTCCCTGGTGTTCCAGTGGTTAAGATTCTGTGCTTCCAATGCAGGGGGCCTGGGTTTGATCCTGGGTCAGGGAACCAGGTCTCCCCTGCTGCAACTAAAGATCCCACATGCCCCAATGAAGATCAAAGATCCCGAATGCTGCAACTGAGACCTAACACAGCCAAACAAACAAATAAATATTAAAAAACTTCCTTTCCTCAAAAAGCTAAACATAGAGTTTTCATAAGACCCAGAAATTCCACCCCTGTATCTATCCCAAAGAATTGAAAACAGGTGTAAAAACAAAAACTTGTATGTGCAAGTGTAGCGTAGCACCATTGACAGTCATCAAAAGGTAGAAACAAGCCACATGTCCAGCAACACAGTGGAATAGTATCCAGCCATGAAAAGGAATGGGGTTGTGACTCATGCTACAACCTGGATGAACCTTGAAAACATGCTGAGTGAAAGAAGATGGGCTAAGTCACCTATTGTGTGATCCCGTTTATATGAAATGTCCAGAAGAGACAAGTCCACAGAAACTGAAAGTAGATTCGTGGTGACCAGGGGCTGAGAGAGGGAGAAATGGAGAATGGCTCTTAGTGGGGATGAGGTTTATCTTGGAGTGATGATAAAATATTTTGAAATTATCTTGAGGTGGTAGTTGCCCAGCCTTCCCAGGTGGTGTTAGTGGTAAAGAACCTGCCTGCCTGCACTGCAGGAGCTGCAGGAAACCTGGGTTTGATCCCTGGGTTGGGAAGATCCCTGGAGGAGGGCATGGCAACCCACTCCAGTATTCTTGCCTGGGAAATCCCATGGACAGAGGAGCCTGGAGGGCTGCAGTCCATGGGGTCACAAAGAGTCGGACACGACTGAAGCGACTAAGCACGCATGCACAGTAGTTATACGACATTGTGAAGGTACTAAATGAATTGTACACCACAAATGGTTAATTTTATGTTATGTGAATTTCACCACAATTAAAAAAAAATACAACAAAACTAAAAAATACTTGTTCTTTTTTTTTACTTTCTTTAATGTGGCAACTAGAAAACACAAGTGTGACTCACTTCAAGTTGCCCTTGGTCGTGGCTGGGCTAGATCACTGTGCCTCCAGGGGAGTCAAATAACACCTGTATCCTCTGCATGGCAGGTGAAAAATCCCTGGACCACTGCTGACCCAGAGCAGGGCAGGAAGGAGCTGCAGCCCTGGGGGCTGAGGAGGAGGGGAGGGGAGCTATGGCTGTCCCTCACTGTCCACAGGGGAGTTGTGATGCATCTTTCAGATAGTGAGGGAACATGAGCTTGCTGGCTGGCCAGAGGATTGGAGATAATACTTCAGTGCAGTACTTTGAACCACCTTGAACTTTTGACCATCTGACGTCCCCAAGACCTGCAGACTGTTCCTGTCGATTGGTGGTTTGCACCCGCAGCAGTCCTGGTGGGTAAGGAGGCGTCATCTAGGAGTGGTTTCGGATGTGTGTGTCTGTGCTCAATTGCTTCAGTCCTATCTGGCTCTTTGCAACTCCATGACCTGTAGGCCTCCAGGCTCCTCCGTCCATGGGATTCTCCAGGCAAGACTACTGGAGTGGGTTGCCATTTCCTTCTCCAGGAGATCTTCCCGACCCAGTGATTGAACCAACATTTCCTGTGTCTCCGGCATTGCAGGTGGATTCTTTACCACTGAGCCACTGGGGAAGCCCGAGTTTAAGATGAGATAAGAGAAGAACCAGAAAAGGGGACACAGCATGGAGGAGATGGTGGGGGGTGGGTTGGGGAGGGAGTAAGTCAGTTCCAGCCAGGAGCGGCATGTCCTTACCCTGCAGAGAGCACCACGGCTGACTGGAGGGAACCCAACTGCATTGGATTCAAGGTCTACCCTTTCTGCCTTCCATGTGAGCTCTGACAATATATCAAAACTTTCTGACTCTTAGTTTTTGATCTGAAGATGCCTCCCGCATCTCTTATCCAGCCCCTCCTCTCACGATGCTCCCCAGAGCCTCTCTGCTGGCCTCCCTCTCCAGTGCGCTCTTCTTCAGAAAAGTGGAGGCAGAAACTTAGAGGCTCTCGAGACCTCCAGCTTCAACCAGCCTCTGCAGGCTTGGATGGTGGGCCTCCCTGGACCATCTGCTCTGTTCTGAGGAGTTGTTAGAAAGTCCTTTCCATAGAGCATCCAGGGATTTACTTGCCTGACGTCCCGCTGTCCTGCTTCTGACCTTGGAGAGGGTGGTAGGGGTGGTCTCACGCCCTCTCTTCTGGCTCCACCCCCACGATCCCTGTTGCTGTTGCTCAGTTGCCAAGTCTCGGCTGACTCTTTGTGAACCCAGGGACTGCAGCGTGCCAGGCTTCCCTGTCCTTCACTATTGCCCAAAGTTTGCTCAAACTCATGTTCATGGTCTTCCCTGGTGGCTCAGTCGGTAAAGAGTCTGCCTGCAATGCAGGAGACCTGGGTTCAATCCCTGGGTCGGGAAGATCCCCTGGATAAGGAAATGGCAACCCACTCTAGTATTCTTGCCTGGAACATTCCATGGTCAGAGGAGCCTGGTGAGCTATAGTCCATGGGGTCACAAAGAGTTGGACGTGACTAGGTGACTAACACACACACACACATGTTCATTGAGTCCATGATGCTATCTAACCATCCCATCCTCTCTTGTCCCCTTCTCTTGCCCTTGATCTTTCCCAGAATCAGGGTCTTTTCCAAAGAGCCAGTTCTTAACATCAGGTGGCCAAAGTATTGGAGCTTCAGCTTCAGCATCAGCCCTTCCAATGAATATTCAGAGTTGATTTCCTTTAAGATTGACTGGTTTGATCTCCTTGCTGTCCAAGAAGACTGTCAAGAGTCTTCTCCAGCACCACAGTTCGAAAGCATCAGTTCTTCCGCGCTCAGCCTGGTCCAACTCTCACATCTGTACCTAACTACTGGAAAAACCCAAAGCTTTGACTGAAAGACTCTTTAGGTACACAGCAGTCACGCGCTCGGCCATTCACCATCTGGCCTCTAGGTGGCGCTGCCTGCCTGGTGCACCAGGCCTTGGTTTTGGGGAGACATTGAGTCTCATTTGCTTGTCCATGGGATTGGTTATTATCATGTGGTCCTTGATTGGCCTGGGCGATCTGGAGATCAGACAAAGCCCTTTTTGCATAAGGCATCTGGATGCCGTTAAAAACTGTTTCTGATTACAAGAGTGAGCATGTGTATTTGTGAAATAATTTCAGTACAACACCAAGTCTACACCCCCGTCCATTGAGGGCCTTCCCCACCCTATTCAGAGGTAAACATCACAGGTCCATGGCTAGCTGTACATATCTCCAGATTTTCTATTGAACAAATGGAGTCTTGGAAGATACTGCCTGGATGGTGAAGCCTTTCTCCTGTTTAAGAGCTGCAGCCAGGTGGGTGAGGGCGAAAGTGGTGGGGAGTGGCTGGGTCTGGGTGGAACTGTGGGGGAGGTGGGGAGGAAGGCGCATCTCTGAGCAGCTTGCAGGGTCCTAGGTCCAGGGACTTAATGGGGAATTGCAGAAGGGCACGGGCCACCGTTCTGGGCAGAGACCAAAAGTCCAGTGAAAAGTGGGTGTCATGTTTAGCAGATGGGACTAACAGGGCAGATGGAGAGCAGGGTGGAATGATGCTAGTTCTATGTCCATTCCTTCTGCAGACTCTACTCCAGCCAGCAGCAACGCCCTCTTCTTTTTTTTTCTTAGACATAAGTTTTTTAAAATATTTATTTTTGGCTGTGCTAGGTTGGCAGTTTTTCTCTAGTTGCAGCGAGTGGAGGCCACTCTCTCGTTGTACTGTGTGGGCTTCTCTTGTTGCTGAGCATGGGCTCTAGAGTGTGCTCGCTTCAGTAGTTGAGGCTTCTGGGCTCTCGAGCACAGGCTCAGTAGTTGTGGCTCATGGGCTTAGCTGCTCCATGGCATGTGGGATCTTCCCGGACCAGGGAGTGAAACAGTATCTCCAGCACTGGCAGGTAGATTCTTTACCAGAGTCACCTGGGAGGTCCAGCCTCTACTTTTTAAAGTTAGTTTTTGGAGTATAGTTGATTTATAATGTTGTGTTCATTTCTGCTGTATATAGCAAAGTGAATCAGTTATACACATACATAGATCCACTCTTCTCTAACTGCTATTCCCATATAGGTCATTACAGAGTTCCCTATGCTATACAGTAGATTTTTATTAGTTATCTATTGTAAACTAGGTAGTAATGTATATGTCAACCCCAATCTCAAAATTTATCCCTCTCCCTCTTTCCCCCTTTCCCTTTGTAAACCAGAAGTTTGTTTTCTTTTCTTTGTTTTCTGGCCATGCTGGGTGGCATGCAGGATCTCAGTTCCCTGACCAGGGATTGAGTCCATGCCCCCCTGCAGTGGAAGTGCAGAATCTTAACCCCTGGACTACTGAGGAAATCTAGAAAATTTGTTTTGTACATCTGTGACTCAATTTATGTTTTGCAAATAGGTTCATTTATGCCTTTTTTTTTTTTTAAAGATTCCACATATAAGCAATATCATGTATTTGTCTTTCTCTGTCTGACTTACTTCACTCAGGATGACAATCTCTAGGTTGATTCGATTCCTGGTCAGGGAACTAGAACCCTGCATGCCGTGCGGCATGGCCAAAAAAACAAAAAACAGCTCTCCTGAGTGTATATATATGACTGATTCACTTTGCTGTACACTTGAAACTAACACAACATTGTTAATCAACTATGTTGTTGTTCAATCATCCACTCATGTCTGACTCTTTGCAACCCCTTGGACGGCAGCACGCCAGGACTCTCTGTCCCTCACCATCTCCTGAAGTTTGCCCAAGTTCATGTCCATTGCATTGGTGATGCCATCCAGCCATCTCATTCTCATCCTCTGATGCCCTCTTCTCCTCCTGCCCTCAATCTTTCCCAGCATCAGGGACTTTTCCAATGAATCAACTGTTCTCATCAGATGACCGAAATACTGGAGTTTCAACTTAAGCATCAGTCCTTCCAATGAGTATTCAGGATTGATTTCCCTTACGATTGACTGGTTTGATCTCCTTGCTGTCTGAGGGACTCTAAGGAGTCTTCTCCAGGACCATAGTTTGAAGGCATCGATTCTTTGGCGCTCTGCCTTTTTTACGGTCCAGCTCTCACAACCGTACGTGACCACTGGGAAGACCATAGCCTTGACCATACAGACCTTTGTCGGCAGAGTAATGTCTCTGCGTTTCAGCTCACTGTCTAGGTTTGCCATAGCTTTCCTGACAAGAGGCAAACATCTTCTGATTTCATGGCTGCAGTCACCATCTGCAGTGATTTTAGAGCCCAAGGAGAGGAAATCTGTCATTACTTCCACCTTTTCCCTCTCTATTTGCCATCAAGTAATGATGAAAGTGAAAAGAGGAGAGTGAAAAAGTTGGCTTAAAGCTCAACATTCAGAAAACTAAGATCATGGCATCTGGTCCCATCACTTCATGGCAAATAATGGGGAGACAGTGGAAACAGTGTCAGACTTTTTTTGGGGGGCTCCAAAATCACTACAGATGGTGATTGCAGCCATGAAATTAAAAGACGCTTACTCCTTGGGAGGAAAGTTATGATCAACCTAGATAGCATATTAAAAAGCAGAGACATTACTTTGTCAACAAAGGTCCAACTAGTTGAGAGAGTAACAGGCAGGAAGGCCAGGGGTCTCCAAACAGAGGAAATAGCCTGCAAGTGTCAGACATTTTTATCTCTCTTAACTGGCAGGAGGAAGCAAACTAGTGATATTTTGTCCTTCTCTATACAAATTTAAAAAGAGGTTTCTCTTAAAATACTGTGTTGCCATAATGACACCTGGTTTCACCTGAAGTTAACTATTCTCAAACCTAGAGATAACCAATGCATTTCTCTTATGGAAATGTTTGTCTTAAGCTATGCTAATGTGCTATGCATTTACCCCAGACTCTGTCTTCAAGTTGGTTCCGCCTCTTGGCTCAGAACCTACTTGACAAGCCAGTATGTTATACTCAGATATTGTTTCCCTAATCTCTGTAAATGAAACTATTTGTATGGTGATCTGCCCTTCTTCAAGATTCAAGTTAATCATTTTATGGTCCAAGATGAACCATTTGGTGCCAACATTATCCCAAAATGCATCTTATGGGTGAGGGGCCTGGTGCCATTCTGAGTTTTAAGACATTCCTTTCTTTTATTAACAGACTGCTAGTGACTATATAACATCCAGCTGAAGACTAGCAGGGGGGTACTCTTTCTGCCCCCTTCTGATGCCTATGTCAGAAGCTTTCTCTATCCCCTTTATACTTTAATAAAACTTTATTACACAAAAGCTCTGAGTGATCAAGCCTCGTCTCTGGCCCCAGATTGAATTCTTCTCCTCCAGGGGTCACGAATCCCGGCGTCTGTGCGTGATTCAACAACAACCTTTCATAGTCAAGGCTATGGTTTTTCCAGTGGTCATGTGTGGATGTGAGAGTTGGACTGTGAAGAAAGCTGAGCGCCGAAGAATTGATGCTTTTGAACTGTGGTGTTGGAGAAGACTCTTGAGAGTCCCTTGGACTGCAAGGAGATCCAACCAGTCCATTCTAATGGAGATCAATCCTGGGTGTTCATTGGAAGGATTGATACTAAAGCTGAAACTCCAGTACTTTGGCCACCTCATGCAAAGAGTTGACTCATTGGAAAAGACTCTAATGCTGGGAGGGATTGAGGGCAGGAGGAGAAGGGGACGACAGAGGATGAGATGGCTGGATGGCATCACCAACTCGATGGACGTAAGTTTGAGTAAACTCTGGAAGTTGGTGATGGACAGGGAGGCCTGGTATACTGCGATTCATGGGGTTGTAAAGAATTGGACACGACTGAGCAACTGAACTGAACTGAATGAGACTGAATGCCACGATCTTAGTATTTTTAATATTGAATTTTAAGCCGACTCTTTCACTCTCCTCCCTCACCCTCATCAAGAGGTTCTTCACTTCCTTTTGCTTTCTGCCATTAGAGCAATATCAACTATACTTAATAATAATAATTTAAAAAAAACCCTTTATTTTCTTATTCCTCTGTTCTCTTCTTAGGTGCTATTATTACAGAGGGAGCGCAGCCCACCCTGAGTTAGTAGTCCCTCAGCCTTCTCTACCCGAGGCAGCCTGAAGGCTTGGGGGCTGGAGCAAGACCTCTCAGAACCCTCAGTTGCTATGGTAATAACAGCCATAGTAAAAAATCACTTACTATGGGCCAGGTACCCTTTGTTCTGAGAACAGCAGTTCTCAAAGGGGTTCAGAAACTTGGGGGCCACTGAGACCCTTCCAGGGGGGTCCATCAGACTGAAGTGTTTCATTTTTTTAAATAAATATTTGATACTACTTTAAAACATTATTTTTAGCCTGTGGGAATCTTTGTTCCTTGACCAGGGATAGAAGCCATACCCCCTGCATCGGAAGTAGAGCATCTTAACCACTGGACCACTGGGGAAGTCCCTGAACTATTTAAAAATATTTTTTCTTTGAACTATTTTTAATATTAATGTTAAGATGTCCTTTGCCTCTGTCACTTTTTTTCTCTCACATGTGTGTGGTGGAGTTTCCAGGGGAGAGTCCCTGTTGCAACAGGTGGGATGCAGAATCAGATGTGAGAATCCAGTTGTCTTCTGTTCAATGGACATGGAAGAGATGCAAAATTGGAAAACAATGTCTCTCTTTTTATGCAATATTTTTGTTTTGGAAAAGGTGGTTATTTTTCATTAAAAATGTTATTTGTTATCATGAGTAGATGGATTGTGATTTAAAAACTAACAGTTTTTAAAATTAGCAGTTTTATTTTTTTTGTTTTAATCTACAAATGGCAAATATCAGTAGCTATAACCCATATAAACAGATGTATATGTGTATATATATAGGTTTTTTTTTTGCCATGTTGCACATTATATATAGGTATATATAATTTATTTTTTCTTTTGGTGTTGTGGCATGTGGGATCTTAATTCCCTGAATAAGTTCTATGGCCCCTGCATTGGAAGCTTGGAATCTTAACCACTTGACCACCAGGGAAGTTCCCTCAAGTATATTTTTTAAAGAATGGAAAGAGGTACTGAGACCAAAGTGTTTGAAAAACTGGATGTAGAAGAATGGTCCAACCCAGCCCGCTGCCTGTTTTTATAAATAAAGTTTTATTGGAACATAGGCACACCCACTCCTTTACATAAGGCTGCTTTCCTGGTGCAATGACAGAGCCAAAGAGATAGAGAGACCATCTGGGCTACAAAGCTGAAAATACTTACTCTTTGATCCTTTAAGAGAAAGTTTGCTGGACTGATGTAGAATAATGCATTTAATCTTCATGAACAGCTCTATTACTGTTTCCCTTTTGCAGATGGGAAAATAGAGGTACAGAGAGGTAAAGTCATTTTCCTTAGATCACACAGTCAGTGAGGCTGGGGCTGAGCTAAGCCCCTCAGGGTCAAATGACTGACTCCAAAGTTGGGGTGTGGTAGATGTCTTTGGTTAGTGTCCCCCTTCTTGGCCTCTGATTCCCCTTCATATGGTACTCCGTTGTTCCTTGAAGACCATCTACCTCTCCATGATTCTCTGAAGCCCTTTCTTGGGAGAACCAGGAGTTGCATTTTCAGATCAAAGGCCTTTCATGTCAGCCTAAACAAGGGATGTGTGGGTCACTATGTCATTTTCGACTCTTTTGAGACCCTATGGACTACAGCCCACCAGACTCCTCTGTCTATGGGATTTTCTAGGCAAGAATACTGGTGTGGGTTGCCATTTCCACCGCCAGGGGATCTTCCTGACTCAGGGATTGAACCTGCATCTCCTGCCTTGGCAGGTGGATTCTTTACTACTGAATTACCTGGGAAGCCCCTAAACAACAGGTATAACTGGCCTTTTGCTCACCTAAATCAACATAGCTCTCTGACCTCCTGATGTTATTAACAATGGTTTTTGGCTGTTGACTATATTCACAGAAGCATTCACAGAATAGGCAGGGAGGTAAGACCCTGGGGGTGGAAGGTGCTCTACCCCCTTCATCATGCAGCCAGCTTCTAGAAGCCTGGAGTGGGAGGATGCCGGCAGGTGCACTGCGGGCTGATGGGCAGATGGACAGATGGGGCTGGGGGTGGAGGGAGGGCAGGCTGTCGGTCCCTTCTTAAGAACCCCACCCCACCTCTGATATGCTGCCCTCACCTTGAACTGGCCATGACCCTCTTCTGCTACCGACAGGCTGCTCTGAACCTTGACCTCTAGGTTCTAGGACTCTCTGATGGCTGCGGTAATTCAGGGGCATCTTAGGAAAGTCTGTGAAATGGAATACAGCTTGGGATGGAGCCCTTCAGAAGCAGCTTCTTGGGTGCCGGTGAGTGGGGTGGGAGCGCCAGAGGCCTCGGGTAGGGCTCACCTCCCACTGGACTCGGGGGTCCTGAGCTAGGCTTCCAGGTACCTCCTGCAGGGTGTTTCCAATAGGAATTTTGCTAATATTTGAGGCCTCACACATTCTCTTTGGGGCCTCACTGGCCGGATCATGCAGGAATATTATCCAGCAAACTGTGGAGCCGTGGGGAGGTGATGGTGGGGGTGGTCTGAGGGTGGAGGCATGGGGTGGTGGTGGTGGGGCTCTATTGCCCTGCTGTCCCCCAACCAGGACAACCAGGTAAAGACCCAGCCAGTGTCTCTGGCTTTAACTTTTTTGCAAAGAGTCCTGGCTGGAGAGCTACTGCTTTCTCATCCTTAACCACTTTCCAAGTGCCTCCTACCAAAGTACCCCCAAAGAGACGTGGGGAGTACTTTGCAGAAGCTATAAAGACCACTCCAACACAGAAGCCCTTTGATTCAACTTTTTTTTATTTTTTTTTTCTTTTTGAATGTCATGCAATAATTCACAGTCCCAAGCCCACAGTTTTCAAACAAGGTAGGAAAAAGGAAAAAAGAAGCAAAGGAAATCAGTGGTGGTGTTTTTTTTTCTTTTTTCTTTTGTTATTTCAAGCAGGACCAAATGTCAGAAAAAAATGCTTCTTTTCTCAATCATTAATTTTTTTGTCCTTTTTAAAATTGTTTATTTTTTTTTAAATTGATTTCTGCAGGCAGTAATAGTAGGGTTTGGTATAACCAGCAAGCACTCCTGTGTGTGTCTGAGAACGTGTGTGGGGTATGAGTGTGTCTGGTGGCGGTCTGTGTGGGACGCTGGGTTTCCTCTTCGCTTCCGGCTTCTAGCCACACACACACGGGCCACCAGCAGGCGTTCACCAGGGAAAGGAAAGATTTCAATTGAGATGATAAAACTCATCAATAGAAGCAATTTTTTTTTCTCCCCGTTTTTCTTTTAAAAATGTTTTTTTTTTTGAAATTTCCATTTTCCCCAAGGTTCTCCAAAAATGGCTGAGTTAATTCGAATCCCTTGGCTGTGTGGTTTGTCTGCCCCCGAGGGCCCCCCGCCGTCGTCGTGGGGGATCGGGGCTGGGTGGGGGGCGCCGTCGCTGCCCAGGAGGGTCTTTCCGGGACACCCTGGTGTGTCCCGGCCCTGGGGACTCCCTCCAGAGTCCGGGGTCGTCCGGCTGGTCCTCTCCTGGGCCCTCCCGGGCCTCCCCGCCCCCGTGTGCTGGGCAGGTGGCAGCGAGGTGGCCCCGCGGCCGGTGCGGCTCCTCCCCGAGGGGGGCGTGTGCGTGGGGTGCGTGGGGGGGCCGGGCGGGCGCCACCTCGCCCGGGCTTAGCACCAGTCATCGTCGTCGGTCTCGCTGTAGGCTTCGTGCAGGCCTTTCCGGGAGCCCGGCCCGCGGGGCCTGGCCAGTCCGTGGGCCGGGTAGTAGCCGTTCGGGAGTCGCCGGCCGTGCCTGGAAGGCGAGGCGCAGGCCGGGCCCGCGGCCCGGGGAGTCCTGGGCGAGCACGCGTGGCGCGCGGGGGGCGGCGCGTCGTAGGCGGCGGCCCGGGGCTCCTCCTCCTCCCCGCCGCCGCCGCCCGGGCCGTCTGGCTCGTCGTAGTCGGAGCCCCTGTAGTAACCGTGGTGGTGCCGGGGGCCCGGGGGGCCCTCGGCCGCGTGCGCGCCGGACGCCGGCCATCGCGCCCCGCCGTGGCGACACGGCGCCCTGGGGGACTCGCTCCGGGCCGGGCCCGGGATCCGCCGCTCCATCGCGGGCGAGCGGCTGCTTCCGTGGCCTCCCGTGGGAGGCCGCTCCCCGGCCAGGGGCTCGGCCACGGGGCCCGGGTACCTCCGCGGGCCGCTGGGGGCCGTTCGGCCCGGCCGCGCCGCGGGCTGCTGCTGCTGCTGGGGACCCGAGCCGCCGGCCTTACGGATCACGGGGGAATAGGACACGTGCGGCCGGGGAGTGGAGGGGGTCTGGGGGAGCTGGCGGCGTCCCCGCCGCGGAGTGCTGGTACCAGATGTTGAGGGGGCTGGGCTTCCACTTACGGAACTACTGCCCTACACGAAAATTGAAACAAAGGAAATCAAAAAAAAAGATACAACAAAATCAACCAGAAGGAGACGGGAGGAGACACAGAGGACGGGAGGGTGGGGAGCGAAGGAAAATTCAGAGGACGGGGGAGGAGGGTGGGCGGGGAGGACACACAGGACGTTCAAATGGAAAAAAAGGAAAAAAGCAACAGCCACAGGTGGGAGGAGGAGGAGGAGGGGACAAGGAGGAGGGGGAGTGAGACAAGGAGGGTCGGGGGAAGTCGAAAACCAACACAACAAAGTGAAAAGAGAAATGAGAAATGGAGTTTTGTAAGTTTCGGGGTTAAAAATAGCAGAAGTTTCAAAAATTACTCACAGGCGTCCAGAGGACAGAAATCATAATTGAAACAAAAAACGGAAGCTGGGTTAAAGGAAAGCAAAAGGCAGAAGGTAGCCAGGGTGGGCGTGAGTCGTAAAGACCACTGCTGGCCCGAAACTCAAACGTGATCCACAACCAAAGAGGAAGCAGCTGCGGGCGGCGGGGAGCGGGGTGGCAGGCGGGCAGGGGGCTGGGGTGCAGAGTGGGGAGCCAGAGTGGCAGGGGCCAGTGTCCACCCCTGCCCGAGCCCAACCCCCTGGCTTGGGGAGCCCCATGGTGGGCAGGTCAGAGATCACGGCAGGAGTGGGGAACCCCGCCCAGAGGGGGCTGTGGGCTGTGGCCCCCCATCCTCTCCCGGAGGGGTCCACAGTGCCTCCTGCCACACCCACCTGACGGTGGGCCATGTGCTCCCGGCCCTCACTGGGTGAGCGGGACCAGCGCTGGTCACGGGCCCGGGGCCGGCCGTGCTCAGGCCGCTCCTGGGTGTAGCGCTCCTTGTCAGGGGGCGGGGGATGGTGGTGGTGGTGGTGGTGGTGGTGTTGCCGATGCTTCCGGTCCTTGGGCCGGCCCCGCTCCTGGTCTCTTTCCTTTGATGGCAGGTCCCCAGACTGGGTGGTCATGCTCAAGTCTGTCCCCAAGCCTAGGGCCGCATGGGGTCAGACAAGACAGATGGCTGTGAGGAAAGGGCGGCATGGGACGTGCATGTGGGCGGCTTCTAAGCGGGACTGCGGGCCCTGCGGGCACCTGCCCTTGGGCCCAGGGTGGCTTGGTGGGTGTGTGTGGGGGAGCTGGTCACCAGGGTGTGAGCAGCAGCTGGCGCATCTCGGTCCCCCTGGGTCCTATCCAGGCCCTTCTGTCTTTCCTTACTCAGTGTTTACCCTGCTCTGCCTTCTCCCCCATCTCCCCTGCTCTGTCCCCTTATACAGCCTCCAGTCCCTGGGCCTTGCAGGGCGACCCACCTGTGTCCACGTCCGTGTAGCGGCCCAAGGAGCGCTCGGAGGTGCGGTGGCCACGGTCTCTGCGCCTCTGGTGGTGCCGCTGGTTCTCCTCAGGCGGCACCCTCTCCAGGGAGTAGTCGTCCAGGCGCCGGGCCTTGGGGCCCAGCACGGAGGCCGAGCGCTTCATGGGGCTGGTGTCTGAGATGGTCTGGGGTGGGGGGGAACAGGCTGGTGGGCTGGGGTCAGTGGCCAGGACGCAGCAGTCCCGGTCTGCCCCATCCGCCATCAGTGATGAGGTGTGACCATCCAGGGGTGGGATCTGGTTGGGGGAGCCCTGAGCCTCAGGCTCCAGGACTCCTCTGTCCCCTCCCCAGCTCCTCCTGGGTTCCTCCAGGAGGCCCCATTCTCTCCACCTCCTGCTGGGACAGGCAGGTTGGCTGAAGGGCAGAGCTTCTCCCATCTGGAGTACAAACCTGGGAGCCCTGGGCAGCCCGGCCTGCTCTCCAAAGCGAGTGAGGAGCCTCAGCCTCTCCTTGCTGCCAGGCCTATCGGCCCAGGGCCAGGCACCCAGCACACACAGTCCTCCTTGGCCAACTGGGACTGGACTTTCCTGCCCACCTGAGTCCAGCTTCTATGGGAAGCCTTTGAGGGACTGGCCTGGCATTTGAGACCCCCGGGGGGACCTGCTCTCCTCATCCTTGGCCTGCAGCTTGGGGGCCTGTGTGTTTGCTGCACCCTTGGGTGGAACTGGGTTCCCTGCGGCTGGGAGAGGAGAGAAAGAAGACAGAGCAGACTTGCCCAGGGCTTGGCCCAGTGGCACTGCCTGAGACTGGAGTCTTAAGGGACTCGGGGCTGAGACCAGAGGTTCATAGGTGGTGTCATGGGAAAGAGCCCCCAAGAAAGAGTGAGCTAGGCAGGGCTACAGGTCAGGCTTCTTGGAACGATGGACGCCCGCCTGCCAGGCTTGGGGGCCTCTGAAGAGAGGGTGGGAGGTGGGGGGTCAGGGCGGGGTCACCCCTCCAGGGCACACGTGGGGCACACAGAGAACACAACACATGAGGATGGGGCTCCACGGGGTGGGGGGCAGGGGTGCGGTCTGCGAAGAAAGGGTGGGGTCCGAGGACCCGGAGAGATGACAGAACTCCCACGAGGGGGGGTGGGCGGGAAGAGGGGGCCGGAGCCCAGCTGGGCGGCGCGGGCGGGCGCGGTACATACACTGAGGTTATTCCCACGTGGCCGGCCCCTTCTCCTCTGTCACAGCCCCACGGGATGGTGCACACAGAAAAAACAGAAAGAAGGAAATAAATATAAAAGCCGAGAGGGAGAGGGAAAGGTGTGTGGGAGATGGAGGAGAATGCCAGGGTCGGGGAGAGAGAAGAACCTGAGGTGGGGAGGGAAGGGGGAGGGGGAGAGAGGTTAACGTCCCCGGTGTGTGGGTGACCCCAGGCCCAGCTGGCCTTCCTCCCATGGGGACGGAGCACACAGATGGCAAAGGCACGAGACCGACAGATGGGGTGACGTGGCCGCAGGCGCCTGGCCCTGGACTCTGCCTCATGCAATGCGCCCAGCCCTGGCTCCGCTGACACTCAAAGCTTCGGGGGTGGGGTGGGGTGGCCGTCAGCTGGCTTGTGCCCCCCTTCTCCTGGGGCCTGGAAGCTCGGTCCTGGTTGGGCTTTGGGGGGCCCATCGGGATGGGACTGGACAGTCACATGCAGGCTGGGTGCCTCCCACCCAAATTCCCAGCAGCCAGAGGCCACACCCCTGGGCGACCCTGGCCCAGCCAGGCACAGCACAGCCCAACCCCTGCCACCCCCACCCTGCGCAGATGCCACGGCATAGCACACGGGCAGCCTGCCACAGTCAGACATGCCGCCCTGCCTCTCAGGTTGGGTGGACAGCCCAGCCATGCTTCTGGCCCCTCTGTCCTGGGGGGCCAGGGGCAGTGGGACCCTGCCCCCTGACAACCAAGCCCGCAGCTGGGTAAAGCAGCCACACACAGACACGCGTCAGGCACACACACCTGCTCCTCCCCAGCGGCTCTCACAGAGACCAGACAAACGACTCCCAGGCCCCACCCCAGACATGCTACCAGGTCCTGGGACCTGCCAAGTTCCCCAGAGCATGTACGATGTATGAGCACACCCATCCCTGTGTGCATGCGCCTCTGTGCGCATGCGTGTGTGCGTGCGTGCATGGATATTCTTGATTGCAGCTCTCACCGGGGCCTGACACATCCCCTCCCATCCCCCATCCACATCCCCGATATGTGTCCTCCATATCCTCCGGCCTCAGCATCCCTAAACGGAGCAGAGACAAACCCCGAGGCGGTGGCCATGGTGCCCTGCCCCAGAGGAACCTCGTCCCCTCTCAATCCTCTGTCAGGGAGAAACTAAGAGGATTGGGGCCTCTGAGGGTTCCAGAGGTGTGGACCCTGCCCGCTGCAGCCAAGGGTGCAGAAGTCCCCCCTGGCCCTGGGTCCCTGGGCTGCATAGGGAAGCTGGGACTCCAGAGGCCAAGTCCAGTCCCCAGGGTGGTGGGTGAAAGCTCTCACCTGGTTCTCGGCAGGCAGGCGGGGCATGGAGGCGGCCCGGGCCTGGCCTTCAACGGGGAAGTAGTGCTCACTGTCAGAGTAGCCGTCTCTGCCCATCTCTCGCATCTCCACAGACTGCGGGGCAGATGGCGAGGCTGGGTGAGCCCCGGGGCCGCCTGGCTGGGGGACCCCGGGGTAGAGGGTTGGCTGGGTGTGTGCAGAGCTGCAGGTGAGGGGCCCAGACCCCTCCTTCTTGTCCTGCCCGGGCCGGGGAGCCAAGGGGGCGCTGGGGCCATGGAGGTACCTGAGAGTTGGGTTGGCTATTAGGCATATCAGTGGGGGGGCCCCGCTCTGGGCTCCATGTGCCCGTCTTCTGGAACATCTCCTGGGCCCGCTGGGTCACCCAGGATGGGCTCTCTTTCATGCCACTTTCGTGAGCCATCCTGTGTGGGGTACAGAGGCCAGGGTGATGGTGGGCACTCTGGTGGCTTTTGCACCTGGCACCCCGCACCCCTGTTGCCCTGCCTTCTGGCCAAGAGGGACACTCACAAGCCTCCTCCTGGGTCCAGCTGGGTGGAGGGGAGGGCGTTCTGGCCAGGCCCCCCCTCCTGTGTTGGCGATGGGGGCTCCATGCGCTGGAACATGAGAGGTGTCCGGTTCTGGGGAAGCAGAGAGCAGCGTGTGTACACAAGGTGGCCAGGGGGTGGGGGGAGAGGGGACAGATGGAAGAGGGTATCCCAGGCTGAGGCTTTGGTTTCAAGACTGCAGTGAGGAGGCTATGGAGGGTATGCTTAGCCCACCCATGGGGTGAAATCCTAGAAGCCATTCTTGAAACCCACCCCTACCCTAAAACACACACACACATTCAAGTCTGATCCATCAGCGAGTCCTCTAGACTCTTCCAAATCCATCCATAACCAGATCACTTCTCACCGCTCCATGACCCCCATCCTGGTTTTCATCAGTCTGGCCGGGACCACTGCCCCCTCCCAGGCTCCCAGCTCCAGCCCTTACTCTCCATGGCCACCAGAGAGCACCAGTGAGCAGCGGCAAGCGATCACTTCCCACCTCTCCTGAGGCACCCTTGTGGCTCCCACTTCACTCTGAGCAAAAGTCAAAGGCCCACAAATCCTGAATAATCCGTCCTGTCACCTGCCCACTCTCGTCTCCTTCCCCTGCCCCTCTTGCTCACTCTGTTCTGCCATACTGACTTCCCTGCTATTTCTCAAACTCATGGTCCTGCCTCAGGGCCCTTGCACTGGCTGTTCCCTCTGCCTGAAACACTCTTCCCCTAGGTATCTGCTTGGCTCTCTCTCCTCTTCCTTCAAGTCTTTCCTCTGATGTCACTTCCTCAGCAATGCCTCCCAAACTACCCCTTTCAAATCACGTTCCCTTGCCCGCCCCCCTGCTTTTTCTCGTGGCACTTACTTTTTTCTGTAGTGCGATATAATTTCATCATTTATCATTGGTGGCCTTCTGCGAACTGGAAGGTCTGCTCTGCAGGGATTCTGGTCTGTTTTGCTCACAGACACATACCCAGAGCTGAGAAAGGTGCCTGGCACACCATAGGTGCCCAATAATTAATAAAAAAAAAAGTTTATTTGTTCTGCCTATTGGATTATTTGACTGCACTGGGTCTTAGTTGCAGTACGTGGTATCCAGTTTCCTGAGCAGGGATTGAACCTGGGCCCCTTGCATTGGGAGCGTGGAACCCTAGCCACTGGACCACCAGGGTAGTCCCTGCCCAGTAAGTGTCGGTGGAGCAAATGAGTTACTCCACGTTATGTCTCCTTGGCACTGCCCTCCTCCTTCAGTGACCTGTCCTGGAGCCTGACGTCACCCCACTGTTCTGGTTGGTCCTCACGGTGACAAGAGAGACACTGTCTCCCAGCCTGGGTGTCCACAGAGTGATGGACAAAGGAAGGAGCGGCTGTCAGGGCTGCAGCCATACCTGTTCCTCGCGCATGGCCTGAAGCTTCTTGGCCTTGCTCTGCCGGTAATACTCCATGATCATCATGGCCGCATAGATCTTCCCCACTGTCAGGTCCGTGGCTGGGGGCACAGGATGAGCTCACCGTGGGTGAAGGCCCGGTATGCACCAGCCCCGCCATCCCGAGGCCTCCTCTTCCCTCCCCCCTCTCTGTCCCAGGCCGGGCCTGGCTCTTACACTTGTGGGGGGTGACCAGCAGGTCCAGCGTCTTCTGGGACAGATTGGGCCAGATGGCCATCATCTCCTTCCGCAACTCAGCATCCATTTGTTGTTTGTCAGCTCCACCTGCGAGTGGGAACAGAGAGGCATCAGCTGGCCTCTGGGGAAGCTGCAAAGCCATAGGCTCCTTCTGATCCAGGCTCTGGGGTCCTGGTCCCCAGCAGGGCTGGGGCCTTTGAAAGACTGTGTGGGAGACACTCCAGCATCCAGAGGGACTGGCCTGGTTCCCACTTACCAGCTGCGTGACATGGGTGTTAGTCTACTGTGCTGTGCCTCAGTTTGCCCATCTTTGAAATGGGGATGATGGCAATAGTACCTGCCTCAGTGAGTTATCTGAAGATCAGAGTAGTTGATGGGCAGCATTAGAACTATGTCTGCTGTAGGGAGCCTGGGGTACGCCTCAGGGAATAGTCCTGATAGAGGAGGTTTGTCCCTCAACCAAATTTCCCCTTCTATGAATGCTGATCTTGGAACTAGCTGACCCCTGGCCCCTCACCCCAGCCATGGTGATTACTTGTCTTCTCTGTCTGAGTACATGCGAGTGTAGCCCTTCCTGCCTTCCCTGGGATTGGCTGGGGCCATGAGATGAGTTCTTGCCAATGAGGTGTGAGCAGAGTGAGGTGCCACTTTGGGCATTTAATGGCCAGTGCAGAACCCTCCTGAGTTCTCATTCCCTCTGTCACAGCAACTGGTAACATTGGGGACCGTGGTTGCCCACTCAGGCCTGGTCCCTGAGTGACTAACGAACAGAAGACCCTGCCGACCCTGGAAGACGTTCCCACATGATGCAAGTGGGAAGTGAATCTTTGTTGGTTCAAGACCTTCTTTGTTACAGCGGCACATTCTCATTCATCCTGACTGATACATCAGCCTGGACACTGTTTCGACTCTTGTTTCACAGCCCCCAACATGAGGCACAGGGGTGCTGTCCTAACATTTACCAGCAGTTAGGGACATTGATTGGAGAAGGCAATGGCACCCGACTCCAGTACTCTTGCCTGGCAAATCCCATGGACGGAGGAGCCTGGTGGGCTGCAGTCCACGGGTCGCGAAGTCGGACATGACTGAGCGACTTCCCTTTCACTTTTCATGCATTGGAGAAGGAAATGGCAACCCACTCCAGTGTTCCTGCCTGGAGAATCCCAGGGACGGGGGAACCTGGTGGGCTGCCGTCTATGGGGTCGCACAGAGTCAGACACGACTGAAGTGACTTAGCAGGGACATTGATGACAGCTAGAGAAAGGGTCTGAGGGCTTTCTGCTGGGCCAAATATTAACCCTGTGGTTGCTGGATTATGGGAGGAGGTCCAGGAGATCTGGGGGAAGGGCAGGGGCTGGCTATCAGCCAGTTTAGTAGTATTTCAGTGTTTGAACCACCATCCATGGGGGCCTGCTGGCTGAATAGCTGACCCACCCAGGTAGCCCCAAGAACCCCCTTTGCCTCCACTCCCTGTCCACCTCTTGTCGCCCACCACCTGCTCTCATGGCCCTTCCTTCTCCCATTCCACTTTCCGGATCCAGCCTAGGACTGTCTTTGGACCTCCTGTGCAGTTTCTCCTCAGCAGATGTGGGTCAAAGCACAGACATCTGCCAGGCACTCCGTGCTTTCATTCATCTTCCCTTGTGTGACTCCAGAGACAGGTGTCTTTATTTTGAGAAAAATTCTTTCAGAAGGGTCTTTTGTCAAGTCAAGCACAGATCCTATTCTACAGTGAGGATCTGGAGGCAGCAGGGAGCTGAACCGCCTGGACCAGTGTAGTGGCCTCTGCGCAAGTCCTCCCACACCCACCAGAGGGCGCTCGTGAACACCTGAGGGCAGTCGCCTCTGCCCAGGTCCACCTCCCATAGCCCTCCCATAGCCACCAGAGGGCGCCCCCGAACACCTGCATCTGTCACATGTCTCCGGCGCTCAGAGCCCTTCAAGGCTCTCACCTCACCCAGGGTGATCTCCCCAAGTCCACGAGACCCTGAACCATCTGCCCTCATCTCTATTTTCCCGTTTGGTCACTCTGTTCCAGCCACACCAACCTCCTCCATGCTCCGCAACCACGCCAAGCATCGTCCTGCCTCAAGGTCTTTGTATAGGCTGTTTCCTCTGCCAGGACGGTCCTTCCTACAGGTATCGGTGTGGTTCCCTCCCTCATCCACTTCAGGTCCCTGCCCAGATCCTTTATCAAAGAGGTCTTCTAGCCGCCTCCCAACCTAAAGCAGCCCCCCACTTCTATGCCTTTTTCTGGCTTTATTTCTCCATTCTGTACTTATCGCCTCGTGCTGTTGCTCACCACCTCACTTCTGGTGTCTGTGGGGTCTAAAGGTGCAGAGATCACTGGGGCCAAGCTGTGTGGGGGTGGGGCTGATGGGTGGGCCTGGACTCAGGTTGCGGGAGACCCTTCAAATAATCATCTGTTCTGTAGCTGGCCTTTCAACACCCTTGACACCAACCTATAACAGTTTTTCTTTCCTCTAGGAAAGCAGTTGGAATTAATAGCTACATCTCCCATCCTCTGTAGCTAAGTGAGGTGCCTGGGGCCTCTGGTTCCTTTTCAGAGACATGGGAAGGGAAAGAAGAGAACGTGACATTCCTGTGAAAAGTCACTTTTGCCCAATAGCTTACGTATTTCCTGTCTCGGGTGGAGAAAAGGAAGCCACTTATTGTTATGGATTGAATTGTGTCCTCCCAAAATTCACATTGATGCCTGAATGCCCAATGTAATGGCATTTGGAGATGGGTCCTTCAAGGAAGTGACTAAAGTTATATGAAGCTATAAGGGCGGTCCCTAAGAGAGACAGACAGCAGGCGTGCATACGCACAGAGGAAAGGCCATTGAGGATACAGCAAGAACGCGGCCGTTTGCAAGCCGAGAGGCCTCTCAGGAGGGACCTAACGTGCTGGCACCTTGATCTTGGATGTCCAGTCTCTAGAACTGTGGGAAAGTAAACTTCTGTTGTTTACGTACTGTCTCTGCTATTTTTTTATGGGAGCCTGAGCTGACTAGGATACCTGTTCTTGGTGAATGGTTGAGGCAGGGTCAAGGTTTCTCGCCCTGTCAGACACTGAGGCTGGATCATTCTTGGTTGTGGGGCCGTCCTGTGCGCTGTAGGATTTCAAGCATCCTCGGTCTCTACCCACCAGTTACCAGTAGCGACAACCAAGCCTGTCCCCGACATTGCCAGGTGTCCCCTGGTAGACACAACGCCTCCGGTTGAGAATCACCACCTTAGGCTCCTTCTGCTTCAATTCACATGTTAATCTCTCATTCGGGATTGTTGTTCCCATGGAAATACAGTAAATACCCTGCCTGTGAATCTTTAAGTTGAGAACTTTCAAAGATGCGAACGTGCGTTCCATCAGTGTCAGGCCAGGCATGAGTTAAACTGCAGCTTCCCTCCATGTCCTACTGCTGAGATCCTTCCACTCTGCCATCTTCAGCCTCCTCTCCCTCCGCCGGTCAGTAGCTCTTCTTGCCTGCTCACTCAATTCCAGCCCCTGTATGCCAGCTGTTATGCTATACTCTGTACTTTTTAAGGTACTATACTGTAAGATTGAAAATGTTTTCTTTCTGTTTGTTCTTATATATTATTTGTGTGAAAAGCATTATAAACCTATTACAGTACAGTACTGTATAGCTGATTATGTTCATTTGGTACCTAGGCTAGTCTTTTGGACTTAGGAACACATTGGACTTATGAACGCTCTTGGAACAGAACTCATTCATATGTAGGGGACTTACTATGAAGGGAAACTCCTTAGGGGATTTCAAGGCAGCTCTCCCTTGGGGTCATGGGATCCACTCAAGGCTGAATCCCACGTTGACTCCTCCTCCAGGTATGGAGTTGTTAATACTGGGGCTCCCAGGGCGTCCCTGGTGGCTCAGATGGTAAAGAATCTGCCTGCAACGCAGGAGACCTGGGTTCCATCCCTGGGTCGGGAAGATCCCCTGGGGAAGGAAATGGCAACTCACTCCAGTATTCTTGTCTGGAGAATTCCATGGACTGGGGAGCCTCACAGGGTTTCAAAGAGTCTGACATGACTAAGCGACTGACACTTTCACTTTCAAAGACAGAAGGTACCCTTGTATTTGGGCATCAGTCCCCCAGAAACCAGTTGAGTCCCAGCGTCTTCCCCTCCCCTACATCACTCTACACACCCCTGGTGAGCCTTCTCTGTTGCAGGATCTGTCCCAGGCACGTGGCAACATTCAAGAGCTTCTCTTGGGACTCCCCTGGTGGTCCAGTGGTTAAGACTCCATGCTCCCAAAGCAGGGGCCTTGGGTTCAATCCCTGGTTGGGGAACTAACATCTCATATGTCACGTGGCCAATAAATAAATAAACTAAAACATTAAAAAAAAAAAAGCCTCCCTGGCATGCCAGGTACCATAAGGGCCAGCCCACTTCCAGTTTCAACAACCAAAACTGTCTTCAGCCTTCCCTGGGGTGAACTGCTGGCACCCAGATAGGAAGAAGGTTTCTTCTCTGTATGGTATTGAAGCCAATGGGCAAAGGAGGTGGTAAAATAAGATGGGAGCGCCTGCTGCCATCTCTGTGTTATTTTGGTCTGTTAGAACTGACAACAATTTCTATTAGTTCATCAAAAGCTTCCACTTCTGCCACATGCTCCTTAATATGAAAGTTCTAAAGAATGAATAAATCATCATTTTTCAGGCTAAAAAAAACAAAACAAAACAAAACCAAAGCTGTCTTCAGACATGGCCAATGATCTCTGGAGGCAGAATCATGCCTGGTTGAGAACCCCTGACTTAAGAGTTTAAACCCCTGACCAGGCTCCTCACCCCCGACCCTACTCTTTCTTTCCTTTCCACAACATTTCTGGCCTTTGAACACGTTACATAGTCTACTTATTTATAGTGGCCTACTTTTCTGTTGCCTGTCTCCCCACAGCCCCATGAGGGCTGGAGGTTCGTCTGTCCTTCCCTGCCACGTGCCACTTGCTGAGCACAGGGCTGGGCACACAGCATGTGCCCAATGGGGCTCTCATTCAGTGAGCTGGTAGTAACACAGGCAGGTCAGATTAATGGTGAGCAGGGCCCTGGGGCACTCCCAGGCACCAAGGCCTTTTTCCTCCCCCTTGTCTTCTAGGCAAGACTCCAGCCTCCTTGACCTTGCCTGAATTCCAAAGGGTGGATTCCAACAGTTGCTAATCAAGGGAGCAGCAGCCAGGAAGCCACTTGAGGCAAGATTAAAGGGGCTGGAGAAACTCACCAAGATTAGGAGAGGGCTCCCCTTGTAGCTCAGTTGGTAAAGAATCTGCCTGCAATGCAGGAGACCAGGGTTTGATCCCTGGGTTGGGAAGATCCTCTGGAGAAGGAAATGGCAACCACTCCAGTATGCCTGCCTGGAGAATCCCATGGACAGGGGAGCCTGGCAGGCTACAGTCCATGGAGTTTCAAGAGTCAGACACGACTTAGCATCTAAGCCCACTTGAGACCCTGCACACACTCTAATGTTGTCAGCAATCCCACCCTTTCAAAACTTTGCAGAACCGTTGTTGTTCAGTTGCTAGGCCGTGTCCAATTCTTTGCGATCCCATGAACTGCAGCACGCTAGGCTTTCCTGTCTTTCCATATCTCCCGGAGTTTGCTCAAACTCATGTCCATTGAGTCGGTGATGCCATCCAAACATCTCATCCTCTGTCGCCCCCTTCTTCTCCTGCCCTTAATATTTCCCAGTGTCAGAGTCTTTTCCAATGTGTTGGTTCTTCTCGTCAGGTGGCCAAAGTACTGGAGTTTCAGCATCACTCTTTCCAATGAATATTCAGGGTTGATTTCCTTTAGGATTGACTGGTTTGCTCTCCTAGCAGTCCAAGGGACTCAAGAGTCTTCTCCAGCTCCACAATTCAAAACATCAGTTCTTTGGCACTCAGCCTTCTTTATGGCCCAGCTCTCACATCCATATATGACTACTGGAAAAATCATAGCTTTGACTAGACAGACCTTTGTTGGCAAAGTGGTATCTCTGCTTTTTTTAAAGCTTTTTTTAAAGCTATGTTTATCATAGCTTTTCTTCCAAGGAGCAAGCATCTTTTAATTTCATGGCTGCAGTCGCCATCCATAGGGAATTTATCCTAGCAATGGGATTTATGGCAGGGGTCTTGAGCCATGTGGTACCAGTGTGACCTCTAGAGGAGCCAGAGGCTCAGCAACTGAGGTCAGCCAGGCTTACATGACTAATTCTCAATAAATATGCTAGACTCAAAGTTCAGGTGGGCTTGGGTGGTTGACAATACTTCATACGTGTTGTCACACATCACTGCCAGGAGACGTAAGCACTGTGCATGTGACTCCATTGGGAGAGGGTGGAAGCTCCCTCTTGGTCTCTTCCAGACCCTGTCCAGGTGCCTTTTGCCTTTGCAGATTTTAGTCTGTATCTTTTTGCTGTAATAAACCACAACTGTGAGTAAAACAATTCTTTTCAGTTCTGGGTTCTATCAAATCACTGAATCCAAGCCTTTTTTGTTTTTTTGAACCTTCATTTTGGGCTATCCTGGGACCCCCAGACACAGGTTCTCCAGAGGAAAACAGCAGCTGGGATACAAAGGTATTATGTAGGGGCTTCCCAGGTGGCGCTAGTGGTAAAGAACCTGCCTGCTGATGCAGGAGACATAACAGTTGCAGGTTCGATCCCTGGGTGAGGAAGATCCCCTGGAGGAGGGAATGGCAACCCACTCCAGTATTCTTGCTTGGAGAATACCATGGACAGAGGAGCCTGGCGGGTTACAGTCCATAGGGTTGCAAAGAGTCAGACATGACTGAAGTGACTTTGCATGCATGCATGTACCAAGAGCGGGTGCCCTGTTAGACCCATTTTACAGGTGCGGGAACAGTAGCAGGCAGAATTCTAAAGCTTATCCTTCTCTCCCAGCAAGATTCTGCTTATTCAATCAAATGATAGTCTAGGGACTGCTATAAAAGGACTTTGCAAATGTAATTAAAGTCCCAAGTCAGTTGACTATAAGTTTCAGAGCTGATCTAGGTGGGTCTGATCTAATCAGGTGAGCCCTCTAAAAGCAGAGCATTTTCTTAGCAGCAGAGAAGTCAGAGAGACTTGGAGCACGTAAAGAATTAGATGCCTCCCCAGGAGCTAAGCATAAACTCTGGCGAGAAGCCAGAAATGAAATGGGGACCTCAGTCCTGCAGCCACAGACAACTTAATTTTGCTAACACCCGAATAAGCCCTGGAGTAAATTTTCCCCCAGAGCTTCCAAAGATGAGCCCAGCCTGGCCACCTTGATTTTGGGCTTGTGAGACTGTGGACGGAGAGCATAGTTGAGTCTATCTGGACTTCGACCTACATACCTATATGCTAATAAATAGGTGTGTAATAAGCTGTTAAAGTTGTGGTCATTTGTTACATGGCATTGCTAGCTAATACATGGGCTGAGACTCAGAGCAGGTGAGGTCCTCTGCCAAAGTTTACAATGGAGGACAGGGCAGGTAGGTGGGCAAGCTGAGTCCACTTTTCCACACGATTATAAGAAAGCAGCTGCCCATGATTCTGCTTCCTCACCTCCCTGGGTTGGGACCTGGACCAGTTTCAACCATGTGTGTGGCGACCTGGACCAGTTTCTGTCTCACTGGACCAGTTAGTCACTCAGTCGTGTCTGACTCTTTGCGATCCCACGGACTGTAGCTGGCCCACGTCCTCTGTCCGTGGAATTCTCCAGGCAGGTATACTGGACTGGTTTGCCGTGCCCTTCTCCAGGGAATCTTCCTGACCCAAGGATCAAACCCAGGTCCCCTGCATTGCAGGCAGATTCGGTTTCAACCATGCTGATAAGCAAACAGTCTGGGGCAGGCAGAGCCACAACCCAGACAGGCCCCGGGTCCAGACTAGACGCATGTGCCGGCATGCCTGGCAAGTCCGAACCGCTTGCCTCCGACTTGCTGCATGAGAAAGAAATTAATGTGTGTCAGACAAGGGCCTGAGCCCTGACCCCTCCCCTTCTCCACTTATGCTGTTCCGAGTCTCACCCTCACTCCTGATTCTTTCTCTCGATTTGGGGGCACCCCCCCTGCTCTCTTTACTTTGATCTGCATGCTTCCTGCTCCAACAATGCCTGTCCTCAATGTGCCCCTCCCCCTCGCCCCACCAGGCACTGTCTCACTGGAAGCTGCTGGTCTCCCTCCCTGAATGTCTTCCTTCCGAGCAACTTCCGGCCTTGGAGCCTCCTTCCCCTCTTCTCCTCAGGGCCCTGGAAAGAACATGCGTCTGCAGTGCGGCCTTCCTTCCTGGTGACCTCTCAGGGGCTTCAGCTGGGTGCAGCCCTGACCTCTCTCTTCAGCCCCACTGAGATTTCCAACCCTCTGCTGGACAATGGACCCAGTCCTCCACTGGCGACTCCCCCAACTTCCTTCTCTTTGGTGATCCATGCGCCTCTGTCCCTGCCCTGCTGTCTCATCAGCTGCCAAGTCACACCCAGTCTACTGTTAGGCCTCTGAAACCCACTCTGGGCAGTCTACTTCAGAGCTGCCCTGGTCAAAGCACAAAACCCATTGATCGCTCATGGTCCTCAATCTTCAGAGCTGCCCTGGTCAAAGTGATTGGCTGTGACCTGGCACAGAATCCATCGGTTAATCTTGGTTCTCACTCTTGGTCAGTCTTGGTCCTGGGCACTGCTTAAACACTGGAGATGCCTTTTAGGAGTCAGTGTTGCCCTGCTCTCCACCCACCTCCCTGGCCTCTCCTTTCCACTCCTTCTCGGCCACCTTAGATGCTGGGGTGGCTCCAGGCTCAGTCTTCGGGGGCCTCTTGGTTCTCTTGTCCCCTTGGAGAGCTCCTCCAGTCTCCTGGCTTAACACCTGTCAGCATGTCATGCCTCCTGACTCTATGTCACCAGCCTAGCCAGGAGGACTCACCATCTCACTTCCTTCAGAACCTTGGGGTGGGGGGAATGCCAGAAATGTAAGTTGGAGAGCCCCTTCTAGCCCCCATGTCCACGTGTCACTGTCAACACCAATCTTTTGCCCTCCCTTGGCCCCAAACCTGCTCCTTCTGTCTCTTCTCTCTCAGGCAACTGGGGCTGGGTCCGTCCTTTAGTTGCTGGGGCCCCACCCCTTGGGGTTGGCCTTTATGCTCTCTTTCTTTACGCTCCACATCCATCCATCAGCAATCTGGTCATCTTGACTCCCAGGAAATATTCAGAATGTGAATACTTCATATGCCCTCCTTCCAAGCCCCTATCCTGTGTTCCCCTGATTTATGTCAGGGCTCCTCCTAGCCCACCGGTCTACCCTGGTGGCTCAGACGGTAAAGAATCTGCCTGCGATGCAGGAGGCCCAGGTTGGATCCTGCGTGGGGATGATCCCCTGGAGAAGGGCATGGCTACCGAATCCAATATTCTTGCCTGGAGAATTCCATGGACAGAGGAGCCTGGTGGGCTACAGTCCATAGGGTGGCAAAAAGTTGGACACAACTGAGTGACTGACACTTTACCTCTCCTAGCTTCCACTGTGGCTAGAGGGAGCTGAGCCTGCCTCTGCTCACGAGACAGCGTGGCGCCCCCATGCGGAAAGTGCAAGTCAGTGCAACACAGCTCAGGGTGGGGTTGCGGAAGGGATCTGCACCGGCTGGTCCCTCTGCCTGCAGTGTTTTCTCCCCAGGTATCCACGTGACTCCCTCACAGCTTCCTTACGGAGGTCTCCCCCCGCTGCTGGAAGTGTCAGTGTCCTCCAGGCTTAGAGTGGTGTCCCGCACACAGATATTTGCTGAAGCAGGTGAATTTGCTGAGTCCTCTGGCAATGGCACCCCACTCCAGTACTCCTGCCTGGAAAATCCCATGGGCGGAGGAGCCTGGTGGGCTGCGGTCCATGGGGTCTCGAAGAGTCGGACACGACCGAGCGACTTGACTTTCACTTTTCACTTTCACGCATTGGAGCAGGAAATGGCAACCCACTCCAGTGTTCTTGCCTGGAGAATCCCAGGGACGCAGGAGCCTGGTCGCGAAGAGTCGGACACGACTGAAGCGACTTAGCAGCAGCAGCAGCAGCTGAGGCCCTGGCTCCATCCACCCTGCCCCACCTCTCAGTTTCCATTCCTGCCCCTACCTTTGGCAATTTTGATGTCCAGGGCCGTGCGGATCAGAGCCATGAGGGTAGAGTTGAAGTGGACGGTGTTGTCATCAGCGACGGGCAGATCCATCCGCAGGAGCCTCTGCAGAAAACCAAAGGCAAGGGCAATCATTCCCAGGGACCCCTCCGCCATCCCGTAAGCCAGACCCACCCTACCCGGGAGCCCCAGGAAGAACTCTGAAGGCAGCGGCTAGGGTGCCCCCCACCCCTCAGGTTACCTGTCCCAGTGTTCCATTTCCTGACTGCCCCTGGTGACCCATAGGGGGCGCACTGGGGACTCTCCTATGCTGCCCGTTCCTCACCCGCCTACTGGACCCTAGAAGTGACATTTCCAGGGTTGGCCCGTATCCTTGCCCTGCCCCAGAGTTCTTCTGGACAGCTCCGTTCCATTCTGACCCCAAAGAAGAAGAGCACAAGCCAGATCGCAGCAGACATGCAGCAGCCAGGCAGAGGGGTCCATGGCCACAGCCGCTGGGAGGGCCGCCGGCTCCCCACCCCTACCCCCTGGCTCGGCCCAGACCAGACCAGATGGGCACAGACCACATCATTCCTCCGAGAAGCGGCAGGCAGGCGGCTCCCCGACTACAGATGGGGCGGGCCCCTCTCT
The DNA here is from genome assembly GCF_027580195.1 of Bos mutus. Lineage (NCBI taxonomy): Eukaryota > Metazoa > Chordata > Mammalia > Artiodactyla > Bovidae > Bos > Bos mutus. The sequence continues at coordinate 52,415,566 of NC_091623.1, read as the reverse complement.
GACATGCAGTGAGGCCATGACACACAGAACAGCGGACGGGGGCGCATGCAGACGGAATCTCGAGACTCATTCATAGCTCCGTGGAAAGTGTATCTCAGGGGCATGTCCAGGTCTTGGCTTTTTGTGCGATGGCATGGGGAAGGGGTGACAGGGTGTTCCCATGGCCCAGGGAAGAAAAAATTCCCTGTATCCCAGGCAGGGGCTCTGTCCCCCATGCTTGGTGGCATGGGAGAAGATGCTGGGCTGGTGTGCACCAGCCCAGGATGAGGTGGCATGGAGATGAAGATCGATGTCCACCAGAGCAGACACGGGGAAGCACAGAGTTGGAGAAGGGGATGGGAATGGCAAACTCAGAGCAGAAGACAAAAATGGGTTGGGGCAGGGTGGTGAGGGAGGCGGTAGACAGAGAAACAGACTGGGCCACTGTGCAGAGCTGTACACTGCACAAAGGGCTCCCTATCTCAGAAATCATGGATCTGCGTTTAAATGACACCTTCCCAGCTGACAGTGGAAAAGTATCATGCTGTCCCCACATGGGTGGATTCCAGTATTTTCCCCACAGACAGACTGTTCTGTGGAAAGGAGGCTTGTTTCAAATTGGCACAAAGGTGCTTATGAACCCATGGTGGCCCTGCGCAGAGACCAAGAAGGAAAGGGCACTCGCCCTCTCTCTTGCACGCTCACACACACACCGACACTCAGCCAAGCAGAGATCAAGAGATGGACAAAAGCACAGGTAGAAAAGGGACAGATGCAGGGAGGGGCTGGTGGGGGCACCTCAGGGGTGCCCAGTGGGAGGAGGAGGAGTAAGGATGTGGGGAGGTGGTTACGTGACACAGGAGGAAGTGAGGTACACAGAAGGGGAGGAAGGATTCTCAGACACAGCGGGGGCCAAGGTGGGATGGGAGAATGGAATGATGGGACCATACTTTTTGGAGGGGTTGACTGTCAAAGTCATCCCCTGAACTTCGTGTGGATGAGTTGTGGGGAACAGAGCATCTGTCCTTGGGTGCCAAGGGAGATTCCGGGACAGGGGTCTAGAGGGGTGGCCCGGCCCAGCCGCCTGGCGGCTCCTTCAGCCAGCATGCACCACCCCCCAGGTCGGCCATGGTGCCTGCCCGCCCCAGGCCCCCGCCAAGGCAGCGTGCATGGCCTGCGTCAGGGTGCCACGGTCCAGGGGTCCAGCTGCGGCCCGCCTGCCCACTCTGGAACAATGGAGAGGCATGTTGGGTTGTCTTGGGGGGAGATGGGTGGCTTAGGGACAGAAGACTGGGGAAGCAACTCCAGCGGGCAAGGAAGAGGGGAGAGGCTCTGGGTGCTCCCCGGAAGGTCTCAGATGCCCCAAGGCCCTAGGTCAGAGATCAGCTTCAGGTTTGTATAGGGGACCATGAGACCTGGGGGCTTGAGATATAAAAGGTGGGGTCCAAGCCCCTCTCTGCAAGGTGCTTGCCCAGGTCTGGGCAATGGGGGCCACTCTGGGCTCAGTGCCAATCCCACCTCTCAAAGTGTTTGTGTCCAATTGGGTTCCCGGGGGACCAGGTGCGAGGGGACTTGGGGGCTCCCCTCCCCCTCCCCACCCCGGCATGTTGGCCATAAGAGAGTCTCAAAACACCAAGACACACTGATCAGAAAGGACGGACACAGTAAATTGCTTAGAATCAAGGGATGGTCATGATCCATTTACTTGAGGAGGAAAGGGGGAAAAAAAAAAGGAAAAAAGAAAAAGGAAAAAAAGAAGAGTAACGCTGGAAAAAGAGACTCGGCTGGCTGTTCCTGGTCAGCACTGAAAAATCCCCAGTGCCTGGACGTCGGTGGTTGGCAAGGGTTAAACTACCTTGTAAGCCACTCTGGCCGGACACTTCTTCCCCAGACCCAGGGGCGGAGACATGTGTCTCAGCATCTGATACATGTCCGGGTAAGGCATGCGGCCCCTGGCAGCACCGAAAACAAAAAACGGAGGTGGGAACGGAGAACCAAAGGAAGGGTGGGTGGAGGGAGGGGAAGAAAAGGACGGGGAAAAACCAAAAGAAAAAAAAAAATCACACGAGCCGAAAAAATAGAGAGAGAAAGATGCAGAGAACGATAAAAGAGGTGTTTCAAATAAATAAAAAAGAGGAGAAAAAAATGGGAGAGGTAGTTAAAAAATATTATTTCACTGCTTATGAGCAGGGAGACAGAGTAAAGAGAAAAGTCAGATTCACTTTTGACTCTGAGCTCTAGTTCCGGTGGAATGCGGACAGAATGGGCGGGGGGAGGGCTTCTCACTCAGAAGGGTCTGGAGCAATTCTTTGGTTCGGTGTCATTTAAAGAACTGGGTCAAGTTCTCTGGTTTGGCTGAGGCTGGTCTCTGAGGGGGCCTAGATGGGGAAGAGGGGCCACGACAGTGGGAGAAGGGCTGGGGCTTCGGGAGGCGAAGGGTGGAGAGGGAGAGAGTGGAGGAGATGGTGGCGGTGGGGGGGCGGTCAATGCAAAGTTACGGTCCCCTCGGATGTGTCTGATTTTGGGGTGCCGTTGAGACCCCGGGATGGGCAGCTTCAGCTAAGAGCAAGCAGAAATGGCTGAAGGGAACGGAGAGATAAACGTTCCATGCTTCATCAAGTCTACGTGACTGCATTCTGTTGGCTAAGAGAGTTTTCTAGTTTAATGCAAAAGAGAGAGATGGCTCTGTTTTTTAGATTATATATATATATATATGAAATATATATATTGAAGAACCCCAAGCCACACTCATTCCATGGATGCTAGCAGGTTTTAGTGGAAATCAAACCTTGCAAGCAACCCTATGAGGACATTTCTTGCCTAAGCCGAGAGGGGGAGATATTACGCGCAATAAACTGTACATATCCTTATAATGAATCCGACCGCTGAAAGGAGAAGAGAGGGGATTAGTGGAGGCACGGGGTCAAGCTGCATCACACTGGCTCCCCGTGCTCATAAGTGAGGTCACGATGTCAGGGCCTGGGAAACCCCTGGCTTGAAGGAGTAAGGGAGACATAGGATGCATAAAGGTCCCTGAGATGGTCCCAGACACTTGCAGACCCTGGGGGTGCGGGGTGGGCAGAAGGTTTTGTGCGGAGTGGGCTGGGAACTCTGGGCTGGGAGAACCTCCCCCAGGGCTTTCTGTATCGCCCTCCTCCACAATCTACATGGCTACACTGGGGGCTGGGGGGGGTTCGTGGCATAGAGGACAGGGGGACAGCATCCAACTGCTGTGACCTAAAATCAAAAGAGGAAGAGTTAGGAACCAGCTGAAAGTCAAGCCCCAGCCCCGTGGCTCACCCCAGCCTCTTGGTCTCATGGAGGACTTGTCTGGGGCTGTAAGAATGGCAAGGATTGATCCTTCCCTGCTTTCCTCATGAGGCCTCCCCTCCAGTGCTCAGGCTGCTGAGGGCCTCTATTTAACGCTTTCTTAGCCCCCAAGCTCAGCCTGAACTAGAATCTTCAGTCTGTGGTTGCTGGGCTCTGAGCATCAGCGTGGCACATCTGAGTGTCCAGCAAGGGCTTGGTGCTGAGAAGGTACTCAATACACTTGAGCAGGGTGGAGATCACTCTTGGGAACCATCACCTGCCAACTAGGAGGGGGCACTCCCTTGCTCATGGAGATGGGAGAGCTTACTCCCTTCATGATCACGAACATACAAGGACCACCGAGGCTCTGTGTCCTCTCCCCTGGGCTCGTGTGACCTCATGTTCCAGGGTCCTGGAATCCCAATGGGAGCTAGGTTCTGCCACTCTGATCTTGTAGCTAATTCTGTCTCCCAAGGGAACTAAACCAGCCCTTCTCCCCATACTCCCTGGAGAACTGAGGCTGAGAGGCCTCTGGCTTCCTCCCTGGGGCCTGGTTAACTTGTTCTCACCATCTGGAGGCCTCACAGTCAGGGACAGGAGAGACTCACAGGAGATGAACTCATGGTGGAGTCTCTCCCTCACTTCCCAGAAGGCCTTGGGTATGGGCAGCAGTGGTACCCAAATCATTTAACCCAGGATGTGCAAGGGTACTGATTCTCATCTCTTTTCTGACTGATCCTACTGAAATCCCTGCCAGCTTCCCAGGGAGACAACAGCCTAAGGTCTGGAGCCTGACCTAGACTATGCTCCAGTACCAGAGAAAGGTGGGTGATGTGGTTGGAGGATTTGGGGTGACTGCTTACCACGCTGCAGGGTCATACTCGGCCCAGACACGCACGTACTCATCCAGGTGGTGGGGACCCAGGATGGAGGAATCTCGGGTGAGGTACTCAAAGTTGTCCATGATGACGGCAACAAAAAGATTCAGCATCTGTGGGGACCCCAGGGGCCAAGACGGGGTCGGGGAGAGCAAGACACATCCAAACACATATACACAGAGGCCCAGAGGGAGAGAGGGAGGGAGATAAACATGGGAAAAGGAAGTCAGAGAAAGAGATGGCGGGAGATAGAGGAAAGACACATGCTCACAGAAGGAGCCCAGAAACAGAGATATGGAGAAATGGAGATGGGGGAGAGACACAGAGACAGAGACCAAGATTGATACAGTTGGAGAGAGAGGTGGAGAGGTTATGTGACATAGGAGCCAACACCAAGGGGACCACCATGGTCCCAGATCCTCCCACACCTGACCCCCAACAAGACCAAAATGCACACTCCATGGACCAGAACCTTATCATGTTTCCATCCCCAGCATAAAGTAATTACTCAGCAAATATTTGTTGGATGGATGGATGGATGGATGGATGCATCTTCCTGCCTTTGTCTACATCTTGTAGCAGCTTGTCACATGCCTTTAGTGTACTAGCCTTTAGTACATGGGGAGCTTGCATCAGTCTTGCCTCCAGACCTTTGTAAATGTTGCTCCCTCAGTGGACATCACTTTTCTCCTTTTGAGTAATAACATCTGGCGAGCCCTCCCCCGCTTTATACTTATATGCTGTTGTTGGATGTGGTTGGCTTCATAGGTGGTGGTCACATAACCCAGGCTTGTGATTGGTTAGGGAGGAGCACGTGACCCAGAGTAGCAAATGAGAGACTTCCTTGGGATTTTTGCTGGCACTCTGGCAGCCATCTTCCCTCCACAGGAAGAAAGTCTGAGAATAAAGCCAGAGTGGAGGAAAACAGCAAAGAGGACAGGGTCTGCTATTGCCCGGACCCAGCCTCATCTGGACTTTTCAGCAGTATAAGTTAGTGAACTGTGTATTTCACTTACGTCAGTTTCAGTTGAATTTCTGTTACTTGCAGCCAATTTTAAAGTGTTTTTTTTTTTTTTTATGTAGACCATTTAAAAGTCTTTAGTGAATTTGTTACAATATTGCTTCTGTTTTATGTTTTGGATTTTTGGTTGCAAGGCATGAGGGATTGTAGCTCCCTGACCAGGGATTGAACCTGCATCCCCTGCATTACAGAGGTGAAGTCTTAACCACTGGACTACCGGGAAGTCCCTATATGCAACCAATTTGATCAATATGTGGTCTAAGTCCTGCTCACCGTCCCTGAGTGGCCCTCAGGGGGAGAAATCTTTCTCTCACTCTGTCTTCCCTATCAAACCACATATCAGATTATACCATTACTGTCTGCTGACTTGTCTGCCCAGCACCCCTGCAAACTGAGAGAAACATGTTCTCTCCTTATATCCCCAGTACCTAGCATAAGGCCTGGCGCATAGTAGGTATGAAGCAAATGTGCAGATGTAAACATAGTAGGTGCTTACTATATAAGATGTATTTCTGCTGCTGCTGCTGCTGCTAAGTCGCTTCAGTTGTGTCCGACTCTGTGCGACCCCATAGACAGCAGCCCACCAGGCTCCCCCGTCCCTGGGATTCTCCAGGCAAGAACATGGGAGTGGGTTGCCATTTCCTTCTCCAATGCGTGAAAGTGAAAAGCGAAAGTGAAGTCGCTCAGTCGTGTCCAACTCTTGGCGACCCCATGGACTGCAGCCTACCAGGCTCCTCTGTCCATGGGATTTTCCAGGCAAGAGTACTGGAGTGGGGTGCCATTGCCTTCTCCGAGCTCTATTTCTAGGTGTCCCTAACTTCAGTTCATCATTTCATGACACTGATTGAGCACGTACTGTGTGCCAGTCCCTGTCCAGGTGTTGGGGATGCAGCAGTGAACAAAACAAAAGCTCCTGCCTCTTAGGGGCTGATGGTCAAGGGCAGTAGATGTCTTCTAGGGTGCCTGCCCTTCCCAGATGGGCTGTAGTATGAATGTGTCTCCCTATGAACCCACAGCTACTAAGACAATGGTGGCTATTTGAGCAGGAGCCAGGATGGCCCATTCAGACTCTCTTTTGGGAATCTGACACTGGGCAACGGTCCCTCTGGGCCCTGGAAGCTCAGTGGTAAAGAAACTGCCTGCCAATGCTGAGACGTGGGTTTGATTCCTGGGTCGGGAAGATCCCCGGGAGAAGGAAATGGCAATCCATTCCAGTATTCTTGTCTGGGAAATCCCATGGACAGAGGAGCCTGGAGGGCTACAGTCCATGGCGTTGCAAGAGTTGGACACAACTTGGCAACCAAACAACAGCAATAACAGTGGACCGTCCAGGTCAATGGCTGTTGCCACTGGACTCGGGGTGGGTGGGGGATGCTTTGAGACCTAGCCTGCGGGTATCTCAGTGTGAGGCTGCTGGTCTGAAGAGAGTGGATGTGTTGGGCTTTTGCTGAGAGATGCTGGTGTTTGGGCTGGGGTCTGAATACAATAGCTCCCATACTCCTTGGGCAGCTTATATCCTGCCAGCAGGAGCCACGAGTGGGAGGGAGGCCAACCTGGGGAGGAGAGACTAGGAGGAGAGGAGACTCCTTCTGCTTCCCACATGGCTCTGTGTTGTGGACTGAACTGTGTCCCCATGAGATACATTCAAATCCTGGCCCCCAGTTCCTGCGAATGTGACTTTATTTGGAAAAAATGGTCTTTGTACTCTCATTGTCAGTTTAAGATGAGATCACACTGGATCAAGGTGGGCTAAATTCCATATGACTGCTGTCCTCATAAGAGGGAAGTCTGGACACAGTCACACATGAAGACGACCATGTGAGGACAGAGCCAGTGACTGGGGAGATGCTGCCACAAGTCAAGGAACACCTGTGGCCATCAGAAGCGGCAGGCCAGGAAGGATCCTCTCCTAACTGCTCTGGAGGGATCATGGCTCTGCCAACACCACGGCCAGGCTTCTAGCCTCCAGAACTGTGGCAGGATCAATTTTTGTTGTTCTCAGCCATCAAGTTTGTGGTTCTTTGTGACAGCAGCCACAGAACACTGTCTTCAGTTGTCTGGGGGCAGCATACAGCCAGGGTGCCAGGGCAGGGGTGCCATGGTGGCTGAGTTGGCTGTCAACACCCTCTTTTCCTTTTAATACCCCAGCCCTGGCCTTCCTGCCACGGTTAATCCCTGGTGACGTCAGCGTTATCTGTTTGCCCTTTCAACCCTGTGTAGCCAATCCCTATATTAAATCCCCTCTGCCTGAAATACCTAGATCATTTCAATTCTTCTGACTGTGCTCAAACCATTCCAGGAAGAACGGAAAACAGAAAAGATTTGCTGAGATGAGACCCCAGAGAGAGAGAGAGAAAGACAGAACAGGATGCAGGTTCCTGATATGTATATTTTAATTCCTAGTTCCTTTTTGCAGTCTGACAGTGAATTATATTCTCAGGTCTGAGGAGATTCCTCCTTTTAACAAATTCATCTTTTACTAGTGAAAACCTTTCAGTTTTTTTGCAAAGCCCCACAGCCTCCAGAGAATGTTCACGTGGCTGACTTTTTCCTGCCTCCTGATCATATAGAGGAAGGCACACACCTTTCAGAGGGCAGGTGGGAGTCTCCTACAGCTCAACTAGATGGGAGCTGGGGCAAGCTCTGAGCTCCGTTAGTTTTTCTCTCAGCATACACAGCAGGTCTCAAAAGGGGGGAGATTCTGCTCCCTCCTTTAGGGGATACTTGATAATGTCTGGAGACATCTTTGGTTGTCACAGCTGGGAGAGTGGCGGGGTATGAGCTACTGTCATCTAGCGGACCAAGGCCAGGGATGCGAGCAGGCACAGAACAGCTTTCATCGGAGAATGATCCAGCCCCCAATGTCACGAGTGTCATGGGTGAGAAACCCTGGTTAACCTAATCGAGGGCTGGTCCAGAGAAGTCTTGGAGGTAAAAAGTGTGTGACAGCCACATTCCAGAGAATTCACACCCCTGAGGTCTAGGAAGCTTTCCTACACATGTCCACGGACTCACCAGAAACGAGCAGAGGAAGATGAAGGAAACGAAGTAAAAATAAGCAAATTCATTGCCGCATTCGTGAGTCAGGATGCCAGAGTTCTTATCACAGGGTTTCCCGCTGAGGCAGGAAAGCATGATGTTGTGCCAAGCCTCCCCAGTGGCACTCCTGAGGAAGAGAGGGGGCATCAGTGACCTGGATATGCAGCCCTGGACAACCAACACCTACTCCCAGGGAGGCAGAGTGCTAAGGTTAAACACTTAAGCTCTGGAGCTGGACTGATGTGGGTTTGGGTCCCAGGTAAATCACTTTTTCTCCTCTTTGAGCCTAGAGAGGGGGAGGAATTCTCATCCTTGGCTGTGCCTTAAAGCCCAAGGAGAATGTTTTTTTAAAATGCTGATGCCAATGCCCCCCACTCCCACAGACTTGGTATTAAAGTGAACTGGCTTGGAGATACAGATATGTTTTAGAAACTTCCCTCTCTCTAGGTGACTGTCATTTCTTATTTCTTTCTCCCTAGATTACTCTGCTCCAGGTGCATTGGGTTCCTTGTCCTCCAACATGACAGCTGTGCTCCTGCCTCAGGACCTTTGCACGTATCATGCCCTCCACCTGAACTGCCCTTCCCCAGATATCCACATGGCTCCCTTCCTCAACTATTTTGCTCAAATATCATCTCCCTCAAGGGAGGCAAGACCCATTATGCCTCCATTTCTTTCTTTTGGTTGTTATTAAATGAGAAAATACTTGTGACAAAATATACATAAATATTATAATCTTAAACATTTAAGTGTATAATTCAATGGTAATAAGCACATTTAGCTGAACGTCGAAGAATTGATGCTTTTGAACTGTGTGGTGTTGGAGAAGACTCTTGAGAGTCCCTTGGACTGAAAGGAGATCAAACCAGTCCATCCTAAAAGAAATCAGTCCCAAATATTCATTGGAAGGATTGATGCTGAAGCTAAGCTCCAATACTATGGCCACTTGATGAGAAGAACTGACTCACTGGAAAAGACCCTGATGATGAGAAAGATTGAAGGCAGGAGGAGAAGGGGGAGACAGAGGATGAGATGGTTGGATGGCATCACCCACTCGATGGACATGAGTTTGAGCAAGCTCTGGGAGTTGGGAATGGACAGGGAAGCCCGGCATGCTGCAGTCCATGGGGTTGCAAAGAGTCAGACAGGACTGAGTGACTGAATGAACTGAAGCACATTTAGAATGCTGTGCAACCATTAGCACTATCCATCTCCAGAACCATTTTATCCTCCCAAACTGAAAACTTGTATCCCATTAAACACTAACTACACTGCTCCTCTTCCCCAGCCCCTGACAATATTGATATTGAATAGTTTTTTCCCTAAGAATTTGCCCATTTTGGGTACCTCATGTAAGTGCAATCATACATTACTTGTTCTTTCATGCTTCCTTTCCCCCCTTAATCTTATAATATCCTTAATCTTACCATATCCTCTTTCCCTCATAATATCCTTTATAATTCAGTTCAGTTCACTCGCTCAGTCGTGTCTGACTCTTTGTGACCCCATGGACTGTAGCACACCAGGCCTTCCTGTCCATCACCAACTCTCTCTTGAGCTTGCTCAAACTCATGTCCACCGAGTTGGTGATGCCATCCAACCATCTCATCCACTGTCTTCTCCTTCTCCTCCTGCCTTCTATGATTAGATTACTGATTGTCTGCCTCCCCTATGGAAATATAAGCATTCAGAGGGCAGAGAATGTTGTCTCTGCTTTGTTCTCAGTATTTACAGCAGTAAATACAACAAGTGCTCAATAAACCTCTGATGAATGAAGGAAGGAACCCTAAGTGCAATCAGAATTAAGAACCAAGCCTCAGCGGTCTATTTAGAGTCTGTAAGAATGTTTTCTCATCTGTTAGGTGCAGTTGCCAAGAATCCCTTGACAGGATCCTCAAGAAGATTCTATGAGCTAATCCCTGAAAAATGCCTTCATGCTTGCATCCCAGGGCTTTCAGCTTCTGCCCTGTTAGGGTCTTTGGGCCGCTCCACACCCACCCCAAAGCTCAGTGGAACAAAAGGTAGAGGGCACGCCCCCACCGGAAGAGAAAGACGAGGACACGCCCACCACTGGAAGAGAAGGATAAAAGCGTGCCCCTGCCTCACCGGAAGAGAAGCATGAGGGCCTGGAAGAAGGTCCGGAAGTTATTGTGCTCAGTGATTTGGAATTCATCTTCATCACTGTCCTCGTCCTCCACATCGATGCCAATGTTGCCAAACACCTGGGGAATTAGATAATGATGACTAGGAGTGGCCATGGGTGCCAGAAGCTTCAGAAAAACTCCACTCAACCTACAGTGATGCCTCTCTGAAACGGGCTCCCCTAACCCACCCCTACCTAAGCGGGGTGGCCCTCCTTGGGAGTGCTCTCGGAACATTAGGGGGCTGGCACTCACCTGCATCCCAATGATGGCGTAGATGAAAAAAAGCATGGCAATCAGTAGACAGACATAGGGCAGGGCCTGGTGGGAAGGAAGGCAATGAAGAATAGTGCTGGGTGCCCCTTACCCATGCTGTTTCCCTCACTGGTCCCAGTGCTCAACCCCCGCAGGTTGGGTGGCCGCATGCTGCCAGTGGTGCCAGGGATGATAGGCATCTTTGGTGGCTCTGGGAGATTCCCTTTGGAGCCCTCAAGACATACCGGGGGCAGGAAGTTAGAAAAGAGTCCTGCATATAACACATTCCCAGTAAGGTATATGATATTAATAAAGGCATTTCCACATGATTTCTAGATTCAACCAGAGCAGGCAGGGGGGTGAGGGTGGGGGAGAGATCCTGATTTTTCTTCTTAGCCTGGCAGGGGCAGGGGCAGGGGCTGGGGCTCACCTTGAAGGACTGCACAAAGGTCCAGAGAAGAATTCGGATGGTGTAACCCTGACGGAGGAGTTTGATGAGCCGGGCAGCTCGGAAGAGGCGGAGGAAGCTCAAGTTGATGAAGTTATTCTGGGGAGATGGAGAAAGAGGGGTGACCATTCACCCACCCCCAGGGGCTCAGAGCTGTCACCACTCACAGAGGCCCCTACATGAAGCCAACCAACAGGAAAAAGCAAGCCAGACCCCAAATAAGGAGGGAGAGGAGAGAAAGCTCTATTAATGCAATGGTGCGGAGGAAAAAAACTCAAAAAAATGAAGTAGGGGATGGGGAGGAGAAAGGGTGAGAGGGAGGAAAAGGCATCAACTCAAAAGCATAAACCCTCCCTGCCAGCCCCATCCGCAAAGGGGAAAGGAAAGAAAAAGGAAGGAAGAGAAAGGAATGGGGGTGGGTGGGGTGGGGAAGAAATAACAAAAGAACAAGGAAAGAAAATATATCCGAATCATCCAATCAGGAAAAAAATCGAGATGGTTTTTGTTTCTCCCAACAACCAAATGCACTGAGACGATAGGACACAAGCGGGTCAAGTTGCCGAATCCATCACACGTGTACGATGCACAAACACCAGGGCGGGGTGGGGGCAGCCAGCACGCTCAGGCCTGGTGGACATGTGCGGGTTCCGAGGGCATGTTATGCTCCGGGCCAGAAATGCATCTGTCGTGGGACTCACCGGGCACCCTGCCCTGCCGAGCTGCCCACCCGCTCCTGCCCGCCCTGACCTCACCCCACGGCCAAGAGGAGCAGCGGCTTGAGCCAATCGGAGAAGCGGAAGAGCATCTTTTCTTACCCCCTTGGCGAGCGGGAATGGGGAGGACGGGAGGGAGCTGGGGCTGTTCGGCTGCAGGGCGAGTCCTCGCTGCCCGCTGAGTCGGAGAAGATGCATTTGGGGCCCTTTCCCCCCTCTCAGGGATGGCTTCTCAGCTTCTGGGACTGGGTGGAGTAGCGCGGGACCAGGCCTGCGGGAAGCAGGAAGTGCGCAGCGCCCGTGGGTGGGTGAGCTCGCCATCAGCCCAAGTCCACCGAGGGGCTGGTGCTGGGGGCCGGGAGGTGAGGCTGTCCCTGCCCGCAGGACCTCCCTGGGTGGACCCTGCCTCTGCTCAAAGGCAGTCACTGCCTCTAGTTCCTCCCTCCCGAGCCAGAACCCCGGGTGGGGTGGGGGTGGGGAGACAGGGCTGTTGGGTCTCGGTGACTAGATGGTTGCCACGTGACTGTCCAGGGGCTTGCCTGCTGGGGCTTCAAGGGTGCTGCTGGGGTGCCAGAGACTGGAAGTCACGCATGGACCAAATCTGGCCAAGGAAACTATTTTGTTGGGCCCAAGGAGTTTTCTTTTAGAAATTAAAAATAGTTGCCCATTTAAGTCAGATTTTTGCCCTCAAATCTGCCTTTTGGGCCATCCTGAGGCTGCTTCTGCTGGTAGCAGTTACTTGAGGCTTAGATGTGGCCGCCTGCCTTGAAGCAGGCCACGTGTCCTCCAGTTCACCAAGGTTCCTAGAAATGGAACGGGTTTCCTGGCTTCTGGTATCTGCTTGGGGACCAGAGGTATTTGTGGTATGAGGCATTTTAGGCAGGCCCAGAAACCACCACTCATCAGTGGGTTGGAAGCAGAGGGGCCACCAGGGGACTAGGAGAAGCTCTAGATAAGGCCATGTAGCAGCGTCAAAACTGGCCTAGCCCTCACCCCACAAATGGCACAGGGGTGGTCATTCAGGTTGCCCCCTTTTCAGCGACCCTTTTGGCCTCAAAAGTTTGGACAATGAATTATATGGGCAATCTATCTAGTGCTTCTTGGGGGTTTCCCAGACACTGGATCTAGCTAATTCTGGCCTGGGAGATGAGAGGCAGGAATGGGAGGGGTGGTTCAAGGAATTTCTAAAGATGGTAAGAGGCCTCTGGGTTTGCCAGAAAAGTCTGGGATGCTCTCTGGAACATATCAGTTGACCCTTAGGTAGACATTTAGGATGGAGGAGGGGTATGGGGCTCCTACCCTGACCACACGGGGCCCAACCAGAATGAGAATGTCTCGAGTGCCTTAAATAAACCCTCCCAACCCAGCTTGACTGAAAGTCACCCTCCGTGCCCTGTGGACCTGACTCCCAGCCCTGCTCGGCCACCCATTTGGGACCAGGGCCGACGGCCCAGGTGTCCCCAGTCCCCTCCCACCCACCCCCCAGAGTACGAGCCATCCCTTCATGGAGCGGGGCATAACATGTGGATTCATGCAAAGGCAGACAGGCCCTGGAAGCAGCCTCTGGGGGCTGGGGGCAGAGCAGGGGGTGGGAGCTGCCACCATGCAGGAGAAGCAAGGGGGCTTTGCCGGGAGACGCGTGCAGAGAGCATGCTGCCCTTCTTTGAGCCAGGGAGAGAGGAGACACACAGGGGGCGGGGGAGGGGGTAGAGGTGAAAGAGGTCTGGGTGACAGGACAGGGGAAGTTTCTAGTTTGCCCTCATCCATTCTTCTATCTCCCCCTGGGTCTGCATAGAGTCCTTCAAGTACCTGCAGAACTTCTGACTTCCTTCTTCCTAGTTTCCATCTTTCTGTCCACAGCCGCGAAGGATCAGTCCTCTCCTCCAACCCTGCCTAGTGCTTCCTGGTTCTAGGCTGAAGGGGAGGGATGCAGGCCCTGGAAGGCTTGCTGTGTGCAGGGGATGTGAGTGCTTAGAAGGACGTGGGAACCACTGACCTCAGTGCTCCAGAGAAATCCTGCCACTTGAAGACCCCATCTCCAGCCCAGATCTTGCCTGGGAATCCAGCTCCCATAACCACCTGCCTACCTGACTTCTTCCAGGGTGCCCGTCAAGCCTACTGTGCCCACACCTGTGCTCTTCCCATTACCTGACCCTCTCCTGGCATTCCCTAACTTCTGTCTCATGGTTCAAGCCAGACTCAAACCCTCGAGGTGTTTCTGTCTACCCCCAGCCCAGACCCGACCCATCTCCAGGTCCTGGAGAGGCCCCTGCTCAGATGGCCAGTCCTCCGATTGTTCCCTCCCTCTTCTGATGTCATCTCTCACTGGGATTCCTGGTGCTCACTTCCAGCCCAGCCCCCTGCCTTCCTACTCCCTGCTCTGCAGCTGCAGCGTCTGGTGTAACCACACTTCCTACCACACCTCCTCTGCTCCAGATCCTCCCAGACCCCCACAACAAGGCCCAGTCCTGTCCCCTTCTGACCTCTTCACTTTTTCCAGATCAGCCTTCCTCCACTCTTTGCTCTAGCCACATCCTCTCACTTGAAGACCCTGGCCCTGCATGCTCTGATCTGCCCCAGGACCTTTGCATGTGCTATCCTGGGCCTCCAATGCCCTTTTCTCCCCCTCTCCACCTTGTTAACACTGTTTATACTTCAGCGTGCAACACAGTTAAATTTCAAGTGTGTTTCAGGGCTTATTTGACCAATGCCTACCCTCCCCCCCCTCACTACACGACTAGGTGATGCGATGGGGGAGGGGGCAGTGATGGTGTCTGCCTCTATCCAACCCCCCAATCTGGGGCACTGAATTGGGGTTCATTAAGTATCTAGTGGGTGAGTGCTTATGTATGGCTAACTAGCAGGGGAGAGGAGATCCTGGTGCAAAGATGCCATTGAGAGGCATCCTTCAAAGGCGCTCAGGGGAGGGTGGGGGAGGGGCAGAGGCAGGTGGGACTTCTTCTCTCTCTCTCTTTTTAAAATACTTATTTATTTGTTTGGCTGCACCACGTCTTAGCTGCAGCCTGTGGGATCTTTCAGTTGTGGCATGTGGGATCTTAGTTCCCTGACCAGGGATTGAACCCAGGCCCCCTGCACTTGGGGCACAGAATCTTAGCCACTGGACTACCAGGGAAGTCCCCAAGTGGGATTGAACAGAGGGAGGAGTGTGCAGTTATGTAGGGAGCCGAATAAGTTAGGCGAGGGAGAGACGGAGACGGGGCATCCGGGGTGGGGGTGCGGGTGTGTGCAGGGTGGATGGATATAACAGAAGGGAGGGACTGTGTGTGTGTGTGGGGGGGTGGGTGGGGGAGGATCAAGACAGGAAGACTGCAAGAGCAAAAAAGAGAAAGGGAAAGAGAGACAGAGACAGCGACAAAGGGAGACAGAGAGAAAGAGAGGAGAGTCAGAGGCTGAACAGGAAAGAGCAGACAGCATGCGTGTATAGGGACTATGTCTGGGTGGGGGGAGGGGGACAGAAGCCCCTGCATCTCAGGGCTCCAGGAGAGGGCGTCAGGTGGCTGGCCCACCTGGAAGCAGCAAGACCTGAGTCCTGGCTTTTTTGTGTCCGCCTCACCTGAGCCTCTTTGCCCACACACTGCAGGGCCCTCAGACCTCCTCCATCAGACTTGGAGATGCACATCACTGGTCCTCAAACCGGAAGAGCTCATGGGCTTGGAATGGGGTAAGGGACTGGTGGAGATTTCCTGGGGCCCCGGGGCTCCATGGAGCTGAACTGGGACAGGAGTGCTGAGAGAGTGGCTGAGGGCTCTGAGTACAGGGCTGTGTGTAAGGAATGGGGTGGGAGACGCAGCCAGCCAGCCTGTCCTAGGGGAGGCGCTGCCTGGGGGGCAAACCCATCCTTCTCTTTGCAGAAGACACAAACCAACCCCAACAGAAAACCCCAACTCAGAAACCCAATAAAAACCAGAGGAAGAGAGACTGTGGGAATGAGGGGAGGAGGGAAGTCAGGAGGGTTTGGAGAGACTGACAGACAGACCCAGCGGGGATAGGAGGGTGCATCAGGCAATCCAAGTTTAAAAAGCCCAGGGCGTGACATGCAATGCTGATGCGAGAAGATGCGTTCACAGTTAATGTAAGGCATTTAGACTTCAGAAAGAAGTAAGACCAACCGGATTCTAGATGCAGATGTTGAAGATGGAGGGGGAGCGGGCGGGCGGGGGCAGTTGGGGAGGCGTGTTCAGCGTTTTTTAGGTTGATTTGTAACCAGTGCCAAAAAACCAATGGGTTTCGGTTCCCGGGCGGGGAGTGGGGGTGGTGGTGGTGGGTTGGGAGATAGTCATTGGTGTATGAACACACAGACCACGTCATGGATGAACAAATGAATTTCATAGTGCATTTTGATTGGATGAGTTTTTCAGACGGCGTTGTGCCAATATACAGTTTAAAGAGCAGGCATGAAAAGAGACAAGACAAGAAACACAGTCATTATCCATCGCACGCAGGGCAAACCCATGTCACCCCAGCCACTTGGGGGCGCAGCTGAGGCCCAATGGGCCTCACACCCTCTCCCCCTCCCCCAAAACCCTGGGGACTTGCTCTCCCAGTGGTCTGGCTCCCCCTGCCTCAGCCTGGCTGAACGCTGCCTTCAGACCTAGTGGGCTTACCTGGGAGGCAGAAAGGGGCTGCTGAGGGCTCTTTGCTCAGTAGGGTGACCACCCCCCACCCCCAGCCCATCCCCACCCTGCCTCCAGGTTGGGAGTTTATCCTCCTAAAAGTAAAAGGGTCCAAATGCCCACCCTCTATCTTTCCCACCAAGTGATTAGAATTCAGGGCTGGGGTGCTGCCTAACAGATCTCAACCCCAAGTTCATTCACAGTAATAACAGCAAGAACAATAATAATAACCACCATTCGTGAACTAATTCCTGGCTGGTTCTGTGCCAAGCACTTTACGTCAAGCAGTCTGATTTGTTCACAGTTGCCCTCTCCTGTCCTAGAGTGTCAGCCCTCCGGGGGCAGGCATTCTTGTCTGTTTTGCTCTGTCCTCGGCACTCTACCAGTGCCTGGCATACAGCAGGTGCTTAATGTGCACTTCTATGAATGCATGGGTGAACGTGAGGCTTCCAAGGGTCTGATGAGGTTGGTTATGAAGGTTAGTCCCAGATTCAGGACGAGAAGAGGTAATACAAGTTACCCAAGGTCAAACAGCTTGTAGGGAGGGCTGTTTGACTACTACAACAGTCCTGACATCCCTGAATTGGATCCCATGCCCCATCCTTCCTTCCCACATCTTGTAGTCGGGAGAACAAGCCACTGGGGTCCAATCCTACAGATCTCTTACTGGCAACCAGAGCTTCAACCAACTTCCTCTACCTGCCCTACTGGGGTGGTGGGTCACCTCTTCTAAGATCTTGATCCAGAGAGATTTTGGTTCAAGGCTGTCTTATCTTTGGGTGGGTGGCAAGATAATTTTGATTGTCAGGAGGAGCCCAGACCTCTTAAAAACCTCAGACAGACAATGAGGTCTAAGCTCTGGCTCTCTGCCAGGGAGAGGACAGTGGCCAGATGGAGGTACCCCAATGGGGATAGCCCCCAGCTGGGCATGACCTCTCTAGAGGAAGGTGTCAGGGCTGAGACGAGGGAAGGGGGAACTTTGGGTTCACTGGAGCTGAAGGCAAGGAATTGTGGCCAGAATACCACTTGGGTGGGGGTGTTGGCAGATGGGTTAGAGAATGGTCCCTCTTTGGTGGAGCTTCCCAGTTGTACGAGGCTGACAGGGCAGAAAAGGGGCCCAAATGATCCCTTTCTGCCAGGGGCTCAGTTAGGGATGCCCCAGGGAGCACCACCGTGCCCCCAGGAGTCACCAGGCCTGGCTGCAGGCCCTGAGGTGTGTCCCTCATTTTCCTGAGCATCTGCTTCCTCATCTGTGAAATGGGGCAACACCCTCTTCCTTGGGCCTCGCCCCACCCAGGTCTACTCTCTGTTCTCTGCCTGTTCTGAGAATTGCCCTGGCTTTCCGGCCTCCTGGCTCCTTTCTGGCTGGGTTTGGCCAGTGGAAGTGGGTGGCAGGAGATAGAGGGTGGGAGGAGAGAAGGGTAGGGTATTTCTGCTGATGATCTGTGCCTGGTTTGGCCTGCCTTTGGTGGGTGCTCCGTCCCTCGGTGCCCACAGTTTCCACCAGGTAGCCCCTCTCTGACTTCAGCACCTGGGCAGGCAACAGCTCCTCACGGTGACTGGGCTCCTTCCCTTCTGCCCGGTGAGTGGTCTCTGCCTTCAGATCCCTTCAGTTGAACCTACTAACCTGAACCTCCCAACCTGAACCATGAGTTAATCCATAAAACGCTTGGCACAGAGCCTGGCATGCAGTGAGTGCATGATTCTTGTCACCTATCATTTATTTTTGTTGTTATTATGACAAGGTTGATACTACCCCTGGCCCTTGGCTCTGACATTCTTTGCCCTTTTGCTTCCTCTGCGAGGATCTCCTACCCTCCCCCCAGCCTCCCAAGGGCCCTCAAGCCTGGGCTCACTGGCAAATGGCCAAGGAAGGGGTCTGAGACAGCAGCTCTGGGACCCTGAATCTTCCAGACAAGGGGGAAAGACGATGTGGCCCACAGCCCACCACACTTACATCCAGAGACCCCCACACTGGGAACCTGCCAGGCCTGGGGATACAGGAAGACACATGTCCTGGGGACCCTCCTAAAGTCCTGGGAAGGGTGTTCCCCCATTAACCTGAGAGCCGTGGCTCCCTCCTGCCCATGAGCCAGAAGATGGTTAGTTCAAGCAGGATAGACTTGAAGCTGGTTCCCTTTGGACCCTCAACACTGTGCTGTTTGGAGGGCAGGGCTCAGCCTTGAGATCCTTTAAGTGTCTTTGTTTTCTCAATGAGCTTACCCACAGTATCTATTCATACATCAGTAGCCAAGATGCAGGGAATTCACACTGCAGCGCTGGGGGCTTTGGACACCCCCGTCTCCCCACATAGCCCCCTGAAGGGCTGCCTTGATCCCGGGGGCCCCCGCTTACCCCTCTTTGGTCAAGGTCAAGTGCTGGCTTGCCCAGCTGTGGCTGTCGGGACCCTCTGCTCCTCTGGGACCTCCTCCTCACCTCTCCCAGCCCAGCCAGGAACTGCCCGGAGAGAAGCTGGCGGGACACTTACCCCAAACTCGGTCACGAGGATGTCGGTGATGCTGCCCAGAACAGTCACAAAGTCGAAGATGTTCCAGGCATCGCGAAAATAATTCTAGAATGGGGACCCACAAGATAGACATGCCAACGCAGGGCTCCAGGGCTAGCCCCCATGTCCAGCCCAGGGGGCCCATTAGAGGCACAGCTGCAGACCAGACTGAGTGCCCGGAACAGTTACAGTCAATCAAACAGCAGAATGTACCTTGCTGTTCAGATATCATGTACTCTGAGTGCCCCCTCCCTCCCTGAGACCCCCTCTGCCTTCCCATGGCTTGCTTGATCCCAGAGGGGGGCCCCTCCAGGTGCTGTTTCAGCCTCACTGGTCGAGGGGCGACAGGGCTGCCCTTCTGGGCTGTGCCTTGATTCTCCAGCAGTTCCAAGGCTCCCCTGAGACCTCGGATGCATCATAATTGACGTCATTGGGATCCTTGCAAAGACCGTCAGAGGGAAGGCTTATCACCTGTTTTATACAAGGCAACTGAGGCTCAGAGAGCAAAGTTGCTCACCTCAGGCATCACAGAGGTGAAGAAACAGGATTTGAACCCAAATCTGGGCCAATCCAGGGTCCATGGACAGGACCACGCTGAATCAGGACTGTGCTTATAGCAAACTCGCTAAGACAATGGCCTCTGGGCTCACATCCCAGCTATACTGTCATCCAGCCATGTGGCTGCGGGCCAATGACTTAACCTCTCTGTGCCTCCGTTTCCTGGTCACCTTGTGTATCTAGTTACACACAAGGCTGTGAGTCCAGTTATAGCCAATGGGTTGTGAACAAGAGGCAGCAGGATTCCCCTCTGGGCAAGCACAGTACTCGCCAGAACTCTCTTCACCCTGGGTCTGGTGACCAGCAGTGTTCCAGGTGGCAGCTGCTCCAGGTGGCAGCTGCTCCGTGAGCCTGGATCTCTGAGTAATTGAAGGCAAACAGCTCCCCCACCCCCGCTCCACTCCTGCTGGGTGTCCACAAACCCTTTGTTGACTGGAGCAACTGAAATATGGGGGCTGTTTGTTACTGCAGCTTAATTTGATCTATCATGACTGATACATCCCTGGGCTGGATTTTGGTGCAACTGGGACACAGGTATAGTATGCTGCTGTTAAAACACTGAAATATGTCACACAGCTTGAGCCCACAGTGAGGAAGCACCTCTGCCTGGATCTAAGGGTGTGGCTCAAATAGCTCTTCTCTCAAGGTTCAGTGGGACCCACGCTAAACACAGGCTTTCCCAGCATTCTCACAAAAGCAGAGGGTGGGACAGAGCTTGGACGCCATTCTAAACAGTCAGCTTCTCCCCTAAGCATCTCACACAGCAGCAGCCCCTCTGCCTCACAGAGATGGACCTGGGCTTTGGAGCCGTGCTTCTCAGGATCAAATTCTTCTAGCATGTATGAATCAAATGTCCTCAGAGTTGGACTGCTTTGGCCTCAAGGCCCTCTTATGGAACATAAGGGTATAACAACAGTCTGATAATGCGTGTGAGTCACTGAGTGTGGGGTCTGGTATACAGTAGGGCTTCCCAGGTGGTTCAGTGGTAAAAAATCTGCCTGCCAATGCAGGAGACTCAGGAGATGCTGGTTCGATCTCTGGGTTGGGAAGGTCTCCTGGAGGAGGAAATGGCAACCCATGCCAGTATTCTTGCCTGGAAAATCCCATGGACAGAAGAGCCTGGCGGGCTAGTCCATGGGGTTGCAGAGTCAGACATGACTAAGCATGCATGCATGCAGGTTCTCAATAGATGGATGTTGTTTTAGGATTGAGAGGAACTCAGTTTCCACAGGCACTTTTGGGTATTTAGCTGCTGCTAGGGTCCTACCCATATGTAATCATATTTGACTGTGCAACCTCGTCACTCTGCCCAGGGGTGTTCTGTAGCAGCATCCTTGTTGGGGGTAATTAACAGCTTCTTTGGGAGCAGCTCTTCATTATGGCTTATGAGCCCTGGGGGACAAATACCCCAGCTCCCTCACCATGGGTGAGATGACCAGAGTATGTGATCTCTGCTGCCTCTCAGAGGTCTTCCATGGAACTGCACTCCAGTTGCCAGCACTGCTAAGCTGCTCAACAAGACACCCTGTGCTGGCAGCCTTCCCTTCTCTGTCTCACTCCCTCTCTCTCTTATGAGGCTTCCTGGGGTCACCTTCCAGATAAATCCCTTGCATTCAATTCTCGTCTCAGGCTCTACTTATGCGGGGCCACAAATACAACTTTCTAGGTGGCTGGCCACATGCTTCAAGCCCCCTGGACTAGAAGCTTCCCTTCTATCATTTAAATTCCACATGGGGAACTTGGGGTTTCATCTAAGACTGAAGGGGAAGGCTCAGTGCAGAACTGTGCAGGATTATCAGGGGTGGAGGAGATGGGGTTCCAGGCCCTGGCAGATTGCATCACTTTACCACCAGAACACTGACTGGGGGAAAAAAAAAATCATAAGACACAACTGCGTTGGGCAGTTGGGTCCATGCTCATGATCCCCTCAGCTCTGGCTGGGTGTGTGGTTCTCTCATGTTGTAGATGTAGACACAAAAGCAAAGGGGCTGAATGCTTTGCTTTTGGTCACATGTCTAGAAAGGGGCTGAGTGCTCAAGTATGGGTGCTCCAGGACTTCCCAGGTGGCTCAGTGATAAAGAACCGCCTGCCAGTGCAGGAGATGCAGGTTCGATCCCTGGGTCAGGAAGATCCCCTGGAGGAGGGCATGGAAATCTACTCCAGTATTCTTGCCTGGAGAAACCCATGGACAGAGGAGCCTGGCAGGCTACAGTCCATAGGGTTGCAAATGAGTCGGACAGACTGAAGTAACTTAGCACTCACAACATGCCAGGCTTCCCCCTCAGTCTCCAGACTCGCATTACTTGCATTTGAGGTTTTCAAGAGCTCTTCTGAGGGAGACACAGAGGATGGGCTTTTCTTGTGACGGAGGAGAGAGCGGAGGTGACACAGCCTGAATACAATCAGACTCGAGGTCTGTCTTGTGCCAAAGCTGACACTTTTTACCATCTCAGGAAGCTGAGGTGAGAACCCAGCCTCCGTCTGCTAACACCATAAGCTGCAGGTCATTCTTCTTAGAGAGGTGGGCTAAGCATATTCTCAAGTGCTTGACAGGCAGGCCTCCATATCCTCAGGTCTCACATCTGTGGATTCAACCAACCGCCAATCAAATGGGTTGAGTCCTCGGATGCAGAACCTACAGATACGGAGGGCTGACGTACCTGCAAGCTCTTGGATGCAGTATGAGAACGTGTGATTTGATTCAGTGGCACAGATCATATTGGTAACCCTGGGGGGTCTGCCGTCTACTTTTAAGACAGAAGGAAACTCTAAAGTCCAATTAGCGGCTGGTGAAAAATACAAGTGTAATTTTTTCACATCTCATTTCATGGGTCCCCTCACAGAAATCTGTCCCCTATCCACAGATCCCTTTGGGAGTCAACAGACCTCAGGTTAAGGCCACTTGCACTTGTTAGTGGGTCATGAATTACATTATAAAAAGGAGGGGGCAGTACTTTCCTGGCAGGACAGTGGTTAAGACTCTGTGCTTCCACTGCAGGGGGTGGAGGTTCCATCCCTGGCTGAGGAACTAAGATCCCATATGCTGTGGGACCGGCAAATAAAAAAAGGGGGTGGGGTGCGAACATGGAATCAAGAAAATAGACAACCTCAGAGTATAGGGTATATTCTAACGGGAGAGATGGATTCTGAGAAAATTTCATTTCGGTTGTCTGCACTTCTGTGTGGGCTTCCCAGATGGTGCTAGTGGTAAACAGCCCACCTGCTAATGCAGGAGACATAAGAGATGTGGGTTCCATCCCTGGGTCGGGAAGATCCCCTGGAGGAGGGCATGACAACCCACTCCATTATCCTGCCTGGAGAGTCCCACCGACAGAGGAGCCTGGCAGGCTACTGTCCAGGGGTTGCAAAGAGTCGGGCACGACTGAAGCGACTTAGGATGCATGCATGCATGTACTTCTGTGTATTGGGCTCCATTGCAAAGCGTATTTCTTACTGCAGATTGTGGCTAGAACAGTTTGAATACTATGGACTCGGCTTGTCTGGATCTCCGTTTCCTTATCTCCAAAATCATAATTACCCTCTCTCATCACATCATTTAATAAGATGCACAGAGTTTGGTGTTACTTGGGAAGTATGAGAACACCTAAGCATATGGGATCTGTGTGCACTGGAGGGACGCTCAAGTCACCACTGGGGTTGGGGGCAGAGGGGCCAGGTGAGGAGACCACTGCCAGCACCCAGCACTCCTCTGGGCTCTCCCTTAACCCACAGCTCTAGCCCCATGGCCGGACTTACCAGAATCCCAAAAGCCATGACTTTGAGCACACATTCCAGTGAGAAGAGGGAGGTGAAGACGATGTTGAATACTCTCAGAGCATTCTCATAAGCAACAGAGGCCCCGTAGAACTAGATGAGAAAGGAGGGAGAGAGGTGGGGTCAGTGGGCATGGTATTGGGGAACACATGTAGGGGTGCGGGGGTGGCTTCATGGCTGTCTTTTCCTCAGGGCAGGCGGGGCTGGGACACTTGGCTTCCCTCTTGATGTTCTGTGGAGCCAGCCTGAGCTGCAGCCCAGCTCTTCACTGGCTCAGCTCATCTTTTCACATCAAAGCAAAAATTCCTTTCTTGAGCCCTGTCTTACTTAACAGCCAAGATCCTGGAACAGTCCTGGGACAGCCTGGCCGGATGGGGCTCCTTGTGATGCAGGAGGATGTCTACAGCATCTTCTTTGTAATTTTCAAAACTTTTATTTACTTATTTATGGCTACGCTGAGTCTTGGCTGCTGCTTGGACTTTCTCTAGTTGTGGCGTGTGGGTTTTTCATTGTGGTGGCTTCTCTTGTTGCAAAACATGGACTCTAGGGCACGTGGGGTCAATGGCTGTGGCTTGAGGGCTTAGCTGCCCTGTGGCATATGGAATCTATGGTGGCTCAGATGGTAAAGAATCTGTCTGTGATGCTGGAAACTGGAGTTCGATCCTGGGGTTGGGAAGATCCCCTGGAGAAGGAAATGGCAACCCACTCCAGTATTCTTGCCTGGAGAATTCCATGGACAGAAGAGCCTGGAGGGCTACAGTCCACGGGGTTTCAAGAGTCAGACACGACTGAGCGACTTTCACTTTCATATGGAATCCATAACCTTTACACCTATCTACCAGGTTGCATGTAAAGGCTCCCCTGGTGGCTCAGATGGTGAAGAATCTGCCTGCAATGCAGGAGACCCGGGTTTGGTCCCTGGGTTGGGAAGATCCCCTGGAGTAGGAATTGGCAACCTGCTCCAGCCTTCTTGCCTGGAGGATTTCATGGACTGAGGAGCCTGGCGGGCTACAGTCCGTGGGGTTGCAAAGAGTTGGACACAACTGAGCGACTAACACTTTCACTGTCTTTTCACTATCACCAGGTTACAGGAAATCCGGAAGATGGAGGAAACCAATGCACCCAGAGGTGAGACAGTTTTCATTTAATTCATCTGGTTTCCTTAGAAACTTAATAATGGGGGGGGGCATGGAATGGTCGGGGGGTGGAGGGGCAGAAGACAAATTTAAAAGACAAAAAAATTGGAGACCATGTGTAGCCACTTAGATCTTGGCTCAACAACTCACTGTAAAAGACATTTTGGGGACAACTCAATATGGATCTTCTGGTGTTAACACTAATCTTGTCAAGTATAAGAACATGTGGGAAAATGTTCTGATTTTTCAGAAATGCATACCGAAGAATTTAAGGGTGAAATAGCGTGCTATCATTTAAAGTACTTAAAAAAATAGATGAAATATCCAGAATAGGTACATCCATAGAGACAGAAAGTGGATGAGTGGTTGCCAGGGACTGGGGGAAGGGGCATGGGGAATGAGTGCTAATGGGGATGGGCTTCCTTTTGGAGTGATGGAAGTGTTCTGGAAATTGGGGTGGTGGTTGCAAACACGATGAATGTAATAAACACAACAGTACACTTTGAAATGGGAATTGTGTTATGTGAATTTCAACTCAATTGAAAAAACGTGAAAAAAAGTAAGTGAAGCAAACAGAGCAGTTCTGTATGGGTGCCCCTGAGGATGGAGACTGGGTGTTTACAGGAGCCTGGATAATCAGGATGTGGTCCAGGGACCTGGAGCATCAGCGTCACTGGGATACTGGTTAGAAATGCAGAGTCCCAGGCCCACCCGGCCCTTCTGAAGAGGAATCTGCATTTTAACAAGATGCCCAGATGATCTGGGAGCGGGCTGAGAAGGGCTGTGCTGTTCTATCCTTCTGTCTTTTGTTTGTTTACAAGTGTTTATGATCTTAACAATGGAAAGATAAAAGCACTTGCTTGCAGAGATGAGTTTTCAGGTGACACCAGGCACTGCTTTTTTGCCTATTCAAACAAAATCAATAGTTAGGACTTCCCTGGTGGTGCAGTGGATGGGAGTCCCCCTGCCAATGCTGGGGACATGGGTTCAATCCCTGGTCTGGGAAGATTCCACATGCCGAGAAGCCACTAAGCCCATTAGCTACAACTACTGAACCCACGCACTAGAGTGGGTCTGCTAGCTGCAACTACTGAAGCCCATATGCCTAGAGCCTGTGCTCCCCAATAAGAGAAGCCACTGCAGTGAGAAGCCCACGTGCCGCAGTGAAGAGTAGCCTCCACTTGCTGCCACTAGAGAAAGCCTGTGCGCAGCAATGAAGACCCAGCACAGTCAAAAATAGAAAACATGAGTTTAAAAAAATCAACAGCTAAATTTATAGAGTGTTTTTAAGAATCTAGAAATGTGCTAATGTCTTTGCAGGAATTTTCTCATTCAACCCTAATCCCCACCAGGCGTATGGAAGGTGCTATTTTTTAAATAATTCTCATTTCATTGACAGGGAAACCAGGGGCTTTGGAGATGACCAGTGCGTCTCATGCCACTGGTCACTAGCTCAAGGTTCAGTGGTGAATTAAACGGTAGAGCTGGGCTCAAATTCAGACCTCTGGTCTCCAAAGCACAGGGTCAAAGGTCCTGACATTTCACTCTGAAGAGGCTCCTTGGCTCTAAGGGTTACAAGGTCCTTACCTGCCCTTTCCTCCTCATTTCATTCATCACACATTTATCAGGGGGCTCTTGTTCCCTTGGAGTCAGGGCCTCTCTGAACCCCTGGAATGTAGCGGTGATCAGGACTTGTCTCAGCCCCTTGAGACAGGTGGGTGGCAGATTGTCAGACAACCCAATACTGATATTGTGACACGTGCGGTAACAGATAGGGTGGGACTTCCCTGGTAGTCCAGAGGCTAAGACTCCGAGCTCCCAGAGTAGTGGGTGCCAGGTTCGATCCCTGGTCAGGGAACTAGATCTCACATGCAAAATTAAGAGATACTGTGCTGCAACTAAAGATCCCATATGCTGCAACTAAGATGTGCAACAGCCAAATAAATAAATATTAAAAAAAAAAAATCAAATAGGATGCTTGCTAAGACTTCATATGGTCCTGGGAGACCAGGGAAGGCTTACCAGAGGAAGGGCTCTGCAGGGGCAGCCGGAAGGGGCTGGCCAGATGGAGTGCTGGGAATCGTGTGACAGGCAGAGGGAACAGCAGGAACAAGGGCTTGGTGGTAACAGAGTGCGGTCTGTCTGGGAAACTTCTAGTGGGTGCCATCTTGCTAGGGGAGGACGGGTGTGTGGGGCGGGGAGCAGGGGGCGTGGTTAAGCCACGCGCGGGGAGGAGGGCTCACCTTCATCATGAGCACGATGGTGTTGAGGGCGATCATGGCCATGATGGTGTACTCGAAAGGCGGGGACACCACGAACTGCCACATGCGGTACTGGAAACTCTGCTTGTTCTGCGGCATGTGCCGGGTCAGGGGTTTGGCGCTGATGGCGAAGTCGATGCAGGCCCTCTGTGGGAGAGAGCCCGGTGGCGTGAGGGCCGGAGGCAGGAGCGAGGTGAGCGCCCCTCAACTCACCCAACACAGCTCTCCCGCACATTTGCCCAGATGTCTGCCTCTCTTACCCTCTCCCGTTTCCCATAAACTTATTATGAATGCTTTCTTTTCCCGACAGCTACGGCTCCTTGGTGGCTCAGACGGTAAAGCGTCTGTCCACAATGTGGGAGACCCGGGTTCGAGCCCTGGGTCGGGAAGATCCCTTGGAGAAGGAAATGGCAACCCACTCCAGTACTCTCTGCCTGGAAAATCCCATGGACAGAGGAGGCTGGTAGGCTACAGTCTATGGGGTTGCAAAGAGTCGGACACGACTGAGCGACTTCACTTTCACTTTCACGGCTCATTGAGAAGTTCAGTTCAGTTCAGTCGCTCAGTCATGTCCGACTTTGCAACCCCATGAGTCGAAGAACGCCAGGCCTCCCTGTCCATCACCAACTCCCGGAGTTCACTCAGACTCAACGTCCATCGAGTCAGTGATGCCATCCAGTCATCTCATCCTCTGTCGTCCCCTTCTCCTCCTGCCCCCAATCCCTCCCAGCATCAGAGTCTTTTCCAATGAGTCAACTCTTCGCATGAGGTGGCCAAAGTACTGGAGTTTCAGCTTTAGCATCATTCCTTCCAAAGAAATCCCAGGGCTGATCTCCTTCAGAATGGATTGGTTGGATCTCGGCCCATTGAATCCCCTCCGCAAACATGATCAGTGGGTACTGTCAGTAGCCCCCTTTGCAGATGAGGAAAGTAAAGGCTCAGAGAGGTTAAGCCACTTGCCTAGGGTGGCAAAGCTACCAAGTGGGTGAATCTCAAATTTCAACCAGAGTCTGAATGGTTAAAAGCCTAACCATTCTTTCTTCTCTTAAAAAATTGTTATTGAAGTATAATTGAGTTACAACATTGTATTCATTTCTGCTGCACAGCAAAATGACTCAGTTATACATATACATATTTTTTTCATGGGCTTCCTTGGTGGCTCAGTCAGTAAAGAATCTGCCTGCAATTCAGGAGGCCCTGGTTCGATCCCTGAGCCAGGAAGATCCCCTGGAGAAGGAAATGGCAACACACTTCAGTATCCTTGCCTGAGAAATCCCGTGGACAGAAAAGCCTGGCCGGCAACAGTCTCTGGGGTCACGAGAGTTAGACACGATTTAACCTCTAAACCACCGCCAACATTCTTTTCATGTTCTTTTCCATTATGGCTTATCACAGGATGTGGAGTATAGTTTCCTGTGCTATATGATAGGACTTTGTTTTTTATCCATTCTATATAGTTTGCTTCTGCTAATTCCAAACTCTCAGTCCTTCCCTCCACTCCCCCACCCCCCACACATGACAAGTCTGTTCTGTCTGTCTGTGGATCTGTTTCTGTTTTGTAGACAGGTTCATTTGTGTTGAGGTTTAGATTTCACTTACAAGTGGTATCATATGGTATTTGTCTTTCTCTTTCTGACTTATTTCGCTTGGTGTGATAATCTCTAGGTCCATCCATGTTGTGAAGCCTAACCACTCCTTCTTACCAAATGTTTAGCTTCTCTTTCTTTTTGAGGGAGGCAGACAGGGAAGAATAATGATTATTTAGTCTTAAGGGCCAAAGAAGCAGAGGAAGAATGCATTCTAGGTCCTCTTCCTAGCTTGGATGATTCTAGAAGGGCAAACAGTCATGATTATACTCCCTGGTGGACTGGATTTTCTTTCGTTCATGTTCTCCACCCCTCTCTGGGAGAGACTGTACTTCTTTGCCCCCACTGAAATCAGATATGGACATGAGACTCGCTCTGGCTGATGAAATGTGAGATGTGACACGTGTTTTGCTGTTCTCTTTTTTAATCTGAAGTTTCTCAGAGGGGAACCAGAACAAAGACGACAGGAAGCCTGGATATGCAGTCCAATCCGTTTGTGCATGTCTGGCACTGAGATTTTCAGGATGCTTGTTACTGCATCACAACCTAGTCCAAACTGACTGATACACACACAACCCCTCTTTCTTCTGGGAACCCCAAGAAGAGCTACCCTTCAGGCAGAGTGGCTGCTGCTTGGAGAATGCTGCTGTGCCCTCCCCAGATGCCCCCAGAAGCTGGTTCCTCTGTGTGTGTCTGTGTGTGTGTGAGTGGTGGGATGTCAGCTTTTAAATGGGGATGCAACTGGAACGTGGTACCTCATTTTTCTCCAGGCTGTACTCCTCCATCATCTTGTCCCCCTGCTCCTGGAAGGTGATGATGATCAAGGCCACAAAGATGTTGACAAAGAAGAAGGGGAACACCACAAAGTAGACGACGTAGAAGATGGACATCTCCATGCGGTACCCGGGGCTGGGGCCCTGGTTCTCGAAGGTGGCGTCCACGGAGTGCTTGAGGACCCTGTGAGAACCAGGGTGGGGAGCGGGACAAAGTGAGGCAGGGGAACAGGGATGGAGGACAGTATCAAGAGGAGACAGAAAAGAAAGGAAGAGTAGTCACTGTTTCTGACGGCGGTCACAGTGGTTGCTTTATGAAGCCATAATCTTCCCAACACTTTCTGTCTTTGGGGAGTGTTGACAACAACATCAGTATTGTTGTCACACTGCCCTGTATCGAGGGTTTATTATGTGCCAGAAAAGGTATTCAACCTTTTATTTATTTTTCCAGTAACCCTCTCAGGGAGGTTATTACAGGCTCCATGTTGCACACAAGGAAACTGAGGTTCAGCAATTCAAAGTGACTTGCTGTGTAGATCGCCCACTGAGATGGGGTCAGGTTGGGATTTGAAAACGGGTTTGTAGTCATGTATGGGAGTGGGTAGGGGGTCATGGAGGCAGGGATGTGTGTGTGTGTCTGTGTATTTAAGCACAGGTGGTGGTGGGAACTGAGGAGGTGTGAAGAGCTTGCACATGGGAATGAGTGTACCCGTGGCTGCTCCGTACAGTCGCACAGGTCATGCACTGCTCAAGGGCTCTGCATCTAAGTGGCACCGTTCAGCTTCGTGTGTTAACGATGACAATTTTTTTTGCAGGGAGCCCTAAAGTGCCTTCTTTGAGCGAGATCGTTAAGTATTACTGCAATGCTTTTCTGACAGATGGAAGTGATGTCTGTTGAGAAAGGGGCATCTAAAAATTCACTCAAAGGTGTCTAATGGGCAAGCACCGGTCTCACGTGTGTGGGTACTGTGTGTGGGTGAGTAGAGAGGCACGTGTTGGTTAGGGCGTTTGGTGAGCGAGGGAAGCAGGTGAGGATGCTGAAGGCACAGGCTGCAAACTTACCAGACCTTCAACTTGGATTCAGCAGAGACCTCTGGGAGGAGGACCGGGACTAGGGTGGGGAGCCCGAGGCATTGCTGAGACACAAATTCAGGGAGTGCCAGACCCCTCAGTAATCAAGGGAAACAGCATTTTACCCAAATGTCTAGTCTTTTCTGCAATTTTTTAAAAAGATTTTTTTTGTTTGATGTGGACCATTTTTAAAGCCTTTATTCAATTTGTTACCATATTGCTTATGTTTTATGTTTTTTCAGTTTTTGGCCTTGAGACATGTGCGATTTTTAGCTCCCCAACCAGGGATCGAACCTGCACCTGTTGCATTGAAAGGCAAAGTCTTAACGATTGGACCAGCAGGGAAGTCTGAACTGCCAGGGAAGTCTCATTCCTGCAATATTTTAGAAAGTCAAAAGAAATGCCCCAAAGCCCACGATGAACAAAATATCAAGCATTTAAATCCTGGGGACTTCCCTGGTGGTCCCAGTGGTTAAGATTCCACACTTCCAGTTCAGGGGGTGTGGGTTTGATCCCTGATTGGGGAACTAAGATCCCACATGCTGTGTGCAGCATGGTCAAAAAAAAAAAAACCTAAAAAAATTAAATCTGGGGCTTCAATTTTAATCTTGGCATGAGTTAGTCTCACCCATATCCCCCCAGCCCTAACCCTGTCTGGGATGGATAGGTCCTGACTTGGAGAATGTCGAGTCCACAGCCCCGTCTTGGAGGTTTAAGGGGATGTGACCACCTGTGTATCTACGTGCAGCCTTTCTGCAAATCAGAAACAGTGCCTGTTCTGGGAGCATGAAGCATACACTCAAGGGTTAGGTGAGCCGAGAGATGGCTGGATCTCCACCCTTCAAAGCCCAACCACACGTGGGGGCTGCCACTCTAGTGCATTTTGTATCTTGCATTGTCCCCACTTCCGGAAGCCAGGAATGAACCTCTCCTTCCCCCAGACCTGTCTCAGCACCGGACTCTCAGACCCTTCTCTCTCTTGCCCCCGGGCCCCCGCCCCTCCGAGCTCCTCCTGGCCCACTCACTGTGGCCAGCCTTCTCCCGTGGACACGGTGAAGAGGGTCAGCAGCGCCCACAGCACATTGTCATAATGGAACTCATACTTCTTCCACTCTCGATCCCTCGCCTTTACCTCATTCTTCTCATAGAGGAGGTACTTGCCGCTGCCACAGAAAATGGGGACCGTTAGTAAGTGGAGGGGTTTCTCCAGTGGCTCAGTGGTAAAGAATCTGCCTACCAATGCAGACCTCAGTTCCTCCCCCGGGTCGTGAAGATCCCCTGGAGGAGGGCAAGGCAACCCACTCCAGTATTCTTGCCTGGGAAATCCCATAGACAGGGGAGCCTGGTGGGCTACAGTCCATGGGGTTGCAAAAGAGTCAGAGATGACTTAGTGACTGAGCAACAACAACAAGTAAACAAAGGGAAACCCATCATTGGCTCCAGAGAGAGAGAGAGAGAGGAGGAGGAGGAGGAGGAGGGGGGTGGGGCCACCAGCCCACACTGCCTCCCACAGCCTGCAAAGCAGCAACACCCCGTTTCTCCCTGGAGTGTGTGCATCCACTGGGAGACACATCCATGAATGCCACAGCCTGAGTCCAGGGGGAGAGGACTCAGATACTCACATCCTTTTCTAACTTGAACACTTCTACTCCCAACGGTGGGAGCGTCAGGCTTGCGGGGTGGTTAAGAGCAAGGAAGGAGAAAGGCACATTTTGCGGTTCATCAGACCAAGGTATGCAGCTGCTGCTCCTTCTCAGGGTAGGATACAAAGGTTAGCCCCAGACTCTTAGCCTAATGCCTGGGATCTTTCCAATTTCAGCCAACAAAAAAACAGCCGGGAGTCCTTTGCCACATAGTAAAACGGGCATCCCTGGTGGCTCAGCAGTAGAGAATCTGCCTGCAAAGCAGGAACTGAAGGAGATGTGGGTTCAGTCCCTGGGTCAGGAAGATCCCTTGGAGGAGGGCATGGCAACCCACTCCTGTATTTTTGCCTGGAGAATCCCATGGACAGAGGAGCCCGCTGGGCTACAGTTCATAGCGTCACAAAGAGTTGGATGTGACTTAGCATGCACGCGTGCACGACCCTTTATACTGGTGACAAAAGCTGTACTGACTGGGCATTTGGTTAGTGAGAGGCTCAGCACTTTCCTGGACTGAGTCTAGAACTTCCCATCAGGAAGATAACCCAAAGATGGGGGGATTTCACGTCCACAACCTCTGAGCTACAATTCCAAAATCCAGAAAGCTCTGAAAACCTAACATTTTTTCCCTAATGGCAGCTGGCACATTCCAGCCTGAAGGTCAAATCTAGACTTGTCTCTGGGTTGCCAGTAAGCTAAGCAGTGGTTGTATACATTTTAAAATGTTTTTTAGTTGCTAAGTCACTAAAATGCTGTTGTTTTTAGTTGCAGACTCTTTTGTGACCCCATGGACTGTAGCCCGCCGGGCTCCTCTATCTACAGGATTCTCCAGGCAAGAATACTGGAGTGGAGTAGTCATACCCTTCTCCAGGGGATCTTCCTGACTCAGGGATCGAACCTGCGTGTCCTGCACTGCAGGTGGATTCTTTATCTGAGTCACCAGGGAAGCCCTGAATGGTTGAGACCAAATCAAAAGAATTCACTCACGACAGATAAAAATGAAAAGAAATTCAGTTTCCAGAAACAAAGTTTGATTGGCACACAGCCATTCTGATTCCTTTACTTATTGTCTGCAGCGGCTTTTGAGTTTCATTTGTTGTCATGGAAGGTGTATGCAAAGTCAAAGATAGCTACTATCTGGCCCTTGACAAAGTCTGCCCATCTCTGATCTAATGCGTTTGGCAACAAAACCAGACCCAGCTGGATGTGAGGCTTTGTTCTTGTTATTTATCCCATTTGGTGCAAATAGTTGCATGTTTCCTAGCAGAAGTATTGCATTGGATCACAAGGCTGTTTTAATCAACTGAAGGTGTGAGGTGCTATGTGGGACATGCGCCTCGCAATTTTTCTAAAAATCTCAACATATTCTGAATTTATCCGCCTGTAAAGGTTTCCTACAAGGAACTAGATGGGTATTGCTATCCCCTACTTGACAAAGGTGGCAACTCATAAGTTGAGCAACCAGCTTAGGGCTCATGGGGCAGGGACTCTTATTCTACAACTGATGTTCTACTTGCAGATCCAAGCTGCAGATCCGGGCCGCCCTCAATACCCAAGCCCTCAGTTTCCAGGTCCAAGATGAAATGCAACAGGACCCTACGGTCGTCCCCCTCCTACCGTATCCTCAGCCTGCCTTTTGTCTGCGGAAAAATTTCAGCCAAAAAATAAGTTTAATCAGAGGGGTGAGAAAATGCAGAAGCAAAGGAAAACAATCAAAGAAGACTACATTAATAACAGTTTAGTCATTAAGCAGAGTCAAGGGCCTTTAGCTCCTTCTCAAGGGCTATAGATAATATCCTGAGCCATATCCTGTGAGCTGTCTTACAGATACTGAAATCCCCCCCAGGTGGAAGACGTTAACTACACGATGACCAGACTGTAGCCAGACATAAGCTGCCGTGCAGTTCTGAGAATGGGTCTCAAGGAGATGCAAACAAACCGACCCTGGAACTGAAGGTTGACTGTACTTAATTAAGATGCTGCTGACCAATTAAGTGACCAATCTGAAGATGACCCTCACAGCTGGCTGTGCTGTTTCTGCATGTAGCTCCCTCCTTCCATCTATAAAAGTTCTTACCCACTGATTGTCAGCAGAGAAGGGGTAGTTGGCCTTTGGACAGGACTCACCACCCCCCGGTTGCTGGCATCCAAAATAAAGCAAACTTTCCTAAACCAACCTTGCATTTTTATTGGCTTTTGAGGAGTGAGCAGCCAGATCCCCACTTGTGGTTACAAAGAGACTGGTGCCTCTGATCGCCTCCCACCCACCAGCCCTGATGGGGACGCCTAGAAGAGTCAAGACTCACCGGCAATCTTTCTCAAACTCCTTGGACTCATCTGTGCAGTGGAAAAACTTGCCCTTGAAGAGCTGCACGGCCACCACGGCGAAGATGAACATGAACAGCATGTAGACGATGAGGATGTTGAAGACATTCTTGAGAGAGTTCACCACGCAGTCAAACACGGCCTGGTCGATCGGGCGGGAGAGTGGGTGTGAGCAGGCTGGGAGCTGGCCCAGCCTCCACCTCCAGCAGCTCATAATATCAAAGTACAGGATTCCCATTTTACAGAGGAGGACATGAGCCACCGCCGCGCAGTTCTGAGAAGTAAGTGTGGGGGCTGCATCTAGTTCTGAGTTTTTATGCATCCCAACCCCCCAATTCTAACCCCTGGGGAACGGGGGCCACTTCTCCGAGCTTCTCCAAGGTAAGCTCATGGCTCTTTAGGGCAAGAGCAGAGATCGTCAGTGGAGAGGTCATTCCCAGTTCCTTCTTTGTGTCCCTGCCTCAGGGTCACTCTTCTTTCCCAGCATCTGGAGTTGTGCGATCTCTTCCTTTTTTGCCCACCGATCACTAGGGGGCGCTCTGGATTTGTGAGTTGACTCCACGTGCCCTGGAGATTCTGCCTTGAGTAAGATGAAATCTTTCCATCATCCTGCCAATCCCCACCCTCCACCCCCAGCCCCATTCTGCTATGAATCACAGTGGGTTCTAACTACAAGTTAGCATCAAGGGTCATCGAACCTACTGCAATCGCATGTTAGCTTTATTGGCTTTCCCTGGGGGACAGAGTGCATAGTTCTCATGGGGGTTTCAAAGCAGGCTGTGACCCAGAAAATCGGGAAGAGCCACTGAACCGACTACTGCTGGATTCCACGTATTTCAATGCAAGCCGGTTTTCAAGTCCGGAAGGTAGCCACATTTCCTCTTTGAATAATTCATCAACAAAAAGGGGGCGTCGAATCATTATTTCCCAAACTATGGGGGAGGAGCCCACCACCAGTGATATCAGACAATACGTTTAGGTCCTTACAGGAGCCACAAACCAAGTAACACTGATTGCATGGTTGCAAAGTTATTCTCTCTCTAATTCTCTCAATCCTTTTGAGTGAAGGAGAAAGTCTTCCTTAGCTGTTGCTGTGTTAATAACATTTATAATTTTCCTTTTTATGCTTAGGTGTTTGTTTGTTTGTTTTTTTGGTTTGTGTGTTTTCTTTTGTTTTTGGCCCACCAAAACAGGACATGCAGGATCTTAGTTCTCCAACCAGGGACGGAACCTTGTGTCTCCTATGTTGGGAGTGTGGAGTCATCACCACTGGACTACCAGGAAGTCCCTATACTTCTCATTTTTTAAGCAAGAAAGAACAAGCATCCATACTCAAAATCTTTGTCAGGCAACTCTTCTGGGCTAGATTTTGAGAATAGTTATCTTTTTTTTTTTAACAGATATTTAATTTTACCTTCTATGAACAGTGGATTCTGGTTTTTCCAACTTGAGAAACTTGACAAGCATGTCCTTTTAAAATAAATCCACTTAAGTAAAAAAAAATAAAGTGACTTAAACATTAAGATAATACAGGTGCAACATAAATTGAAACAGGGTGTTTGAATGACTAAGCTTCATATCCTTTCTTCTTTCCTTTTTAAAAATTTGAAATGACAAGTGTTTGGGAAATGCTGCTTCATGCTGTTTTGGAACAGGAGATATTGGAGCCTAGAATAGGCAGGTGAAAAGTTTAAGGTTATGTGGGACCAGAAACCTAGTTTCCTGCTTCCCAGATTCGGGTTATGCCCTGTTTTATCCACATGATGCCTTCATGGGAATTAGGAAAAGGGACCTCAACTTTGCATGAGACATTTCACCTAATGGAAAATTACCATAATATACAGATTTTGTTCCATTAACTCACTCTACTGCCATCTACTGGAAAGTTGTAGTAATAAGTAAATCCAACACAAAAAGTAGCAGCATCCCTTTCAACGCGGTGTCCTTGAGCAGTGTGCAAACTGCTCAACTGTACATGGCAACCCTGGGAGATCTCCCATATACCCCGATCTCACCTTGAGCTTTGGCAACCGCTTGATGGTTTTAAGAGGTCGTAGCACCCGGAGGACTCGGAGGGATTTAATCGTGTTGATGTCCTTTCCTTTGCTATTGCCACTGTGGAGGGATGTTAGGATGGGGAGAAGGGAAGAGAGGGAGCCAAGGTCAGGCTGGGTGGTGGGTGGCCTGTAGCCGCACGTGACCCCAGCCTCCCAGGTTTAGGAATCTGGGGTAAACCTGGCATAACCTTGCCTTGCTGAAGAGCAGTCAGTTCCCCTGCTACATCTGGGCACAAGGGTTAGTGAGCAGATGGCCTTCTGAGGTTCTTGGGGTTGTTGAGGGCCCTCCACTGCTGGGCTGGGCCTGAGCAACTGCATGGGGGCGGGGGGCCCTCAGATCCAGCATGAAGGAGTTAGGTCCTACCCTAACCTGTGTGCTCTCCTCGGAGCTGGTCTTACTGAGCTTTTAGAAAATGGGATGCCCTCCCCACCCCCTCCACATTTCCAACAGGATCCATAAAGTCCTTAAAGTGGCATTTAAACAAGAACTCTCCTCCCCCCCCTCCCCCAATATTCCCTGAACCCATGGGGCAAAAAGAACTGGAACATCAGATGCTGATGTTGAATCACTGCCTCATTCTTTCAGGGTCTCTTAGCTCATTTTTGTCAGATAGCTGCGTAAAAGTCCAGCCCAGGGTCTACTGGGCATGAGTCCTAGCACTGTAGATGCCATGACACCCTTAGCCAACCATAATTCAACCCCCCCACCCGACCCTGCAATGAGGAGGGCACTGGGTGTGGTCATCAAAGGCTTGTGATGAATGGAACTCACCACCCACCCAGCTGCCCAAGGCAGAAACCCAATAGTCATGTTCATCCTCATCGCCCTCCTACCATGGCCACCATCCTAGGTCAGACCCCCATGATCCACCTCCCAACTTCCCCCCACTCGAAGTCTCTCTCGTCTTCCACCTTTTCTGCACACAGCGACCAAAACAATCATGCCACTCTCCTGCTCCAAACCCCTCTGGAGCATCTGAATTCCTCGCAGTGCCATCTCTTAACTTGGCATTCAAGGCTCTTCAAAATCTAGTCCAACTTACCTTTCCCTTTGCATCCCCATTGATCATGACACACCCCAAACCCCAGCCACATGCTCTGGCTTCTGTTCCTGCCCTTCCTCCACTGCTCCATTCACAGAACTATGCAGCCTTCAACGCCCAAGGAAAATGTCCCTTCACAATCTCTGCTGACTGCCTCTGGGTTCTGCCAAACCCCAGTGCTTGTTCAGAATCGCTTTTGTTTCCGTCATTGGCTCTGGCTTTAGACAGTGTGTGTGTGTGTGTGTGTGTGTACGCCCAGTTGCTCAGTTGTGTTCAACTCTTTGTGACCCCACGGACTGTAGCCCACTAGGCTCCTCTGTCCATGGGATTTTCCAGACAAGACTACTGGAGTGGGATTGCCATTTCTTTCTCCAGGGGATCTTCCCAACCCAGGGACGGAATCTGCATCTCCCTCATTGGCAGGCAGATTCTTTCCCACTGAGCCACCTGGGAAGCCCTGGCTTTAGCCAGAAAATGCCCCCAAGGCAGAACTGTGGTTTATCCTTCTACGTGTTCATTTTCCCTTTAATCTGGGTTCTTGTCTCCGCCCCCAGCACGTGCCTGGTGTGTAGTTTCAGGACACATGTGAATGCATCCAGATTGGAGTTCTTTGGGGACCAGTGAGCAAACACCTCCCTACAGTCACCTCTTGGGTCGTGAATAGAGCTGCCTCAGAGACATCCTCCATGCTGTGCCTGTCTATCCAGGTACAAAATCATTTTTTTTTTTTTTTTTTTTAAGGGTTCCTTTCTCTCCCTTTGCAGAGAAAAAGAGAATTGGACTTTAACCTGTCAGGCACAGCCATGCTCCAGGATTCAGCAGTCTGAGCACGGTTTTTTTCTTTATCTAAACCGAAGTCATCTTTATGATCTCAAAGCTGTGTCCCCAAAGTATGAGACACATCAGGAGAGTTGCTGAGATGCTTTTAGGCAGAACACAGACACAAGTAACAGGATCGCACAGGGAAACAGCTATGTTTTCTTCAAGTTATCTTCCAGGCTTTCTGCTTTGGTCAGAGAGGAAATCTCTGGTAAGTGTTCATATGTGTCTAATGCCTCCCTGGCGGTTGGTGGTGGTGTAGTCGCTAAGACATGTCCGACTCCTTGCAACCCCATGGACTGTAGCCAGCCAGGCTCCTCTGTCCATGGGATTTTCCAGGCAAGAATACTGCAGTGGGTTGCCATTTCCTACTCCAGGAGACCTTCCTGGCTCAGGGATCAAACCTGAGTCTCCTGCATTGGCACACGGATTC
This sequence comes from Bos mutus, assembly GCF_027580195.1. Taxonomy (NCBI): domain Eukaryota; kingdom Metazoa; phylum Chordata; class Mammalia; order Artiodactyla; family Bovidae; genus Bos; species Bos mutus. The sequence continues at coordinate 52,377,167 of NC_091623.1, read as the reverse complement.
TTTATCTCTGAGCCACCAGGGATTCCCTTAATGTCTCTTTAGCACTCCCTAATCTCCCTTTTAACAAAGAACCTAGCTTGAATGCAACAACTTGCAATGCGACCGTTTCACTTCTGTTGAATTCACTTTTGCAGTTGCCATTCTATCTGAGGTCAACGATACTGGTTGTATGGGGATGACATAAGGTCTTCTAGCAAACTGCAATAGAGCTTAGACTCTATGTTGCTGGGGAAAAAGTCAAGCAAGTGGACATCTAGGTTGTATGCAGAACTGGCTAACATTTTTTTTTCTTTTCTTAAAATTCATTTCTAATTGGAGGATAACTGCTTTACAATGTTGTGTTGGTTTCTGCCGTACATCAGTGTTGAATTTGGCTAAAATCTTGATGCACCAAACTGCTGACATTTGCGAACACGCCTCCTGGGGCACATCTACTCATCTAAAAAGTACTCTATGGCCATTGTGGGGATGTCTCTCTCCCAGGAGGCACATCTCCCTTGGGAGAGGCTGAAATAATCCTCTGTGTTGAGACACCAAGGAGACTGTTCCTGGCAGTTTGGTTCCTGAGCATGCAGGAATGGCTTGATCAAGGTATTCTCACAGAAAACAACCAGATTTTCAAATCACTTTGTTGAGACTGTTGATGTTCTTGGAGAAGGGGAGTTATTCCTCTTAAAGCACAAGCCCTCACTGTTTGGAATGTCCATGCTTCTCCCACCTGGGAAGTTAGACATTCATTCCCCTGATAACCACCCATCCGGCTTGATCTCAGATCATGGGGAGAGCGCCCTCCACGCCCAAGAACTGGGCTAAACGGTGGGTCATGGTGACAGGCAGTGGCCAAGACGCCTCCAGGCTCAGGCTCCCTGGGGAGTAGGCTGAGGGGCTCTAGTCACTGCAAGCGACAGGACGGTGGCAATGACACGAAGCTACGGAAACAGGCCCAGAGCCAACATGGCTGCGTCAGGGCACAGAGAACAGGACAGAACGAGAGAGAGAGAGAGAGAGGGGCACTTTACCGTGTACTGCTCCTGGTGAGGTGGCGTCGGAGGGAGAGACAGGTCGTAAGCGGCCTCAGAAGAAAGAACACAGGACACGCACATACACGCACGCACACCGGAGCGCGCCCTTGCCCGGCCGGGCACCGGGAGGGGCCGCCTCAGGCTGTGGCTCCGGATGGTGTCCATCCTTCCATCTGGAAGACCTCCGTTCCGACCCCTGCCCTTGGCAGGCTCCCGGCACTGCCAAACAGCACCGAGGAAGCCAAATTTTCAAGTCGCAGGACAGCCAGAAAGTTATCAACTACCGAAGGCAAATTTGCCACTAACGGTCACTGCCAAGAGCTGGCGAAAAAACCCTTTTCTTCAGGGTTTCTGGGACTGGAAGACTTTAGAATGTCTTTTTTTAATTTTTTTCCTCCCCAGCCACTCTGTGCTGCATGTGGGATCTTAGTTCCCCAATCAGGGACCGAACCTGCAACTCTATAGTTGCATTGGAAACGCGGAGTCTTAACCATTGGTCTGCTAAGAAGTCCTTTAAAATGTCTTGCAGGGGATGAGCTTTGGAGCTGGGGAGACCTGGGTTTGAATCCCAGCACTGCCTTTAATTTTTTGTGTGTTTGTTTTTGAACTAATTTTCTAATAGATTTCTGCTGGGATGAATGGGCGCTTGATGAGTATTGGAATAAAGCAAACAGATAAACAGGAAGTATCTGTTCACATAGCAAGAGGAAAGAATCCAGCTGCTTTGAGTCGCCCTTAATTCATCCTCATCTCTGAAACAGCCCTTGGGGATGCTGAGGTTTGATACACATTTGTGGCTCTGACTTTACCCCCTAAGTTATGAAGATGAGAGAAGGCCGCTAGGAGTTCCAATTCGGGATGAAATTAAGGGGCGACTCTCAAGAGTCTTTTGGGAAAATGTGGGCCTGGGGAAACCTCTCTGCATCTGGCAGTGGCCCCTTGCACAACTCATCTTTGGAATCAGGGCTCAGTCTTATTACGACCCTCCAATCATGACTGGAGATCAAGGTGTGAGAAACTTGACTGCCATTATTAATAGAACAGTGCCCCTGCCAAACAGATACTCTTCAGAATTTCCCACCTGCCCCCCCTCTTTTGAAATTAGTGATATTTCTAAAAATATAATGGTTTAATGCCTACAAATATTCCCACTGGATTCTTACCCCTCCTGCTACCTTATCATGATACCTCAGTGGTTCTCAAAGCTTAATGTATCTAGGAATTAGTGCACAGACAGAATGGTATACATTCTCCTTTTTGGATTATTGAGAAAGGTTTTCTCAAATTTATTTTTTAACTTTTAAAAACATTAATCCATGGCTTGTGGGATTATAGTTCCCATGCCCCCTGCAGTGGAAGCTTGGAGTCTTAACCACTGGACCATCAGGGAAGTCCCTGGAGAAATGTTTCAACAACAGTATTTCTGCTCAACCTTATGGATGACATAAGGTGTAATACGGGAGTCTTCTGAATGTCACTGCATCTGCTTGTGGGAGGGTGGTACTATTACACCCATTTTCCAGATGAGGCAGCTGAGACTTAGAGAGGGAAAGTGACTTATCCAGGGTCACACAGCCAGCAAGTGACAGACTGAGCTTCAAACCCAGGTTTGTGTATCTTGCACTCTAATCTTCTATTTCTTTCCATTTCATTATACACACACAAAAGAATGCCTTCAAAGGTAGGGCCTGTTTTGAGGAGGATAATAAAAAAAATGGCTTCCTCCTTCGGCTTCCTTGCAGTTGGGCTCCTGAGCACGCAGGAGTGGCTTGACCCAGGCGCTCTGCCGGCCATGCTGGCCTGCTTTGCGGGAGGACTGGCAGCGCCAGATGGACTCTTGGCAGCGAGGGCAGGACCACGATCCCCCAGCTGCTGAGAAGTGTCAGTTGGCCACCCCGATGCATGGGCACAGAGCGTGATGTCATGTGTGGTGACTCATGAAATGGTGTGTTAATGGTCGCATGGACACGGCACACAGTCAGTGGATGGAGCAGGACACACACACACACACACACACACACACACACACACGGATATTTAGGGGAGGTGCAGGAGGGGTAGAAACCAACACGAGAGCTTCGACACATCCTTTGGAAGACCACAGGGATCATCTTCCCATATCCCAGACGAGGCCACAATCACAGCACTGCAGAATCCTTGCCTCCACCCCAACAGGCCAGAACAGCAAGATTCCTTTCCACAAAGAAGGGAATAGTCTCATGCCCTCTTCCCCTGGACTTCTAGGCCTTGCTGGAGACTCGAGGAACCCAGCCAGGCCAGGCTGTCAGGTCTCATCCTCCTGATTTGTGAAAGCGTCCACATTCAGGGCTGAGAGTTGGGCGGCAACCTTGAATCTGACAGTTGAATTCAACCTTAGTGATCCTGCCTGCGTGCTTAGTCGCTCAGTCACGTCCAACTCTTTGCGAACCCACAAACTGTAGCCTGCCAGGCTCCTCTGTCCGTGGGATTCTCCAGGCAAGAATGCCGGAGTGGGTTGCCATCTCCTCCTCCAGGGCATCTTCCCAACCCAGGGATTGAACCTGTGTCTCCTGAGGTCCCTGCACTGCAAGCGGATTCTCAACCACTGGGCCATTAAGCCCTTAGTGATCTTGCTAGACTCATTTCCCGCCACAATCTCTCTGGGCTTGTTTCCTCATGTACTAAAAGGGAATAATAAGAGAAATTCTTATATGGGGCTGTAAAGATTAAGTAAATGGAGGCTGTTACTGTCATTATTATCTGGTCAAGTATCTCAAATTTATGGGGAAACTGAGGCACAGAGAGGTTCAGGGACTTGCACATCTAGAGAGAAACCAAACAGGCTTGCAGGAACCATTTTTTTTTTTTTTTTACAACAATCAGGTTTATTTCATACTTGCTGAGGACCTCAGCTTTGTCTATGAGGAAACAGGGACACAGGACAGAAAACATGAATTAAAAGAACAGAAAGAAGGAAGCAAAGGACTCTGGGATTGGGCACTCAAGTGGAGGCTGTCAGAGCATCCCTTGCTGCTGCTGCTACTGCTAAGTCACTTCAGTCGTGTCCAACTCCGTGTGACCCCATAGACGGCAGCCCACTAGGCTTCCCTGTCCCTGGGATTCTCCAGGCAAGAACACTGGAGTGGGTTGCCATTTCCTTCTCCAATGCATGAAAGTGAAAAGTGAAAGTGAAGTTGCTCAGTCGTGTCCGACTGTTAGCGATCCCATGGACTGCAGCCTACCAGGCTCCTCTGTCCATGAGAGTTTCCAGGCAAGAGTACTGGAGTGGGGTGCCAGTGCCTTCTCTGCAGAGCATCCCTTACTCCTGCCAACATGACATCCATCTGGTAACAAGGAAAGGCCTCGTAGGGCAAGAGACCTCAGGTAAGAGAGGCCAGGAACCTGAAGCCAAAGGGAGGACTCTGAAACTTTTCTTGGGAAAAGAATAGCAGCTTGAGGGCTCCTTCTCTGGTGGAATGGCCAGGCATGCACAAGTTGCTAGATCAAGGCACTCCACCAGCTGTGCCTGGCCTGTAGCCCTGCCCTGGAGGGGGAGTGGCAGGACCAGATGGATTCTTGGCAGTGAGGCGGGGAGGGTGTGGCAGGGGTGGGGTCTCAGAGCCTACCTATTCCATCCCTAGGACCATCACTTAAAGGTGCTCCCCGGGTTGTCAGCCCTTCTAAAACCCCAAGAACATCCCTAACACTCGTCAGGATCCTACTGACAAAACTACACACCCCAGTTCCTGCAAGACATACAAGTTCACTGAGACTCACAGGGATGACCTGAAACCCCTTTCCAGACCCTTTCCTCAAATAGGAATTTAAAAAACAATTTGAAACAGGGATTTTCAAGGGCACGGACTGGCTGGCTTTATGCCTGTAGCAACTTCATAAAACCAGTTTCAAAGGTTGACTCTGCAAACACGCTGCCAGATTTCTGTGAGCTGTAGGCTCATTTTGAGTGCCCTTGTATAACTTTATATTTAAAGGGAAAACTCAAAAAATCAAAAACACAAAATCAGCTCCCTGTGGCAGATTCTTTTGCAAACACAAAGAATCCTTTTGCTGATTGATTCTGGGTGGAAAAATAATTTTGTTTTTTGCAGATTAGGCTTGCTTCAAATTGAGTCTAATTGTAGCTTCAGGGAAACTAGGCCCATTATGGCAAAAGTTCTATGACTGAGAGGCTTGTTTCCCAAACTGCGAGGTCAAATGGGGGATGGAGGTGGGACAGGGCAATGGTGGGGGCCCCCTCTTTGGCAATGAAACTTGTTGGCTCCCACAGAGGTCTGGAAGGAAAGTTCCAAGGATGAACTGATGGGCAGCAGACACTACTTCTATTGTCCTACACCTAGGGGTGTAAAACAGAGGGCGAAACCCACTACCCAGGCCAGGCCACAGCGGGCAAAGTAGGGGGGCTGTGTGTGGAGATGGACGTGGCCTCTTCCTGAGCCCTGGGGGACTTGGGAGCTGCTGGCCAGATGTCATCCTGGAGGGCTGGAGGAAGTGTGGGAGGGGGTGCCTCCCTGCACTTGCCTTCCCTGGTCCTGGAGACCACGCCAGGTTGGAACATGGTGGGGACTGGGTCTTTGATGCCAGAGTGAATGGTGGAGTGCCCGCCTTCTCCAGGCCATATGGCCCAGGTTAGACAGAAGGTCAAGGCAAGGGAGAGGATGGAAGGGAGAAAAAGAGATGGGAGGAGGAGAGGGAGAGGAAAGAAAGGATGGGGAAGGTTAGGGAGGGGGAGGGGAGGGAAGAAGGGAGGGGAGGGGGGGAAGAAGGGGGAGGGGAGGGGAAGAAGGGGAGGGGGAGGGGAGGGGAAGAAGGGGGAGGGGGGGAGAGGAAGAAGGGAGGGGGAGGGGAGGGGAAGAAGGGAGGGGGAGGGGTAGTGGAGGCAGGGGCTAGGGGTAGAGAGAGAGAGAGAGAGGGCAGGAGAGGGAGTCAGAGAGAGGGCAGGAGAGAGAAAAGGGGCAAAGAGAAAGACGGAGAAAGACAGCAACAGGACCAAGGGAGGGAAGGGGATCCGAGGGGTTCACCCCAGGCTTTTCAGAATTGAAACTTTCTCAGAAGCTAGCATGATTCCTAACTGATTCCTCCTTGTAGGAGTCGCTCAAATAACTGATGGACGGAGGGAGAAGCATATTTAATTACATTCTCATATCCACAGTGTATTGCCTTTTAAAATCTTTTTTGGGGGGAAGAAATTTGTGCTCACTTGATAAGAAACCAATTGTACCTTGAATTTTTTTTTTTTGGTCATTTTTATTAATCAGCATTCTGTGAAACTTCTATGTTAAATCCTGTATTCACTTAACTATTGAGGTTCAGTGTTTCTTCCTGACTTGTAGCTGCTTTTTATATATGAAGGCCATGGATGCCCTGTTTTATTTGTGGCAATCTTTCCCCTCTAATTTGCTGTGCACTTCACTTTGATTATTATTACTATTAAATCTACAGGACATCTTAATAATAATGTAGCCAAATACTCAAATACTTAAAAAAGTGGGAGAGAGAGAAGAAGGGGGAGAGGAGGGAGGGAGGAATAAAAGAGAAAGAAAAGGAGGGTAGAGGGAGAGTGGACCGAAAGAGGAGGAGAAAGTAGACGATAAAGAGAAGGAGGCGGAAAGTCTGGCTGGAGTCAGAACTACATTCCGCCTCCTGACTTTCATGGTACATCTCTACCAGCTCAGAGGTGTTCAGAAACTCTGGAGAGTTCTAGCTCTTCTGACACAACCTGACCTCATTGTGTTCCCAGGAGTGGCCCACTTTAGCCCTTAAATTGGAAATGGGCCACCACGCTGGCCTCCTGACAAACCAAGTCCTCGCTGTGTGGTCGGGGGGCCGTTCAAGGACTCCTCCAGGTCTGCTGAGAGGGGGCCAGGAGGCAGGGGCACAGAGGAAGCCCCTGACTTCTCATTATGTGGGTGAGGTGGGTCTGAGTCCTTCTGAGACTCCTTTTTAGGAATGATCCACTGTGATTGGGCACAGACAAGGTCTGTAAAAAGAATTGTTTCTGGATTAGGAGCTGATTAGTTTTTTTGACCCCAAACATCTACGACTTAAGGAATGTACTGCTAAGTTTGCTACCAGGGCCCTAAGAGCTAATGGCTACTCAGTCCTTAGATGCCATCTTGGAATTGCCACCCAGAATGTGGGCACCATCTTGGAATGGCTACTAAGCCTTTGGGTGCCATCTTGGAATGACTGCCCAGAACTCAACTGCCACTTTGACATGGTTGCCCAGAATCTACGCACCATCTTGGAATGGCTTCTCAGCCCCTGGGGTGCTATTTTAGAATGGCTGCCCACAACTCGGGTGCCATCTTGGAGTGGCCTGATGAGACATGACCTTTCAGAGTGTCCTAGGACTGCCAGGAGAAGTTCAAGACACATGAGGGGAGTCATCAGGTCTAGAATTACAGGGCCTGCAGGCATAGGGTGGGGGTCCAAATTCTCATGCACATTCATTTCCTAATTGTCTTTTTAGGGGCTCCCCAAAGAGACAGTGGAGCTTGTAGAGCAGAAGGAAAATGAAATGTCCTGGTGGGGCTAGTCTACAGAAAGCAGCACAGCAAGGGGTTGGTGGCATGGCTGTGTGAGGAGGTAGAAGGTGGGGGCCCTTCTCCTTCTTCCTCCATGGTGGCCATCATGCAGAAGCCAATCGAAGCTCTTCCTGGTAGCATGCGGATGCCTCCCGCCACCCCAGAGCCCCCTTTTCCCATCTTTACACCTCGAGAACATGTCCCCTGATCCAGTGGGTTGGGGGTGGAGGGACAAAGTGGTAAGTGAAGTCCTCAGGAGGAGACTTACGTGAAGGCAAAGGCCACCAGGGCCCCACTGACCACTATGAAGTCGAGAATGTTCCAGAGGTCACGGAAGTAGGCACCCTGGTGCAGGACGAGCCCCAGGTCGATCATCTGAGGAGGAAGAGACAGCGTTCTGATCCCTCATCCCCACCCTGGGGAGCAGTATCTACCCTTTTAGGCTTGGTGGAGGGGCCCCTGGAGGAAGCATGGTAGCCAACAGGACCACCTCATCCTGAGGGGATGGGTCAGAGGCCAGGGGACCTCAGGGAGGAGTGAGAAGCCCCTGCTCAAGGCCGCTTCCCACCTTGGGAAAGGTAGTTCTGACTTGCTGGTTCTTAGGTCAAAACCTCAGGGTCCCCCCGGCTTCTCACCTCACATCAGATCCATCAGCAAACCTCATTGGTTCTACTTTCCAAACGTTCCAAGAATCTGCCCACTTTTTACCACCTTGTCTGCCACCACCCTGACTGGTTCCCATCATCTCCTGCCTGGACCAGAGCAATCATCTGCTCCCAGTTCTCTTGGATCCCCTACTCCCCACCTCCCACCCTGCTCCTCTTTCCAAGTCTGACCTCCCACGGAGGCTAGAGGGTGCCTGTGAACATCCGAGTCGTCACGTCCCTCTGCTCGGACCTTTCCATGGCTCCCACCTCACTCGGGATAAAAGCCCCAGACTGTCCCGTGGCCCCCACGTTCCTGCTTGATTCGTCCCAGTCACCTCTGCTCTCATCTCCCTGCTCTGCTTTCCCCACTCTCCTCTCTCACTTTCAGCCACATCAACTTCCTCGCTGCTCCACAAACACACCAAGTATTTCCAATCTCTGGGGTGAGCCTCTTGCACCAAGGTGGGATTCTTGAGAGTGCAGAATCCTGTGGAGCCCTGGCACTCACCTTGATCACCATCTCAAAGGTAAAGACGCCTGTAAAAACGTAGTCAAAATATCGCAGCACCTGCAGGGGATAAAAGCAAGGGGGCAGAGGATCATTGGCTTGCTCCAGCAGAGTCCCCGTGATCCTAGCCATGGCCCACTGGGGTATGTGGCCTCTAGCAAGGTCCCCAAGGAACAGAGTCTCCACCCACATGAGAAAATGCTGCAGCCATGTACAGAGGGGCAGGTCCTGCACTGCACAAGGGCCCCTCCCAGCCTGTCTCCGTGCAGATTTGTATGTTGTGAATGAAACTGTCCAGCAGATGGCAGCAAAGTCCTAACAAAACCATTGTTAAGGATCGTTTGCTTACCAATGGGAAGGGTGCCTCTTTTCACTTGCCCAAAGCCCTAAATGGACTAGAGGTGGCCTCAGGGAAGTTCAGGAAAGACTCTTACTTCTTTTGGCAACAAGTCTGATCCCCCAGTGTCTCTGACCTTCTGGTCTCCTGGGTGAACAACTGTTCCCGCATAGAGTTTCCTAAATATGATTAGCCTCCAGGACAGACACTGGGGACCGACCTCACTGCGGCATCCATTTCCTTCCAAGTACGCAGCCATACCCTCATCAGAGTGGGTTGATTCTCCCTCACCTCGCTAACTTACACAAGACCAAGTACTAGCGGTTTCTGGACAGGCAATGTCTTGCACTCTGGTCTCTTTCCTGGCCATGCCATAGCACATCCCTTGTGTGACCTTGGCGTGAGGATGTTGAGTGGCATGAGGATGCTGGCAAAGTGCCCAGCACGCGGTAACCCCAGCGGCTGACCTCAGATCTGGCTTGTAGTGAGGGCTGTTAATTACTGAGCAGGCCACCAGAGGGCGCCTGTGAGCCCACAAGTCAGATCACTGCCCCCTTCTCTGCTCAAGAACCCTCTATGGCTCCCACCTTACTCAGGGTGAAAGCCAAAGTCCTCTTTGACCTCCAAGGCCCTGGACAATCTGTTTGGCCACCTCCCTTCCCTCACCTTGTCCCACTTTCCTCTGGCTCACTCCACTTCTACCACCCTCGATATTCTTACCTCAGGGCCTTTGTACAGGTTTGTTGGCCTGGAATACTCTGTCCCATGTTCCACCTGATATTCTCTCTCTCCTCCTTTATGGCTTGGCTCAAATATCACATTCCTGACTGCCTGTTTAAAATTCCATTTTCCTGAAGCTTGGAATCTTCCTTACCGAGTCTACCCGTTCCCCTACATCCCTCACCCCTGGCACTTATCACTTCCTGGCAAACTATTTGTCATAGTTATTAGTAACGTCACTGTCCATCTCCCCAACCTGAACATCAGCCTCACGGGGGCAGGGATGTCTGCCTGTCCCTGTGCTATCTCCAGCTTATAGCTCAGGGCCAGGCATACAGCAGATACTCAAGAAATGCTTGCTGACTGAATGCACGAGGCTGGGGCTGCCCTGGGTCCTGCAGGAGCTGGGCTCTGCGATCTGTGTGGTCACAGCTCACGTTCTCATCATGTGTGGCGCTTGGAGGGCCCTCCGAGACCAGAGTGGCCAGGATAGCTGACTTCCTGGGATGGGTGGCAGGTGCAAGGACTTGGAAGGTTCTGGGAAGGCTGAGGGGGTGGTGGTGGGAGAGCATTTGAGGTGTACCAGGCAGCTGAGACAACATGCATAAAGGTCTGGTGCTCTGCGAGCTCTGGGAGTGCAGGGACGATCGTACAGCCTGTCAATCCTTGCTGTTTAGCTCAGCACCCGGCACATGGTAGTTGCTTATTAAATAATTACTAAATAAAGCAATGAATGGAAAGAAAGGTAGGCCAGGCGGTCAGGTGAATCAAATTCTGGAGAACTTAATAAATGGAGCAGGAGGAAATCAAAAGGCCAATAAATTAGGTTCAACCATATCTAATATATAGATCCTTTTGACTTCTACAAATGGCAATTTTCTGTGACTCAGTGGAATCCAAAATTCTCAGTCTCATTTATCATAGGGAAATACAAATCAAAATCCTGATGAGATTCCAGACCCACCAGGTTGGCTAAATGAAAGAACCCACAGCACAAGTGTTGGCAAGACTGTGGCGCAGTGAAGGCCTTGTTGGATGTTGCTGGTGTGTGTCACTGTATCGCTCAGTAAACATTCTGGCTGCAAATTTGGGGCTGACCATATGCAAATTCTATGATCCAGAAACTCAATTTCTGGTTTTATACCCTGGAGAGAGTCAAGCCCAGGGGCCCCATGTCAGGAGTAGGGGGATATGGTGACAGCATTTTAAACTGCAGACAATCCAAATACACGTCAACCAGAAGATGAAAGAACAAATTATGCCACAGAGTGGAATATTACACAGCAATGGAAAAGAATGACTGTCACCACCCAAGAAAATAAGAACTCATCTCAAGGTTGAGTGATGGAAGAGATGCACAGAATTATTCCATCTGTTCAGTGTTAGAAGTAGGAAGAAATAAATTCTAGTGTTTAAAGATGAACGTGTAGCTGGGAAAATGAGAGGAGCTAAGAAATGCTCTTTCCAGAAGTAAGGGTTTGGATACCTCTAGGGCAGGGCTTTTTACATACTGTTGACAATAGGGGTCAGATTCTTCTCTGTGGTGGGGCTGCCCTGTGTGCTGCAGAGTGATGAACAGTGTCCCTGATCCCTACCCTCTTGTGCTACTAGCAACACCCTTGATGCTCCAACTCCTGACACCTGAACATGTCTGCAGACCTTGTTCCTGCTTGTGAACCCAGCTTCACAGGGAAGGATGAATCGAAGAGGTGCCTGTGGTTGAGGTCTGTTTTGTTCTATTAATACTTCTTGCCTTGGGTGGTGCTTACATGGGTGTGTGACTTTAAAATCCTTGATAAATGAATGGATTGTATGTGTTCTGTTCATTTTTCTGAGGCCTGTTCCAGACCAGCTAATGAACAGAACTTGGGGAGGGGTCCCAGGGTGTCAGTTGCCAATAAGAGGCCACCATGCACTTGAAGAGGGAGGGCTTTAAAAATTTTTTTGGCTGATGCCACCGGGCATGTGGGATCTTAGTTCTCCAGAGATCAAATCCATACCCTCTGCAATGGAAGTGTGGAATCTTATCCCCTGGACCACCAGGGAATCCCGGAAGAGGGAGGGCTTTGGGGAGAGATGCTTCAACTAGGAGTGATGGGGCAGGGGTGGGGGAGCCAGAACTTTGCAAATGCTCCACGGGGGCTGCTCCTAGCCCTGTCAGGGTTCTCTTCAGCCCCAGGAGCTCAGGGGTATCCCCGGAACCCCCCATGCCCATGCTCTCCTTGCCAGAGATGAAGCCTGCTCCAGTCTCCTAGAGTCGACAGGGGGTTTGCTGACCTCTCTCAGGATGCCCCCTCCCTGAGCCTGGCTCCCTGGGTCCTGGGGGATGGGGGAAGTGGGCAGCAGGAGATAACAGAGTGCAGCCTCAGCCCTGCCCTGGTACCAGGTTCCTCTGGGGGCCTTGTTCTAATTATTTCCTTCCATCTCCCCTATCAGGTCCCTAAGGGGCTTGCCAGGCCAGTGAAGGCAGGGAAAGTGCAAAGTAAGCTGCAGACAGGCTTGATTTATGGGACTTGCCAGCCTCGCCAAGGCTCCTAACCTACTTAGTGAGGGCGGCAGGCCAGGCTCCCAGTGGAAAATGGTTCCCATGTGTTGGGGGTGATGGCGGTAGAGAAAGGAGCTGGGGAAGATGGTACAGCCATCAGTCCAGCCTCTGTCACCTCCTGGCCTGCTGGTGCCTTGGTTTCCCCTCTCAACAACACTCATTTCTGCTCGGCAGGACTCAAGCGGGGACATGCACACAGTAAGTGCTTGATAAATGGTGACAGCTGAGGGAAGCGTTGGGAGATCTAGGGTGGGCAGAATTGGAATTCTGCTGTGTGACCCCAGACAGGTCACTTAACCTCTCTGGGCCTCAGTTTCTTCGTCTGTCCAACGGGGATACCCCTAGCATCTGGGGCTGCGCCTGAAACTCAGCAAGTGCTCGGTGAACAGGGGCTGTTAGCAGACCCTGGGGCCCCAAAAGGAGAGTTTTTTAGCTCTTAGCCCACTAAAATCTCAAAGTTTAGGCTGTGCCTGACTAAAAGTTCAGGTTGTGACTAAGTCAAAAGGCTTCCCTGGTGGCTCAGATGGTAAAGAACCCGCCTGCAATGCAGGAAACCTGGATTCGATCCCTGGTTCAGGAAGATCCCCTGGGAAGGGACTGGCACCCCACTCCAGTATTCTTGCCTGGAGAATCCCATGAACAGATGAACCTGGCAGGCTACAGTCCGTGGGGTTGCAGAGAGTTGGACACCTCTGAGACTAACACTTCTACTTTTTTTGAGTCAAAACAATCCTTTCTTTCAAAACTCCAAGTCAGAATGAAAAAGTCCGTTTGGTGAGACCTGGCTGCACAGATGATACTGCCGGAGCACCCTCTGCCTTCGGACTCCCCTACATCCCACATAGAGCTTGTGCCCTTCCACAGCCTATGGCCTCACTCTCCTCACCAAAGATTCCAGCAATTCTCAGCCCCAGCCACTCTTGGGCCATCTCTTCCCTACCAGGCACACAGAACCACTGTCTCAAGGAACATCCTTCATCAAGCCCAGAATCAGAGCCTCCCCTCCCCACCAGTGGCCATGGGGGCTGTGGCCAGGGGTGACCCTAACATTCCTTCGACCCCAGCTATCAGCTTTTCACGAGGCAGGAGAAAGGGACAGAGGAGCTGGGCTGGGAAGGAGCCTGCTGGGGGAGACTCACATTGTTTCGTGGTGCGTTGGGCTGAACAGGATCCTCGGCCGCCAGGGCGATGCTGCTCATGGCGATGACCATGAGAATGCACATCTCAAAGTAGCGCAGGTTCAGGATGTAATGGCACAGGCGGCGAAGGCTGTTGAGGACAGGGAGATGCGCAGACAACAGCTCTTGAGCCCTTTTGTTCTGTCATCTCCTTATATCACTTACCACTATCTGGGATCTCTAACTCCCACGGTCCCACACCCAACAGAGTATCAAGCTCCTACCCCTGGTGGCCCTCTTAGGGCAGGGGAGCCCTCCGCAGGGGAAGGTAATTCCCACCTCTGTTTATAAGTTCCTATCACTTCCAAACCACCCTCCTGGAACATCTTAACTCACAGACTGAGTTGAATACTGTCCTTGAATCTGTAGGAGATGAAAAACCTTTCTATGCATAAAATGTCATATAGTCAAACCAAACTGGGAAATTCTGGGTTAAGTAGATTTCTTTTTTTTTTTAATTAGTTGAGTGACCTTAGGCAAGTTATCGTACCTCAGTGTCCTCATCAGTGAAACGACCATAATAATCACATCTAATAAGAATGTGAGGATCAAAAGAGTTAATATATGCCTGGTACATGGTAGGGGCTCCAAAAAGTTACTTAAATTATGAATTGCAGGCCTTATCAGTGCCTTTAATACACTAATGACACAATAATGAGATAATTAACTTAAGTGGATTAATAATGATAAAAATATCATGAGATTGTATGAATGGCTGCAGGGCTGGGTGGCTAAGAATAGCAACGTCGGAGTCAGTCTCTCTGGGCTCTCCCACTTGCTTGCTGTTTGACTTTAGGCAGGTGATTTTGCCTCTCTGGACCTCAGTTTCTTCATCTGTCAAATGGGGATAAGCAGAGTACCAACTCCTACAGGGTTATTATGAGAAATTTTTTTTTTTTTTGTAAAGCATTCAGAACCATGTCTGGTGCTGAGTGCCATATAAGAATTTCTTTATTAAAATCAAGAATGGCAACCAAATAAAAAAGTAAACACACAGGCTGAGTCTCCGAGAGGCAGGTTAGAGAAAGCCGTTTCCCCTGCAGCTATTTGACGTGATTCTTCTTGGTGTCAAGAAGCATTTTGAGGGATCAGAGTTTCAAGAAACACTCTTTGGAAAAATGCAATTCCAAAACAACCTTTGAGCCAGCAAGACATAGGTGTGATAAATTTCTCCCCTAAATAATCTGGCCTCCTCAAGGCCCTCCCAAGACAAAGGGCCATGGAACTCAAAAACCATCTACCCAGAATCCAAACCCTCATGGAGCATAAGTTAGGAGCAGAGCTCAGGAACCAGGGCTGTCATGTACAGTTGTAAACGTTGTGCACTGTACAAAGCAGCCATTTCTACAGGACACCTCTCACAGCACAGACGGTGCAGATTTGGGTATTTATGATCATGATTTTCTAGCTGATGGCAGGAGGGGGTCTTTTCCAACAAACCAGTTGGAATCAGTTTTTTGAAATAAGTACTTTATGATAAGTTTCTATCTTATACAACTTAAGAAAGGGACATCATTCTTTAATTGCTCAAAAGTTCTCTATGGACTAATGGTCTTAGAGGCGACTCTCCCCCATTACACTTTGTCTGGGTCTGCCCTCTGGCCTGACTTTCACTGCCCCAGTGGGAGCCCTGGGCCCCCTGCCCTGGCCATGGGCCATACTCACGGGTTGGTCGTAGAGAGGATAAACATGGAGCTGTAGGGGGGCATGGGCTTGGGGCCGTCTTCCCCGGGGTCGTCTTCCTCCTCCTCTTTCTTCTCTTCCTCCTTTTTTGGCAGTGGGTCTGGGTTGGCGTTTTTGTTCACTGTTGGGATAAGAAGCAACACAGGGCTCCCTCCGTGGTTTCCCACCTCTGATCTCCTGCCTCATTCCCAAAGCAGCAATAAGCAGCTGACGCAAAGCACCTACTATGTGCCAGGCACCCTATTATGCCATTGAACCTTCACTTGACCCTGTGAGGTTGGTACTTTATGATCCCCACTTTACAGATGAGGAAACTGAGGCACAGAGAGGTGCAGAGACTTGCCTAAGGCCACACGGCTGGGAAGTGGCAAAGCTGTAATTTGAACCTGGGCAGCCCAGCTCCAGAGGGCTTGCTCTTAATCATTCTACAGCCTTGAGTCTGCTGTGACCTTTACCAGATATTAATACAGACCTGTCCTCAGGCCCTGATGACCTTCATACTGTCACTTGGAGGCAGGCAGGGTGAGTCCCCAAAGCCCCACTTTGCAGATGGGAATACTGAGTTCCTCCCGTAGTCAAAATGTAGGATTCCCCCCATTAACACCCTTCTCCTGACTGAGGTGAGGCACCACCCTCCTGAGCACTGATCCCATAGCCTAGTTGCATTATGGGTTTATGGATAGGCTGAGCCTTACTGAGCCTCAGTTTTTTCATCTGTGAAATGGGCACAGTGACAAGATTTACCTTGTACGACTGTGGCAAGGATTTACAGGGTAAACTTATGGACAGCTCTTGCACAGAACTGGGCTACTGCTATCATCTTAAAAATAATAAACCCAGGGGATAATTTCCAAATTTCCAGTTTGGATAATTTCCAAATTTCTTGGATCACGGTATTACATGTGGGAGGTTTTGGGAAGAGGCAAAAACAGCCAATTCCTCAAGGTGCTAGGCCTGCACTGTCCAGCATTTGAAACACAGCTAGTCCAAACTGCGGTATGCAGTGTGAAACATGCTAGATTTTCAAGACTGAGTAGGAGAAAAAGAATGTAACTATATGTAATAATAATGTAAAATACATTATTGACACATGGAAATGTTAATACTTTGGATATAAATCAATAGCATTTGGGGTTAAATACAATTTATTATTAAAGTTCAGTTCATTTGTTTCTTTTTATTTTTTAAAATTTTTGGTCACACCCTGTGGCATGTGGGACCTCAGTTCCCTGACCAGGGATTGAACCCCTGCCTCCTGCGTTGGAAAGCAGAGTCTTAACTACTGGACTGGCAGGGAAGTCCCTCTTTTTTATGTTTTAAATCACGTATGTCTTTCTTCCTTCTTCCTCCTCTGCTTCCTCTTTTCCTCCCTTCTCTTTTTTAACATGGCTACTAGAACATTTAAAATTACAGAGGTGAAAAAAATAATTACACAGGTGGCCTGCATCACATTTCTTTTGGATGGCACTGGCCTAGAGAATTATCTCACTCCCCCCAAACTTCCATCAGAGGAATCTGCTGACCCCTCAGATATGGGGGCTTCCTGGCTCCCCTGTGGGAATTTGGGAGGCAGGAAAATTTGCTAACCTGTTGTGTACTTGCCAGGCATCATATCCATACTATCTCATTTAATTCTCCTAGCAGCCCCTGTGGGGGCAGGAACTATGTCTCTACCCATTTTCCAGAGGAAGCAATTGAGGCCAGAGAGGTGGAGTCACTGTCCGGAGTCCCTTAGCTGCGCCTCTGGGGAGGAAGCCCAGGAGGCCGGCTCCCCTGCCCAGGGATGTATGAGACTGGGGTTCGTACCTTGGATGATGGTGTGGTTGAGTGGGGGTGGGCAGGCTGGGGGATGTCCACCGTGGTGTGGTCAGGTTTCCTGGCAGTCTTAGCTGAGTTGGCCTGGGTGCTGCTGGGGTTGGTGACGATAAGGCTGTTCTCAGGGGTCTTGGGGGGGCCGGGGTTGGACGGGTTCCCCGGGTTGTTGGCTGTCCGGCGACTGACGGCGTTCTGAGGGTTGGTGGCCATGGTGGTGGGGGCCGGCGTGGGGCCAGGGTCCACGCTGTTCCCCATCTTGGCTGGGCTCTGGGGCAGGCCGGCGTGGCTGAGGCTGTCGTGGGGACTGGCTGACTCCGCAGTGGCCAGTTTGTTGTTCTTCATGTTGTCGATATCCTCGGCCAGCGGGGGGTCTTGGCGGCCCAGGTCCTGCTGGATTGGCCGTGTGGTCGACAGGTTGGGGCCTGACACGGGGACCCCGGAGCCCTGGTTCTCTCTGCAGCAGGCAGGCCAACAAAAAAGAACCCGTGAGTGAGTTAGAACATAGAGGGGACATGTCTGGATCCTGCCTAAGATTCCATTGGCCATCGAGGGGCTGTGTTCTGAAATTCTCCTGTGCCTGGTCCATTCTTGTTAGGGATCAAGATGCCCTGGGGGGGACTTCCCTGGTGGTCCAGTGGTTAAGGCTCTGTGCTTCCAAAAAAGACCTCATGGGGATGTAAGTGCCCACCCTTGCAGGTTTCAGTGTGGTGTTTCTCCTGCCAGAAGGGCTGCTTCCTAGGAGATGAGGTTACTCCTTCATGGAGAAATCAGAGTGGAAAAGAACTTTCTGCCAGAGCCTCCATCTCTCCAATCCAAACCTTCCTGCTCCTGTCTGTGTCTCCCATTAGCTCCTTGGCAGGATAAGGACATACACTGCTTCCAGGGGTGGCTAAAGCAGAGCCATAAATACCACCTCTTTAGTGGTGGAAATGGTTTTTTTTTTTTTTTTTTTTGGCCCCATCACGTGGCATGTGGGATCTTAGTTCTCTGACCAGGGATCAAACCCTCAACCATTACGGTGGAAGTGCTGTCTTAACCACTGGACCAGCAGGCAAGTCCCTCCCTCTGACTCTTCTGAAAGGCAACCCCTAATTCTGTACCCCATGCCCTTCATGTCTCCTCCTAAGAGCTCACACTCACGGAGTACTTGCTGTGTGCCAGACATGACATACGTCAGCTCATTTTCAAAAAAAACAGGGAGTGGGAAGTACCGTTATCCCCATTTTAAGATGAGGAAACCAAGGCCCAGAGACAGGAAGGGCCCTGCTTAGTTAGTTAGGTAGTTATGTAGTTAGTTAGTTAGTTACGTAGTTAGGCTACATAGTTGGTAGCAGACAGAGCTTGGACCCAGACCACATGGCTCCAGCACCCACGCTAACCCCCACCTGACCCTGCAGCTCTCTTACTAAGCTGTTTGAGATCTCCCAGGGGGGTCAGCCCACAGTCGGTGGATGCAGGGAAGTCTTTGACGCTTTCTGTAACCACCAATAGAGTGGGCCAGCCTCTCTTCTATTTCAACTCACTAACTTCTGGAGCAATCTTATGAGGTCCAAATGGCTACTGTGTCCATTACAGAGATGAGGAAACTGAGGCCCAAAGAAGCTGAGTCAGGTATACTAGAGAATGGTTTTGTCAGGCTATCTCCATCACACACTCACTCAAGAGACCAGAAACGAGCAAAAGACAGCTTCAGATTGCATCCATTCATGGAACACCTGGGAGATTAGATGCAATCACAGGAACCAAGGCCCCTGGACAGCATGGGTTTGGTTCTCAAGGCCCAATCTGGAACCCTGAATCTATCTAACCCTTAAAAATTTTTTAAAAGTCGGCCTCTGTAAATCAACTATACTTCAATAAAAAATAAAGCAATTATCCTCCGTTTAAAAATTCATAAAAAAAAGCTGACCTCCCCTGGAGGTCCTTCCACTGGCTAAACCACCAGTACCATCTTCCTTGTTTTAATTTTAGATTTTAACTTGCAAAAGTCCATGGTGTTTTTAACCAAGCAGAAGAAAGACGAGGTGATTTACTTTTGGGTTTGTGTCTCTGAGGCCTCGGAGAAGGCAGTGACACCTCACTCCAGTACTCTTGCCTGGAAAATCCCAGAGATGGGGAGCCTGGTGGGCTGCAGTCCATGAGGTCGCTAAGAGTCAGACACGACTGAGCGACTTCACTTTCACTTTTCACTTTCATGCACTGGAGAAGGAAACGGCAACCCACTCCAGTGTTCTTGCCTGGAGAATCCGAGAGACGGGGGAGCCTGGTGGGCTGCCGTCTACGGGGTCGTACAGAGTCGGACACGACTGAAGCAACTTAGCAGCAGCAGCTCTGAGGCCTCACAGGGAGAAGGACAGGCCCAGGCCAATTCGTCACTTGCAGGTGCTAGGCTGACACTTCAGAAGACTGATTTGGCTTTGAGTCTCACCAAGGCCATTTTACTAGCTGTGCGACCCTCTGTAGCTTGAGTAACCTCTCTGAGCCTCAGTTTCCTCATCTTTTTTTATGCTTTGTCTGCGCTGGGCCTTTGTTGCTGTGGGCGGGCTTTCTCTGGCTGCAGCGAGTGGAGGCTACTCTAGTTGTGGTGTGCAGGCTTCTCATCACAGTGGTGGCTTCTCTCGTTGCGGAGCACAGGTATGGAGCGTTCGGGCTCAGTAGTCGTGGCACACGGGCTTAGTTGCTCCGCGGCATGTGGGATTTTCCAGGACCACGGATCGAGCCCGTGTCCCCTGCATTGGCAGGCGGATTCTTAACCACTGGACCACCAGGGAAGTTCCCCGTACCCATCTTTTGGACAAAGGGTCTTTGCAGATGTAATGAAGGATCTTGAGATCATCTGGGATGACGGTGAACCCTAAATCTAATGGCAAGCGTCCTTAGAAGACAAGGGGAGAAACACACACAGAGGAGAGGGCAGTGTGAAGATGAAGTCAGACTGGAGTGATCCTTCTATCGGCCAAGGGATCGCAAACACCAAGGATTGCCAGCAGCCCTGGGAAACTGACACTGATCCCTGGACACTGAGCATCAGCTCTGATGGTGTGGATTAAATGAAATAAATCTTAAACCAATATTTCCTCAACCTCTTCCACAGCCCACAAAGAGGTTGCTAATGCTAATCCCCTCCCGGTACCTTTTTAGAAGTTGGACATCAGTCAAAAAGCTGGTTGGGGATATTTTCTCATTTTATATATTGTTTTAAGCAGAGCTCTACCCAAAAGCGGGCTCAGTGAAGTTATCATTTCAAAGAGAATCTGAATCCTTTGGTCACCACCCAGAGAGACTGTACTAAATAACACAGCAGCTGAGACCACAGCGTGCCTTTTGTTAAAGGGACGGCCTCACGCACGGACCGAAAGCCCCTTGTTCAGATGGAAGGGGATCTGAAGGTCTTTTGTTTTGCCTTGTTTTTGTTTCTTCTGTTGGCTCTGCTTGCCATGGAGTTTTAACAAGCTCAGCCTGCAGAGGCCTATATCAGTCTCCAGGATGTTTTATTTCGAAGTGTCTCCAAGGAGAACTCAAAAGGGGCAGAAACTTTGAAGTCAGGCCCCTTCCCCCTTCCCTCTTGGGGATCTGCCATCATCTGCTTGCAATAGGCAACTGATTGCATAACGCCCGCATCCCGTTGCCAGCTGATCACTTCAGCATCTGGTTGCTAAGGATTACGGACAGCTTGCCCAGGGCATGCTCCAGTCCCTAGGTCCAGAGGATGGGTGGGCCTGCTTCCTTGTGGTCCACCGTCCTTAGGAGTGCACCTATTAACTCATTGAGTCCCCACGACAGCCACTATCTGAGATGCTGCCATTAGGATTAGGCTCATTTTACAGATGAGGAAGATGAAGCCCAGAGAGGTAAAGGCATGGTGTCACCCCGCTGGGAAAAGGCTGAGCTGGACTCTGGTCCTACAGCTCTTAAGCTACAGCACCATTCAGTGAAGACCATGGGGGCAATGGATGACTTGGGGTGCATGGGACAGAGGTGCTGAGGAGACTGGCCAAAGCAAATTGAGGATACTATAAGAATCAGTATTAAAAGACGGAGCCCCTCCTTTCACCCCATCCCATGAAGGATCAACTGTGAGGCTCAGAAGTCCAGTCTCTCTCTTCTTGCTCCTTTTGGGAAGTAGGTTGTCATGGTGATGGGAGCAGGTGGAACTAGTGTGCCAATAGCTGAGATATTAATTCTCGGGTGGTACAGGTCTTGGCAAAACGTCCTCTGGCTCAGCCAAATCAAGCAGGAGGCACTGCCTGGTTATCAGGGAGTGGTGGATGCCCTGCAATCCACAGATTTTTGCAGCGATTCAGAGAAAGCTCCGTTTTCATTTTGGTGGGCCTGGGGTGACACTGGGCTCAGCTGCCTGGTATGAGGAATCAGGGGCCAGCAACTGTTTAATAATACAAAACAGAATGTGCTCCACTCACTTTCCACTGGGGGAAGCTAGTTAAAGTTTCAGAGGAGGGGGATAGTTAAAGCTGAAGAGGAAGAGATGAAAGTAGAAATGTGGGAGCGGGGGGAAGGCTGGGACTACAGGAAAGCAATTACACTAATTGTCAATGCTCTAGAGAATCAAAAACACAGAGCATGTCTGGGGAAAAACCTAAGGAATGACAAGAGCAGAAATGCATGAGGCAGGACTGTTGGGGTCACTGGCTTTGTCATAATATAGAACTGAAATGTCTTTTTAGTATGCTATGTCCTTGAATAAAATTTTATCTTCACCATTCTTATTTTTTTTGGTCGTGCCATGCAGCATGTGGGATAATATTAGCTAAGATCGTTGAGACCTTATTCTCTACCACGCATTGTTCCAAATGCTATATGTGGATTTTTTTTTTTGGCTGCACTGCATGGCATGTGGAGTCTGAGTTCCCCTGATCAGGGATGGAACCCGTGTCCCCTGTAGTGGAAGTGTGGAGTCTAAACCACTGGACCACCAGGGAAATCCCTCTTTTTTTTTTTTTTCCCCAAGCAGACGAATGGCTTTTCTTTTTTTTTTTTCTCTTTAAAAGTGTCTGAATCTTTATGAAGTTTTATTTCCAGTGAGCATTAGAACCTTTTTTATCAGCCAAATGAATAACGCCTCTCCTGGCCAGGGCATTTGACACATCTATTAATAAAGGAGTGAGCAGAGCCCTCCTGGTGTGGATTTGGGGGTAGAGGTGGGGAAGTACTTGGAGAGAAGGGGGAGCAAGGGCCACCTGTGGGATTCAGGAAAGCTGGGTTATCACACTTCTACTATCGGCTGGCTCTCCGCTTCAGGAACACCTTTCCCTCTCTGGGCCTGTTTCCCCATCTGTAAAAAGAGGCAGTTTAAGTGAACAATCTAAAGGCTATGGATTTAAAGTTGGTTTTTATGTCAATTGATACAAGCGTCTTAATAGTAATGACGATGTAACAATAGAAAGAGCTAAAACTTATTGAATGCTTATTACTAGTGCTACTACTAAAAACATTTGAGTATCGAATAATCATATTCATACTAATAAGAGCTAATATTTCCTGAACACTGATTATAAGCCAGGCACTATTTAAAGCATTTTACAAGTATTAACTCATTTGAACTTTATACCTATGCTAGGAGGTAGGTACCATTTTTAAAATATAATTCGTTTACTCCACAAGGCATGTGGAACCTCAGTTCCCTGACCAGAGAACGAACTCTCACCCCATGCAGTGGAAGCACAGAGTCTTAACCACTGGACCAGCAGGGAAGTCCTGGTAGGTACCGTTCTTATCCCCATTTTACAGATGAGGAAATGGAGGCCCAGAGAGGGGAAGTAACACGCTGAAAGTCACACAGCTAGCAAGCAATGGGGCAGCAGTGTGACCTCTTGGCTCCAGGACCCTTGCCCTTCACCACCAGGCTGTGTTCCCTTTCTATCCTTGTCATTCTGCCTCCTTCAATGATAGGAGGAGGTATAAATATGAGGATGATAACAACAGGAATATTAGTCGTATTAATAGCACCAGTGACCCATTGGTTCTTAATTATGGTGTGTGTCTGCTCAGTTGTGCCTGACTCTTTGTGACCTCATGGACTGTAGCCCGCCAGGCTCCTCCGTCCATGGAATTTTCCGGGCAAGAATACTGGCCAGGGTGCCACTTTCTTCTCCAGGTCTTAGTCATGGAGTCCTATGCTAGACTTTATTCCACCTAAATCCCCCTCCAGTGGCCTCCCCTTTCCCGGGAAGGACTCAAGATTCTACTGACCTATTATCGTCCCTTCAATTTCTTCCACTCTTTCCTTACCTTCCAAACTGCAAACTCGCCTCCTTCTGTTCCATCTTGGGGATTTTGCATATGTTGTTCTTAGCCTAGAACACTATTCCCTTTTGGGGAACAATGGTTTTTCAGAGGGCTGTTGTGGAGCTGTGGAGAACTAATGCCATAATAACTAGGGGGCACTGTGAGCATTTAGGAAATGGGAGGCAGGTGTATAAACATCCTACCATGTGCAAGGCAGTCTCACTGGGGAAGAATTATTCTTTTTCCTTCACGACTTTCTAACGTCCCTCACACAGGTGAAAGATCTGCTTGTAATGATCGGAACCTTTAAGTTTTCTTTATTCACTTGTTTATTTGGCTGCCAGGCCTTAGTTGAGGTACGTGGGATCTTTAGTTGTGGTATGTGAACTCTTACTCTTAGTCGCAGCAAGTGGGATCGAGTTCCCCAACAAGGGAGCAAACCCAGGCCCCCTGCACTGGGAGCACAGAGTCTTAGCCACTGGACCCTGGACTACCAGGAGGTCCCTGAGCCTTGAGTTTTAACCTAACTCTGTTTTACAGATCAGCATAAAGTATTTTTTTTGGTCACACCGTGTGGCATGGGGGAATCTTAGTTCCCTGACCAGGGCTGGAACCTCTTCCCCCTGCAGTGAAAACTCAGGTTCTCAATCACTGAACTACCAGGGAAGTCCTGCTGCATGTTTTAAATACTCATTGCATCTTCCTGGAATGCAAGTATTAGACAAACTGAAGGAAGAGTAGACTAAGTCACGTGGAACTTCACCATTTTGGAACATCTCAACACTGATGGTAACTCCCTCATGTCATTTGAATTGTTGGCACCCTGAGGCAGCTGGCATTTGCACCTATCGCATTCATGGTGATTCTGTGCATAGGTGCCTGCAACAGAATTGCTTCACTCTGGGGGACTTCCCTGGCAGTCTAGTGGTTAAGAATCCACCTTCTAATGCAGGGATGTGGGTTCCATCTCTGGTTGGGGAACTAAGATCCCACATGCCATGGGGCAACTAAGCCGGTGCGTGTCAACGACTGAACCCGAGCACTCTGGAGCCCGTGTGTCACAAGAGAGAAGCTGGCTAACTGCAACGGAAGATTCCCCCTCCACCATCACCCCTGCCCTGGCCACAGCCAAATAAATAAAAGGTGGTGGTTAAGTCATTAAGTCGAGTCCAGTTGTTTGGGAACCCATGGACTGTAGTCTGTCAGGGTTCTCTGTCCGTGGGATTTCCCAGGCAAGAATACTGGAGTGGGTTGCCATTTCCTTCTCCAGGGGATCTTCCCTATCCAGGGATCAAACCTGGGTCTCCTGCATTATAGGCAGATTCTTTACCAACCGAGCCACCAGGGAAGCCCAAATAAATAAATATTAAAAAAAGAAAAAGAATTGCTTCATTTGGTTCTCTAGAGTCTCATTATTCAAAGTGTGGTTCCCCAACCAGCACTGACTCCTTAGAAATGCAGAATCTCAGGCTGCATCTGAGACCTACTTATTTAGAATCCGTATTTTCACAAGATCCCTGGGGATTCTTGTATACATTTAATTTTGAGAAGTACTAGTTTAGTATATATGGAGTATAACAGAAGCGTTTAAACACATTATTAAAAACCAATATGGCACTGATGTATGTAAATTAAATCATTATGCTATACTCCTTACACTTGTACCATTAAAGTAAAAGTGTTAGTGAATTCTCCAGGCAAGAATACTGGAGTGGGTTGCCATTCCCTTCTCCAGGGGATCTTCCTGACCCAGGGATCGAACTTGGGTCTCCCACATTGCAGGTGGATTCTTTACCATCTGAGCCACCAGGGAAACCTAACACTTAAACCATGCTGCCTGGCAATTATATCTCAATAAAACCTGAGAAAAAGAATACCTAATGTCAAAAAAAGAAAACACAGAGACTTAGAAAAACTGTTTTTCTTTTTAAAAAAGAAACAACCAAGATGATGTCCTAGTGGCAGGTGATAGAAAACAAGAGGATGCTAATTAATAAAAGATCATTGGCTGTTTCAGCATTTAAGTTTTTGGGTTCCTCAATATACAAACACTGTAGGATCTTCTAGGTAGTGTTACGGAATATTGTTATAAAAAAGAGGGTGTCATTTCTGATTGGGTGAGGTTCTGGCTTGGGAGATGCCTCCAAAAGCCTTGAACCTTGCTCAATTCTGACCCAGAGTGGCTTTTTCAACAACCGTTCCCTGCCCCCCCAACCCCCAGCAAAATAATGTAAGGTGAAAAAATGATTGACTCAGTAACAGCTAAAAGGATCTAAATTTCCCAAGCACTTACGTGTCGGTTGCTTTCAGGCCCTTTCCATCTACTACATCATTTAATTCCCGGAACGACTCAATCCCACTATCTCCATTTTACAGATTGAGAAAACTGAGGCCCAGAGACGTGGAGTCCCTTGGCCAAGGCGACCCGCAAGCACATGGAAGAGCCATACCATTCTGGGGGAGAGTTTTTGTAGTTTCCCGGATACAAGGGCGTGACAGTTTGCAGCTTCTGGAGCCAGATGACCTGGGTTCAAGGCTACTTATTAGATGTGTGACTTTGGGCAAGTCAGCTCTGTTTCCCCATCTGTGAAATGGGCTATGGCAATGCCATCTATCTTTGCGGGTTGGTAAGAAGAGGAAATGAGCGGCTCGGGAGAGTACCAGGTAGCTAGCTGATACTCCTTGGGTTTCATCGCTTCCACTTACTTCCTCCTGCGGTGCCTGCGCTCCTTGTCCTCCCTGCGCATGTCCGCGTCATACGCTGGGGGAGGGCCATGCCGGTGCCGCCGCCTCCGCTCGCCGCCGCCGTCTGGGCCCTCGCTCTCGCCCTCGCCGCCCCGGGCCGGCCGGCTGCCCTCGCGGTGCCGGGACCTCCGATCGGCCTTGTCGTCCGGGGCCTCGTCGCCCGGCCTGCGGTGCGCCCGGTGCCGGCGGGGCTCTCCGTCGGCCCCGGTGCGCGGGGACCCGCTGCGGCTCTCGCGGCTGCCCGCCTGCCGGTGCGCGTGCCTCCGGTGCGGGTCGCCCGCCTTGCCCCGCTCCGCCTCGCCCTCCCAAAACCCCGGCTGCTCCAGGCCGCCCTCCCGGGCGTGGTGGTCCGATTCGCGACCGTAAGGCCCCTCCCGGCTCAGCTCGGCCTCCTGGCTGCCCGCCCAGGGCCTCCGGGTGTCCAGGCCCACGGAGCTGCTGGGGTCCCGGGCCCGGTCGTGGTAGCGGGCCTGTTTCCTGAGGAAGTCCTCGGCTCGCTGCTGCCCGAGGCGCTGGTCCACCGTGGGCTCGGCCGCCCGGCTCTTGTTGGTGTTGTTGTTACGGTTCTCCTGGGGGTCGACCACCAGCGGCCGGTCCAGGTGGGTCTTCATGTCGGGCCGCAGGTGGCGAGCGTAGGAGGCCTTCCAGCGCTCGTCTGGGTCCATCTCGTTGTAGAGTGCCTCCCGACTGGCCAAAAGATTCTGCTTCCTCATCTCGCTTGTCCGCTGCTCCCACACCGACTTGGCGGGCTTCTGGTTCTTCTGTTGCTCCTTCCTGTAAAGAAATCGTGCCGGGGTTATGGAACTGCTGGGCGTCGTGGCCTGCAGGGGCCATTCAGGCCAACAGGTGTGTGGGCCCCGGTGGAGATCTCAGCTCAGTTAGGTATTTCCACCTTGGTGGATGTCTTGCTCCAAGTGGGCATTTTCACCCAGATACCTGTCTCAGTGGGCATCTTGACCTAGGTAGGCATTTCTGCTCAGGCAGGTACCTTGGCCCAGACAGACATCTTGACCCAAGTGGGCATCTCTGCCCAGGTGGGTATAACGGCCCAGTGGGCATCTCCACCTGTATCGGTACCTTGGCCCAGAAAGGCATGTTGACCTGGGTAGGGGGGAGGTCTCTTGGACCAGGTGGGATATCTTGACTTGGCTGGGTATCTCCACCCAACTAGGTGTTTTAATGTGTGTGGAAAAACTCAACCTGGCTGGTCATCTCAGCCTTACAGGAGTCTCAGCCCAGGTGGGCATCTTGGGTATCCTGGCTTGGCTGGGCATTTCGTCTAATGGGGGTCTCAGTCAGGTGTATGTTCATCGACTGACCTCTCTATTCCTCTTCAAGTTGTAGTACAGGGCCCCTGGGGGCGGTCCTGATGTTCAGAATACTCTTAATCTCTGAGACAGCCAATCATAATGAACACTGACCTGCAGCAGGTTCTGGAAGCCCTCGCATAGGCACTTGGGAGTCTTGAGACAGTATCTCTATGGAGATGGTGAAAAACACCAGTGGGATTGTTGCTGGGGGTGCCAACTGAAGCCCTCAAACATTCAGATTTTTCCAGGCATTCTGTGTGTATCTGTATTTGTATACAGACCATCACCTCCTATGGGCTTCCATGTCTGAGCATGTATCTCCCTGTGTTCTCCTTTCACAGCCACCTCCTTGCTTTCTGGGAAAGAAAGACCCCTCTACATTGTCCAGTGATGCACTGCCCCACAGTGTTGCAAAGTCCCGGGACTACCCAACAAAGGCACGATTCAGAATATCGGTGTATCAGTCTTCTTGCCTGGAGAATCCCAGGGATGGGGGAGCCTGTGGGCTGCCATCTATGGGGTCGCACAGAGTCGGACACGACTGAAGTGACTTAGCAGCAGCAGCAGTGTTAATGAATCTTTCTTTAATCAAAACACCTTAACTCTCACCACCTGACCACCTCTGATCCACTAGCAAATTCTGGTTCACTCTTAC
Organism: Bos mutus; assembly: GCF_027580195.1. Lineage (NCBI taxonomy): Eukaryota > Metazoa > Chordata > Mammalia > Artiodactyla > Bovidae > Bos > Bos mutus. Next base: position 52,349,232 of record NC_091623.1, on the reverse strand, counting down.
CTTCACGATCTGTCTACAATTCAGCTATACCCATCACCTGCTCTGGCACCACCCTGGTCCATTCCTTATTATCTCTTTTGCAGGGAACAGTGCAGTCCTTTCCAACCTGGTCTCTTGCCCTTGCTCCCCTGATAGTACCTAGAGGGCACCTGAGTCCCTATTCCTCCTTAAGAACTGTCCATGTGTCTCCCCTGGCTCAGAACAAAATTCTCTGTCTTCCCCACTGCCCAAAAGGCCCTACAGGATCTGTTCATCACCTGTCTGCCTCTACCTCCTGCCACTTCTCCACCCCTACTCACTCTACTTTAGTTACATGGGCTTCTTTCTGGTACCCTAACCACACTGGCACGTTCCTGCCTCAGGGCCTTTGTACATGCTGTTCCCACTGCCTGAGATGAGCTCCTCCCTCACCTTCTTCAGGCTTTGTCACCTGAGACCACCCCTGACAATTTCACTTAAATCATAACGCTCATCACTCCTAGCCCTCCCTATACACCTCAACCTCTTTTTAATGCTGTATTTTCAGCAACAGTGTCTGGCACAGAGTATGTGTTTATTAACTATTTCTTGACTGAAAGTGGGTGGGAGGGCAGAAGTACTTTTTCCTAAGGCTCAACACAGTTAGGGACTGCTCCCTGCCCCCAAATCCTTGACTGGGAGGATGCAGAGGCTGAGGAGCCCAGAGAGCATCTCAGAGTTGGTGGCACTTACACAGCTATGGACATGTTGGCTGCAGACAGAGGACTCACTTCTGCCACCTCTTTGGCTTTCTGGAGGGCGAGTTTCTGGTTGGCAGCCTCTTCTTCTTCTTGTTCATCCTAAAAGGCACATAGGATCCCTGTTCACAAACTATGAACTGGGCCTTGGGGCCGCATCTCTGACCCTACTGTTAACCAGGGGCATCATTTGAGATATTTACAAACAGGTCTGGCTTGGGTATCAACCAATCAGAGCTGAGGCCCCCTAATCGGAATGTATACTCATTGGTTAAGTGTACTGCTATCCCCTTCATGTCCAGGCTTGATATCCAGCTCATTCTGAACCCTATTTTAACACACGGAAGAAAAGGAAAGGAAAAAGACTGCCTTCTTTTCCCACAATGGAGATTTTTCTGTAACTCTGTCTCAATGAGCTGGAAATTAATGCAAAGATTTTCCTCTCATTCTACTTCCTGGGTCATTTAAGCTCTCTGAACCAAGACTTTAAATAAAACACCAATAAGCCCCCACGTGCAGAAAAATCTGGCACCCACAGCCCATCCCATGCACTGCCAACAGCCTCCAGAAGGGGAATCAGGAGAGGAACTTAGATTCTCAGCCGGTTAGGTTCAGAGAGGAGGAGGATGGGGGAAGATGTTTTATAAAATACATACAGAAAAAGACGTTTTGGGGCTTTAAATCCTTCTTCAGCCTTCATGCAGGGCCTCATTCGTAAAACAGAAAAGCCAACAAAGAAAAAGCAAAGAAAAGGCAACGAGAAAGAAATGGCCAGAGACAAACCCGCCAATAAGCAAGATCATGCGGTGGCAGGGCACCTCTCCCACTGCGCTGGGATCTCTGGGGCAAGAAGCAACCTTACCACCTCGGAAATGGTCAGATCAGGACACTCTGTGTCAGTGACAACACAGGGGTGGGACTCGACTGGCCACCCTGCTCTCCCAAGTCCACCCCTCTTTCTGGCATCACATCCAAGCATTTCTGAGAGCCGAGTCCCTGGACTACTTGCCTCGGATACACTGCAAACGCACAAATGCAGATTCCCAGGCCTCCTGAAGAACCTGGCCCGGGCCCCAGCATCTGCGTTTTCAACAAGCTCCCAGGTGAGTCTGAAACACGCTCGAGTTCAAGCCGTGCAGCATATGGTTAGAAGCACAAATTCTGGATCCGTCTGGATTCAAATAGCAGCTCCTCCACTTTCTGCTTACCTTGGACGAAGTCTTTCTTTGTACCTCACAATCTTCCTCTAAAATTTCAACTCCTAGACTTCCCTCCTTCATATTTCTCCTTAGCACTTATCACTAGCTGACAAGTTTCTTTCTCGTCTATCTTCTGCTAGAATATCAATGAAGGCAGAGATTTGTCTGTTTTATTCCTGGCTATTTCCCTGGCCCCTAGACCAGGCCCTGTTCACAGCAGATGCTCAATAAATGCTTTTCAATGAATAACAAAGTCTGTAAAATGGGGTTCAGAGAATTTGCCTATGAGGTTTTCTGTGAGGGCTAAATGAGATAAAAACCTGTCTAACAACAAGGTCCTATGATGTAGCACAGGGAACTATAGTTAAAACCTTCTAATAAACTATAATAAAAATATGAAAAATAATCTATGTTTGTAACTGAATCACTTTGCTGTACACCAGAAACTAATACATTATAAATCAAATATACCTCAATCAAAAAAAATTAACCACATCAGGGGCTGAGTGGGGTCCCTGCCACATTTTAAATGCCCAAGAAATGCTTGTGGAATAAACGAAGGGAAGAATGAGGGTCTGGATGTCATTTCACAGGCGATGAGCTTTCTCCCTCTCTTTTCCCACCCTCCTGGGGCACCCCCTCCCCGACAGCAGCCCTTGAGGATGGGGTCTTGGAACCAAGATGAGCTCATGGTTAAAATCAGCCCCTGGAACAGTGACACCAGTCAGCCCCATGGTGGCCAGGACTGTGGCCGTATGCTAGGGGGTGGCAGAGATTTCCGTCTTTCCTCCAGTCAGGGCTGGGCCTGGGAAACTCTCCCTCCCTCCTGCCATGGCTGGCAGATGGACGGTTGGCAGTCTTCTCAGTTCAGTTCGGTTCCCTGAATATGGCCTGTGTACCTTAAGGCATGGGGGATGGGGCGGTGAAGCTGAGGCAGGCCCCAGGCCTGGCCCTCCTGAATGATTCTGCATATGTTCTCTTAATGTGATAGGGCTGCAGGTGAAAGACTTGGGCTAGACCACGACCACCTCCTAGCATGCCTTTGTTCCAGACAGCTTCCCCTCAAACTGCAAAAGGTGCTCGGCTTCCCTTGTGCGGTGCAGTACCCGTTCAACCCTTCCTAGCAGCCCTGCTCAGGGGCTATCCCGAGGGCATAAGCTGTGTTCCTGAAAGCAATGTTGCCTTCTCTGTGCCTAGCTGAGGTGGACCTGAATCTCAGGGAGTACAGGGCTGCCCTAAGGGCATTTGGCATAAGATTTTGCCCAAATAATCCAATACCACTGACCATGAATGAAAACTGGGCTGCTTCCTCACATGAACAGTTCATACCCCCACACCCCAAATTCCTTTCTGATTTCATTTACTGTGCTCTGCTCTTTGAGGGATCACACCTCTGCTCTTTCAGTTTCTAGCTATGTGGCAAGGTCCTGGCCTCTCTCGGCCTCAGTTTTCCCATCTGCAAAATGGGGATAACAGTTACTCCCTATCTCATGCTTTCTGGTGTCTGCCATACGAGAGGGGCCATCACGTTTCCTTTGGTGGTTGTTAATTTTTATTTTGATCGTTACCTGCTCAGCTGGGGCTCAAATGAAAGTTGGCAGGGTGTGTGGGTAAAGAACTCAGGCTCTGGAACTTGCCAAGTCTGGGTTTGAATCCTAGCCTTCCCTTTCCCAGCTCTGTAAAATGAAGAGCTGTAGCTCCGGATCTCTGGTCATGCGAAGTGACTTACAAAGGTTCCTGTTATTGATCACTTCCTGTATGCCCCAAATTATGCTGAGCTCCTGACATGTATAGCATGATGCTTTAAATAATAGCAGCTGTCATCATCCCATCTGGGGTCGGTGATTCTGCCTTTCTGAACCTCAGTCCCCTCTTCTGCCAAAGGGAAATGACAGTTACACCTGGAACCATGAGCATCATATAATTCTTTACTGCTGCTGCTCAGTGGTGAAGTCCGGCCAGTTCCCAAGCTCACGGGGACACACACTGAGCCTCAGAACCTTGTCTGGGCTACTCTCCATCTGTCCCCTCCTTCCGGGTTTAGGGTGCTGACAGTGCCTGCTCGCCTGGAGGCTGCCGCATTCCTTGGAAGCCCCTCGACACTGCCCACTCCCTATAAACGGGCACTCTGGTGGAGTTTGCCATCTGCTTCCTGCAGCAACCCTGCTGCCTTAACCACCCCCACCTCCGCCCTCCTTTGCTGAAGAAGCCACTTGATGAGGGACAGTCTATTTTGGGGGTGGGGGAGGAGGTGCCTTTCTCCCTGGCACAGTGAAGCCGGGACAAAGGCTCTGACCCCAGCTCGTGTCCCCCTACCCCACCCTACCCCCTGCCTGGCACGGTCCTGATCTGCCATGAGCAGGTGGTAACTTTGCACAGCAACATTCTCCCACCAACTCCACCTTGGTGAGCTCCTGGGCGTTAGCCAGATTATCCACCGCGATGGCCAAGAACACGTTCAGGAGGGTGTCTGCAAACGCTGGAGTTAGGGAAAGCATTGCCACATGAACCCTGATATCTGGGACTCCTGAACCCCTCCCTTATGCTTCCCCTGCTCTCCCTGAGGCCCCGGGCTCATCCGCCCCCCCAGAGGATACAGTTCCCGAAGAGCGTCAGCACGATGAAGTAGATGGAGAACACCATGCCGCCTTGCACGCCCCCCTGAGACTTGATGCCGTCATACATGACCTCGTTCCAGTCTTCGCCCGTCAGGATCTGAAAGGGGAGGGAGAAACACACAGCCAACCCCCCCTCAACCTTGGGCCCCTCAGAGATGCAGCTGTGGAGCCGGAACCTGGCGTGTGGGCCCTTTCTCGGCCTTTGTCTCTGGGTGGGGATGGTCTTGGCCGTTTGCGAGAGGAAAGGGCTGTCCTTGCGTGGAGGAGCTCTCAGCCTGTTCTAGCAAAAAGGGACCCTGGAAGAGGAGTTTCAGATCTTTCTGGTTTTCTGATATGATAGGGAGATTTTGCTATAGGCTGAGTCGTATATGTTGAGACTATAAACCCTCATGTGATGTTATTTGGAGATGGGAGGGAATTAGGATTAGCTGAAGACATGATGGTGGGGCCCTCATGAGGGGATTGTGTGCTCAGTCGTGTCCAACTCTTTGTGACCGCCATGGACGGGAGCCTGCCAGGTTCCTCTGTCCATGGGATTTTCCAGGCAAGAATACTGGAGTGGGTTGCCATGCCCTTCTCCAGGGGATCTTCCTGGCTCAGGGACAGAACATAGATCTCCTGCATTGGCAGGCGGGTTCTTTACCACAAGTGCCACAATGAGGGGATTAGTGCCTTTATAAGAAAAGACAGCAGAGAATTTGGTCTCTCTCTGCCTCTCTGTCTCCCTCCCTCCCCCTGCTGTGTGTGAGAGAAGTGACAAGGCAGTTGTCTACAAGCCAGAAGAGAGTCCTCACCTGGAATCAACCCTGGATGCACCCTGATCTACCTCCAGCCTTCAGAACTGTGAGACATAAATTTCTCTTGCTATATATCCACAGGTACTTCTGGACTGCTGTATCTGGGGGTGGGGATGGTGGTGGTACAGGTGATCAGAGGAAGCCTCAGGTAAAGAGACGCAAGTGCTGGCAAACAGACACGATGCTGACGTGTATGGGAAGGGCTAAAGGGATGTGTATGCAGGATCTACACGGTTGTTAAAAAAATATCCAGCTTCCCTCCTTTGCATTATTTCCATGAAAGTGAAAAAAAGTGAGAGTGTTAGTTGCTCAGTCAAGTCCAGCGCTCTGTGACCTCATGGACTGTAGCCTGCCAGGTTCCTCTGTCCATGGAATTTTCCAGGCAAGAGTACTGGAGTGGGTTGCCATTCCCTTCTCCAGGGGATCTTCCTAACCCAGGGATCGAACCTGGGTCTCTCCTGCATTGCAGGCAGATTTTTTACCATCTGAGCCACAAGGGAAGCCCCATTATTTTCATGAGGATAAAGTAAATATGAAAGAACTCCAAAGATGTTAATCCATTAGGTAGGGTTTTGCAGTCTTGGCACTGCTGGCATTTGGGAACTTCCTCTTGTCCTGTGCACTGCAGGGTATTAAGCAGCATCCTTGGGCTCTACCCATTAGATGCCAGTAACACCCCCACACCCCACTTGCGACAACCCTAAAATGTTTCCAGATACTTCTAGGTGTCCTTGGGGGACAAATACCTCTTGGGCAACAAGCCCTGTGCTGAAGACATATGGGCGGTGATGACTACTATCGATAATCATTGATGTAAAGGCTCAGAATTTCATGGATGGTTTCCCTTTCCAAGCCCCTGTCTACAGGTCTCATTCAGAAGTTCCCCTTCCCCCAGGAGAAGAGAGGAGTGAAGTCACATTTTCCCATAAACTTTCTGTTCTCTAAAGAGACAGAACCCACATGGAATGGCTCTGGAAGTCCCAGCTTGGCCAGTTCTAAACCTTGGGGCATGTGCCTACATGGGTGCAGAAGTTGGTTTGGCGGGACCACCCACGGTCAATCTGTCTGCTTTGGAATACGGAATTGGGGTGTCTTCCAGTCACGGGGAAGATGGTGTATTATCGATGTCTATTATTTTCTATATTCTGATGCTTTGACATATGGGAGGGGTCTTACTGATCCTGGGGGGAGTCAGGACTAGCTAATTCTTAGAGTTAGTACACAATTTGCCTGTGGGTGTGGTTTAAAAAATGAAAACCAACCAATTCAGAGCCCACACTCCAAACCATCTCCACTACTGGGCTCTTACACTTAGGCCAATATTCTACTGTTGGAATTAGCCCAGGGTCAGGTTCCATATAACTCAAGACAGCTCCAGGACTTGCCGAAATTATTCAAACTAGCCAATCCTAAGCCTGATTAACCTGCCTTACCCATTTCTTCCTGTGGAACAGCCACAATAAAGGCTCCTGCCCACATTTCCTGTCCCCCTCCTAATGAACCCTGGTGCTTCTCCATGGGGCCCTGCATTCATGGGACTGGGTGAAGGTTGTACCTGAAAAACTGTCATTATTGCTGCTGGAAAAGTGTCGAAGTTGGTAGGAGGAGTCCCTTCATCGAAATTAAACCTGTGGAGAGGGCACAAACATTTCACGTTGGTCCCACCCTAGGCGTGTGAGGGCTTGGCTCAGTATCTTGTTTCCAGGGCAACATCGCCAGCATCTCTGTTTCCTTTAGAAAGACATACTGAGTGGTACCCAGGGCCCTGCCCATCTGGGTGGGTGCACTGGGCATCATCCAGGCCATGAGGAAGGCAGACTGTGTGGTGCAGGTGGGCCTGGGTCTCTGGAGGCAGTGAGCAAGGTAAGGGTGGGAGGCCCTGGGCTGGACCCCAGGGAAGCACAAGTCAAGAGAAGCTGCTGAGCACTTACTGGCCGCCAAAGAGTTGCATTCCCAGAAGGGCAAAGACGACGATGAATAGGAAAAGGAGGAACAACAGGCTGATGATGGATTTCATGGAGTTGAGAAGAGAGACGACCAGGTTCCTGAGAGATGCCCAGTACCTGCCAAGAGAGGCCAGGGTTGGGGTATGGGGGTCAGGCTGGGGCCAGGGTGGCAGCAGCTGAGCCCATCTTCCCAACATGGGAAGGAGGTGACCCCGCCCCAGCCCCCATCCCCACCTTGGGATGCCAGGGAACCCAAAGACTTACTTTGTGACTTTGAAAATACGCAATAACCTGAGGGCTCGTAACACACTGATTCCAAAGGATGTGCCGGGTTTTATGACAGCCCAGATGACCTCAAAGATACTCCCGATGATGACCTAGAACAAAGGATCCCGGTCTTGTGTCCATGCTCCTTGCAAATGTGCCTGGGTCTGGACCTTGCAGGAACCCAGTCCAACTCCCCCCACTCAAATGAAATCATAGTGAGTGTCTCACACGCCTCTTATCCCTTCTCTTTTTAAACTTATTAACATGAGTGCAAAGAATTCTTGAAACATAATTACAAAGTGAATGCCCATGCAACCACCATCTGCGTCGAGAAATAGAGCATGTCAGCACCCTGAAAGCCTCTGGGGAACCCTAGACATAGCCACCACCCTGAATTTTATAATAACTATTTCCTTGCATTAAAAAAATTGAGGTGAAATTCACACAACAGAAAATTAACCAGAATGGTTCATTTAAAATAATGCACGATTCAGTGGCATTTAGCATGTTCACAGTGTATAACCATCACCCTTCTCTACTTTTGAAACATTTCCATCGCTCCCAGAGGAAACCCTGGACCCATGAGCAGTCGCTCTCCAGCCCCCTCCTCCCAGCCCCTGGCAACCACTAATTTACTTTCTGACTCTGGAGATTTGCCTGTTCTGGATATAAATGGAATTACGTAATACGTGACCTTTTATGTCTGGCTTCTTTGACTTATGTTTTCGAGGTCTTTGCCTTAAAGTGTTCAAGGATCCTCTGAAATCCGTATAGCTTGGTCTTGTCCGTCTGAACTTTCATGAGCAGAATCATGCTATATGGACTAGTTCTGCTTCCTGTGCGATACCATGTGGCTGATGGGTGTGGCTACTGTTGGCTGCCTCTCGCTGGTGCAGAGAACTGCATTATTTATATACAACTTATTTATCCACCCTACTGCAAAGGGAGATTTGGGTCATTTGGCTTGGGACTAGTGAAGCCGCTCAAGGCATTGTTGTATATGTCTCTTAGGTGTCCGCATAAGTTTCTCTAGAGTGAATCCCCAGAAGTGGATTTGCCAGGTCATCCTTTACTTTCCAAAATGGGTCCGTAAATTTCCCCTTGCACTGGCAGTGGTTGGGGAGGGTTCTGGGAGCTCTGTATCTTCATCAAAGTTGGGGATTATCCTCTGATTCCTTTTGCACTCAGCAGGATCTGTCATACCCATGCGTGACCCTACTTCTCTCTCTCCTGTGTCCCCAGGTATCAACCATTCTAAGCACATCAGCTGGGGAATGAACTCCTTAGAAACCAGAGCACTTACCCCACAATCAAAACAGTTGAAGGAAGAGTGGAAGTAAGGCCGCGTCCCAAGCCCGTACATTTTTATAAACATTTCGGACATAAAGAGTCCTAAGAAAATGAATTCTGCATAGTCTAGAAAGGGAGGGGGGAAAACAGAGAGGAGATTAGATTTGTGGAGGGAGCTGCTAGGTGGCTCTGACGTTCCTATTAAGTGAAACTTGGCTGGTGGGTTCCTGGGTGCTTACTATGGTTTTTTAAAAATTAATTAAGAAAATTTAAAATTGAAGTATAGTTGTTTCAGGTATGGGCTTCCCAGGTCGCTCAGTGGTTAAGAATCTGCCTGCCAGTGTAGGAGATGCAAGTTCGATCCCTGGGTTGGGAAGATCCCCTGGAGAAGGAAATAGCAACCCACTCCAGTATTCTTGCCTGGAGAATCCTATGGACAGAGAAGCCTGGTGGAGTGTAGTCCATGGGGTTGCAAAGAGCTGGACATGACTGAGCAACTGTACACACACGCTTATTTCAGGTATATATAATTGAATCAGAAAAGTGATACAGTTATACATACATACATATATGTGTGTGTGTGTGTAGATATTCTTTTCCATTATAGGATACTACAAGGCATTGAATATAGTTTCTTATGCTATACAGTAGAGCCTCATTGTTTATTTTATACATTTTCCTATGTTTTTAAAATGAGCAAGCAACTATACTCCAATAAAAATTAATTAAAAAAAAACAAATGAATGAATGAACTAACTGGCTAATAACTAACTCTATAACTAACAAAGTACTATTACTAAGAATTATGTAATAATACATAAGAATTATGACTCAACTGCTTTTATATGCTTGAGCTCCAAAGGACTGATAGAAATATTAATGGAAATCATAACAGTGTCCTATTTGTAATCCTTGTGTTAGGGACTTAGTTGGGAGTGCCAAAGGCAACCAATCTAAGGCATGGCTTTTCTCCCAACTAGGAAAACTCATTGGATGTCCCCTAGAAATCCTGTCTTGCTAATGTCTAAAAGTCTTGATGTAAGACAAAGCCTTTTGTTTTTCGATGAGAATGCATAATGGTGAAAATTTTGCCTTGGGAAGAGGTAACTATGAGTATTTGTTCGCTCCAGCAAAGAAATGGTTAATAGCAATTCCTTTTCTAAGAGGGTTTTCTTGGTGGGGTAGGAAGATGAGTGGTCAGGAAGGGCGTGAGCAGTCACCTTTCAAAGGGGAAAGAGAGGTAAGAGAGATTCTGAGAGGAAGAAAGCATATAGAAATCGAAGACAGAGGCCTCAAACTTCTGAGAATTCCATTCTGGTCACATAGCTAGCTCTGTTTGAAGGTGAAGAGTATTTGTTATATCACGCATATCACTCTCTTTTAAAATGGTATAAGACTTTTTTCTAGTTCTTTGTGATTTTATTCTGGCTGTGCCACGCAGCTTGCGGGACTTTAGTTCCCTGACCAGGGACTGAACCTGGGCCCTCAGCAGTGAAACTGCTGAGTTCTAACCACTGGACCACTGGGGAATTCCGTAGTATATCATTCTTAAATCAATTTTAACAAATTTATTTATGTATTGGGCTGTATTGGGACTTAGTTGTAGCACGTGGGATCTAGGTCCCTGACTGCCTGCACTGGGAGTGCCGAGTCTTAGCCATTGGACCATCAAGGAAGTCTCTATATCCTTCTTTTAAGAGGTGATTTGAACTGACTGTCAAGGTCTTTCCCACTCATTCATGATTACTGAACCTTCCCTTAGTTTTAGGACCCCAGGGAGCTTTCAGTGTCTGAGGGAAACTCTGGGGTCTCCAGAGCCCCCAAGATTGAAACGTCAGTGAGGAAATCTGTCTGTAACATCTGATGCATTCCAAAAGCCCCCAGAAGAAATTCGGGGAGGACGTAAGAATTTCCAAGATGCTTGTTTCCCAGTTACCATGGAATCATGAGAGTTGGTGACACACAAGACCTGAGAGAATTACTGATCTCTAAGCACTGGTGGATCTGAAGAAGTTTCAGTGTCATCAAATCCAATTTCTCGCAAGTATAGAAGAGAAATGTGAGACCCAGAGAAACGACTACACTTCATTGATTACAACACATATTTTTGTTCATGTTTTGACATCTCCGAAACTGGGGTGTAATTTAAAACCAGCCTGCCCTAGTTTAGATGGCAGCATTGTTTCCTTTCTTAGTGGCACATAAAATAAAAATAAAAGAGTGCCATATAATTGAAGAGGTGGCTCAGTGGTAAAGAATCTGCCTGCCAAGCAGGAGACCTAAGTTCAATCCCTGGGTTTGGAAGATCTCCTGGAGAAGGAAATGGCAACCCAATCCATTGTTCTTTTTTTAAAAAAATCATTTATTTATTTGGCTGTGCTGGGTCTTAGTTATGATGTGTGGGGGCTTCTCTCTAGTTGTGGAGCATGGGCTTATTTGCCCTATGGCACGTGGGATCTTAGATCCCTGACCAGTGATGGAACCCGTGTCCCTTGCATTGGAGGCGGATTCTTAACCATTGGACCACCAGGGAAGCCCCCACTGCGTTGTTCTTGCCTGGGAAATCCCATGGACTGAGGTACCTGGTGAGGTACAATCCACGGGGTCGCAAAGAGTCGGACACATCTAGCAACTAAATGGCAGCAGCAATAACTGAAGATGTCTTCATTTGATGGATAATGGTAATAATTTGTCCAAGGTCACATGGAGAGTTGGGGGCAGAGCAGGCACTGAGAACCCAGGGTACCTGATGATCACGGCAGGGATGCACCATCAGATATAGCTTGGGTTCAAATCCTGGCTACATCATTAACTAGCTGTGTGACTCTGGGCAAGTTACTTAACCTCTCTGGGTCACAGTTTTCTCAACTGGAAATTGATAATTAAAGGACGTTTATAGACAGAAAGGCCACAGGCAGGCAGGAAGTCTCAACCCCCTGTTCCCGAACCAGGACAGACAAAGCAAGGTGATTAGTGGGGAGAATATGGGAGATTAAAAATAGGCTATCCGAGGAGGTTAAGACAAAAAGTAAATAGTTCTCATTTGTAAGAGACTCCAGGGGGACCAAATGCAATTACTAAGGTTGGAACTAGGTCAGGGCTCTCGGAAGGAGAACTGGCCCCTGGGGAGTGTCCTGGGGGGGTGGTCAGCCAACGTGACTGGGAACAGTAAGGGTTACAAGGGGACAATGACCTGCACCAGACACCCAGGCCTCATGAGGCTGAAGACTTGATTTCTCCAGTGGTTGCGTGGGTTAATCTGAACCAGGTCAGAAGGGCAGAGAATCTACAGACCTAATTCAGACAAGCCAAAAGATGCAGGAGGAGGGCAACCAGCAGGCAAAAAGGTTTTGGGGAGTCCTCACTTGGGGCCCATACGCCAGAGCCAAGGCATCCAATTGCCTTCCTCACTTTCCAGCCACTACCCTTGTTGAATTCTCAGAGCTCTTTACTTTTTAAGCCCTGCTCATAGATCTTCCCTCCTTTCCTGCTTCTCCCCCAACGTGGTCAACAATTTTGATACTGCTGCTGCTGCTGCTAAGTCGCTCCAGTCGTGTCCGACTCTGTGCGACCCCATAGATGGCAGCCCACCAGGCCCCCCGCCCCCGGGATTCTCCAGGCAAGAACACTGGAGTGGGTTGCCATTTCCTTCTCCAATGCATGAAGATAAAAAATGAAAGTGAAGTCGCTCAGTCGTGTCCGACTCTTTGAGACCCCATGGACTTCAGCCTACCAGGCTCCTCCGTCCATGGGATTTTCCAGGCAAGAGTACTGGAGTGGGTTGCCATTTTGATACTATCTCATGTTAATTCCTGAAATTTGGGGACAGGCCCAAAAGGGCAAAGTCTTGGAAATCCTGGTTTTCACTGCAGGAGCAAGATGTTCTCACAGTTGTTGGAGGCTATTGTCTAGGAATGAATCCGAGACATAAGGAAGTCAAAAAGAACAAGAGAGGAAAGGGGAAAGAAGCAGAAGATTTGAAAGAAAAGAGACGAAGCAGAGAGAAATGAGAAGAAAAGATGAGTACAACATACAGGTTACTTTTTTGTCTCTAATGCACCTTCATCTCTCAACCATAAATTTGATTCCCAGGGATGCACCTAGAAATCATATGTATGTTTCTGTATCTGGCTGTCTTGCAGTCTGACCCTCTCTGTCTTTATTTCAATGCACCTCTATGTGCCTTTCTTAGAAAGTGATCATGTGTCTGATGGCCCAAATTCCAGCTTCCAGCTCTCAGGCGCCCCCTCCCCCAAATTGGGCTCTGTCATTGAGGCAGCAGGAACTTCAGCCCTATCTCCAGTTATAAACAGGGCCCAAGTAAAAGGGGAAAGAGGGAACACATACTGCCAAAGAAAGAGAACTAGAGAAAGGGTGTGAGGAAGGGATCAGGGAGCTGGTGGGGATGGGGCCAGGCGGTACTCACAGAGGAAGTCGGAGAGCCACTCGGGCTGGTTGTAGTGAACGATAGCGACACACAGCGTGTTGAGGGCTACCAGACTGAGCACAGTCCAGTAGAAGGCCTGAGTTTTGACCATGCGGCGGATGTAGAAACGCATCCTCCTCTCCTTTTTGTGAAAAAAAGTTGAGTTCTCCAGCTTGGCACTTTTAATGCTGGCTCGGGCGAAGGGAGACCCTGCCAGGGAAAGGATGGAGAATGTCAGGGTGTTCCTGCAGAGGAAATTAACCGATGTGTGGCCCAGGCACGGATTTTGGCCAGGGAACCCATTAGCTTCCCAAGCAGGCAAGCCCCCGGGAACCATTATGACTCAGGGGCTTAGCTTTCCAGAGATGGGACTTATGAGAAGGTAATGTCCCTGAAAATAACAGTGCTAGAAATAACCAGAGTGCTCAGGATGTGGTGGTAGGGGGCTTCCTTGGTTGTTCAGGAGTAAAGAAACTATCTGCAATGAAGGTAGATGTGGGTTCAATCCCTGGGTGGGAAGGGCATGGCAACCCACTCCAGTATTCTTGCCAGGAAAATGCCTTAGACAGAGAAGCCTGGTGGACTAGAACCCACGGGGCTGCAAAGAGTCAGGAATGACTGAAGTGACTGAGCATGGCATGGCATGGCTCAGAATGGGGAGGCTTATGGCTCTCCATTGCTGGAGTCATCGTTCTGTATCTCCCTCTCCTGGCACTGTCTGATCACTCTAGGGGTCATGCTACAGGGTGGGATGAGGCTGGAACCTCTGCTCAGGACTCCCAGTGCAGACGCAGGCGGCAGAGCTGAATACACCGTTCTTGGAAAGCCTCCAGGAGGAGGTATGGCTAGGATCCTAGTTTATCATGGACATTTCACTTTAAAAATAATCACCAAAGAATGAGCCAGCTGTGCCCTCTGCTCACATATATTTTTGCTCTTAAGCATTTATAAGGCACCTACTATGCCAGGCTCTGTCCCAGGTGTTCAGGATACATGTTATCAGAGTCCTGCACTCCTGGGATGGATACTCCAGTGTGGGAGCCAGAGAGCAAACATAATATACTAAGTAGGACTTCCCTGGTCGTCCAGTGGTTAAGAATCCGCCTGCCAGTGCAGGGGACTTGAGTTCAATACCTGGTCCGGGAATATTCCACATGTTGCACAGCAACTAAGCCCGTGTGCCACAACTACCGAAGCCCGTGTACCCTAGAGCCCACCTGCTGCAATTGCTGAAGCCTGTGCTCTGCAACAAGAGATGTCACCACAATGAGAAGCCCCCAAACCAAATGAAGAGTAGCCCCTGCTCGCCATAACTAGAGAAAGCCCACGTGCAACTCAAACATAAATAAATAAAAAATTAATAGTGTGATGGAAGGTGCAAAGTGCTTTGAAAAAAAGAGAAAGCAGAGCCAAATAAGGGGACCTGGAGCCCTAGGAGGGACCACTGGGCAAGCTGCAGCATTGAACCAAGGCGTTAAGGTGAAGGGGTTGGCCTGAGTCACCTTAGTATCTAAGGCAGAGGAAAGAAACAGCAAGTGGAAAGGCCCTGAGGTGGGAATATGCCTGCCTGACGTATTTGGGGAACAGCATAAAGAGAACAGTATGGCTGGAGTGAAGTGGTTCAGGTGAGAAAGAGGAGGAGGTGAGGGCAGGGGGGTGGGGCTTGGCAGGTTCTGAAGGGCCTTGGGGGCTGCAGGGACAAATGGGGCTTTTGTTTTGAGTGAGGCGGGAGGTATGGAGGCAAGAGGAGCGTGACTTGACTTAGGGGTTCAGACGTCCTCTGGCTGCTGTGGCACGGAACAGACCGTGGAAGGCAAGGGAGGAGCCAAGCGGGGATGACTGCTCTAGTCCAGACAGATGATGACCAGGGCTGGACTCCATGGCAGCTGAGGAGGAGGCAGGCTGGGCCGATTTGGGGTGTATTATTATTTTCAATTTTCTCTATTATTGTTTATTTTTGGCTGTGCTGGGTCTTCACTGCTGCTCAGGCTTCCTCTAGCTGCAGTGAGTTGGGGGGTTACTCCTTGTTGTGGTGTGTGGGCTTCTCTTGCCATGGAGCACAGGCTCAATAGCTGTGGCCCACAGGCTTTGTTGCTCCAAGGCATGAGGGATCTTCCTGGACCAGGGATCAAACCCATGTTCCCTGCATTGGCAGGTGGGCTCTTTAACCCACTGAGCCACCTGGGAAGCCCTGGGGTATTATTATTTAAGGTATATTTCAACATTTGTTGATGGATCAAGCGTGGGTAGAAGAGAGGGAGAAGCCAAAGTTTTTGGACTGAGAGCCCCAGGAGGGACAAAGCTGTCATCCACTGAGAATGGACAGGTTTGTGGGGGAGGTTCAGGGCTCAGCTTCACATAGATTGATTTTGTGTTCTAAAATATCTCCTCTTGAAAATCTTTCATTGCATTCATTAGTTTATTCTTCTTCATTGGCGGATTCATTCTTTCATTTATTCATCAGTGTGCTCATTCATTCACCCATTTGCTCACTCATGGGTATGCGTGTCACACATTCATTCATTTATTCTTTTATCATTTATTCATTTATTAGTGCACTCATTCATTTCTGTGTTTTTTTTTAATTTATCTATTTATTTTTTAAATTTGCCATACCATGCCACATGTGGAATCTTAGTTCCCTGACCAGGAATCGAACCTGTGGCCTCTGCATTGGAAATGCAGAGTCTTAACCACTGTACCACCAGGGGAAGCTCCCATCCATTCATTTCTTCTTTCATCATTTATTCACACATCCGTCCATCCATCCATCCATTCATTTGTTCATTTGCACATTAATCCATGAAGCACTGTCCATCAACCTCACACCAGCCAAACCCAAAAAACATCTCTCAGAATGCCACTTCCTATTAGCAAAATTCTAAACACAGGTTGTGAGTTGGCATCCCAGGGGCCATATTGGTTCATCTGAGACTTGTGAAGGTTGAACGTATTGGTCTGCATTTAAAAACTGGGAGATTTTCCATACAAATATGGACTTCAGCTTCTCATGAATGAAAATAACAGCTGACATTTATCGAACATTTAACAGGCACTGCGGGGGATGCAGTTTACACAGTAAGTGCCTCATCACAACCTTAGGAAGTAGGGACCATCACTAACCTCCTTTTACACCCCAAGGAAACAGAGGCTGAGGGGAGTCCAGTAATTGACTAAGAAGCTTCAGGTCAGTTCAGAGCCTGTTGCACTCTGGCCTGCAGCCACCACACTGCACTCACTCCTGGAACCTGTGGCCGTGAGCAAGCAACCACAGGCCTGCCCAGCAGCAGCTGGCCAGGCTTGGTAGCTGGACTCTCCCTTCATGTCCATCACTTGTCTGATCCCATGGGCATTGGGAACCCCAAGGTGGCTCTTCACAGCCCTTCCCAGTTGAGACATTTCTGGTTCTTTTGGCTCCCAAAGATGTGCACAGACCCACAGGCATCCACAAGGTTTGGCAATCACATGGAGCAGGAGGTCCCTGACCTTCTCCTGGAGCCACGTGAAAGCTCAGCTCCATCACCAACCACAGAGTGACCTCGGGCAGGTGACCTTGGGCAAGTTACCATGCGTCTTGGGACTCCAGTGCCTCCCACCTCACCGGGCCATTGGGAAAGATCACTGAGTTAATGCACGAAGATGCAGAAGCCCCAAATGCAGGAGCCTGGGTTTGATCCCTGGTCAGGGAACTAGATACCACACGCCACAACTGAGAGTTCACATGCCTCCGCTAAAAGATCCTGCACGGGGCAACTATGACCTGGTGCTGCCAAACGAACAGATAGGTAAATAAATATTTAAAAACTAACCCCAAGACAACGCTGCACGCATGCTCAGCCGCTAAGTCCTGTCCGACTCTTTGCGATCCCATGAACTATAGCCTGCCGGGCTCCTCTGTCCATGGAATTTCCCAGGCAAGAATACTGGAGTAGGTTGCTGTTTTCTTCTCCAGGGGGTCTTTCTGACCCAGGGATTGACCTCACGTCTCCCGCTTGGCAGGAGGATTCTTTACCACTGAGCTACCTGGGAAGCCCCGGCATGATGCTGGCATATGCTTACTGGACATAAAGTCTTTTTCTACAACGGCAAGAGCGAAAATCAGGACTGTTCACAGGCCAACTCATGGAGGAAGTCTCTCCTCATCACAGGGCCTGGAGACACACCCCATAATAGGCATCCCACGCATCAAGAAAGGAGAGGAAGGTGACTATCAACTGAACCCCTATTCTGTGCCAGGCCGTGTGCCAGCTCTGTGCTGTCTCCTCTATTTGCTGCATTTATACTCCCCCTGATCCATGCTCCCTTTGTCAATACTCCCCACCTTTTTTTTTTCTGGCCGCACCTCGAAGCATGCAGAATCTTGGTTCCCTGACCAGGGATTGAACTTGTGCCCTGAGATGGAAGCATAGAGTCTTAACCACTGGACCACCAGAAAAGTCCCCTTTTTCTGTACACTCTTGTCTCTACTTTTCCTCCATGGTCTGAAAATTTGCAGGCAATCCTTAGTTTTTAAAAATAATTTTAATAAACTATTTTATGAAACACCATATATCTCAGATGTCAATTTCAATGTGGAATCAATAGAGAAATCTATTAAAAAGATATTTTACATTCTTTTTTTTTTGATACCAAGTATTCCAAATCTTTACATTGTTTAGTCACTAAGTCATGTCTAACTCTTTGCGATCTCATGGACTGCAGCACGCCAGGCTCCTCCATCCTTAACTGTCTCTTGGAGTTTGCTCAGATTCATGTCCGTTGAGTTCAGTGATGCTATCTAACCATCTTATCCTCTGCCGCTCCCTTTTCTTTTTGCCTTCAATCTTTGCCAGCATCAGGGTCTTTTCCAATGAGTCAGCTCTTTGGATCAGGTGGCCAAACTATTGGAGCTAAAGTATGTCAAATCTAATGTGTGAGTATGGAATACATTTCATTCAGATCAGCTGCATTCAAAGAGCCAAAAGTCAGAGGTGGCCAGTCTTAGTCTAGAAAGTTTCACAGTGAGGATAGCAGGAGGCCACCACTAAGGCTTAGTTTCAGGATTTTTGGCAATTTATATGCCCTTCAAATTCTTGGTGAATTGAAATAGGTGCTTCCCAAGTTGTGGGTTGAACTGTCTATTGATGAGATGTGTTGATGGCTTCCCTGATAGCTCAGAGGGGAAGTATCCACCTGCCAGTGCTGGAGACACAGGTTTGGTCCTTGGTCTGGGAAGATCCTACATGCTGTGGAGCAACGAAGTCCATGTGGCACAACTGTTGAGCCTGTGCTCTAGAGTCCATGTGCCACGACTACTGAAGCCCTCATGCTCTAGAGCCTGTGCTCCACAATCAGAAGCCACTGCATTGAGAAGCCCTCACACTGCAACTAGAGAGAAGCCCCCATTTGCCACAACAAGAGAATAGCCCTCGCAGCAATGAAGACCCAGCACAGCTAAAAAACAAAAGAGAGGGACCGAGTAAGGGTTGAAATCCGAACCCCCGGTAGGGTCTTTGGAGATGCCATCTAATTAAGATGAAGTCAGGTCTGTTTGGAATGGGCCTTAATCCAATGACTGGTATTCTTATAAGAGTAGAAGAGACATGGGGACAAGCAGGAAAGGACCACGTGATGACAGAATCA
This sequence comes from Bos mutus, assembly GCF_027580195.1. Taxonomy (NCBI): domain Eukaryota; kingdom Metazoa; phylum Chordata; class Mammalia; order Artiodactyla; family Bovidae; genus Bos; species Bos mutus. The sequence goes on along the minus strand of NC_091623.1, from coordinate 52,330,351 downwards.
GAACCTGGAATGAGGTGAGTGAAAGCCAAAGGGAGCCCAGGACTGCCGACAACACCAGAAGCTAAGAGACCAGCATGGGGGCAGATTGTCCCCGAAGTCCTCAGAGGCAGCACAGCCCTTGCCAACATCTCGATCTCCGTTTGGACTTCTGGTCCCCAGAATTGTGAGAGAATACATTTCTGTTGTTTTAGGCCACCCAGCTTGTGATACTTTGTGACAGCTGCCCTAGCAAATGAACACAGCCCACGCGGAACTTCTGTCCTTAAAATCACCTAAAGGGAATCTGATTTTCCTAAAGTACTGGTGGCGTGATGGCCGATTCCATTCGTGGTTCAACTTTTCCTAGTGATGGCACTAGGTCCATATTTCCCGTTAGCTGATGAACTCTACATGAGATCATTTTTTTTTTTTTTTTGGCCTGCACTTGGTTTTCATTGTGGCACACAGGCTTCTCTAGTCGCAGCACTTGGGTTAGTTGCCTGGTGGCGTTGGGATCTTAGTTCCCTGATCAGGGATTGAACCCGTGTCCCCTGCGTTGGAATGCAGATTCTTAACCACTGGACCACCAGGGAAGTCCCTTATATGAGACCGTTTTGTGATATGTTTATCAACTGACAACATGGTAGAATCATCAATTACAAGAAATAGAGGAAAACAGAAGAATGGGAAAGACTAGAGATCTCGTCAAGAAAATGAGAGATACCAAGGGAATATTTCAAGCAAAGATGGGCACAAGAAAGGACAGAAACGGTATGGACCTAACAAAAGCAGAAGATATTAAGAAGAGGTGGCAAGAGTACACAGAACTATATAAAAAAAGATCTTAAAGACAGCATTTACTGGGAAAAATAATACAGGGCAAAATGCCACATGTTCCTGCCGACTTTGAAACACGTTATTATTTTACAGAGATAAATAAGGTGAAGGTGTCTCCTTGCCAGAACCCTGGAATTTCAGAGGTCTCTTTCAAGATTATTTACGAAGTCTCTGCCAGCATAGGAACCCCTTCCTGTGGGTTTTTGAGCTATACCAGGCAAGGGAGCTGGCTTTAGGTGGGTTTGCCGGTAGCAAACCTTGTCCTGGGAGACCAAGCCACTGGCCTGTGTTTTAAACCTATTGACAAAGTTGAAAGTCAACCTGCTTTCTTTCTTTTTTTAAAAATAATTTATTTATTTATTTTTTGGCCATGCTGGGTCTTCGTTGCTGCGTGGGCTTCTCTCTAGTTGCAGCGAGTGGGGCCTACCCTTCCTGGCAGGGCGTGGGCTTCTCATGGCAGTGGCTTGTCTTGTTGTGGAGCATGGGCTCTGGGGCACCCAAGCTTCAGTAGTAGTGGCATGTGGGCTCAGTAGCTGGGCTCCAGAGCACAGGCTCAATGGTTGTGGCACACAGGCTTAGTTTCTGCATGGCATGCGGGATCTTCCTGCACCAAGGATTGAACCTGTGTCTCCTGCACTGGCAGGCAGATTCTTTACCACTGAGCCACCAGGGAAGCCCTCACCTGCTTTCTTAACAGAGGTGCCATGGGACAGTGTCGGTCCTTATTCAGTCTGACGGCTTTCTACTTTGGTTTCTTATCTTCCTTTTATCACATGTTCATCGAATGCCAGCCTTGAACATGGGTTCTCCAAGTTTTCTTAGCTCAGCCACAAGACAGACCCTCTGTGAATCCATTGTGGCTTTCAGGGTCATTCTCACTATCCCCCCGTATCACCCCCTAAATTCACAGACTGAAGTTCTAACCACCTCCTGCCCCTCAGGTGTCTCTGAATTGCAACTGTCTTTGGAGATAGGGCTTTTCAAGAAGTAATTAAATTAGGACTTCCCTGACGGTCCCTGGTCGGGGAACTAAGATCCCACATGCCGTAGAGCAACTACGCCCGCGTGCCATAACTAGAGAGTCTGTGTGCTGCACCGAAGGATTCTGCATGATGCAACGAAGATCCTGTGTACTGCAACGAAGGCCTGATATAAATAACAATTTAAAAAGTAATGCCTGTCACTAATCCATTCATTTCAGGAAAACGTCATGAAGAAAGTGAAAATCCTCTGCAGTCCCTTCAGTTTCCACATCTTTAAGTATCTCTCACATTTCTTAATATTGTTTTAAAAATGAGACCACATATTTTACATGGTGTTGCACAACTTGCTATTTTTTCACCAAAAAATACATTTCAGACATATTTCCATGCCGTAACAGCTCCATTCTTTTTCCTGGCAGCAGAGTATTCGATGGTATATAAATGTTATATAATTTCTTTAACCATCTCCCTACTTTGGGGCACATGGGTTGTTTCTGGTTTTTACTTTTCTGAATACCAGAAACAGAAGGTTGGTACATAGATCTCTGGCATACATGAAGAAATCTTTGAAGCAGAAATTCTAGGTCAAAGAATATAAACATCAACAATTAAATAACGCCCAACCATACATCAGAAAACACTGCAAACTGCATTCCTGCCAACAGCATAAGGCTATGCCCATTTTTTCACATCTTTGCCAACATTGGGTAGTAATACTTCTTCATCTTTTCCAGAAGGACTGATGACAAATAGTATCTCCCTGTTAATTAAGAACGGGTGAGATGGTTGGATGGCATCACCGACTTCATGGACATGAGTCTGAGCAAACGCCCAGAGATAGTGAAGGACAGGGAAGCCTGGTGCACTGCAGTCTGTGGGGTCGCAGAGTCAGACACGACTTAGTGGCTAAACAACAACTCAGTCTCAGCCATAAAGGAGAGTTTGACTTGGGTACCCCACGGTTTCAGTGCCTGGCATTTAATACATGTGGTATAGACAAAAATGTTTGCCTATCAAAATTTAACGTAACAGATTAGAAAATTGGGCAACTTAAATGGGAGATTTGTGGGACGGACATAACCAATCAAACGCACAGGGCGATGATGGAGCACCCTGATTCTTGAATTTTCTAGAAGGACAGAAACAGATGTATCCACGAGTGGAAGCAGGATTTGTTCATCATTATGAGGAAAAAGAGTGTTTTGGCTAGAAATTAAAAATGCAAATTAAAACAAGCTTTAAGGTATCATTACAAACTGATTTATCCAGAAAGGAAATTAAACACGTAACAGGCAATGGCCGGGGTGGGAGAGTCCATAAACGTCTGCATACTTGGCAGGTTTATAAATGGGTTCAATGTTTTTGAAACTCAGAACAGCTCTGTGAATAATGAGTTAAAAAGCTGTTAATATCTTTGATCCTATAATTATCCCCAAAGAAATCCTCCCAAAGGGTGGGAGGAGTCATTGTACGTAAATGCTCCCAGCAGTGCTCCTCGTAAAGGCAAAAACTGGAAACAACTCAGATACCATATAATAAAGCTAAGGCTGAGCAAGCCACAGTGTGGCCACCCTCTGGAGTGTGGGATGGCATGGAAATCATGTTGAAACTCAGCAGTAAGCTTATAAACTAGGGGGGAGTGAAGCAACCTGAGTATGAAGTAGTGGGTTCCTAGGGATTAGAAACACAAGTACCTTTTGATTTTTATTTTTGGCCGTGCTGTTCAGCTTGCGGGATCTTAGTTCCCCAGCCAGGGCCCAAACCTGTATCCTCTGCAATAGAAGTCTGGAGTCCTAACCACTGGACTGACCGGGAATTCCCCAAAACACGTGTATATTTTGAATTCCCTCCCCCAACCTTGCCTCTACACTCCAGCCACACGATACCCATTCAGCCTTAATGTCTGCTCCTCTCAGAGTCTCCTGTTATTTTCTCTGCCTGGAAGCTCTCTCATCTACTCTTCATACTTAGACTTTAAAAAAAAAAACCCATTTATTTATTTAGGCGTGCTGGGCCTTTGCTGCTGCACCGGCTTTCTCTAGTTGCAGTGAGTGGACTACTCTCGGGTTGCCGGCTCTTCACTGTGGTGGCTTCTCACTGCAGAGCACAGGCTCTAGGCTCACGGACTTCAAAAGTTGTGGTGCACGGGCTTAGCTGCTCCTCAGCATGTGGGATCTTCCTAGACCCGGGATCGAACTCGTGTCTCCTGCATTGGCAGGTGGTTTCTTTACCACTGGGCCATGAGGGAGGCCCCATAACTAGAATTTTTATTTTATTTTTTGGCCCCACCATGTGACTTGTCGGATCTTAGTTCCCCAATCGGGGACTGAACTTGCACCCTTGGCAGTGAAAGTGCAGAGTCCTGACCACCGGACCGCCAGGGAATCCCCTTCATAACTGGAATTTTTAGGAACCTATTTCAGGCACTTCCCTGATGGCTCTGCTGCTGCTGCTGCTAAGTTGCTTTAGTCATGTCTGACTCTGTGCGATCCCAGAGATGGCAGCCCACCAGGCTCCCCTGTCCCTGGGATTCTCAAGGCAAGAACACTGGAGTGGGTTGCCATTTCCTTCTCCAATGCATGAAAGTGAAAAGTGAAAGTGAAGTCGCTCAGTCATGTCCGACTCTTCGCGACCCCATGGACTGCAGCCTACCAGGCTCCTCCATCCATGGGATTTTCCAGGCAAGAATACTGGAGTGGGTTGCCATTGCCTTCTCCCCTGGTGGCTCAGTGGATAAAAATCTGCCTGTCAATGCAGGGACACAGGTTCGACCCTGGTCTGGGAGGATTCCACAGACTCTAGAGCAATTAAGCCAGACAACCACAGCTACTAAGCCTGTGCCCTAGAGTCTGCAAGCCGCAACTACAGAGCCCATGCGCTGCAACTACTGAAGGCCAAGCACCCTAGAGCCTGTGCTCCACGAGAGAAGCCGCCACAAGGAGAAGCCCACACACCACAGTGCAGATTAGACCCCTACTTGCTGCAACTAGAGAAAGCCTGAGTGCAGCAATGAAGACTCAGTTTCAAAAAAATAACAGAATCTCCTTAGAGAAGGTCAAAGCAACAGTCTCACCCAAGAGGGGTAAAAAGGAAAGACAAATGTTCCCACCTCAAACTCTGTCCTTGGCAATAACCAATGACAACGGCCTGGGCACAGCCTTCTGCCTGGTTCACTCTGCACCCACTGCTGTGGCAAACTCCTATCTTCCCTTCGGTTCTCAGAACAATGTCACCTCCTCCAAGAAGCCCTCTCTGACTACACTCCACTCTTCCAGAGCAGCTGAGTGAGGAGCATCTCCTCTGCAGTGTCGTTATCATTACAAGCTTATTTCTGTAATTACCTGCTTAATATCTATTTTCTGCACTGGACTGTAAGTTCCACAAGGGTAGGGATTTGATCTCGGTCCTGTTCACAAATGGGCATTCAGTAACAGTAGCCTCCTGAGTAAGCATTAATGAATAATAACGTTACTCATGAATAATATTAGCCAATATCATGGGGATCTTCTTTTCTGCCACATGGTGTTCTAAATGCTATATGTGTGTTTTTTTTTTTTGGCTGCAGCAAAAGGCATGTGGGATCTTAGTTCCTGACCAGGGATCGAACCTGTGCCCCCTGCAGTGGAAGCACAGAGTCTTAACTACTGGACCACCAGGGAAGTGCAGTCCAGTGGGTATTTAGTTTTACTTGACATAGATCCAGTTACTTCTACGTGTGTTATTTAATTTTACTTCTTGAAACAATACGAGAAGACAGGCGCTGTTGTTATTCCCATAATCATGTCATCTGCCCCAGGAAATACAGTTGAGGACGGGCAGAATTAAAACCCAATCCAGGCAGCTCCAAGCCCTCACCTTCATCTCCCAGGAAATAATAAATGATGGCCAGGCAGCAGCTGGGGGACTTACCCACAGAGGCGATGTCGGCCAGCTGATCCTCAGCCTCCTCGGGGTTGAGCAGGTCTGTCTTGCTCTTCTTTATAGTGGCTCTCCGCAGAGCTCCAACATTGGAAACACGGCAAGAGAAAAAGATGTTACCCTTTTTGCTATAACAATGACATTGACTGCGTGTGTCCCTGGGTGCCAGGCGCTCTATTAGGGACTTTCTCCATGTTGTTGGATTTCACCCACGTAGCAGCCTGGTTTCATGGGAAGTAACAGCATGCCCATTTCAGAGATGTGGGGACAGAAGCTTAGGGAGGTTACATGACTTTGCTTATGAGGTAAAGATGAGAACCAAGTTCCTGCTTAATCTAAGTCTGGGCTCTTGGTCAACATTTTCCCTCTAGGAGTCCTGGGATTGGACATGTAGACTCCTATGAAAACGGCCCACCCCCTTAACCTTTAGCGCACTTGCCAGGCTGGCTGGGACTGTGGGAGCCCTTCCTTAATATTTAGGTTCTACACTCCAAGAGCTCTCCAGGGGATAGTGAGTTCAGGCACATACTTCCAATAAAGTGATTTAGACACCCCCATTCCCTGGTAGCTCAGCTGATAAAGAATCCACCTGCAATGCAGGAGACCCTGGTTTGATTCCTGGGTCAGGAAGATCCACTGGAGAAGGGATAGGCTACCCATTCCATTATTCTTGGGCTTCCCTGGTGGCTCAGATGGCAAAGAATCTGCCTGCAATGCAGGAGACCTGGGTGTGACCCCTGGGTTGGGAAGATACCCTGGAGAAGTGAACAGCTACCCATTTCAGTATTCTGGCCTGGAGAATCCCATGAACAAAGGAGCCTGGCACGCTACAATTCATGGGGTTGCAAAGAGTCGGACACGACTGAGTGACTTTCACTTTCATTTATGGGTACTGTCTTTCTCTTGTCTCAAAGAGTAAAATCCATGTTACTCTTAGGATGGAGCCCCATCTCCTTTCCTTCCTTCTCACTCCTGGTTTCTTCAATCCACAGTCACTGCTCTGTCTAGTCAAATTTCTAATGTAAGACAACTGTCCTTAATAGTAAGCTGGATTCTTGGTGAAATTATTTTATTTTTGGCCATAGTGCATGGCTTGTGGGATCTTAGTTCTTCAACCAGGGATTGAACCTGGGCCACTGCAGTGAAAGTGTTGAGTTCTAATCACTGGACCAACCACCAGGGTACTTCCATTGCTGAAATTACTTTAAAAAAATTTTTTGGCTGCATCTTGTGGCATGTGGGATCATAGTCCCCCGACCCAGTATTGAACTTGTGGCCCTTGCATTGGAGGCAGGGAGTCTCAACCACTGGACTGACAGGGAAGTCCCTGAAATTACTATTACTTATTTTGCTTATTATTATTTTACTTAGTGAACATAGATGGGGCTGACCCCAAGCCAGACACCGTCCTATGCATTCTATCTACCATACTTAGTGTGACAGTCATAAACAATCAACTCAGGTAGGTATGGTAATTATCACGCCCATTTGACAGATGAGGAAAACGGAGGCACAAAGCAGAAGCTGGGCACGTGGTCAAAGCAGAGAGGGCAGGCAGGAAACAGGAACCCTGTGACAAAGTCCTGAAATTCCTTGAGGAAACAGAGTCTCACCATTCTCCATATCTTCCTGAGCGCGGCCCAGTCTTGTGTTAGTTCTTGGCATCACTTGGGCCCTGAACATCCATTCCCTGGAGGCCCCTCAAAAAGAAGCAACCCATCCCCCCAGCTCTGGTTCCCCCTGTGTTCCCTGGGACCCATCCCAACCCCCAAGCCAGGTTCAGAGCAGTTACCATCAAAGGGATGTCTCTGCTCCCCATCAGTTTCATCTTCGGCGAGGATCACCTCTTCTGAAGAGCAAGAGCACATAGTTAATTTACGCTCCAGCATCTGGAGGACTCTCCTGGGGATGGGTTCCCTTGGATGGGAAAGGAGAAGAGTCCTCCCAGGCACTCCAGTCTTCCCTTGCTGAGTGACAACTCTATCAGCCAGAGATGTGCTTGCTAACTTGCTTTTGACTCCCAGCCCCACTTAAGCAACATTGTAATGCCAACATCATCCCTATCTGCTTCAAAATCAAAACCAACCTCCTAACCATAACTTATAAGATGTTGCCTGACCTGACCCCTGTCACCTCCCAGTCCTCCTTTCCTCTTGCTCTCCCCTCACTCTGCCCCAGCCCCACTGGCTTCCCTGCTGTGACTCCACTCTGCTCCTACCCTAGGGCCTTTGCACTTGCTGTTCCCTCTGGCGGGAAGGCCCCTCCCCGAGACATCCACAGGGCTTCCTTATTCACTTCCTCCAGGTCTCTGCTCAGAGGTCACCTCCTCAGAGAGACCCTCTCTGATCATCCTGCTGTCTCTCTTTCCTGCCTCCTACCCTGTTTTATTTTTCCTCTGAGCATTTAGCAACACCCAATATTATGTGTATTTGGTTATTTTCTGTCTCTCTCAGACTATCAGAGCCCTGCAGGCAGAGACCAAATCTCAGTGTCTAGAACACTGTCTGGCATACAGCAGGTTCCCCATAATTGTCTGAATTACCAAACAAATAAACATGTACAATACCTACAGTATGTTAGGTACTGCTCTCTCTCTGTCTCTCTCTTTTTTTTTTGGCTGAGCCACTTGGCATGCAGGATCTTCCTTGACCAGGGATTGAACCCATGCTCCCTGCAGTGGGAGTGTGGAGTCTTAACCACTGGACAGCCAGGGAAGTTCAAGCACTTAGCTTAGATTACCTTAGGGACATCTCAACAGCTTTATGAGGTAGGTACTATCATGATCTCTGTTTAACAGGCTGGGAGACTGAGGCACAGGGCAGTGAGGAGCATTGCTAGGAGGTGGCAGAGTGGGGATCTAAACCAATGTCTGGTTTTAGAGCTCTCAAGTATAATGTTACGTCATGTCCTGGCTTCATCTCTCTGGATTCCCGTTGCTAAACATCGGGACTACCAGTTCAGATCCTCTGTCCCCTCCCCTCATCCATCTCCAAACTGCATGCGTGACTCTCACTGTGCTCCGTGACATGAGATTTCAGTTCTTGGGCCCCAGGATGAAAGGGCCTCACCTGCTTTTGAGATCCACTCCATGTACCCATTGAGCTCTCGTTCAATCTGCTGCTGCCTCCTCAGCTTCAGAAATGCCCGCCGGTTCTCCACCCGCTCCCTTTCTTTGGCAAACTCCCTGAAGAAGCGCAGGAGAGTCAGGTCTGGCTGTTTCAGAAATTTTAGGGAGTGTGTGCGTGTGTGTGTTTGGGGATTCAGAATCCCTGGAGGGCGGTGCATTTAAACAAGAGGAATCAGGTCTTCTGGGAGAAGATTAGAATACTATAGGAGTGGGCATTTCTGCCAGCTTCCCACGTTTCCCACCAACTACACCCAGTTAGAGAAAAAAACCCCACAAAACCATAAACCATGTCATGCCAACCACTGCTGGCTGTAAACCCCATTCTCATTCTCTGTATTCTTGGCTAAAGAATATTTTCATCCCTTTTTTAAGTTATGCCAGTGACACATAAGCTGAAGATTTCTGCGGCAATCTCACTTCCATGATATAGGACCCTTCGGGTTTCCCTTTTTCCTCTTCCTGTTTAGTGTGAGATGCCTATCTTGTGAGTATGAAGTAGCCATTTTGAGACCATAAAGAATCCCATGAGATTTAAAGTCTCTAATAAGGATGTCAGCATGGAAAGCTAGAAGAAGCTGGGGTCTATCACGACACCATGGAGCCAGCAAACCAATCCCCAGGCTTGTAGTAAGAAAAATTAAACTCATTTATGATGAAGCCAGATAAACAATCTTGGGGGTAGGGTACAATGTGTGTTATGAAAATGCATGTTTGATTGTAAGCTACAATTTTATATTTGGAAAATAAGGGACGGGGAAAACCCAACCTGTTATTTTTTTTAAATGTAAATTATAGAAATTAAAACTCTATAGAATTTTCTTGTGTTTTGTGTTGTGGGTCTGAAAAATTTGAGAAAACCTTCAAAAAAAATCACTGAGCTACCTTTTGGAAGTAGCTCAGTGCCAGGGGTGAAGCTTAGTGAGTGAAGCCTGGGTTGGATTTCAGTTCCCATGAATCTTTTCACTGGGTGTCCCCAGAAGTACACAATTTGAGCATCTGTACATGGATTGCTGATAATGCACCAATAACCCAAAGAAAGAGAAGAGACCTATTCTGTGCCTGGAGAATGAAAACAAAGTTTTCATGGCATCTTCCTGGGGAAAAGATGGCGTTGGGGAGTGGGATGGGAGGAGCAGCAGAGACTTACCCAGAAAGCACACCCAGCACGAGGTTCAGCATAAAAAAGGAGCCGATGATGATGAGGGGGATGAAGTACAACCAGTTCCAAGTGTTCCCTGAGGCATCGTTGCTCTACGAGGGGTGAGGAAGGAAAGCAGGTGAGTACAGAGTGGGACTTAGGTATGACCTGAAAGGTGGAGGGGTAGCTCTGGTTCTCCAGGGGCTTTGTTCTCAAATGCCCTTGGCTTGTGGAGTCCTAGAGTCCTGGTAGCCCAGAGAGGGGAAGAGAGCACAAGATCAACCAGTGGGGGAAACTACAGAGGTACCACTGGAAGGACAAAGCTCCCTCCGACTTACAGGTTTTCAGGGGACCAAAAACCAGCATGAAACTCAGGAGGACTCCCCACACCAAACTCCAGTAGCAGGAGGGGAAAACCCCACTGAAGTGTAGAAATAAACCCTTAGTTCCCTCCCTCTCTCCCAGTCATACTGTCTCCCTTGAGAGGAGGTGCATGGTGGCAAGGTCTGAGAGTTAGGTTTAATCACCAAGCTAGACAGCAGGACCATGAAACTTTTCCTCAAGTGTCCTCCACTTCTATTGCCTGCAGCATCAATGTCAACCACAGAAAAATTGCCAGAAAAGCCTATCTAGTCAATTCTCAAGGGGGAGGATTGTCCACAAATAGAACATTCCTCTCTGGGAGAACAGGACACTATGCCAAGGAGGAAGTTAGGAGGGGAAGAAAATCAAGACTAAAGAAAGAAAGAAACATAAAATCCAGCACTTAGTACTTTTTTTGTTTGTGCCAGACATCCTTCTAAGCATATTACTGATGCTGGTTTATTTACTCATTTAATCCTCATGATGTCCCTATGTTATTGTCATGAATTGTGGAAAACGAGCCCCATGAAGTCAAAACTGAAGCCTGAGCTTACAGAGCTAGACAGTGGTGGACACAGGATTTGAACCAGGTGGCCGGACCCCAGAGCCTATGGACTTAACCCCAGTCCTAGTGGGAAGCCTTCTGGTGCTTCATCAGCTCTGTGACATCCGCAGAATGTGGGGCCCCCAAATGTGGCTTTAAAAGCTCACCTTTAAACACACATTCAGTGCTACTGCTGCCCTGCAGAAAGGCTAAAATGCGAACGACTGACAATGCCAGGTGCTGGTGAGTCTGTGAAGGAACTAGAACACTCGCATGCTGTCAGTGGAGGGTAACATGGTGTATGAGTTTCCTGTGGCTGCTGTAACAAAGAACCACCAAATGAGTGGCTTCAAACAATGGAAATTTACTGGTCCTGGAGGCCAGAAACCCAAGATCAGGGTATCAGCATGGTTGGTTCCTTCTAGAGGCTCTGAGGGAGAATGTGTTCCATACCTTTCCCCTGGTATCTGGGTTGCTACAACCTTTGGTGGTTCCTTGGCTTGTAGATGCATCACCCTGATTTCTGTCTTCATCAACACATGACTTTCTCTCTCTGTGCATGTCTGCCTCTGTGTCCAAATTTCCCCTTTCTATAGGGATACTAGTCACATTGGATTAGGGCCCATCCTAATGGCCTCATCTTTACCAATTATTCCTGCAATGACTCCATTCCCAAATAAAGTCATATTCTGAGGTACTAAGGGTTAGAGCTTCAACATGTGAATTTGGGAGGAGGCACAATTCAATCCATCACACATAGTCCAACCACTTTGAAATGGGATGGGAATTTCTACTAAAATTAATCATGGACCTTCACTATGACCTGAACATGGCACCCCTGGGATATTATCCAGCAGAAATGTGAACCTGTCTATGCCAAAGATATATGTAAGAATGTTCATAGTGGTGATCTTCATAACAGCCCCACATTGGAAACAATCTGAATCCTTGTCAACAAGAGAGAAAATAAATAAATGGAATACTGTGCAATGAAGACCGCCATTCATCACATGAAACCTTACAGACCTGGCCTCCAGCAAAAGCCAGACAGAAAAGAGCATGTATTAGGTTGGCCGAAAAGCTCATTCGGGTTTTTCCACCTGATGTTACAGAAAACCCAATAGAACTTTTTGGCCAGCCCAATATGTAAGATTCCATTCATGTAAAATACAAAAACAGGCAAACAAGCTGATGATATCTGAGGTCTAGATGGAGTATCCTTTGGAGAGAGTAGTGACTGAGGAGAGAGCAAGAGGAGAAGCTCTCGAGGCTGAGAACGCTCTGTTTCCTGATTCTGGGTGCTGGTTATACCCACGAGTCCAGTTTGTAAAAATTTATCAAGCTCCTTGCTTATGATTTGTGAAGTGTTCTGTATATTGATTTCACTTGAACCTCCCCCAAAGTTTTTTTTTCAAACAAAGTCAATTTTACCTTAAAAAAGCAAGGAGATTCTGACACATGCTGCAGTGTGGATGAATCCTGAGGACACTATACTAAGTGAAGTAAGCCAGACATGAAAGGATAAAAACTATATGATTGTACTCATATGAAGTTCCCACATTTGTCAAATTCAGAGTCAGAAAGTAGAACGGTGGGCAGGGTCTGGGGGAGGGGGACAGAGGGTTAGTGTTTAACGAGGACAGAGTTTCAGTTCTGCAAGGTGAGAAAGTTCTGGAGATGGACAGTGGTGACAATTTATATCAACATGAATGCACTTAATGCCAATGAAGTGGCCACCTAAACGGATTAGATGGTAAATTTTAGGTTATACTTATTTCGTCACAATAATTAAGAAAGAAAACAAACCAAAAAAGCCAACTTTTATCATCATGGACACAGACAGGTTCTGGGGACAATGAATGTGCCAGTCCCAGCTCACACTTGCGTTCTAACAGAGTTCTAATGCTTTGCTTCTGGAAGGTTCTGGAAGAAAGAAAAGGGTCAGCAGAAAGGACTGGACAGAAGGCAGAACTGGCTTTGTTCCCCCTCCAGTGCTGCAGCGGCTGAGGCATTTTGTTCCCATTTCTTGGGGCTAAATATAGCCTAGAAGGGAAAGCCTGCACTGGCCAACAGATGAAAAAAGTCTGGGCTGTCTCAGGAGGCAGATTTGGCGTGGAGACAGAGTGGAGGGGGTGGGCGGAGGAGGGCAGGCCTGAATGGGGGAGAAGTGGCTGAGGTCCCTTGGTCCCAAGCCAGCCCCTCCATCCTGGGATCTGCCTACACCCCAGCTCCCTGATGCCCTTAAAGCACCTGGCCCCGTGATGCTGCCTGGCATAAAAGACACTCACGATGCCAGGGCCTCAGCCTACCGGAGCCCATTTGATCCTCTCACAAAATGTGGTGTGTGATCCTTCCCATTTTCCTGGGTGAGGAAACTGAGGCAAATGGAGGTCAGGTCTCATGTCCGAGATCCCTGTTGTGGGCTACATTGTATCCTGTCAAAAGGTATGTTGAAATCCTAACCCCCAGGACCTGTCAATGGGACCCTACTTGGAAACAGGGTCTCTACAGCTGCTATCAAGTTAAGATGAAGTCATGGTCGTGGGCCCTAGTCCAATAGGACTGGTGTCCTCTTAAGAAGAGGAAAACAGGGATTTCCTTGGTGGTCCAGTGGTTAAGAATCCATCTGCCAATGCAGGGGACACAGGTTTGATCCCTGGTCTGGGAAGATTCCCCATGCCACAAGGGAACTAAACCCATGCACTGCAAGTACTGAAGCCCGTGCACCTGGAGCCCATGCTTCACAAGAGAAGCCACTGCTGTGAGAAGCCCACACATCCAACTACAGAAAGTCCATGCACAGCAAGGAAGGCCCAGTGCAGACAAAAATAAAGAAATAAAATAAAAATAATATTCAGAAAAGAAAAGGAAAACAGCAGGTGAAGACAGGGACACATAGCCATGTAACGATGGAGGCAGAGGCTGGAGGGATGCAGCTGTGAGTCAAAGAAGGCTAAGGGTTGATGGTCACCACAAGAAGTTTGGAAGAGGCAAAAAAGAATTCTACCCAGAGTCTCAGAGGTAGTGTAGCTCTTCTGGCATTGGAGAGGCAGGTGGGACAACCTCTCTCACTCTAGTAGAGCTTGTTTGAGCTGACAAAACACCCCTCGATTCCCACAGTCTCCACACCCAGTGGATGGGGGAAACCGAGGCTGTGGAAGGTGCTATGATTTGCCTGGCTCACACACAGTGTGGATGGCATGGCTGTGACTAGACCCATCATCCTGGCTTGCATCCGACTGATTTTTTCTCTATCTCACTCATTCACTGCACTTACATAGTATTTTCTGTTTAGAAAAATTGGCCCAAGAGAGTCTTAAAGAAGAGGGAAAATACTGATTCATCTCAGCACTGTTGGTACCTAGCGAGGCGCCTGGTGCTTCGCAAGCACTCGATAAATACTCATCAAACAAATTAATGGCTGAGTCCCAGTAAAATCCTTAAGTGCCTTCTGGTTTATGGCTTATTTTCTTCTAATATTTTGGGCATGGTTCATTCAGAAAAAGTGTAGAAGATGCAAAAATAAGCCCCCTCAAAACAACCAAACAACTCTCAGCCCAAAAGAACACCCAACTCCCCAGCATAAAGGATAAGAATGGGGTGGTTTAGACAACAAATGTATGGTTACCAAGGGGAAAAGAGGGTGTGATGGATTGGGAGACTTGGGTTGACATATACACACTCTGCTGTATTGCTGTGCTCAGTCATATCCGACTCTTTGCCACCTCATGGACTGTAGTCTGCCAGGCTTCTCTGTCCATGGGATTTTCTAGGCAAGAATACTAGAGTGGGGCGCCATTTCCTACTCCAGGGGATCTTCCTGACTCAGGGGTTGAAACCACGTCCCTTGTGTCTCCTGCACTGGCAGGAGGATTCTTTACCCACTGAGCCACCTGTCAAGCCCATATATACACTACTATGCATAAAATGGACAACTAATGAGAACCTGTTGTATATGTTCTGAGCTCAGGGAACTCTGCTCAGTGCTCTGTGGTGACCTAAAGGGGAAGAACATCCAAAATAGAGGGAGTATATGTATACGTATAGCTGATGCACTTTGCTATATAGTAGAAATGAACACAACATTGTAAAGCAACTATATGCCAATAAAGAATAAAGAAGCCACACTTCACATGAAAAGATGCTGGTGGATCAGACAGTAAAGAATATGACTGCAGTGGAGGAGACCCGGGTTTGATTCCTGGGTCGAGAAGATCAATGGGAGAAGGAAACGGTTACCCACTCCAGTATTCCTGCCTGGAGAATTCCATGGACAGAGGAGCCTGGTGGGCTGCAGTCCATGGGATCACAATGAGTCGGTCACTAATTATGAGACAAATGGAAATCAACCCTAAATGTCCATCAACAGAGAAATGGACAAAGATGTGGGACAAAAGAATGGAGTGGATTTGACCATGAAAGACCCAGAGCCCCAAGGTGCCATGAGGGAGGTTCTATTTCTGTCCCAGTTTATGAAAAAGTGTTAGCTTCTCAGTCGTGTCTGACTGAGTGACCCCATGGACTGTAGTCTACTGGGCTCCTCTGTCCATGGGATTCTTCAGGCAAGAGTATCGGAATGGGTAGCCGTTCCGTTCTCCAGGGGATCTTCCCGACCCAAGGATCAAACCCCGGTCTCCTGCATTGCGGGCAGATTCTTTACTGCCTTGGGCCACCAGTGAAACCCCAGTTTATGCCTGTTATTAAATCATGCAATGCCTGCTAATTATTTTTTGAGCCCTCCTTTCCTCCATTCACCCTCAAAACGGTCTTTGTTTGGGTGGTAAATTATGTGGCCTTTCTGTCTCTGAGGTCTCCCATCAACTTTTCTGGCCTCTTCAGCTCCCTTGCTCCCCACTCCTTCACTTCCAGCCACATGGGCCACCTCGCTGCTCTTCACAAATGCCAGAAACACTGCTACCTCAGGGCCTTTGCACTGGCTGTCTTGTCCACCTGGGTCTCTCTTTCCTCACATCCCTGTATGGACCCTCCTCACTTCTTTCAGGTCTTATTGGAAGAGCTTCAACCTCTCACCTTGAGGGTCCACAACACTTCTACTGCTTTATTTGTCTCGGAGTCGGCAAACCGCTGCCCAAGGGCTAGTCACCTGTTTTTGTAAATTAAAGGTTTTTTGGCACACAGTCATGCCCATTCATTATGTATCTTCTCTGTGGCTGCTTTTGTGCTACGAAAGCAGAATGAGTAGTTGTGACAGAGACTGCATGACCCACAAAGCCTAAAATATTAAAGATTCTGCCATATATATAAACATTTCTTAATTATCTTGTTGACAGCTTGCTTCTCCCCCCAAAATGTCAACTCCCCTCCAGAAAGGGATTTTTGTCTCTTCCTCTTGCTGCACAGAAAATTGCCTGTATGCAGTACACATCCAATGAGTGTTTGTTGTGTGAATGTGTAATCCAAAGTGCCCCCTCCGCCCCCCTTGCCGAGATCTGATGCTTTGATATTGGCCAAGATGAATATCTATGAATTAACAAGGGCTGAGGTCAAGGATTAGTTTCTACCATTCGTGACTGGCATTTTAACTGTCGACTAAGCACAGCTTTGTGGCTTTCCTAATTGACACTGAGAGAGTAACAGAGAGTAAGAGCCACAAAGAAAAGTACAGAGAAGTGGGACGGAGAGAGAGAAATAAGTGAACAAAGGAAAGGGCGAGAGAGAAAGATGTAGAAAGAGACAGAGACCAAGAGTGAAGAGAGACACAGACAGAGAGGGAAAAAGAAAAAGAGAAAGGGAGTTTTTAGAGAGATGGAGGGAGTGGCTCAGTGGTAAAGAATATGCCTGCAATGCAGGAGATGAGGGTTTGATCCCTGGGTCAGGAAGATCCCCTGGAGAAGGCAATGGCAACCCACTCTAATATTTTTGCTTGGGGAATCCCATGGACAGAGGAGCCTGGCGGGCTAGAGTCCATGGAGTTCAACAGAGTCAGACATGACTTACTGACTAAACACCACCACCAGGGGAGTGTAGTAGTTAATGCCCAGCGCTGGGTTTGAATCCTGATTACACCACTCTGACTAGGGGATCTTGACAGGTCCTTGCATCACTGTGGGCCTCAGTTTCCTCATCTGGAAGATGGACCTAAAAATATCTCCCCGCATGACTTTTTAAAAATATTCATTTGTTTATTTGACTACACTTGGTCTTAGATGCAGCAGGTGGGATCTAGTTCCCTGACCAGGGATCAAACCCAGGCATCTTGCATTGGCAGCACGGAGTCTTCCCTACTGGACACCAGCGAAGTTCCATGAGGCTGTTTTATGGATCAGTTGATGATAAAAGGAAGATGTAGGGATGGATGCTGTAGGCTCTCAGCAAATGGCAAAATGTTAACTTTAGATGTACTGGGTCTGCCAGGACCCCAGTCTTTTAGCTTCCTGCCCGGGTAGCAACCAAAAGAGGGCAGGTCCCATCACCCACACCGCACTCCCACTCTACTTTGGCCCAGATGATGAGGAACATGTTGGGGATGTCCTCTGCGTAGGGTGGGGTGATTTCTGTTCTTTTTTTTTTTTTGAGTCATGCAGGCACATATGGTGAGGGGGTCCCTGTGAAATGAGACTGCCTGTCGCTCAAGCAGCACACAATGCTCTAGCAAACGGCCCCAGTGCAGCCCTCCTGGGCTTCCCCCGGCCCACCCCCTTGAGCTCAGAGAGCCAGTCCTCCAGCCTGTTTGCTGTAGGAGGCGGCAAATGGCAGATTCCAAGGCAGCCAGTGCTGAGTCAGAGCTGGATTCCAACCTTAACTCCATATGTGTGGCTCTGGGCCTCAGTTTCCTCATCTGTAAAATGGGGATATTTAAGACTCTACCACAGGAGTCACAGGTGGTGCACAGAGAAACACCTAGAATAATGTGGCATAGATGAAATGGCTGATAATTCACTATTATTCCAGTATGTTGCTCAGATCCAGATTGGTCCCCAGGAAGGTCCAGCAATGAGGCTTGTCCAGTGGGCACTGGAGCCATGTGGGTCCTTCAGAGGCTTCGGGACAAGGGAGCTG
Organism: Bos mutus; assembly: GCF_027580195.1. NCBI lineage: Eukaryota > Metazoa > Chordata > Mammalia > Artiodactyla > Bovidae > Bos > Bos mutus. The sequence continues at coordinate 52,312,442 of NC_091623.1, read as the reverse complement.
GCTATGTTGACTGAGGTTCATTCTCTAGCAGTTAAAAATGACTTGGACTACACTTCTGGCACAGAATTTCAACATATACCTGCCTTTGCAGTCTTTGGGCTTGGATAGGCACATCAGATCAGTCACTCAATCGTGTCCGACTCTTTGCGACCCCACGAATCGCAGCACGCTAGGCCTCCCTGTCCATCACCAACTCCCGGAGTTCACTCAGACTCACGTCCATCGAGTCAGTGATGCCATCCAGCCATCTCATCCTTTGTCGTCCCCTTCTCCTCCTGCCCCCAATCCCTCCCAGCATCAGAGTCTTTTCCAATGAGTCAACTCTTGGCATGAGGTGGCCAAAGTACTGGAGTTTCAGCTTCAGCATCATTCCTTCCAAAGAAATCCCAGGGCTGATCGTCTTCCTACCCTACCACAAAATCCTAATGGAGATAGGTCTACCATGCTCAGGGATGCCCCAGTGGCCCATCTCCAAGGATCCCTGGTCCTCTAGAGCAGGGCTTCTCAACATCAACACTCTTGACATTTTGGACTTGGTAACTTGTGGTGGGGGCTGAGCCAGACACAGACTGCAAGAACTTGAGTTACTTGCTAAACTATCACCTCCCTGGAGGGTTTTCCTAGCCACTGTAACCAAAGAAGTCTCTGTGAGATTCTCTCAGTCTCAACTGGGGTGGGAATCCTTTGGGGTCTGAGAACAGAAACTAGGGAGTCTGAATTTACATTGAAAAAGTTAACCCTTCACTTTCCCAAGTAAAGAATCTGCCTGCAATGCAGGAGACCTGGGTTTGATTCCAGGATTGGGAAGATCCCCTGGAGAAAGGGATGAAATTCTTCTGTAAAGATTTGTCCCTTCTTTACTTATTCTGTTAATTTAATAATAAAGTAATAAGATGACTACTTATTACTGTTATGTGAATCAAGAAGTCATTTATTTATTTTTGTGTGTACTCTCTCTGAACAGGTAATGTAAATAAAAACACCCAGAATACAGTGGGCACCCAGAAAATGCTCTCTCTTGCCCTTTCTTCCCATCTCCTGGTCTATAAGTAACCAAAACATCTCTCTTCCCTCCTAAACACTTAGCAAGACAAATTTAAATATATTCCCTGATTATAAAAGTAAATTGTGAAACTATTATACACACAATTGATAAGCAACAAGGATTTATGGTATAGAATAGGGAATTATATTCAATATCTTATAATAGCCTAAAATAGAATACAATCTGCAAAAAATAATGGAATCACTATGCTGAACATCTGAAACTAATGCAATACTGTAAATCAACTATCCTTCAATAAAAAAGAGGATAAAAATCAATCATGTTCACACTGCTATATTTAAAATGGATAACTAACAAGGATCTACTGTATAGCACATGGAACTCTGCTCAATGTTATGTAGCAGCCTGGATAGGAGGGGAGTTTGGGGGAGAAAAGATACACATATATGTATGGCTGAGCCCCTTCTGTCAACCTGAAACTATTACAACACTGTTAATTGGCTATACTCCAATATAAAATAAAAAAGTTTTAAAAAGTCAGTTGTGCTCATTGTAGACAAATTTGTCAATATAGAGAAGTATCAAGAAAAAGATTCCCAAGTCCCACTACCTAGATGCCATCTTGGTACAGTGGATTCAGTCTTTTTTTCCCTTATATTTTCAAGATTATACACTTGAGATTATAAGGGTCTATGGACTGAACTATGTCACAATTCATAAGTTGAATCCCTGATGTAATGGCAGTTTTTAGATGGTGTCTTTGGGAGGTGACTAGGGTTATAGGAGGTCAGGAGAGTGGGACCCCTATGATGGGATTAGTGTCCTTGTAAAAAGAGATCCCAGAGAGCTTGTTCTCTCTCTCCCCCCTCACCATGAGAGGGCACAGTGAGAAGGCAGCCATCCGCAAGCAGGAAGAGAGCCCTCGCCAGAACTGGACCATGCTGGCACCCTGATCTCGGACTTCTAGTTTCCAGAACTATGAGAAAGCACACTTTTGTTGTGTAAGCTGCCCTGTCTATGGTATTTTGCAATGTTAGCCTGAGCCCATCTGTCAGCACAGGAGACCTAAGAGACACTGGTTCGATCCCTGGGTCAGGAAGATCCCCTGAAGGAGGGCATGGCAACCTATTCCAGTATTCTTGCCTGGAGAATCCCATGGACAGAGAAGCCTGGTGGGTTACAGTCCATTGGGTCACAAAGAGTTGGACACAACTGAAGTGACTTAGCACAGCATGCACACCTTGGTTCTTTTTAAAAGAATCAGTTCCCCTTACTTGTCATTATATATGGTGAGCATTTCCCTGAATCCTTAAATATTCTCCAAACAGATGATTTTTAATGACGACATGATACTCCATCATATGGAGGGACCATACGGTATTTTACCAGTTGCTTCCAGTTTTGTTCTGTTTTACAGATAATGCTGGGGTGCACATCCTGATATAAATCTTCGACAGTGTTTCTGATTACTTAAGATTAGGCTTTTTCTAAAAGCACTTTAACTGGGAAATCAAGTGGGAAAGAAAAGAGATAAACTGAAAAATAGAAAAACCTGGACGGGGCCCCAACATACCATGAGGTGAGCTGCTGTTCCCTCAGCCAAGAACGCTCTTCTCTAAAACATCTGCCTGACTCTCTTCTCTGTGGAAACGTCCCCTCCTCTGAGAAGCCCTCCCTGATTGCCTGACCTAAACTGGCCCCTGCACCCCATCGCTTGTCCTCTCATGCTGCTGTGGTCCTCATGGGACAACAGGTCAAGTCACTATGTCCCACATTATACACTTGCTTAAGGTCTATCTTCCACATTCTGAGTAGTTTATTATTTACCAACGTTTATTGGTCACATCTGTCTCCCCAACAAGGGTGGAGATTTTTGTCTCTCTTCTTCATTGTGCTATCCCTGATCACCTGATCATTTCCCTGGCACACACTGGACATTCAGTAAGTAATTATCGGATTTCTCTAGTGCTCTGTGGTTGAGAATCCCCCTGCCAATGCAGAGGACATGAGTTCAATCCCTGGTCCAGGAAGAGTCCACATGCCATGAACAGCTAAGCCTGTGAGCCACAGCTACTGAGCCTGCATGCCCTAGAGCCTATGCTCTGCAATGAGAGAAGCCACCGCAATAAGAAACCCAGGCACCACAACTAGAGAAAAGGTGCGTGCAGCAACAAAGACCCAAGTTGGCTGAAAATAAATTAATTAGTTACATTTTAAAAATAATAATTAAAGATAAGTAATTATGGAATAAACAAATGGATTTCAATGTTGAGAAAAGAAAAGAGATGTTTGGCCTCCATGCCTGTGGATTCTAAAATGCTTGAAGCAGGTGCTTCCGGACTCTCCCATGGATGTCACCTGACAATGGCTGGTAAGGCCATGCCCACGGGCTTGGCTCCAGCACAAGATAAAGGACAAAGAGTCCAGACACTGCTCCTGCCTGTGGCCGGATGGAGCTAGGCGTGTCCTAGGGCAGGCCTGGCAGATGGCAGAGCACATGGGCAGGGCTCAGATGAGTCTGGAAAAGCAACAGCTCTGTCTTCACTAAGCAGAAACTCAAAGATCCCACCTTAGCTTCTGCCCTTAGCAATGAGTGATCCTAGTGGTTGTATTTTGGGTTGAGGAGTTGTCTTTTCTTTTTTTTGTTTATAAATTTACTTTCAATTGGAGTAAAATTGCTTTACAATGTTTGTTAGTTTCTGCTTGTATGACAACATGAATCAACTATAAGTATACATATATCCCTTTCTTCTTAAGCCTTCCTCCCATGGGAGGTGGACTGTCTTAATTTAGGAAGTCCCAGACAAGGGTTCTGGAGAAGGCAATGGCACCCCACTCCAGTACTCTTGCCTGGAAAATCCCATGGATGGAGGGGCCTGGTGGGCTGCAGTCCATGGGGTCGCTGAGGGTTGGACACAACTAAGCGACTTCACTTTCACTTTTCACTTTCCTGCATTGGAGAAGGAAATCGCAACCCACTCCAGTGTTCTTGCCTGGAGAATCCCAGGGACGGGGGAAGCCTGGTGGGCTGCCATCTATGGGGTTGCACAGAGTTGGACATGACTGAAGCGACTTAGCAGCAGCAGCAGACAAGGGTTCAAGTGCAAGTAGTTTATTTGGGAGATCTATGAACTGAATTATGCAATTCCCCCTCACCACTGCCCCACCCCCCCACCCCCCAGCCAAGATAAGTTGAAAATCTAACCTCTACGACCTCAGGATGTGACCTTATTTAGAAATAAGGTTGAACTTCCCTGGTGGTCCAGTGGTTAAGAATCCACCTTCCAATGCAGGGAACACAGGCTTGATCCCTGGTCCTGAAAGATTCCATATGCCATGGGGCAACTAGCCCACGCGCCACAATTACTGAAGCCCTCATGCCCTAGAGCCTGTGCTCCAGAACTAGAGAAGCCACTGCAATGAGAAGCCCCTGTGCTGCAACTAGGAAAAGCCTGCTCACGGCGGTGAAGACCCAGTGCAGCCAGCCAAAAAATCACATAAGAAAAAAAATTTTTTTTAAAGAAGAATAGGGTCATTACAGATGTAATTAGTTAAGATGACATTATACTGGAGTAGGGTGGGCCCTAGTCCAACACGATAAGTGTCCTTATAAGAAGATGGCCCTGTGCAGATGGGATATTCAAGAGGAGGACAGAGAATCAATAAGCCAAAGAATGCCAAGGATTGTTGGCAGCCACCGGAAGATGGGAGAGGCGAGGAAGAATTCTCCCTGAGAGCCTTTGGAGGGTGCCTGGCCCTGCTAACACCTTCTGGCCTCCATACTGTAAGGTAATAAATGTCTGTTGTTTTAAGCCACTCAGTGTGGTACTTTATTACTGCTCTTGGCTCACATCAGGCTCAAATTCCTGCTCGGGTTTCTACCAAAGCATGAAGGTAGGATATAACTGCATGGCAAGTTCTAGATGGCTACTCTGCGGCAGTTACCAGTGGGGTGAGAGCGGGTAACAAAGTGGGACCCAATGGCTCACCTCACTTCCTCAGTTGCTGCCAGAGTTTTCACAATGAAAAATTCATATATTTCTAAAAAGGAGCGCCTGTTGGGGTGGAAAATTTGGCTTATAGAGAGCTTACCTATAGCCATGGTTCTAAATGCTTCACATATATTCACTTTTACTGAGTCCTTGTGCCCTGTAGGTAGGATTGTGCTTTTCATTTTGTACATGTGGAAACGGAGACACAGAGAGTGCAAGCGACTTGCCCAAGGTTGCACAGCGTGGAAGTGGTGGGGTCGGGAAGGGAACCCAGGCAGCCTGATGCCTAACTCTGTTCTTTCAACTGTTTCCCCTGAGCTTGCGTCTCTCAAGGTGGTTCAGCTCGAAGCTTCCAGGGTAAGTATCTCCTCAGACAGTGGCTCTTCCGACTATAGAACCCTCTGGAAATTTGTTGTCCTGCTCACATTTCCTTACCCACCACTGAGCACATTCCCATTGTCTTCCTCTGAACCTCTTTCTGGATGTCCAACCCCGTGACACAACCTGACCCAAGAAAGCTCCTGACGATCTCCAAGTTGCTGTCTGTTCCTAGAGATGCTATGCTCAGGCCAGGTCTTTAGGCAAACTAGGCCACCATGGCTTTTCCCCACATCCTTTAGATTTGTCTAATGGACATATGGACATAATGGTAGAAATCTATGTGGTCTATAATATGAATGACACTCCCAAGATGCGGTTGTGCAGTGTGTGATGTACGTAACTGTCCAGGGATGGGGGACAGGGAACAGGGTAGAATGGGAGGCAGGGAGGCGTGCACATCCTTTCAGACCTGTCCTTAACATTTTCAAGACTGAGGACAAGAGAACCAACTGAGGCCCACATAATATGTGTGAATATTTAAAAACTACTAAATAAAACATGCTCTATGCTTCTGCACAAACATACCTTCATAAGCACTGGGAAGGTCAGTCTAGAATTGAGAGTCTGGATGACTGCACTGGGTTAAGGGGTGGGGACAGGCTTCCCTGCCCCTTGACCATGGCCTCCACCTGGGGGCAGGGGAGGGAGGGCTCCACACACATGCCTGGACGTGCCAATCTGCATGTCCACATTCCAGCCGCATTTGTGCCAACAGCTACCCCAAGGACATTCTTAGACCTCAGGGGATACAAGGGTAAGGTAGTCAGAGAATAGACTCATGGAAGAATCCAAGTTCATGGAATCTAAGCTTGGGCAGGGAATGCTAGGATCTCAGATGACCCAAAATATGATCTAGCAAGTGGAGGGGTGGTGGCACCAGTTCCCATCAGCACCATAGGGAGGGGCACAGCTGGAGGAGAGTTAGCAAGAGCTCCAGCACAGAATCCCTTTGGACAGGTGTCCAAGACACATCTCTGTCTTTCCTCTACGTTGGTTTTTAACTTCACGCCACCTTTACATGTTCAAAAATCTAAAATTATACTTAAAAACTTGTGCAATTAAAAATTATTCAGCATCTGTGTGCCCTCTAGATTCTCACCTCCCAAAGGTCCTTTCCTATTAAGAGTTCTGAGGACAAGATGCCCATATCATCAAAGGACGGAACCTTAGGCTGGCTCTCCTGGGGCCATATTGAGCTGTCCTTTGGCTGCCTCCCTGGTTCAGGGTCCCTCCACTCCAGCCTCAGGAGTTGGCTGGGCCTGGCTCTCCACCACCCCCATCACTTACGTTGTAGAGGAGGTCAGTCCACCCTTCCATGGTGATGCACTGGAAAACAGTCAGCACTGCAAACAGGATGTTGTCGAACTGAGTGATCCCATTGTTGGGTCCTTCCCAGTAGGGCTGACATTTGGTCCCATTGGGGCAGGTGCGGGCAGGTTCCTCTGTCCCACACGGTGCTGGAGACTCACCCTGAATGTCATCTAGGAAACGGAAGAGGAGCAAAGTCAGGGGAAAGGGCCAGCAAAACCAGCTCTGGGAAACAGGCCAGTGAACATTCAATGCTGTTGAATCTGCAGGAAAATGGCTCTTAGGATGGACTTATCAGGCTTTTTCTAAAAAGTCCAATGCTTGGCTTGGTTGATCTATTCACTGTTTTCTATTTCATTAATTTCTTCTCTAAGTTGTGTTCCCTTTTTTGTTCTTTTCCTAGACTTTTGAGATAGATTAATGTTATTTAAGGCTATAAATTGCCCTTTAAGTGCAGCTTTAACTGCACCTCACAAATTCTGTCATGCATTATTATCATTATTGTTCAAGTAAAATATTCAGCAGTTTCCATTATTATTTATTCTCTGATTTGTGGATAACCAAGAAGCATCAAAAATTTGTCAGATATATACAAAAATAGAGTAATGTAATGAATTCCCATGTACCCATCACCAATTTCAACATTTATCAACTCAGGGCTAATTTTGTTTCATCCACATCCCCTCCCCACACTAAAATATTTTAAAAGCAAATCTCAGACATCTTAGCATTTCATCAACAAATAAGAAGCATGTCTCTTAATTTCCAAACACTTTTAGTGTTATCTATTTGTTACCAATTTCTAGCCTAATTGCACTGTGGTCAGAAGATATGTTTTGTATCATTCTGTCCTTTGAAATCTGTTGAGATAGACTTTAAGGTCCCTACAACAGTCAACTTTGGTAAATCTGCTGTGTGCATTTTGTGGAATTTATTTTTTTGTTTTTTTTTATTCTTCCAATTTTATTTTATTTTTAAACTTTACATAATTGTATTAGTTTTGCCAAATATCAAATTGAAGTGGTTGGGGGCAGTGTTTTCCAGACTTCCATTAGCACAAATTCGTCAACTGTGTTGTATTATTCTTCTATAGCCTGACTGATTTTTTTTTTTTCTTGAGATGTACTGGGCTCAGGGAGCCGTTCTGGGGGCGAGGGAGGCCAGTACACGCAGTGCTCCACCTTAGGCACAGGAGCTAAGCTTTCTCCCCAGACAGCAAGAGGCAGATTGTGAAAATGTCACAAGGAAAGAGACACATGTCAGTGGGCACCCCTTTTGCTGGAAACCAAAGGCAGCTTCCTGGCAAACTCAGACTGAGTGATCAAGGTTGAGTCTGAATTCTAAGGTGTTGAAGGGGAGGGGGAGGAGATGCCTTCACGAGAACACGGACTCAGGGGAGTACAGAACATCCTGGGTGTGTACAGAGCATCCCATTGGACCAGAGCCACAGATATGACAGGATCCTATTCAGCGAGTGAGACTTTTGAAGATTTTTAGAGAGTGATATTGTCCGATAAGAAATCAAACAGCTGAGTGTGTAAACTCCCCATGAAACAAAAATATATCTCAATGCACATGCCACATACAGGGTTTACAGACCATTCTTAACCTCCACTTAGCAAGAAACAGGGAGAAATAAGCCAACACAGAGTGCATGAATCTTACTGGCCTTTGAGACTCCTGTTAAATAGAAACTCTAGGCCATGCAAAATGACATTTGCCATATCAGAAGGGATGCCTACAACTCAAGAAGGATTGACATCCCAATCGCTAGTTTAAGTTGTGGGAAATACTTTTCCCCTTGGTACAGGGGCTGATTTCATGAATACAGATTGGAAGGCAAAATCTTTTAAACATAAGACTCGGGGCACAAGGGAAAATTCCATGGGCTCCTATCATGAATGAGAACCACGGTTTGTTGGGAAGGTTGCCTCTGTCCCAAACCTTCTCCATTTTCACCTTCTGTCCAAGTCTGGCTCAATTCCCATCCACCAACACCCTCCCCTCTCTTGGATTAGGCCAGTCTACTGGTCCCTTCCTGCCCCTCCTCCCCACCTCAGGGCTACAATAGCTTCCAAATGTTCACATTTGGTGAGGAGATAAAAGCAGGCATTAACCTGCACTGCTACAGACTAGTTCCAGATGAGGAATCTTGTTTCCTCAAACTATTTTGGAAGCTCTTGGAAAACAGGAAGCTCTCCCACCTTTCCTTTCTCTGGGTGTTAGCACAGTGCTGGGCACACAGGAAATTGGTTCCTGATTATAAGGAGAACCTGTCTGCAGGAGAAATCTGACCACCTTCAGCAGCTATGCCCAGCGGTGTTCCTGATTATGACCTGCCAGCCCCCTCATCACGAAACACTCTGGGGGCTGCTTCTAGAAAAGCAACCATCCAGAGAGTCTGAGGAATTTGGTTATAAATATATTTTAAAATTAACCTGCTGCCTGGGTGTCTGTATATATCTGTCTCTTACTCACACGTTCTTATATTTTTAATTGTGAGCTTTTCAGTCATCTTCCCTAAATCAAGGCCTCCTACCCTCCAGTTGCCCCACCCACGTCTGTCCCCTTACAACCCTGATTTAGACTCAAGCCAGTCCTCTGTCCCCTTGGCTGGAGAGAGAGATAGAGAGAGAACCAACAAAAACAAAAAACCCAGGATCCAGGAGTCCTGGTTTCTCTGCTCTCGGCTGATGTTTCCAAGGGGCCCTGCCCTGCATCTCTCCCTCCAGCATTTCCGCCCAGGTGTCGAGGCCAGGAGCAGAAATAGCTCTGTCTCAATTAACACCTTCTTCATTGGGGAAAGAAATAATTAGGACATCCCATATTGAGCAAACTTCACAAGCCCAGGAGAGAAGGAGATGGGAGGAGCAAGAAAAAAGGAAAAAAAAAAAAAAAAGAGCATCTTGAATAAACCTTCCTTACTGGGTTTTCCTGCCCTCTGGGAGGTCTGGGGAGAGGGTTCGGTTACCTGGGGGTCACCAGGAAGAGAAGGTGGATGGGAAGCCACTCCAGGACAGAATTATCTTCCCAATAAGGCAGGCCTGAAACCTCCTTCCCTTCTCACACAGGCTCCCCTGTCTCCATTCACAGTTTCCTTGACCCACGACTAACACTGTCATTCAGCCCGTCCACAGCAAGGAGGCCCATGGTCCAAGTACTGAAATAAAAGCTTCCCTCTTATTTGATTTCATTTGGTTCTTTGGCTTCAGAGAGCAAGTAGCCAGGTTTGCATAGCAGGAGACGTAGTCAAAGATGAATGCAGAAGCTATTAGGTCCCTGAGTATACGGATAGCTAGGGACACCGACTCGATGGACGTGAGTCTGAGTGAACTCCGGGAGTCAGTGATGGACAGGGAGGCCTGGTGTGCTGCGATTCATGGGGTCGCAAAGAGTCGGACACGACTGAGCGACTGAACTGAACTGAACTGAGGGACACCCAGGCTGTTTCACTGCTGTTTCAGAGACTAAGTCTGTGACTTCTGGTCTTCCTGGTTTTTTTCCTGAGTCATCCTCCCCGATCCTTTCTTGTTTATTGTTTAGTCTCTAGGTCATGTCCGACTCTTGTGATCCCATGAACTGTAGCCTGCCAGCCTCTTCTGTCCATGGGATTTCCCAGGCAAGAACACTGGAGTGGGTTGCCATTTCCTTCTCCAGGGGATCTTACAGGACCAGGGAATCTTACAGGACCAGGGATTAAAACCATGTCTCTGTATTGGCAGGGGTCTTCTTTAACACTTGAGCCACCAGGGAAGCCGCTAAGCTAAGGGGTTGACTGTGGCACAGTGTGGGGAGGGGAGGAGCCAAGATCCTGTTTGTGCTTGATGCTGATTGGCTGGTGCCAGGACTCCCAGTGGGATGTTTTAAGGCATCTTCTTGGGGAGACTAGGACGAGTCACCCTTAACTCTCCCTTCCTTCAGGGTAAGGAGGTTTCAGGCTTCTCTGGTGGCTCAGTGGTAAAGAATCCACCTGCCAATGCAGGAGACGCAGGCTCGATTCCTGGGTCAGGAAGACCCTCTGGATAAAGAAATGGCAACCTACTCCAGTATTCTTGCCTGGTAAATCCCATGGACTGAGGGGCCTGGCAGGCTACAGTCCATGTTATCACCAAGAGTTGGACACGACTTGGTAACTAAACAACAACAAGGAGGTTCAGAACTCAGCACATGCTAGGGTCTCGGGTCGCTGCAGGGTAGCTAGGCAGAGGCTGTAGGCACTGCATTTGTATTCTGCTGTCTTTTGCCCCTACATGTTCCCACTGAAAATATCTTTGATGCCTTTACCTGCCCAGCGTTTGGGGCAGCCAGCTATGCCAGGGCATTAATGCCCATAAGGGGCTCAATCCCCGCCAATGTCGGACAGAATTTGGTGGATAAATACCCAGCTCCTGTGCCCCTCATGTGGGATGGGTCTAAGGCATGCAACCTACCCTGTTTCCCCTAGGTGCCCAATGGAGCTGAGGTCTGGTGACCTTGCCCAAGATGGTAACCTACTTGATAACGTTCCTAGATGTTACTAGATCCCCCCTGTCTCACTTTCTCACTCACCTGAAGGTGTTTCCTGGGATCACTTCCCCAATAAACCACTTACCCTGGGACAGCTTCTCAGGTACCCCAGTGTAACATCCCAGCAACAACCAAGATCTCTGGGGCGGTTTCATCCCCTGCCTGCCTTAGCTTTGGGAAGATGTTCTCCCAGCTTCCAGGAGAACGAAGCAAAGCCCTGCAGATCTTGTCCAGGAGCTTGTCCCCAAGGGAGAAAACAAAGGGGAGGAAGGCTGGGAAAAAAAAAATCTATGATGCTGCTCGGACCTACCTGTGCCCTCTTCAAAGCAGGTGGTATGAAATTTTCCCATATAAAATTCTAACCCTATGATTGCAAAAATAAGGATTGCAAAAAATAGGAGGAGGCCGATCTGCAGCAGGGGGATCATTGCCTTCATGATCGACTTCAGGACGACTTGTAAACCTGGGGAGACACAGAGAGAGAGAGGCCCCAGAGGCCTGTGAGGAGGTACCCTGAAATGCCACCCCCAAGATGCCTCCTGAGGAAACTCAGAGCACGCGGGATGTGGGAGACAGGACGGGGCAATGGTGAGGGAAGATGGACGGAAGACATAGAGGCTGCTCACTTTAATAACAGGAACAATCCTTCCTTATATTTTAAGCACTTTTTTTTTTTTTTGGTTTTCTTTCGGCTGCACCATTTGGTTTGCGGGATCTTAGCTCCCTGGCCAGGGACTGAACCCAGGAACATGGCAGTGAAATCACTGAGTTCCAACCACTGGAAATTCCCCACCTCTATTTTAAAAATATTTTTTAAAGTACTGGGCATAGGCTGTCCTGTTTGATGACTTTTGAGGCAAGTAAGAAGTGGAAATTCATAGCTTTCTGAGCCCTATTCCTGGGTGTTGCACAATTTTCATGCAGATCAGGGTGCCTTTTTCTAACCTTTTTCCACCAAGAGGGGGAGTCTTTTTCCTAATTCATACAATGCCATATGCATCAGTTGCAGCTCTTTCTGGGAAAGCAGTCAACATCCTAGTTCCAACCCAAACCCAGATATTATTTCATTGGCTTTTAGCAACAACCCCATGAGGCAGGTACATGTGTAAAATCATCCCCATTTTACAGAGGTGGGAAGCAAAGCTCAGAGGATGTCATGCTTAAAATGAGGATTCAGCCTCAAGGTGTGAGAAATAACGGGGCCAGGATTTGAACCCAGGTTGGACTTGATGTCAAATCCCATGTCTGTAACCAACCTTTAGGAAAGTCTGTGTTAAAATGCTCCCAAGTGGATCAACAGTAAAGAATCTGCCTGCCAATGCAGGAGACACAGGTTTGATCCCTGGTCACAAAAGAGCTGGACATGACTAAACAACAACAAATTATGTGGTTAAAATGAGGATTTCTTGTTTTATGTCCTTGGATACTCTTCAGTGTCTCCCAGTTTATAGTCTATGAGAACTTCGTATCCTACTGTTGGGTGAAAACTATATAAATCTTAATTATGTTGAATTGGTTTATAGTACTTTTCGGGTCTACTATATCCTTCTACTTTTCTATATATTCATTCTATTAATCTTTGAGAGTTTAATATTGAAACTCCAACTAAGAATCTTAATTTACCAGGCTCTTCATCTGTAAATGGGGATGAGACTTAGCACCTCCCTCTCAGTTAAATGAGAGGGTTCATACCTAGCAAAGCCCTTGGCATATCATAGATGGTCATTAAACAGAGATTCTTATTAGTATTAGCTTTGGGATGGAACTTGATTTAACATGATGTAGGCATCTCTGGTCTCTTGAAGAAAAGACTCTTGAGAGTCCCTTGCACAGCAAGAAAATCAAGCCAGTCAATCTTAAAGGAAATCAACCCTGAATATTCATTGGAATGACTGATGCTGAAGCTCCAATACTTTGGCCACCTGATGCAAAGAGCCAACACATTGGAAAAGATAATACACAAAAAGCTCTTTCTGCCATGCCTGGTATGCAGTAGGCACTCAATAAATGGTAACCATCATTGCCACCAATATTAATCAGGCTGTGGGGGCAGACTGGCTAACTCCTAACTCTTCCATTCTCAGCCACATGATTTTGCTCAAATTATTCAGCCGCCCTGAGCCTCAGTTTTCTCCTCTGTAAAATGGAGATTTTGGTCCTATCAACTTCACAGGGTTGTGATTATAGAATGGGGTCCTGGGTGTGCTTAGCATGGCTCCTAATAGAGAAGTGCTCAGTTAATGGGTGCTGTGGTGATGGGTGAGGCTCCTGGCTGGCTTTTAGGAGCTCACCCAGACCTGCAGCCACATTCCTAGGGGTGGAGGTCCCTGAAGGGGCTTCCCCAAAGATAAGGCTGCCCTGACCCAGGCTAGGGAAGCATCTGAGGGCGCCTATGAGACCTTCTTGCAGAAGGGAAATGGAAGGCTCCCAGGACCCCTGAGCAGACCCCTTGCCAGGGTTAGAAACTCACGCACTTGGGATTCCAGACACCAGCTTGAGCGGCCGCAGCACTCGAACTGCCCTCAGCGTCCTTAGGTCAAACTCCGTCCCAACTGTTGCCAAGATGCTGGAAGAAAGAAGCCAGAACAGAAGGCAGACGCTGGGTTTCAGGGTCAGAGAGGTGGGTGGAGGGTTCAATGCTGTGGTTTCTTTAAAATTTTTTAATTAGAGGATAATTGCTTTACAGTGTTGTGTTCGTTTCTGCTGTGGAACAATGAGAATCAGCCATAATTATACATAGACTCAATTATACATATACAATTGATTGATCAAATCAATCAATCCTAAAGGAAATCAGTCCTGAATATTCACTGGAAGGACTGATGCTGAAGCTGAAGCTCCAATACTTTGGCCATCTGATGCAAATAACTGACTCATTGGAAAAGACCCTGATGCTGGGAAAGACGGAAGGCGGGAGGAGAAGGGGATGACAGAGAATGAGATGGTTGGATGGCATCACTGATTCGATGGACATGAGTTTGAGCAAGCTTCGGGAGTTGGTGATGGACAGGGAAGCCTGGCGTGCTGCATTCCATGGGGTTGCAAAGAGTCGCACACGACTGAGCGACTGAACTGACTGACTGATACATATATACATATATATGCATATATCCCCTCCCTCTTGAGCCTCTCTCCCTGCTCCCATTCCACTCCTCTAGGTCGTCACAGAGCGCCAGGTTGGTTTCTTGGCAGGGTGACCACAGGCTGGGTCTCAGTTTTGTCATATGTAAAACAGTGTTAATAGTACCTGCTTCACAGGATAAAAGATGATTTACAAGGACTCAATAAATGCTTCCCTTGTATGGCTCAGCTGGTAAAGAATCCGCCTGCAATGTGGGAGACCTGGGTTCGATCCCTGGGTTGGGAAGATCCCCGGGAGAAGGGAAAGGCTACCCATTCCAGTATTCTGGCCTGAAGAATTCCATGGACTGTATAGTCCATGAGGTTGCAAAGAGTCAGACACAACTGAGTGACTTTCACTTCCTTTCACTCAATACATGTTGGGCTGAGAAGAGAAATTTTCCCCATGGCACATGGTTGGGTGATACTCGGTGTATTTCATAACCCAAGATCAGGATGGATTGTGGGGAAGCTTGGAGGCACCAGGGGAGTGACAGACCCTTTGGGCTCAGGTCACTTTACCAACCGGCAAGAAAGTAGCTTAGTACTAAGACCTACGCCTGCATGGGTTCAAATTCCAGCTCTACCATTTCCCAGCTGGGTGACTGTGGGTAAGTCACTTTTCCACTTCATGCCTCAGTTCTCCCTTTTGGATAACAAGGATAACAACAGTACTGAACCCTCAAAGGGATGTGAGGATGAAACAAATTAATACATGTGAAGTGGTAGGTGTTGTGCCTGGCACACAGGAAGTGTGTTAAGCTATTGGGAAATAAATGGAAAAAAAAACACCCCAAAACCTCAAATAATGGGTGTGGCCCTGCTGGGGTGGACTAGCTGGCATCAGCCCCAGAGAGGGCTACAGACCCAAAGCCTCAGGGCAAAAAGTCACTCTTATAAATGCAAGTAAGAGTCATGGCAATAGGTGAGATGAGCCTTCTGCAGAAAGCCCCCTTCCCTCACCCCTTACATAAAGACCCTATCCTAAGACCTCACTTGTAAAAGTGTTTCTGGTGAGACAAGGGAGACCAGGGGTTCCACAGCCCTTCCTCAGCCCAAGGAACCCCCTAGACCTGTTTCCTAAATAAGATACGTAGTAGGGATGACCATGGCACCATGGCACAGAAAAGGTTGTCACTGGAACCTCAGATGATGAGCAAGGAATGTGGAAAAACAGAGGATTCTGTGGTTAAGAACGGGCTTCCCAGGTGGCACAGTGGGAAAGAATCTGCCTGCCAATGCAGGAGACACAGGTTGGATCCCTGGGTCAGGAAGATCCCCTTGAGTAGGAAATCTGCTCTAGTATGCTTGCCTGGAAAATTTCATGGACAGAGGAGCCTGGCAGGCTACAATCCATGGGGTTGTGAACCGTCAGAGGCTACTGAGCATGTACTGTGATTAACAGGATGGAGACCACAGAAGTAATTTGGTGGATATCTTCATTCTTGTCCAGGAGTCTGAGTCTTACAACTTTGGCCTGTGAATAACCAGTATCTACATCTGTCTTTATTTATTGGCTGCGCATGCAGAAGGTAGGATCTTAGTTCCCTGACTAGGGACTGACCCATGCTCCCTGCAGTGGAAGTGTGGAGTCTTAACCATTGGACCACCAGGGAAGTCCCTCTTTGTCTTTTTTTTTTAATTTTTATTGTATATTGGAGTATAAATGATTTACAACTCTGTGTCAGTTTCAGGTGGACAGCAAAGTGATTCAGTTATACATACACATACAACCATTCTTTTTCAAATTCTTTTCCTATATAGATTACTTAACAAAATATTGAGGAGAGTTCTCTGTGCTATACGGTAGGTCCTTGTTGATGATTTATTTTATATATAAATATAAATATATTATTTTATATATAGTAATAGTACATCTCTTTGTCTTTGAGACCATCAGTATCTGCATCTATTAACAACCTGTATTGGCACCTGTATTAATAAACTGTATTGGCCTGCTTTTGTCTCAGGACTTTCTCTGAAGCTAAGACAGACCCAGGCAGTGAATTCCCCTGTGAGAGCAGCCCTCCACCAAAGATCGCTGGGAAGAGGTGGATGAATTCCCCAGGTCCCTCGCCCCCTCCTTCCAGATTGCTCTGAGGTGTGAGTTTCATACAGGCTCCCAGAGAGGTTGAGCCCAGCTGCCTCTCCAGGGTAACCTGCTCAAGTCCTCATTCTTCCCTGTCTCCCCACCCTTGTCCCCCACCCATATTTCCTGGAGTCACTTCCCAGATGAACTACTTGGACCCAAATTCTTGTCTCAGCGTCAATGTGGGGGCACTCCAAACTAAGACAGGAGTATTCCCAGCTCTTTCCCAACTACTCCTAGGACAGAAAGTTAAAGTGCTAGTCGCACAGTTGTGTCAGACACTTTGTGACCCCACGGACTGTAGCCTATCAGGCTCCTCTGCCATGGGATTCTCCAGGCAAGAATACTAGAGTGGGGAGCCACCCGCCATTCCGTTCTCCAGGGGATCTTCCTGATGCAGGAATCGATCTCGGGTCTCCTGCACTAAGAGTAGCTCTTTACCACCAGAGACACCATTCCCAGGACAGAGATGCGTTTATTAGATTGGGCTAACCTCCTCTTCCACCATCATCAAATGTACATCTAAACACATCGTATGTCTTGGGCAAAGCAATACTTGAGGCGCTCCCTGCTTTGTAGGGCTGATGCAGGAGAAAAACAGTTTCATCAAAAAATGCACACAGAGATTGAATCCATTGGGGGTGTGATGCATTCTTAGAGAGAGCAGGTGAAAAAAACAGCTCTGAGGGTACACAGCAGGTAGTGTTAACTCATCTGGGACCCCGGGAGATTCCCGTTTCAAGCTGAGGATTCATGGATGAGCAGGTGGAATCTGATCAGTGGGGGAAGAACTTTCTAGGCTGAGGAAATGGCTGAGACAGACAGCCTGGGGTGGGAAGGCAAATTCAAGGAAGGAAATGGCGCATGGTGGGGATTTGGGTGATGCCATGAAGCTGAAGTGTAGGTGAGGGCCTTGCCAAGCAACCCCAAGGAAATTTTCATTCATTTAATTATATATTTTTTCTATTCCTCTCCCAATTTTCATTTGGATTTCTCAAACTCCATCCTGTAGATCACCAGTCTATTTTACTTTCTTCTTTCTCAGCAGGTAAAAGCCATTGTTAAGGGTGTGTGTGTGTGTGTGTGTGCGTGTGCGTGTGTGCTCATTCAGTCGTGTCCTACTCTTCGCGATCCCATGGACTGTAGCTGCCAGGTTCCTCTGTCCATGGGATTTTTCAGGCAAGAATACTAGAGTGGATTGTTATTTCCTCCTCCAGGGGATCTTCCCCACCCACAGATCAAATCCATGTCTCCTGAGCTGGCAGGCGGATTCTTTACCACGGAGCCACCTGGACAAGCATTCCCTGAGTTTTCATTCACTGACTTCACAAACATTAACTGAGCATCTACAGTGTGCCAGGTCTTGGGGACACGAGTCATAGGAATCCCTATCTGTGTGTGGGAGGCTGAGAATAAACCCCGTAAATGTGCCAGATGTCAGGGCGATGAGTACAAGGCAGAAAAGCAGGGCAGGGAAGAGGGCGTGCTGGCAAAGTGGGGCAGGATGAGGGGAGCGATGACACCATTTCAATTAGTAAAGGCCAACTGCTTTTTCCCGCCTGGCTGGGTAGTAGTTCAGTGTTAAAGGTGTTCAGACCAGCATCGCCCAGTAGAACTTCAAGAAGAGCCGTATGTTGGACATAGCGAACAGACTGGTGGTTGCCAAGGGGGGCATGTTGGGGGAAGGATGGAGTGGGAGGTTGGGGTTAGCAGATGTAAGCTTTTATATATAGAATGAATAAACACTCTCTACATAGCACAGAGAACTCTTCAATATCCTATGATAAACTGTAATGAAAAGGCACATAAAAAAGAGAATTATATATATGTATGACTGAATCACTTTGGCGTACAACAGAAATTAACACAACATTGTAAATCAATTATACTTCAGTAAGAAAAGAAAAAAGGAAAAAAAAGGAAGAACTATGTGTGAAATTTAAAATTTGCCAACAGCTACATTAAAAGCCCAAAGAAACAGATGAAATTAATTTTAATAATATACTTTATTCAACCAGGTATATCTTAAGTATTGGGCTTCCCAGGTGGCTCAGTGGTAAAGATTTGCCTGCCAAGCAGAAGACATGGGTTCAATCCTGGGGTCAGGAAGATCCCCGGCAAAGGAAATGGCAATCCAATCCAGTATTCTTGCCTGGGAAATCCCATGGACAGAGGAGCCTGGTGGGCTATATTCCATGGGGTCACAAAGAGTCGGACATGACTCAGTGACTAAATAACAACATCTGAAGTATTATGATTTAAATAGGCAATCACTATGAAAGATTACTCATAAGACATTTTATATATTCTTTCCTTTAGACTGTCTTTGAAATCTGGTTAGCATATTCTACACTTAGGGTACATCTCAACTCAGGTGTATGATGGCTACACACGGCCAGTGCTGAGTGTACCTTGTAGGTCAGGTCCAGAGAAAGAGTCAGTGGGGAAGAGATGTGATATGAGTTACAGGAATATGTTAGAGGAAAACTCTAGGCAGAAAGACAGCCAGTGCAAAGGTCCTGAGGCAGGACCATGCCTGGTACACTTGAGGAATGTCAAGAAGGCCACACAGCTGAATGAACCAGGGTGTCAGCGGGAGGAAATGAGGGCAGGGAGGTGATGGGGCAGTGTGCAGGAGTCTGTGGGCCATGGTGAGGACTTGGACTTTTGTTCTGAGTAAAGCAGGAGCCAAGGAAGGTTCTGAGCATTACAGAGACATGATCTGACTTACATACTAAAATAAGATCCCTCTGGGGGTCCAGACCAGAAACTGGGAGGTTGGAAGTGGGCGGAGATGACCACAGTGGTCCAGGTGAGAGATGATGGGTTTAGATCTAGTTGTGCTGGACACAAGGATAACACTGAGATGAACTCAGCCTTGCCCTTAGATGACCACGCAAGTAAGTGGATGACAGAGTCAAGTACAAGTCCTTCTGGCCTCAGGGCTGTCGGAGGCAGGAAGGAGGAGGAAATGAATACAGACAGGAGGGCGGGGGACAGTGTGATTGTGGAGCCCAAGTCTGAAAATGCAGCAAAGCAAAAGATCTTAACAAAACCTTAGACCTGGAGTTAAACCCTGACCCTGCATCCTCTCATTATCTAGCCTTTGCGCTAACTTCTCTGAGCCTCTGAAATGCAGCGAATCTGACTTCCCTCCTGCCCAGTGCTATCCTAGTGGGCACCCAAGATGGACTATCTCCTGTGCCCCTCCCTGGAAGGATGACAGGGAATTAGGAGCAGAATGGAAGGAGGGAGAGGCTTCTCAGACTGAGAATGCCCTATAGAGGCAGAAAACTTCCCTCAGGAAACATGATGGGAGGGGGGTGGGAAATCGGGGTGGGCTGGACCACTGGAGGCTGTGAACTGGAGGCGGAGGAGGTGGGTCCTGCTGTGTGGACAGTGGGAGTCATGTGAGGTTTCGGAGCAGGGAAGGGATGTGATTAGGGCTGGCGTCAGGAAGACAAGCCTGACAGCTGAAAGGACAGATTGGTGGTGATGGAGGCAGGAGTTAGAAGGCAGCCGCAAGAGCAGACCAGCGTAATGAGGACTAGAACTAGGACAAAGGCAGTGGGAGTACAAAGGAGGCCCCAATTTATATATAGCTGCCACAGATCACTGTGCACCAGGAAACTTGCCTGGGCTCACCAAGTGCTCCCTGCGTCCAAGCCATCATTAGGAGGAGTCCCATTTTATAGACGAGGAAACGGAAGCCCAGAGAAGTTACAAAGGCACAGAGGTCCATGCTGCCAAGAGAGAATGTGAACCCAGGACCCCAGGACTCCAGAACCCCAGTTTTCCACCTCACATGGCTTGTTGGATGGGGTGGGTGCAGTGGTGGGAAAGAAAAGGAAGGGAAGAATGGCTTTCTGGTTATAAACGGACCACCAAGTGATGATCATTCAATTATTCACAAGGCTTTGTGGAGTACCTGCTATGCACCAGACACTCAGGGAGGAGGACCTCAGGATGCCACCATGAGCAGAGTGACAATGGATCACTTTGGGACAATGGGACGACACATGGCGTGTCGTGCTGCGGAAAACAGTATGGCGGCCACCAGTGCTCCCAATGGAAGGATGGAGTGTGTGGTGGCAAAGAGGAATTAAGACCGGGCCACCTGAAGGATGGAATTATCAACTGAGACGGGGAAGATGCAGGAAGGGGGAGGTTTGAAGGAAGATCAAGAGCTGGGTTGTGACATTGAGACTGACATATACACACTACTCGGTATAAAATAGATAACTATTGAGAAAGTCCTGTATAGCACAGAGAACTCTACTCAGAGTTCCATGGTGACACAGTGGGGAGATATATAGAGAGAGAGCTGATTCACTTTGCTGTACAGCGGAAATTAACACAACATTGTAAAGAAACTAAATTCCAATAAAAAGTGGGGAAAGAGCTGGATGGTGGACACACTGAGTTTGGGAAGCCAGATGTCTGTAATTCCCTCATTAAAATCTTCCAGTGGCTACCATCAGGCTTAGAATAAACCCAGGTTATACCATGACCACAAGACCTTGCCTGACTTGATTTCCCCTGACCACCATTTCTGTACTCCAGCCACTTTGGCTTTCTGTTCTTCCAACAGGAAAATCTCCTTTCTACCATGCAGTCATATGACGGCCATCTCTTTTCCTGCTAACACTTGCCTTCAACTCTCTCCCTCCTTGTCTAGTTGGCTCTCTGCAAATCTTTCAGGCTGCAGTTCAAATTTTTCTTCTCAAAGAGGATTTTCATGTCCCCTTCTAGATAATGAGAACTCTCTGGGATTATATTGTTTATTAAATTGCATTTATTATTTTGGGCTTCCCAGGTAAAGGATCCACCTGCCAAGCAGGAGATGCAGTTTTGATCCCTGGGTCGGGAAGATCCCCTGGAAAGGGAAACAGCAACCCACTCCAGTATTCTTGCCTGGGAAATCCAATGAACAGAGGAGCCTGGTGGGCTATAGTCCATGGGGTCGCAAAAGAATTGGACACGACTTAGCACCTAAACAACAACATATAAATGTTTGCTATCATCATCATTTAAATTTTTATTACTTGCCCCTAAGTCATACCAGAATTGACTGATGAAGGAACCAGCATTCATTAAGTTTATTCTCTTTGCCAGGTTATATGCTTGTGGCTTTAAATACTGAGGTCTCATTTTATGCCTCAGTATCTTTACCAGGTGGGTGTTCTGCTGCTGCTACTGCTAAGTCGCTTCAGTCGTGTCCGACTCTGTGCGACCCGATAGACAGCAGCCCACCAGCCTCCCCTGTCCCTGGGAGTCTCCAGGCAAGAACGGTGTAGTGGGTTGCCATTTCCTTCTCCAATGCATGAAAGTGAAAAGTGAAAGTGAAGTCACTCAGTCGTGTCTGACTCTTCACGACCCCATGGATTGCAGCCTACCAGGCTCCTCCGCCCATGGGATTTTCCAGCCAAGAGTACTGGAGTGGGGTGCCATCACCTTCTCGGAGGTGAGTGTTCTGCACTTAGTTAATTGACAGGGGAACTGAGACTCTGAGGGGTTAAGTACTTGCCCACAATCACACAGCTAACATGTGGTACCTGTAACCCGAGTCTGGCTTGGCTGCCTCCACTGTGCTGCCCCTGGTTAATTCCCCCACCCCACTTACCCTCTCCCAGGATCTCAGCCAAGTTTATGTCTCTGTCAACCCAAGTATAGGAAGGATCTAGAGTTTTCTCTAGCTCCCTGGAAGTCAGAATGTCAATAAATATTTGCAGAGGAGCAACTACTTTGTGCCAGGTGGGTGAGGAGGGGAACATGTGCAAAGGCCTTGGGGCTGGAGAGAATGTACGGAGAAGAGCGGGGTTACCAGATGAGGGGCAGGGGCAGAGGACAGGAGGATACGAGAAGAAGATATTAGCGTGGCTAGAAAACAGGGGAGAGGATGGAGGCCTCATTGACCTCACCCACCAGACCTTATTCAGAGGAAGCACCTGCCCACACTATGTACAAGGGCCAAGACATAGAAGCAACCTTATTAAACGTCCATTGGCAGACGTATGGATAAAGGAGATGTGGTCCCTATGTACTGTGGATTATTACTCAGTCATAAAAAGAATGAAACGATTCCATTTACGGAAACACCGACGAACCTAGAGATTGTCATACTAAGTGAATTAAGCCGGAAAGACAAATATCATGTATCGCTTATATGTGGAATCTAAAAAAATGATGCAAATGAACTTATTTACAAAACAAAAATCGACCCACCAACATAGAAAACAAACATGGTTACCAAAGGGGTCGGGGGGGAGGGATACGTTAGGAATTTGAGATTAACATATACACACTACCATACATAGAACAGATAACCAACAAGGGCCTCCTGTGCAGCACAAAGGACTACACTCAGTGTTTTATGTGTGTGTGTGTTAGTGTCAGTCGCTCAGTCGTGCCCGACTCTTTGCGACCCCATGAACTGCAGGCCACCAGGCCCCGCTGTCCATGAGATTTTCCAGGCCAAGGATACTGGAGTGGATTGCCATTAACCTCTAAATAAAAAGAATCTGAAAAAGAATATACACACATACATATATATGTATGACTAAATCACCTTGCTGTATACTTGAAACACAACATCATGAATCAATTATACTTTTATAATATTTTTAAAATCTTGACATACAGAACAAACATATGGATATCAAAGAAGGAAGTGAGGGTGGAATGGATTGGGAAATTGGGATTGACATGTATACACTGCTGCTGCTGCTGCTGCTAAGTCGCTTCAGTCGTGTCCGACTCTGTGCGACCCCATAGATGGCAGCCCACCAGGCTCCCCTGTCCCTGGGATTCTCCAGGTAAGAACACTGGAGCGGGTTGCCATTTCCTTCTCCACATGTATACACTACTATGTATAAAATAGATAACTAATGTGAGTGTGTGCTAAGTCACTTCAGTTGTGTCTGACTTTGCAACCCTATGGACTGTGGCCCACCAGGCTCCTCTGTCCATGGGATTCTCCAGGCAAGAATACTGGGGTGGGTTGCCATGCCCTTCTCCAGGGGATCTTCCTGACCCAGGATTGAACCCACCTCTCTTAGGTCTCCCGCATTGGCAGGCGAGTTCTTTACTGCTAGAGCCACCTGGGAAGCCTAACTAATGAGAACCTACTGTATAGCACAGAACTCTACTCAATGCTATGTGGTGACCTAAATGAAAAGGAAATCCAGGGAAGACGGGAGATATGTATATGTATAGCTGATTCAAGGCTATGGTTTTTCCAGTGGTCATGTATGGATGTGAGAGTTGGACTATAAAGAAGGCTGAGCGCAGAATTGATGCTTTTGAACTGTGGTGTTGGAGAAGACTTGAGAGTCCCTTGGACTGCAAGGAGATCCAGCCAGTCCATCCTAAAGGAGATCAGTCCTGGGTGTTCATTGGAAGGACTGATGTTGAAGCTGAAACTCCAATATTTTGGCCGCCTGATGCGAAGAGCTGACTCATTTGAAAAGACCCTGATGCTGGGAAAGATTGAGGGCAGGAGGAGAAGGGGACTACAGAGGATGAGATGGTTAGATGGCATCACTGACTCAATGGACATGGGTTTGGGTGGACTCCGGGAGTTGGTGATGGACAGGGAGGCCTGGCGTGCTGTGGTTCATGGGGTCACAAAGAGTCAGACACGACTGAGCGACCTAACTGAACTGAATAGCTGATTCACTCTGTTGGACAGCAGAAAATGACATTGCAAAGCAACTAACTCCAGTAAAAAAGAAAAACCCATGCAGATAAAAGAAAATATTAAAATAAACAGACTTCCTTTATGCAAAATAAAGAAGCATCTGCCCCGCAGATCCATTCCAATCCTTCTGAGATAAGTATTCGGAGCATAACTGCTTCCCCTGCGTCTGTATTCTTGCTATTGGTAGATTTTGCAAATCTTCTTCAAGTTTATTCTTATATCACCTGGCTTTTAGCTTCTCTTGGAAAAACTATTCCTAAAATTCCTTTTCTAAACCCTCAAATGCAGAGTCAAGATTTGGTCTGTGCAATGCACCTTTCTCGTTCACTTGTTCATTCATTCATCCCTTTCATCCCCACATTTTACTTTCATTCCCCCCCCCAGAGAAAACTGATATGTTTAATCTGGTCTTATTGGAGTGCATTCTTGTAAAACATGCGCTTTATTTTGAACGCATGTATTTTAAGTTTACATCAATGGCAACTGTCAGGACTATTCTCTTGTTTTCTATTTTCACCCAGAACAGCAGACGTGCAGTTTGGGGTTCTCGCTGGGCCTGGGAGCTGCCGAAGTGCACCCGTCACATCCCACCTGCCCGTCCCCCAGGCACAGCCACCAGGTGGTCTTCAGCTCATCCTCCACAGATGGTGCTGGAGGGAAAACCTCATACCCACTCCTTATAAAACCAATAAAAGTCTCACGGAGACTTATGTACCTGAGAGCATAACTGCCCCTGGGTCTGGACTTAACTGGACCAACCACCGCTGATCATCCTCTGCAGTGGCCGCTCAGGCCACGCCCCCATGAGGGGGAGGAGCTTCCTCTGTCACCACAACAGGCTGACCCTTCCCTTAACCACCTTTCTAATTTTTTCCACTCAAAGAGCCATACAGAGACACTCACTGTTTTAATTTTCATCTTTCTGATTACAAGTGGTTTTGAATTCCATGTCATCTACTGATTAGCTTTTCAGACTTTTATTCCCTAAACTGATCACATTTTTTGCCTGCTTTCCTCTTGGGGTTGCTGTGCTATTTTTGTTTTTCGTTATTATTATTATTTGTATTTTTATTGAAGTTGCGTTGATTCACAATGTTGTCTTAATTTCTGCTGTAGACCAAAGTGATTCAGTTAAACATAAATATATACATTCTTTTTTGTATTCTTTTCCATTTTGGTTTTTTTACAGGATATTAAATATAGTTCCCTGTGCTATACAGTAGGACCTTGTCCTTTACCCACTCTGTGTATAATAGTTTGCATCTTCTGGTCCCAAACTCCCAATCCAACCCTCCCCTGACTCCTCCTTAGCAGGCTTAGCAGGGCTGCTGTGTTATTGTGGTTGAAAATTCCCCCCATGGGCTTCCCAGGTGGCTCAGAGGTAAAGAATCTGCCTGCCAATGCAGGAGACTGGGTTGGATTCCTGGGTTGGGAAGATCCCCTGGAAAACAAATGGCAACCCACTCCAGTACTCTTGCCTGGGAAATCCCATGAACAGAGAAGCCTGATGGGCTAGAGTCCGTGGGGTCACAAAAGAGTCAGTCGTAACTTAGCAACTAAACAACATTTCCCTCCTATAGTGTTGATTGACACTGGCCAGTATGGTAGCCACTGGCTGCATGTGGCTATTGAGCTCTTGAAATGTGGCCATTATGACTAAGGAACTGAGTTTTAAATTGTATTTACTTTCAATTCATTTCCATTAAAAATAGTCACATGTCATAGAGAACAGATTTGTGACTGCCTCGTGAAAAAGTTGGCTTAAAGCTCAACATTCAGAAAACGAAGATCATGGCATCCGGTCCCATCACTTCATGGGAAATAGATGCGGAAACAGGGGAAACAGTGTCAGACTTTTTTTGGGCTCCAAAATCACTGTAGATGGTGACTGCAGCCATGAAATTAAAAGACGCTTACTCCTTGGAAGGAAAGTTATGACTAACCTAGATAGCATATTCAAAAGCAGAGACATTACTTTGCCAACAAAGGTCTGTTTAGTCAAGGCTATGGTTTTTCCTGTGGTCGTGTATGGATGTGAGAGTTGGACTGTGAAGAAGGCTGAGTGCCGAAGAATTGATGCTTTTGAACTGTGGTGTTGGAGAAGACTCTTGAGAGTCCCTTGGACTGCAAGGAGATCCAACCAGTCCATTCTGAAGGAGATCAGCCCTGGGATTTCTTTGGAAGGAATGATGCTAAAGCTGAAACTCCAGGAGTTTGGCCACCTCATGCGAAGAGTTGACTCATTGGAAAAGACTCTGATGCTGGGAGGGATTGGGGGCAGGAAGAGAAGGGGACGACAGAGGATGAGATGGCTGGATGGCATCACTGACTTGATGGATGTGAGTGTGAGTGAACTCCAGGAGTTGGTGATGGACAGGGAGGCCTGGCATGCTGGGATTCATGGGGTCGCAAAGATTCGGACACGACTGAGTGACTGAACTGACTGACTGACTGAGGGCGAGTGGGGATAGGAAGGGATGGATAAGAAGTTTGGGACTAGCAAGTGCAAGCTATTGCATATAGAATGAATAAATGAGGTCCTGCTGTATAGCAAAGGGAACTATATTCACTATCCTGTAATAAACCATAATGGAAAAGAAAAAAATGTTTTAAGTAGTCGCATGTGCCTAGGGACTATCATACCAGACAGCTGTTAGCTATTAATTGCTGATCAGTTTTTTCCTATCATCGTATGCACTATTTACAAACACTACTTTAGTTCTTAACACATGTCAGGTTTTTTTTTTTTTCCCTTGAGGGAGTAAGAGACTCAATTTTATTTTATTATTAAATTCATAAAACAAGCATTACATTTTATCAGATGTTTTCGGGGCAAAGCAGTATAAAATATATCACTGAGATAACCTTTATTCTGTAATCAATTACATGGACTGTTTTCTTAAGTCTTAACTGAACTTGTTACAATACTGCTTCTGTTTTATGGCCACAAGGGATGTGGGATCTTAGTTCCCTGACCAGGGATAAAACCCACACCCCCTGCATTGGAAGACTAAATCTCAGCCACTGGACCATCAGGGAAGTCCCTATTCTGTAATTATTTAAAAGTCTACAAAAATACTTTATTTAAATATGGCTCTGACAGAATCATCTTAAAACAACCTAATTTTAAAAAACTGAGCATACACATTTAGGGTCAAAATAATGTTAATTACAATTTATTTGAAACAACCCAATCAAAAAGTGGGCAGGACCTAAACAGACATTTCTCCAAAGAAGAGACATAGATGGCTAATAAACAGATGAAAAGATGCTCAATATCGCTCATTATTAGAGAAAAGCAAATCAAAACTACAATGAGGGATCATCTCACACGGGTCAGAATGGCCATCATCAAAAATTCTACAAACAATAAATGCTGGAGAGGGTGTGGAGAAAAGGGAACCCTCTTACATTGTTGATGGGAATGCAAACTGATACAACCACTATGGAGAACAGTGTGGAGATTCTTTCTAGGAATAAAACTACCATATGACCCAGCAATCCCACTACTGGGCATATACCCTGAGGAAATCAGAACTGAAAAAGACACATGTATCCCAGTGTTCACTGTAGCAGTATTTACAACAACTAGAACATGGAAGCAACCTAGATGTCCATTGGCAGATGAACAGATAAGGAAGTTGTGGTGCATATATACAATGGAATATTACTCAGCTATAAAAAGGAACACATTTGAATCAGTTCTAATGAGGTGGATGAACCTAGAGCCTATTATACAAAGTGAAGTAGGTCAGACAGAGAAAGACAAACACCATATATTAATGCATATACACAGAACTAGAAAGATGGTACTGATGACCCTACGTGCAGGGAAGCAAGGGAGACACAGACACAAAGAACAGACTTTTGGACACAGTGGGGGAAGGAGCGGGTGGGCTGATTTGAGAGAGGAGCACTGAAACATATACATCACCATATGTAAAGCAGATCGCCAGTGGGAGTTTGATGTGTGTGATTCAGGGAGCCCAAAGCCAGTGCTGCTAACAACCTGGAGGGATGGGGTGGGGAGGGAGGTGGGTTCAGCAGGGAGGGGACACATGTCTGCCTACGGCCAATTCATGCTGATGTATGCTAAAAACCATCACAATGTTGTAAAGTGTCAGTCACTCAGTTGTGTCTGACTCTTTGTGACCCCAAGGACTAGCTCGCCAGGCTCATCTGTTCATGGAATTCTCCAGGCAGAAATACTGGAGTGGTTAGCCATTCTCTTCTCCAGGGTATCTTTCCAACTCAGGGATTGAACCTGGGTCTCCTGAATCGCAGGCAGATATTTTACTATCTGATTTATTTATTTATTTACTTTCCCACCAGGGAAGCCACCGTAAAGGAACTATCCTTCAATTAAAATAAATAAATTAATTAGTTAAAAATGTGTTTGATAAACAACAAGGATTTACTGTATAGGACAGGGAACTATACTCAAGATCTTGTAATAAACTGTAGTAGAAAATAATTGAAAAAAAGAATATAGATATATACCATATCAGTTCAGTTCAGTCGCTCAGTCGTGTCCGACTCTTTGTAACCAAATCACTATGTTGTACACCCCAAACCAACACAGCACTATAAATGAACTCCACCCCAACAAAAAATTTTTGCATTTATTTGTGACCTAAAGTAACATGTACACTGTCACTTAATCTTAAATGTTTAAGAATCCAAGAAAGAAGAAAACAGCACTGTCATTTCTCATTAATTCACTTAGCATTTAAGAACCT
Organism: Bos mutus; assembly: GCF_027580195.1. NCBI lineage: Eukaryota > Metazoa > Chordata > Mammalia > Artiodactyla > Bovidae > Bos > Bos mutus. Next base: position 52,283,602 of record NC_091623.1, on the reverse strand, counting down.
AGCAACATGGTTTACACCATGAGTCAAGAAATCCTTTTGGCAATAAATTAAATTATTACAAAAAGACAGCATACGGTTACTATATTTCAACTACACTTGAGTTCAGGTGTTATTTTAAATGATTGTAAGGGACTTCCCTGGTGATCCAGTGGTTAAGAATCTGCCTTCCAATGCGGGGGACACAGATTGGATCCCTGGCCAGGGAACTAAGATCTCACATGTTGTGGGGCAACTAAGCCCGTGCTCCACAAGACAAGCCCCTGCACCACAATGGAGACCCAGTACAGCCAAAATAAAAATAAAATAAAATTTACATAAAGAAATATGATTATAAACATTAATTTATTTCCGACTCCTAACACCCTATTAGTTGATGCTATTCTTCCCGTTTTATTGATGAGAAAACTGAGGCACAGAGAGGTGAAGTAACTTGCTCAAGGATTCGCAGGACATGGTATGGCCAGGATCCGGATCTGGGAACCAAACCGCCCCCATCTCAGTTTTCATATAATCAAGTTTTTGTTGGTGGTGGTGGTGGTGGTTTGTTTTTGCCTTAGAGTTTTGGTTTTTAAATTTAAGAAGTCCTTCCCCCTCTCCTGGGGTTGCACAGATATCCTCCTGCCTTTTCTCCCTTCATGTGAAGTTCTTACCACTCATCCAAGGTCCTCTCAAGTGCCTTGACCTTTGCATGGAACAGTTCTTTCTCTTATTTGTCTTCTAAAGTAGAAGACGGCACAAAAGGACACGTTGCTATTTTGGGTGATTCCTGAAGCTGTATTAAAGTGCAGTGTTTTCTTAAATAAAAAGGAGAAGGTGCAGGTGGAAAAAAATCCCAGAAGGTGTGAGGTAAGTGATTTCTAGAAAAGACAAGACCCCTGAGAGGGCCGCATCTGTGGGGAACAAGAGAGAGATGGCCATTGAGTGAAGGTCAGCTTGAGGGGCATTGCTGCATTACCTTGCTGATTGCAAGGCTGAAGGAAGCAATGGAAGGGATATCTCTCCTTGAGAGACTGGGATAAGAAGACGTGGGAAGCTAGTGTGGTGACCACCTGAGGCGGGTGGAGACAGAATATTCTTCTAAGTAGAGGAGATTTGTCCAAGTTTGCAAGAGAAGGGCATTGTGTCCCTGGAGAAGGAGAGCCTGAAGGTCCGAACGAGACATCTGATGGAGTAAAGCTCTTGAGAAAATGGATAACCACGTTTTCAATTGAATTCCCAGACATTCAGTGGGCACCTCCCACGGGAGAGGCACTCAAGGAGCAAAACAAAAACAAAAGCTAAGCTCTCGCCAGCAGCTTGTGGGAATTGCAACTGGTTCCACCACTTGGGAAAATTGTTAGGTGGTTTCTGCCCAAAGCTAAACAGATTCTGCCCCATGACCCAGAAATTCCACCCAGGAATACCTCCCAGAGAAATGGGAGCTGTGGTCACCAAATGACAAGCAGGAATGTCAACAGCACTTTTCTCTGTCACAGCCTCAAAGTGGAAAGTATCCAAATGCCCTTCACCAGTGCAGTAGACAAACATAGCCATGAGGATGAATGACTTACAACCTTACAACCACAAGTCACAACATGGATGGATCTCACACACACAAACAAGGTCAAGAGAAAGAAACCAATAAGAGCAAGATGCATCACCCTATGTATTTACAACACAAGAATAAGCAAGACTAGGGAATTCCCTGGTGGTCCAGTAGTTAGAACGCTGTGCTTCCACTGCAGGGAGCACGGGTTTTATCCCTGGTCAGAGAGCTAAGATCAAGAGCAAGCCATGTGGCACAGCTAAGCCCCAAACGCCCAAGACAACCAACCAACCAACCAAACAAAAAGAATAAGACTAATCTATTCTGTTCCATGTCACGAAGGGGTTTCTGGCGATTGGAGGTGAACAAGAGCGTTTCTAAAACCACTTGATGGGTGAATTCTGTCTCCTGTTGAGACCTTGACTGATAAATGGTGGGAATGGCTGACCTGAGAAGCCCGGCGTTTCTTTTTTTTTTTAAATTTTATTTTATTTTTAAACTTTACAATATTGTATTGGTTTTGCCAAATATCGAAATGAATCTGCCACAGGTATACCCGCGTTCCCCATCCTGAACCCTCCTCCCTCCTCCCTCCCCTACCCTCCCTCTGGGTCGTCCCAGTGCTCCAGCCCCAAGCATCCAGTACCGTGCATCGAACCTGGACTGGTGACTTGTTTCATACATGATATTATACATGTTTCAATGCCATTCTCCCAAATCTCCCCACCCTCTCCCTCTCCCACAGAGTCCATAAGACTGATCTATACATCAGTGTCTCTTTTGCTGTCTCGTACACAGGGTTATTGTTACCATCTTTCTAAATGCCATATATATGCGTTAGTATACTGTATTGGTGTTTTTCTTTCTGGCTTACTTCACCCTGTATAATAGGTTCCAGTTTCATCCATCTCATTAGAACTGATTCAAATGTATTCTTTTTAATGGCTGAGTAATACTCCATTGTGTATATGTACCACAGCTTTCTTATCCATTCATCTGCTGATGGGCATCTAGGTTGCTTCCATGTCCTGGCTATTATAAACAGTGCTGCGATGAACATTGGGGTACATGTGTCTCTTTCCCTTCTGGTTTCCTCACTGTGTATGCCCAGCAGTGGGACTGCTGGATCATATTGGAAATAAAAGCAAAAATAAACAAATGGGACCTAATTAAACTTAAAAGCTTCTGCACAACAAAGGAAACTATTAGCAAGGTGAAAAGGCAGCCTTCAGAATGGGAGACAATAATAGCAAATGAAGCAACGGACAAACAACTAATCTCAAAAATATACAAGCAACTCCTACAGCTCAACTCCAGAAAGCCCGGCGTTTCTAAGACCAAGTCTCTGGAGAAACAGGATCCAAGTCTACGTTCCTTTACCCCAGTGGGCAGAAATACTCAGCTGCCTTTTCCAAATAAGACTTCAGATTGGGGGAAAGACATTCTGCAAGGTTTCTGCCTCACCATGTTTAAGGCCAAGAACAATTCCTTACAGGAAGTCCAAGAAACAGAGGAGATTATTTGTATAAATTTTGCATTAGAATACAAAGGTAAATACTTTTAGTGAAAATTTGCAACTTTTTAATGTTTTGACATAGTTTTCTGTTTGTCTTTATCTCAGGCACCAAGATTATAAAATATCTAAGTAATATATTTTTGTTGTTCTTTTAGGGCTCAGGGGTTAATTCACCCTGAGTACATGACTAAAATAATAAAATTACTAGTTCAGGGAATTCAACTTGGTGTTCTGTGATGACTGGGAGGGCTAGGATGGGGGGTGCGTGGGAGGGAGGCTCACGAGGGAGGGGATATAGATACCCTTGTAGCTGATTCATGTTGTTGTAGAGCAGAAATTAACACAACATTGTAAAGCAATTACACTAAAATTAAATCAAAATAAATTGAAAAAATGTAAAAAAATAAAAAGATTACTGAAAAAAGAAACAGAGGAAGTTGGGTAGAAAAAGATAAGGGTGTTTCTTAAAGCTGTCCTAAGGTAGGACTTGTAAAGAGGTGACATGAATGGAGACGTGGAGCTTGATTGTTGCGAAGACCCAAAGCAGACTGCTTTTTATTTTTCTTCCCGAGCACTTAGATTACATTTCCTGTCTGCAAATACGGGTGGCCAGGTGGAAGGTGAGCAGAAGTGATGTGGCCTGGCCCAGAAATGTTTCCCAGGTTCCTTCCTCCATATTCTTTTCCCTTCTCTGGCTTCATGCCAAGGAGCCTGCCAAACCTTAGAAGCCTTGGGTTGAAGACAAGGAGCCACAATACAGAAGGAGTCTGGGCTTTTGCCTCTGTACTTGGAACAGAGATGCCCATACCTCAAGGCTATTCACTTTGGATACTGTCTGTGCAAGAACTAAACTTTGATTGTGTTTGAGCCCTTACACTTTGGGGGTTTTTTGTTACAGCGATAAGGAGTATCTGGGCTTCTCTGATAGCTCAGTTGGTAAAGAATCCGCCTGCAATGCAAGAGACCCCAGTTCAATTCCTGGGTTGGGAAGTTCCCCTGGAGTAGGGATAGGCTACCCACTCCAGTATTCCTGGGCTTCCCTGGTGGCTCAGACGGTGAAGAATCTGCCTGCAATATAGGAGACCTGGGTTTGATCCCTGGGTTGGGAAGATGCCCTGGAGGAGGAAATGGGAACCCACTCCACAATATAGAAGGAGTCTGGGCTTTTGCCTCTGTACTTGGAGTACAGCTACCACCTGTCAGGACTATTCACTTTGAATTTTGTGTGTGCAAGAACAAAACTGTCCTTGTGTTTGAGCCCTTATACTTTGTTTTTTCGTTGTTGTTGTTACAGCAATAAGGAGTATCTAAGACACCTCCTAGTATATATTTTTTTAGCTGTGCCAGGTGGCTTGTGGGATCTTAGTTCCCCAATCAGGGATCAAACCCAGGCCCATGGGAGTGAAAACGTGGAGTGGTAACCACTGTACCACCAGGAAATTTCCATACACTTCCTAGTATCCTAATACGCAGTGACTGATACACTTGTGCATCTCAAATGTCAGCTGCTAGGACTTCCCTGGCAGCCCAGTGGTTAAGACTTGGAGCTTCCACAGCAGGGGACATGGGCTCGATTCCTGGTCTGAGAAACTAAGATCCCACACGCCTCACGGCAAAAAAAAAAAAAAAAGGTGCATGAAGTTATGCAGACTATCATCTGTCTCTTGTTCACTGATGGACCCCTAGTGCTCAATGCCTAAAACTCAGTGCCCACTGCTCAATGCCCAGTATACGCTGGGCCTCCGTAAGTATCTACTGAATGTGCCATAAGCTTCAGTGTTTTCTTCCAGCTGAGTGAAAGGCAGAAAGGTGTAGCAGATGTGAGTTCTGGCTCTCAGATGGGAAGGGGCTGGGTTTATGTCCTGCCCCATTATTTACTAATCTGTCCACACTGGGCAAATTTCCAAGCCTCAGTTTCCTCACGGGGACGGGGGCATGGAGAATTACATAAGAGCTTTTTGTGGACAGTGGGAGGATTAAATGTGACCATTCATGAAAAGTGCTGAGCACACTGCCTAATGCATAGTAAGCCCTCAGGAAGTAGCGGTCACGAGGATCTGAACTCTCATTCTCCGGGCAAACCAAAAGCTCAGACACTGCCCTGGCAATTGACTCTGACAAATTTCAGGCCCCAAGGTATCGGGAGTGAGGGGAGGGGAGAATCAGGGCTTGAGCTGGGATTATAGCCAAAGACCAACTCAGGAAATGCTGTTACATTCCCATGATCCTTTTGACGTCCCAAGAGGGCTCCACACGCCACTTCTCAGTTCTGACCTCAGACTAACTCTGCAGGAATTAGCCATGCTGCTTTGGGGCTCAGACCTGCTGTCTGTGAATCAGGAAGGTCCAGTGGGGACCCAGAATTTGGAGAGCCTAGTGGAGTTCTCATGACTAAGAGACAGAACGAGCTGTAGTTTAATTAAGGGCATCCCACATTTTTTTGGTTGGAGGGGGGGATTCTTATTAATATATCCAGCCTGGAGGTATGGGTGATTGGACACATGCCTTAGACCTGATCGGGTTTTTCTCCTTCATTAATTAAAATGTGATTCACAGCTGAGTCACTGAAGAAAGAAAACGGTCAATGAACAATTCTGACTTCCTCCCTCCTTCCTTGTTCAGAGAGATGAGTCAGCAGAAGTCTGGATCCAAAAATGAGAAAGGAAAAAAAAAAAGCAGAAAAGATGCAGGGCTTGGAGAGCAAGCAGCAAAAAACCAAACCTGAGTCATTTTATTCTTTGTCTTAGAAGAATGTCCCCGAATTCCCATCTCAAGACCCATCAACCAAACCCTCTAGTGATTGTGCCTCTGTTTCTCATTTTTACACAGACCCACAGGCACCCCAAGTTCTACACAAGCCCTGACAATCTCCTTTCTTGTTTTCTCCAGGCAACAGGAAGCTCCTCACCATGCCAAGACAGAAAACAGCCCAGAGCAGAGCAGAGATGGGCCGGGAGAGAAGCCACAAGAGATCTCTTTTGTGTCCTTCAGCTCCTTCAGGTCAAAGGAACTAGTGTTGGCTTAGGTGTCGTCCAAGCCCAGCAAAGTATCCAGGCTGCAAAGCACATGAAGCGCTTGAGTGCTTTCCAGAAATGAGCTAATAAATCCCCAAGGATGGGTCACTGACAATGAACATGGCTATCCTAATAGAAATGTGTGGAATTTCGAGAAAACTGGTGAAATGGCAGAGTGAGAGGCCCTTAGTAACAGTGATGATGATGAAATGATGATGAAGAAGATGAGGAGGAGGAGGAGGATAATGGTCTATAACATTTATTTGGCTTCAGGTGGTGCAGTGGTAAAGAATCCACCTGCCAAGCAGGAGATGCCTGTTCGGTCCCTGGGTTGGGAAGATCCCCTGGAATAGGAAATGGCAACCTACTCCAGTATTCTGGCCTGGAAAATCCCATGGACAGAGGAGCTTGGCAGGCTACAGTCCATGGGGTCACAAAGAGTCAGACACGACTGAGTGACTGAGCGCGGCACAAAATTCTTCGAACACTTACAGGGAGCCAGGAGCTGTTCTAAGGACATGGATTTTTTTTCAATGAATTACCTACACAATTCTAGGAAGTAGGACTATTATTATCTCCACTGAAGAGATGAAAGAAACAAATGAGGCTCAGACACGTTCAGGAATCTGCTCCTAGTCACACAGCACACAAGAGGCAGGGTGAGTTTGAACCTAGATGGTGTTCTGGTAACATAGTCTCTTCCTCCTCACAGTTATAATGATGTTCTATATATTTTACAACACCCTGAAGTTGGCTGCTATGGGCCTCACTTCACAGATGAGGATATTGAGGCACAGAGAGGCTGGCTGACTTGCCCAGGGTCACACAGCCATCAGGTGACAGAGTCTAGATTAACCCATGTTGCCTTTCTGTTTCAATGCCCACATCAGTACCACTGGCTGGATGTTCTAGCCTCAAGCCAGGCTTACACGTCCCACATTAGTGGGACAGCTACAGTTCAGGATTTGAGCAGGACAAGAAGCTGGTACACTTGATACCCACTCCCTGACCTCAGAGTGGAGTTGCTCAGCTTCACTAGAAGCTCCCGTGTCTAGTCTGCTCTCAGATACTGTGCTGGATGGAAGGGAGGGCAAGCATCCTCATACCGAGGTGGGGGGAATCCTTCACGTCCACTTGTATCCTGGCCACACACTCCAGACAGAGTGATCTTCTAAATAAAAATCTGATCATATCCACCCCTTTGTCTAAATTTTTACATGGCTCCCTAGTACCTTCAGGATAAATGTCCAGATCCTCAAAACATGGCCTGACCTTCTGCAGATTCCACTTTTTCCACTTTCCTCTCCCAGTACAAAAGCACAAGTGTGCACACACAGACACACACACACACCTACATGCTCACGGACAACGTGCACACATAGTCACACACTAACGCCTGTGTGTGAGCTTTTCTGTGCACACATGTATGCACACGAACATATGCATGCACAGAGCTCCTGTTACACTCTTTTTCCTTTATGCATAAATCTTGCATCCAGACTGTCTGGTTTGAATCCCAGCTCTGCCACTTGGGCACATTACTTAACGTACCTCATCTTCCTCATCAGTAAAATATTTTGCTCATCCACGTTTTTCTAGAATCTAGGAGCATCTGGCACATAATATGACTTACTAACTGCTATGGACTGAATGTTTCGTGCTCACACTCAGTCACTAAGTTGTGTCCAACTCTTTGTGACCCCGTGGACTGTAGCCCGCCAGTCTCCTCTTTCCATGGGATTTCCCATGCAAGAATACTGGAGTGGGTTGCTATTTCCTTCTCCAGGGGATCTTCCTGACCCAGGGATTGAACTGCATGCACTGGCAGGTAGATTCTTTACCACTGAGCCACCTGGGAAGCCCTGGACTGAATATTTGTCCCTTCAAAATTTGTATGTTAAATCCTAATGCCCAATGTGATGGTTTTTGGAAGTGGGGGCCTTTGGGAACTGATTAGGTCATGAAGGTGGGGCCCTCACGAATAGAATTAGTGCCCTTATGAGAGACCTCAGACAGCTCAATTGCCCTGTGTGAGGATATAGTGAAAAGACAGTCATCTATGTACCAGGAAATTGGTTCTCACCAGATACTGAATCTTCCCTCACCTTGATCTTGAATTTCCCAGTCTCTGGAACTATGAGAAATAAATGTTTATTGTTTCTAAGCCACCCAGTCTATGCATTTTGCTATAGCCTGAATGGACTAAGGGAATGGCCATTTTCCGTTAGGTTTTGTGGAATATAATATACATACGTGGTATGTGATTCAGAAAACATACAGCATTTACTGTGAAAAGTAAGTTTTCTCTGGACACCCATTTCCAAGTCTCTCAGGGTCCCTCTACAGAGGCAAACACAATTATTAGTTTCTTATGGAATCTTCCAGAAATAGTCTGTGCATTTACGAGCAAATGGTACTGCTATATGTACAACGAAACTTGCTCTTCTCACTTGACAATATAACTTGGATATGGAAATTCCTGTTTCCTCATCTGTAAAATGGGAACATGCCAGGAACTACCTTACAAGCTTATTATAGGATTCATGAGTTAATAGTCACTTTACAACAATACTTAGAATGGTGCCTTTTATATGGTAGGTGCTTTGTAAGTGCTAAGCTCCTAGCAGTACCCAAACATCTGTTTCTTCCTTTTTTAATGCCTTCATAGAATCTGTGAGATGGATGTACCATAAATTATGTAATAGTTCCCTACTGAGTTATTGGGGGCTTCCTAGGTGGCTCAGTGATAAAGACACCTCCTACCCATGCAGGAGACACAAGAGACGCAGGTTTAATCCCTGAGTTGGGAAGATCCCCTGGAGACGCAAATGGCAACCCACTCCAGTATTTCCGCCTGGAGAATCCCACAGACAGAGTAGCCTGCTGGGCTATAGTCAGGGGGTCACAAAGAGTCCGACATACCACCTGAGCACACACACTGAGTTATTGGACACTTGAGTTACTTCTAGCTCTTTGCTATAACAATGCTTAATAAATATGGTTGAACAAGGAAAAGAACCAAAGAGTAAAGAGATATATGAAGAAATGCAATTTGAGTAGGACAGAAAGAACTTGGGTGAGTTTCAGAGATTCAAATAGCTCTTCAAAGATATCTTCCTAGGCAATGAATCCTGGGCTTTTACAAATTGCTTCCAAGTGGTACTAAGGGTATATGTCCAGCACCATCAGTATGATTAGATAATACCACTGTACAGGGGGTATTATGTCAGTTTCTAGATAAGAGAACTGGTATACCCAGTGAGAGAATCCTTGTAGGTGTGAGCTGACTTGATTCAGTTTCTCAACTGCTCTTGCCCCAAAGAACGTTGTTGCTGTTGTTTAGTCACTAAGTCATGTCTGACTCTTGTGATCCCACGGACTGTGGCCAACCAGGCTCCTCTGTCCATGGCAAGAACAGAAGAGTGTGTTGCCGCTTCCTTCTCCAGGGAATCTTCCCGACTCAGGGATTAAACCTGCATCTCCTGTACTGGCAGCCAGATTCTTTACCACTGAGCCATGAGGGAAGCCCCCAAAGAATGTAGTTAATGTCTTTCCCATCAACTCATGACTTTTAAGGATACTGCTGTTTCCTAAAGGGAAGATAGTAGATCATTACAGGGGGACTAACTTGGCCCAGGAGAGGAAGTTACGTGGTGAAGGAACAGCCTCCACCTGGGGTGTCCTTGAGGGACTTGAAGGTCTTGAGACCTGACAAGCCTGGGTTGAGCTGTAGGACGAAGGGTGAAGAAGAGGAGGGAGTGGGGAGGAATGAGGTAGATCGTGAGCTTTATTAAAATGTATTTTTGTAACTCTGAGTTGAAAATAGGCACGCCAACTTCACGCTGACTGTTCCATCTCAATGACATATCCCTGCTAGTGGGGGCCTTTCCATTCAGCACATCTCCGTGGCAACAGACCACTTCTCATTCATGCTATCTCCAGGGTTACCTTGCTTGGCTCATTCATGATTGCTGCCATGGAGACAGGCCCATTGATACAATCTTGATTCTTTGGAACTTTGCTTTCCTGAAAGAGAGCGTTGGCCTTGGGGGAATGGATGGGACCATAGCAGGAAGTAGAGTCGAGAGGGTTCTGGGATGTGTTGGGAGAAGGCTAAAAGACTTAAAATCTAGCAAGATGAAGATGAGGTGGCGGGAGACAGGGGAGAGGAATTGACAGTGCTTTCCGATGCTGACACCTGAAATTGCTGGTCCTACAGAGTCTCATGTGTGTCTGTCTGGTGTCTTCTACTGGACCGAAAGTAGAAATACAGTAGGCACTTAGTCGTGCCTTTGTGGGCAGCTATACCCCAACTCCCAGCACAGTGCATGATACAGGGTCAACATCCGACAAATAATTACTGAATATACTTGGATTTGTTGCTCACAAGCCTGTCCTTGATAAAGCATGAGAAAATAAAAGCATTAGAAAAGAAATTCCACAAGCACCCACCACTACATTTACTCCCCAGCTCCCAGCCCATATAGTGCCTGCCCTTATATTTCTATAGATTGCTTGTATATGCTTCTATCTAAAACAAAACCTTCCACTTGTACAAATGTCACCCTCTCCTGGAAGCTGAGAGATGTCCATCCTGCCAACTCTCTCCTTTTTCTCCGGCATCATCATGTTCTTCCTCCTCCTGGGTTATTCTCATCATCATAAACTCTGCTGTTAGCTCTCTGACCTTAAAGAAGAAATCTTTCAATTCCAATTTCCCCACCAGCTAACATCTTTTCTTTCCCCCTCCACCCTTCACAGCAAAACTCTTTAAAAGAACTAATAAGGATAAGGTCCTACTGTCTAGCACAAGGAGCTATATTTAATATCTTGTAGTAAACCATATGTGTAAGTAAGTGCTAGTCACTCAGTCATGTCCGACTATCTACGATCCCATGGACTGTAGCCCACCAGGCTCCTCTGTCCATGGAAGTTTCTAGTAAAAATACTGGAGAGGGTAGCCATTCCCTTCCTCACCCAGGGATCGAACCTGGGTCTCCCGCATTGGGAGCAGATTCTTTACCATTTGAGCCACAGGGAGGAACTCTGGGCATTAAACCATAATGGAAAAGAATATGAAAAATAATTGTATATGTGTAACTGAATCACTTTGCTGTACACCAGACACTAACACAACATGCTAAATCAACTATATTTCAAAAAAGAGAACTGTTAGTAATCCTTCCAATAGCCTTTTGCTTCAACCTCTCTCTAAGCAACTGAGGCCAGGACCACCAAAGACCTCCATGCTGCTAAATCTAACAGTTAATTCTAATTTTTTTGGATAAAAAATTTAAAAACACATTTTTATTACTTATTTATTTATTCAACTGTGTCAGGTCTTTAGTTGCAGCATACGGGATCTAGTTCCCTGAGCAGGGATTGAACCTGGACCCTACATTGGGAGTGTGGAGTCTTAGCCACTGGACCACCCGGGAAGTCCTCATTTCTCTTTTGAGTAACCCACGGGCATCAGTTGACACCATCCATCATTCCCTCCTACAGTATGAAATGTCTATCCACTCGGCCTCTGGACCCACACTCCCCTCACTGGCTCCATCTCAGTCTCCTTTGCTAGATCCTCTTCACTTTCCCCACCTCTGTAATGACGGACAGCCAACCCCAGGCTCAGTCCTTGGTGCCCTTTTCCATCCCCTCCCTTATCCAGTTTCATGGCTATAAATAACCTGTGCAGGCTGATGACTCCCGCATTTGTACTTCCAGTCCTGTCTTTTCTTCTTAACTTCAGGCTCCACATACTCAGTGGCCAATACAACATCTCTACTTGGGCAGGGAAAACTTAGCAAGTCTGAAGCTGAGCTCCTAACCCACCCCCCAATGCCATCTCCTTCCCATCTTGCTGCTGCTGCTGCTAAGTCGCTTCAGTCGTGTCCGACTCTGCAACCCCATAGACGGCAGCCCACCAGGCTCCCCCATTCCTGCAATTCTCCAGGAAAGAACACTGGAGTGGGTTGCCATTGCCTTCTTCAATGCATGAAAGTGAAAAGTGAAAGTGAAGTCACTCAGTCATGTCCGACTCCTAGCAACCCCATGGACTGCAGCCCACCAAGCTCCTCTGTCCATGGGATTTTCGCATCTTAGTCAATGGTAAATTCATCCTTCTAGCCACCTCCCAAATAATGTCTCTGCTTCCACAAACCCTCCAGCCTATTCTTTTTTAATTGAAATATAGTTGACTTACAATGTTGTGCTAGTTTCAGGTGTATAAAAAGTGATTCAGCTGTACATACATATATATCTATTCCTTTTCAGATTCTTTTCCCTTATAAGTGATTACAAAATATTGAGTGTAAGTTCCCCCTTCAGTCACTTCAGGCCTGTCTGACTTTTTGTGACCCTATCACTCCTCTGTCCATGGAATTCTCTAGGCAAGGATACTGGACTGGGTTGTCATGCCCTCCTCCAAGCGATCTTCCCGACCCAAGGATTGAACCCACATCTCTTATGTCTCCTGCATTGGTAGGCAGATTCTTTCCACTAGGGCCACCTGAGAAAGCCATACATACATAAATATATCTATTATTTTTCAGATAGATACGTATATGTTTCAGATAGAAATATATATATATTTCTCTTATAAGTTACTACAAAATAGTGAGTATATGTTCTGCCTTCAGTCTATTCTTGATACTTAAGCAGGCAGAATAATCCTTCTATTTCCTCAGTCAGGCTTTCCATGACTATCCTGTTTATTTTTTTGGCCATGCCACACGGCTTGTGGGATCTTAGTTTCCCAACCAGGGATCAAACCCGGGCCCTTGGTAGTGATGCATGGAGTCCTAACCACTGGCCAATTAGGGAATTCCTGTGCCCATCCTTTTAAAAATTGCACCTCGACCCCAGCTTCCCTGGTGGCTCAGTCAGTAAAAAAAATCTGCCTATAATTCAGGAGACCTGGGTTCGATCCCTGCATCAGGAAGACCCCTGGAGAAAGAAATGGCTACCCACTATAGTATTCTTGCCTGGAGAATTCCATGGAAAGAGGAGCCTGGTGGGCTACAGTTCATGCGGTCGTGAAGAGTCAGAGGCGACTAAGTGACTCACTTCCCTGACCCCAGCATTCCCTCTGTTCTCTCCTGGCTCTATTTTTCTCTATAGCACTTATCACAAAAACGGACTGTAGCCCACCAGGCTCCTCTGTTCATGGGATTCTCCAGGCAAGAAAACTAGAGTGGGTTGCCATTTCCTTCTCCAGGGGATCTTCCTGACCCAGGGATCGAACCGGGTCTCCTGAATTGCAGGCAGATTCTTTACCACTGAGCCACCAGGGACCCTTATTTACTATATATTTCATTTATTAAGTTTATTGTCTGTGGTCTGCATCCCCTCTTCTAGACTATTGGCTTCATGGGTTTTGGAAATTAATCCGTATCCTGTTCCTGTCACCTAGAAAATCGCCTTGCACATAGTACATGCTCAATAAATGTTTGCTGACTGACTGAATGAAGAGAACAGCGTGAAGGAAGGCTAGTGAGCTGGACAAGGGCCAGAGAAGGTGGCCACAACAAAGAGTTTGTCTTGTGCCCTAAGGTTAGTGAGTTCAAACTGGGTTCCTCAGACGTGTCTCAGGAGTTAACTCATGGGCAAAGGGGAGGCAGGGTGGGGGCCACCACGTGGAACTTTCTGGAAAGTCTTTTTCTGGTTCAAAGCTTCATTTTGATGGCTTTATACATTGGGATTCAAATAACATTACAGAAGTCTAGTTAATAGTAATGTACTAATATCTATTTCTTAGTTGCTTTATAATGTTGTGTTGCTTCTTCTGTACAGCAAAGTGAATCGGCTTTACGCACACACATATCTCCTCATTTTTGAATTTCATTCTCATTTAGGTCACTGAAGAGCACCGAGTGGTGTTCCCTGTGCCATACTCAGGTTTTTTAAATGTTTTATTCATTTATTTTTGTCTGTGCTGGGTCTTTGTTGCCGCTCAGGCTTTTCTCTAGTTGCAGTGGGCCGGGGCTGCTCTCCAGCTGTGGTGCATGGGCTTCTTGTTGGGTTGGCCTCTCTTGTTACGGAGCACAGGCGCCAAGCGCTTGGACTTCAGTGGCTGTGTCTCCCGGGCTCTAGAGCATAGGCTCAGTAGTTATGGTTCATGAGCCTAGTTACTCTGTGGCACGTGGAATCTTCCTGATCAACACGGGGTTGATCAAGGGATCAAATCCGTGTCTCCTGTACTTCCAAGTGCATTCTTTGCCACTGAGCCACCAGGGAAGCCCTATACTTAGTTTTGACTAGAGTACTGTGGTTATATAAGCTGGTAACATGAGGGGAAACTGGGAGAGGGGTATGTGGGAACTCTCTCTATTACCCTTGCCACCTTGTTCTAAGTCTAAAATTATTCTCAAATCAAAAAGTTTATTTCAAGATAAGGCTGATTTGGCAGAAAGGGTTCCATTGCTTTCAAACTGTTTGAAGACAACTGTTTAGATGTTTAAAGTGGGATATGATACAATTTGACTTAAATATTAGATTAAATCTTAGAGGATGATTTAGTTAGAACTTTGGAAAGTGGGTTAGAAGGAGTGGATGCTGGAGGTAAAAGCCCAATGTGATGATGACCATAGGATCAGGTGGTCCAGAGGAAGGATGATAAACCCTGAATTGAGGAAAGACAGGGCATAGAGAAAAATATTGGGCTGGCCAAAAAGTTCATTCTTACAGGTAAAACTCAAGTGAACTTTTTAGCCAACCCCACAGAAGCATGGCTCCAAGAAACATTCAGGAGGTGGGCTCAACAGATGTAATGACTGTTGGGATAAAAGGAGGGAGGGATAGAAAGAAGGCAATGATGGCTTCCAGGTTCCTGGTTTGGGTGAGTGGGGCAGCCATGGTGTCATTGAGTAGGAGAGGAGGAGAAAAGGCTTGAGTTTTTGGTGATTTGGGATTGCTTAGATATTTAGCTGCAGAGCTCCTAGAGAAAACTTGGGGGTGAGGGGCTCAGCACAGACTGGGCTTTTTCCAATGTCCATGCTCTTGTCTGACCAGGCACATGGCTAGATTACATTTCCTGGCACCCTTTGCAACAAAACAGGGTCAGGAGACTAAATCCAGCCAATGGGATGGGAGAGGAAACGACATAAGCCACTCCAGGGCCAGGTTCCTAAAACTTCCTGCAAGATCCTCCACGCTCATTCTCTTCTTCTGTCCAGCATCAAATTGTAATTGGCCCAGTGGAGGACTTGAGGGTGGCAGAGCCACAGGAAGCATGGACCCTGGGTCCCTGCATGACCGTGTGAAACAGAGCCCAGCTGCCCCCTTCTAATCAGACTGTGGCATGAGCAAGGAATAATCCTTCAAGCCACTGAGATTTGCAAGTGGTTTGTTACAGCAATTAGCCTATCCTCATACACCGTCCTCAGCACATAGGTGATAGTTCGGTTTAGTTCAATTAACTGAGCACCTACTATGTGTCAGTCATTTTTCTCAGTCTCAGAGATACAGAGAGAAATGTGCCACCATCCCTTTCCTTTCCAGCAATAGCTAACATGATTATACATATCATTTCATTTAATCTTCCAAAGAACTTTATGAAGAAGCTGTTTGTATTTATTTCCATTCTACAGATGAGGAAACTGAGACCCAAAGGGGCTTGAAATGTGCCCAAAGGCACACAGGTAGTAAATGGCAGAGCTGGGATTTGGACCCAGGAAGTATACGGGTGCTTGTTTTAAAACAACGTTTAATTTTGTATTGGGGTATATCTGGGTTACCACTGTGGTTTAGTTTCAGGTGAACAGTGAAGGGACTCAGGCATATGTATCCATGCATCAGAGTATGGGCTCTTAACTTCTGTTCTGTGTAAGTATGTTATCACTTGCTTTGGAAGCATGATGGAGGGAGCAGAGTGTAGCTTGGGGTAGTGCAGATGACTCTGAAATAAAGAAGTGGGAAGAGAGATTTAGGGGGCTGGCTCAGTATGAGCAAAGCCTTGGAAGTATGAGAAGGCTTGCATGCACAGAGGTTCCAGTGGAGTTGGGATAACACAAGAAGTGAGCACTGGGAGAGCAGGTGAGGGTGGTTCTACGTGTCATGTTAAGGATTTTGAACAGTTGACAGCAATGGAAGGTTTAAAACCCTGGGGCTGTCAGAGATAGCTTGGGAATCATGCGTGGCATGAGAAGGGTACCCTTTCAGTGGGTAGAAGACACTCATGATCCCATCATGGGGACTGGGAAGGAGTAATTAGTAAAGAAGAAATGCAAGATAGGAAGCATCAAGTTGAGAGGAGACACTGCCAACATGCCTTAGCATGTACAAGAGAGATGAGCTCTAGGATGCTTGAACAGGACAGCCTGGTTACGCACTGGGGACTTCTCCCATTCCCAAAGTGATTTTTGGGGAAAGTGGGAATAGAGTCTGCTGAGGTGAGGAGAAAGAAAGTGGGTCACATTCTCAGGAATTTTGAGAGAGTCAGGGCACTGGCTAGAGAAGGAAGCAGGTATAATCCAGCCCTTGCAGGATTGAGGGCTTTGAAAATTCTATCTTTCTTCGAGACGGAGACAGGGTGTGTACATGTGTGCATGCGTGTGTGTGTGTGACAGGGCAGAGGTAGCTGGTGCAGACAGGGAAAAGTGCATAGGGAAAGGAGCTAGACACCATCCTTGATGGCCCTTGTGAGCTCACTACAAACCCTCAGCAACATACCAGTCTTTATCATACTCCAAGGAGAAGATGAGAGGTGCCCATATGTCAGAACTGGACAGACAAGATTCTTCTCTCTGTATCCAGAGCTGGGTGAGTGATAAAACACTGGGAACCAGATGCGGCCCCAAAAGTGACTGAAGCCAATCTCCTGATTGTGCCAATGAGGAAGAAGTTTCAGGGGGACTGAGAGTGCTGTCTGAGGTCATCTAGCAAGTGAGCAACAGACCTGCAACTAGAAGATGAGTCTCTTATCAGCCTGGCTCATGTCTTTCTTTTTTGCTCTAAGAAATTATTTTATTTTATTGTGATGAGATGCTTAGCATGAGATACAGCCTCTCACCGCATTTGTAAGTGTACAATTCTTGTCGATTATAGGTAGGATGTTGTATAGCCTATTGAGAGCTTATTCACCTTGAAAAGGAAGAAGTTGCGCAATATGCAATAACATGGATGAAACGACATTCTAAGTGAGATATGCTGGATTAAAAAAGGAATATACTGTATGATTCCACTTACATGAGGTCCCTAGAGTAGTAAAATTCACAGACACATAAAGTAGCATGGTGAGTGCCAGGGGCTCAGGAAGGTGACCTGGAGTAGACGTTTAATAGGGACAGAGTTTCAATTTGCGAAGATCAAAAAAGTTCTGGAAATGGATGGTGGTGATGGCTGCATAGTAATATGAATGCATTTAATGCCACTGAATTGTACACTTAAAAATGGTTAAAATGTTATGTCATGCATATTTTACTATAACTTGGAAAATAGCAAAAGAAAATTTTAATCTGCATATGGCTAGCAGAGACTGAATTGAACAAGTACAACCCTAATGTTTCCAAAGATGGCTTTGATGACCACCTCCAAGCTCACAGTCTCTCAGAAGAGACCACCACCCCCTCCTCCAGGAGGCAATCAGGTGCTCCAGGAGGGAACAGTCATGTGTCCAGGTCAGAAAGCAACTGGCAAGAACTTGCTGGACTGGCAGTCAGCCAGTTGCCAATCTGTCAGCTTGCATCCGGAGGGCTGGAGGAGAAGTGTTGCATTAACTGTGCGGCTCTCTGCCGCCGTACACGCTTGGTGTCCAGGTCCCGGGGGGTTTCCACTCCACTGGGCAGGAACAGGGAGAAAAAGCTGTCATGCCTGGGTTTCTGCATGCCCAGCAGCTGCGGCGACAGCAGGAGAGAGTGGCCAGGAGCTGAGAGTGGGAGTGTCTGGCTCCCCGAATGGAATAGTCCACCTGAGCACAATGTGGAGGGAAGAAGGCAGGTTTCAATCAGCCAGCAGCACTGTCTCTGCTCCTGTTCAGCTCTGCATGCAAATGCCTGGCTTTCTTGAGGTGAACTGGTGTGGTTTCTCCGATAAATTCAGCCTAAGAAGTTAAACAAGATCCAGGCCATCCTCGATCAAGGTGCAGAGACCCATCCCCAGGTCTGTCATGGGCTCTCCTGGCCGCCTGTTCTTTTTCTTCCTGGCACTTAGCACAGCGGAAGCTCAAAAAGTATTTGGGACAACACTTATTACATGGTTCAAGTACACATCTATAGTCAGATCACACAGGTTTGAATCTTGGCTTTGCCACTTACTGTGTGTTCTTGGGGAGTTACTTAACCCCTCTGTGCCTTGATTTATCTGTGGTTTCTTTCACACAGAGAGTGAAATCAGTTGATGTATGCAAAATCTGTAGAACAGACTGGCATGTCACAAGTGGAATGAAGCCTCTGGGCTGGGGGGGCAGGATGCCCCAGGTATTAAATGCAAGATGACCCTTGGAGGTCTGAAGTTGAATTCTAAAGTGCACTGTAGGTGTGCTGGGCTTAATGGTAATGTCCCACCCCCCAGCCCCCACCACCAAAGGTAAGTCCATAGCCTAATCCTTGGAACCTGTGAATTAACCTTATTTGGAAAAAGGGTCTTTTCAGGTGTAATTAAATTATGGATTTGAGTTGTTGTTTAGTTGCTAAGTTGTGTCATGTCTCACTCTTGCAATCCAAAGGACTGTAGCCCACCAGGCTCCTCTGTCCATAGGATTATCAAGGCAAGAATACTGGAGTGGGCTGCCACTTCCTTCTCCAGGGGAATCTTCCCAACCTAGGGATCGAATCTGCATCTCTTGACTGGCAGGTGGATTCTTTACCACTGAGCCAACTGGGAAGCCCTGATGATTTAAGAGGAAGGGCTTATTAGAAAACTATCTGGGTGGACCCTAAATGCAGTCATACGCATCCTTATAAGAGGTAGGAAGAGGGAGTTCTGAGAGAGAAGAGGAGGAAGACATGTGACCCAGAGATAGAGACTGAACTGATGTGGTCACAAGCCAAGCAACATTTATAGCTACCAGATGCTGGAAGAGACAAGGAATGGATTCTCCCCTAGAGCCTTCAGAGGAAGCACAGCCCTGCCAAAACCTTGGTTTCTCACAGCCTCCAGAACTGTGAGAAGATAAATGTTTGTTGTTTTAGGCCACTGAGTTTGTGGTACTTTGTAATACAGCCCTAAAGTAAAGTGGAGTTGCTCAGTCGTGTCTGACTCTTTGCGACCCCATGGACTGTAGCCCACCACACTCCTCTGTCCATGGGATTTTCCAGGCAAGAGTACTGGAGTGGGTTGCCATTTCCTTCTCCAGGGGATCTTCCTGACGCAGGGGTCAAACCCGGGTCTCCTGCATTGTAGGCAGACGTTTTACTGTCTGAGCCACCAGGGAAGAATACAGCCCTAGGAAACCAATATAAGCAGAGAAAAATGAGGCCATATGCCCTCAATTCTATTCATTTACTTTGAAGTGTCTTCCTATCAGATAGATCCTGTTTGACAATTTGATCCAATAAATAGGGTGTTAACCATCAGATGCCCACCAAAATCCATCCTCCCCCTTGCTATCTTCTACAGTAATGGAATTTTAGCTGGGCCCTTGGCTTCCCAGCAAAACTACATTTCCCAGCATCCTCAGCAGCTAGGTGTGATCACATGACTGTTTCCACCAATAGTGTGTAAGCACAAGTACCATCCTACTTCCTGGTCTAAGATTTAAGCGACCAGAATATCCTCTCTATTCCCTCTTCTGCCTTCATAAGGCCAGTTGGTTTTGATTGTCCAAATGATGCCAACCCCCTTGGCAGCAAGAAGGCGTCCAGGAAACCTGGATCCCTGAATGACTTTTGGAACAGAGCTTCTCTGCCAACATGCAGAGCTCATCTTGAAGCCATTATGGGAGGGAGAAATAAAATTCTTTATTGTTTTCAGGTCCTGATTTTTTTTGAGGTCTCTTATTATAGCAACATAGCTTTACCACATAATATAACAAATATTGATTATACACTTAAGATGTTCCAGGCATTGGAGATGTGACAATGAACTTAACAGGAAAGGTTCTGCTCTCACGGACCTCACGGTCTAGACAGACAGGGGAAAGTAGACTATGAAAATCTCAATGTTGATATAACAGAACAAGGGCACTCTCAGAGCACAGGGAAGTTTCTTAATCCAGACTTGGAGATTCAGCAAAAGATTTTTGGAGGAAATGGTGCCTATTCTGAGATCTGAAGGCCAAGAGAGAAAGAATATTTCAAGAAAAAGGATAACCACTACTGAGGCTGCCCAGTGAGAGAAAGCACAGGTTGCTAGAGAATCTTAAAGAAGGTCAAGGACTTCCCTGGTGGCCCAGTGGTTAAGAATCTGCCTGCTAGGGCAGGGTACTCAAGTTTGATCCCTAGCCTGGGAAGATTCCACGTGCCTTGGAGCAACTAAGCCCAAGTACCACAACTATAGAGCCTATCCACTAGAGCCCGAGAGCCACAACTACTGAAGCCCGTGTGCCTAGAGCCCATGCTCCACAACAAGAGAAGCCACCACAATGGGAAGCCTGAGCACCGCAATGAAGAGTAGCCCCCGCTCACTGAAACTAGAGAAAGCCCGCATGCAGCAATGAAGACCCAGTGCAGCCAAAAAGAAAAAGAAATGTAGTTACAGAGGAGAGATGACCCAGGTGAGAAGGGCAAAGGCCAGATGACACTAGACCTCAAAGCCCTGCTAAGAACAATGGATCACCTTGGAAGGACTTTACGACGAGAATGACTTGGTTAGATTTCTATTTTGTCAAGTAAAGGGTTAACTCAGCGGGGTTGGGGATGTCTGAACCATGCATATTCCAAAGAAATGACTGCCTCTTGAATGGATCCTGGGAAATAATCTCTGGACCCCTGGAATATCCTGTTGCTAAGAGTATCATTTTATACCTGGGGTCTTGGTATAAATATAAATTTATTTATAAATCATAACAATGTGATTTATGGTGAATGCTTATTCGTGTTCACCTGGATCCTGGGCTATGCCATGTATGATCTCTGGAACTGCTGGCAGCTAAGCAGTTAAAGTCAGTCACATGGGTGCTTCATGTCTATGTGACTGAATCCCAGTAGAACCTCTAGACACCAAGGACAGCACCATGCACTGTCCCTGGTTGGCAATACCTCATGCCTGTTGTCACACATTGATGATGGAAGAACTGAGCACTGTTTCATGATTCCACTGGGAGGGGAAAATTGGAAGCTTGTGTCTGGTCTCTCCTAGCTTCTGCCCTAAGCACCTTTTGCTTTGCAGATTTTCAGCTATAATAGACTTTCCTTTCCCTGTAATAAACTAACCATGAGTATCACAGCTTTTCTGGGTCCTGTGAACCCTTCTAACAAATCATCAAACCTGAAGGTGGTCTTGGGGACCCATCACACATGGTCTTATAATCTTAAGGATGCTTCAGAGCAATAAGATTCCTGTTCTAGTTGCATCTCGCGGGAAAGCAATGCCAGTTGACACATTTTAGAAGTTCTGCCTGTTTGCCTGGCACAGAGCTTTCGTGAATTCTAGAAATAGACCAAACTGGTCCCTGTCTACAAGTAGCTCAGAAGACAGAGGGCAAGATACAAAGGATGTGGAGTTCTTTCATGGCAGAGTATGTAATGGAAGGTGAGTGGGTTTGTTTCTTTTTTAACTTCTGGCCAGGAATGGGGACAAGGAGCAGCTCTCAGCTCATGGATTAAGTTGATGTGTGTGTGTGTGTGTGTGTGTGTGTGTGTGTGTATGTTGTATATCTCAGAGTGAGGAGGAGGTAAAATGGAGCAGCCAATGCTGCATGAGCCAGGATTGAACCCCAGAGAATATTTTCCTTCAGAAACTTCAACTGGAACAATGCAGCATTTTGCATACTCAAAGCTACTCCAAGAAATAAATGAGGCTCTTGTCCAACGTTGGCTAAAATCTGAAATATCATCCAAGGGGATGTGTATCACACTCTCTGACTCTTCTACCCTACAGCCCCTCTCCTTGCCATCCAGGGAATGCCCCTAACCAAGACCTTACTATTCTTCATTCTTTTTCACCCTATCCTCAGTAACAATACAAATAGCCAACACACATTAAGCACTGCACAAGATGCCCTGCTATTTTATATAATCCACACGACAGACCTCTGTTTCAGTAACACAGGAGCCTGGGTAATCGGATTGACCCTCCTGCCAAAAACAACCATGAATTCTGCATAAAATCCTAAGGCCCTCCTATTGAAGCACTCAAGTCTGGACAATTTAGTAGGTAATTACTTAGTAGGTAATTACTTAGTAGGTAATTATCAGTCCCACATTTAGTGAAATCAGAGACCTCCATGAGGTAGGCAGAGCATCAAAGCCACACTTGCTCTGAGGGCATCTGCTTAACTCAGAGAACTGCTGATTGAATTTTCATGGCTTCCTGGTGAACAGGGGAAGAAGGCAAAGCCCAGGACCCACCTAAGACAGCCCTTTGCAGGGCTTTCCAGGTGGCACTACTGGTAAAGAATCCATCTACCAATGCAGGAGACACAGGAGACTCAGGTTCAATCCCTGGGTCAGCAAGATCCTCTGGAGGAGGGCATGGCAAACCACTCCAGTATTCTTGCCTGAGAAATCCCACGGACAAAGGAACTTGGTGGCCTACAACTTGTGGTCTACAGTCCATGAGGCCACAAAGGATTGGAACAACTGAGCGACTGAATACACACAAAAGGAGCACCCCAAAATTAGGACAGGACCCCAAAGTGCTACCGTTTCAGGGTAAGAAATCTGGAGTAAATTTATTCCATCCTCCCATTCCAAAAGCATTTTAGGAAAGTTACTTTTTCACACTTAGCACAGAAGGAGAATAAAAGTTAAAGGTCTTTAAAAAAATAACAACCATAAGCTGGCCTTTGCAAACACCAGCATCCTAAATTCTCAACACTTAGGTGGTCCAAAAGTTTAAGGTGACCCTGGAATGGGAGTGCCCCAGGCATCCGGATGAAATAAGTGCAAAATGTCCAGGAAAGATACACCTTCATCTCAGGCCTCAAAGAATTCCCTCCAACAACGTCCCAAAGAAAATGAGCATGTCACAATCAAGAATAATAAAACACTCGGAAACTTCCCTGGTACTGCAGTGGATAAGAATCTGCCTGTCAATGCAAGGGACATGGGTTCGATCTCTGGTCTGGGAAGACTGCGCATGCCACAAAGGAGCTAAGCCCATGTGCCACAGCTACTGAGGCCCGCATGCCTAGAGCTTGTGCTCTGCAACAAGGAAGCCATTGCAAAGAGAAGTCCGCACAGCACAATGAAACAAAGCGTAGCCCCCTGCTCTCCACAACTAGAGAAAGCCCACACAAAATAAGAAAACCCAGCGCGGCCAAAAATAAATACAATTATGAAAAGAAAAGAATAATAAAACACTCAAGGAAGCAAGAGACAGCAGGAAAAGAGCCCAAAATAATTTAAATACTTAAGTTATCAGTCACTGATGATAAGCTAATTCTTTGCATATTGTGTTTAAGGAAATAGAAGATGTGAGCTTGAAAGTACCTGTAGAGCGATTCTCAGGGGGCAATGAGAATTACCCTTCACGGGACATTTGGCAATATCTGAAGACATTTTTGGTTGTCACTACTGGGCTGGGGGCATCACTAGCATTTATTGGTGGGTAGATGAAAGGATCCCATGGACGGAGGAGCCTGGTGGGCTACAGTCCATGGGGTCGCTAAGAGTCGGACACGACTGAGCGACTTCACTTTCACTTTTCACTTTCATGCATTGGAGAAGGAAATGGCAACCCACTCCAGCGTTCTTGCCTGGAGAATCCCAGGGATGGGGGTGCCTGGTGGGCTGCCGTCTATGGGGTCGCACAGATTCGGACACGACTGAAGCGACTTAGCAGCAGCAGCAGCAGATAAAAGGATGCTGCTCAACACCTACAGCAACAGTCCCCAACCTTTTTGGCACCAGGGACTAGTTCCGTGGAAGGTAACTTTTCCACGGATCGGGGCAGGGAGATGGTTTCAGGATGACTCAAGTGCATTACATTTATTGTGCACTTTATCCTGGAAGTTGGGGACCCTGGGCAGTGCACACGGTGGCCCCTCAGAGTAAAGTACCATCGAGTCCAAAATATCAGTAGTGCCTAGGCTGAGAAACCCTGCCATAGGCAAATAAGTTTACTGTTAATTCAAAAGATGAAGTAGGTTGAAGAGGACCAGATGTAACTCACAGAAATGAACATTTTAATACACGGAATTAAAAGGAAAGGGCACGGTTAAAAGCAGACTAGATCCAGCTAGAGAGGGAATTGGTAAACCGGTGAGGAGCAGGTCCAGTTTTCCTGCTCACGGGACAAATAGGCAGAGACACAAAGGAACCAGCATCTCGCTAGCAGCTGAAAAGTAGCTTCTCCCTAACTTGAGATCCACACTCTTAACTTCTCTGCTGTTTTATTTAAACCCAAGAGAATGGTTTCCTCTCCCTGATTGTGTCTCTGAATTTCTTCCCTATTTGCTATTTTCTCTGGTAAAATATTTTGAGGCAAATAGAATTTGTCTATAACGCCAGACAGAAAAAAGACACATTGTGTTGCTTTAGTGTGCCGGCAACAATGCCTAAGGAAAAAAGCACAGCGATTTCCATCTCTAAAGCATTTACCTTCCATTAAATAATTACGTCCCACAGTTTATGGTGAAGGGACTCCGAGTGTTTATCTTTGTACAGAGGCGGAGAAAATGGAATAAACGAACCTAGAAAAGCCTTCCCGGGAGCCACAGAAGCCTCAGATGCAGGGTCTGAGGCACACCTAACTTACAAATCCAGAGTTCTCAGCTGTAAGGTCTCAAGCAAATTACTCAACCTCTCTGTGCTTCGCTTTCCCTCTCTATAAAATGGGAATCCCTGAGAACCAGCTGCACTGGATTGCTGAGAGGGTCTAATGAGATGTGTGTGAAGCACACAGCACACAGCAACAGCTCAATGTGACTGAAGATTAACTCTATCAGAGGGGCAGGAAAATACAGTGGTAAAGAACATGATGCTGCAACCACTCTCCTGGGTGTGGGTCACGAGCAGTGTGACCTTGGGCAAGTTACTTAACCTCTCTGGGCCCCACCTTCCTCACATATAAAATGTGGATAATAACAGCTCTTACTTTACAGAAACGTCGTGAAGATTAAGTGAGTTATTTTTTTTTTATTATTTTTTTAATAACGAGGATAGTTGCTTTACAATGTTGTGTTGGTTTCTGCCATACAACGCAAATCAGCCACAAATATACACATGTCCCCTCTCCCTTGAACCTCCCTCCCACCCCTCTATGTTGTCACAGAGGAAATGAGCTCATGTTGGAAAAGGGCTCAAAACAGTGCTTGGTTCGTACTAAGTGCTAGTTGCTATTCTTACCACGATTAAAGAGAATCATTAGGTTGATGAGTGAGTGCAGTGTGGTTAGACTGAAGTTCCCCAGGGCAGGAGCAATGTCTGTCTTACTGACCACTGCATCCTCACAGCCTGGCACATAGTAGGAACTAAGCGATTTTTGAATTAATAGAGGATTCTTCCTTTACCTGCTAGTTATCATTCCCATGACTACCATTTACAGAGAATTTTGCCTGGGGCAGGCTCCCTGCTGGGTGTATTACATTCTCAGAACAACGCTGGGAAACAGGTGGCACCACCACATTTCACAGAAGAGAATCGAGGGTCAGAGAGATTCCCACAGCCAGTGAGTGGAAGAGCCAGAATTTCCACCACCTCCATCCTAAGTGCTCAGTCACCTCGAATTTTCCCTTCAATCTGACCATCCTTAGAGATTTCATAGCTAATCAGCATGCCGGGAGAGCCTGCTGGCTCCTATGGTTTTGTCTCTCCCTTGACCCTGTACCTCCCCTCCTCCTCTTGGTCCATTCCCTGCTTTTTACGGAGGAAGTTATTTAGTCCAGTGCCTCAGTTTCCCTGATCACAAATTCAAGATAATAATGGTGTCTTTCTCACAGAATGACCATCATGGGACTTCCTTGGTGGTCCGGTGGCTAAGACTCTGTGCTCCCGATGCAGGGGGCCTTGGTTTGATCCCTGGTCAGGGAACTAGATCCCGCATGTCGCAACTAAGACCTAGTGTAACCAAATAAATACATAAATATTAAAAAAAAAAATGACCGTGAGGATAATGTGAGTGAAAAGCGCCTCATACGGCAGGTCTCCATAAATGCAATCGCCTCGATTCCACGTGTCCACGAACACCTCCCATCGCCATGATCCTGGGGTTCACACCTTGGGACTTCCTTACCACCCCCGTGTGCTGGGTCTTGGTCCCCCGTCAACTTCCGTTTCCCCAAGCTAACTTCTTCAGCAGCTCCTCCCCCACGAGGCCCCGGACACCGCGCGTGCGTGCCGTGTATGCGCGCGCGCGCGCACACAAGCCTTCTCTTTTCGCAGCCTCTTCAGCCCCTAAAATTAGCTCCATCTCCAGCCCGTGTCCCCAGCGCGTCTGTCCTGGTTTCTCTCTGGGCTCCCAGCCACTTTCGATATTGTGTCTCAGATGTCACACGCTGCCTTCCTGATGCCACCGCCATTTCCTAAAGCAGGGCGGGTATTTTGAGATACTGGAGCGGGTGAGGTGGGAGAGATTTCACAGGTCTTCCTCCTGGTCTATTTTAAAAAAAAGCTAACACAAGAGATGCCGCTTCCCCTCCCCCAACACTGTACCCCTCACCCCATTTCTAGTTCCAATAGGTCGGAGGAAAGCTTTAGCTAATGAGACCTCTAGGGCCCCAGGGAGTAAAAAAATCTTGATTTTTTTTTTTTTTTATGGAAGAACAATGATCCAGCAATTTTACTTCTGGGTATATACCCAAAAGAACTGAAAGCAGGGACTTAAATAGATCCTTGCACAAGCAATGTGCATTGCAGCATTCTTTGCAATAGCCAAGAGGGGGAAGCAACCCAAGTGTCCATTAATGGACGACAGGATAAGTAAAATGAGGTCCATCCACACAATGGGATATTATTCTGCCTTAAGAAGGAAAGCCTTTCTGACACACGCTGCAACATGGATGAACCTTGAGGACATTACCCTCAGTGAAATAAGCCAGTCAAAAAAATGGACAAATACTGTGTTATTCCACTCATATGAGGTCCCTAGAGGCATCAAATTCACAAGATAGAAAGTAGAATGGGGGTTGCCAGGGGCTGGGGGGAGGGGAACGGGGAGTTTGTGTTAATGGGGACAGAGCTTCAGTTTCGGAAAATGACAAAGTTCTGGGGATGGATGGTGGTGGTGGCTGCATGACAATGTGCATGTTCTTAATGCCACTGAACTTTAATGTACACTTAAAAATGGTTAAAATGAGATTATCATACTAAGCTTAGTAAGCCAGACAGAGAAAGACAAATACCAAATGATATTGCATATATGAGGAATCTAAAACAGGAAGAGACTCACAGACATGGAAAACAAGCTTACGGTTACTAAAAGGGAAAAGGGGTTGGAAGGAGGTAAATTAGGAGGTTAGTATTAACATATATATAATACTATGTACAAAATAGGTAACCAGTGAGGACCCACTGTATAGCACAGGGAACTCTACTCAATATTTTGTAATAACCTATAAAAAGAACCTGAGAAAAGACTATAGATGTTGTTTAGTCACTACGTCATGTCTGACTCTTTTGAGACCCCATGGACTGTAGCCCACCAGGCTCCACTGTCCATGAGATTTCCAAGGCAAGTCTTCCCTTGTGGCTCAGCTGGTAAAGAATATTGTAGTACATTGCCATTTCCTACTCCAAGGGATCGTCCCGACCCAGGGATCGACCCCAAGTCTCTTGCCTCCTGCACTGGCAGGTGGATTCTTTACCACTACCTAGGAAGCCTACATAGAGAAGGCAATGGCATCCCACTCCAGTACTCTTGCCTGGAAAATCCTATGGATGGAGGAGCCTGGTAGGCTGCAGTCCATGGGGTCGCTGAGAGTCGGACATGACTGAGTGACTTCACTTTCACTTTTCACTTTCATGCATTGGAGAAGGAAATGGCAACCCACTCCAGTGTTCTTGCCTGGAGTATCCCAGGGACGGGGGAGCCTGGTGGGCTGCCGTCTATGGGGTCACACAGAGTCGGACACAACTGAAGTGACTTAGCAGTAGCAGGAAGCCTACACACACACACACACACACACACACACACATACACACACATTCTGAATCCCCATGCTGTACACCTGAGACTAATAAGATATTGTAAATTACCTATACATCAATAATTTTTTTAAATGGTTACAATGGTAAATTTTGTTACATACTTTACTGTAATTAAAATTTTTAAAGAAAGGAGGAACAGTGAGGCAAGCTGGTCAGGAGGAGACGGAACAGGGTGTGCAGGAGGAGGAAGGTGAGTGCCTTGGAGTATCAGGCAGGATTGGGCACCTTGCCACCCAATTAGAGCAGTAAAATGGAGATGGCGGAGAGGGGTGGGGTGGCTACAGTGTCATAGGACATTTAAGCAAAGACCCAGAGCAAATGAGGAGTCATGTGGAGACCAGTGAGAGGCAACAGCCCACGCAAAGGCCCTGAGGCTAGATGATGACTGGTGTGTTTAAGGAACAGTGAAGAGGCCGAAGTGGCTGGATCTGGGTGAGTGAGTGAGCACAGCAGGGGGAGGTGAAGCTGGGCAAAGGATGCGGCAGAGGATGCAGATCCCTGTGGGTTATGACAATGACTTGGGCTTTTTCTCTGAGGAAGGTGGGTGCCACAGAGGGTTCTGAGCAGAGGAGGAACATGGACCGACTCAGGAACTCAGAGGCGCCCTCTGGCTTCTATGGTGGGTGGGAGAGGAATAGATCATGGGGGAAAGGGTGACTGGGGACATGAAGAGACCAGGATATGGCGGCACAACCAGAGTGGGGCTGTGAAGATGGTGAGAAGCAGGGGGATTTCTGGGTGGATGCTGAAGCAGAAGCCAACACGATTTGCTAATGGGCTTCCCCAATGGTTCAAATGGTAAAGGATCTGCCTGCCAATGCAGGAGACTCAGGTTCAGTCCCTGGGTCAGGAAGATTCCCCTGGAGAAGGGAATGGCAACCCACTCCAGTATTGTTAACTGGAGAATCCCATGGGCCGTGGAGCCCAGTGGGCTACAGTCCACGGGGTCACAGAGAGTTGGATGTGACTGAGCATGTGTGTCACAGGGGATTGGGAAAAAAGAGACAAGAGAAAGACCCCGAGGTTTGGGGCCCCAGCACCTGGAATGATGAAGCTGTCTTAACCAAGATGGAGAGGATGGCTGGTTTGGGCAACAATGACCAGAATTCTTCTGTCAGAGTCATACTCAGTTCAGTACATCCTACATCAGCTGAGATGGACTCCTAGAGATGTGGAAACTAGCTTGTACCCAGAGCCTTGGATCGGGGCCTGAGTTGGGCTGAGATCAACCTTGGTCTGATTGAGGGGTGCAGGTCAGATCATTAACCTCATCCCTGGGGTCTCAGGCACAAATAGGGATACTAATGGCCCCAATTTCAGAATCACCACAAGGCACCTACGAGTGGATCTATGTAAAGGGTTTGGACAAGCCCCTGGCATGCAGAAAACACTGTGTATGCTAAGTCGCTTCAGCCGTGTCCAGCTCTTTGCAACCCTGTGGACCACAGCCCGCAAGGCTCCTCTGTCCACGGGATTCTCCAGGCAAGAATACTGGAGCTGGTTGCCGTTTTCCTTCTTCAGGTTATGTTCCTGACCCAGAGACTGCATCTGAGTCTTCTATGTCTCCCGCACTGCAGGCAGATTCTTTCCCTGCTGAGCCATCATGGAAGACAATGGGATATTACTCAGTTATCCAAATTCACTACTTGTAGTGAAGTAGATGAACCTAGATTCTCTTATACAGAATGAAGTAAATCAGAAATAGAAAAACAAATAACATATTAACGTATATAATGGCAACCCCCTCCAGTATTCTTGCCTGGAGACTTCCATGGACAGAGGAGCCCAGTGGGCTACAGTCCATGGGTCCCAGAGAGCTGGACACGACTGAGTGACTAACTGATCAATGAAATGGAGAAAAATGGTCCTGATGAGCCCATTTGCAGGACAGGAATAAAGATACAGACACAGAGAATGGCTTGTGGACACAGTAGGGAATGGAGAGGGTGGGACAAATTGAGGAGCACCAACATATATACACTGCCCTGTGTAAAATAGGCAGCTAGAGGGAAGCAGCTCTACAGCACAGGGAGCCTGGTGCAGCGCTCTGTGATGACCTAGAGGGATGGGGTGGGGGTGGTGGCAGGGAGGCTTAAGAGGGAAGGGATATAGACACACTTGCAGCTGATTCATGTTGTACAGTAGAAACCAACAGAACATTGCAAAGCAAGTGTTCTCCAATTAAAAATAAATTTTTTTAAAGGTGTGGTTCTCTCTAACACCAGCTATAAACTCATTCATTCATTTATTCATTCATTCAATCACTTTTGCACTCAATAGGTGTTCACCGAGCTGCATTCTCAGGTTCTGTACTAGGTTCTAGGGTCTAGGTTCTAGGTTCTAGGTTTGTCCTCCAGAGGAAGAAGATAGGCGATTAACCCAGTAAACAACGGTGAGGGTTTTCACACAGATACCACCAGATGCCCGTGAAGAAGAGATCTGAACTGGCCTCATGGTAGCCGTTAGGTGGGGAGGCCAGGAAGGTTTGCTAAAGGAAGAGACAATTTTTTTTTTTGGCGGGGGCTACACAGGTCCTTCGTTGCAGTGTGCGGTCTTTCTCCAATGGTGGTACACGGGGGCTTCTCTAGCTGTGGCACGTGGGCTCTAGAGCACAGGAGCTCAGTAGCTATAGAATGCAGGTTTAGCTGCCCAGTGATATGTGGGATCTTAGTTCCCTGACCAGGGATTGAATCTGTGTCCCCTGGCATTGGAAGGCAGGTTCTAAACCACTGGATCACCAGGGGAAGTCCCAGGAAGAGACCATTTATATCATTAAATATGCACTTCCCTGAGGCCCGTGAGTGCTCCCCAGCATCTCAGCCCCTTTCTAAGTCTCCTGGAGCTTCCCATGATGCAGAAGACAAAAGGCCCACACTTGGCCCAAAAAGGGAGCCTCCCTCCTAACTGGTCAGGGCTCATGCCATCTGGATGTTACACACTTTATTTATTGGAGTATAATTGCTTTACAGTGTTGTGTTAGCCTCTGCTGTACAATGAAGTGAATCAGCTCTATGTATCCAAATAGCCCCTTCCTCTTGAATCTCCCATTCCCCCGTCCCCCAAGCCCACCCCTCTAGGCCATCACAGAGCACCGAGCTGAGCTCCCTGTGCTATACAGCAGCTTCCCACTAGCAATCTATTTTAGACACGGTAGTGTATACATACATGTCAATCCCAATCTTCCAATTTGTCCCACCCTCCCCTTTGGAATATCATGTTTGAGTAAGAATTAATCAGACACAGAGAAGACAACATATTCCAGACACAGGCAATAGTGTGTGCGAAGATCCCAGGGTGACTGGGCAGGTACAGCTGGTAGAGGAGGCTGGCATTCCTTTCCTTATCTTCTCCCTCTAACTTGCAACAGTGGACAGCAAGAAGCCTAACTCTACAATGGGGTGGATCTGCATTCAAAATCCTGGCTCTAGGACCTCCAATCTGTGTTACTTTGGACATGCGACTTTACCTCTCTTGAGTCTAGTTTTCCTCATCTGTGATAATACTTATGGAGTTGGAGGGAGGCTTGAAGGTGATAAGGTATGTAAAAGGCCTGGCACATAGCTGATGCTCAATTAATGCCAATTTCCTTTCTCTGAGTTTGATCTCCCCCACTGGCCTGGCTTCTCATAAAGCTAGAATTGCAAGAGGAAAGAGAGGTGGGGTAGTTACAAAAAAGAAGGCAGAAACCAAAAGAAAGCATTGGGATGGACAAAAAGGTCTCCAAGTAGACGCTCACCAGCCTGGCCTCTGTCCCTCTGAGCTGACAGAGTCAGAATAAGTTTTCCATCCAGCTATAATCAGCAGTGAGTGACATTTAAAAGGAAAAATGAAATCAAAAGCCCCCGTTAACATAGGGAGCTGGGCTGCATGACTGTGAACTATGCCGGGTCAACATGGCAGGCAAGAAATCTTTTATCTTGCTTTAGCCACCCACGAGGGCTCAGAACTCAGATACCAAGTTGAGATTTGATAAAAGCGGAAGGAATCTGAAGAGGCTTGTAATCTTTCCCACCTTTAATTCCCAGGTGATTGTATGACAGGCCCTGGACTCTGGGCACAGCCTTTGCTGGCATATTCTCTCCTTTACACTGCAAAGGAGACTGACATGGTAATAATAGTACATCATCCTCATTTCTCGCTAAGAGTCAGGAATGAAATGAAAGGGGGCAGAAGGCCTCACGGGACAGGAATTGGGGCCACAATGGCCCTAGTAAGTACATTCTTGGATACATACCCTTTGTGATATTATGTATTATTTCTTCCCCCAACCTCCCCCCGCCCCCTACCCCTTGAATCTGGACTAGACTCGTTTGTTTTGCCCAACAGTGGCCAAATTGAGGGTGTCCATTCCTTAGACTAGCTCTCCAGAGACCCCATGTGCTTCCTCTTTCTCCTAGAACCCTGCTTCTTCCGTGTGAACAAGCTCAAGCTAGCCTGTGGGAGGACCAGACCACGTGGAGCAGAGCACAGTGGTCCCAGGCAAGGTCGCCCTACAGCCAGCCAACACCTAAACAGGAGAGCCACCCAGCTGCCCCACAGTTGACCACAGAGGCTTGAATGAGCTCAACTGAGACCAGGTAAAGCACACAGCTAAGTCTCACCTAAACTGCCAGCCTGCTTCTTCCCTTGTCTTGAATGTGGACGTGATGCTAGGAGCTCTGGCAACCATTCTGCAACCACGAGGTAAAGGCCAGGCATATTAGAGATGCCAACCAGTACCCACCCAGACATTTTGCAAGGTAAGAATGAATATTGTTTGCTTTGTTTAAGCCTCCACGAGTTTTAATTTTCTGTTCCATGTCACTGAATGCACTCCTAACACAGCTTTCAAACGTGGCCCTGTTTCTAGGCCACAAAAGATGCCACCGACTCCAGTACTCCTGCCTGGAAAATACCATGGACGGAGGAGCCTGGTAGGCTGCAGTCCATGGGGTCGCGAAGAGTCCGACACGACTGAGCGACTTCACTTTCACTTTTCACTTTCATGCATTGGAGAAGGAAATGGCAACCCACTCCAGTGTTCTTGCCTGGAGAATCCCAGGGACGGGGGAGCCTGGTGGGCTGCCGTCTATGGGGTCGCACAGAGTCGGACACGACTGAAGCGACTTAGCAGCAGCAGCAGCAGCAGCAAGATGCCACAATAGGAACAGAGGACCCACACTTCTTCCTTTTTCAGGCATGAAGACACAGGTTGCTGTGCCATCCTTGGTGCAGAGGCTACCCTGCTGATGCAATTCTCACCTCCCAGTGAGAAAAGCCCAGTTTGCTCATTTCTCCCTTCCGGGGACAAATTCTTCTCATTATTGCCAGCCAAAGTCAGTAAAAAAACACTGCTAACTCATCCCCAATCCTGGGTCCTGGATCCACCTGAATCCTGTTGGACTCTTCTGCTTTGAATTTCCATGCCTTTAATTCACGCTGGCCTCTGTTCTTCTCTGCACTGAAATCCTGTGACCCAGGCCAGGAAGGAGAGGGAGTGCTCTGTCTCAGGAATATGGATGGAGCCAAAACTCCCCAAAAAACAAGGGTCAGGCTTTCAGCCACCCCTTATTTCTCCCTTCCCTACAGAGCAGCACCTGTTTTCTCACTTTGTATTTGGGGCCAAACGGGTGAGGCTTACGGATGAACTGATTCTCCAACCGTTTCACCAGGAGACATAAGCAGTTGAGCAACAATTCACAGCAGGACGAAGAGAGTGTGGCCAGCAAGGCAGAAACCGTGGCTGCCATGCCTGTGTCCCACACTTCACTGTGAACAGCTACGACTTCCTGGCCACAGAAGCATGCTCAACCCAAGTGCGGAGTAAGCCCGGAGAACTAGAGAGCTCACACCCCAGAAGGCCTCCCACAGTCCAGTTCCCTCACTTCTCTGGTGGGCTGACTCTGTGGGGCATGTTCCACTTGGCCTCACAATGTTCTTCAGAGAGATTAAACAAGAGCTAGTTGCCCACATGTGCAAGCTAAGTTGCTTGAGTCGTGTCCGACTCAGTGTGACCTTACAGACTGCAGCCCACTAGACTCCTCTGTCCATGGGACTCTCCAGGCAAGAATACTGGAGTGGATTGCCCTGCCCTCCTCCAGGGGATCTTTCTGACCCAGGGATCAAACCCATGTCTCCTGCATCTCCTACACTGCAGGCAGATTCTTTACCGCTGAGCCACCAGGGAAGCCCAGTTGCCCATATTAACTCATTTGCTAATCCAACCTTTTTTTTTGTTTGTTTATTTTTCTTTTCTTTAAATTTTTAAAAATTTTAGCATTAAAAAAATGTGTATCATTTTTAAAGTTTTTATTGTATTTGTTACAATACTGCTTCTGTTTTATGGTTTGGTTTTTTGGCCGCAAGGCCTGTGGGATCTTAGCTCACCGACCAGGAATCGAACCTGCACCCCTTGCACTGACTGGCTGGATTGTTCTACTGGCTGCCTCATCTTCATTATTTGAGCCCTCTCCTCTCCTTCGTTTCCTGGCATCGGCATACAACCACTGGCCCTCAAATCCTTGTCTCAAGGTTGGTCTGGGTTCTGGGTTGCAAAACCTAAAAACTGACCAGATGTCTTAGGCATAAAAGGGATTTTTAGGAAGCTCAGATGATAATTATCAAGAGGCCAGAGGAGGGGGCTTGGACAATCAGCAGGAAAAATACAGCCAGACTAACCCTCATTGCAGCAGGCTACCATGAAGGAATCCAGAACCATCCTTTATGATTGAGTCAGAGGT
The DNA here is from genome assembly GCF_027580195.1 of Bos mutus. Taxonomy (NCBI): domain Eukaryota; kingdom Metazoa; phylum Chordata; class Mammalia; order Artiodactyla; family Bovidae; genus Bos; species Bos mutus. Next base: position 52,248,644 of record NC_091623.1, on the reverse strand, counting down.
TTAGTTGCTAAGTCATGTCCAACTCGTTTTGCGACCCCATGGACTATAGGACTATAACATACCAGGCTCCTTTGTCCATGGGATTCTCCAGGCAAGAAAATTGGGGTGGGTTGCCATTTCCTTCTCCAGGGGTATTCCCAACCCAGGGATCAAGCCTGCATCTCCTACCCTGCAGGCAGATTCTTTGCCACTGAGCCACTGGGGAAGCACTTACTCCATTTTCACATTCCTGAGGGAGGAAGCTTGGGACTGGCTGAGGTTAACTCACATGCCTTGACTACCAAGGGATGGAGAGAGGAAGACATCCCCCTGCTTCAACCTTCAGCTTGTGAGTATGAGGCCCAGTGGTTCAGCAGGATGGCACACAAAGGGGGGGGCTTCTCCCCAGACTGGAAGAAGAGATTGGAATTTGAGTCCCCAACTAATAAGAGCAAATGTTCTCTACAGTTAACTTGCTAGTCTATCGAACTGTGCCTGGAGCAGTAGTAATAATTATTATCATCACTATAATTATAGTTATTAGTCTTATAATAGCTAATATTGAGCACTTACTCTCTGCCAGTTTCTAAGTGTTTTACAACTATTATCTCATTGAATCGTACCTGATAGGTAGGTACAATCATTATTCCCATTTCACAGATGAGGAAGCTGAGGTCCAAAGAAGCGTCATATCCCTTCCTCTTTCTTCAGACCAACCATTGGTAAATATCATACATACACTCAATGCACAATGTGTCAGACAGTAACACATTAAACCTTTAGAAACAACTCTACATGGGAAGGGAGTATCATTACTCCTGTTTTTCATCTGAAGAAGCTAACATTCAGAGAGATATAGTCACTTGCCCAAGGCCACACAACTTGGATACAATAGGGCTGGGTTTTAAATCTGTTCCAATTCCAAAGCCCGTGGTCTTAGTCACCATGGTATAATATAACCAGAATTTTATTTATGAAGAGATATATAATAATATGGGCTTCCCAGGTGGTGCTAGTGGTAAAGAACCTGCCTGTCAATGCCAGAGACTTAAGAGTGGTGGATTCAGCCCCTGGGTCGGGAAGATCCCCTAAAGGAGGAGGCGGTAATCCACTCCAGTACCCTTGCCTGGAGAATCCCATGGACAGAGAAGCCTGGCGGGCTACCCCATGGGGTCGCAAAGAGTTGGATACGACTGAAGTGACTTAGCACAGCACACAATACATATGTGATGCTCATTTTCTTCATCTTTCTAAACATGCCTACGATCTAACACTTCTGATACAAAATTTTAAGGAGAGGAAAAAGGCCCAGGAAATTGAGCTATTCTCCAATGAGACCACCTAACCCATCATATCTTGGGCAGAGATGGTAGGAATGACCAAATGTTTTCTTTCTTCCTGTCTTTGACAAGCTTCCTGAATGAGTTAGACTTATTGCTTACTTTCCTTTTCAATCAGACATCTGCTGCCAAAATTTCATGCACCCCAAAATTCCCTATAAACAACCCTCTTTTTCTCTCATATTTAGGCATATATGTGTATGCTCGGTCCCTCAGGCATGTCTGACTCTTTGCGACGCTATGGAATGAGGCCTGTCAGGCACCCCACTCCATGGGATTTCCCAGGCAAGAATACTGGAGTGGGTTGTCAATTCCTTCTCCAGGGGATCTTCCTGACCCAAGGATTGAACCCATGTCTCCTGCATTGGCAGGCAGATTCTTTACTGCTGAGCTATAGAGGAAGCCCCTTTTCAGAAATACTTCATTTTATTGTGCTTTGGAGACATTGCATTTTTTACAAATTGGAGGCTTGTAGGAACCCTGCATTGAGCAAATCTATTGCCATTTCTTCCAAAAGCATTTTCTCACGTCATGCCTCTGTGTCATATTTTGATAATTCTTACAGTATTTCAAACTTTTCATTATTAATAATAACACATACAATATTATTAACATAATATATTTGGCATGGGGATCTGTGATCAGGGCTCTTTGATGTTACTACTTGGATGGTCAGCATTTTTTAGCAATAAAATATTTTAAAATTAAGGTATGTACATTTTTAAAATAGAATGCTATTGCACTGACATATATTTACTACCATGTGTAAAATAGCTAGCTAGTGGGAAGTTGCTGTGTAGCACCGGGAACTCAGCTCGGTGCTCTGTGATGACCTAGAGGGGTAGGATGGGGAGACTGGAGGGAGGCTCAAGGAGGAGGGGATATATGTATCCTTACAGCTGATTCACTTCGTTGTACAGCAGAAACTAACAGTGTAAAGCAATTATATTCCAATAAAGATTTAAAAAACTTAAAAAGCTCTGATACATTCAACAACATGGAAAAAAGATAGAATGCTAGTGCACTCTTCATAGACCACCAGTATAGTGCGAAAATAATTTTCACATGTACTGGGAAACCAAAAAAGTCATGTGACTCACTTTACTGCACTATTTACTTTATTGTGGTGGCCTGGAACTGAACCCACGATATCTCCGAGGTATGTCAGTAGAAAGCCCCAAAGCCCGAGGGATTTTCTTGTCTCTTCTGCTGCAATCAACACAGCTGGTCTGTCTTCCTAACTACCTGTCTACCACGTCTGCTTCCTTCTCTGTTCCTCTTTCTCCCTCTGTTCCCTAGCTGTGGGTGCCCCTCTGACCCTGTGTTCCTGTCTGTGACACCATCACACCTACAGGGCTCAGTCACTTTCAGCTTTAACCAACCTTTTCTGTGGATGACTCTCAAATCTGGACAGGCAGTCAAGCTTTAAACATATCCCCATCTGTCTGCAAAGCAATATTTCTGCTTTGATGTCTTGCAGGGACCTCAACATGACTGAAAGAAGTTCTTCTCACTAGAAGCATCCTGTACTCCTGCAATGGCAGCACCATCATACCAGTCAGTAGTCAGCTGAGGACTTCCCTGGTAGTCCAGCAGTAAAGAATCTGCCTGCCAATTCAGGGGACACGGGTTCCATCCCTGGTCCGGGAAGATCCCACATGCCATGGAGCGATTAAGCCAGTGCACCTCAACTACCGAGCCTGCACTCTAGAGTCCTCGAGCCGTAACTACTGAGCCCACGCACCACAACTACCGAAGCCCATGTGCCCTAGAGCCCAAGCTCCACAACGAGAAGCCCCCACAATGAGAAGCCCACGCACTGCAAAGGGTCGCCCCCGCTCACTGCAGCTAGAGGAAAGCCCGAGTGAAGGAATGAAGACCTAGCATAGCCCAAAATAAATAAAAATTCAACAGCCACAATACTGTAAATCAGCTATATTTCAACTGAAAAAATAAAAAAATAGTTGATAGTCATGTTCTGGAATGTTCTTTTTCCTGGTGAACTAGACCTTAAGTCCATCTTTTCCTTCCTATTGCCACTAAGTGAGTCCCAAATCATCCCAGACTTAGAATCATCTCAAGGGACTTAGTCCATCACAGTCAGGAACCTCCTCCTCTTCTGCCCTTTTCCCTTCTCTTCCTCCTCCCCCTTCTCCCTCTTCCTCTTGACTGTATTTTATTGAGACTCTATTATGGACTAAGAATTATCCCATCTAATCTTTACCAAGTAATGGACATGAATCTAAGCAAACTCCAGGAGATAGTGGAGGACAGAGGAGCCTGGCGTGCTATCTGTACGTGAGGTTGCAAAGAGCTGGACACAACTAAGCAACTGAACAACAACAAATCTTCACCTCAGCCCAAAGAGGTGTTAAGACGAGCCTCGCTTAACAAATAAGTAAAATAAGGACTAAGTGGAATAAGTCATTTCCCAGAGTCACGTATCTTAGTGGCAGAGTCAGGGTTTGAATCCACATCTCCAAACTGATATTTTGTCTTACATGGGAGAGTTATGGTTCTGAAGTCAGTGCAGAAAGGAAAAATTGTATATACTTCAAAAATACATTTGAAAAACTCTTAAATGATCCACGAAGTACAGTTTTGTGTGGTTAAACCTGAGCAGTAATAAGTGTATATAATGTGCAATACAAAAGAATTAGAATAGCATGCCACATCGGACACTGCTGTCACAGCCATTTCCCTCTCCCATCTTTTCTACAGGCAGAGCCAGTCTCCCAAAATAGCAAAAGTGCTAGGGATTCATGTTTCTGGTCTTTCCTGAAGCTAGAAATGGTCATGTGACCCAGTTATGACCAATAAGATGTAGGGGGAAGCCTGCTGGGAACTTCTGGGGAAGATTTCCTGGATTAAAAAGAGAAAAGCCTCCAATGGAGGTTTTCTCTTTCTACCATTATATTTCTAATTTTGGATGAAGCTGTGAGAGAAGGAGACATGACAGCCACTTTGCAACCTCGAGGCAAGAAAGCCTGAAGTAAAAATACGACACCCTGAGGAAGGTAGAACAACATCACTGGGCCATTCACTAGTCCTGGTCCACTGACTTGTGGATTTCCAAGTCAGGTGACAAAAGCCTCTAATGTGAAAGTTGTCTCTACTGTTACTTACAGAAAAAAAGCATTCCAAACTGATGTACTAGGATCTATGAATGGTTTCAGCTGACTCTTTGGAAAAAGTTCACTAAATGGAATGATTGGGAGAAATGACCTCACTATTCAATCACTATATTCTTCCTTTTTCTTTTTATATATGTGCTAATTACATATTGATGATTTTGTGAAAGTCAAATTTGCATAAGATGTGATTCTGCTACACACTTTGCAGTTTCTTCTTTGAAAACATCCAGGCTACTTCCTATCAGTATAAACTCCTCAGTTTAGTTTATGAAGACCTCCCAGTCTGATCCCTTCTGTCCGTTAAATCTTATTAATATCCTATAATCTCTAGAATACCAACATGAAGCAAAAGAAACAGCACCAGCCACATTTTCATGCCCAGAGCAAGACTTAAGAATCTTGGGTTTCCTTCCTGCCTCTGTCCCTGATGCCAGAGTTTCATGTCCTGAAATTCTGTGGGTGGTCTCCAAATGTGCCCGTGAGCAGTGAAAACAAAACAACCCACAGCCTATGTCCCTTCAATACCACCTAAAAAAACTTGACTTCTGAAATCAAAGCTTCATAAGGCTGAAGGCAGTCTTGGGAGCAAAGTATTCGATACTCGTTAGTCATGATGTCTCCAAAAGAGATTTACACATAGGTGAATTATACACTTAGAAAATGTACTCCTAAAAAAAATTTTTTTTAAATAAAATAAAAAGAAAGAAAATGTACTCCAGGACTTCCCTGGTGGTACAGTGGATAAGAATCCACCTGCCAATGCAGGGGACAGATTCAATCCCTGGTGTAGGAAGATCCCACAGGCTGCGGCGCAACTAAGCCTGAGTGTCACAACTACTAAACCTGTGCTCTGGGGCCCAAGAGCTGCAACTACTGAAGCCTGCATGCAATCATCAATATGGAATTAGCACATATATAAAAAGAAAAAGGAAGAATATAACACTTGAATAGCGAGGTCAGTTCTTCCTATCGTTCCCTTTAGTGGTCTTCTTCTACATTGTAGAGAAGCCACTACAATGAGAAGCCCACACACCACAACGAAAGAGTAGCCCCCACTCACTCAAAAGCCCTCGCACAGCGAAAAAGACCCAGCCCAGCCAAAATAAATAAGAAATTTTTTTAAAAAAGAAAATGTACTCCAGCTGCCTGGTTCTGTGTAAAACCACACACAGTAAGCCTGAGAACACATCCTTGAGCAGGCTCTCCACCTTCTGCACAAATCTGTTCATACTTATACCACTTTATTGATGCAAGGTAGCTAGCGAAGCTGATTTCAATGGAGTTTTAGTCCACTCAGAGCTATGACGCAAAAGATATGCCATAACTCCTGGAGTAGGACCACAACCAGGTGTAGGTATATTCCAGCCCCCAGTACATGCAGCAGTTAATTAAGTTGACACTCCTCAGTTCAGTTCAGTCACTCAGTCGTGTCCGAATCTTTGCGACCCCATGAATCACAGCACGCCAGGCCTCCCTGTCCATCACCAACTCCAGGAGTTCATTCAGACTCACTGAGTGAGTCTGACTCCACTGAGTCAGTGATGCCATCCAGCCATCTCATCCTCTGTTGTCCCCTTCTCCTCCTGCCCTCAATCCCTCCCAGCATCAGTCTTTTCCAATGAGTCAACTCTTCGCATGAGGTGGCCAAAGTACTGGAGTTTCAGCTTTAGCATCATTCCTTCCAAAGAAATCCCAGGGCTCATCTCCTTTAGAATGGACTGGTTGGATCTCCTTGCAGTCCAAGGGACTCTCAACAGTCTTCTCCAACACCACAGTTCAAAAGCATCACAGTCCAACTCTCACATCCATACATGACCATAGGAAAAACCATAGCCTTGACTAGACAAATCTTTGTTGGCAAAGTAATGTCTCTGCTTTTGAATATGCTATCTAGGTTGGTCATAACTTTCCTTCCAAGGAGTAAGTGTCTTTTAATTTCATGGCTACAGCCCTCCAAAACTGCACCACTTCACCTAGACCAGCCAACATGCATGAGCATTCAGGTAGGGACTTCTCGACCTCTGGATCAGTTTATTTTTCAGTGAAACTTCCCTTAACAGTGGCAGGTCATAAGTACCATTGATTGGTTCATTCATTCAGAAACATTTATTGAACACTTATTGTGCCAGGCACTACTCCAGGCACTGGGGAATACAACCTTGAGCAGAAGAAATGAAATCCCTGCCTCATGGTATTTGACCTAGTGAAGAAGATGGGCAAAAAATAAATAGGTAAAGTGTTCAACTTGTCAGAAAGTGCCAAGTATGTGGGAAAAAATCAATAAATGAAAGAGGACAGAAAGCGTTGGGAATGTTAAAATTGTAAGTAAGAGGTCAGAGAACCCTGGAGTAAAGTCGTGAAGATGAGGGAATGGATAGAGCAGATATTTGGGGAAAGAGCATACCAGGCAGAAGAACTAGAAGTGCAAAAGCCCTGAGTTTTCAAACTTGCCTTAAGTGTTCAAGGAACAGTAAGAACAGGAGCCTGGTGCAACTGAAGCCAAGTGAGTGAGAAGGAGAATAGGGAGTGATGAAGTTGCAAGGTGATGCAGGTAGGTCCTTGTGGGCCAGGCTGAGGGCTTTGGCTTCTCCAATGAGTGAACCACAGGAGGGATGGTTCACTCAGTGGAGAAGCCAAAGTAGAAAAGTGAGCAGAAAAGTGATTTGATCTAATTTAGGTGTTAAAGGGATCCTTCTGGCTGCTTGTGTTGATAACAGACTGTGGGGAAGGAGGGCAGAAGCAGAGAGCCCTGGGTAGACACTGCTCTAACAAGCCAGGCAAGAGATGATGATGGCCCAGCCCAGGGTGGAGACAGCAGAGGCGGAATAAGTACTGAATGCATGTTAAAGTTGGAACCTATAGAATTGGGGGCTTCCCTGGTGGCTCAGATGGTAAAGAATCTGCCTATGATGGAGGAGACTTGGGTTGATCCCTGCGTCAGGAAGATGCCCCTACAGAAGGGAAAGGCAACCCATTCCAGTATTCTTACCTGAGAAATCCCATGGACAGAGGAGCATGGTGGGCTCCAGTCCATGGGGTCACAAAGAGTCAAACATTACTGCTATGTCCATGCCAGGAGGCATCAAGATTGTTGGTCAGAGCTCCTGGAAGGACAGAGCTGCTGTTCACTGTCAGGGGAAGAGATGGAGGGACAATATTGGATGATCAGGAGCTTAGTTTTGGATGGTGAACTAACTCCTCCTCCAAAGTGGGATTTTGAGAGAGGTCCAGGTTGGAGATGTAAGTTTGGGAAACAGCAACATAGAAGGAGTATGTATTTATTTATGTTAAAATACTTTAAAATTTTTATTTATTTGGATGTGCCAGATCTTAGTTGCAGCATGTGGGATCTAGTTCCCTGACTAGGGAACACAGAGTCTTAGCCACTGAACCACCAGGGACGTCCCTAGAAGGAGTATTTAAACTCTTAAAGTTGGATGAGATAGCCAAAGGGCTGAATGTAACCAGAGAAGTCATGAAAATGGGTTCTTTGTTTTTCTTAAATGACCACCCCCCTCGATTTCTTCTACCCCCTCCCAAGTTCTTAGCTTCATCCTTCTACTACACAACCCCACTGAAGGTGACAGCCTTTTGTCTCTGGATCAGGCCCAGGTTTTTGGAGAGAGGAGAGGCTGTCCAGCTTCTACAACCTCTGTCACAACACAGCATCGTTAGGTCCCATAGTTCCTTCCGGCATAAATCAAAGCACAGTGTCTTTTCAGCTGGCAGCCTCCACCTTGGCCCCAGGCACCCACTTGCTTCCCGTTCCATTGAGATTTCCTCTGCCCGCAGGACAGCTGTCTCCCTGCCTTGGTGAGAAGAGAGCAGTCATCAGCCCTGAAAACTATAGAAGCAGTGACCAGATGCCTCTTCAGAGGCCGGCTGGCATTTGTCACAGCAATTCAAGAGGACAAGACCTCTATCAGCCCCCAAACCTGCAGAGAGATAGATGGCAAGGTCTTCTCCAGCCACACAGGGAAAATGGCCAAGAAGCTCAGCACAGAACAACGTCACCTGGCCATCTGGCCTTCTCTCAATCCTGCCCCACCCCAGGTGGGGGCAGAGCGATAAAGGAGGACGCTTTTAGACAAGCAAGTGTGCTGGGCGCTGTCCAGGGTGCTGAAATCTCTAACCCATTGGGTGTCTGGCTATTACTCCTTGTGTTGATTTGAGATTCCCTGAAAGGAGATCCAAGACAAGGACTTTTGGGAGGCCACGGAATTACAAGAGAGTGAAGCAAAAAGTTGGTAACATGTGTACCAATGAATAGGTTTCAATGTGAGCAACTGGAATTCAATCCTGCTAAGACTCTTTAAGAGGCTGTAGAACAAACCTCTGAGTTTTCTCACTGAACAATGGGAAAGCAAGGGTATTTATACATCAGCATCCTTGCTCATTGGTTGAGGGCTGCTCCTGGCTGGTGTTCAATGTCTGTCACATGGGCTGAACAAACTCCTATGATTCTGGAAAAGACTCTGCATCAGAGATGCAGAAAGATGAGAGTGCTGGAGGTGCAAAGAGGTGAGCTGCATAGGAACTGCCCATTACAGTTGCTGGTAAACCCAGAGGTGAGATGAACTAATGAAGAGGGACACATGCAGCAACAACCACACTCCACCAAAAGAATCTGCTTTAACTTTCCCTTCAGTTCACCAACTCCCATTTATGAAGCACTCAAACACCTTCAGGGGCACAGGTCACAGTATCTGACACTTATTTTGCCTTCTCTATTCCCAGGTGACTCAGGGTTAAAGAATCTGCCTGCTAAGCAGGAGGTGCAGGTTCCATTCCTGAGTTGGGAAGGTCCCCTGGAGGAGGAAATGATAACTCTTCCCAGTATTTTCACCTGGGGAAATCCCACAGACAGAGGAACCTGGCAGGCTACAGTCCATGGAGTCACAAAAGAGTTGGACACAACTTAGTGACTAAACAACAATTCCCTACCACAGCTCTAACAGGTAGACGCTCTCATTACTCATATTTTCCAGGTGAGAAAACCAAGGTTCAGAGAGATCAACTCACATTCTCAAGTTCATCAGTGGCAGACAGTCAGCCCCTGACTTTGAGACCCAGGTCTTAGCTATGTAGACTATGCCAATTTCCCATTTTTGGAAACCTACATTGCCCAGTTCTTTCCTGCCACCACAGAGCCCAAGATGAGGGAGAAAATGAAGGACTGCTTGCTGACTTCCCTGAAAAACTTGACTTTAGGGAAAATGGACTCAAGAAAAATGGATTCTAGATCCATATCCGCCTGAGTTCAAATCCTGGATGCACTATTTTGAGGTAGGTGAATTTGGGCAAGTTATTGAAGTCCTTTGAGCCTCAGTTTGTTCATCTGTGAAGTGGGGATAACAGTGGTACTTAACTCAGAGGGTTGTAAGAATTAATTGAGCATATATTAATATATATACAGTATATCATGTTATAACTGCTTTGTAAGTTCTAGAGTGTCGATATTGTCACTGTTCTTAATAACAAGTATTATGTTCATAAGGATACTGGGCTGAATATAGCTCTTTGTCTGAACTTAATTTGACCCAGGGATATCCTAGACTTAGGGATGTGTCCTAGCAGGGCAGCTGAGATCCTAATCTGCCATTTACTAACTGTGGGACCCTTTGTAAGTAGCTTGATCTCTCTGAGCCTCAAATTCACCTCTAAAGAAAGGTCTTGTGAAAGTGAAAAGTGATAACAAACATGAAATTGTTAATATAGTGCTGGCACACAGTAAGTGCTCAATAAATGATGAGAATAAAAATCATGGCAGCCAGCATCTTTATCATCACTGTTGCTCCAAGATGGACAAACAAGCTCCTGCCGCTAGGAAGTGAAGCGATTCTTGATGGAACATGGTTCAGCAAATATCATGACAACCAAATGCTCTGAACACTAAAAAGATCGATGCGCTCTCAACGACAAAACTCTCTGAACGATAAAAAGCATTTGTGCCACAGTGGGGAATCTTTCTGGTACCAGGGGTGACTGACTGATCCTCTGCTGGGGGGTGGGGTGGGGATTAATGCAAAGAGACATTAAAATAAAATGCTGCTGGCATTTATAGGAGCCATTAGTTGGTCCTGTGAGTCAGAATGTTAGTTGTGCTTTATTGTTGTCTGGAATGCTGTTTTCATTTGCAAGCAATGCAGCAGAGGCTGAGGAACAACTACATGTGCTGTTCAATTAATCAAAAAAGCAAGAGAATGTGAGAGGTGTATGACTCTAGCCAAGTCACTTTGACCCTTCTGGCCCTCAGTTTCTTCAACTATTTAAGGAAAAAAATGGGAAACTGGAATTACTCTCTGAGGCTTCCTATATCTCTAGAAAGGGACCAGAAGCTGGGCATTTGGGGAGACGAGGGAAAGAGAAGGCAAAGCTCTGATGGTGGAGTCCAAGGGGTGGCATTAGTTATCTACACCACCCCCACTGACCTCCAAACTGGGACACCAAGCCTCCTTGACATGAACATACCTTCTGATTTTGGAAGACTTCTGATCACCCACCATCTCCACGTGACTTTGGGCAAATTACTTCTCCCCTCTGTGTCTTTACTCCCTGTGAGTAAAATAAAGGGGTTGGGCCTGCCAGAGTCCACTGAGTCCTAACATTCAATGATGCTGTGAAAACAAAGTCAACATCCTTTCCTGCTGGTCTCCAAGTACTTGAGTCTTTTCCTCACTTCTGTCCTTAACACAAAACTGCCCAAAGCCTGGGGTGGTTCATAGGACCTTTCAAAAAAGGAACCTTTGTTTTTTTATAGTCACAAAATATGAGAGCAGGTAAAGACCTACTCAACTGCCCCTTGTCTGCCTTAGCTGATGTCAGGGTATCTGAACGGGGTATCTGGGTATCCGGGTATCTAGACTCCTAGACTGTTCAACTATTTATATCAAAGCAGTGGTCCCCATCTCCTTAAATAGCTTGGTAAATTTCCCAGAGGGCTTCTCAGGTGGCTCAGTGGTAAAGAATCCATCTGCCAATACAGGAGACATGGGTTCAATCCACGGGTCATGAAGATCTCTTGGAGAAACAAATGGCAACCTACTCCAGTATTCTTGCCTGGGAAACCCAATGGACAGAGGAGCCTGGTGGGGCTCAGTCCATGGGGTCACAAATGAGTTGGACATGACTTAGCAACTAAACAGCAAAAACAGATTTTTCCAGAACACTCTGATTATCAGAAATGTTACCACCTTCCAGCTTGGCAAAACATTTATTTTACTGGTCACCTATTATATGTCAGGTACAGGGCTAAGCTCATGAATTAAAAAAACAATCATCTTCGCTCTTACCCTGGCAGTATTTGCAATCTCTTTTCTTAACATGCACAAGTGTATTATTTGACTTCTTTGATGTATACATATATTTGAACATTACAGTATCTCTGTTATCTCAGAAATATAACCAAGCTTCTCAAATCTTCCTCTTATACATTTTCAGTTTAATGATCAAATTTCAAATACAAGTGGAGGATGCTATAAATAGGGTTGATCAACTACAAAGTTAAAATGTCTCTGAGGCTTTGAGCTACACAGAGCACACAAAAATCCATGGATAAGATCTTTTTCACCAAATGGCACACCAAAAGATGGCCAAAACATTGGTAATCCATGAGAAGTGAATGGTATTTTAATGCTGCAGATTGCTTTGAAATATGAGAACACAATGCTTTAATCAGAAAGCGCACATTCAAGTCATCTTTGTTTCAATGTCAAATTGATACACTTGAGTCCCCTTCCCCCAAGAACACAAAATTAAGAGTTTATTGCATTTCCCCATCGCTGACATTGCACAGAAGTCTAGGCGTGCAGGGACACTAAAGTCTTCTCTGTCTGTTCCTGGCTTATAACCCAAGAGGAGACTCAACAGCCCCTTGGAATTTGAAGTAATAAAATTTGAGCTATGTGCCCGATCTGAAGGAGACAGAACCACCAGACAGTAAGAAAGAAGGGCTGATTACTGGAGAAGTAAGATGAAAGCAAGAGAAAGGAAAAAAGAAGACAAATAAAGAAGGAAAGGAGAGGGGGTTAAGAAATGAATAGAATCCACAGCAGGGGGGCTCCTTGTAGCGTTCAAATCAGGACCCCACTGAGACTCTGATGAAAACTACAGACCAGGAAAATACACACACACACACATACACAATTTTGGCATGAAATTTCAGATGGCTCATGGATCCCATTAATTCCAACTACGAGCTTGCATCCTTAGGATCAATCTGCCCCAGAGGAAGACTCTCTCCTCTAGAGGCTCATCAAATATCAGGAAGCTGAGAAAAAAAGATCACCTTGTTGTAACTGAGTAGTAGATAGAAACATCCAGGCAGCAGACTGACCTATCAAGGCTGCCTTTCAACTTGTGTGTGTGTGCGTGTCTTGGTCGCTCAGTCATGTCTGACCCTTGGCGACCCCATGGACTGTAGCCTGCCAGGCTCCTCTGCCCACGGAATTCTCCACACAAGAATACTGGAGCAGGGTGCCATTCCCTTCTCCAGAGGATGTTCCCGACTCAGGGACCAAACCTGGGTCTTCTGCATTGCAGGCAGTTTCCTGACTATGTGAGCCACCAAGGAAGCCCTGCCTTTCAACTTACTAATCACTTATTGAGACTTACTATATGCTCAACAGTGTATGAGCTTCCCTAGGTGTTTTAAGAACCATGTCACAGAAAACAGGGGTTTTGAAGGCTTCTTCCTGCCATCAAGGTCAAGCCAGCCTCTGGCAGCAGAAGTCAGCCCCCAGGGAGCATAAGTTAGTACAACCACTTTGCAGAGCAATTTGGCAGGATCTAGTGAAGCTGGGAATGCATAGAGCATACAACTCAGCAATTCCACTCCTGGGCATATGCCCTAGAGAAATGCACTCACAAGAACGAGGGGACAGCTTTGTTCAAAATAGCACAAAGCTGGAAACAACCCAAATGTATAAATACGTGGTAGAATGTTCATACCACAGAATACCATGAAGCAGCGAAAACGGATGGATGGGACCATTCTTGTCAAGCAGATTAAGCTCATACTTCTTACATGCTTATCTAATTAACTGTAACATAAGTATCACATATTTCTTATATTCTTATATAAAAGTGTAAATACATAAATGGAAATGATGAGCACAAAATTCAGGAAAGTGCTTTTGGATGGAGAGAAAAGAATGGGGCCAGGAAAGGGAATGCAGGGGCTTACGCCGTATTAAAACGGTTGCATTTTTAAGAAAAAAGTTATTATTGGAGTATAGTTGATTTACAATGCTGTGTTGGTTTCAGGTATAGAGCAAAGTGAATTAGCTTTGCATATACACACATCCACTCTTTTTAAATTCTTTTCCCACATGGGTCATTACAGAGTACTGAGTAGAGTTCTCTATGCTATACATAAAGGTTTTGCTTTTTTTGGTCACCAATATGTTTACTTTCATTGGTTGTATATTTTACTGCAACTTCCATGTGCTTTCAAGGACAGTTGAAATATACTGTTTTCTTAGTCAAAAAGAACCTTCAGTGAAATATGGATAAGACCTTTTTACTAGATCTTCCTAAAGTTACTGATTGAAGGAGAAAAGGAAAAGATAAAAGAAAATCAAATGATGTATTGTTGAATCTGTGTAAAGGTTAATCTACTTGAACAAGTAGTCTTTAAATGGAATATCAAATTCTTAATCAGGTAAAGGTTTCATTTCGATGGCAGTTTGCCCCATCACCTCCCTGTGCTCACCTCCCCGACTTTTCCCCTCACCCACTCTGCTCCAGGCATGCTGGCCTCGTCACTGTTCATCAAACCCACCAGATGCAGCTCAACCTCCGGCCCTTGGCACTTGCTGCTCTCTCTGCCTGGCACTCTCCTCCTTCGGCTCATGGCTTATTCACTCACTTCCTCCAGGTTTTCATTCAAATACTACCTCCCCATGCTAGTCTTCCCTGACTTCTAGCCCTCCTGCCCATAATACGACCCATCCCTTCTCTGCTTTATTTTTTCTCTAAAAATATCTCATCAACATCTAACACACTAGATATTGTATTCATTCATGCATCTTGTCTTTCTTCACCACTAGAATGTCAGCACTACAAGAGGAGGGATTTTTGTCTGTTTTGACCATTGCTGTGTTCGAGAGCATATGGTAGTTGCCTAATAAATATTCACTGAATGAATATTGTTCATTCAATATTTGCATTCAATGAATGCAAATATTCATTCAACGAATATTTGTTATATGATTTGCTATATGATTTTCCACTTCTTTTAGAATTTGTTACACAGGCATTTGTTATATGATTCTCTACTTCTTTTAGAATTATTCTATTATACCTTTTTAGAAATGATTATTTCTATCACACCTTTTTTTATAATACATTTTTAAACAACAACAACAAAGTCAACCACTGAGCTATTGCACACACAAGTTTCCTAGTAAGCAAAGAGAAAAGTGCTCAATGCCATGATACATCCAAGGAACCTTCCAAGGTCATGAGGCAAAGGACCGTGGGCACAGCAGAGCCCCTGTCAGAAAACACTAGAGCTAGCCCTCATAAAAGACCACTCAAACCTGAAAGCCTCTACCAAAATAGCCCAACTGACACAGCTCCTTCTGTGAGAAGCAATGTTGCTTTGAAACAACAGATACATTTAAAACCTGAATTATGAGAGGCCAGCCAACACAGCATGGTCACTAAGACCCATGACGTCTGCCAAGAGAGAACGGACCTGGAGCAGCAACAAGGCCCAGAGGAGAAATAGAATCCCATGGAAGAAAACTTGGAGAAGGAAGTGGTAACCCACTCCAGTCTTCTTGCCTGGGAAATCCCGTGGACAGAGGAGCCTGGTGGGCTACATTCCATGGGGTCACAAAGAGCTGGACACGACTTAGCGACTAAATAACAGAGAGAACTGTGATTCCCACACAGAAATGATCCCATCAGTTCAGTTCAGTTCAGTTGCTCAGTCGTGTCCGACTCTTTGCAACCCCATGAACCGCAGCACACCTGGCCTCCCTGTCCATCACCAACTCCCGGAGTTTATCCAAACCCATGTCCACTGTGTTGGTGATGCCATCCAGCCATCTCATCCTTTGTCGTCCCCTTCTCCTCCCACCTTCAATCTTTCCCAGCATCAGGGTCTTTTCAAATGAGTCACCTCTTCACATCAGGTGGCCAAAGTATTGGGAGTTTCAACTTCAACATCAGTCCTTCCAATGAACACTTAGGACTAATCTCCTTTAGGATGAACTGGTTGGATCTCCTTGCAGTCCAAGGGACTCTCAAGAGTCTTCTCCAACACCACGGTTCAAAAGCATCAATTCTTCGGTGCTCAGCTTTCTTTATAGTCCACCTCTCACACCCATACATGACCACTGGAAAAACCATAGCCTTGACTAGATGGACCTTTGTTGACAAAGTAATGTCTCTGCTTTTTAATATGCTGTCTAGGTTGGTCATAACTTTCTTTCCAAGGAGTAAGCATCTTTTAATTTCATGGCTGCAATCACCATCTGCAGTGATTTTGGAGCACCCCCCAAAAATGATCCCATAGAGGATTATAATCCCATAGAGGAAAACTGGGCTCTCATGTAGGAGAACTATGAGGAATATTTCTCAGTGAATAGGGCTCTTGGGAGAGAAGAAAAAGACTTAGCTTGGAGGGGAGGAATAAGTAAGCAAAGGAGTTCAAAATCATCACAAAATGGTAAAGTCTATACTGGGACTGGATAAAGGGCTTTGGGGTCAGTAACGGAGACTGGCTGACCATCCACCAAATCCATTTCCATTTCCTTCTAAGCACAGTGTGCTGTTTCCCAGCTTCCCTGAGCCATGTATGGGCATGTGCCTGAATTCGAGCAGAAGTCTGTATGAGTGAAAGAGGTTATGAGCCAGGTTCCAGCCAGGACTCTACAACCGCCTCCCTGCCCCAAGCATCACCATCCACGTTCATGTCTCTTCCATGATTTCCTGTAGACAAGCAGACCCAATCTGTGAGTCAACAATAGGAAAAACCACAATGTATATTAAGGGCCTGAGTCCCTCAGTCACTGTGCAGAGGAGAGAAGCCTGCCAGTGAGAAACAACTGTTTTGATCTTTCAACGAGCAAGAAATAAAACTTCTGTTGTGTTTAAGTCATTACCTAGTTTTGGATTTTGTTGTTGCTGTTATAGTAGCTAGAGTTACCTTATACAAGGTGGACAGAGTATACACCTTCACCTTTTACCTTTTACCTCTGGCTCATTGTATCAGATCTGAAACCTCCTCAGAGGCACTGACTGCACCTTACTTCAGCTGGTTTTCTCCATAATCCCACCACAATCTCTCGCACCCTGAAGTCCTCAAAAAGCATTTACCAATTTAAAATAAAGGCAAGGTATTCGCCCAAGCAAAGCAAAAGGACTATGTGTGCGCAATAGTTACAAACTCGAGTTCCGGAATGATATCATCTCAGGTTCAAATCCCAGCTCCATCACTTACTAGCTGGGTGATCGCGAGCAAGTTCCTTCTATGCTTCAGATTCTTCAGCGCTCACATGGGAATATTAATGTTTCCTAATTCATTGGATTGTTGTGAGGATTAAATGAGAGAATGCACGTAAAGCACTTTGGAAGCAGTCAATTCTAAAAGCTATTTATTCTAATTGTAACAGAAAGCATCTGCCGTGATCTCCAGCCGAGATGAGGAGGTGAGGGGGGTTGGGTAAGAGGGCAGAAGCACATGGAAGAACATGGGGGCTCAGCATTTCTGAGCCCAGCCCGGATGCCGCCAATCCTTATGTTTCCAGAGTTCTCATCATTCAAGATAATTCTAAGAAACACACCACAGACCACTTACCCTGTTAGCACCACCACAAAGTCCATCACATTCCAGCCGTTCCTCAAGTAAGAGCCTTTATGGAAGGCAAATCCAAGGGCGATGATTTTAATTCCAGCCTCGAAACAAAAAATTCCAATGAAGTATGGTTCTGTGTCATCCTGGAAGGGGGAGAAGGTAAGATTAGTGTCTTTGGCTGGACAGAGGGCGGCATGAACAGGGAACCACCCACTCAGAATCTCTACCCACTTCCCCTCACCTCTCCAGACTTTCCAGCCCTCACCGCGCCTCACTGCATTCTGCCTGGAGTAACCTTGTCCAAAGGCTACTGCGAGAAAAACAGAAGCATGGAGAAGACGACTCCTTTCCATTTGGCCAACTTTACACACTACTTAGGCAGCCATGTGTGACTATTTAAATTGAAATGAAGGGATTTCCTGGTGGTTCAGTGGTTGGGAATCTGCCTGCCAATGCAGGGGACACGGGTTCGATCCTTGATTGGGGAAGATCCCCTATGCCATGGGGCAACTAAGCCTGAGTGCCACAACTACGATGTCTATGCACCTGGAGCCTTGCTCTACAAGAGAAGTCTCTGCTATGAAAAGCCTGTGCACTGCAATAAAGAGTAGCCCCCACTCACTGCCACTAGAGAAAGCCCAGGCAGAGCAACGAAGACCCAGCACAGCCAAGAATAATAAATATATAATAAAAAATAAATTTAAGTGAAATAAAACGAAAGACTCAGTTCTGCTGTCACACTAGTCCCATTCCAGGCTAACATATTGGACGGTGCAGATGTTGGATATTTCCATCACTGTAGAAAGTTCCACAAGAAAGCGTTGGTTTAGAATGTTTACTTGTCACATACATCATCCAGGACCCTGGGGTTGGTCCCTGTGCACTGACCTCACCTCCAAGCCCCCAAATCTGACACTTGTGATGATTCTAAGCTGGTGTGCACCAGTAGAGCAGTTCAGGTTGAGAAAATATTGGAATGAATACTTCTGCACTGGCTGGTAAATGACTGATGTTCCAGCTCCCAGCTCCCCACCAGGCCTCCGGCCAGGCCTGGCTTCCAGCTGACACTCTATAGTATTAATACTTGGAATTAAGCTATAAGCTTTGTTCCCTCAGAGCCTCTCCATTGCTGTCTCCCTCATCTGTTAATGACAATGCTTCTCAAGCTTCAGTCATTTTCATTCTGCCTCTATGAGCCTTCCCATACCAGCTCACCATCGCTACTACTATTTGCTTACTATTCTTTAAACAAACTCTTTTTACTCAGCCTGATCTTAAGCAAAAACAAACAAAAAAGTTTTAAGTCATTGTTTTTCTGGACTAGTTATCTATTTTTAGGAAACACATTATAATACATAACTGCATGCATGTGTGTTAGGTTGTGTCTGACTCTTTGTGACCCCATGGACTGTAGCCCACCAGGCTCCTCTGTCCATGAGATTTCCCAGGCAAGAATACTGGTGTGGGTTGCCATTTCCTACTCCAGGGGATCTTCCCGACCCAGGAATCAAACCCGCATCTCCCGCACTGGCAGGCAGGCTCTTCTGCAGCACCACCTTGGAAGCCCAATACACAGCTATTAACATGTAAGAGCCTTGAGATCATCAATACTATGTGGATTAGGAAGGAATGACTTCTAAAATCTCTCTCTCCCTACACTTGAGTTTTGAAAGCTGGCTTTGAAATGGTGATGGGAAGGAGCGAGGTCTCCTTCTTGGGGTTGTCAGAATGCCAGGAGGCAAACCAGGGGGATGGGGGATGGCTTGGGATCAAGAGAGAACTTAGTGCTACTTGACAGCTCTGCAGAGTTCCACCAGATCAAACTGGATTTTGACTGGATTTTGACTCCAGAGCTGATATTCATGTGTAGTAAACCTGGGGAAAGAGAAACCAGCTAAATGATACCCTAAGCAAGCAATCCAGAGAAGGCAATGGCAAGCCACTCCAGTACTGTTGCCTAGAAAATCCCATGGATGGAGGAGCCTAGTAGGCTGTAGTCCATGGGGTCACTAGGAGTCAGACACGACTGAGCAACTTGACTTTCACTTTTCACTTTCACACAATGGGGAAGGCAATGGCAACCCACTCCAGTGTTCTTGCCTGGAGAATCCCAGGGACAGCAGAGCCTGGTGGGCTGCCGTCTATGGGGTTGCACAGAGTCGAACACGAATGAAGCGACTTAGCAGCAGCAGCAGCAGCAAGCATGCAATCACGCAAAAGTCAGAATGTGGGACCTTCCTTAGGGCAACTGGACTGGTTTCTGCAGAGTCAATGGCAGGAGGGAAGATAACTGCCTTAGATTACAAGCCTTAACATCAAATCTAGACCATGTACGGATCTTGGTTCAAACAAAACAACCTGTAAGATGCCATTTCTGATGTAATTGTGGATATTTGATTACTGGCTGGGTTTTTGATGATTCCCAGGAACCACTGGCGTGCTGGATGTCAACATGTCACTGGGGTGATGTAAGAAAGCATCTTTTTTGGCCACTCTATGTGCCTTGCGGGATCTTAGTTCTTCAACCAGGGTTTGAACCCAGGCCATGGCATTGAAAGCACTAAGTACTAACCACTGGACTGCCAGGAAGTCCCAGAAAGTGCCCATATTTTGAGCAATGCAGACTTAAGTATATGGCAGTGAATTGACGTATTGCCTGGGATTTGCCCTAACATACTTTGGCCAAGAAAAACAAACCAAGGAAATAAAAAACAAAAGGAAACATGAAGTGAGGCAAAATCTTGATATTTGTTGTCTCTGGATGAGGAGTTCATGAGGGGTTCATGGTACTGTTCTCCATGTATCTATGTATGGTTAATATTTTTCACAAGAATTTTTGTTTGTTTTTCTTTTTTAAAAACTTATTTATTTATTTAAATTCTTTTGGCTGTGCCACCAGACTTGCAAGATCTTAGTTCCCCATCCAGGGACTGAACCTGGGCCCTGATAGTGAAAGCATCAAGTCCTAACCACCCAATTGCCAGAGAATTCCCCAAAATTTTGTTCTGAATGTGACTCCTCATGGACAACGTAACCCCTCCATCCCTCTCCAGATTAACAAAAGGTCTGCTGGGGGGCAAGAGTGGAGGATGGGCAGCGAGGACTTCTCTCTCCCCAGATTATTAGTATTCATGAAATTTAGGTTCCCCAGGGCTTTCATGGTGGCTCAGTGGTAAAGAATCCTCCTGCAATGCAGAAGACACGGGTTTGATCCCTAGGTTGGGAAGACCCCCTGGAGAAGGAAATGGTAACCCACTCCAATATTCTGGCCTGGGAAATCCCATGGACAGAGAAGCCTGGTGGGTTCCAGTTTATGGGGTCACAAAAGAGTTGGACAGGACTTAGCAGCTAAACAACAACAGGCAGGGGGCCCAGGATCTGGTTCTTGGAGACAAGACTAAGAGCCCAGTCTGCTCTCAGATCCCACAGGCACATCAGTTTGCCCCCAAAGCAGAGACCCCGGCGGGGAAACATCACTCACCAGTCGTTCAGACATCGGAGTCTTGTCATCATCAGGTAGGTGTTGCTCCAGGGCGAGGACGATGCAGTTTGCTATGATGGTGGCTAAAATCATATATTCAAAGGGAGTATCACAGAGTTAAGGAAAATCTTTTCAGCTTTGTTTAGATTCAAAGCACAACTGAGTGGAAGATACAGGGATTTCCCACATGTCCCCTGCCCCCACATAGGCACAGCCTGCCCTGTTATGAACGTCCCCCACTGGAGCGGTGCATTTTGTCACCCGTGATGAACCTACACTGACATATCACTATCATCCAAAGTCCTTAGCTTACACTATGGTTCATGCTTGGTGTCATACATTCTGTGAGTCTGAGCAAGCGTATGATGACATGGATCTACCAACATAGCTTCATACAGAGGAGTTTCACTGCCATGAAAACCCAGCAGATGACTCCGTAAGGAAACTGTAGATGTTCTTCCTCCATCTCACCTCCAACCTTCATTGGACAAATATCAATTTAGCACCTATTGCGTGCCAGGTCCTGGGCACAGGGTCACAGCTGAGAGTAAAACTCACAGAAATTTCTGCCCTTGTAGAAGAGAGGCATACGGTACTGTACGGTGAATGCCACAGAGAGAAAAAGCAGGAGAGGAGGTTGGTGGTCGCAATTTAAAATACAGTGATCAGATCAGATATCAAAATGTCCATCTTAAATGTCCATCCACAGAAGAATGGATAAAGATGTGGTACATACATACGATGGGCTATTACTGAGCCATAAAAAAGAATGAAATAATGCTATTTGTGGCAACATGGAGGCAATTAGAGATTATCATATACAGTAAGTCAGATACATACAAATGCCATATGACATCACTTATATGTAGATTCTAAAGTATGATACAAATGAACTTATTCACAAGATAGAAACAGCCTCACAGACTCAGAAAACAAACTTATGGTTACCAAAGCGGAAAGTGGGGTTGGGAAGGGATAAATTAGGAGTTTGGGATTAACATATACACACTATTATATATAAAATAGACAATCAACAAGGACCTACTCTATAGCACAGAGAACTCTATTCAACATTCTGTAATAACCTATATGGGGAAAGAATCTGAAAAGGAATGAATATATATACGTGTGTGTGTGTGTGTACATAACTGATTCACTTTGCTTACACCTGAAACGAACACAACACTGTAAATCAACTACATCCCAATTTAAAATAAAAATTAAATTAAAAATAAAATACAGTGATCAGGTTTGATATCAAAAGCATGATCAACAAAAGCAAAAATAGACAAATCAGACTTTGCCAAAATTTAGAACATTGGTGCATCAAAGGACATTGTCAAGAAAGTGAAAAAAAAACCAACAGAATGCAAGAAAATGTTTGCAAATCATATATCTGATAAGGGTCTAGTATCAGAATAAAGAACACTTACAACTAGACAATAAGAAGACAACCCAATTAAATAACAGGCAGAGTTTGAAAAGACATTTCTCCAAAGAAGATTAGAAAAATGCAAATCAAACCACAATGAGATACCACTTCACATCCAGTAGGATGATAAGAATGAAAAAAACAGAAAACAGTCAAGTGTTGGTGGGCTTCCCTGGCGGCTTAGTGGTAAAGAATCAGCCTGCCAATGCAGGGGACATGGGTTTGATCCCTGGTCCAGGAAGATCCCACACCCTGCAGGACAAGTAAGCCTGGACACCATAGCTGCTGAGCCAATGAGCTGCAACTGGTGAAGCCCATGTCCCTAGAGCCCGTGCCTGGCAACAACGGAGGAGCCCCCACCCTCTGCAACTGGAGAAAGCCCACACACAGCAATAAAGGCCAGTGCAGCTATAAATAAATAAATCTTTAAAAAAAAGAACTGGGTTGATTTATTTAAAAAATAAAGTGTTGGTGAGAATGTGAGAAACTGGAACCACTGTACATTGCTAGTGAGAATGTAAAACAGTACAGCCACTGAGCAAAATAGTTTGATGACTCCTCAAAAAGTTAAGACATAGAATTACCATAAAAGCTAGCAATTCCACTCCTAGGTATACACCAAAAGCACTGGACAACCAGTACTCAGATACATGTTCACAGAAGCAATACTCACAATTAGCCAAAAGGTGGAAACAACCCAAATGTCCATCAGGGAATGAATAGTTAAACAATATATGATATATCCATAGAATGGAATATTATTCTGCCATAAAAATGAAGCACTAACTCACACTGCAGTGTGGAGGGGCCTCAAAAACATCATGCTGAGTCAAAGAAGCCAGATACAAAAGACCATGTATTGTATGAATTCCATTGATATGAAATGGTCAAAACAAGCAAGTCCATAGTCCGAAAGCAGACTGGTGGTTGCCAAGGACTGAGGGGGCTGGGAGAGCGGGCAATGGTGAGTGGTTAGTTAATGTTTTAGAACTAGATCAAGGTGATAGCTGAACACATTCCAAATGTACTGAATACCAAGGAATTAAAAATGGCTAGTACTGCTATGTGAATTTCACCTCAGTAAAGAACAACATGGTAGTCAAGCCTCCAAGAATCAGCCCTTTCAAGATCCAAAGGAGGGAAGGTGTAGGTCACATGGCCATTTCTAGAGGCATATTCCCTCTCTCTCTGGGCACAAGCGCCTCCCTGAAACCTGCAACACTGCTCCAGCCACCAGACAGTCCCACTGGAGGGTTTGCCCTTGGGGAGGGTCTGTCCTGCTCACTTCATATCAGGACCTGATCTGCTGATCAGCGGGTGATCCACAATATCCCTGTTTCCCCGGCCAGATCTGCAGAAGCATCCTCAGGCCAACAGACTTAATAAACAAAATTGGCAATTTCTTTTCTTTTTAATTTAATTTTTAAAATTTTATATTGGAAGAGAACAAAAGAGGAAGAGAAGAGAAAGGACCTAGGAAGACAAATTCAAAACAATTAACAAAATGGCCATAAGAACATACATATCAATAATTACTTTAAATAAAAAAGTCAGTAAAGAATCTGCCCGCAGTGCAGTAGACCCAGGTTCAATCCCTGGGTTGGGAATATCCCCTGGAGAAGGAAATGGTGACCCACTCCAGTATCCTGGCCTGGAAAATCTCATGGACAGGGGAGCCTGGTGGGCTACAGTCCATGGGGTCGCAAAGAGTCGGGCACGACTGAGCAACTAACACACTAACACAACAAAGCTGGAAATTTCTGAGAAGGAGGCTTAGGTGTGGAGAAATGGATGCCAGAGGGAGAAAGCCTGAGGGAATTGGTTACTCTGGAGCTGGGTCTCCCAACTCCCACACTACTGACATGATGAGGGGCTGACTGTGGGGCTGGAGAAGACTCTTGAGGGTCCCTCGAACAGCAAGGAGATCAAATCAGTCAATCCTAAAGGAAATTAATCCTGAAGATTCACTGCAAAGACTGACGCTGAAGCTCCAATACTTTGGCCATCTGATGCAAAGAGCCAACTCATTGGAAAAGACCTTGATGCTGGGAAAGACAGAAGGCAAAAGGAGAAGGGGGTGGCAGAGGAGAGATGGTTGGATGGTATCACCAACTCAATGGACATGAGTTCGAGCAAACCCCGGGAGATAGTGACGGACAGGGAAGCCTGGCATGAGGCAGTCTATGGGGTCACAGGGAGTCAGGCATGACTTAGCAACCGAACAACAATAACAATTCTCTGTGGGTGGGGTTTCACGGGAGCTGTCCTGCATTTTGTAGGGTGTTGACCAGCATCCCTGGCCTCTACCCACTAGATGCCAGTAGCATCCTCCTCTCCAGTTATGAGAATCAAAACTTATAACAACCAAAATTCATCTCCAGATATTGTCCAGTGTCCTCTGGGAACACTGAAATCCACTGTTGTGCAGAAGGATTAAATAGCATATCTTGAACTTGGCCATGTTGATGAACTACTGCCCTCCTCCCAGCTTTCTCTCTTGGAAACTTAACTAGCCTCGGTATCCTGTTTGGCTCTAGAGTTACATTTAGTATCATGGACGTTTCATAAAAACCAAGGGATCTTACAGGCTGGAGGAGGAGGAGTTGGAATATATACCCACTTTCCAGGTGTGAAAATAAAGTCTGAAATAGGCAACCTGGGAATAAGAGTCTAAGAAAGGAAAAGAGGTCTTCTTTGTCACCCGCTTCAGCCTTTGCCTTCAGCTGAAAGCAGTCGAGCCACGCTCCATGCACACTTTGAAAAGCAAATCCAAGACTCAGGGCAATTTGGGGAGTCAACAAAAGCCATTCCTGCTGACGATCATCTCTGATTGGCTTCCTGCCTCCGAGCTGACGGTCATTAGAAGTACAGAGAACAAAGCTGGGCTGTGTTGCACAAATACTCCATTCTGCCTCACCCTGCAGCCCAGAAAATAAGAGACAATATTTGTACACAAAGAAGCAATGCCAAGCCCTTCCCCGGCCTCCCCTTGCCGAGGCTTCTGAAGCCATGATTTGAATCTGATGATTTCGCTTTCCTTCTCTGCCAACTAGCTCCCTGTGTGCTTCTGCACCAAGCTGCTGCCTCACTCTTGGGGCCCCCTGGCCTCCTGCCCCTATGTGACTTCCTTTGTATCTGATTCGAGCTGAGGTTCCAGGAAGAGTCCCACAAGACCAGCAGCAAGCTGCACTTTCATGGGCTGCATTATCGGGCTTTCAATTGCCGTGGTCACCTGGGTTTCAGACCCAGAGCTCTCCAGTATGACAATGAAGTCTTAGTCAGCATGCAAACCAACAGAAAGAGGCTGCCCATGCCCATCTTATTTCTTTTTCTTATTTTTTTTTGGTCAGGTATGGATACACTGGCTTCCCTGATGGCTTAGCAGTAAAGAATCTGTCTGCAATGCAGAAGACATGGGTTCAATCCCTAGGTTGAGAAGATCCCCTGGAGGAGGGCATGGCAACTCATTCCAGTATTCTTGACTGGAGAATGCCATGAACAGAGAAGCTTGGTGGGCTACAGTCCATGGGGTAGCAAAGAGTCAGACATGACTGAAGCCACTTAGCAGGCATGCATGCATAGATACACTGGCTATCAAATGTCACCTCCCTCTCTCTCCATGCACCCTGCCAATGTCCAAAGACACGCCCCAAATGGGAACCTGCAACACTGACCTTACACCCTTGTTACTTAAGGTGTGGTCCACACCCTTGCTACTTAACACATGGTCCAGGAACCAAACAGCAGAGGCCAACACCCAGCAAAAAAAGCAGAGCATCAGGCCCCATGCTGACCTGCTGAGTCAGAACATACACTTCAGCAAGATCTCTAGGGGCTCTGTGCACACTGAAGTTTGGAAAGTGCTGCCTTAGATCTATTTCAGGGGGGAGGAGGAGCCCCGGTTACTGTGGCTTTGAGTCATCCAGAAAGAAGTGGGGGCTCGCCTTTCTGCTCCAAGCCTTCTCCTCCATGTTCTGACCCCAGAGGAGGAGAATTCAGGAGGCCTGGACCAGTCTTCTGCCTCCACTCAAGGTGAAACCCAAGACCTTCATGGATCAAGAGTGATGTTGGAATGAGATGAAGACGCAGCACAGAAAATTCTGGTTTACTGCACATGGAAACAGTCACAGCCCTCCCATGGCTACTACCTCACTCAGAAGAAAAGTCAAAGCCCTCCCAGCAGTCCTGCACGACCTGCCCCCATCTCCTCCATTCTCCCCCTGGTTCATTTACCTATAACCATACTGGCCTCTCCATCTTTCTCAAACACACAAGGCACCTTTTACTGCCAGGGCCTTTGCACCTGCTATTCTCTCTCCTAGAATGCTCTTTCCCCAGAGACCCACAAGATTCCCTCCCTCTCTTCTAGGTCTTTTCTCTTTTCTCATCCTCAGTGAGGCCCTTTACCCCATCTCCCTACTTAATTTTTTCCTTGGCCCTTGCCCCCAAACACCTGCTGTATTTTTCTCCTTTACCTGGTTTCTCTGTTTCTTTTGCCTAACAGACTATAAGCCCTGTACAAGCAAAACACTTTGTTTTGTTTGATGCTTTGTTCTCAGCACCTAAGAGGGCATCTGTTCCAGAGTAGGTGCTCAGTAAACACCTATGGAAGAAAGGAAGGGTGGGTGGGTCCTGCTGTCCACATCTCTCCCCTCACTTCGTCATGTGCCAAATCTCTGTAGGCACGTTAAGGACACAGATCAACTCCTTGAAATCTGCAGTGATGTGCCTGGTGCACTGTACTGAGTTCTTGGCACAGGAGATTCTTTCCCCAGGTAGAGGTCAAAGGTTGTCCAGGAAGGGGAGATGAGGCATTTTCAGCCCAACCCTGAGTTGTGCCTGATCCTCCCTATTTAGAAAGCCTGGGTTCTAACTCACAGCTGTGGTGAACAATGCCTCTGTGAGCTGAGCTGAGCCTTCCTGCTCCCCGATTGGTTCACGGAGAAAACACCTGTGTCAGCGGGATCCAGACTAATCAGCCAGCCGAAGAGGCCAAAAGAAGAGGGAGGGAGATGAGGAAGAGAGACGCACCCCTGGTGGGAGGAAAAGCTGGCTCCTGAAATGGCTCATGGAAGTCAGACTAGCAAACAGCCCTACAGGCGAATACAGATACACAAAACTTCCCCCACAATAAGATAGATCAGGACCCCCAGTGGCCCCAGAGAGGGGCTGTGTGTGACACAGGAAATGACCCAGTGATTTCTTTACAGGGAACAAGGGCCGTGTCTGTGAATAGGAGCTGTTCTTGGGAGCCAGAGCATCAAGGAAAATCAATTTGTAAAGTGGGCATAGCTGATGATCCCAGCCCCTTAGCAAGACCTTGCAGAACGTCCAAATGATCCATCCTTCTCTTTGTGGTACCTTGCCCCATTCCCATCTCATTTCCAGCCTTCTGCAGTTAGTGCGAAAAATCAAATCAGGTTTGTTAACCCATCAAAGTCTTGTCTCTACTACAGGGGCTGCCTGATGGATGTGTTCTGAGGAAACAGATACTTCAATGAGTCAATCAGGCAGTTGAGATTGTGGGGAGAAGCCAAGCAAGTCTTATTTTCATGTTACTTCCATGCTTTTCACCATTACCAGGAAAAGAGTAGGGGGTACCAAGGCCTTGGGTATAGGACATATTTCCTGCTCCACTAAACAGATGCCATGGTTTAATTTAGAAATATGACCAACTATTATGAGGCCATTAACAGATACAACAATCATAATTACAGCTGCAATTTATTGAGCACTTTGTTGGGCAGACACCAAGTTAACCACTATATACTCACTGTTTCAGTTAATTCCTTGCAAAAATTCTACAAGGTAGGTTCTATTGCAAGCTCCACTTTCCAGATAAGAAAATTATGGCTCAGAGAGGCTAAACAGATTGCTCAAGGTCATATATATGCTAAGGTTCACTTCAAAGTCATGCTGGTGGGGGTCCCCACAGACCACTCAACAGCTTACGCCTACTTGCTAGAAGGTGGATGTTTTGGCCTTTACTTAAAAACTGGAGTTGGGGTATACCTGGGATTTTAACCATGATGAGGCCAACTGGATCAGTCTTCACCTGAGTTCCAGCCACTGACACAATCTAATATAGTAATTATCAACCGTTGCATACTAGTCCACTTCTTCATAAGACCAGCCAGAATGGGTCATAACAATCAATATCAACTTCCAACAATCCAAAGGGTCTTTCTTGAAATCGCAGATATCTCGAACTCTCTCCACCAGCGGATCAGCAAGGGCAACTCTGGCGATGCCCAGAATGTTTCAGCACCATGGCCAGTGGCATGAGGCGGGCTTTTAATTACACGGCAAGTCAAGTCTCGGAGACAACTGCAAAGACCTACTTTTAACATACACAGTACAGGCACATACACACAAAAGATCCTTTATGTCAGCAGGAAAATCTCAGAGAAAATTTAAATCCCAACACTAAAAGTTTTGGGGCTTCCCTGGCGGTCCAGTGGTTAAGAATCCTTTGTCATTGCAGGGACACAGGTTCGATCCCTGGTCCAGGAAGACCTCGCATGCCGCAGGGGAACTAAGCTAGGTGCCACAGCTACTGAGCCTGCACTCTAGAGCCTGTGTCTGGCAAGTATGGAGCCTGTGCGCCTAGAGCTAGTGCTCCGCAATAAGAGAAGCCATTGCAACGAGAAGCCTGCACACAGCAACTAGGCAGTAACCCCCACTCGTTGCAACTAGAGAAAGTCTGTGTGCAGCAACGAAGACCCAGAACAGCCAAATAATAAATACAAATTTAAATAGATTTATGTGCTATTTATTTTTTAAAGTACACAATGATTTCCAATTCTTTGGTTCTGAAAAGAGAAGTCTACCAGGGCAGTTAAATTGTGCTTTTGCTCAGAAAACTGGATATATCTGCATGAGAAATCATAGAGCAGGGCAGTTGAAAGGATTTCAGGGTCAGACATGGTTTTGGCCTGGGGCAAAGGAGTTTCCTTCTCCAAGCCTTGGTTTCCACACACACATATAATGTGAAATGTAGCACCTACCTCCTAGGGCTGACTGAGAATGTAATGAGTGGATACACTCAATAATACATGCAGAACAGGGCCTGGTACATAGTATTGGGTTGGCCAAAAAGTTCACTCAGGTTTTTCTGTAAGATGTTTCTGAAAACCCAAATGAATTTTTGGCCAACCCAGTATGTATTCAGTAAATCTGAGTATTTTGTTCTTGTTTACTCTGGTTCTTATGATGATCAGAAAACGTTCTATGCTTATGAAAGCATAACACGAGGTTCATCTCATTGTAATCATGCAATCAATGTTTATTGTTTTTATTTCAAATGCCACCACTAGTATTATTAACTTTTTCAATTTCTTTTTTAGTCATGTAGTCTCATTCCCCTCCCTTCACTGAAGAGTATAAACACCTACTCTCATCATGGCTGATCAGGTTGTCTTTCAAATCCGAAGCATTTTCAGGAACAAAACACAGTGAGTCCACTCCCTGAATATCAGGCTTAAAATAAATGTTGCAAAAACACCCATCAGATGTTTCATACAAACGGGATCCTATAATACACAAGCTTTTGTGTCTGGCTTCCTTCACATAGCATAATGTTCTTGGGTTTATCCACACTGTGGCATGTATCCATAATTTGCTTCTTCTTATGGCTGAAAAATATCCCATTGTATGGATACATCACAATTTATTTATCCATTTACCCACTTTGGGGTGGTTTCAATCTTCTGTTTACCTCAAGAATAGCGGGGAGGAAGAGGGGGAATGCATAATGGCTACAGTGTTTCCTTTTGGGGTGATGAAGATATTTGAGAACTAGATCAAGGTGGTGGTGGAGAACTACTAAATGCCACTCAACTGTCATTTTACTTTTTATGTTTTTTAATTAATTTTTATTGGAGTATAGTTGCTTTACAATGTTGTTGTCTCTACTGTACAGCAGAGTGAACCTGCCATGTACATATATCCCTCCTTATGGGACTTCCTTCCCATTCACGCCACCACCGTGCATTAAGCAGAGTTCCCTGTGCTGTGAACAGTCATGTTCTCATTAGTTATCTATTTTATACATAGTATCAAGAGTGTGTATGTGTCAATCCCAGCCTCTCAATTCCTCCCCTTCTCAATTCTCTCCCCACTTCCCCCCTTGGTATCCATACATTTATTCTCTACTTCTGTGTCTCTATTTCTGCTTTGCAAATAAGATCATCAATACCATTTTTCTAGATTCCACATATATGTGCTAATATACAATATTCAGTTTTCTCTTTCTGATTTACTTCACTGTGTGATACTCTCTAGGTCCATCCACATCTCTACAAATGACCCCATTTCCCTCCTATTCACGGCTGAGTAATATTCCATCGTATAAGTGCACCAAATTTTCTTTATCCATTCATCTGTTGATGGACATTTAGGTTGTGAAATATAGTTGATTTGCTGAACTGTTCACTTTAGTTATGTGAATCTTAATTAAAAAAAAAAAAAACCCTGTTCTTTATCTTTCTCCTTTCCCCCACCCCTTGATTTTCAGAGTTCCCCTCATACGCTTTTACTCACTGACCTTTGCAGATAACTTTTTCCTCAGACAGCCCTCAAGATCCCTTTTAGAAAACAAATGGTTTTAATTATAATAGGAATATGTGTTTATTGTATGTTTAGTTCTTAAAATGTATAATACGTCACTTGAAAAGTGAAAAGTCCTTACACCACTGCACTTCCCAGAGATAATCAGTGCTAGCAGTTTGGTGTTTCTCTTTCGGATTTTCCTCTACACACATGCTTCACACTGGCTGCTCTCTCTCACCTCCTTCAGGCTGTACTAAAACACCTCCTACACTGTTGGCGGGAGTGTAAACTGGTGCAGCCACTATGGGAAAACAGTATGGAGGCTCCTTAGAAAACAAAAATTAGAGCTACCATGCGATCCAGCAATCCCACTCCCCGGCATACCTCTGGGAAACATGAAAACTCTAATTTGAAAAGATCTATGCACCCCAATATTCATAGCAGCACTATTTAAAACGGCCAAGACATGGAAGCAACCTAAATGTCCATCAACAGAGGAATGGATAAGCAAGATGTGGTGCCTATAAACAATGGAATATTACTCGGCCATAAAAAAGGAAGGAATGCCATTTGCAGCAACACAGATGAACCTACAGATTATCATACTAACTGAAGCAAGTCAGAGAAAGACACATACATGATATGGTTTATACGTGGGATCTAAAAAAATGATACAAATGAACTTTTTACAAAAGAGAAACAGACTCACAGATACAGAAAACAAATTTATGGTTACCAAAGGCGAAAGGGGGTGGGGGAATGAATAAATTAGGAGTATGGGATTAACAAATACACACCACAATATATAGACAGACAACAAGAATTTACTGTACAGCATGGGGAACTACATTCGATGTCTTGTAGTAATTAGAATGAAAAAGAATCTGAAAAAGATTATGTGTGTGTGTGTGTATATATGTCTGAACCACCTTGCTGTACACCTGAAACTAACACCTCTGGCCGATTCATGTTGAGGTATGGCAAAAACCATCACAATATTGTAAAGTAATTAATTACTTTAAAAATTATTGTGAACCAACTAGAGTTCACGTAAAAAAAGACAGTCTTCCCAGTAAGGCCTTCCCTGGCTTCCAGGTCTAAAATCCCAACGCTGTCAACCTTTCTGCCTCTCTGCTGTTTGTTTTTCACTTGCTAGTTTGTTGCAACTTTCCACATTAACAAATTACATCTTTTTTTTTTTTTTTAATCTTACTTACAGAGGTCTCCCTCACTGGAAGGTCAGCCCTAACTAAAGGGAGGTGTGGGGGGGAGCCCTAAGGATCTGTCTAACTTATTCTTGATTGTATGTTCAGCAAGGAGGACAATACTGACGCATAGTAGGTGCTCAGCACATACCATTAAATGCATGAAAACAAGCGTATCAAATTGCATTTTCCTTTTACACAACTGGGATCATGACACATAATGTCCCATGATTTGCTGTGCCCCTCACCACACTGGACGCGTTTTCTACATTGAATGTCCCTCTTACAAAAGGCTGCGCAGCATTACCATAAACGGATGCATCATCACTTATTTAATATTCCCCTAAATGACTCCAGTTTGTCGCTATTACAAGCAAAGCTGTGATGAATAATCTGACCATACAACCTTGTGCATTTGTCAGGATTTTTTTTTTTCCTGCCAGCTAAATTCCAAGATGTGGAATTGCTGGGTTAGAGCGGGGAGTGCACACTTGTCACAGACACTACCAACTCAACCCTGGAGATTCACAGAGTTCTATTTTACACTGTTTTTAGAAAGTGAGGTGAGTGTGTGCATTCATTCTGAAATTAAATCC
The DNA here is from genome assembly GCF_027580195.1 of Bos mutus. Classification (NCBI taxonomy): domain Eukaryota; kingdom Metazoa; phylum Chordata; class Mammalia; order Artiodactyla; family Bovidae; genus Bos; species Bos mutus. Next base: position 52,216,122 of record NC_091623.1, on the reverse strand, counting down.
CTGATTTAAATGTAAAAGTTCCTTGGTAACGAAAAGTTCAGATGTGGAAGAATTAACACGACTCAGGGAAAACAGCGCAACAACACAACACACACACAACACAATGAAGTTCCCTTGATGAAAAAGAAAAAGGGAAAAAATATCAAGGCACGTCTGGAGCAGGAGGTGGTGGTTATTTTTAAATAGTATTAACTTTGGAGCCTCTTGGAATCTGAGGCTCCAAAGAACAACTGAGGACTTCTCTTTGTTTTTCTCTCTCTCTTTTGTCAGGACAGAAAAGTTCCCTGGAGACACCTGAATGATGTGAGAACTCTGGCTCCTGGTCCAATTTATAGCCGCGCTCCCCAGTATGTTCAGGCTACCGAGGGGAGATTTGTTCTCCGATCTCGTTGTACTGTCATTCCTGTGCCGTGGTCAGCGAGATCCTCCATTCCCTTGGCATCTTCTCTATACATTCCATCTACCCTTTGGCTTAAATCCAAACCTGGAAATATCCTGAAAACAATTAACTCCGAGCACAGAGGGCCAGTGGTGGCTTCAAATTAGTTCCCCCAAATAAAAGGAAAATCCAAACCAGGGAGACATCTGCAATGATGACCCTAAGAAGAGCCGCAAGAGAGTCAAAGAAGGACCCTTCCAACCCAGGTGAGGTGAGAAAGGTATGCAAGAAGCCAGCTGAGGTGAAGAAGGCTCCCTCAAAACCAGGTGCAGCCAATGAGAAGGCCCTGAGAAGGCAGCAAGGCCAAGAGATCCCCTCCCCCAAACCAAACAAGGCCACAAAGGTCCCTCCCAGGGCCACTGGGCTCAGCAGGAAGCCCAAGGTCAAAGCCTCTGCAGCCAGGATGCTGGGGTCCACAGGAAAACAAAAGCTAGGAGCAAATCTGGCTGTTGGTTAGTTGCTAAGTCGTGTCCAACTCTTTTGCAACATCTCTGTCCATGTGATTTCCAGGCAGGAATAATGAAGTGGGTTGCCACTTCTCCAGGGGATCTTCCTGACCCAGGTATGAAACCTGTGTCTCCTGCATTGGCAGGTGGATCTTTCACTGATGAGCCACCAAGGAAGTCCCAAGACTCTGGGAGAGCCTATAACTATGATCTTCAATTTCCATGTGGAGAGACCATTGTCCAAGCTCATCCCTTCTATCCCTGATCACTGGAGGACATCTTTACCTCCTCCTCAACAACCAATGTCAACTCCAAGCCACTTGAGCCATGCACACCCGCAAGCAACAAAATGCCAAATGCCCCTCCCATCATCTTTCTCTTTAACCACTCCTCCTCCCAGCTAACCAACTCGGAAGTCCTGTACCCCGCTGACTCCACCATTTCCCAGCACTCTCTCCTACCTTAATCACCTTCCTTGTCAGTCTCACGTAGGATGGTTATATATCACTCCCAGGAAAAGTACACCTCTGGATGAACCCAACCAGTTGCTTTTCTGATTCTAAACCTTGTATGGCCATTCAAGATTTATAGCATCCTGGAGACTTGCCTGGTGGTCCGGTGGCTAAGACTGCGCTCCCAGTGCAGGGGGCCTGGGTTTGACTCCTGGTCAAGGAACCCGATCCCACATGCTGAAACTAAGAGTTCAAAGGCCAATTAAAGATCCTGCGCACTGCACGGAAAGATCGATGATCCCATGTGCCACAACTAAGTCCCTCTTCAAACTCTTCTAGCGAGGGTCGCCAAATTCCTCTAGATTGCCAAATCCCAGGGCCACATTTCTCCACTCAGGTGACTTGGTCATGCCCCCCTTTGATGTCTTCCTATTAACTTTCTTGTCACTATTTCTCTGTTTTCTCCTTCTCACGCCCCCTTTTCTACTAAATCTCTCAATGTTGGTTCTCCTTGGGGCTCAGTTTTCTTCCATTTTTTACCTAGATCCACTTTCTAGGGGGCCTTACACATTTTGATGTGTTTTGTTGCCTCCTTCTGCCCTTTCCTCCCATCTATCTACTCATTGCTTTGCTCTGTGTCCTGGGAAAAGCAGGACTTCCTCTGGTAAATGGCATTATCCAGCCTTCCTCATCTCCTGCCTTCTGGGTGGGTTTGGCCAATGGGAAGCAAGAGACTGGAGGAAAAGATGGGGAGTTGGGGTATTTCTTCATCCTCCATTTCCTCCCTGATCCATAGTGAGGTTCTGGCAATGGTTGTGTCCTGTTGTACCTTCCCAGAGACATCTCAAACTTCATAGGTACATCTATATTCATTTTCTATGGCTCCTGTAATAAATTACCACAGACTGACTGGCTTAAAACCCACCCATAAAAACCCATAAAAGAAATTTATTCCCTAGCAGTTATCCAGGCTAGGAATCCACAATTCAAGCGTCAGCAAGAAGTTCCCTCCAAAGGTTCTGGGGGAGGATCCTTTCTTGTTTCTCCTAGCTTCTGGTGACTCTGGGTGTTTCTTGGCTTTCAGGAGCATCACTCCAATCTCTGCCTCTGTCTTCACATGACCTTCTCCTGGATCTTCTCTCCTCCTCACCTCTTCTAAGAACACTTGTCACAGAATTCACTCACCATTACATCCTCAGCACCCATCCCAGTGCTGAGCACACAGCAAGACCGCAATAAATGTTGGTCTAATGAGTAAATGAATCCTCATCTATTTCATTTCTCTCTACATCTCAGCAGCGGTCCGTCTGCATCTTTCACGTTCTCTTCCAACTCTCCCAGCTGTTGCATTGGCAACCCAAGTTAAACAGATTTTCTGGAAAGCCCCAAGCCCCAGGTGACACCTCCTTCATTTGCTCCCCTATGCACGTCTTCAAATATCTGGGTCTTCCCGGCCTTTTTCTCTGCTGGCTCTGCCATCCATGAAGATGCTCCTTGAGGCTTTATCATTAAAAAATAAACCAATATATTCCCTGCCTCCAAAAGAAGCTTTTACTTTTGCAAACTCTATTGATTTAATCCTAGAGGCTGCTGGCAACGGTCCCAGGAGCTTCATCAATATGACAACAGCCAGTGCAGCCGAAACAGCAAGAAGGCTTGGCCAAGATCTTCTGCTTGGGTCTTCAGTGATCCTGACGGATTCTCTCGCAATGATGAAGAAGGATTTACAGTAGTGGACAGTGGATTTGCAGTTGCTCCAGCATCCTGCTTAGGTGAGCAAAAGGAAATGTCTTCAAACTTGAGGTACCTCAGCGCTATTTGTTAATTTGCTACTACAGCTGATTCCCAGGGGGTGCTAAGCAAGCAAGAAATCAAAGATAGTGGAGGAACACTGTGGGTTCTAGAACCCGAGGATAAACTCCCTGGTGGGGTGAGCGGGAGTAGAGCAGGCAAAGGGGAGGTGGGGAAAAGGAAGCTGAAGATGGTAAGAGTTAAAAACTGAATGAGTTAAAACAGAGATTCCTTCACCCCTCCACAGTTACAATGTGGTTAGGGAAGGAGAGAGAAAGAAGTCATAAGAAAAAGGAGGTTGAGGGTGACTGAATCAATGCCCAGGGGGTTAGAAACCATTCATCTCCCCCAAAGGAAAAGTCAACTCTTTGTCAATGTTTTTTTTCCAGATTGAAAAACAGGGACTTCCCTGGTGGTCCAGTGGTTAAAAATCTGCCTTGCAATGCAGGGGATGTGGGTTCTTCGATCCCTGATCGGGGAACTAAGACCTCACATGCTGCGGAACAACTAAGCCAATGCCACGACTGAGCCTGCACGCCGCAACTAGAGAGTCTGTGCACCCTCGTGCCGCAATTAAGACCCGACACAGCCAAATAATAAATAATTTTTTAAAGACTGAAAAACAGAGACAGGAAGTGGAGCCCTCCCCACAGGAAGAAAGCAGAAGGGAAATAATCTTTGTTAGCTGGAAATTGAAATGTGAGTCTACATACCCCTCATGAGAATATTGTGCTTAGACATTAGCCCCAGTGAACAGATGATGAATATACATTCTGAATATTCTACATCATCCTACAGTAACAAAAACTCCAAATCTTAGTGACTGAAAACATCACAGGTCTATTTTCTTGCTCATGCTACATGTCCACTGCAGCTGGGCTGAGGACTCTGTTCTACACCATTCTCTCTCCAGCATCTAGACTGAGGAAGGCTCCCTCTCTGGGTGTGTCTGATGGTGGAGGCAGGAAAAAGGAAACGCAGTGAATCATATACTGCCTCTTAAAGCTTCTACCTGGAAGAGACACCTGTGATGTTCCTCTCATATTCTATGGGTTAAAGCAAGTTACATGGCCATGCCTGTCTTGAAGGAGGTAGGGGAAAAGACATCCCATTGTGTAATCAGAGAAGAACCAGAAAATCTTAGCTAAGCAAGGTGAATAAATTCCACTTAGGAAGATTAAATGCCTTGCTCAAAATCAAAACAACTTCAAAGGTGGCAGAAGTGGGATCAGAGTTCAGGACTCTATGGGGCCTGTTCTTTAAGCTCTACCATCCTGCACAGGACAAGAACTGGCAATAAAGTCTAGATAACAGGGAGGATAAATATCAATGGAGGTAGGGGAGAAGGGACAAAGGAGGATAATGCACTGAGTGAGGGAGAGATGGTGGGAGGCAGAAAGCTAAGAACAGAGCCCAAGCAAAGAGGTCTGTTTAGAAAGCACAACACATCACCAATATAAGGAAAGGGATGAAGAGTCTCATGACCTCCGTGGTGGCTCAGCAGTAAAGAATCCACCTGCGATGCAGGGGACTTGGGTTCAGTCCTTGGGTCAGGAAGACTCCCTGGAGAAGGAAATGGCAACTCACTCCAGTATTCTTGTCTGGGGAAATCCCACGAACAGAGGAGCCTAGCAGGCTACAGTCTATGGGGTTGCAAAAGAGTCAGACATGACTTTGTGACTAAACAACAATGACAATAACAAAGAGTCTTACGCATCTTTCAGAGATGTCAGCAACAGAGGATGGAGTAGGGATCTGTGTGAAACCATGTAAGGACATGGGGGCACAACCATGATGAGGACGAGTTTGCTTCTTGCTCTTGCGCTGAAAGCCACCATCTTGGTTGGAGAGCCAACAACCACTCGTTGGTATAACAGCAGCCTCAGGAAGCCAAGGCCACGCTTGCCAGAACTCCCATCAGTGGCATTGTCCCTTCCCTGGACATTTTCCTGCACGGTTCTGGGAAATCAGGGCTGGAGTTGGATGGTGTTCCAGAACGAATGGTGCTGGCTTGGCTTTTCTCAGTACTCTTCCCCCACCCCTACCCAAGCCAGACTGGAAGTGCGAGAGATCCTGGCTCTACTGTACACTCAGCCAGCAAGCAAGAATTCTAATTAGATAGGGAGGCCAGTTTAGCATTAGAGCAAAGCTGTAGGAAAGCATTCTCCATCACCACCATTTCAGTTGAGAGCACCTAGTATGTGCTGCTACTGCTGCTGCTAAGTTGCTTCAGTCGTGTCCGACTCTGTGCGACCCCTGAGATGGCAGCCCACCAGGCTCCCCCGTCCCTGGGATTCTCCAGGCAAGAACACTGGAGTGGGTTGCCATTTCCTTCTCCAATGCATGGAAGTGAAAAGTGAAAGTGAAGTTGCTCAGTCGCCTATGTATTTTCTGCACATTAATTCATTGAGCCCTCACCAACCATCCATCCAGAAATCCTACTGGTCAACCTTCAAATCATATCTGGAACTGGTGGTTGCCAGGAACTGGGGAGGAAGGGAAGGAGAATAGGAAGTGACTAGCAACAAGTAGTAGAGAAGAAGTGGCAACCCACTCCAGTATACTTGCCTGGGAAATCCCAGAGGAGACTGGTGGGCTATAGTCTGTGGGGTCTCAAAGAGTTGGACACGACTTAGCTAGACTGAGCACATAGTTACAGGTATAAGGTTTCCTACTGGGGTGATGAAGTGCTGTAAAACTAAAAGAGCTGATGGTTGTACAACATTGTGAATGTACCAAAGGCCACTACATCGTACACCTCAAAATAGTAAATATTATGTTATGTGTGTGTGCATGCTCAGCCTCGTCAGCTGTGTCCGACTCTCTGCAACCCAATGGACTGTGGCCTGCCAGGCTCCTTGGTCCCTGGGATTCTCCAGGCCAGAATACTGGAGTGGGTCGCCATGTCCTCCTCCAGGGCTCGAACCTCTGTTTCCTGTGTCTCCTGCATTGCAAGTGGATTCTTTACCCACTGAGCCACCTGGGAACCCATGTTATATGTATCTTACCACAATGAAACATTTAAAAAAGGTTGCCCGAATCCAACCACTCATTATTTCCACAGCTAGTCCCACCCCCTATCGGCCTGAACCAGTACTGTCGCTTCCTCCCCAATCTCCAGTTTCTACCCTCCCCCTGCCACAATTTGATTCCACCTCCCCCACAGTGTTCAGAGGAGCTTGTGCACCTCTGAATCAGATCACGTCTCTCCTCTGCTCAGAACCCTCCATGGTTCCCACCATTTTTTTTTTTTTTGCTCAGCTGCTAAGTCACATCCGACTCTTTGTGACCCTATGGACTGCAGCACACCAGGCTTCCCTGTCCTTCACCGTCTCCCAGAGTTTTCTCAAACTCATGTCCATTGAGTCGGTGATATCATCCAACCATCTAATCCTCTGCCTCCCTCTTCTCCTTTTGCCTTCAACCTTTCCCCACATCAAGGTCTTTTCTAATGAGTCAGCTCTCCATATCAGGTGGCCAAAGTACTGGAGCTTCAGCTTCAGCATCAGTCCTTCCAATGAATATTCAGGACTGATTTCCTCTAGAATTGACTGGTTTTATCTCCTGGCAGTCCAAGGGACTCTCAAGAGTCTTCTCCAGCACCACAGTTCAAAAGCATCCATTCTTTGATGCTCAGCCTTTTTTATGGTCCAAATCTCTCATCCATACATGACTACTGGAAAACTATAGATTCGACTATATGGATCCTTGTCGGCAAAGTGATTTCTCTGCTTTTTAATACACTGCCTAGGTCTGTCACAGCTTCTCTTCCAAGGAGCAAGTGTCTTTTAATTTCATAGCTGCCATAGTGATTCTGGAGCTCAAGAAAATAAAATCTGTCACTGTTTCCATTGCTTCCCCATCTCTGATAAGCACTCTGAGGAATGCTGAGGAGAGACCTAATTTAGACTTGAAGGTGGTGGTGACTGGGCCAGGAAAAGGTCTCTAAGAATGTACCATTTAATGGGAGATTTATAAGCATTTATAAGCCTTCTCCAAGTGAAGAGTTGGGGGAAGGTCAGAGAATTTCACAACGACTCTGTTTATAAGATAAATCAAGAATAAAACCAATGTCCATCAACAGGATAAGCAGACTGTGATACCTCCATAGGATACTACTCAGCAATAAAAATGAATGAAACTGTAGTACTCACTCATCCAACACATGTTTATTAGCCACCTACTATTCATGTTCTAGAAGGTTCCAATTCACATTGGTGGACAAAACCAATAAAACCGCCTGCCATTGTGGAGGCCACAGTAAAGTGGGGAGACATATAACTAGAGCGTGCCAAAGGGAGAAACAAAGCAGGGGACTGAGTGGGAAGTGCTGGGTGGGCAATTTAAAAATTGGGTGGGGACTTCCCTGGCAGTCCAGTGGCTAAGAATTGAACCCCAGGGAATGCAGGTTCAATCCCTTGTCCAGGAAGATCCCACATGCCTCGGAGCAACTGAGCCCCTGTGTCACAGCTACTGACCCAAGCATCGCAATGGAAGATCCCACATGGGACGCAGCTAAGACTTGACACAGGCAAATAAATAATTTTTTTTTTTTTAATCGGGTGGATGCTGAGAAGGTGGCCTTCTGGTAAAGACCTGGAGGAGATAAGAGAGAAGCCATGAGGTTGCTAGGAGGAAGGGAAGGAGGATCCGGGCAGAGGGAAGAGCCAGTGCTAAGATCCGGAGGTAGGAGCATAGCTGGTGTGTCTGAGGAAGCGACGGAGGCGCTACTCTTGCTCTGAGGAAGAGGAGAGAGGCCAGCATGGCAGGAGTGAGGGCTTTGGGGAGAGGAGCCTAGAAATCCTCCTGGGCTTCTCTGAGGCACAGAAGCCCAGTGACGGTTTAGGGGAACAGTGACTTCTACATTTCAGGAATGGGGGCGGGAAGAGCGGCCTGAGCTGAGTTCCCACCACCCTCAGCCTGCGTGTCTCTATCACACAAACAAGCCTGGTGTCAGGAGAGCAAGTACATTCCAGTGGCCTGACACGCCTCCTAAAAGACCAGAACAACGGAGAGAAAGGTTGGCCTGGCGAAAAAGGAAGGGAAAAGCAGGATCTAAACAGAGGAACACGGAAAAGAAACTGCTGATACATATTAATACTTACTATATCTGGTCTTGGCAAAGTATGGCCCTTTGTGGTGGGCGTGCCTGTGTGATAAGTCACTTCAGCAGTGTCCAACTCTTTGTGACCCCATGGAATGTAGCCCACCAGGCTCGCTTGTCCATGGGATTCTCCAGGCAACGATACTGCAGTGGGTTGCCATGCCTCCTCCAGTGGATCTTCCCAACCCAGGGATCAAATCCATGCCTCTTACGTCTCCTGCACTGGCAGGTGGGTTCTTCATACTACTTGTGCCACCTGGAAGCTGATGTTCATGGTGTGCTTTTATAAATAAAGTTTTATTGAAAAACAGCCACACCCATTTCTTCACGTATTATCCATGGGTGCCTCTGCTAGAGCAGTGGAGCTGAGTGGCCCTGACAGAGATTTACAGCCCACAAAGCTTCAGATCTTTACTACCTGGCCCTTTGCAGAAAAAGTTACGCCGGCCCCTGTAACCATAACAACAAGGTAGAACTACATATTAAAACGTGAAGTACTTACAGCATATGTTTATATATTAATATATAACTCTACAACATAAAATGAGGTAATTATGATTATAACTCACATCTACTGTAAGTACTCATCAGGTGCTGGGCACTGGATGAAGCTTTTTTTGCCTATGTCATCGCGTTAAATCTGTTCAACAGCTCATTAAATTAGGACGTTATCATTAATACTGTTGTTGATAAAGAACACAGACTCTGGAACCAGGGAGCCTGGGTTCAAACCCCACCGCTGTTGCTCCTGGCAAGCTCAGACAAGCTACTGAACCTCTCCCCATCCTGGTTTTCTCTTTTGTTACATGGGATGATGACAGTGGTGCCCACGCCTTAAGGCATCTAGAGGACGAACTTAATTGATGCAAGTGAGGTGCTTGTCCTATTGTCTCGAACTCCTGAGGTGGTTGCCCTATTGTCCCGAACTCCTGGAGTCATAGGAACTCCTGTTCCTATGACTGTCTTTTGTTGACAGATGAGAAAACTGGAGCAGAGGGAAGGGAAGTCACTTGCCCATTGGTCCAGTGGTCCGGTTGAGATATGAACCTGTGCTGCCATTATGGTCAGAAGCAGGGATCCAGCAAAGTTGGGAAGAGGGTGATGAAAATCAGGAACCATGGAGCTCATGAGAGGCAGACCCCACACATCACCCTGGGGACTTGGGTCTGACCACCTCTCTCCTCATTGTCCTCGATCTTGGAGTTGTTGCGGGGCCGGGGGTGGGAAGGGACCTGGCTGGTTGGCTGCCAGAGGCAATGAGGGGCTGCTCTTCCGCTCACCGCGAGGTGGGAAGAGGCCAGTTAAGCTTGAATGGAGGAAGTCAAGACAGTGCTGCCTTATCAACATGGAGTTTCGAGGGATTCAAAGAAATGGGCAAGGCTGGGAGGGAACAGGCCATTGTTTCAGCCACTGGGCTGACCCCGGAGGAGGCTGGAGATGGGGGATCCACTGATAATACAGCTGCACTAGATTGGGGCAGGGAGGGCACGAGCCATTGTTAGCATCTCCGGGCTACAATTTCACCTGTGCACCTACTTCTGGCTGCCAAAGAGAAGGAGGAGCAGATGAGGGGTGTTGGGGAGCTGCTTCCTGCTTCCTGCCTGTAATCCACCTCCCTGGCTCAGCCTGAGGCACCTCCCTTAGGTTTCACCTCCAGCTAGATGATCAGTTTCTTTGGACAGGAAGCTTCCCTCTCTGACTCCATCCACGTACCTTCCTTCCCCCACCACAGCCTGAGATGACGCCAAGAGTCTTGCCAGGGGCACAGATTGCCTGCTGACAGCCAAACTATCATGTGTCTTAAGCAGAGGGCCCCCACTCAAACCTGGCATAGAACTGAACACCTTTCAAGGACACCCAAAGATTTCCACTAAAAGAGAAAGAACTCTCAGAGCAAGGAAAGAGTGAAGGAGGTATTAGCATGTAGAGCAAAACAATAATCACCACCATCACCACTAATAATAGCAGAAAAGTAGATTTTTTTTTTTTTTTGGCCACCTGGGCTTATGTAATAGACAATGTAATATGCTCACCAAGCCTCCACCTCCTAGACGCATAGATGGACTAAACGTCCAGTTGTTCAGTTGCTAAGTCGGGTGTGACTTTTCTGCGACTTTGTGGACTGTAGCCCTCCAGGCTCCTCTGTCCATGGGATTTCCCAGGCAAGAATATGGGAGTGGGTATTCTTATACCCTATTAATTACCCTGAAGCACTCTAGTAGGAAATGGCTTGCAAAAGAGTATTTTGTGATCTTATATAAATGGGGTTGGGCCAGAAGTCAAAGTACTGAATTCCAATCCCCAAACCAACATTTTTTGGTGAGATTTCAAGCACGCCCTAATGCAAAATAAAACAGATAAAAACTCTTCCCCCTCTCCCTTACTTATCTCGTTAGCATTAGCTGGGGTGACACAGGATGCAATAGCTAATCAGTGTTTTGAAGAAAGAACTATCCACTCATTGTTCATAAATAACATACTGCTATTAATAGGTGGCCATTGTTGAATTAATTCCAGAAAACCCTGGGGTCCAGGGGCTGTCCAGTGACTCTCTTGGCTAGAATTCCAAAGACCATCTGTGGCAAATATATCCTCCAGAACACATACCTTTGGCAGGAACACAGCTTTTCTCACCCAGAAAACTCAACCAGAAAAGGAACAGCGATCGAGCAGAGAAGGAAAAATCATTGCTGCTGCTGTTTAATCACTCAATAGTGTCCAACTCTCTTGCGACCCCACAGACTGTAGCCCTCCAGGCTCCTCTGTCTATGGGATTTCCTTGGCAAGAATACTAGAGTGGGTCACCATTTCCTTCTCTAGAGGATCGTCCCAACCCAGGGATCAAACTGAGTCTCCTGCATTGCAGGTGGATTCTTTACCACTGAGCCACCTAGGAAGCCCCCAGGAAAAATCATGTTAGCCCAAAATTAACTTTTTTAAAATTTTGCCATATCAAGATTTTTTTGAACCTTTCATATATATATATAATTTTAATTTAGTTTTTTAACACCAAAAACGTTTTGTATTGGGGTATAGCCAATTAACAATGCTGTGATAGTTTTAGGTGAATAGTCAAGGGACTCATATACATGGATCCATTCTCCCCCAAAACCCCTTCCCAACCAGGCTGGCACATGACTTTGAGTAGAGTTCCGTATGCTATACAAAAGGTTTTTGTTGGTTATCCATTTGAAATATTAGCTCAAAATACCTTTTAATCTGACCAATGATTGCCATCTCCGCAGCCATCATGCCAGTCTATGACACACTGTCTCTTCCTTTAAGGACTACAATAATTTCCTCACTGGTCTCAGGGCTTTCTTTCTTGCCCCCATAGAATTTATTCTCCACACAGCAGTTAGTGGGGCTGTTCACAGATATAATCTAATTGCATTGCTACTCCAGTGACTGGACGGTGCCTTTAGGATAAATATCAAATTTTTAAGCATCTACCACAGGGCCTTTTCACATGCTGTTCCCTCTGGTTAGAACATATTTCCCACCATTCCTGCCATCTCTATATCAAAGTTCCACTAAAGACTCGCTTTATCACCACTTCCTTGGGTACAAGCTGTTTTCTCTGTTCCTCTCAGAGCAAGATTTGTCCCTCCTAAGGCCTTATAGCATTTATAATTGTAAATTAAGTGGCCGTAGCTATTCACCTGTCGTCCTTGCCATACTGTAAGCTCCATGGACGCACTGACTGCGTCTGCCATGTTCATCATGGTAACCCAGTGCCTTGTACATGGTTGGCACTTAATACATATGTGTGGTTTGACTTTCTGAGCATGAAAATACTCAAGACCAAAAGAGGTAAAAGTTAAACAGTGAGGGAGGTCGCCTTGCAAATCACTGAGGCAAGGATGGGCTTTTTGGAAAATGGTGCAGGGACAACTCTTATGGAATAAAAAGGAAATCGGACCCCTACCTCACACCATACACGAAAATCAATACCACGCTGATCAAAGCCATACAGTGAGCAAAACTGTAAATGTTTTAGAAATAATACGGCCTCAGGGTAGAAAAAATGTTATTAAATAAGATACAACACCCACACACCATAAAGGAGAGGAGCTCCAAATTCAACTATATTAAAATTAAGAACTGCTATTGATCAAAAGATGTCATAAAAAAAAGACGAAAAGACAAGCCAAGAGAAGATATTGCATGGCATATAATGATGAAGGACTAGTTTTCAGAATACATAAGGATCACCTACATATCAATAAAAGAAACCAAGCAACCCAACAAAAAAGACAGTGAACAGGGCATGAGGAGGCATTTCACAAAAGAAACTTGACCAGCCAATAAACGCATTAAAATACATTCACCCACCTTGTCATCGGGTAGCACAAACGCGGCTCACAAGCAAGAAATTGACACACATCTGCCAGAAAGGCTGCAGTTAAAAAAAGTCACCAAGTGTTGGTGAGGATGTGAAGCAACCTGAACGCTCAGCTCCTGCTGGCAGGAGTGTAAATTAGCACAAACGCTGTGTAAGAATGGTTTAGAGGTATTTAGTCAAATTAAAGACACACGCCTCTTAATATACAGCAATTTTGCAGAGGCATGTACCTCTGAGAGACTCCTGTACGTGTGCAACAAAACCCACAACAACTAGCAACGCCGTTTATCGTTAGCAACAAAAAGAACAAACTAACATGTTCATCACTGGCGAACAAATATGACCATGAAGGAGCCACAGTGACCACAGTAAAAATGGATCTTTCCAATGCAATCAGGAGTCAAAATATAAAACAATTCATATCACAGAATTTTAAATTTATAAAGTTAAAAACCATAAAACGTTTAACTATATCACAAAGCTAGATGGTAAAACCATGAAGAAAAGCAAGCTAAAGGTCCTCATAAAATCCTCAATTGTGGTTCATCCAGGAGGGAAGGAGGGGTTGTGATGGAAGATATGGGAAAATCTGAGGAGATGGTGGTGTCCTGGCTCTTGATCTGGGCAAAAAACCCATGGCTGATTCATGTCAATGTATGGCAAAACCCACTATAATATTGTAAAATAATTAGCCTCCAATTAAAATAAATAAATTAATTTAAAAAATGTTTTAAATTGAAATATAGCTGGGCTTCCCTAGTGGCACAGTGGATAAGAATCCACCTGCCAATGCAGGGGACATGGGTTTGATCCCTAGTCCGAGAAGATTCCACATGCCATAGAGCAAGTAGGCCCATGCACCACAGCTTCTGAGCCTATGTTCTAGAGCCCACGAGCCATCACTACTTAAGCCTGTGTGCTCTGGAGCCCATGAGCCACAACTACTGCAGCCTGAGCACCCTAGAGCTGCACACCACGACACCTGAGACTGAGCGCTAGGGACTGTGCTCTGAAACAAGAGAAGCCACTGCACTCCAATGACAAACAGCCCCCACGCGCCGCAACTACAGAAAGCCCATGCACAGCAACAAAAACCCAATGCAACAACAACAAAAACTAATTAGTTGATTAAAAAAGGAAATAAAGTTGATTTACAATGTTGTGTTAGTTTTGGATGTACAGAAAAGTGATTCCATTATACGTATAAATACATATCCATTCTTTTTCAGATTCTTTTCCACTATAGGTTATCATACAATATGAAACATAGTTCCCTGTGCTATATACTTTGGACCTTGTTGCTTATCTCTTTTATATATAGCAGTGTGTATCTGTTAATCCCAAACTCCTAATTTATCCCTCCCTCCTTTGGTAATCATAAATTTGCTTTCTGTGTCTATAAGCCTTTTTCTGTTTTGTAAATATGTTCATTTATATCATGACATGAGTTTTAAAGGAAATCCGTCCTGACTATTCATTGGAAGGACTGATGCTGAAGCTGAAACTCCAATATTTTGGCCGCCTGATGCAAAGAGCTGACTCATTTGAAAAGACGCTGAGGCTGGGAAAGATTGAAGGCGGGAGGAGATGGGGACAACAGAGGATGAGATGGTTGGATGGCATCACCGACTCAGTGGACATGAGTTTGAGTGAACTCGAGGAGTTGGTGATGAACAGGGAAGCCTGGTGTACTGCAGTCCGTGGGGTCGCAAAGAGTCGGACACAACTGAGCGACTGAACAGAAGTGAACTGATAGTTTTTAAAGTGCTAATCTATGTTCCAACATTCTCCGCTAAGTTTGTTTTCTCCCCGTCCCTTCCTCTCTCACACACACAGAGAGTCAGCCAAAGACTAAGAAAAAACAAGACACATATGCTGGTTTATGAAGAGAAAGAGAAAAGGGACAAACACTGAGACAGAAAATTAAAAGATAACGGAGACACAGGAAATGAAAAGGGATGAGGGACTGGCAAGAGGCATCAGTAAGGAAATGAAAAGTGGGGAGACAGAGCGAAATAAGGGGGGAAAGGGCTGTCAAGGATAATGAGGAGGGGAAAAGATACATGAAGCGATATTGTCTCTCTTCTTTCTGTTCTTTTTTCTTTGTATGAACTTTCCCTCTATTTCTCTCTTCCTCCATCTTTCTCCCTCTCCATCTCTCTCTGGGTCTCTTTCTCCCACCCCCATCATCGTCTTCCTTGCCTTCCTCCAGATCTTTTTCTTTCCCCTTCCATCTCTCTCTCTTTCCATTTTTCTTTCTCCCTCCTTTTCCTTCCCTTCTCCACCTCTTCTAGAAACACACACACACATCACATACAATCTCTCTTTGTTGTTCAGTCGCTAAGTCATGTCTGACTCTTTGCAACCCCATGGACTGCAACAATGCCAGGCTCTCCTGTCCTTCATCATCTCCCAGAGTTTGCTCAAACTCATGTCCATTGAGCAGGTGATGCCATCCAACCATCTCCTCCTCTGCCGCTCTCTTCCTTTGCCTTCAATCTTTCCCAGCATCAAGGTCTTTTCCAATGAGTCGGCTGTTCACATCAGGTGGCCAAAGTATTGGAGCTTCAGGTTTGGCATCAGCCCTTCCAATGAATATTCAGGATTGATTACCTTTATGATTGACTGGTTTGATTTCCTTGCAGTCCAAGGGACTCTTCAAGAGTCTTCTCCAGCACCACAGTTCGAAGGCATCAATTCTTTGGCACTCAGCCTTCTTTATGATCCCTCACATGTGTACATGACTATTGGAAAAACCATTGCTTTGAATACACGGACCTTTATCGGCAAAGTAATATCTTTGCTTTTTAAGACACTGTCTCCTTAATACATATTTATTAACACATAATTTATATTTAACACATGATCTATCTTTAACATATATTTATCACGTAGTTACTCTGTGCCAGACACAGTGCTAGGGAGTCAATAGCCAGGGGAACACAGGATGGCAGGGTCCATCGTGGTGGCCTCGATGTCTGCCCCCAGGGCACTTGTGGCCAGGCTCAGACATGGACGGACCTGTGGGCAGCCTGCGACTCTCTCCTCCTCATTAATTTCACTATCAAACACTCCCAGCATCACAAGTTGTAGGTCTTATTTATTAAATATTTAACTAGGAGGAACCCAGCTGAGATGAAACCTCTCATTTGTGGCAGCCCCAGGAGAGAAGAACACGGGGCCTGCTGCTGGGATTAAGTGCGGCTGACGGGTGAGACCCAGGGTGCCGGAGGGGTCCACAGGCGGGGACATCCCTCATCTGAGGCGGAAAGACCCAGAGATAAAGAGAGCTGGGCCTTTTCCCAGTCTCACACAGGATGCCAAGGGGTGATGGAGCCAGGGACAGGACACTTATAAAAGTCTACAGCCAGAATAGGTAAATTCATAAAGAAAGAATGCAGACTAGCAACCGGGGGAGGAAGTGGGGGTGGGGAGTGACTGCTTAATAGGTGTGGGGTTTCCTTTTGGGGTGATGAAAATGTCCTGGAACGAGACTGGTGTACAATACTGTGAGTGCACTAAATGCCACTGAACTGTACACTTTAAAATGGCTGATGATCTAAATGGAAAAATAATTTGAAAAAGAACAGTTATATGTATTAATAAAACTGAAACACCTTGTTGTACACCTGAAACTTAACACAACACTGTTAATCAACTATGTAATATACAAAATACAGATTAAAAAATAAAAAGGTTGATGGTTAATTATATGTGAATTTTACTACCATCTTTTAAAAAATGGAAAAATTACCCATTATAAAGAGTTCTGTTTCCTCTACTCCAACTATTAGCTCTAAGGCTGATGAACTAATTTCTTAAAAATTAACACATTTATGTACGAAGTGCTCACTACCCACATCCCTGGCCCCCTACTTAGCACAAGGAACCATCATATCATTTATGCTCACGGTCCTGGGAGGGAGATGCCAACAGGTCCTTGGTTTTACAGAGAGGTGAATCCACAGCTCAGAGAGGGTAAGTGCCTTGCCCTAGGTCACACAGCTCCAACTCCAGTCCACCTACTGTCTGAGTGTTCTTAACTACCCAGTGCTCTCTGCCAATCCCAGCGGAACTTTAGAATCACCTGGGGAGTTTTTTTAAATCCCCATGCCTAGGGATAGTCCTGGACCAATCTCATCACCATCTGTGGGGTGAGGCTCAGGGCATCAGCATCTTTAAAACTTTGAGGTAGACTGCAACTAGAGCCAACCTCACCTGGGGGATTTTGCTGAGATACAGTTTGGGATTGAGCAGGTCTGGGGTGAGGGACAGAGATTCTCATTTCCAACAAGCTCCCCTCCAGGAAGGTTCTGCAACAGCACATCCACAGAATTTGCCACGATGACGGAATGCTCTCATCTGTAAGGTCTGATACAATAGTTACTAGCCACACATGGTAACTAAGCACGTGACATTTGGCTGCTGCAACTAAGGGACTGACTTGTTTATTTTGTTTAATTGTAATGAATTTTTAAGTGGAAATAGCTCTGTGGGGCTAGTGGCTACCTTACTGGGCAGTGTAGGTCTAGACAAATTCCAAGGAAAGAAAGATGCAAGACATCCAACAGGTTAGAAAAAATTATATCCTCAAACTTGAATAAATAACGTAGAGTCTTGAAAATAACCCAGAGCTCATTCTCTTTGCCTGTGTCATTTTTCTTCTTAATTTTTGGCTGCACCACCCAGCATGCCGGATCTTAGTTCCCTGATGAGGAATCGAACCTGCACTCCCTGCAGCAGAAGTTGGGAGTCTTAAACACTAGATGGCTAGGGAAGTCCCTGACTACATCTTTAAGTGACCCAAGACCTGGCACAAAGGATGAGAAGACATCTTCAAGAGCCAAAAAGTTGATTTTTCTCCGTTTTTTTTTTTTTTTAAAGCATCTCTCACCTGCTCAGAAACCCTCGCCTGTTCCCTTCATCAGCCCTACCTTGGGTCTCCCCAACCTACCCCTTTCACCATCTAGACAGAATCCTCTAGGAAAGAGACCGCCAGCCTCACCACACCTGCTCCTCATCTTTCCTGCTCCCTGCTGCTGCTGCTAAGTCACGTCAGTCGTGTTCGACTCTGTGCGACCCCATAGACGGCAGCTCACCAGGCTCTTCTGTCCCTGGGATTCTCCAGGCAAGAACACTGGAGTGGGTTGCCATTTCCTTCTCCAATGCATGAGAGTGAAAAGTGAAAGTGAAGTCACTCAGTCATGTCCAACTCTTAGCGACCCCATGGACTGCAGCCTATCAGGCTCCTCCGTCCATGGGATTTTCCAGGCAAGAGTACTGGAGTGGGTCGCCAGTGCCTTCTCCGTTCCTGCTCCCTGCTGCTGCTACTGCTAAGTTGCTTCAGTTGTGTCTGACTCTGTGCGACCCCATAGACGGCAGCCCACCAGGCTCCCCCGTCCCTGGGATTCTCTAGGCAAGAACACTGGAGTGGGTTGCCATTTCCTTCTCCAATGCATGAAAGTGAAAAGTGAAAGTGAAGTCACTCAGTCGTGTCCGACTCTTCGCGACCCCATGGACTGCAGCCTACCAGGCTCCTCCGTCCATGGGATTTTCCAGGCAAGAGTACTGGAGTGGGGTGCCATCGCCTTCTCCGTCCTGCTCCCTAGAGCGACCCAAATCAAGCCCACACCTCTCCTCAGATCTCTTCTAGTTCAGGTGTCAGTACCAACACCCTCTGTCTTCACCACCCTGTCTTCTCTCCTGCTTTATTTCTGCACTGTAGCACTTAACCGCACGTCAACTGGAGCCTTTATGTGGTCCTTGGTCTGTCCCCCAGCTAGATGTTAGCCGCATCAGGGCAGAGGTTTGGGTCTGTCTGTCTGTGTCTGTGTTCTAGTGCTTGTACTAAGGAGAAAGCAAAGAGCTTCAGCCACCTGTCAAGCATCTACACTGTGCCAAGCATGATATTTTTCACTCATCATATTGATTTCATCCTTAAAACATCCCTGGGCAGAAAACACTATTCCCATTGTGCGGATGAAGAAACTGAGGATCGCTGAAGTTCAATATCTTTCCTCTCTGACAGTTGGCAACACCAACTGTCAGAGAGGGCCCCAGTCCTGGCTGACCTCAATGTCTCTTAACTATTCCCTTATACTATCTCTTCCTATAGGCATGCCAACCTCTCTGAAGCACACGTTTTCCCAGGCATAACCTGAGCATCTGCCCCATCTGGGCCTTTGTTCCTGCCATGCCATTAGCTGTCCCATGAGGTTTCCCCATTTGTTAGATGTGAGACCTTGGCAGAGCACTGGTGCAAGCCAGGAGTGGAGGAGACCACCTTCCAGAAAAAAAGAGTGGAGTTAAGATGCCCAAAGAAAGTAAAAGTTGTTTCCAGCAAGAACGAGTCCTTGTCCTTCAGAGCCAGGGATCGAGTTTAGTCTCTGAGCCTCAGTGCGAACATATGTTACACGGGGGCAAAAATAAACCCACCAAGCCCGCAGGACTGATGTAAAGATTAAATCAGTCAAAGAGCTTCCCATCTAGCCTGAGGACTCCTAAGCTCTCCATACAGAGACGCTACCAACTAGACTTGAAAAACACTTCCTCTTTATTGGAGCTCCAGTGAAATTCCAGGCACGAACAGGCATAAGGACTGAAGAGACGAAACCCATCATAAATGCGGCAAATGATCCAGTTGCTTTTGGGGGGACAGCAAGGCGCAGATCCTGTTTGGTTAGTTGGAAGAGCTGTGACTAGCACTAAATGCTTGGACAGCTTGCTCTAAATCACGTGGTAGCTACCACACCCTGAAATAAGAGGGTTTTCAGCACCAACATAAGCACACAATAATAAGGGCAAACTCTGATTCCACACCCACCATGTGCCAGGCATTAAGTGCTGTTTAAGCCTTATAACAACCCCACGAGACAGGAACTCATGTTATACCCATTTTACAGATGAGGAAATTGAGGTCCAGAAGGTGAAGTACTTGTCCAGCATTAAGAGGTTGGAAAGAAGCAGAGCTGGGATTTAACCCAGGTAGCCTGGTTCTACAGCCCTCCCTCTTAACCACTACACTGCTTCAAACCCGATGTAGAATCAAAGAACCCCTCAGTGTCTATAGAACCTGGTGCCACTTCCCCAAAAGCTATCTGTGACAGATGTCTCTAGAGAAAATGGAGCTAACGATGCGACCAGGGACATCACAAAGGAAACACAGATAGCCCGTATGGATCTGGAAAATGCTCTGCATCTTTGCAAACTGAAGAAACGTATATTGCATCACAAAGAGAGTCCATTTTTTTTCACTTATCTGATTGGTTATGATGTAAAATCAAGGACAGCTAGCTGGGCCACATGATCAGGGAAACAGGACCTCAGAGTTTAAAAAGACACAGTCTAGCTGTTCCTGGCAACCTGGCCCCAAAGCCTGATAGATGACCCAGCCATGCCACCTCCAGCAATCTGTCCTAAGGAAATAGTGAGGTCCTTGTAGTGTGGCTGGTATTGGAGGAAAGACAGCAAAACACTGTGTACACACAAAAGACCCTATTTTCTGTGATGGAAAACAAAAGGTATACACGTGTCAGGTGGAAAACAGGAATGATGCTGCCATTTCCTTTGGAGTAAAAGTCTTCTCTGTGGTCCACACAATCTACCCTTGTCACCTGCCTCCCTGCACCTCCCCTCCCTTGCCTGACACATAGGAGGTGCTCAGTAAACATTTTTGAATGAATGAATTTATCATGAACGCACTCTTCTCCCCCTTCACATCTCCAAGCTTATCTGTCTCAGGGGTGTCCTAGACATGCCCAAGGCCAGCCCTGGGTGTGGAGACTAAAGAAACAGAACCACTGTCTCTTCCAGCAGTACTCACCATGCCAGGAGCCCAAAGAAAGTGAGACACGATTTAAAAACTGGGCAACAGAAGGAGAAGGAGAGAGAAAGGAAGGTTGCAGCAGCTTTCATTCCAACATTTTCCAACTCCAGCTGAGACTTCCTTCTATATACTCATCTATATTTACATCAACGAATCTGTCAGTAGCAAGCCTGTTGCTGATAGTGTGGGATCTAAAGTTCAGAGAAAGCTGGCTCAGACACCCAGCTAGCAAGAGAAACTGTAAGTAAAATTTCAGTAACCCCCAAACCCTAAATCCACCCACTCAAGGAATCCGTGACATCTTTTACATCAAGATTTCTCAGTCTCTGCAATATTGACATCTAGGGTTGGATAGTTTTTCATGGATGGGAGCAGGAGTGTGCCGTCCTATGCATTTTAGGATGCTCAGTACATCCCCAGCTTCTATCTGCTAAGTACCAGTGGCACCCCGCCCTCCACATTCGTGACAACCAAAAATATCTCCAGACATTGCCAAAAGTCCCCTGGAAGGCAAAATCACCCCCCAGTTCAAAAGCACTGCTCCACATGCAGCCTAGGAAAAACTCCAAACCAATCAACTGTTCTTTCCATACTCCTCCTCGACTTCCCAAATTTCAAGTCACCTAGTCTCCAAATCTCTTTTCAGATTCAAGGAAAGAGGCGGCAACAGTTTTAAGACTTGAATGCAACCTCTAGACCAGATTATTTTCAGTCTGAAAATATTCAGCACTGTGGACACAGCTTTACGCACAAAGATGTTCATTGTGCTGTTGTTTATAAACAAAACAAATGACTGGGGTTGGTTACAAGAAGTATGGTATATCCATAAAGTGGAATGTCATCAGATATTAGCAACAGTCTTTTCTGGAGTTGATGCCAACCCATACAGCACCACTGTGTGGATTTAAATAAGACGCCCCTTTAGCAAGTTGTTAGGTCCATCTGTCAAAAGATTGTCATAATATCTTCATTTTGCTAGAACAAGATACTTAAGCTTTCATCATCTGAGAAACTAAAATAATAAATGTACAGTTATGATAGGAGATACAATACCCTTGTGCAGTGTGCAGTCTATACAGCTCTACACGGTAGTCCTGATGTTGCTGTCCAGGAATATCTAGTGGCATGGAAATGTGTTCATAAAAGCTTATATCCATAAGCATAGATGGAATGAAATAGATTAAAATGTCACCAGAGATTCACTCTGGATAGGAGAGTATGCATGTATTTCATATTCTTTGTACTTCAGATATTCAACAAATGAAGAGGATAGGCCTCCTGGAGGAGGTTACTTTTGGGCTGAGACTTAAACGAAGAGAAGGAGTCAGCCATTGGGAGACCTGGAGAAACAATGATGCAAGCGGCGGGAAGCGCCAGCACAGATGCCTCCAGATGCAAAAGCCGGATTTGAGCAAAAAGGGTCAGTGGGGCTGGGACAGAGTGGAAGGGGTAGAGAATGGAAGAAATGAGATCAAAGACAAAACAGGGACTTTTTAGATCATGAGGGGCCTTGTAGAACCTAGTACATCTATAATCTGCAATCTCTGACCAGTGAGGAAGCATCTGGGACATTTACCCAACCTACTTGGAAGAGACATATTCCATTAGCCCACCACTATTAACCAAGGGAGCAAAATCCAAGGAATTCCACTTTTAGTCCCAGTACTGAAATTAAAAAAAAAAATGGAAGTGCTGTTTCCAGAATTTTAATAATCTTTGTCAAGAACACTGTTAATTTTCCTCATCACTACTCAAACACTCGTGCATCATACAATGTGGGAACTGTTGGGGGATGTGAGGAAGGTACATCACTGTTCCCTGCCCTCAAGGAGCTTTCTAATGGGAGGTAAGACACAAGCATACCATCTTACTGCTTTTCACAAAGCAAGCAAGAGTCACTTAGCATTGAGGGTGGTAAGTGGAAGGATTCAATCTCCAAGCCAATAAGAACATCAAGTATCAGAGACCCAGACACGGACACCCACCCTTCCACACACCCTGAGATCTAACACCACCCATCCACCCACCCATCCATCCATTTCCATCCATCTATTCATCCATCCATTCATCTTTTTACTCTTCAGTCCAGTCACCTGCCATCTATTATCCACTCATGTATTTACCCATTCATCCTTTCTTTCCTTCATCACTCATTCATTCATCCATCTGTCTACCACCCATCTCCTTATCACCCATCAATCTACTTACCCACCCACTTATAACCCATCCATCCAGTATCATTCATCTTTTCTTTGTCTCATCAATCCATCCTGCCCTCCTTCATTCCATCTAACCCATTCACCTATTTGTCCATCTGTCCAACCATCCACAAATCTATCCAACTATCCACTCATCTGCATAAGATACTTCTCCCCTCTAAATCACAAATATTCATCAATGATCCTAAACTTTAGACTCTGTTGTGATTAGGAACAGGCCAAATTGTTAAAATTCTACATTCTAACAACTCTTCCAAAAAATTTTGACTATTCTAATTTGTGCAAGACCCAAATGCTCCAAGTCCTTATAAGACCTGCACAGAAGCTGGCCTATTCTCACTGGTTTGAAGTCTTTGATGTCTTCAAAGATGGTACACTTAGAAAGCAGGGTATGGTTAGAAGAAGGGGAAGTTGTAAGCAGACTGGAAAGAGCCTGGCAGTGGGGTATAGGGAATGGGAGAGGAAGTTGATCAGGGATATAGACAAGGATTGCTGAGATGAGAAAAAATTTGCCTGGGCCTTGGAATCATGGAATTCTAGTATCTACAAATATTGATAACATGACCCCCCTGATTGTTTTCCCCTTGAATTCTACATTGGCGCAATGGTGGTTCAGTTGATAATCCAGGAAGATGGGGTCTCAAGATAGATACCAAAGAATAAGAGAGATCAAGGGGATTAAGAGCCTTGGCAAGCAAAGGCAGAATAATAACTAATACTATGCAGCACGTAGGACTTTCCTGGTGGCTCAAGTGGTAACGAATCTGCCTGAAATGCAGGAAGCCTAGGTTTGATCCCTGGGTTGGGAAAATCCCTTGGAGAAGAGAATGGCAACCCACTCCGGTATTCTTGCCTAGAGAATTCCATGGACAGAGGAGCCTGCCAGGCTACAGTTGATGGGGTTGCAAAGAGTCAGACACGACTGAGCGACGAACACTTTCACTTTCACATAGCACCTACTATGTGTCATGCACTATTCCAAGCATTGGGTCAGAAAGGCCACTCAAATAAGCCCATCCTTCCTTCTTCCCTCTCATCAATCCATTGTTCCATTCATCCATATATAAACACATATAGCGCTAAGTTCCAGGCACTATTTTCTAAGCGTAACATGTATTAACTAATTTGATCTTCCCAGATAGGTGCTATTAGAACCCCCTTTAGACAAACTGGGAAACTGAGGCATAGAATAACTTAAATGACTTGAGCAAGGTCACACAGCTAGTGACTAGCAAGAGTTAGTATTGGAACCCCATTCCCCTGGCTCCAGAGTCCATGCTCTCAAATCAGCCCTGATACCCCTCTACTAACAGCAATTGCCAATGCCTAAGACACAGGTTGACTTTCAGAAGACAAGGAAGAACAGAGGCTGTCTGGCTGACCCAGCCCTTAGAGAGAAGGATGGGTAGACTGTGAAATGGCTTAGCCAGTGCCTGTCAGATGGCTGGTGTTCCATAAATGCTGATGAATCTCAGCTGATTCTAGCTGAAGCGACATTCCCAAGTACACAGACTAAAATTAACACCTTGAATTCATTCATTCCAAAATTATTTATTCAGTACTGCAGCACTGTTCATAATAGCAAAAAAAAACAAGAAACCTGGAAACATCCCAAATGTCCATCATCCAGGAAGGTGGATAAATTGTTGTATCATCGCAGAATATAATATTATACGGAGAAAAATAAATGACCTCCAGCTACACTCAAATAAGAGAGATGAATCTTAGAAACATACAATTGAGTGAAAAAAGCAAGGGCAAGTTCCAGAAGGCTAAAAAGGCTCAGAAACCACGAAAGTAAAACATTAGAGTTAAGGCATATGTAAATGTGTGATAAAACATCTTTAAAAAGAAAGAAAGGGAATAAGACACACCCAATCCAGGGGCTTCCCTGGTGGCTCAGTGGTAAACAAGCCGCTTGCCAGTGCCAGAGACATGGGTTCGATCCCTGGTCTGGGAAGATTCCACACGTTGTGCAGAGCAACTAAGCCCATGCGTCTAACTACTGAGCTTGTGCTCCAGAGCCTGGGAACCAGAGCTACTGAAGCCCGCGTGCCCTAGAGCCCGAGCTCCAAGGCAAGAGAAGCCACCACAATGAGGAGCCTGCACTCCACAACCAGAGCGCAGCCCCTGCTCCCTGAAACTAGAGAGAGCCCACGCAGTAACGAAGACCCACCACAGCCTAAGTAAATAAATGAATAAATAAATAAAATTACACACCCAATCCAAGAGAGAGTGTTGCCTTTGGGGGAGTGAGTCGGGGAGGGGCGGGAAGCCAAGGCAGGGTCAGAGGCTATAGGTAGAAGTAAATTACTGAGCATGTTCTAGTTCAGAGGGATCCCCAAACCAGCAGGATCAGCAGCTCCTGGGAACTTGCTAGAAATGAAAATTCTCGGGTTCCACCCGAAACCTTTTGAATCGGAAACTCTGGGGGCAAAGCCCAACCACCTGTGCTTCAACAGCCCCCCAGGACACAGTGGTGTGGGCCCAAGGGTAAGCATCTCGGCCCTGCAGCAGGTGCTGCTGACGCTGCAGGCCTGGGGACCACACTTTGGGAGCCACTGTTCTAGTTCTTTACTCAGGTAGTGGATCCATCAGTGTGTTTCCATATGGTATTAAAATAAATAAGGAAAAACAAACGAAAGGAGAGACAATATTCAGAATGTGTTGTGAACCCAGAACAGGATTAAAGCAAGTCACTGTTCAAATAAGGTGCAAGAAAACATCCCAGAGTCACGTATTCAGCTACTGTAGGTGCCAAGCACAGGGCCATAGTGGTGACCACAACAGACCTAGCCCTGGCAATCATGGATCTACAGTATCCATTCTGATACTCTCCCCCATTCCGATGCTTTTTACAAAATAATCATATCCACCACATGCTTTCATGTATCTTTTAATCCTCTCATGATGTCCTGGTTGTAGGACTATTATGCCCATTTTACAGACGAAGAGACTGAGGCACAGCTACTGGGAGTTGGAGCTAAGATGCACAACCGGGGCCACCTATTCCCAAACCCTTTGCTTCACCTCCACCAGTATCACCTTCCCTCCCAACCTCTTCTCCTTTTAGCCTCCAACCCTAGTGCTTATTACTCAAACAAGCACATCCCTCCGTGGACACCACAAACATTTCATAGCAGCAAGTGAGGATCAGCAGAGGTTCCCATGCCCATTATTACTAATAAAGGAAATAATAAAGGTTAATGGAATAAAAAAACACAACAGGTTCTCCAAACTTATGGTTGCTGGCAGGGGGCGGGGGAAGGATGGGGAGAAGGGACAGTTAGGGAGCTTGGGATGGACATGTACACACTGCTATATTTTAAATGGATAACCAACAAGGACCTATTTTATAAGACAGGGAAATATCCCAATACAAAATAAGAAGTCTTTTTAAAACAAACAAACAAACCAAGAGTGCCTCTTCAAATAAAGAAAATCCCCTTGCCAAAAAAAATTTTTGTTAATTAAAATTAAATGGATAACCAACAAGGACCTACTGTACAGCACAGGGCACTCTCTTCAAGGTTATGTGGCAGCCTGGATGGGAGAAGAGTTTAGGGGAGAATGGATACATGTATATGGATGGCTGAGCCCCTTTGCTGTTCTCCTGAAACTATCACAACATTGTTAATCAGCTATACTCCAGGATCAAATAAAAAGTTTAATTAAAAAAAAAGTTTTAAAAAAGGATATAGCAAGTTCTGGAAGGTCAGAAACTGGGTAACCCCCTCACAGAACAAGTTCTAGGTCTGTACCCAAGTCTCGTTTAAGACGAAATCTGTCGGTTTTATTCTTAAGATCAGACTTCGCCCTCCTGCAAACGCTTGTATAAAAATACTTTAAAATTGGTTTAAAATTATATAATACTTTACGCACAGACCTAAAATGAGAACAGAACTTAACAGCATGAATATTATTTACTGGCAGGTGGGCGATGAAATTGCGTTTTCCTTCATTGCTCCGTGGAGGGGGCGGGGTGGGCCTCTTAAATAGTGTTGTTGGGGGAAGGGCTGCTAATACCCGAGTTCCAGGTCCAACCTGAGTAAAGAACACCTTATAGGAAGACCCAAGAATGTTCCCAAGCTGAAAAGAAGATAAAGCCGCCTCTGACCCAAGAGAGACGACAAAACTTGATCCGTATTTAACTCTGGAATTTCGCGCTTCAGAGCTGGGATCTCTCTCGCATTAGCTGCCTTAAATAAGTAGCTTCCAAAAGCACAATTCATTCCAAGATAAAGTCTCAGCTTTTCAGAGGAAAAAAAGTTACTTATCTTCATCTTTCCTGGGCACTGGCACCATCTCTGGCTCCCTACATCCCTGGGGTGTTAAGAATTCACTAGTAGATCGATAGCGAGCCGGAAGCAGCTGAATAGCACAGGGAGCTCAGCTTGGTGCTCTTCGATGACCTAGAGGGCTGGGATGCGAGGGTGGGTGGGAGGCTCAGGAAGGAGGGGATATATGTATACCTATAGCTGATTCACATTGTTGTCCAGCAGAAACCAGCGCAACACTGCAATGCAATTATCCTCCAGTTAAAAAGAAAAACTCAACAGTAGGGCCACCAAAGTCCTTGTTAGCCCCAAATTGCTGGGCTTTTCAAGATGTTAAAACCAGGACAGGGCCAGGCAAACAGGGACATCTGGTCACCCTACCCAGACAAGGACTAACGCCCGGTGGTTTTTGAACACCTGGATTCCTCTCCTGGAATGTTCCTTGTCTTCCTCTATGCTCCCAGGAAGTGAGGGAGAAGGGAGAAAGAAGAAAGACAGAAACTGTTGGGGAAGGGAAGGGGATGTAATCTAACTGCAAAGCTGAGCAGGGGTCTACTGCTCAACTCTCAGGAGTCGCCCAGGACGGCCACAGCAACTGTCCTAGGCCTGCAGTCTCCATCCTGCGTTGGACCCTTTGGCTCAGAAGAAGGAGAAGGGGTGGGGCAGGGAAGCTAATTATACACTTTGAAACTCCCTCACCTTGTCACCCACAAAGGAAGGAACCAAGGGAGAGGAAGACAATTTTACCTCAGACCAAAGAGAATAGAAAAATAGGTCAAGTGGCCATGTATTTCTCCTCCCCGCCCCCAACTTAAAGCTTCCAGAGAGAAAGGAGAACGCAAATGGGCTTCCAAAGGGGAAAGGGGGAGGGGAGGGATAAATTAAGGCTTTGGGATTGAGATAAACAGACCACTATATAAAAAATAGGCAAACAGCAAGGACCTGCTGTACAGCCCAGGGAACTGTATTCAATAGTTTATAATAATCTATAAGGGAAAAGACTCTGAAAAAAAATACATATGCATAACTGAATCTTAAAGCTTTAAGCTGTATATCTGAAACTAACAACACTGTAAATCAATTGTATTTCAATTTAAAAGAAAAGGGTGCACGCTCAGATTAATAAATCCAAACCAGCCAGTCAACAGAGGGGCCCTTCTCTCCCACTCCTACCCAGAGAGCCTGGTTTCTCGACAACGTTTCCAAAATAGAACGTAAGGAGAAGAAAGTACTCTCCAATGTGATGGTTCATGCATTTTGGAGCTTTCTCTGTAACAGGAAACTGGGCTGAGCATTTCTCATGCCTGATCCCCTGTGACCTCCTCGAGAGTCTGCCCAGGAACATGAACTCAGAAGCAATATCCTCATCAACTGCATGAGGAAACTGAGGCTCTGATGCTCAAGGCTACTCGTGAGTCATCTGAACCCAGGCCTGGCTGACCTAAAGCTCACAGTGCTCTCCCTCACCTCTGTTATATTTCACGGTACCACCTGCATCCTTTTATGAGGAGCTGAGTTAGCATCCCTGGAAATGTATAAACTGGGGCTTCAGGATGAACGATAGACCCCATATCTCTGGACTGATTCCACCTTCCTAGCGGTGCCTTCCATGGTTGAAGGAGTGCATGTGTGTGCTTGCTACTGGGCGAGCAATGGGGCGGGGTGTCCATAAGCTCCAGGTACCCAACAGAAATCAAGCCTGAATATTCACTGGAAAGGGACTGATGCTGAAGCGCCGATACTTTGGCCACCTGAAGTGAAGAGCCAACTCACTGGAAAAGACTCTGATGCTGGGAAAGATTGAGGGCAAGAGGAGAAGGGGGTGGCAGAGGATGAGATGGCTGGACGGCCTCACTGACTGAGTGGACATGAATTCGAGCAAACTCCGGGAGATAGTGCAGGACAGGGAAGTCTGGCGTGCTACAGTCCATGGGGTCACAAAGAGTCAGACATGACTTAGCTACCGAACAACAACCCAACAGATGTCCCCTCAAAAGCCCCAGGGGAAGACTCCACTCTCAAGGGGCCACTGCTCCCCGATTTCTCTAGCACTAACACTTCAGAGATCTTCTTTGGTCTATTAACCTCATGTATACACATGCCTCCCATCATCCTACCATCCGAACCTAAAACCCACTGAAAACCTAAAACATGGGTACACAGGTGAATCAGATCCCTTTAATTTGGAAAATGGGTAAAGAGGGACATTTTTGTCATTCATTGGACAAACATTTATGGAGTACCTACTTTGTGCCAAATGTGCTGGGGTGGCAGTGGGGAAAAGGGTGGTGGGCAAAGGTCTCACAGCCTCAGAGGTCGACTTTTTATTGCCGAGGCACCGAACCAAAGCACCCCTCTCCATCAGAGACCTTCTTCTGCCACACTGGAGATTCCACTCCATTGCTAGACTTCAAACCAGAGCAGGCACATAGCTTCATATGACATCCTCACCCCTTCTAATTTCTCTGACTGGCACTTACTGCTATCACTTCTGCTACTCTCCACACATCCACAACCCTTTATGCTAAACCCTTGAGGCCAGACGCACTTTGGAGCTTAGAACACGCTGCTTTTAAAGGGATCACAGGATGGGAATGCAAAATGGCACAACCACTTTGGAAAACAGTTTGGCGTTCTCTTACAAAGCTAAACACATTCTTACCACATAACCCAGCAAACCTACTCCTGGGTATTTATCTGAGAAATAAAATGTACCTTCCCAAATGTTCCCACTAAAACCCATCTACCAATGTTTGTAGCAGCTCTATTCATAATCGCCCAAACTGGAAACACCCAAAATGTCCTGGGAAATGGAAGAATGCACTCTGCTCCAACCATCCCATGGAATACGACTCAGCACTCAAAAGAATGAATAAATGATACACACAACAACATGAGTGAATCTCAAAGGCTGCGTCCTGTCTGATTCTATTTATATGACCTCCTAAAAAAGGCAAAACTGTAAGGATATAAAGAGTCTTCTCAGATAGCTCAGTGGTAAAGAATCCGCCTGCCAATGCAGAAGCCTCGATCCCTGGATTGAGAAGATCCTCTGGAGAAGGAAATGGCAACCCACTCCAGTATACTTGCCTAGGAAATCCCATGGACAGAAGAACCTGGTGGTCTACAGTCCATGGGGTCAAAAAGAGTCGGACACAACTTTGTGACTAGACAACAGCAATAAGGATGGAAAAAAGATCAGGGCTTGCATAGTGGGATGCTGACTCAGAGAGGACCAGGGGATATTCTAGGTTGATGAAATTATTCCCTATTTTGATTCTGGTGTTGGCTACATGACTGCATGCATCTGTCAAAACTCAGAACTATATGCTTAAAAGGGTGAATTTCACTGGAAGTAATTTATATTGAATACTTCAATAAACCCGGTTTTTGAGAAAAAGAAAAAAAAAAAAGGATGCATCTATGATGTGACCTGGATACTCCAACTATAACTTGTGGACAAACAGCATGGTCAATCCCTGGAGGCTTGTTAGAAAAGACCCCACCCCAGTGACTTCATGGTGCAATGGTAGCCTGTCTGACTCCAGCGTGCGTGCTAAGTTGCTACAGTTGTGTCTGACTCTGTGACCCCATGGACTGTAGCCCACCAGGCTCCTCCGTCCATGGGATTCTCCAGGTGAGAATACTGGAGTGGGTTGTCATGCCCTCCTCCAGGGGAATCTTCCTGACCCAGGGATGGAACCCCCGTCTCTTATGTCTCCTGTACTGGCAGGTGAGTTCTTCACCATTGAGTCACCTGGGAAGCCCCATCTGACTTCAAACCCCACTCCAAACTTGCTGGACAAAACTCACCATTTTAACAAGGCAATCCTCACACTCAGTTAAGTCTAGAAAGTACTACAATGTATATAAATAACACTTGCAGTGGGATGGCTGGAGCAGCACCCCAGAATCAAGCATACCTACCATTTCTTCAGTAAAATATACCAAAATGCACACCACGCTAAGTCGCTTCAGTCATGTCCAACTCTTTTCAACCCTATGGACTGAAGCCTGCCAGGCTCCTCTGCCCATGGGATTCTCTAGGCAAGAATACTGGAGTGGGTTGCCATATCTTCCTGCAAGGGATCTTCCCAATCCAGGGAGTGAATCTGCACCTCCATGCCTCCTGCATTGGCAGGTGGGTTCTTTACCACTAGCACCATCTGGGAAGCCCAAAATGCACACCAAGTAGGATCAATGAAGACCGTAAATTAAGAGTAGACACTGGGGTCAGCTCCAGGTAGGTTTTTAACTCCTCAATGAGCTGATCTTTTATTTGTCAGCATTTGGGGATTGTGGAGGGGAAAAAAAAAATCCCAAGGGAAAAGTCACACTAATATCTACTCCACAGAGTTTTGCTCTTCTGGAAATATCTGCCACACTGATCTAGGAGAAGAATCAGATAGCCATTCTCCCTTGCCCTTCTAGCACAATCTACTTTTCTGAGTGGGCCAAGGCTCTGATAATATGCTCCAACATCTCCCAGGGCGTCGACGTCTGCTTCCGATACAGAACATTCCTCTTTAGAGAGTTTTTTATTAAAAAAAAAAAAAGTGGGCATCTGATGTGAGGGCACTCTGGGTTTCTCACTGAGATTCCCGAAAATAAAGGGTGAAAACCTGGGATCCTGCATGTGCTTCAGGAGAAGGAGCAGGATAAGACAGAGACCAGAGTCTGCGGCTCTTGCCATGGCCCACATTCCTACACAGTGCTCAGGGGACGATCTGCTGGCATCAGCAGGGCTGGAGGAAGATGACATTCACACTGGCGCCAGGAAGAGCGTCAGGAGTGAGTGGCATTAAATGGGGGCTTGAGGAAGGTTGACAGATGCACCTTATTGAGCTGACAGATTTGAGCTCTTTAGAAGTCATCATCAGAGCCCGTCACAGCCATATTTAAATCAGCCTTCCCATCCACGAGAACACGGAACCCAGGTGTGTGGTCCAGACAGCTCTGCTGACTGGACTCCTTCGAGAGTGAAGGAAACCAATGGAAACCCGAACATCAAAGATTTCCATGTGGGTTTTCTGACTTAGGAAGAGAAAAATGAAATTCCTGAGAATCTCTTTAAATCTGCTGGCTTCAAGCTGAAGCTGCCGAGGACAGTGGGGTGCAGAAATGGAGCTTGGGGCGGGGTGGTGGATCACAGTGGCAAAGTGCCCATGAGCATGGAGAATGCAAGGTTGCACCCTCCGCCAGCGTACCATGCTGGAATTTGCATGTGGAGGTAACGCTTAGGCCCTAGGAGCCCACAGCCAAGTTCATGGGATGCGTAATGACTCCTCCTTCACATGACAGTGAGAAATCTGCTTTGCCCACTCACCTGCGACCCTCAGTAAATGCTACTTCCAAGTACACGTCATCCGCTATTAGGTACAAACTCAAAGAGAAACGCCTTCCCCACAAAGTTCCACCAAAGACACACACAAGAATGATCCCAGCACCACAGTCTGGAAATTACTCAAATGGCCCTCAACCATAGAACGGAGAGCTACACTGCAGAGAGTCAACAATAAAGTAGCACACAGTGTTGAGAAGGAAAACCAACAATGACCTGAAGTGACATGGATCCATCTCACAGACAGATTGTTGAGCGGGGAAAAAAAAAAAAAGCCAGACACAGAGGAACACAGCCTCTGACTCCATTTCCAGGAGGCTTAAAAGGAGTCCAAATGAACCCATGGGGTCAGAAGTCGGGGTAGCGGTAACCCTTGTAGGGGGATTAACTGGAAGGGGGCAGGAGGGGACTTTTGGGGAGCTGGTCACTTTCTTTTCCTTGGCCCAGATGCTAATGGCATGAATGTTCACTTACTAAGCTGGACTTGACTTGGGTACTTTCCTCTCTATATATAAACACAGGGAAATATATACATATATGTAAGTCATTACTTTTAAAGTTCTAAATAAGTACTTAAACACATTTTTGAATGGCAGAAATATTTGGATACTCAAGTCAATGTTCTGCCCCGGTACCCTGACTCCTCATGTTTCCATACATCCCGTCTCTTTGCACTGGCCCAGATTTCCTTACCCAGCCCCCATCTCTCTGTCCCCTCCCCTCTCATCCTTTCTCCTTCCCCCCGCTCCTCCCCAGAAAGCTCAGTCCTGGATGATTCTGCTTGGGGACAGATTAGGGGAGTGGAGAGCTCTCCCCTTTGACCCTTTGAGAGTGGGACTGTATAATGTGTTTGCTGCCTCGGGCCCAGAGAGTGAACAGAAACTGACAGCAAACAGCAAAATGCACAAACTCATCACGAAGCTCCTGAGAGCATGAAAGCCAGAGAAAACCTCTCAAGGACCGAATGCTCCCAGGTCACCTGCATCTCTCTTTTAAGATTCCTCCTTCCAAAGGACTGTTGCCATCCCCTCCCCAACAGTCCTCTGATCTGCAGGATTCAAGCTGGACTGGGGTGAGCTAAGGACACATTTGGACTCCCACCTTCTTCCTTTCCTCTTAGAAGACTCTAAATACAGGCTCCGGAAGGCAATCTAAAACCATTTTCAACCCGGAAACCTGTCAGCCCAGTGAATCCTTCCTGGGCACCTCCGACTTATCTGATCCTGCACACACTGACATCTTGCCATTCTCTGTGCCCTCCTACTCCTCCAGGGATTGAGAGGAGACAGGCAGAGTGAATACAAGACG
This sequence comes from Bos mutus, assembly GCF_027580195.1. Lineage (NCBI taxonomy): Eukaryota > Metazoa > Chordata > Mammalia > Artiodactyla > Bovidae > Bos > Bos mutus. Next base: position 52,182,575 of record NC_091623.1, on the reverse strand, counting down.
CCGGACCATTTCAACAGATCATCACAAGGTTGAAACTTGGGAGGCAAAGACCTGGCTCCTGCCTGGGGCACCCATCAAAATGACATCATGATTAGTGGTACACCCCTCCCAAAAGACAGCCGCTGAACCTCTGAATTTTCACCACCCTCCAAGTAGACTGTTCACACACACTCCAAAAGCTCAGAGCCCTCTGTTGCAGTTTCGGCGCCCAGAAGCCCAAATCCTGCTCAAAGTGGATCCACCAGCCAACATGTTCCTCCAATAAGCAACCCCAGGACCACCCAGGGCTCAGCCTTGTAGGGTGTATAACAGTCAAAACCATATGCAAAGAGGATGGGGGGCTCATCAGTGAAGCCCAGGGACCCAGCCAGTCCTGTTCATTTTTACACTGAGGGCAGCCAGTTGGAACCCAGCCGAGGAGCGGCACACTTGGGCACGGCACGGTGTCCGGCCAGCCTGGGGAGCAGGGTGCATTCCCCCGACTTGGAATCTGGGTCATGCTTAGATAACTGCTAGAAAGCCCGACTAATTACCCATCCTTGTCTGCCTACATCTCAACAGATGTTAAGCCCTCCTCAAGGTTTATTTCAAGCAGGCACGAATTTAAAGAAACACGGGGGGATCTGCATTTTAATAGCATCTCCACAGAGGGAAATCTGGACTCCACCTTCTTCCTCTGGAGCTTTAATTTAAAAAAAAAAAAAAAAGGCATTTACCTGCCTGAGATGTCCACATGGAGGCTGACTCTCCTGGTGTCCCCTCCTGGGTCTCTAGGGTGGAAGAAGCCGATTCCAACCCAAGGCCTGACACGGCACCCCAGGAAGGACCTGGCACCTCATTTTCTCTTGTCCTGTCTTTCTTATGGAAGTGGCCCATCCTGGGTCTTTCAGGTCAGGGCCCCAGATGGGGCAAACTGGGATGTATCCTACACCCCGAAAGATGATGAGATCCCTAATCAGTGGCAGAAGGCAATGGAACCTGCAGACATGGGGGAGAATAAATGCCCCTCATCCCTTCCCAGCCAGCGGCCCACTAGGGAATATTCATTCTGGCCAGTGCTGGCCCCTCCGTATGAAGGCCATATGCTCTCATACTGGCTCTTGGCCCTGGGAGCCCCTAGGTCCCCTCCTTGAGAGGGCGGCCCCCAACCTCGGGGCCAGCAGAGGTGGAGAGGCTGAGAGCTGAGACTGGGCCCGGCTCTAGAGATAACCGTGGACTCTGGTGAGGGGCGGCTAGGGAAACCCAGCCAAGGCCTTCCCCCGCCCCGGTCCTTCCCCTGCCCCGGCCAGAGCACCCAGGCCCTGGCCGGGTCCATGCTCATTCCGGAGAACTCTGACCCACCCGGAACTGGCTCTAAAGGCCCCTGTACGACCCCCAGGGCCCAGCCCTCCTTCCGAAATCGGTCCTTAGAAGGAATCCACTCCCCCTGGCACCCCCCAACCCCAAGCCTGCACAGTAGCTCAACCCAGATCGGGGTGGAGAGACGCTCCGCACTCCTCCCTGGTGCCCCCTCTCCCACCCCCTGGAAGACCCCCCCCACCACCACCTCCCATCAACCCCCGGGTCTCTCTCCCAGCCTGGAAGAGGGGAAGCGGAGGGAGGAGGGGGAGGCGCAGCTGCCGGGGGTTCGGGGCAAAGGATATGGCCATTCGGTGATCTTTTTGGCGTATTTTCTCACCACGTTGTCCTCGCTGAAGAGGAATAGAGACCGGTTGACCGTGAGGCAGTTCTGTCGGACGGGGATGGGGTTGTAGAGGGCCATGGTCCGCGCTCTCTGCGCCATTGACTGCTTGTACATCCTTTGCGCCCCGGGCTGCCCGCCCTGCCGGCTGCCCCCGGCTCCTCGCCCGCCTCCGGCGCCCACGACCACCCCGGCGGCTGCCCCGGAGCCTCCTCCCCGTAGCGGGCCGGCATCTCGTCTCCGAAGCGGGCCATTCTGCAAAGAGCAAAGGGCTCCGGGTTACGCTGCGGCGAACGATGCGGAAGGCGCCGCCGCCGCCGCCGATGCTGTGAAGACGGCGGCCGGAGCTGCGACTGCGGAGACGCTCCACGGCCCAGCCCATCGGGCGGCGGCGGCTCGGCGCCTCGGGTCGGGGGCTCACAAGGCGGCTGCCCGGCCCCAGCCGGGGATAGCAGCAGCTCGGGACATCTTCCTGGCTGACCCCGGAGAAGGAGGGGCTGGAGGAGGGTGCGGGGGCGGGGCGCGGGGGCCGGGGAAGGGGGGAGGGGAGAGAGAAGCGAGGCAAAAAATAACCGAGGAAGGAATCCAGGCAATCCCCAATCCACCCACTCCGGAAAAAAAAAAAGGGAGGGGGGGAAGGCAGTTTAAAAAAAAAAAAACGCACACCCCCTTTAAGACTCGAAGGATTTGCAAAGGACTCCCCCCGGGACGCAGTGGAAGCTTCAAATCCCCTCCGGGGTCCGGGTCAGGCTGGCATCTTGCAAAAGCAGTGCGCTCGGCCCATTAAAACAGTTTTTATTTAAAAAAAAAAAAAAAAGCAAGTCTTTCCTGGGGGGAAGGGGAAAGGCAGCCCCCAAATTACAAAAGAAAAAAAAAAAAAGAAAAGAAACAACCCTTTCTGTTTTGAGTTCCTAGACCTTAAAAATGCTGAAAGATCTGTAGCCAAAAAATTAAATTAAGAGTATTAAGGGGAAAGGAAAGAAGGGGAAGGGGGAGGGAAACACTCCGAAGAGGTCTTAAGGAGTCTTGAAGCCGCAGGGTCCCGGTGATTTTTTTTTCCTTCCTGAATCACCAGCGGCTGCCTCTTCTGCCCAAGGAGGAGTGTGAATGTGCGTGTGCGCGCAGCGTTTCACTCAACCGTGCCTCATCTTGGGGTTAAATTGCAGCAATGAAATCCTGAAAATTCCCAACAAGAGGGAAAAAAAAAACGAGAGAGAGAGCGCGAGAGGGGAGAGGGATGCGCGGTTCTCTTAGCCGCTCAATAGCTGCTCCGGATGCTGCAATGCCTAGCGTCCACCACCCCTCTCCCCGCCCCAATGCCTCCTCCTCCTTCTTCTCTAGATTTTGCTAAAATAAGACTGGTGTGGAAGGATGGCGGGGGGAAGAGGAAAGAAGTGGGGGAAACGGGCGCAAAGGTCTGAACCACTGGCCAGCGAAGCTCCAAAGAGGAGCGTTTGATGAGTTTAACGGGAGAAAGACCCACCCCAAGTGGGGGACACATGATGGCCTGCGACCAATCGCGGAGGCGCGAGGGGACCTGGCTCCGCGGAGTTTTGTGGGGGAGAGAGGGGACAGCCGGATGGTCGGGTGGCAAGGGGGAAGTTGGGACGACAGATTTCTCCTCCCTTGGGAGGAAACCTTGTTTTCCAACGGGTTCCATTTCGGTTGCAGACAGCCGGACGCTCCTAGCATCTTGCAAGGAGAAGGAGGGAGGAAGAAACTTACAGACAGAGAAGGATGGAAATGCAAGTCTAGGGTCCTCTACCCAAATTTGCTCTATTTAGCAATACACCAATTTGAAAAACCGGGAGCATGGTTTGATGATACTTCTGTGAAAGTTTCAAATCACCCAGGCCCTGCAAACTGGAATGAAATATTGACCCCTGTCTTCGGAAAGACCCTCAGGGGTGTCAAATCTGAATGGCCAGGAGCAGATAACTAACCAGGTCCTGCTTGGCTGGATAAAGGTCTGGCTTATGTGTGTCCCATGGTGTTTGCTTCCCTCCAGAGCCACTACAGGGCCTTTTTTATATTGTGAAACTGAAAACACACAGAAAAATACCCAGAGCATAAATACACAGTTTAAGAATTTGCTGTGAAACAAACACACATGAAACCAACACCCAAGTTCAGATGGAAAGGGCACCTTGCTGCCTCTCTGGAAACAGACATATACCCATTCTCCTCAGCAATGTAACCACATCCTGACTGTATGGTATTAATAACTTTGCTATTCTTTATACTTTTACTACTTTACTGTGCATTCCTAAACAATACAGTTCCACTTTGCATCTCCTTAGATTTTCAATGAGTATGTGTGTGTGTGCTACATCACTTCGGTCTTGTCTGACTCTTTTGCAACCCTAAGGACTGTTGCCTGCCAGGCTTCTCTGTCCATGGGATTCCCCAGGCCAGAATACTGGAGTGGGTTGCCATTTCCTTCTCCAGGGGATCTTCCCAATCCAGGGATCGAACCTGAGTCTTTTATGTCTCCTGCATTGGCCTTCAGGTTCTTTACCACTTGTGCTACCTGGGAAGCCCCTTATATGAATATAATCATCAGTATATGCTCTATGATGTCTGATTTCTTTGGTTCAACATTATGTCTTTGACATAGAGAAGACTGTAGTTGCCAAGGTGGGTAGAGGGTAGGTGGCAAAGGGGAGGACTGTGAGTTTGGGATAAGTGTATGCAAACTATTATATACAGAATGGATGAACAAGATCCTACTGTATAGCACAGAGAACTATACAGTTCATAAACCATAATGGAAAAGAATACGAAAAAGAATGTATGTGTGTATACACACACACACACACACACACACATATATATATATATATAAAACTGAATCACTTTGCTGTATGGCAGAAATTAACACATTGTAAATCAACTGTAATTCAATGAAATAAGATTTTTTAATTGTCTTTAAGATTCATCTACTTTTGTCACATGTAACTGCAACTGATCGCATTTTCACTGCTGTATAGTATTTCAGTGAAAGAATAGCCAGAATCTGTTTACCCATTATCTTCTTGATACATATCTAAGTTGTTTCCAGTTGAGGCTCTTAAACAAATTCCTGCTTTGAGTAATCCTGGTTCCTATAAGTATACATTTCTATAGGAAGAGCCTTAAGCATGGAATTTCTGGGTCCCAAGTAGCATATCTTCAGATTTGTAATATGTCATTAAACTGTCTTCCAAAGTGGTTTCTTTCTACCAAGAAACCACTGAATTTTCACAAAAGCAATATATCGACTGGAAGGCAGGGGTGAGGGAGGAGAAAGGGAAGAGGATGAAGAAGATAAATATTTTTCCAAGCTTCAGCTGGTCGAATCCTAGTTAGTGCTCTCCCATCAGTATCTGTATCAGTATTGTATCAGATACTGTTTAGTATCTCCAGGAGGAGAAGGGGACAACAGAGGATAAGATGGTTGGATGGCATCTCTGACTCGACGGACATGAGTTTGAGCAAGCTCCAGGAGTTGGTGTTAGACAGGGAAGCCTGGCACCCTGCAGTCCATGGGGTCAGAAAAAGTCAGATAGGACTGAGTGACTGAACTGAACTGAACATCAGTATTTGAGTTCATTTGAAACACACTAGAAAAGGTGACTTTACATAAATTCTCCATTCTGTGCCTGTGGGTAAGACTTTACAGGTTGCTTGTAGCACTTTCGAGATTTTCTATCTTGTCAAGGTATGGACAAAATGATTAAACCAAGAGTGATCAGAGTTGCAAGGAGATGGGTTGTGTAGGATTCTCAGTAAGCATTGAAGATTTTTCTACTTAATGTTTCAGAATTCAAAGGCAAATAGTTAATATGCATTGAGAAGTAATCTCACATGCACGGATGTAAATAGCCAGTCATATAAGAAGGCTGCACTGCAAAGCGAACTTATGCACATAATTTGTTACGATGGACTTTTCTGAGAAGACAGTTGAGTTTCATAGCATAAGCATTACCTACAGGGATTTCTAAAGATCCCAGAGCTTTTCAGAAAAGAGTTAACTCCTCACTGGGAAAGTCCTTACTAAGATGAAGCATCTACAAGTCTTCATAGAAGTCCCACTTTACAGATGGAAATACTGAGGCTAAGAGAGAATTTTAAAATATGCCTAGGTCACTAATGGGTCTGAAACTACTTCTGCCTCTATTGGGTGGAGAGAATTTTATAGAAACACTTTGGAAAACTGGCCATTTTTTCCAATGCTGAACATCTGAATACCCTGTGACCCAGGATTGGCACTCCTGGGTATATACGCAAGAGGAATGAGGATGTACGTGGATGTAAGTCCACTCCCTGGGATGTGAATAGCATCATATTCATACTAGTTAAAGACTGGAAACTTCCCAAACGTCTACCAATAGCAGAATAGGTCAATGCACTGTGGAGTGTTTGCACAAGGAGCCCTCTGCAGCAATAATGACCAGTTGGCAGCCACACACAAGTGCTTGGATGAGTCTCACACACACCATTTTGTGCCAAAGGAGCCAAGAGTACAATAGAACATGGTGTGGAATCTCTGTTATATAAAGTTCAAAATGGGCACAATGAATCCATGCTGTTAGAAGTCAAAGTAGTAGTCACTCTGGAGGGCTGGGGAGAAACTGGCACAAGGGGTGCCTTCTGGAAGCTTCTTGATCTGAGTGGTAATGATACGGGTGTATTCACTTTGTAAATACCGTGCATTTGGTAAGATTTCATTAAGCTGCACCTATGAGTTGTATGGTTTTCTATGTGTCCTCCAGCTCAATAGAAAATGTTTGGAATGCTTCTGAATGTAGATTTCAGGGAGCACTACTCATTATAGTGATCTGTGATAGTTCTCCTTGTGGACTTGAACCATGAAGTCCTACAACAAACTTTGGCAGCCTTTTCAACCAGAAGACAAAGAGAAATCTTCCTAGATGCCCTGACCCAAGTCTAGACAGGAAACAAGCTGGCTGCTTGTCAGAACTGCCTGCAAAGTGTTGTAAAACTTTTGAGTCCTGGGCCTTCCTTCTGCCCTGACTTTCATTCAGCCAGTCTATAGGGGTACATCTAGGTTTGCTAATCACTGCTCTGGAACATACAAACTTACTATTCCTATCTTACCATTATCTAGAGTTATCAAAGCAAAGAGGAACTAAAGAGCCTCTTGATGAAAGTGAAAGAGGAGAGTGAAAAAGCTGGCTTAAAACTCACTGTTCAAAAAACTAAGATCATGGTATCCAGTCCTATCACTTCATGGCAAATAGATGGGGGAAAAAGTGGAAACAGTGACAGACTTTATTTTCTTGGGCTCCAAAATCACAGCAGATGATGACTGCAGCCATGAAATTAAAAGACACTTGCTCCTTGGAAGACAAGCTATGACAAACCTAGACATCATATTAAAAAGCAGAGACCATCACTTTGCTGACAAAAGTCTATATAGTCAAAGCTATGGTTTTTCCAGTAGTCATGCAGGGATGTGAGAATTGGACCATAAAGAAAGCTGAGCACCAAAGAATTGATGCTTTTGAACTGTGGTGTTGGAGAAGACTCTTGAGAGTCCCTTGGACTGCAAGGAGATCCAACCAGTCCATTCTAAAGGAGATCAGTCCTGGGTGTTCACTGGAAGGACTGATGCTGAAGATGAAACTCCAATAACCTGATGTGAAGAGCTGACTCATTGGAAAAGACCCGGATGCTGGGAAAGATTGAGAGCAGGAGGAGAAGGGGGTGACCGAGGATGAGATGGTTAGATAGCATTACTGACTGAATGGACATGAATTTGAACAAACTCTGGGAGATGGTGAGGGACAGGAAAGCCTGGTGTGCAGCAGCTCATGGGGTTGCAAAGAGTCAGACATGGCTTAGTGATTGAACAATAAGAATTATCAATGGTGGCAATGCTGGCATTTTTGATGTAACAGTTTTTGGCATTCACGTGTCTGGTACATCCTGGGCTGTTCAGCACCCCTGGCATATGTCCAATGTAGGGTCAGTAGCATCCCAGTCTTGTGAAAAGCAAAAATACCCCCACTCATTTCCAAATCTACCCTCCCCCTGTCAAAGTGGCAGAAGAGTCTATGCTTTCATCTCACCAGATGGTATTCCCAAAGCTTGCTTAACTCTAAAGTTTGACATGGTGGAGTTCCTCTCTCTTTCCTCAGAAACTTCCAAAGTCTTCCAACCCTCTCAATTGCTCTATTTCCCTTTTCTGGAAAGAACTCAACTCACATACGCTAAAGTGTGACAGGGATCTAATGGGTTCACTTTTCAAAGACCAAAAATTTCTATATAGCCAAAGGAATGAATCTCTAATATTGGAATCTTACATACCATCCAGCAAATGGAAGTGAATGGGCAAGAAATCATCATAGACTCCTCAAATTAGTGCAGTAGGTAGTTCCTTGTCCTCTTTCCACCATTAATCCAAATTAGTAAACACTGACCCAGTAGAAAGATTTAGAAACTCATTAGCATTGCAGACAGAAGCAGTTTAATAGTGGGACTCTAAAAATCAGTCTTAGCCACTGGTTCTAATCTTTAACACATTTGCAAGCTGGAGACTTAATTTATCAATCAGCAGCAGCACTACCAGACTGGCTTTGAGAATTATATTCAATTGAACAGTGCAGGCATCTCTGAAATAAATGCCCTAAATAAATAACAGCAAATTGCATTCATTTGGCTGCTAAAACAATTATCAACTAATCCAGTCATTTTGAGTTGCAAGAATGGATCAGCCAAAAGACATTTGGTCTCCAACTTCTGGTCTGGATACTCATTGGGAGTGAGTACCAAGATCTTTGGGAGTTGAAGGGTAAAAACACAAAAACCAAATCTGATAATCTAGACATTTCCAGGTCATGATATAGGCAGTCAAGAGTGAATCCAGAGATGAAATATGGCTGTCACTCCAGGCATAACATTGCATAGCAGTATTTCCAAAAACAAATGAGATAGAGTCAAATTCTGGATGCAGACTCAGGTAAAAATCGTAGCTCTAACACTTCCTAGCTGTGAGCTCTTGGAAAAGTGCTTAACCTCTCTGAACCTCAGTTTCTTTGTGTAAAATGGAGACATGACTCCTTGCGCCACAGATTACTGTAAGGATTAATTAAGACCAAGCCAGTAAGCATGCACAATGACTAATACATAATAAGCAATCCAAGAATGATGGTAAATAGATTTTTTTTTAAATCACCAGAGTCTGGAGAGATTGTCCATGTTCATGGATAGGAAAACTCAACACTAATAAAAGACAGTTATCCAAAATACTAAAAGAATTCTTAAGACTCAACAATAAGAACACAAACCTGATTTTTAAATGGGTCAAAGATCTCAAAGGACACCTTGCCAAAGAAGATATACAAATGGCAGATAAGCATGTGAAAAAATTCCCCACCTGGTATGTCATCAGGAAAATGCAACCTAAAGCAACGAGACACTGCTACAGACCTATCAGAATGGCTAAAATCCAAAACCCTGACGGCACCAGACACTGGTGAGGATGTGGAGCGACAGGTACTTTCACTCACTGCTGGCAGGAATGCCAGTGGTCCAGCTACTTTGGTTTCTTAGAAAACTAAACTCACTCTTGTCATACAATCCAGCAACAGCCCTACTTGGTATTTACCCAAAGGAGTTGAAAACTGTCCATACAAAAACCCGCACACAGTTGCTCATATCAGCTTTATTCATAATTGCCAAAACTTGGAAGAACCAAGACATCCGTCAGTACATGAGTGGATAAACTGTGGTATATCCAGACAATGGAATGTTGCATGCATGCGTGTGTGGTCAGTCACTTCAGTCATGTCCGACTCTGCAACCCCGTGGACTATAGCCCACCAAACTCCTCTGTCCATGGGATTCTCCAGGCAAGAATACTGGAGCCGATTGCCACGCCCTCCTCCTCCAGGGGACCTTCCTGACCCAGGGATCAAGTCCACATCTCCTGCATTGCAGGCAGATTCTTTACCCACTGAGCCACCTGGGAAGCCCCAATGTAATATCATTCAGTGTTAAAAGAAATGAGTTATCCAAGCCATGAAAAGATATGGTTGAAACTTAAATTCATATTACCAAGATAAGAGGCTGTGCATATTGTATGATTCCAACTATACAACATTCCGGAGAAGGCAATGGCACCCCACTCCAGTACTTCTTGCCTGGAAAATCCCATGGACGGAGGAGCCTGGTAGGCTGCAGTCCATGGGGTCGCTGAGGGTTGGACACGACTGAGCGACTTCACTTTCACTTTTCACTTTCATGCATTGGAGAAGGAAATGGCAACCCACTCCAGTGTTCTTGCCTGGAGAATCCCAGGGACGGGGGAGCCTGGTGGGCTGCCGTCTATGGGGTCGCACAGAGTCGGACACGACTGAAGTGACTTAGCAGCATACAACATTCTGGAAAAGGCAAAGCTGTGGAGACAGTAAAAAGATCAGTGGTTGTCAGGGGTTAGGGTAGAGGGAGGGATGCATAGGTGGATCACAGAGGAATTTTAAGGCAGTAAATTACTCAGTATGAGACTATAGAGGTCCAAATCCATAAAGGTACACACCAGAGTGAACCTTAACTATGGACTTTGGTTATAAAGTGTCCATACATTGTACATACATTTGTTATACCATGTACTACATTGACATGATGTGTTAACGATGTGTCAATGTAGGTTCATCAATTGTAACAAATTCACTGCTCTGAAAGGGATGTTGATAATGGGGAGGGTTGGGGCAGGTACATTTGTTAAAACTGATAAACCAACAGAGTGCAATTCTATTAACTAAACTGTACACCTTTTTTTTTTTTCTCCCAGATTTCCCTGGTTTTCCCATTAATATCCTTTTCCGTTTCAGGATCTCATCTAGGATACCACATTCTTTTGCATCATCTTTTCTCCATAGTCCCCTTCTGGCCTGTGACAGTTTCTTTTCTTGTTTCTCAAAACTTTGATCATTTTTAGGAGTACTAGTCAGGCAGTATTTAAAATGTTTCTCAATTTGGGTTTGCCAGTTGTTTTCTCATGATTAGAATATGATGATGGATTTGGGGGAATAAGTCTAGAGAGATGAAATGATGTCCTCATTGCATCGTATCAGTGAGTCATGATGTCCAGGTGACTTATTACTATGATGTTGACCTTGATCCCTTGGTTAAAATGATCTCTATCAGGTTTCTGCACTGTCGAGTTACTATTTTTCCCTTTACCTAACCTACTCTTTGGGAATGATCACTAACCCCAGCCCACACTGGTTAGGAGTGAAAGTCGCTCAGTTGTGTCTGACTCTTTGTAACCCCATGGAATACGGTCCATGGAATTCTCCAGGCCAGAATACTGGAGTGACTAGCCTTTCCCTTCTCCAGGGGATCTTCCCAACCCAGGGATCAAACCCGGGTGTCCCGTGTTGCAGGCAGATTCTTTACCAGCTGAACCACAAGGGAAGCCCAACTGGTTAGGAGAGGGGAGATTAAGCTCCATCTCCTGGAGGGAAGTGTATTTACATATATTCTTTTTTTTTTTTTCAATTGAAGTATAGTTGATTTATATTATTGTTTTGACTCATTGGAAAAGACTCTGATGCTGGGAGGGATTGGGAGCAAGAGGAGAAGGGGACGACAGAGGATGAGATGGCTGGATGGCATCACTGACTCGATGGACGTGAATCTCAGTGAACTCCGGGAGTTGGTGATGAACAGGGAGGCCTGTCGTGCTGCGATTCATGGGGTCGCAAAGAGTCGGACACGACTGAGCGACTGATCTGATCTGATTGTGTTAGTTTCAGGTGTATGGCACAGCAATTCACTTCTATGTGTATATACATATATAACTGAATATATATACTTTGGGCTTCCCAGGTGACTCAGTGGTAAAGAATCTGCCTGCCAATGCAGCAGCCGCAGGAGACTCAGGTTCAGTTCCTGGGTCAGGAAGATCTCCTGTAGGAGGAAATGGCAACCCACCCCAGTATTCTGCCAGGATAATCCCACGGACTGAGGAGGTTGGCGGGCTACAGTCCGTGGGGTCATAAAAGAGTCAGATGCGACTGAGCAACTGAGCCTGTACACATGCATATACTTCAGATTCATTTCCCTTACAGTTCATTACAAAATTTTGAGTATAGTTCCCTATGCTACACAGTAGATCCTTGCTGACTATCTATTTTATACACAGTAGTACGTATATGTTAATCCCAACCTCCTGATTTAACCCTCCTCCCTACCTCCTTTTCCCCTTTAGCAACCATTAGTTTGCTTTCTACGTCTGTGAATCTATTTCTGTTTGGAAATAAATCTATTTGTACCTTTTTTTTTTAGATTCAACATGTAAGTGATATCAAATGATATCTGTCTTTCTCTATCTGATTTACTTAGTATGATAATCTCGTTTCATCCATGTTGCTGTAAATAGAATTATGTCATTCAATTCTATGGCTGAATAATATTCCATTGTATGTATGTACTACATCTTTATCCATTCATCTGTCAATGAACATTTAGGTGGCTTCCGTGTTTTTGGCTGTTGTAAATAGTGCTGCAATGAACACTGGGGTGCACATATCTTTTAGAATTATGGTTTTCTTTGGATATATGACCAGGAGTGGGATTTCAGGATCATATGGTAGCTCTACATTCTTTAGAATTCTTTTGTAAAAAAAAAATTTGTCTCTTCTCCCATATTCATTTACCCACTTATTTAATCTTTTATTTATATCAATACAGACTCATATATTTATTTTTTTCTTTGGATTATCCAGACTATGTTATTTATTTTGTTCCTTGAAATATGCCCGTTGGCCATTGGGAGTTCCTTCAGACTGGTTCCTGTGTTCCTTTGATGTGCTCCCATTTTTTTTCAAAGCTTCCTTACTTTCTGGCATCACACAAGGCTCCAGGATCATCCCTCACTGCCATGCACTAGAATCAGCCATTTCTCCAAGGATCCCTGGTTCCTTTCATTGAAGAATGATATTTAGTAATCTCAGAGCTGGGTGCAGTGCTGCATTTTTAGTTTTTATTTTGGTGGAAATTATATGTGGAGGCAACTTGGCAATCCCCCAAAACTTACAAGAACTATTATAGATGAAAGTTCAAGGAGTAACAGATTTATACAGTTACTCCCCACAGATGATGGTTCATTTTAATGGTAAAAGTAGCAACTGTATTGCAGAGTGCCTTGGCAGATAAGCAATCGTTCAAGAGCCACACCAGTGAGGGGGCAAATTGACTTCAAGTGGGTCTTGGTATGATGTATCAAGAAGGCTACAACATGACTTCTGGGGATTTCCTGCCATGATTGTATCATTTGAATAAACTGAATTCCATCATGTTCAAAATGAGGGGCCTTCTACAAAATAGCTTTTCTGTATTCTTTGAAACTGTTAATGTCAGGAAGCTCAAATAAAGACTGAGGAACTTCTCCAGACTAAAGGAGGCATGAGGACTGAATCTAACAAGGGAGTCAGGATCTTCTTTTGCTATGAAGGATGTTATTGGGACAGCTGAATAAGGTCTGTAGATTAAATAGAGTATCAATGCCAATTTCCTGATTTTGATCATTGTGCTGTGTTACAGAAGCAACTGCCCTTCAGAATACACTGAAGTATATAAGGCTGAAGGGCCATCATACCTATAAATTTTCCTCAATGGCTCAAGAGGAGAGAGAGAAAGAGAGGGAATGAAGTGGAAGTGGTGTATGTCAACATTTGGGGAACCTGGATGAAGAATGTACAGGAATTCTCATTACTGTGCTTGCAACTCTTTGGTGAGTCTGAAATTCTGTCAAAATAAAAAGTCAAAATAAATAAACAAGTGGCTACAAAAAGTTACATGTGTACAAGTTCCATTCACTCCTTCATGCATTTTGTTGAGCACCTGTTATGTGCCAGGTGGTTTTTCCAAGTGCAGAACAAGACAGACAAAAACCCTACCATTGTGGGACTGGGTGGAAACAGGGGCAGGAAATGGAATAAAGAAGGAAAGTCATAGTTTGTCAGATGGTATTGAGTGCTGAGTAGGGCAGGGACTTTGCTGGTGGTCCAGTGGTTAAAAAATCTGCTCTCCAGTGCATGGGATGTGGGTTCGATCCTTGGTCAGGGAACTAAGATCCCACTTCCACAGAGCAACTACTAAGTCTGCATAGCACGATTACTGAGCCTGAGTGCCAGAACAAAGGATCCCGCTTGCTGCAGCCAATAAATACATAAATAAATAAATATTTTTAAAAGGAGAAGAACACAGCAGGAAAGGGGAATAGAGAGTGCAGAAACTGGGAATTAGAGTCAAAAAGGTCTTTGGGACACGTTACACAAAGCAGTGCAGACAATATATACTATCTGCTTCCCATAAGAATTTGTCAACTGAATATCACTTAAATTCGGATCTCTCAATGTAGAAGGCAGCTTCTGACAAGGCCTGTGATGATTCTTGCCTTTTGGTGTTCACACTCTTGTGCAACACCCTCCCCTTGAAAGTGGGACCTAGTAACTTTTTAAAAATTCTTTGCCTTTAAAATTTTTTTAAATATTTTTTTATACAAACAGGGCTTCCCTGGTGACTCAGATGGTAAAGAATCTGCCTGCAATTCGGGAGACTGGGTTCGATCCCTGGGTTGGGAAGATCTCCTGGAGCAGGGCATGGCAACCCACTCCAGTATTCTCGCCTGGAAAAATCCCCATGAACAGAGGAACCTGGTGGGCTACACTCCATGGGGTGGCAAAGAGTCAGACATGACTGAGCGACTAAGCACAGCACATACAACTTTTAAAGGTAACTTTCCATTTACAGATATTACAAAATATTGACTATTTCCCCCATTTTTTAAAATCATTTATTTGGCTGCGCTGCGTCTTAACTGCAACACGCAGGGATTGAACCTGGGCCCCCTGCACTGTGAGTGTGGAGTCTTCAGCACTGGATCACCAGGGAAGTCCCTTCCCCTGTGGGGTACAATGCATCCTTGAGCCTGTCAGGGAGTCCCATTCCCCGACTCCTATGTTGCCCCTCCCCTCCCCCACTGGTAACCACTAGTTCATTTTCCATATCTGTGAACCTAGTGACTCACTTTTAATGAATAAAAGATGAAAGCGTGATGGGATGGCACTTTTGAGATCAAGTTACAAAGCGACTGTGGTTTGCACATTACATGCCCTCTCTAGCTCTCTCTACTGCTTACTCTGAGGGAAGCCAGGTTCCATGCTGTGAGCTGCCTTATGGAGGGCCCCACATGGCCAAGAACCAAGAGCAGTGTCCAGAAAACATCTAGTGAGGAGCAGAGACCCCCAGTCTTGCAGCCCATGAAAAACTGAATTCTGCCAACTGTCACATGTTCATGCTGGGAAGGGAAGTCTTCCCCAGTTAAGCCTTCGGATGAAGATGAAGCCTCTACTGATACCTTGTTGGCAGCCTCATGAGAGACCCTGAAACAGAGGACCCTGGTTCCTGCCCCACAGAAACTGTAAGGTAATAAACGATTGCTCTTTTACTTTTTGTTTATTTCTGGCTGTGCTGGATCTTCCCTGCTGCAGGTACCTGTTAGTTGCAGTGAGTAGGGGCTACTCTCTAGCTGAAGCCCTTGGGCTTCTAACCGCAGTGGCTTCTCTTGTTGCAGAGCATGGGCTCTCGGGTGCACAGGCTTCAGTAGTTCCGGTCCATGAGTTTAGTTGTCCATGGCACGGGGAATCTTCCTGGACTAGGGATCGAACCCATGTCCCCTGCATTGGCAGGTGGATTCTTAACCACCAGACCACCAGGGAAGTCCTAAATGATTGCTCTTTAAAGATGCTAAGTTTTGGATAATTGGTGACATAGCAAGAGAGAACTATCATATTGAAAGTGAAGTGAAAGTGTTAGTCTCTCAGTTGTGTCCAACTCTTTGTGACCCCATAGACTGCAGCCCACCAGGCTCCTCTGTCCATGGGATTTCCCAGGCAAGAATACTGGATCAGGTTGCCGTTTCCTCCTCCAGGGGATTCCAACCCAGGGATGGAACCCGAATCTCCTGCATTGCAGGCAGATTCTTTACCGTCTGAGTCACCAGGGAAGTTTACCTTCTCATCCTAAAATTTAAAAAACTGTGTTTCTTCTTCAGGTTTCCAAAAAAAAACTTATCCTCAGGCAGCGGCATTAGAGCTGTTCACCAGCTATATCCCTTTTTCCATATTCCAGCACATGATGAGATGGCATTCCTTGATCCCCTTGTGTTTGCTGAGGCCATGCAACTAGTTCTGGCCGTGAGCTCTTGGTGGGAAGGAAGTGGGTGGCTTCCAAGTTGGAGCATTTAGTGGCCAGTGTAAATCTCTCTGGTGCTGCAGTGACTAGCCTATTTTATGTGACTCTTATAATTAAACAAATGGAAAACCCAGCCCCCAGTTATACAAGCCACATTTCTAGAACTCAAAAGCCACATGTGTCTCGTTGCTGTTGTTAAGTTGCTAAATCGTGTCTGATTCCTTGTGACCCCACGGACTGCAGCATGCCAGACTTCCCTGTCCTTCACTGTCTCCCAGAGTTTGCTCAGATTCGTGTCCATTGAGTCCGTGATGCTATCTAACCATCTCCTCCTCTGCCTCTCCCTTCTCCTTGCGCCTTCAAACTTTCCTAGCATCAGGGTCTTTTCCAAGGAGTCGACTCTTCGTACATGTGTCTAGCGGCCATCTCACGGGACAGCACAATCGAGAACGTTTCCGGCACCTGTCTACACAGTTGGTGGGAATATAAATTGGTGCAACCACTAAAGAAAACAGTATGGTGGTTCTTTAAAAAAAAACTGAAAATAGAGCTACCATATGATCCAGCAATCCCACTCCTGGGCATATATCCAGAAAAGAAGAAAACTCTAATTTGAAACGACACACGCACACCAGTGCTCACAGCAGCAGCACCCGCCAACCCCGGGACTCTGTCTTGCTCCCAAACTGAAATTCTGTGCCCATTACATACTGACTCTCCATTTCCCACTCTCACTTCAGTGCCTGGCAACCACCCTTCTACTTTGTCTCTATGAATCTGACCACTCCAGCTCCCTGCCATGGTGGCATCATATAATACTTGTCCTTTTGTAACCGACCTGTTTCCCTTAGCATAAGGTCTCTAACATTCATCCATGTGTCAGAATTTCTTTCCTTTTTAAGGCTGAATAATATTTTATTGTCTAGATGGACCACATTTTGTTTATCCAACCATCCATTAATACACATTTGGGTCGCATCCACCTTTGGACTATTCTGCCCCATGCTGCTATGAACGTGGGTATACCAGGAGCTCTTTGAGTCCCTGCTTTCAATTCTTTAAGGTATAGACTCAGAATGGGGACTGGTGGATCAAACGGTAATTTAATACTTCTTTTTTTTAAAAAAAATTTGTTTATTTTGGGGGGCTTCCCAGGTAGCATTAGTGGTAAAGAATCTGCCTGTCAATGCAGGAGAGTCAAGAGATGTGGGTTCTATCCCTGGGTTGGGAAGATTCCCTGGAGGAGGAAATGGCAACCCAGTCCAGCCTTCTTTGCCTGGAGAATCCCATAGACAGAGGAGCCTGGCAGGCTACAGTTCATGGGGTCACAAAGAATCTGAGCAACTGAGCACCTCTTTATTTTTGGCTGCACTGAGTCTTTGTTGGTGCACTTGGGCTTTTTTGAGCTGTGGCAATCCAGGACTACTCTTCATTGTGGTGGGTGAGCTTCGCATCACAGGGGCTTCTCCTGCTGTGGCATGAGGGCTTTAGAGTGTGCAGGCTTCAGCAGTTGAGGTGCATGGGCTTAATTGCCCGGTGGCATGTGGGTTCTTCCCAGACCGGGGCTGGAACCCATGTCCCCTACTTGGGCAGGCAGATTCTTAACCACTGGACCACCAGGGAAGTCCCTATGTTTCATTTTTTGAGGGATCCCAGTACCATTTTCCATAGTAGATGCAGAGTCCTTAGCTTTTAGAAGTACATATCAAAATATTTACAGATGAAATCACAGGATGCCTGAGATTTGCTTTAACATGACCCAGGGTTATAGAGAAAATAAAAGGTTTGCTTTGATTTGCAGAGTAAGGTTATGCTAAAGGTTGTGATACAGTAACTAGATACGTCCTAAGCTGATAATTGTTGAAGATGGAAGATAGCACCGTGGAGGGCCATTATTCTATTCTCTCTTCTGTATATATCTGAGCTTTTCCAAAAGGAAAAGAAAGAGTTTCTTTTCATATAAAGTACTTGAAATAATCTTGATTCATATTGCAACAAGAACCTCACAATTATAGAAACAAAAGTACTAAGCTTACTATATTCTCAGGCAATTACAAATTATATTCAGCATCTAGCCCCTCTGTTAAGTCAGAAGCTTGATTAAATGCTTACTTATATATTCCTGTGTATCCTGAGAAGTTAGGAAGGGAAATTTAATCAAATGAACTACATCTGCTTATAGAAATTCCTGTCTCAGTTTTTCTTGAGAACTGAGCTGCTGCTGCTGCTGCTGCTAAGTCGCTTCAGTCGTGTCTGACTGTGCGACCCCATAGTCGGCAGCCCACCAGGCTCCCCCAGCCCTGGGATTCTCCAGGCAAGAACACTGGAGCAGGCTGCCATTTCCTTCTCCAAAGCATGAAAGTGAAAAGTGAAAGTGAAGTGGCTCAGTCGTGTCCAACTTTTCACGACCCCATGGACTGCAGCCCACCAGGCTCCTCCGTCCATGGGATTCTCCAGGCAAGAGTACTGGAGTGGGGTGCCATTGCCTTCTCCGTGAGAACTGAGCTAGATCCCCTCGATTTGCAAATTCATAAGTTTACCACACCCAGAGATAAAGTCACAGGTGGCAGAATAGAGCATGTCATTCCACCTGGAACACTTGAGAAAAATAATCAGCTTCATTTGCTCAGTTACTCATCCATTTGACAAATGAGTTTTTAAAAATATCTATTCTTTTTAAAAATTTTTATTGAAGTAGAGTTGATTTACAATGTTGTGTTAGTTTCAGGTGTACAGCAAAATGATTCAGATACATATGTGTGTATGTATGAATATATAGGAAAGTGAAATTGTCAGTCACTCAGTTGTGTCCAACTCTTTGTGATCCCATGAACTGTAGCTCACCAGGCTTGACTCCTCCGTCCATGGAATTCTCCAAGCATGAATACTGAAGTGGGTTGCCATTTCCTTCTCCATGGGATCTTCCCGACCCAGGAATCAAACCTGGCTCTCCTGCATTGCAGGTGAATTCTTTACCGACTGAGCCACCAGGGAACCCCCTTGTGTGTGTGTGTGTATATATATGCATATATTCTTTTTCAGATTCTTTTCCATTATATATTACTAGAAGATTTTGAGTATAGTTCCTTGTACGATACAGTAGGTCCTGTTGTTTATCTATTTTGTATATGATAGCGTGTATATTTCAATCCCCAACTCTTAATTTATCCCTCTCCCCCTTTCCCATTCTATGTCTGTGAGCCTTTGATAAATGTTTATTGAGCGCCTATGCTCACTATGAGGCCTCACCCCCAGGCCCTGAGGATAGACACAGCCATGAATAGAACAAATAAGAAACTCATGTTTTAGGTCAGAGAAACAAGGAATAAGAGAACTTGGATAGCTCTAGCATGTGTCAAGTAGAGATCATTTTTAGAAAAATAGGAGCAGGCATGGGTCCAGCTAGAAAGGGGAAGGGGAATTATGTGGGAAAGACCTCTCTGTGAAGGTGACACTGAAGCAGCGACTGGAGGAGAGAAAGGGACAAAGATGCAGATACAGGGGGAGGAGTTTGCAGGCCGAGGAAGCGTCAACAGCAAAAGCTTGTGAAGACAGTGACTGGGGTGTTCAAAACAGGAGGCTCACATGGCCAGAGTGAAGAGGTGAGAGGGGATGAGATAAGGGAGGTGGACGGAGCCCTATTGGGGCTTTATTGTTTAAAAACGTAGCTGTTATCATGTAGCTTTGTTTACAATGTAGCTCCAATACTTTGGCCACCTGATGCAAACAGTTGACTCATTGGAAAAGGCCCTGATGCTGAGAGAGATGGAAGGCAGAAGGGGAAGAGGGTGACAAAGGATGAGATGGTTGGATGGCATCACCGATTCAATGGACATGAACTTGGGCAAACTCCAGAGATGGTGAGGGACGGGGAAGACTGGCGTGCTGCAGTCCATGGGGTTTCGAAGAGTCAGACATGACTTGGCGATGGAACAACAAAGTTTATTATTTTTCAGGTATGGTGAAGACTGAGCGACTAAGCACAACATACAGCATGATGAGGCCAAAAGATCAAGAGTCAACTGCCATTGAGTAAATAGCTTGTTTTACTCCAAGACCCCAAGAGAGGACTGCCCTGGTGGCCCAGTGACTAAGGTTCCATGCTCCCGGTGCAGAGGGACTGCCCTGGAGGTCCGTGCTCCCAGTTCAGGGGGCCTGTCGAGTTCAGTTTCTGGTTAGGGAACTAGTTGCATGCCACAACTGGAAAAGAAAAAAAAAAAAGATCTCGCATGCCACAACGAAGATTGAAGGTCTGACACGCCACAACTAATACCTGGGGAAGCTAAATAAATAAATATTTTAAAAAATCCCAAAATGGAGGTCGGGGAAGCACCAGGGCCGGTTGGTCAGGAGGCAATGACAGCAGGATGAGAAAGTGGACCAGAGACTTCACTGTAGCTTCTGCAGAAAGGAAAAGGTAAGTCAGGCTACGCAGGCTTAGGATTGGCTGGTGTTAGTAATGTTAGCAGGCTATGGGGCATAGGGGCTCTTCCTAGTTGTCTGGTACTTGCCTTGGGGTGATAAGGGCAGTGGTCTTGAATATGAGAGTCCGATAGAGGAGGTTGTTGGGGTGTAAGCTCTGGACTGGTGTGTTTGTATTTGAAATGCATGCTCATGGCTGAATCCTTTCCTGTCTCAGAGGATAGGCTAACCCTGGAAGAAGCAGTCCTGCAGAGTTACCCAGATTCCAAAGCACTACATCAGACATGGTTAATACATTTATATTATGACATGTGCCCAGAAGACTTTTCCTCTTGTAAAGTCACTTCATGCCTCCTAAAGTGTTTTAAGTTCTGGAACCCCAAGGTCTTGCCTTTTATATAAAGTCTCCTCCAGTGGTTCAGTGGTAAAGAACCCACCTGCAATGCAGGAGATGTGACAGAAACCACAGGTTTGATCCCTGGGTTGGGAAGATCCCCTGGAGAAGGAAACAGCAACCCACTCCAGTATTCTTGCCTGGAGAATTCCATGGACAGCCCATAGGGTTGCAAAAGAGTGGGACACGACTTAGCAACTAAACAACAAGGTCTTGCCTAACCTGTTCACTGCTACAGCCTCAGCAACTGAGAAAGGTCAAAATAAAAACACACTATCTTGGGACTTCCCTGGTGGTCCAGTGGCTGGGCTCCACACTCCCCACGTGTGTGTTTGGGGGGGTTAGGTTCCATCCCTGGTTGGGGAACTGGATCCCATATGTCCCAGCTATGGGATTCTGCATGCTGCAGCTAATGATCCCACATGCTCTAGCTAGAAGATTCCGAATGTCACAACTCTTAAAAAAAAGTTCCTGCATGCCAGATAAAGGATCCCGTGCCACAATTAGGACCCCCGTGCAGCCAAATAAACAAATAAATATTAAAACAAGAAAAAGGAACCCAGGCTCCCCTCGTGGCTCAGTGATAAAGAATCTGCCTGCCGATGCAGGAGACACAGTCTGCTGGTCCAGAAAGATCCCACATACCGAGGAGCAACTAAGCCCGTGTGCCGTAACTACTGAGCCTGTGCTCTAGAGCCCAGGAGCTGCAACTGCTGAGCTCACATGCCCTAACTACTGAAGCCTATGTGCTCTAGAGCCTGTGCTCAATGAGATAAGCCACTGCAGCGCAGAGCCTGCACACAGCAACTAGAGAGTAGCCCCGCTCTCCACAACTAGAGAAAAGCCCACACAGCAACGAAGACCTAGCACAGCCAAGAACTAAATAAATAATATTTTAAAAAAGAACCCCACTGTCTTGATCAATGAAAAGGGCAAGTTACAGAGAAGTAAGGAACGTGAGCAATCTTTATGAGATAGACAGAATGCATGAAAATATAAAAAGTGCTTGTTCATATTTTTTTTAAAAAGAAACAAGAGACCAATAAATGACTTCCCAAAAGGGAGAGGAAGGGAATGAAGGCAGAGCTGAGGGGAAGTCTAATCCTGACACCTGCTTAGAATCAAAGCAGAATTATTTCCCCAGAAAATGTGGACTTACTCCTTTTATTTTCTTGTGTTTTCCTCCGTGACTAAAAAAGAGCAGGAAACACACACACACACACAACAAAGAAGGTGGTAAGAGTTAAGCTTAGTGACAACATGAATGGGAACACGTACACGTGTTCATGAGGTTACGCGTAAATATATGCATACATCTGTGATGTCCTTTCATAGCCGTTCTGCTTTTCTGTCACTGAGATGACAACAGCTAAATAATTTCATGTCCCATATGGCATCCCGACTGTCACCAAGTTAATGCACAAAGTTAAAGAGAGTTTGTGATGAAAAAGAAAACCTTTTGAATTATGAAAAGGTAGACGTGTCGTGGATGTTGCTGGCACTGTCCAGCTTAGATCTGGCCACCTCCGTGCATACAGGAGAGGCTTCCCACTACCAGCCCTCAGGGGAATTTCTCTGGGAGCGTCCTGCAACTTGTGATTGATGGAAGCTGGTGGATAAATACCTCAGCTCCCTGGGTCTTTTGTTGTTCAGTTGCTAAGTCTGACTCTTTTCGACCCCACAGACTATAGCATGCCTGCCAGACTACCCTGTTCTTCACTATCTCCCTCCCGGAGTTTGTTCAAACTCATGTCCATTGAGTCGATGATGCCATCCAACCATCTGATCCTCTGCCACTCTCTTCTCCTTTTGCCTTCAATTTTTCCCAGCATCAGGGTGTTTTCCAATGAGTCGGCTCTTCAAATCAGGTGGCCAGAGTATTGGAGCTTCAGCAACAGTCCTTCTAATGAGTATTCAGAGTTTATTTCCTTTAGGATTGACTGTTTGATCTCTTTGCAGTCCAAGGGATTCTCAAGAATCTTCTCCAGCACCACAATTCAAAAGCATCAATTCTTTGGCATCAGTCCTTGGTCCTAGGATGTGGTAACTCTGAGCAAGGTGCTCTCTGCTGCCCCCCAGGGGTCTCCACCGGTACCGAGTCCCAGTGATTCGCTCAGTTCAGTTCAGTCGCTCAGTCGGTTCCGGCTCTTTGCAACCCCATGGACTGGAGCATGCTAGGCTTCTATGTCCATCACCAACTCCCGGAGCTTGCTGAAACTCATGTCCATCGAATCGGTGATGCCATCCAACCATCTCATCCTCTGTCGTCCCCTTCTCCTCCTGCCTTCAATCTTTCCCAGCATCAGGGTCTTTTCCAATGAGTTGGTTCTTTGCATCAGGTGGCCAAAGTACTGGAGCTTCAGCTTCAGCATCAGTCCTTCCAATGAATATTCAGGACTGATCTCCTTAGGATTGACTGGTTGATCTTTTTGCAGTCCAAGGGACGCTCAAGAGTCTTCTTCAACACCACAGTTCAAAAGTATCAATTCTTCGGTGCTCAGCTTTCTTTATAGTCTATCTCTCACATCCATACATGACTACTGGAAAAACCAGTAGTAATTGGCTACAGTATTCATACAGTATACAGAATACAGTAGTGATTTGCTGCAGTATTAATAACTTGCCTGAGGGCACATCCATTCATTACTCGTTGGTTCTTCCCTTCCTGGCTTCTCTGCCAATGTGTCCTATGACCTCACCACAAAACAAGTGAATCTTTGCTTCCAAAACTGCTTCTGGGGGGAATCCAACTATGACAATGGAGTTGGACAGAGTCTGTTATTAGTTATTTCAAAATCTTTAGGCAACAGGAAAATCTTCCTTTCCCTTCTTCCTTCCTTTTTCCTTCCTTCCCCTCCTCTTCCTCTTCTCCCTTTCTCTCTCGCTCCCCTCCCCACCCCTGCCACTCTTCCTTCTTCAAAAAAGAGTCTGAAAGCCTTGTAGGATAAAAGTTGAATACAAACGTTTAGTTACCCCTCAATATATGTGCTATTCTGGCCTCACTGTGTCATAGAAAAAAAACACAGAACTACTTGTCAGAAGATTTGGACTCACCGTCTTCAAATGTAGCCACAAGCCTCAGGTGACCACTGAGTACTGGCAATGTGGCCCAAAATGAGATGTCTTAAAATACACCCCAGAGGGGGACTTCCCTGGCGGTTCATGGACCCCCAGTCGGGGAACTAAGATTCCACGTGCCAAGGAGCAACTAAGCTCACGCACCCCAACCACAGTCTTTGTGCCACAGTGAAAGATCCCATGTGACTTTAGGAAGAAGATGCTGCCTGCCACAACTAAAGCCCAAGGCAGTCAAATAAATAAATAATAGAATTCATTTAAAAATAGGTAAAAATAGAATAAAATACACACCAGGGGACTTCCCTAGTGCTCTAGGGGTTAAGACTCTGAGCTTCCAATGCAAGCAGCAAACAGTTCAATTGCTGGTCAGGGAACTAAGCCCTTACACATGTGTAATCCAAAAAAAAAAAAAAAAACAATAAAGTAAAATACACACCAGATATTGAAAACTTGGTACAAGAAAAATATGTGAAACATTCAATAATTTTTATATTTATTATAGGTGGAAGCAATAGCACTTGCAATATGTTCGGTTATCTGAAATGTATTACTAAAACTAACTTTACCTGTTTCTTTGTACGTCTTCTAATGTGGCTGCTTGAACATTTAAAATTGCATAGGTGACTATGCTGTATTTCTACAGGACAGCGCTGGTCTGGATGATTACCCAGCTCTGTACTTTGGAGCTCCATGACTTAGGCAAGACATTTAATCCAGGGCTTCCCTGGTGGCTCAGTAGTAAAGAATCCGCCTGCCAACGCAGGCCTCAGGGGTTCCATTCCTGGCCCCAGAAGAGCCCACATGCCTTGCTCGGAGCAATTAAGCCATACGCCACAACTTTTGACCTGGTGCTCTAGCGCCTGCAAGCTACAACTACTGGAGCCTGAGCAGCCTGGAGCCTTTGCTTTGCAACAAGAGAAGCTCTCACACCACAGTGGGAGAATAGTTCCTGCTTGCTACAACTAGAGAAAAGCCTGCACAGCAATGAAGATCCAGCACAGCTATAAATAAAAAAAAATGAATAAATAAAATTATTTTTAAAGATATTTAATCCCATGAAGAGGGTTTCCTCATTTAGAAACAACACGGCAACAATAACAATGTAATAATACCACCTCTCCACACTAATGTCCAAGCTATGTTCTACTGTGGGCTTGACTCATCACTGAATCTCTCCAAGCCTCAGTCTCTTCATCGCAAAATGGGAATGAGGGCAGTATGCACCCTGTGTGATCAAGAAAGAGATGACACCCTGTATGTGATGGGCTGGGCACAGATTAGCAGAGAATGAATGTTGGCTGTGTTGATGATAGTATTTTCTGTGTGTGTAGGTGAAATTGCACCTTGGGTTAAAAGGAAGTATTCCCTGAAAGCATCTGATGCCTCAGAAACAAGACAGGCAAAACGCAGGGAAGGACCCACCAAAGTCACAGACAAAATAATAGGGAACAGAGCCCAACAAGTCATCAGAAGACAATAAAAGCTCCATCTAAGAATTACACTCAGAGAGAAACATGACTGTATTTGTGTTCAGGCTTCTGGAATATCTGTTGTCTCATAGAGACACGCTAAAGGGTTGACTTGAAAGTGAAAGTGAAGGTTGCCCAGTCGTGTCCAACTCTTTGCGACTCCATGGACATAGAACTTTCAGGCCAGAATACTGGAGTGCGTAGCCTTTCCCTTCTCCAATGGATCTTCCCAACCCAGGGATCAAGCCCAGGTATCCCACATAGCAGGTGGATTCTTTACCAGCTGAGCCATAAGAGAAGCCCAAGAATACTGGAGTGGGTAGCCTATCCCTGGATTTGCCCGACCCAGGAATTGAACCAGCATCTCCTGCACTGCAGGCAGATTCTTTACCAACTGAGGGTTGACTTGACACAACATTAAACCTCTTTTCTAGGCCTTTTTTATTCCCTTCTCTGGCATCACCCATGTCTTTTGTTGTGGAAAATACTTTTATCCCATGCCAAGATAAATCACTTCACTCTCATGTATCTGAGACACTCACTTAAGGGCTGTGTCTCAAACTTGTCTCAAATCAAGAAAAAAAACCCAAGTCACCCTGTTGGGACCAGAAGCAAGGAAGTTTAACTGGGCTTACAGATTTGTTTCAAGGCAGTGTAATGTGTGATCCAACTGTGTGGCTTTGGACAAGTTGTCCAAATTCTCTGGCTTCAGCATATTCATTTGTAAAACAGGGAAATTACAGTGTTCATTCAGGGAGTTCCTTGATGGTCTAGTGGTTAGGATTTGGCACTTTCACAGTCACAGCCTGGGCTCAATCTCTGATCAGGGAACTGAGATCCCACAAACTGCATGGCCCTCCCACCCGAGAAAACCCTGATAACAGTGTTCACTCAATTGCTGGTTGTGAGAATTAAATGAGATAATCCACAGACCATGCTAGACTCAGAACCTGGGTGTCTAACCGTTAAACTCAGAACCTACTTTTCCTTGCCTCCAACTTGGAGTCTTTTTTGGTTACCAAACAGATTTCCAAATAAGTGTGATGCTTTTTTTTTTTTTAATTATAATTTGTTTTTAAATAGCTTTCAAAAGTCAAGTATTTTCACATTAAAAAAATTTTAGGCCTCTATCCCCAGACTACCCTTAACACAACAAACACAGTGGGAATTTTACTGCATTTCTGTCTAGTTTCTCTCTCACCCCCTGTGTTTTTATTTTACATATAGAGGTAATTACAGTGAAAAGATATTTTATATATAATAGTTCCTTATCATCTGAGTATTCATTATCTAGATACCCACATAGTTATGAGTTTAGGGAAGCAAACGTTGTCCTAACATAAAAATATTCACAAATAAACTTACAATTACACAATGATTCATTCTGGACTAACAGAAACACCACTTTGAAGCCCCACCAATCAATGTATTTGCCAGTGTTTACCTCTGATTGTTGATGTTTGTTTGAGATTTTACAATACAATTCAAAATGATGGGAATTGATTGTAATATGAAAATTGGAAGTCTTTGCAAAAGACAGCAGGATTTCTGAAGTCAGTGAAAGTGATGTGGGAGAAACATTTGCAATGCAGAGGACCCCACTGACAAATGAGGAACCTGTAAAGTCCCACCAATGGAAAGTCAGAAAACAAGAAACAGTGATGCTCCAGAGAGTGGTAACTGACCAGCAAATGATTTTAAAAGCCCTGTGGGAAAATGGATGAAAATCTCGCATAAGTGTGCCAAAAATAAATAAATAAAGACCCCCTGTAGGAACACCTGATGCTGGGAAAGATTGAGAGCAGGAGAAGAAGGGGATGACAGAGGATGAGATGGTTGGATGTCATCACCAACTCAATGAACATGAATTTGAGCAAACTCCAGGAGATGATGAAGGACAGGGAAGCCTGGCGTGCTGCAATCCACGGGGTCACAAAGAGTCAAAGAGTCAGACTTTGACTGAAAAACAAAAGGAACACCTCCCAAAAGCCAAAGATGAAATGAGAGATGTTCCACTATCCGCCATACAAGTTTTCAATAGGAAATTATATACATGCAAAAATATCAACTTTTGACTCATTCTTTGTTAATTAATGAATTACAGCGTATTTGTGACTATTATTTAAATTTTGTTAAACAGGATCTAAAAATAAATTCAGGTTTATGAAGTTTGGATTCCTTGTACAGGACAAAGTCCCAATTGGATTCCTATTTTCACTGGGTTCACTCTAAAGAGATTTTTGTTTTAAAAAACAACAACAAACTTACTTGGCTTCGCCAGGTTTTAGTTGCAGCACAAGGACCTTTAGTTTCGTCTTGCTCTTAGTTGTGGCATGTGGGATTTAGTTCCCTGACCAGGGGTTCACCCTGGGCCCCTGCACTAGGAGAGGAGTCTTAGCCGTTGGACCACCGAGGAAGTCTCCATGAAGCTTTTGCCAGTAGTAAGTATTCTCAAATGGAAGCTTCGATCACTTTCTCACTGAATACCATAGTATAACTATCATTTTAAAGGTTACATTTACTTATTTCCATTTGGCTTTTAATAACGTCTCCAACTGGGTCCTTTTAGCTTCCCTTGTGGCTCAGGTAGTAAAGAATCTGCCTGCAATGCGGGAGACCTGGGTTCGAACCCTGGGTTGGGAAAATCCCCTGGAGAAGGGAAAGGCTAGCCACTCCAGTATTCTGGCCTGGAGAATTCCTTGGGGTCACAAAGAGTCGGACACGACTGAGCAACTTTCACTTTCACTTTCAGGGGCTTTTAAATATAATAGGGCAACAAGTGATGTAGTTTCCTGGTGTTTTGAACACAAAGATATGTCCCTTCTGTGGAACCATTGCATTTGTAAAATCCTTGATACATATTTCCAGTGTTTCTCTAAACAGGCTGCACAGATGTACCTGGCCATCAGAAACATTCGAGATGATTCTGCTTCTTGTATATTAGACATATTTGTTGAGTCCCTACTGTGTGCCAGGAGCTGTTCTAGGCACCTGGGACACAACTCAGAACAACAGAGCCTCAAATCTCTGCCATCATAGAACTGATATTTTAATTGGGGGAAGATAGACAGTAAACATGCTTCCCTGGTGGCTCAGATGGTAAAGAATCTGCCTGCAATGCAGGAGACACAAGTGACGTGGGTTCAATTCCTGGGTCGGGAAGTACCCCTGGAGAACGGAATGACAACTCACTACAGTATCCTTGCCTGGAGAATCTCAGGGACAGAGGAGCCTGGCAGGTTTACAGTCCATGGGGTCCCAAAGAGTAGGACACGACTGAGGAACTAACACTTTCACTTTCAGACAATAATCATTTAATATGGCAGATATGGTAGCAAAGCATGAACTAGGGCATGGCAGTAAAGGTAGGGTTGGGTAGAGAGTTAATATTCAGAGAGCCTCCTTGGTAAGGTAACATTCTGGAAGAAACTTGAAGGAGGTGAGGAAGGGAGCCTCAAATGGTGTACATTATCTTATTTGCAAAGCAGAAATAGAGACACAGATAGAGAGAACAAATATATGGATGCTAAGGGGAAGGAGGAGTGGGAGGAATTGGGAGATTGGAATTGACACATGCACACTATTGATACAATGTATGAAATAGATAAGAAATGAGAACATAAGTAATGAGAACCCAGGTAGCTCAGCCGTAGGAGATGCAGCTTCAAGCCCTGGGTCAGGAAGATGCCCCTGGAGAAGGAAATGGCAACCTACTCCAGTATTCTTACCTGGAGAATACCATGGACAGAGAAGCCAGGCAGGCTACACTCCAAGGGGGGGTCACAAAGAGTCAGACAAGACTTAGTGACTAAATAACGAGAAAGCACCGTATAGCTCAAGGAACTCTACTTAATGCAGTAAAGGTGAGGGGGTGTATGTACATGCATGGCTGATTCATTTTGCTGTACAGTAGAAACCAATACAACATTGTAAAGCAACTCTACTCCAACACAAATTAATTTAAAAAAATCTATGGGAAGGCTAAAAGTCAAAGTGTTAGTCGCTCAGTTGTGTCCTACTCTTTGCAACCCCATGGACTGTAGCCCATCAGGCTCCTCTGTCCATGGGATTCTCCAGGCAAGAATACTGGAGTGGGTAGCCATTCCCTTCTCCAGAGGATCTTCCCGACCCAGGGATCAAACCCAGGTCTTTCACACTGCAGGCAGATTCTTTACTGTCCATGCCACCAGGGAAGACGGTATGGGAAGGCTAAGGCAGCAGCAACTGCAAAGGTCCAGAGGCAGGCACGTGCTTCATGTATACAGATAAGTTGGTGAGGGTGCATTGTTCAGGGTCTTATGGATTGCAGTCAAGTCTTTGGGTTTGGGGAGCTATAGAGGGTTCTGAGCAGAGGAGGGACATGCCCTGAATCATGCATTCATGGTCTCCCTCTGACCAGGAAAGCAGAGGGAGAAGTAAAAACTGAGAGACTAGGGAAGAGGCAGCTGCACTGGTGCAGGTGGGAAATGATTGGAGCTGGAACCAGGTGTGTACCATAGAGAGTTATTTCTGCATTTATTATGAAGGCTAAGCAGACAGGTGTTGCTTATGGATTAGACGTGGGGAGGTGAGTGAAGGAGAGAAGCCAAGGACACCTCGGGGACTTTAACATGAACAGCCTAAGGACACAGCTGCTATCGGCTAAGATGAAGACGGAGGGAGGGGGAGTGTCGGGAGGGATGAAGCAATTCACACTGACTTGCCACGTCCCCCTTGAATTACAGAATCACCCCACAGCAGCATTCATAAAGAATGAAAGTGCAAACATCTATTAATAATTATTTGCAAATGCTGCATATTAGGTAGTTTAGATAAACCCTTCTCTCTGGGAATTTTGCCAGAAGAATCCCAAACTAAGCTCTACAGCTATCAAAGCCAATAAAGTGCCATCAGGGAGAATATGGAGAAAAGCAGTCTCTGCCTCGTGTGAGAATCTTTTTTAATCTAACATTATCAGGACTTCCCCGGTGGTCCAGTGGTTAAGACTGTGTGCTTCCACTGCAGGGGGCGTGAGTTTGATCCCTAGTTGGGAAACTAAGATCCCAAAGGCTGCAAGGTGCAGTGCAGCCAAAAAAAGAAGAAAAAGAAAGAAATCTAACGTTATCATTCCTTCATCTACTCTTCTATAAGACCACAAATAGAGCTGAAGAGAATTAGAAAATATTTTCTGAAGGAAACAAGAAAATAATTGCAGGGATGGATATTTAGCAATTTAAGGACTGAGGAGATAAGGACTTCTCAACCTAGGAGAAAATGAAAGGAAATACTTCCTCCCACTGGCAGCCGCACTCTATCCCTCTTATCCTCTGCCAACACTGGATTAGAGTCCCCAGTTCTATTGCTATTATTTGTGTAACTATTATATAGTAATGGTCCTGCCATATTCTAGCTTGTTCATTTATTTATGTCTACTGTGTTCCAGGCACTGCAATAGACACCAGAAATAAGAGAATCTTATTGACAGCTGGTTGCCCACATTTTATCCACTCTTCTCTAGCTTTCAGTATCCAGCAATAAAAGAGAACTACATTTCCTAGACTCCTTTGCAGGGAGGTTTAGCCCTGTCAAAAATGCTAGTCAATGAAACACCGGGCACTGGTCTCAAGTATTCTTTGCCATTTGACCTCTTTTCTGCCTGGAATGCAGATGTGATGTCTGGGGCTGCAGAAGCCACTCTGAGGCTGATCATGAGAGGAAGGTAAAGAGTACCTCAGCCATGACATTCGTGGGCTATTATAGCACTTTATGAACAGACAAATACAATTTTTGACTGATACACACAGACAGCTGAACAAGCTGTATTTTCACCTGTTCCTCTTCATAAGACTCCTTGAGTCCAGAAACTAGTTTTACTTCGCTTTCTGAGCCCTCAAGAAATATCAAATGAAGCGACTTTCCTGGTGCTTCAGTGGTTAAAGCTCTGCCCTTCTGCTGCAGCACAGGCTCAATTCCTGGTCAGGGAATTAAGATCCCATGTGCTGTGTCCAGTGTCACCTAAAAATCATGTTGAATGAATTACTGAGTGAGCAAGGCAACTCTACTTTTACAATTAAAAAACAACGGGACAACTTTTAAATGACAAAATGCCCAGGGATGCCATCTGAGACCTCCTACCCCAGTGAATTCCTACAGCCTGGGAAAAGCACATCTGTGAAATGAGAATAGCAGCAGTATCTACTGACGGACTTTCTGTGAGGGTCACATTAGTCACCCAAAGATCAAGAATGCTAACAGTTCTATTCTAAGTGCTGCTTAAATGTTGCCCTCGCTCTTATTCTTTCCCAATGTGCATGTATGTGTGTGCTTGTGTGCAGTCGTGTCTGACTCTTTGGGACCGCATGAACCCCACCAGCCCTAGCAAGAGTAGATCTGACCTCCCACACTGGTACCCCATCATTGCTCTACATCTCAACACCTCGTTGGTTTCCCTCAGAGTCCTTGCAACAACTATTTTCATTTATTCACTTTATAAGCATCTTCACTTGAGAAGGTTGTTCTTCATTTGCCCACCCCACCCATGCCAGACCCATTCTCGGCTCTTTTCTACTCTGAGCATCATCTAGTTTCCGGATCCTTTGGGATCTGTTGCTTTCAGCCAGTTGGAGGAACCAGGAGGAACTCAGAGCAGGGGAGGAGAAAGAGATCGCGGTATTTCTTCCCCATTGCCTCCTTGCTTTGGTGTCATGTGTCTGGTCAGTGGCTGGGTCCCTCCACAATGACGGCTCCTATGAAGCAGCTCCTCCTCCATCATTCCAATTCTTTTTTTTTTTTAATTTTACTTATTTATTTATTTGGCTGCTTCAGGTCTTAGTTGAGGCATGCAGGATCTTTCCCTGCAGCACACAGACTCTTCACTGTGGCTCACTTGCTCCAGAATGCCAGGGACTGAACATGCATCCCCCAGTATTGGAAAGCAGATGCTTAACCACTGGACCCCCAGGTAAGTCCCTCCATGATTCCAACTCTTAATGGCTCCAGCACTGCCATTTCTTCAACTCAAGGCTCTCTGCTATTGCTAGCAACTGGGTACTCCCCAATCCCTTGTGGGTCCCCTTTAACTCTGTCTACACCTCTTGAAGGGGCTTCCTAGGTGGCGCCAGAGGAAAAGAATCCACCTGCCAATGCAAGAGATGCAAGAGACTCTGGTTCCATCCCTGGATTGGGAAGATCCCCTGGAGAAGGAAATGGCAACCCACTCCAGTATTCCTGCCTGGAAAATCCTATGGACAGAGGAGCCTGGTGCACTACAGTCCATGGGATCACAAAGAGTTAGACATGACTGAGTGGTTGAGTAAACACACACACACACACACACACACACACACACACACACACCCCTCTTCAAGGAAACTCCTCCTTAAAGCTTCTTGACTTGAGCTGTGGTGTGAGGTTGGAGATGGGCAGGCAAGTGAATTATTTCCTCTGTGAACCTTGAGAGAAACTCCTACCAGGCGGTAAATTCCATGAAAGTAGAGAATATACACCTGTTTTACTCACCAATTTCCCCAGTCCCAGAACACAGCCAGGCATGGAGAAGTTTAACAAACATTCGTGGGATAACTAAACTCACTTCCCATCAAACATATCAGAATTAGGAAATAATAAGGAGGGACTTTCCCCCAGCAGTCCAGTGGTTAAGACTCTCATTTCCAATTCAGGGGGCAAGGGTTCAATCCCTGGTTGGAGAACTTAGGTCCCACATGCTGCAGGGTTCAGCCAAAATGTTTTTTTAAAAAAATAATAAAATAAAACGAACCCAGGAATTAAAAAAAAATGTTTAGAAAGAAAAAATTATAAGGAGATATCTTTTTGTCTATGAAATTATCAAAAATATTTTAAGACATTAATACAGTTGACCCTTGAACAACATGGAAGTGGTTGGGGCGCCAACCCCCAGAAGTCAGAAATCCCTGGATGACTTTGTAGTCCACACTGTTATTCGAGTTTCCAAGTCCAAGTTCATGGATTCAGCTAACCCTGGGTCCTGTAGTATTGCAGTACCTATTTACTGAAAGAATTCTCATACAAGTGAATCCCTGCCATTCAAACCTGCATTGTTCAGGGGCCAGCTGGGTACCTGAGTGCTGGTCAGTGTACACTTAGATCAGGAGAGTCAGGTATCAGTAGTAGATATGTAATTTACAATGGCCTTTAGAGAAACCATTTGGCCATATGTATCAGAAATAATTTAAATAGGTTCTTTATTCTGACCCAGTACGACTGCTCCTAGAAATCTTACACAAAGGAAATAATCCAAAAGAAAGGAAAGGTATGTAGAAATTTTATTGTAGCATTTTTTTATAATGTCAAAGCATGCCCCCAAATAGCAGAATTGTTAGGTAGGTTCTAAGGAAAAGAAACTTATAGAGCCATTACAATGATAGTAGGAAAATTTAGTGCTGTCCCATTTATGGGTGGTTTTTGCCTTCTGTTTTCTGTGCTTTGAACAAAACAAAAATCAATTTCCAATAAATAATAAAAATGTTATCAGGAAAAATAAAATCATTTATGTCAAAAACCCTTCTATTGCTCCCAGATTCATTTTTTCTCATCCTCAGATTTTCTTTGCTCTCCACGGTAGAGAAGTTTCTTCTCCAATCATAATCTGTTCTACTTTACTACTAATAAAAGTTCCTTTACTGGTTTAATCATACATCAAGGGTAACGGAAGAATGGCGTGTGACGGAAGCAAAGTATGTAGAAGGAGGTATAGGAGAGAGGGGCTTCCTAGGTAGCACTAGAAAAGAACCCGCCTGCCTGTGCAGGAGACACAAGAAATACAGGTTCCATCGGGAAGATCCCCTGGAGGAGGGTGTGGCAACCCACTCCAGTATTCTTGCCTGGAGAATCCCATGGACAGAGGATCCTAGAGGGCTACAGTCCATGGGGTCACAAAGAGTTGGACACGACTGAAGTGACTTAGCATGCATATGTATGCATAGGAGAGGGATGAAGATGGAGAAACAGAGAAATACACAGAGAGAGGCAGAGAGACAGAGACAGAGAGAGGTGTCAACAAGGTGAATTATATTTGGAGCTTTCTGAATGCTCTCTTCCACAGCTGAATAATAACAGTAATAGCCTAGTAATTAGTATACAACTGCTCAGTCTCTCTCTTGCCTGCGGCTGGCAAAGAAAATAATCAATTGTACTGGAGAAACGACCAAGGGTTTAAGGAGACATTTGAAAGGAAAATCAGCCTAGGAGCTAGGCATTGGCCAATATATATATATATATACTCTGAAGGCCCTGTCAAAATAAAGAGACCCTGAGGTCAGGAAGGAAGGTGGGTATTTAAAAAAGGAGAAGCTATTTCTAAAGTAGTTTCTGATATTCAGTAGGATCTTGGTAGGATGAAAAAGGCTTTTGACCCTAAAGTGCTATCCATCACCAACAAAGACTTGCTATATAGCACAGGGAACTATACTTAATATCCTGTGCATACCCAGTCACATCCGACTCTTTGCCACCCCACAGACTGTAGCCCACCAGGCTCCTTTGTTTGTGGGATTTTCCAGGAAAGAATACTGGAGCGGGTTGTGATTTCCTCCTCCAGGTGATCTTCCCAACCCAGGGATCGAACACAGGTCTCCTGTGTCTCCTGCAATGGCAGGCAGGTTCTTTACCACTGAGCCACCTGGAGAATCCCTTGATATCTTGTAATAACCTATAATTGAAAAGAATCTGAGAAAAGAATAGATATATTTATATATGTGTAACTGAGTCACTTTACCATTCACCTGAAACAAATACACCATTGTAAATCAACTATATTTCATTTTTTTAAAAATGCTATCTATCTTCACAGTACATGTTCCTGACCCTTCACCACCAAGGGTATACCCTGGGTATGTACTCATTTTCCTCCAAGTTTAGTAAATTGTGGAGATGGATTTTTATTTATTCAACCACTCTCTCTTGCTAGTCTCATTTGTGGCGGAGAAAAAGCTACACATCTGCCAAATCCTATTTCCTTTTTCTCCTGGGCATACAGCAAGGCTACATGTCCCAACTTTCACTGCAGTTAGTTAGGGCTCTGGAGCTGTGTTCTGGCCAATGATGTTGAAACAGAAGTAACATAAACCTCTTCCAAGCCTGGTCCCTAAGAAATGCCCAGCACAGTCCCCCAGATTCTTCTTTCTCTTTACTCATCTGCCAGCCAAATACAAAAGCACCCACCAGGGAGTTCCAAAGCTCCACCTAGGAGAAAGCAGAAGCACAATATGGAGGACCCTGGATCCCTGAGTCACCACCTGGATAAAAGCTTCCCAAGAGAACCATCCACTGTTCCTTTTTTTTCACTGGAGGATAATGGCTTTACAGCACTGTGTTGGTTGCTGCCATACACCAACACGAATCAGCCATAGTATACATACGTCTCCTCCTTCCCATTGCCCACCCCATCCCACCCCTCATTTGTCAAAGAGCACTGGACTGAGTGCCCTGTGTCACACAGAAGCTTCCCTCTGGCTATCTGGTTTACATACGAGAACCATCCACCTTGGATGATAGAGTGAGCAAGGACATTTCCACTATATCCAGCCACTGAGCATTCAGGGCTTATTTGTTACAGCAGCTGGCATTACTTATCATGACTGATACACCTTTTCAATAATGGTGCGGGTAGCCAACAGGTTTTGAGGAGAGTTGACATTCTCTTCAATTCTGCCTCTCAACCTTTATTTTCCTCCCCGTGAGGGAGAATCCATCCTCCTTCAAGACCCAGACCATCCTTGGAGCACCTGCACCTCTGTCTGTTAGGTATCCCCATCTCTGTCACAATCCCTCTAACCGGTTTCTCACCTCTGTGTCTTTGCCCCTGCGCGGGTCACCACCTGGAATACAAAAGAATATGGCAGGACCATGCATGTGCTTCCTGGTGGTTCAGACGGTCAAGACTCTGCCTGCGATGTGGGAGACCCAGGTTCAATCCCTAGATCAAAAAGATCCCCTGGAGAAGGGAATGGCAACCCACTCCAGTAATCTTTCCTGGAGAATTCTGTGGTCAGAGGAGCCCGGTGGGCTACAGTCCATGGGGTCACAAAGAGTCAGACACAACTGAGGGATTAACAATTTCACTTTGAAGCATGTGCTTCAAATGGGCAGAGATGCTGTCTACGGCTATAGTCCAGATTAAAAGCCAGTTGGAAACAACATATCCATGACTTTGGCCTTGGAGATACTGTTCTCTAGCCACTAAGCAAACCAAGCATGTACGCTTTTAAGATAATTCAGTTACTGAAATGAAGAGCTGGGGGTAAATATTTTTTTTAACTCTTCCCTCTTCCTTATCCCACTCTGTTCAGTCAGTTGCCAAGAGGTATTGATTCTATGTCCAAATATCTCTCAAATCCATCCATTTCTCTCCATCATCGTTTCCATCAAATTCCAGGCCACCATCATCTCTTAGCAAGAATTCCAATTCCATTAATGTGACCCTCTATGATCTGGCCCCTACCCCAGTCCCAGCCTCCTCTCTCTCATACGCTACATTCTATCAATAGCTGCCCTGGACTTCCTTCAATTCTTTAAATGCACCATCACTTTTTCTCATCTTTGTAATACCATCCTCATAGTCAGAAGCATTCTCCCCTACTTTCTCCCTTCCCCAACCAACTTCTGCTCACTCCAGGTTTCAGCTTGGGTGGCGATGGTTTAGTCTCTAGGTCGTGTGCGACCCCATGAGCTGTAACCTGCCAGGCTCCTCTGTCCATGGGATTCTCCAGGCAAGACTACTGGAGTGGGTTGCCAGTTCCTTCTCTAGGCAGTCTTCCCAACCCAGGGATCAAACCCAAGTCTCCAGCACTGCAGGAAGATTCTTTATCAACTGAATCACTGTTCCAAGAAGCCTTTTTTGGAATTATAATTTGACCCTGAAATTATAAACCTTGTCCTTCGTTCAGAGAACTCCAATTACCTGCTTGACTAGGATGCTGGCTGGCAGGGACTATGTCTGTACAGTTCATTATTGTGCTTGCAGGGTCTAGCATGGCACATGGCATTTAGCAGGTTTATTAATATGTTTTAATAAATATAGATGAATGGCTGGATGGATGACTGGAGGGAAAGTTGGATGGATGATTGGATGGATGGACAATTGGATGGAAGGATGTATAGACAGGTAGATGCTTGAATGGATGGATGAATGGATGGATGGATTTCTCCTCAAGATGCTGAGTTTGAACCTGTGAGACCAAAGGAAACCAGGGACAGCTGTCATTTTGACTACTCTAAAACCATGAAGGAGAAGGCAATGGCACTCCACTCCAGTACTCTTGCATGGAAAATCCCATGGACAGAGGAGCCTGTTAGGCTGCAATCCATGGGGTCGCTAAGAGTCGGACACAACTGAGCGACTTCACTTTCACTTTTCACTTTCATGCATTGGAGAAGGAAATGGCAACCCACTCCAGTGTTCTTGCCTGGAGAATCCCAGGGACGGGGGAGCCTGCTGGGCTGCCATCTATGGGGTCGCACAGAGTCGGACACGACTGAAGTGACTTAGCATAGCATAGCACAGCAAAACCATGAAAACTCATCTAAAACCATTTAGATGAGCACAACTCATCTAAAACCATTTTTGAAAACTCTAAAACCACATCCTCCTTCATCTTTGTTTTCATGGGGTTTGCATTCTCTTTGGGGGCGAGCAGATGAGGGCGAGGGAGCAAGCAAAGACAATAGAAAACATACAAATGAACTGGGTGGCACCAGAAGATGACACACAAGACGTGTTCTGGGGAGGTGTTGTTTAATCCGAGACTTCAGGCACTTAAGCAGGTGAGAATGCCAATTCCATGCCAAAAACCAAGCCAAATGATAATCAGGGCTGCCACTGTTGACTGGCAGCAGAGGCTGGGATTTAAAAATAGACCAGTCAACCTATTATGCATGTCCTGCCTTTTGCTTTAGTAATCACTTTCCCCAGGTGCCCGAGGAAATACAAATGGCCCCGAAATAGATGACAAGGGGCCCATTTTCACTCATAATAAGACAAAAGCAATTAAAATTGCACTGAAGCCCTCCTTTTGGATAATAAGCCTTATTCTGGAGCTCCAGTTCATCCATCTCCACCAGTGTTAAAGGGCACAGGAAAGATCACCATCTGGAGGAAATAAAGCCAACGAGCAAAAAAAAAAAAACGCAGCTGAGAGATGTAAAGAATTCATATCAGAATTGTGCATAGGGAAATGTTGAAGAAAACAACCACAGTCCAAGGCTTACCCAGGTGGTGACTGGTACAGTGGGGCCAGAGCCCTGGCACAAGCATTTGCCAGAGATCAAGCCCTGAGCCTTTGGAGTGGGAGCATTGACTCCAAGACCCTAGACTACCAGAGAACTAACCCTAGGGAGGATCAAATAGTGAGAACTCACACAAAGGAAACCACTTGAATACAAGACCCGGCATCACCCAACCACCAGTAGCACCCTGTGCAGCACAACTCATCTAAACAACAAACAAAGCAAAAATACGAACCAAATCATCAGCAGACAGGATCACCACCTCACTCAATGTTGCACATCAGAGGAAAAACATACAAACATACAAACAAAACTCAGCACAAATCTCACCCTATACAAAGTTTACACAAACCACTGGACTAACTTTCAAAGTCAAAGTCAAAGTGAAGTCACTCAGTCGTGTCCGACTCTTTGCGACCCCATGGACACCAGTCTCCTCCATCCATGGGATTTTCTAGGCGAGAGTACTGGAGTGGGTTGCCATTTCCTTCTCCTTAGGAGGGCAGAAACCAAAAGGAAGAAATAATTCAGCCCTGAAGCCTGGGAAAAGAGACCTCAAACACAATAAGTTTAAAAAAATAACAATGAAAAGGCAGAGAAATACTACACAAACAGAGAAATAAGCTAGAAACACCGAAGTCCAAATAAATGAAGAAGAAATAGGCAATCTACCTGAAAAAGAATTCAGAATAATGATAGTAAAGATGATCAAAAACCTTGAAAACAGAATGGAGAAAATGCAAGAATCAATTAACAAAGACCTAGAAGAATTAAAGAATAAACAGAGACAAACAACACAATTACTGAAATTAAAAATACTCTAGAAGGAATCAATAGCAGAATATCTGAAGCAGAAGAATCAATCAGTGAGCTGGAAGATAAAATGGTGGAAATGACTCCTGAAGAGCCGAATAGAGTAAAAAGAATGAAAAGAACTGAGGATAGTCTCTGAGACCTCTGGGACAATATCAAATGCACCAACATTCAAATTATAGGGGTCCCAGAAGAAGAAGAGAAACAAAGGGCATGAGAAAATTTTTGAAGAGATTATAGTTGAAAATTTCCCCAACATGGAAAAGGAAATAGTCAATCTAGTTCAAGAGGGACAAAGAGTCCCATACAGGATAAACCCAAGGAGAAACACACCAAGACACATACTAATCAAACTAACAAAGACTAAACAGAAAGAAAGAATATTAAAAGCAGTAAGGGAAAAGCAACAAGTAACATACAAGGAAAACCCCATATGTTTAACTGCTGATCTTTCAGCAGAAACTCTGCAGGCAAGAAGGAATGGCAGGATATATTTAAAGTACTGAAAAGGAAAAAACTGCAACTAAGATTACTGTACCTGGCAAGGATCTCATTCAAAATTGATGGAGGAATAAAAAGCTTTTCAGACAAGCAGAAGTTAAAAGAATTCAGTACCACCAAACCAGCTTTAAAACAAATGTTAAAGGGACTTATGTAGTCAAGAAATACAAGAGAGGAAAAAGATATACAAAATCAACCCCAAACAAGAAAATGGCAATAGGAACACATACATCAATAACTACTTTAAATATAAATGGGCTAAATGCTCCAACCAAAAGATACAAACTGGCTGAACGGATATGAAAACAAGACCCATATATATGTTGTCTACAAGAAACCCACTTCAGACCTAAAGACACATATAAACTGAAAGTGAGAGGATGGGAAAATATATTCCATGCAAATGGGAAGCAAAAGAAAGATGGAATAGCAATCAGACAAAACAGACCTTAAAATAGATTACAAGAGATAAGGAAGGACACTACATAATGATCAAGGGATCAGTCCAAGAGGAAGACATAACAATTGTAAAATCTATGCACCCAACATAGGAGCACCTCAATACGTAAGACAAACACTAACAGACATAAAAGGAGAAACTGACAGTAACACAATAATAATAGGAGACTTTAACACCTGTCACACCAATGGACAGATCATCAAAGCAGAAAATTAATAAGGAAACACAAGTCTTAAACAATACATTAGATGAGATGGATCTCATTGATATCTTCAGGACATTCCATCCAAATGCAGAAGAATATACCTTCTTTTCAAGTGCACATGGACCATTCTCCAGGATAGACCACATCTTGGGCCACAAATCAAACCTCAGTAAATTTAAGAAAATTGAAATCATATCAAGCATCTTCTCTGACCACAACACTATGAGACTAGATATCAATTACAAGAAAAAAACTGCAAGAAACACAAACACATGGAGTTTAAACAACATGTTTCTAAATAACCAACAGGTTACTGAAGAAATCAAAAGGGAAATCAAAATATTTCTAGAAACAAATGACAATGAAATAACAATTCAAAACCTATGGGATGCAGCAAAAGCAGTTCTAAGAGGGAAATTTATAGCAATACAATCCTACCTCAAGAAACAAGAAAAACATCAAATAGACAACCTAACCTTATGCCTAAACAACTGGAAAAAGAAGAACAACAACAACAACAAAAAACTCCCAAAATTAGTAGAAGGAAAGAAATGATAAAGATCAGAGCAAAAAGAAATGAAAAAGAAATGAAAGAAACAACAGTAAAGATTAATAAAACTAAAAGCTGATTCTTTAAGATAAACAAAATTGACAAACCGTTAGCCAGATTCATCAAGAAAAAAAGAGAGAAGAATCAAGTTAGCAAAATTAGAAATGAAAAAGGAGAGGTTACAGCAGATAATGTAGAAATACAAAGGATTATAAGGGACTATTATGAACAACTATATGGTAATAAAATGGATAACCTGGAAGAAATGGACAGATTATTAGAAAAATTCAATCTTCCAAGATGGAATCAGGAGAAATAGAAATTATGAATAACCCAATTACAAGCACTGAAATTGAAGCTGTGGTCAAAAATCTCCCAAAAAAACAAAAGCCCAGGACCATATCGCTTCACAGGAGAATTCTATCAAACATTTTAGAGAAGAGCTAATGCCTATCCTTCTAAAACTCTTTCCAAAAATTTCAGAGGAAGGAGCACTTCCAAACTCATTCTACAAGGCCGCCATCACCCTGATACCAAAATCAGACAAAGACAACACACACAAAATTACAGGCCAATATCACTAATGAACATAGATGCAAAAATCCTCAATACAATTTTAGCAAACAGAATTCAGCAACACATCAAAAAGGTCATATACCACGATCAACTTGGGTTTATTCCAGGGATGTAAGTATTCTTCAATATATGCAAATCAATCAATGTGATACACCGTATTGACAAATTGAAAGATAAATACAATATAAGCTCAATAGATGCCAAAAAAGCCTTTGACAAAATTAAGCATCCATTTATGATTGAAACTCTTCAAAAAATGGGCATAGAAGTGAACTACCTCAACATAGTAAAGCCCATATATGATAAGCCTACTGCAAACATTATTCTCAATGGTGAAAAACTGAAAGCATTCACCCTAAGATCAAGAACAAAACAAGGGTGTCCACTTTCACCACTATTATTCAACATAGTTCTGGAAGTCCCAGCTACAGCAATCAGAGAAGAAAAAGAAATAAAATAACTCCAGATCAGAAAAGAAGAAGTAAAACTCTCCCTGTCTGCAGATGACATGATACTGTACATAGAAAACCCTAAAGATAGTGTCAGAAAATTACTAGAGCTAATCAGTGAATTTAGCAAAGTTACAGGATACAAAATCAATACACAGAAATCACTTGCATTTCTATATACTAACAATGAAAAATCAGAAAGAGAAATTAAGGAATCAATCCCATTCACCATTGCATCAAAAAGGATTAAACATCTAGGAATAAACTTAGCTCAGGAGACAAAAGAACTGTACACAGAAAATTATAAGACACTAATGAAAGAAATCAAAGATGTCATAAACGGATGGAGAGATATTCCATGCTCCTGGGTAGGAAGAATCAATATTGTGAAAATGACTATGCTACCAAATGCAATCTACAGATTCAATGAGACCCCTATCAAATTACCAATGACATTTTTCACAGAACTAGAACAAAAAATTTCACAATTCATATGAAAACACAAAAGACCCCAAATAGCCAAAGCAGTTTTGAGAAAGAAGAATGGAGCTGGAGGAATCAACCTTCCTGACTTCAGGTTATACTACCAAGCTACAGTCATCAGACAGTATGGTACTGGCACAAAAACAGAAATATAGACCAATATAACAAGATAGAAAGCCCAGAAATAAATCCATGCACCCATGGGCACCTTATTTTT
The DNA here is from genome assembly GCF_027580195.1 of Bos mutus. NCBI lineage: Eukaryota > Metazoa > Chordata > Mammalia > Artiodactyla > Bovidae > Bos > Bos mutus. Next base: position 52,139,827 of record NC_091623.1, on the reverse strand, counting down.
GACAAAGAAGACAAGAATATACAATGGGGCAAAGACAGCCTCTTCAATAAATGGTTCTGGGAAAACTGGACAGGTACATGTAAAAGAATGAAATTACAACACTTCCTAACATCAAACACAAAGATAAACTCAAAATGTATTAAAGACCTAAATGTAAGACCAGAAACTATAAAACTCTTAGAAGAAAACATAGGCAGAACTCTTGATGACATGCATCAAAGCAAGATCCTCCATGACCCCCCTCCTAGAGTAACGGAAATAAAAACAAAAGTAAACAAGTGGAACCTGATTAAACTTAAAGGGTTTTGCACAGAAAGGAAACTATAAGCAAGGTGAAAAGACAACCCTCGGAATGGGAGAAAATAATAGCAAATGAAGCAACTGACAAAGGATTAATTTCCAAAATATACAAGCAGCTCATACAACTCAATACCAGAAAAACAAACAACCCAATCAAAAAGTAGGAAAAAGACCTAAACAGACATTTCGCCAAAGAAGACATACAGATGGCTAACAAACACATGAAAAGATGCTCAGCATCGCTCATTATTAGAGAAATGCAAATCAAAACCACAATGAGATATCACCTCACACCAGTCAGAATGGCCATCATCAAAAAGTCTACAAACAATAAATGCTGGAGAGGATGTGGAGAAAAGGGAACGTTCTTGCACTATTGGTAGGAATGTAAATTGATACAGCCACTATGGAAGATGGTAAGGAGATTCCTTAAAAAACAAGGAATAAAACCACCATATGACCCAGCAGTCCCACTCCTAGGCATATACCCTGAGGAAACCAAAATTGAAAAAGACACATGTATCCCATTGTTCATTGCAGCACCATTTACAATAGCTAGAACATGGAAGCAACCTAGACGTCCATCGACAGATGAATGGATAAAGAAGTTCTTGTATATATACACAATAGAATATTGCTCAGCAATAAAAAGGAAGGAATGCATTTGAGTCAGTTCTACTAAGGTGGACAAATCTAGAACCTATTATACAGAGTGAAGTAAGTCAGAAAGAGAATGATACACACAGTATTCAAACACATGTATATGGAATCTAGAAAAATGATACTGAAGAACTTATTTACAGGACAGCAATGGAGAAACAGACATAGAGAATAAACTTATGGACATGGGGAGAGCGGAGGAGAATCTGAGATGTATGGGAAGAGTAACATGGAAACTTGCATTACCATATGTAAAACAGATAGCCAATGGGAATTTCCTGTATGGCTCAAGAAACTTAAACAGGGGCTCTGTATCAATCTACAGGGGTGAGATGGGGAGGGAGATGAGAGGGAGGTTCAAAAGGAGGGGATATATGTATACCCATCACTGATTCATGTTGAGGTTTGACAGAAAACAACAAAATTCTGTAAAGGAATTATCCTTCAATTAAAAAAAAAATAAATTTAAAACAAAACAAAAATTGCACTGAGATGCCACTTCCCACCTAGCACATGGGCAGAAATCTGAAGGCATGATAATGGGCCCTGCCAGCTGGGCTGAGGGGCACCAGGGGGGCAGGAGGGAATGGAAATTGGTGTGGGCCTCATGGAAGGTCATTTGGCAGTGTCAGTCAAAATTACCCAGGCTTTTACTCTTTGACCAGCAATCCAATGTCTCCAAACGTATCTTTCCCATTGTCCATGTTACACTTGACATGCTTTTCAAAGCGGCAGAGGCACAGTGTTACTCATTGCAGCATTGGATAGAATGGTACAGTATTGGAAACAACCCCTGTATCCATCAGTGGTTTAATGCATTATGGACCACCACAAAAAATAATAATCATAGTTCAGATTCGTATCACCCACTTCATGTCAGGCACTATTCTAAATGCATTATATGGTCAGAACGGGCATCATCAAAAAGTCCACAAACAGTAAGTGCTGGCGAAGGTGTGGATAACAGGGAACCCTCCGACACTGCTGCTGGAGGTGTGAATGGTGCACTCACTACGCAGAACAGTGCGGAGGCTCCTCAGAAAGCTCAAAATAGAGTTACCATAGGAACCAGTGATCCCACTCCGGAGCAAATATACGGACATAAATTTAATTTGAAAAGACACATGCACCTCTAGGTTCATAACAGCACTATTTACAATAGCCAGCACGTGGAAAGAACCTAAGTGTTCATAGACAGATGAATGGATATATATACACTATACACACACACACACACACACACATATAACAGAACATTGCTACTGCTACTGCTAAGTCGCTTCAGTCATGTCCGACTCTGTGTGACCCCATAGACGGCAGCCCATCAGGCTCCCCCGTCCCGGGGATTCTCCAGGCAAGAACACTGGGGTGGGTTGCCATTTCCTTCTCCAATGCATGAAAGTGAAAAGTGAAAGTGAAGTCGCTCAGTCGTGTCCGACTCTTAGGGACCCCATGGACTGCAGCCCACGAGGCTCCTCCGTCCATGGGATTTTCCAGGCAAGAGTCCTGGAGTGGGTGCCATCGCCAAGAATGAGGCAATGTCGTTTGCAGCAACACTGATGGATCTAGGGATTATCATACTAAGTGAAGTAAGGACAAACACACGGTATCACTTTTATATGGAATCTTAAAAAATGTTACAAATGAACTTATTTACAAAACAGAAGTAGATTCACAGACACAGCAAACAAAGGTATGGTTACCAAAGGGGAAAGGGGAGGGAGGGATAAATTAGGAGTCTGGGATTAATATATACTTACTACACATAAAATAGACAATCAAAAACAACCTACGTATAGCATGTGGAATTATACTCAATATCTTGCAATAACCTATAAGGCAAAGAATCTTGAAAAGATATATCAGTTCAGTTCATTTCAGTTGCTCAGTTGTGTCCTACTCTTTGTGACCCCATGGACTGCAGCATGCCAGGCTTCCCTATCCATCACCAACGCCCAGAGCTTGCTCAAACTCATATCCATCAAGTCGGTGATGCCATCCAACCATCTCATCCTCTGTCGTCCCCTTCTCCTCCTGCCTTCTATCTTTCTCAGCATCAGGGTGAATGAGTCAGTTTTTTGCATCCGGTAGCCAAGGTATCAGGACTGATTTCCTTTAGGACTGGCTGGTTTGATCTCCTTGCTGTTCTAGGGACTCTCCCAACACCACAATTCAAAAGCATCAATTCTTTGGCACTCAACTTTCTTTATGATCCAACTCTTACATCCATACATGACTGGAAAACCTGTAGCTTTGACTACATGGACCTTTGTCACTAATGTCTCTGCTTTTTCATATGCTATCTAGGTTAGTCATAGCTTTTCTTCCAAGGAGCAAGTATCTTTTAATATCATGGCTGCAGTCACCATCTGCAGTGATTTTAGAGCCCCCCAAATTAAGTCTTTCACTGTTTTCATTGATTCCTCATCTATTTTCCATGAAGTGATGGGACCAGATGCCGTGATCTTAGTTTTTGAATGTTGAGTTTTAAGCCAGTGTTTTCACTTTTCTCTTTCACTTTCATCAAGAGGCTATTTAGTTCCTCTTCGCTTTCTGCCATAAGGGTGGTGTCATCTGCATATCTGAGGTTATTGATATTTCTCCTGGCAATCTTGATTCCAGTTTGTCCTTCATCCAGTCTAGCATTTCTCATGATGCTCTACATATTAGTTACATAAGCAAGGTGACAATATACAACCTTTAATATACTCTTTTCCCAATTTGGAACTAGTCTATTGCTCCATGTCCGGTTCTGTTGCTTCTTGACCTGCATACAGATTTCTCAGGAGGCAGGTAAGATATACACATACGCATAACTGAAGCAGGATTTCCAGGTGACTCAGTGGTAAAGAATCTGCTTGCCAATGCACAAGACACAGGTTCAATCCCTGGGTTGGGAAGATCCTCTGGAGGAGGAAACAGCAACCCACACCAGTATTCTTGACCAGACAATTCCATGGACAGAGGAGCCTGGAGGCTACAGAACTTAGGGCTGCAAAGAGTTGAACATGATTGAATGACTGAGCGTGCTTAACTGAATCACTTTGCTGTACACCTGCAGTTAACACAACTTTGTAAACCAACTATATTTCAATCAAATTGGATGGCATCACTGATTCAATGGACACAAACTTGGGCAAACTCTGGGAGATGGTGAGGGTCAGGGAAATCTGGCATTTCAGTCCATGGGGTCGCAAAGGTCGGTCACAATCTGGCAACTGAACAACAATGTATTAACTCATTACAGCCATGTAGATATACCCTAACAGCCAACCCATCTCACAGGTGAAAAAACTGAGGTCCGGAGAGGGTCAGTAACTCGCCCAAATTACACAGCTGGGTAGCATTGCACCTGTGTGTGTAGTCAGGTCAGGGAGGAGGGGTGATGATGGGGCACCTGGGAACAGGCACAGTTATGTGTCTATAAAAAAGAGAGATTGGAGCACAGGAAAGACAAGTGATGGTGGGCAGGGGAGCAGGATGCTGTGATCGCCTTTGCATCACACTCAGGCACCGGGGAAGGGATTCATGGGTGAGACGGAGGAGGGAACCTCAACTTCTCCCTCTTCCTCAGCCATCCTCAATCGTGCCGCTGTAATACTGTCTTTCTGTGCTTGATCTAGGCACCAGTTCACAGGGCATCTGGAAGACAGAGGACCATGCTAAACCAACACTACCAAGGATGCCAGCTGGCAGCTAGTGGTAAAGAACCTGCCTACCAATGCGGGAGACAGAGAGATGTGGGTTTGATCCCTGAGTCAGCAAGATCCCCTGGAGGAGGGCACGGCAACCCACTTCAGTATTCTTGCCTGGAGAATCTCATGAACAGAGGAGCCTGGCGGGCTACTGTCCATAGGGTTTCAGAGAGTCGGACACAACTGAAGTGACTTAGCACGCACGCAAATGATACAATCAGCAAGATTCAATGTGTGGAATGGTCTCCAGGACAAACGATCCAGTTCCTTCCATAAATAAATGACAATAAGACAAAAAGGCGGTTGAACAGTTACAGATTTCAAGAGACTTATGAGACGTATCAACCAACGAGGGTGGTGATGATAATAACCGGATATTTGATGATATTAAAGAACTATAGTTGGGGCTTTCCTGGTGGCTCAGTGGTAAAGAATCTGCTGACCGATGCAGGAGACACAGGTTCGATCCCTGCTCCGGGAAGATCCTACATGACCCAGAGAAACTAGGCCTGTGTGCCACACTCGTGAGCCTATGCTCTAGAGCCAGGCAGCTGCAGTCACTGAGCCACGTGCCACAGAGCACGTGCTCTGCAACAAGAGAAGCCACTGCAATGAGAAGCCCATGGACCAAAGCATATCCCCCTCTTACCACAGCTGGAAAAAGCCTGAGCAGCAACAAAGACCCAGCACCGTCAAACAATAAATAGAATTATTTTATAAAACTATTGTCATTTTTGAATTGGTAAAATCTGAATAAAACCTGTGGTTCAGTCAATAGGAATGTACCACTATAACGATCACACTAATGTAAAATGATAACATTAGCAGACACTGGGCAAGGGGCACACAGGAATTCCTCATTATCTTTCCAACTTTTTGTAAATCTGAAATCATTTTTAAATGAAAAGTTTTAGGGAATTCCCTGGCAGTCCAGTGGTGAGGGTGCTGTGCTTTCACAGCAGGGGGCATGGGTTCAATCCCTGGTCAGGGAACTAAGATTCCCACATGTCACGTGGTGAAGCCGAAAATAATAATAATAAAAATTAAAAGTTTATTTTGAAAAAATGGTATTGTGTTTGCAATTAAAAATTGCAATTTTTAATGGACTCTTTTTTAAATCATGTGTGTTTATTTTTATTTATTTTCTTGAGGTATAGTTGATTTACAAGGTTTCAGGTGAGCAGCAAAGTGATTCAATCATATATATCTATAGCTATATATAGATATAAGGATCTATATCTTTTCAGAATATGTATATATATTCATTTCAGATTCTTTTCCATTATAGGTTATTGTAAGATACTGAATATAGTTCCCTGTGTTATATAGTTTCCTGGGCTTCCCAATTGGCTCAGTGGTAAAGAATCTGTCAATTCATGAGAAGGAAATGACAACCCACTCCTGTATTCTTGCCTGGGAAACCCCATTGACAGAGGAGCCTTGCAGTCTACAGTCCATGTGGTCACAGAGTTGGACACGACTTACCAACTGAACAACAGATAGAACTAAAGAGATTCAAGGCCTTCTTTACCATCACTGTTCAAATAATCAACCAGGCACTTGTCAAATGCCCCTCTAGCCCATCCTTTCCTCTTCATCCCCATTACCAGTCAGTTCAGGCCTCCGACATCAATTGCCTGGACCATTGCAGTATCCTCCCTATTAATTTCCTTCCATCATCTCTCACACTGCCCCTAGACGACTCTTTCTCACACTTCTGACCGAGGACTCTCTGGTTCAAAATTCTTTGGTGACTCTCTTTTTTGTTAAATTGTGGGAAAACACATATAACATAAAATTTACCATTTTAAGTACATTTGAGTGTATGGTGGTGCTAAACAATCACCTGTCAATGCAGGAGAACGAAAGAGACTTGGGTTTGATCCCTGGGTCAGGAGGATCCCCTGGAGGAAGAAATGGCAACCCACTTCAGTATTCTCTTCTGGAGGGTTATAGTCCACGAAGTCACAAAGAATTGGACATGATTGAAGCGGGAGCCTGGTGGGCTGCCGTCTATGGGGTCGCACAGAGTCGGACACGACTGAAGCGACTTAGCAGCAGCAGCAGGAGCAGCACAGCACAGCAGAAATATACAGCTCAGTGGCGTTAAGGACAGTCTTACACTTTCTGCCTCTATGACTCTGACTAATTTAGAGATCTCATATAAGCGGAATCATACGGTATTAGTCCTTTTGTATTTATTTCACTCAGTGTAATATCCTCAAGATTCATCCATGTCATGGCATGTGTCAGAATTTCCTTCCCTTTTAAGGCTGAATTAATACTTTACTACATGTATGCATCACATTTTTAAATCCACTCACCCATCGGTAAACACTTAGGCTGCTTCTACCTTTTGATTATTGTGGATAGTGCTGCGAGGAACATGGTATACAAACATCTCTTCAAGACCCAGATTTCAATTCTTATGGGTATATACTCGTAAGCACCAAAGAATTGATGCTTCCAAAGTGTGGTGCTGGAGAAGACTCTTGAGAATCCCTTGGACAGGAAGGAGAACAAACCAGTCAATCCTAAAGGACATCAACCCTGAATATTCATTGGAAGGACTGAAGCTGAAGCTCCAATACTTTGGCCACCTGATGCAAAGAGCTGACTTACTGGAAAAGACCCCAATGCTGGGAAAGATTGAGGGCAGGAGAAGAAGGGGGTGACAGAAGATGAGATGGTTGGATGACATCATCAACTCTATGGACATGAATTGGGCAAACTCCAGGAGATGGGGGAACCTGGCATACTGCAGTCCATGGGGTTGCAAAGAGTCGGACATGACTGAGCAACTGAACGACACAGCAACCAATGGTAATTCATTTAATGACTCTTGCTTCTTGGTTAACTCCTTTGCTCTAGGTCTCTATGCCTCTCACTCAGCACCCACACTGTTACCAGAGATTGCCCTCTGCCCACTGGATAAAGTCAAAAGCCTTGATTTTATTTCTGTGTACCTGATCATTATCTTGCTGCATCCTTCTTGAACCATAAATTCTAGCCCAGAGATGTTGGTTGCCCATTAGAGTCTCCAGAACCTACCTTCTGAGAGTCTGTTTCGTTAGGTCGGCAGCATGGTCCTGGCATTGGCATTTTATTTTTTAAGATCCCCAGAACTTCAGATGAGCAGGCTTCTTGGAGAAGCATAGGCAGCTGTGCTCAGCCACTTTCCATTCCTCTAGTACTTAAGATCTGGAGAAGAAAATGGCAACCCACTCCAGTAATCTTGCCTGGAAAATCCCAAGGACAGAGAAGCCTGGCAGGGCGACAGTCCATGGGGTTGTACAGTTGGACACGCTGAGCACAGCACAGCCGCAGCAGTTCCAAAGATGTATCGTACCTCTAGGCCTTTGGGTACCAATTTCCCTTCACCCTGGAAACCCGCTCTCTCCCTGAGTGTCTGATATGCACCAACCCATATCAAGAATCACACACTGGGACTTCCCTGGTGGTCCAGGGGTTAAGAATCTGCCTGCCAATGCAGGGGACATGGGTTCAGTCCCTGGCCTGGCAAGACTCCATCTGCCATGAAGCAACTAAGGTTGGGTGCCACCGCTCCTGAAGCCCATGCAGCCTAAAGGCTGGGCTCTGCAATAAGAGAAGCTACCACAATGAGAAGCCCTCGAGCCGCAGGGAAGCACAGCCCCCACTGAGCCTAACTAGAGAAGGCCTGTGCACAGCAATGAAGACCCAGCTCAGCCAAAAATTAATGAATGAATGAATTTTAAAAAGAACCCCACACTTAATAAATTCTTTTCTAATAGTTCTCAAAAGAACCAACCAGTCGCCCCTGGAGTCCCTGTGTATCCCTATCTCACCATGGCTGCTTGCTCCGTCTAGAACGTAAGACTCCTGAGAGGACAGCTTGCGGCTTATCTTTTGCAGCCCCCTCCATCGGAACAGTTGCTGACAAACAGGAGCCCCTCAGCCCAAAGTCACCCTATTAGCATACCAAAAGCACCCATCACTCTGAAGATCCCAGGGGTTTTAGAAGCTGTATTCTGGAACTGGGGACAAAGCCCAGATATTTTTTATTATTAATATGCCACTGGTTGAGGACCTCGTTCCAGCCCCAGAATGCAGCCATTCCTAAAAACCGACCTTATTTCAGTCCCTGGATACAAGCACTGAAGCCTTATTTTAAAGTTATCTGAATCAATAAAATTCACCAGTACCACCACTCTTTTTTTTTAACCTGAGTCAGTTTGCATTGTTTCCACCTCTTACAACTAAAAGAATGATATGCTGTTTAGTCACTCAGCTGTGTTTGACTCTTTGCGGCCCCATGGATTGTAGCCCACGAGAGCCCTCTGTCCATGGGGATTCCCTAAGTAAGAATACTGGAGTGGGTTCCCATGCCCTCCTCCAGGGAATTTTTCCGACCCAGGGATTGAACCCAGGTATCCCGCATTGCGGGTGGATTCTTTACCATCTGAGCCACCAGGGATGCCCATGAATACTGGAGTGGGTAGCCTATTCCTTCTCCAGGGGATCTTCCCAACCCAGGAATCGAACCAGGGTCTGCTGCATTGCAGGCAGATTCTTTCCCAGCTGAGGTACCAGGGAAGCCCGAAAAAATGATAACTCTGGGTTTTCCTATCCATCTGGAATGCCCTCCCCAAGACCAACACATTTATCAGCCTAACAAACTTTAGCTGACCACTCAACGTTTCCTCCACTGGGTAAGCTTCCATGATTCCACAGAGCAAAGCTAGGGGGTTCCCACTGCACTCTGCATGTTCCCCACTGCAGCATTTGTCTGACACCGCGATGACTGTTGATCTATGTTTCAGCCGCACTAGACTGCTCACTCTTGGCAAGAAAATATGAGGGCCTTTTTACGTTTATGTTCACAGTGCTGACCCCAGCGGCACCCAGTAAATAGCTGTTGTGTTGAATGAACAAGTAAATGAATGATTAAATAGTAAAAGTGTCACCTTCCTCTGACAATGGATTTATTTTTATAAAGGGAAAGAAAAACAAAGGCCGGATGGTGGCTTCAGGGCTCAGGCTTGCATTCTCTCCCCCAATTAAATAGCAGGCAAGGTGTGTGGGAAGGGAACAGAGGGACTTCAGAGACAGGCAGATAAAGGAGTGGGTGGCTCTTGCCAGCAGCCGGCCTTTCTTTCATCTTCTGCTGTGTGTCCAGCCTTGGCCCCCCGTGCCCACCTGCCAGGCTCAGCTCCTCTGGATCCCCAGAAACAATGAGAAATAATTTGTCTGAGGAGGGGGCGGGGGAGATCGGATGGAAAAAGGGAGGAAGATGTGTCTATTTCATTCCAGCTGGCTCCAACTCTCCACCACTGCTCCCTGAGCTAGCCAAATGCATCTTCTAATTTAGTTCATTCTTCTCTTCCCAGCCACTGGTAACAGACCCACACAGAATACTGTCGGAATTCAAGCACCCTTCCTCCCTATGAAAAGGAAAAGGGAGAAGGCACGCAAAAGAGAAATGGATGGAGGAAGAAAAGAAGGGAAAAGATAAAGGAGAAATGATCATGCTGCTGCTGCTGCTAAGTCGCTTCAGTCGTGTCCGACTCTGTGTGACCCCATAGACGGCAGCCCACCAGGCTCCCCCGTCCCTGGGATTCTCCAGGCAAGAACACTGGAATGGGTTGCCATTTCCTTCTCCAATGCATGAAAGTGAAAAGTGAAAGTGAAGTCGCTCAGTCGTGTCCGACTCTTAGGGACCCCATGGACTGCAGCCTACCAGGCTCCTCCATTCATGGGATTTTCCAGGCAAGAGTACTGGAGTGGGGTGCCATTGTCAGAGAACTAGATCTCACACTCTGCAACTAAAGAACCCGCATGCTGCAACAAAGACCCAGTACGGCCATATAAATAAAAATAGCTTTTTAAAAAAAGAATTGATATAAGCAAGGCACTCAGACCAGTGTCCAGCATACAGTAAGAACAATGAAAACACTTGCTATTATTGTCATAAGTCAATCAAATACAGGAAAGTTTCATAAAAATGTTTTTAGTTACAATTATAGCTGGGAAAATGACAATTGTCTATGGCAAAGAGTAAGAACACAGTGGGGGTTTCCATGTATTGAAGTTCAAAGATAGGTAAACTTAACCAATAGTAATAGAATAGAATAATGGGGGCACTGGGAAGGGGCATTGAGGAGGCTTGCAGGGGCAGGGTTGTTCTACATCTGGATCGGAGTATGTTGGCATTGTTATACACCTTGGTAAAGATTAGAAATATCATATATTAATGCACATATATGGAATCTAGAAAAACGGTCCTGATGAACCTTGCAGGGCAGGAAGAGAGACAGACACAGAAGACAGACTTGTGGACACAACGGGGGAAGGAGAGGGTGGGACAAACGGAAAGAGTGGCGTTGGCATGTGTACACTACCATGCGTGAAACAGCTAATGGAACACTGCACAACGCAGGGGACTCAGCTCGGTACCCTGCGATGGCCAGAAGGGGTGGGATGGGGGGAGAGTGGGCGGGGGGCCCAAGACGGAGGCACATATGTGTACATATGGCTGATTCACATTGTTATATGGCAGATACTAACAACACTGTAAAGCAACCATCCTCCAACTAAAAATAAAAAAGAATTCAAGAAGCTATGAAGTTAAAGTATATATGCTTTGCACATTTCATTTTTTAAAAGACTTGTTCAATGCAATGACTAACTAAACAAACAAGTAAGTAAATAATAAGTAAGGGTGACACTCAAGCTGGTTTCGGGCTGCTACTGGGAATTATGAGGGGCTAAAGCCCTAGGTTCAACCATGGCCCCAGGTTGCTAGTCCCGAGGAGGAATGAGTTAGTGCATCTTTGTCAGCTCCTTTTGCCATGGCAACAGGATGGCAGAGCACTGAGAGACACTGGCCTCAGCACTTTTTAATCTGAGAGCTTTGAAGAAAGGCTCTGAGTCGGGGGAGGAAAAGGAGAGCATGGAAGAACTGGCTGGCAAGATGCTGGGGTGGTGGAAAAAAATGCTTCCAAGGCAAAAAGGATGAAGAACCAGCTTTTCTGGGCTCTGGATGCATTGCCTGGCAGGCTGGAGACATTCCCACCCATACCTGCTTCCTCTAGAGAAAAGAGTCAGGATGTTTAAGCTTCACCAGCAACTTCCCCTTCCCCCCACAGAAAATGATAATAGAGCTCACTTTAAAAAATATTTTTAAGCCCTCTAAAGAATATTTAGCCAGAAAGTGTTCCCAAGAAAACTGGGTACAAATACTAGGTCAACCTAACTAAAAAAATGCATGCGTATTTTGGGGCTCTGTGACTGTCTGGTTGGCAGCCTTGTATCAGGGCAGGTAATTTAGGGTCCAGACATCTAATCCTTAGATGTATCATCTAATCAGAAAAAAAAAAAAAGGCAGATTTCTCTACATTTCACTTTTCAGGTGCTGTTATACTAAGATTTCGGGCAGGTAACTTGTTTTGCTCTTGGAAATGAGTCAAAAAGAAAACTTTAGGTTAAGGTAGGGAGGAAGACGTGATTATGAACACGATGCTATCCACCAGCGAACTGTGCACTTTACAAAAAAAGGTTGTCACGTTTTCATTCTCCATCAGTCACCTTTGCAGAAGAGATTAGTCATATTCACCAATCTCCTAGCATGAAGATGGACTACATTTCCCAGCTACCCTTGTGATTCAGTGTGGTCAAATGACCAGTGAAATGCATTCTGGACCTTAAGGAAAAGGACATCTCTTCCCATTTAGCTGCCACCTTTGGTGAGCCAGCAAATGACAATACCTAGAGGATGATGCTATCTAGGCTTGGGTTCCCCAAAAGGAGACCCTGAGACAAGGTTTCAAATGTAAATATTTATTTGTGAAGTGATCCCAGAAAAAAATACAGCAAGGGAGTGGGAAAGTAAGGCAGAGTAGGGGAAGCAGCCAGTTATCACCATGGGTGCCTGAGATTCAATCCTGCTAGAGTGCTAGAAGGCAGCAGAGAACACACACTTCAAAGCCATCCCATGCAAGGGGGAGGGAGTTGTATTTATCCACCAAGCCTCAGTGGTCATTGGCGGGAGTTGCTCCCTGGAGAGGGGAAGTTCTCCAGCACTTCAAGCTTACCTTACTTGTACACCCAGTGAGCTCCAGCTACCAGGAAAAGCTCTCAGACAAAGAGGTGCAGGTGCTGTCTGTTGAGAATGGTAATTGCAGGTGCAAAAGTGCCGGGGAGTTATGGGTGAAGCATCAGTCGCATCTACTCAATGGCAGAACCAGAGAATAGAAGGAACCTGGCCCCTGAATGATTGCCTGGAGCAGAGCCACACCACCAATCCAGTCTACAACAAAAGAGAGGATTAAACTCCTACCCTCTTTAAGTCACTGAATTAGTACTAGCAGCCTCGCCTAACCTTATATTTGCCTTCTTTACATTGAGCTTGGGAGCTAAGAGATAAGATAAGAGCTTCAGAGATAAGAGCACCCAAAGCTGAGGACCTGTGGTTTTCAGCAAATTTTGAAATTGTTTCAAAATTTTTGTTTGAAATTGTCTCAAAATTTTTGCATTGTTTCAGCAAATTTTCATAAGAACCCTAAGCCAGCTGCTATTGGACGTCCCACCCATGACATCGCCCCTGGTGAGTTTTAAAAGAGGGAAGACAGACAGAAGTGCTGGGTGGCTAACATCCTGAGAAGTAATTAATGTCCTCAATCAACACCAGATGGGAACTGGTAGATAAATATGCTAGCTCTATCTCTACTTAAGTGGGATGAATCTGAAGAGCATGCTGTCTGCTGCCTCATGGAGGTCACTGTTGGAACAGAGCCCCAGTTCCCACAGTGGTAACTGGTTTGATAACACCACCCACCAGCTAGTTCCTCTCCCTGTTTCCCTCCCCCTTTCTCTCCTAGTGTTTCCTGGGATCACCTTCCACATAAGTATGTGCACTTAATTTTTTGCGATCTTTTTTTTAACCGACAAAGGTCCAGATAGTTAAAGCCATGGTTTTTCCAGTAGTCACTTATGGATGTGAGAGTTGGACCATAAAGAAGGCTGAGCACCACACAATTGATGCTTTCGAACTGTGGCATTAAAGAGGCTCTTGAGAGTCCCTGGGACTGCAAGGAGATCCAACCAGTCCATCCTAAAGGAAATCAACTCTGAATATTCATTGGAAGGACTGATGCTGAAGCTGAAGCTCTAATACTTTGGCCACCTGATGCAAAGAGCCAGCTCACTGGAAAAGACCCTGATGCTGGGAAAGATTGAAGGCAGGAGGAGAAGGGGACAACACAGGATGAGATGGTTGGATGGCATCACCGACTCAATGGACATGAGTTTGAGCAAACTCCGGGAGGTGGTGAAGGACAGGGAAGCCTGGCACGCTGTAGTCCATGGGGTGGCAGAGTCAGACACAACTGAGCAACTGACCGACAACATGCAACATGTGGAAACTTGTTTCCCCCACCAAGGATCGAACCTGCATCCCTTGCATTGGAAGCACGGAGTCTTAACCACTGGACCACCAGAGAAGTCCTGCACTTGAATTCTTATCTCGGGATCTGCCTCCGGAGACCCCAAACTCAGCCAGAGGAGGAATTGTTATCACCTCCAACTTACAGACCTGGAAACATAAAAAGCTCAAGGCCATTCCAGGTGACACAGTAAGGAGGTAACATGGATGAGCGCAAGATTCCACCTTTTAACCACATCACTGTCCAACAAGCTGCACCCCTCCAAAAGGGAGTACTCTTCTTGCAAGCTCATCGTGGGGGAAACCCGGCTCACCATCTTTTCCCCCCACAAACTTGGTTACTCTCCAGGCTTTAAATTTCAATTGGACAAACGTTTGTTGAGCACTCACAAAATGGCCATGTATGCACCAAAGCCACTGATAACTGATTTGTGGATCGCTGCTCTTAAATAGCTCAAGGTCTAATTGGGAAGTTAGTGTTTAAAAGAAGAAATCTCCAACTGGGAGGATATAATCGCAATTGTTGTTCACCCTTTGGGCTGTTACAACTGTGAAATACTTTTATTCCAGTTGATATATAACTACTATTTCTAGTCTCCCTGAGGGCCTACCATCTGCTGTCTGGGAGCTTCCTCCAAGCCATCCTGGACCTCCCCTTACACCAGCATTTAAAGGGGTGATTTCGGTACTTAAAGGAGACCCAGGACCCTACACTAGGGTTACGAACTCTGACTGACTGACCCCAGTGCCCGATCCGATTATCACAGAGATGAGTCCTTGGTGGGGAAACTCACGTGTCATCAGCTTTATGTGAGCTGGTCAGGTAAGACCTGAGCTAAGTCATTTTGGTTTTATGTTGAACCCAGAAGACAATAGCCTAGAATGCATATGGGATTCTTAGGGAGATGATGAAAATGTTCTGGAATTAGATGTTAGTGATGGTTGAACAACCTTATGAATATTCTAAAAAGGCACTGAATTAAACACTTTAAAGGGGTGGATTTTATGGATGTGAATTCAAGAAAGTTGTTATTTAAACTCAGACTGAGAAAAACAAATACTGTAGGATATCACTTGTATATGAAATCTAAAAAAAATAATACAAATGAATGTATATGCAAAGCAAAAACAGACTCACAGATATAGAAAACAACTTGTGTTTACCAAAGGGGAGAGGTAAGAGGGAGGGGCAAAAGAGGTGCATGGGATTAACAGATACAAACTATTATGTATAAATATATACATAAACATATATGATATAGACATACATGTCTATAAACATATGATATATCTATATAAACAAATAGATAAACAACAAGGATATATTGCATAGCACAGGAATTAATAGCCATTATCTTGTCATAACTTATAATGGAATACAATCTGCAAAAATACTGAAACACTCTGCTGTACACCTGAAACTAATATAATATTGTAAATCACATTTTAAAAGCTGTTATTTA
Organism: Bos mutus; assembly: GCF_027580195.1. Taxonomy (NCBI): domain Eukaryota; kingdom Metazoa; phylum Chordata; class Mammalia; order Artiodactyla; family Bovidae; genus Bos; species Bos mutus. The sequence continues at coordinate 52,124,288 of NC_091623.1, read as the reverse complement.
AAAGAAAGAAGGAGGGAGGAAGTTAGAAGGGAAGGGAGAGAATGAAGGAGGGAGGAAAGAAACAAGTTAAGTGTTAGTCACTCAGTCACATCCAACTCTTTGTGACCCTATGGACTGTAGCCAGCTAAGCTCATCTGTCTGTGGAATTCTCCAGGCAAGAATAATGGAGTGGATTGCCATTCCCTTCTCTGGGGGATCTTCCCAACTCAGGGATCGAACCTGGGTCTCCTGCATTGCAGGCAGATTCTTGACTGTCTGAGCCACCAGGGCAGCCCTAAAAGGAAAAGTTGTTGTTGTTCAGTTGCTCAGTTGTGTCCAACTCTTTGCAAACCCATGGACACCCTGGCAACGCGCCAGGCCTCCCTGTCCCTCATTGTCTCCCAGAGTTTGCCCAAGTTCATGTCCATTGCACTGGTGATGCCATCCAGCCATCTCATCCTCTGACACCCTCTTCTCCTTTTTCCATCAATCTTTCCCAGCGTCAGGGTCTTTTCCAGTGAGTCAATTGTTTGCATCAGATGACCAAAATGCTGGAACTTCAGCTTCAGCGTCAGTCCTTCTAATGAGTATTCAGGGTTGATTTCCCTTAAGATTGATTGGTTTGGTCTCCTTTCTGTCCAAGGGACTCTCAGAAGTCTTCTCCAGCACCACAGTTCAAAGGCATCAATTCTTCAGTGCTCTGCCTTCTTTACGGTCCAGCTCTCACAACCATATGTGACCAGTGGGAAAACCAAAGCCTTGACAATACAGACTTTCATCAGCAGAGTAATGTCTCTGCTTTTTAACATATTGTCTAGGTTTGCCATAGCTTCCCTGCCAAGAAGCAATCGTCTTCTGATTTCACGGCTGCAGTCACCATCCGCAGTGATTTTAGAGCCCAAGAAGAGGAAATCTGCCACTACTTCCACCTTTTCCCCTTCTATTTGCCATGAAGTAATGGGGCCAGATGCCATGATGTTCATTTTTTAATATTTAGTTTTAAGCCGGCTCTTTCACTCTCCTCCTTCACCCTCATCAAGAGGCTCTTTAGTTCCTCTTGGCTTTCTGCCTTTAGAGTGGTATCATCTGCTTATCTGAGGTTGTTGATGGCTTCCCTGGTGGCTCAGAGGATAAAGCATCCGCCTGCAATGCAGGAGGCCTGGGTTCGATCCCTGGGTTGGGAAGATCCCCTGGAGAAGGAAAATGGCAACCCACTCCAGTATTCTTGCCTGGAGAATCCCATAGACAGAGGAGCCTGGTGGGCTACAGTCCATGGGGTTGCAAAGAGTTGGACATGACTGAGCGACTTCACTTCACTTCACCTCACCTTGATTCCAGCTTGTAACTCATCCAGCCCGGCATTTCTTGTGATGTGCTCAGCGTATAGGTTAAATAAACAGGGTGACAGCAGACACATGCCCTAGAGTCTGTGCTCTTCAACAAGAGAAGCCACCGCAACGAGAAGCCTGTGCACCGCAACTACGCTACCTGCCGCAACTAGAGAAAAAAAGCCCATGAAGCAATGAAGACACAGTGACCAAAAACAAAATAAAACTTTAAAAAAACACTAAAAAAAATAAAATGGTGGTATTTTGTTCATGAAGGATTTTTGCATTGATTTTTATGTTTTCAAATATTGCATTAAAATATGTATCTTGAAGACTGAGTTTTTGGGGTGCCTCTTAAATTCTGCATGCAAACCAAATGTCTCACTTGCCTCCCCTTGATCCAGGCAATCATTGTCTGGCATTTTCCATGATTTAAAGTTTGTGGCCAGTGGGTCCTCACCCACCTCTGCATATTCCTTCTCTGCCTTCCAAAGAGACATGTTCAGGCTGAGGAAGCTTAAAGAAACTGGTCTCTTTCTTATCCGCCCCTGCTGCCATCCTGGGGCTTCACCTCTCCCTTCCTCAAGGCTATTCTTTCTGCATCCCTCATTCCCCCTCAAAGATGTTTTGAGAGAGAAGCAAAATGATTAGAGAGTGCAAATCAAAACTACAACGAAGTACCACCTCACGCCAGTCAGAATGGCCATCATTAAAAGTCTACAAATAAATGCTGGAGAGGGCGTGGAGAAAAGGGAACCCTCCTACACTGTTGGCGGGAATGTAAAGGGATGCAGCCGCTATGGAGAACAGTATGGAGGTTCCTCAAAAAAATAAAAATAGAGCTACCCTATGATCCAGCAATTCCATTCTTGGGCCTATATCCAGACAAAACTCTATTTCAAAAGGATACATGCATCCCTTGTCCGCTGCAGCAGTATTCACAATACCCAAGACATGGAAGCAACCTAAATGTCTATTAATAGCTGAATAGATAAAGATGTGGTGCATGTACACAATGGAATATTACTTGGCCATGAAAAAGAATGAAACAATGCCATCTGCAGCACCATGGATGGACCTAGAGATTATCATACCAGGTGAAGGAAGTCAGATACAGAAAGACAAATAGCATATGATATCACTTGCATGTGAGATCTAAAATACACACAAATATACACAAACGAACTTACCTTCAAAACAGACTCCCAGACACAGAGAACAGACTTGGTTGTCAAGGGGGAGGGGGTAGGAGAGAGATGGATTGGGAGTTTGAGGTTAGCAGATGCAAACTATCATGTATAGGATGGATAAACAAGAGGGTCCTTACTGTGTAGCACAGGGAACTGAATTCAATATCTTCTGATAAACCATAAAAAAAGAAAGCAAGTGGCAAGACTGATGCTGTCTCTGTCATCTCTCAAGTTGACCCCCTTGGCAATTTCAGCTCTGCCTTGTTCATCTACTTCTTATGTTTGCTTCTGAGGTGTGAAAGCCACTCTGAAGAAAGCCTTTATCCTTGGTCATTAGTATGTGGGAACCATGGCACTGGCCGTCTTGAGATGCAACGCTTTGACACTTCGACCATTTCAAGACACACCAAAATCCTCCTGGCACATCAACCGTGTGAATGCAAGCCTGCTGAAGGCTGCCTGGGCTGGATCTCTCTGACCTTTCCACTGACCTTCAGCATCTTCCTAAGAACTGGGAGTCCCTGGTGGCTCTGATGATAAAGACTCCACCTGTGATGCAGGAGACCTGGGTCCAATTCCTGGGTCAGGAAGATCCCCTGGAGAAGGAAATGGCAACCCTCTCCAGTATCCTTGCCTGGAGAACTCCACGGAAAGAGGAGACTGGTGGGCTACAGTCCACGGAGTCGCAAAGAGTCAGACACAACTGAGTGACTAACACATACGCAAGAACTGGGGGAAGGGACAGAAGTGCTGGAGAGGAAGAGAAGAGGGAAGCCACTCAGGGGTGTAGGCACCATCCAAAGAGGTTATTTTGGAAACAGCTATTTTATTACCCATTTTTCTGCACAAAGAAGAAATCTCAAATTACAGGGAAGGTTCAAACTTGACAGATGTAATAGTAGTGACGAGAATAGGAATATGAATAATTAGGGGGCTTCCCTGGTGGTTCAGAGGTAAAGAATCCACCTGCCAGTGCAGGAGACATGGGTTCGATCTCTGGTCCGGGAAGATCCCACATGCAGTGGAGCAATTAAGCCCATGCACCACAACTATTGAGCCTGTGCTCCAGAGCCCAGGAATCGCAATCACTGAAGCCCGCGTGCCCTAGAGCCTGTGCTCCACAAAAAGAGAAGGCACCGCAGTGAGAAGTCCATGTACTGCAACTAGAAAGCAGCCCCTGCTCGCTGCAGCTACAGAAAAGCCTGCACAGCAGTGAAGACCCAGCACAGCCAAAAATAAATCAATAAATAAAAATGTTTTAAAAGATTAAATAGGAAGTACTTTCCTAGTGTTACCTACATACCAGGCACTTTACACATATTAACTCACCTTAACAAGGCAGATGTGATCACCATCCCACCCTACAGATAAGGAAACCCAGGCCCAGAGAGGTGAAGTGACTTGCCCAAAGTCACACAGCTTGTAAGTGGCAGAAGCAGGACTCGAACCCAGACCATTTGGGCCAACTGTCCAGTCTCTGAACTGCTATGTTACAGCTGCCCCCTGACTATTGTGGCTATAACAGTCTTAATGATTACTCTAATGATAATAACATTAATCATCAGGAATATTCATTACTAATAATTATTAGTTGATTCTAGTAGCAATGTAACGCTGCCTCATTTGGAGAGAGTTTATTTACTGCACACAAGACACCCAAGCCAGAGTCTTCCCTAGGGTTCTTCTAACAAAACTGGGAGAGAGACTCTCTTGTCCCCATTCTTCAGATGTGGCAATGGGTTCACAGAGGCCAGGGACCTTGCTCAAGACACACAGCCAACCGTCCATCCTGCAGCTGGGCTTGGAGCCACAAAACCCTTGGACCACATCACAATTGCCCACGAAACAAGAAAGTTCACACACTATTTTTAATTCTCTTCTCTTCCACTGCACACAGCAGCCTCCCTCTCAGGACAGCTGACATTTCCCCTCCGATGGATGTAGCAGCTCTCATTAGAGTCTTAGCCTTGGTAAGGCACTGAATGAGCCAAGCTGACTCCTTTGGCCATATTTTTAGGCTTTCTTCCACTTGAAAATTCAGAATTTCTGGATCCCTTCAGGGTGGAATCCAGTGCACATTAATGAACTATCTGGGTCACTCAATCAAAACACCAGTCAGAGAGGCAACAAATGAGCACCTGCTGTATGCCAAATGTTGTTCTAGTCTGAGGATACAGCTGTGAACAAAATAAATATCCCTGCCCTCAATGAGCTGATGTTCTAATAAAGAGATAAGGGTTATTGATCAGGCCACAAGTGTGTAAAGATAACTTCAGATATATGTATACATTTATGGGACTTCCCTGGTAGTCCAGTGGTGAGGACTCCATGCTTCCAATTCAGGGTGTTTCAGGTTCGATCCCAGGTCTGGGAACTAAGATCCCACATAGGCACGGGGTGTGGCAAAAAAAAAAAAAAAAAAAAACTTTTAAAGTGGGATCTGAAGGAGATAGAGTGATTACAATTACCATGCCTCAGTTTCCTTATCTGTAAAATGGGACTGACAAGGCACAGTTGTGGGAAACATTGGTGATGGGAGTGATGCAAAAGGTTTGGCCCCAGTGTCCAAAGGCATGACTACAATCCATGTTAAGGTCCTGGGAGCTCTACCCACTTCCTGCCCCAACACCGACTGGGCTCCAAGGCACTGGGATGCACTGGCTGCCTTTTTATTATTATCATTATTACTGGAGTAAAATTGCTTTACAATGTTGTGTTAGTTTCTGCTACAACAAAGTGAATCAGCTATTTGTTGTTGTTCAGTTGCCAAGTCATGTCTGACTCTTTGCGACCTCACCGACTGCAGTATGCTAGGCTTCCCTGCCCTCACCACCTCCTGAAGATTGCCCAAGTTCATGTCCATTGGATTGATGATGCCATCCAACCATGTCATCCTCTGTCACCTTCTTCTCCTTCTGCCTTCAATCTTTCCCAGCACATATCCTCTCCCTCTTGAACCTCCCTCCCACCCCTTCATCCCACCCCTTTAGGTCATCACAGAGCACCGAGCTATCTTATGTGGTACTGCCTAGGTAGTCCCTCCTCCAGGCTCCTGCCCTGGCTCACCAGCTTTTTGGTTGGTTAAATTTAGCTCGGGTTACTCTGTGCTGAGTAAATTGCCTCACTGCAAAAAAAGTGGAAGACGACTAAACCTGTTAACAGTGTTTGAAACCCACTCACTAAAATATTTGCAACCATCACAATAATGGCTTGGATTTCCATCTTGGTTGTCTCTTGGGAGCTCAGGTTGGTGCAAACCGTCTGTGATACCTGGTACAGGGGTTAAGAGGCTGCACGCTTGCGTCAAGCAGACATGAGTTCGATCCCAGCTCCTGTAACTGACCTGCCCAGCACTAGGGCATTCTGTTTCAGTGCACCTGTAAATGGTACTGATGATTTGTGCCTCAATGATGAAATGTTGGGGGCTGAGCACAACGGCTGGCAGTACTGATGACCAAGGGGCTGCCCAAGTGGCTCAGTGGTAAAGAATCCGCCTGGAGACAGATGCAGGACACGCAGGAGACCTGGGTTCAACCCCTGGGTCAAGAAGATCCCCTGAAGGAGGGAATGGTAACCCACTGCAGTATTCTTGCCTGGGAAATCCCATGGACAGAGGAGCCTGGTGAGTTACACTCCATAGGGTCACAGAGTCAGACACGACTCGGAAACTGAGCACACACGCATAACTGGAGACCAACAGCTCAGTGGTTACAAGGAACAAGAACTGGAGGCAGGCTGCTTGGGCTCAAGCGTCACATGAGCCCTGTGTGATCCAGGGCAAGTGACCTCACCTCTCTTTGCCTCAGAGTCCCCATGTGCAAAACGGGGCCAATGATACTACCTAACTCATGGAGTTGTCGTAAGATTTCTTTTTAAAGAAAACATCATTTATTTATTTTTGGCTGTGCTAGGTCTTCATAGCTGTGCGTAGGCTTCCTCTGCTTGCGGCAAGCGGGGGCTACTCTTTGTTGTGCGAAGGCTTCTCACTGCAGCGGCTTCTCCATAGGCTCTGGGCTCGGGGGCTCAGTAGTTGTGGCATGCGAATTCTAGGGTGCGTGCAATTCAGTAGTTGCGACACACAGACACACAGCTCACAGGCTCTAGAGCTCGGGCTCAGTAGCTGGGGCACAGGGCTTAGTTGCTCTGAGGCATGTGAAATCTTCCCAGACCAGAGATCAAACCTGTGTCCCCTGAATTGGCAGGCGGATTCTTGTCTGCTGCACCACCAGGGAAGTCCTAAGATCCTTAAAGTTAATCCTTAGAAAACATTTTGGAAATTGGCCATGCTATACAATTCCAGGGGGCACCACTGCGTATTTAGCTTGTGTAAAGGGTGATCCAGGACTTGTGCAAAGCAGCAGCACATAGCTGCTATTGCTAACACCTTTATCTGCTAGGATGTTGGTTGTGGGAAAAATTGTCAGTGACTACACTGGGTGTTTTGTATCTGTCACTCACTTTATCCTCCTAGGAACTCTATGAACAGGTGTCATTATTGATCTCCATTTCACAGATTAGGAAACTGAAGCTCAGAGAGGTTGAGTCATCGGTGAATAATCACACAGCTAGGAGTTGATGGATTAGGAATGCACACTCATGCTCATTTCAGGCAGTGGGTCAGAGCCCAGCCATCTAACTAGCTAATTTAGGTGGATTATGCAGTGGTTTAGTTGCTAAGTCATGTCCGACTCTTGAGACCCCATGGACTGTAGCCTGCAGGCTCCTCTGCCCAAGGGATTCTCCAGGCAAGAATACTGGAGTGGGTTGTCATCTCCTTCTCCAGGAGATCTTCCCAACCCAGGAATTCAATCAGGGTCTCCTTGACTGCAGTCAGATTCTTTACCGACTGAGCTATGAGCAAAGCCCTTAGGTGGATTATGGTCAACCATAATTTTAAAAGCTAAGATCATGGCATCCAGTGCCATCATTTCATGGCAAATAGAAGGGGGAAAAGTGGAAGCAATGACAGATTTTATTTTCTTAGGCTCCAAAATCTCTGCAGACGGTGACTACAGCCATGAAATTAAAAGATGCTTGTTTTGCCAACAAAGGTCCGTATAGTCAAAAGTCTGTATATGATTTTTCCAGTAGTCATATACTACTGGAAAGTACATGAGAGCCAGACCATAAAGAAGGCTGAGCACCAAAATATGATGCTTTCAAACTGTGCTGGAGAAGACTCTTGAGAGTCCCTTGGACTGCAAAGACATCAAACCAGTCAGTCCTAAAGGAAATCAACTCTATTCATTGGAAGAATTGATGCTGAAGCTGAAACTACAGTATGTTGGCCACCTGATGTGAAGAGCTGACTCACTGGAAAAGACCTGATGCTGGGAAAGATTGAGGGCAAAAGGAGAAAGGGGCGGCAGAGGATGAGATGCTTAGATAGCATCACTGACTCAATGGACATGAGTTTGAACAAACTCTGGGAGATAATGGAGGACAGAGAAACCTGGCATGCTATAGTCCATGGGGCTGCAAAGCATTGGACACAACTTAATGACTGAATGACAACAATGGTCAACCATTGTTAGCAATTGGTTCATGGATGGATGGCAGGGGACAGCAAGGATCAAAATGATCCAAGGAAAGATTTACAGCGCAGGAGGAGGTTCTGGTAAGGAAGCTTCTTGTTCTAAAGAGAGCATCCCAGGAAGCCAGTCTTTCCTTCTTCCTAGATGTAAGCAAAGGCCTTGTTACCTGGGATAACAACCATTGTGCAAACCTGAGAGTAGCCAGCCTGGAAACAAAACCAGCTCTCAGGGAAGGTGAATGCTGAAAGAATAGCAGACAGATAAAACTGGATCCTTGATCAAACTCTGCCTGAAGCCCACATCCCACTAGACCTGTGGCTATGAGAATCAACAAAAGACAATAATAAATATGGGGTTTCCTTCTAGGGTGATGAAAATGTCTTGTGATCGTTGCACAGCATTGTGAATGTACCAAATGCCACTGAATTGCATATTTTTAAGTGACTAGTGGTTCATTTTATATTATATGAATTATACTTCAATTTAAAAAAATGTGAGTTGAGTTTTCTGTTACTCACAGCCAAAACTTCATAACCATGACCCCAAAACTGAGTTTTCCACTCTCCTACCCTGAATCCTATGGACATGATTTCCTGTGTCCATATTTCTCAGACTTGTTTGCATTACCAACCTTCAGACTCTGTCTTCCTTATGCTAGCCCATATTCATCTTGTCTTTTTTTTTTTCATCTTGTCTTTTATTAGCAAGTCTCTACCTAAAATTCCAGATAGAATTTTTTTTAATTTAAATTTATTTATTTTAATTGGAGGCTAATTACTTTACAATATTGTATTGGTTTTGCCATACATCAACATGAATCTGCCACGGGTGTACCCGTGTTCCCCATCCTAAACCCCCCTCCCACCTCCCTCCCTGTACCATCCCTCTGGGTCATCCCAGTGCACCAGCCCCAAGCATCCTGTATCCTGCATCGAACCTGGACTGGCGATTCGTGTCTTATATGATATTATACATGTTTCAATGCCATTCTCCCAAATCATCCCACCCTCTCCCTCTCCCACAGAGTCCAAAAGACTGTTCTATACATCTGTGTCTCTTTTGCTGTCTCACATACAGGGTTATCATTACCATCTTTCTAAATTCCATATATATGCGTTAGTATACTGTACTGGTGTTTTTCTTTCTGGCTTACTTCAATTTTCAGAAAAATTTAAGAAGAAGGTAGGATGAACTGAGAGAGTAGCATTGATATATATACACTACCATGCGTGAAATAGACAGGTTGTGTGAACCTGCTGTGTAGCCCAGGGAGCTCAGCTGGATGCTCTCCGACGACCTAGAAGGGTGCAGTGTGGGAGGGAGACACAGAGGATGGGGGATGTATGTACACATATAGCTGATTCATGTTGTTGCATAGCAGAAACTAACCAACATCGTAAAGCAATTATGTGCTGTGCGCTGTGCTTAGTCGCTCAGTCATGTCTGACTCTTTGTGACCCCATGGAATACGGCCTGTCAGGCTCCCCTGTCCATGGGAATTCTCCAGGCAAGAATACTGGATTGAGTTGCCATGCCCTCCTCCAAAGGATCTTCCCAACCCAGGGATCGAACCCAGGTCTCCCACATTGCAAGCAGATTCTTTACCATCTGAGCCAATTATACTCCAAATTAAAGAAAAAAAATTTAAGACCTACATTCCTGGGAAGAAGCTGTGATTTCACTCATTCAATCAGCCTGCTTTTATTATGCAACTACTATATACTTTGCACTGCCAAGGCAATATGAGGGATTCAAAAGAAGTTCCACAAAAGTTCTCATTCTTTATTCATCAATCTGCTCATTCATTCAGAGATAGTGCTGAATACCTACTGACTCCTGGCACGGTTCTAGATGCTGAGAGACAGCAAACAGATAAAAGTCCTACCTAGGGAGGGCCGATGTTCTGGATTGTAAGTGGAGAGAAATGAACAATAAGCAGGATAAATAAGTAAAGTGTATAATAGATTGGGCAAACTGTTCGAGATTTGGGGGACTTCCCTAGTGGCCCACTCCAGTACTCTTGCCTGGAAAATCCCATGGATGGAGAAACCTGTTAGGCTGCAGTCCATGGGGTTGCTAAGAGTCAGACACGACTGAGTGACTTCACTTTCACTTTCCACTTTCATGCATTGGAGAAGGAAATGGCAACCCACTCCAGTGTTCTTGCCTGGAGAATCCCATGGACGGAGAAGCCTGGTAGGCTGCAGTCCATGGGGTCGCACAGAGTCGGACACGACTGAAGTGACTTAGCAGCAGCAGTGGCAGCTAGTGGTCCAGTGGCTAAGACTCTGTGTTCCCAAAGCCGAGGGCCCCAGTTCAAACCCTGGTCAGAGAACTAGATCCCACGCCACATCTAAAGATTCCTCACACCGCAGCTAGAAGACGCCCCAAAGACGGTTGAAGATCCTGTGTGCCACAACTAAGAACCGGGGCAGCCAAATGAATAAATAAATTAATCAAAATAAATATTTAAAAAAAAAGAACTCTTCTACCTTAAAAAAGAGAGAGAGGAAAGAAAAGATATTCAAAGGAATGGGGAATAGGGAAAATGCGTGGGCTCCTATTATAGACAGAGTAGCCGGAAAGGCCTCACTAGAAAGGTGACATCTGAAGAAAGCCTTGAAGGTGAGGGAGGAGCCATGAGAATATCCAGGGGAAAAGCATTTCAAGAAGAGGGAATAGAAACTTCCAAGTCCCAACATTCAAGAAGTTCTTGGTCTCCATGGTAAATGTCTTTTAGAGCCACCATAACGGAGCGCCACAGACCGGGCAACTTACACAGCAGAACTGTATTTCCTTACAGCTCAGGAGGCTGGAAGCCTGAGATCAGTATGTCTGAGGCCTTTCTCCTCGGTTGGCTGCTGGCATCGTCTCCCTGTGTCTTCATGATCACCTTGCCTCGGGGCATGTCTGTCCTAGGCCCCTCTTCTTAAAAGGATCCCAGTCACGCTGGGGGAGGACCTACCCTAATGACTTCATTTTACATTACTTGCCTCTTTCAAGGCCCCATCTCCAAATTCAGCCACACTCTTAAGTTCTATGGGTTAGAAGTTCAGCATGTAAATTGGCGGGTGGGGGATGATTCAGCCCCTAATAGTGAAATAAGACTAACCTATGAAACTGGCCAAAACTCCGCAGCAAACAACCAGCTGTTAAATAGTGATGGAGGGACTGTAAACGTTATGAGCATAAAAAGGAGGCTTCACCCAACCTAAATGTCCGTTGACAGAGGAATGGATAAAGAAGATGTGGTACATATATGCAATGGAATATTACTCAGCCATAAAAAAGAATGAAATGATGCCATCCGAAGAAACATGGATGGATCTAGAGATGATCATATCAAGCGAAGTAAGTCAGACAGGGAAAGACAAATACCATACGATATCACTTGTATGTGGAATCTAAAATCCGATACAAATGAGTTTATCTATGAAACAGAAACAGACGTAGAGAACAGAGTTGTGTTTGTGGGGGCAGGGGGAGGGATAAACAGCAGATACACACTCCTGTATGTAAAACAGATAAACAGCAAGGTCCTACTGTATAGCACAGAGAACTACATTCAATGAAAGGGAAAGAAAAGTGAGTCGCTCAGTCGTGTCTGACTCTTTGTGACCCCATGGAGTATACAGTCCATGGAATTCTCCAGCCCGGAATACTGGAGTGGGTAGCTGTTCCTTTCTCCAGTGGATCTTCCTGACCCAGGAATTGAACTGGGATCTCCTGCATTACAGGTGAATTCTTCACCAGCTGAGCTACCAGTTCAGTTCAGTTCACTTCACTTCAGTCGCTCAGTCGTGTCCAACTCTTCTCGACTCTATGGACTGCAGCACACCAGGCTTCCTTGTCCATCACCAACTCCTGGAGTTTACTAAAACTCATGTCCATTGAGTAGGTGATGCCATCCAACCATCTCATCCTCTGTCATACCCTTCTCCTCCTGCCTTCAATCTTTCCCAGCATCAGGGTCTTTCCAAATGAGTCAGCTCTTTGCATCAGGTGGCCAAAGTATTGGAGGTTCAGCTTCAATATTCCAATGAATATTTAGGACTGATCTCCTTTAGGACGGACTGGTTGGATCTCCTTGCAGTCCAAGGGACTCTCAAGAGTCTTCTCCAACACCACAGTTCAAAAGCATCAATTCTTCAGTGCTCGGCTTTCTCTGTAGTCCAACTCTCACATCCATACATGACCACTGGAAAAACCATAGCCTTGACAAGATAGACCTTTGTTTGCAAAGTAATGTCTCTGCTTTTCAATATGATATCTAGGTTGGTCATAACTTTCCTTTCAAGGAGTAAGCGTCTTTTAATTTCATGGCTGCAGTCACCATCTGCAGTGATTTTGGAGCCCAAAAAAATAGTTTGACACTGTTTCCACTGTTTCCCCACCTATGTGCCATCAAGTGATGGGACCAGATGCCATGATCTTAGTTTTCTGAATGTTGAGCTTTAAGCCAACTTTTTCACTCTCCTCTTTCACTTTCATCAAGAGGCTCTTCACTTTCTGCCATAAGGGTGGTGTCATCTGCATATCTGAGGTTATCGATATTTCTCCTGGCAATCTTGATTCCAGCTTGTGCTTCATCCAGCCCAGCGTTTCTCATGATGCACTCTGCATATAAGTTAATAAGCAGGGTGACAATATACAGCCTTGACGTACTCTTTTCCCTATTTGGAACCAGTCTGTTGTTCCATGTCCAGTTCTAACTGTTGCTTACTGACCTGCATACAGATTTCTCAAGAGGCAGGTCAGGTGGTCTGGTATTCCCATCAGAGAAACCCTATATTCAATATCCTGTAATAAACCATAATAGAAAAGAATATGAAAAAGAATATGCATATATATATTTATAACTGAATCACTTTGCTGTACCAGAAACCAACACAACATTGTGAATCAACTATACTTCAATTTTCAAGAAAGAAGGCTTCACTGAAACTGTTTTTTAAACAGTGATAGGAAGGAAATGGCAACCCACTCCAGTGTTCTTGCCTGGAGAATCCCAGGGACAGAGGAGCCTAGTGGGCTACTGTCTATGGGGTCGCACAGAGTCGGACACGACTGAAGCGACTTAGCAGCAGCAGCAGGATTTGGAAAGGAATCGGAAGTGAAGGGAAGGGAAGGTCCGGTGGTAAAGATTTCACCTTCCAATGCAGGGAGTGGGGGTTCAATCCCTGGTCTGGAAGCTAAGATCCCACAGGCCTCCTGGCCAAAATACCAGAACATAAACAACAAAAGGAATATCACAACAGATTCAATACAGACTTGAAAAATGATCCACATAAAACAAAAATCTTAAGAAGAAAAAGAAACAAAAGGAAGAATGTGGTCATAATAGTAAAGGAGAAACCAGCATGCAATATCTAGGTGATTCACAAATGCTATGACCAAAGGATTGCCCAATTTCACCACTATAACAAAGAATTCCAAGTCCCAGGGACTTAACAAAACAAATGTTTCATTTTTCCCCTGCTTCATTCCCAACAGAGGAGACAGGAGGTTATAACTTGGATCCAGGATGACAGAAGTTCCATCTCATCACAGCAGGAAAAAGGGAATGTGGCATGTCACACGCTGGCTTTTAAAACTCCCACCTAGAAATGACTCAAGTCACTTTCACTTACATCTTACTAACCAGAGCAAGTCATGTGGTCATATCTATCCTCCACATAGAAGAATCAGAGGACCAGAAAGAGCACCAATGATAATACTCAGTGAATATCACTAGCGATAAATATCACCAATAACTAGGTTGATCATCACTTCCCTAATTGCTCTTTCCATCAGACTGTAGACTGCTCATGAGTAAGAACCTCATTCAAGTTGACTTTGCAAAGTTAGGTGCTCAATAAATGGTAACAATGGCTATATTGAACCCCCATCCCAATGTCTGGAACAACATAGGAGCAGAGTAAATATCTGATGATAAATCAAATGTGAAGGTTTGGCAGCAAATGAAAGTGCAGCACACTGAAAAAGTACAAATGATACATGGATGGAGGAGGCAGAAGTTTGAGAAAATAGTGAAGAGGTTGGTCCATTCACTGGCACAGAAGTTATGAAGAACAGAACTTGGTGTTGGAAGTGGGGTTCTTTGATACCCACCAATGGTGGATGAGCAAGACATTTCAAAGCAAGAATGGAAAGTGCTCGATGACACACTGATTACCAAAACTGAAAGGAAGAGATGAGTCAAAACCTGACTCCTACATCCTGAGGCTCAGTGATTAGGAAAAGAATGTACAGCTCACCCAAGTCCCTCTCCACTACCCATGAGTCAACCATCTGGTTTTCAGCCATTGCTCACCTGGAAATCCCCCACTTGGCCAATACCTGACTCCTTCCCAGTCTCTCTACTTGTCTCTTTGTTGGATCTGACCCTGAGGACCCCATTCTCCTCAAAACACTACCTTCCCTTGCTTTTCGTGATCTAATTGTGATCTCTTTAGCTGGTTCTTCTAGGTAGCATCTATGATCTTTCTTGTTCTGTTCTGGAGTTGATTTCCTGATTTGGGTCTTGATTGTGGAGTCCTTTAGAAAGCTGTGACTAAAGAAGATGGGGTACCTATATACAATGAAATATTATTTAGCCATAAAAAAGGAAATGATGCCATTTGCAGCAATACTAGACCTCGAGATTATCATCCTGAGTGAAGTAAGTCAGAGAAACAAATACCATATGATATTGCTTATATGTGGAATCTTAAAAAAAAAAGGGGGGAAATGAGCTTATTTACAAAACATAAACAGAGTCACAGACATTGAAAACAATCTTATAGTTACTAGGGGTGAGGGGGAACAATAAACTTGGGGATTGGGACTGACATATACACACTGCAAAAAGAATAGGTAAATAATAAGAATCTATTGTATAGCACAGATAACTATACTCAATACTCTGTAATGACCTATATGGAAAAAATCTAAAAAAGAGTAGATATAGGTATACGTATAATGCATTCATCTTGCTGTACACCTGAAACTCACATAACATTGTAAATCAACTATACTCCTACAAAAAAATTTTAATAAAAATAAATTTAAAAAGCTGTGACTAATTTCTCGATTATACCTCTCTGAAAGCATTTACTTCACTGGAACAGTCACACAGTGTGTGACATAGCCAAAAAAAGAAAAAAGAATGCTTAAAAAAAAAGATCCTGTCCTGATCACATTTCACCCGTCACCCTGTTTTATTGTCACTTATCACTTTCTAAAATTATTCCATTATCTATTTACTTACATATCATTTGTCTCCCCTTAGGGAATTTAAACCCCATCAAAGTAGGGTCCTTGTCTGGTTTGTCCTCTATCTCAAAGTATCCAATGAATACTGCGTTGAATGAGTGATTAATGAATAAACATCCACTTCCGTTCTTTTTAATAATAATGGCTATGTCTATAGAGTACTTACTGGGGACTTCCCTAGTGGCTCAGTAGTAAAGAATACACCTGCCAATGCAGGAGACACAGGAGATGCAAGTTTGATCCCTGGGCCGGGAAGATCCCGTGGAGGAGAAAATGGCAACCCACTTCAATATTCTTGCCTGAAGAATCCCATTGACAGAGGAGCCTGGTGGGCTACAGTCCAAGGGGTCACAAAAAGTCAGACACGACTGAGTGACTAAGCATGCATGTACAGTACTTATTATGTGCCAAGAATTTACAGTACTTGTTTGCCAAATGCTTTGCATGTATGAATTCACTCATTTGATGCTGTACTACCTCTAGAAGGTAGGTGGTACAATTATCACCCCATGTTACAGTTGGGTAAACTGAGGCACAAGAGGTTGAGCCAGTAGTGCATATACAAGCCCGTGGAGTCTAGATTTGGTACCAGAAGTGGAGTGCTGTTGAACACACTATGATTATAAAGCTGATAAGAAATTGGATCAGGATTTGAACCCAGGCACTCAGGCTCCCAAGCCCATGGGTTTAACCACTATGCTCTCTCCTGTAATTTCTGACAGGTTGCTGGGTAACTCCACCATGATCTTCCCCAGAGTTCCCTCTGAACCTACCTCTTCCTTCACTTCCAAGACGAAGTGGTACTGAACTTGTTTTTAATTCGAGGAGTCTGTGACTTTGGTTGGGAAAAAAAAAAGTCACATCTTAATTTTCACTACCTCTAGCCAAAACTATGAATGGGGGTAACAAATCACAGTCGTATTAACAGTGTTAGCAGCACCTGTGACTCTGTCATAGACAGAAAGTGTCTGTTTATGTTGCATTACAATCACTGTAGGTGTCTTAAAATATCATGGCTTCTCATCACTACTTGAAATTGTCGGGCCTGTCATCAGGTCTTATTTCTCACAGGTTATTAAAGAAGCACATTAGTTACGTATGCAAATCCACCACTTAAAGATATTTTGATAATGAATTTTCAATATAATTGGTCTTATTTGTGTTTGATTTTATGCATTTAAACACAATTCTGGGGACTTCCCTGATGGTCCAGTGGTTAAGACTCTGCGCTTCCAAATGCATGGGGTCAAGGGATTGATCCCTGGTTGGGGAACCAAGATCCTGGATGCTGCATGGCATGGCCAAAAAAAAAAAAAAAATCTGCAAATTCTGGGAAAGGGTTCCTGGGCTTTGTTGGACTCCAAAGGGCTCCATCGTGTCCGACTCTTTGCGACCCCTTGGACTATACAGTCCATGGAACTCTCCAGGCCAGAATACTGGAGTGGGTAGCCTTTCCCTTCTCCAGGGGATTTTCCCAACCCGGGGATAGAACCCAGGTCTCCCACATTGCAGGTGGATTCTTTACCAGCTGATCCACAAGGGAAGCCCCCATAGGGCTCCATGACTCAGCAAATGTGAAGGATCTCTGCCCTAGTCAATGATACTGATCCTCCATCTGAAATGTTTCTGGGTCTTTCCAATCTTTGCTCTCCAC
The DNA here is from genome assembly GCF_027580195.1 of Bos mutus. Taxonomy (NCBI): domain Eukaryota; kingdom Metazoa; phylum Chordata; class Mammalia; order Artiodactyla; family Bovidae; genus Bos; species Bos mutus. Next base: position 52,107,349 of record NC_091623.1, on the reverse strand, counting down.
ACTACTGTCCCAGTACAGATCCACCTTATCTTCATTGTCACAAGGCATCTCCTCCTTCTAGGTCTCCCTCTGGCTCACCTTGCCTTCCAGTTTTACGAACCCTTGGGAAATTAATAACTAGTATCTAGAGTACTAGGTTTTATGGCAGATGCTAAAGAGAGCTCACAAAAACATCCTTGGTCTACCTACATCTTAAGATATAAATACAAGGACAATCAGGAGATTACACATAAAGATGGAATTTTTGCCTCTTCTCATAAAATCAGTAGGTTTAGCCACACTGAGCCATATCCCCATCTGGCATCAACCAGCTTCTTTCAAATGACGACCGTATCCTTGGGGAGGGGGAGAGGGGGCAGGGCTGGAGCTTTCCAACTGGCCACAGGCCTCACCATTCCCTGTTGTCTGGGATGGAAGCTGAGAATTCACTCAAATGTCTCACCTTAAATCAAGCCTGCTCCAATCCTTTGTTACATGACAACTAAGTCTGGCAATGCTGATTTACAAAATGTTCTACAAATACTTCCTTATTTAATCCTTATAAAAGCCCCATAGGGCTTCCCAAGTGGTGCTAGTGGTAAAGAACCTGCCTGTCAATGTAGAAGATGTTGAAATGCAGGTTCAATCCCTGAGTCGGCAAGATCCCCTGGAGGACAAAATGGCAACCCACTCCAGTACTCTGGCCTGGAAAATTCCATGAACAGAGGAACCTGGCAGGCTACAGTCTATGGGGCCACAAAGAGTTGGACACGACTGAACACATTACATTAAAATCCCCACAGGATGGAGAGAGCAGCATGGAAACATATACACTAACATATGTAAGATAGATGGCCAGTGGAAATTCGCTGTATGACTCTCTTCCAACACGGAACATCTTTCTGTTACAGAAAGCTGTGGTCTCCTGCCTCAGAAGAGACAAAAAAGCTTTGAAGTCAACACCTTCCTTGTCTCTTAGGAAATCCTGAACTCACTGAGGAACTTACATTAGCTGTGCCCAAAGGTCCCCAGATGCCTTGAAGGGTCAGCAAGTGGAAGACCTGGAGGTTGGGGGATTCCCCATGAGCAAAATGTTCCCAAAGAGCAGAAGGATGCATGGAGTATCCAGGGTGGCTAGACCCTCATGAAAAGTTCTAGGCAACCCCAAAGATTCCTAGGTCCCCAACTTGTCTCAGAAGCCAATGAATCTCCAACTTGAAGGAGTCCTGCATTCTGGGACGTGGGAAGGTCTCAAAGGTAACCAGTGAGGACTGATGATTCAAGGGGCTTCTGGATGCTTTGATACTGCCCCAAGATACCCATGCCCCAAGAGGGAAAAATGATGACTGAGGTTACAGTGTGTGTGTGTGTGTGTGTGTGTTAGTTGCTCAGTTGTGTCTGACTCTTTGTGACCCCATGGACTGTAGGCTGTCAGGCTCCTCTGTCCATGAAATTCTCCAGGCAAGAATACTGGAGTGGGTTGCCATTCCCTTCTCCAGCAGATGTTCCTGACCCAGGGACTGAATCTGAATCTCCTTCATTGTAGGCAAATTCTTTACCATCTGAGCCACCAAGGAAGGCCAAGGTTATATTACCTATATCCAAAAATGAAAAAAAAAAAAATACTGCAGAAGGCAGCTTCTAAGACAGCACCAATGGACTCCACCTGCTTGTTCTCACGGCTCTGCAGAGTTCTCTTTCCTGAAGAGGTTGTTTCTGACCAATGGAATATCTCAGCATTGAGACGATGTCACTTTACTGAAGTTGAGCTGATTTACATTATTGTGCCATCTGCTGTACAGCAAAGTGACTCAGTTTTACACGTGTAGACTGAGCGACTAACACACACTTTATACATTCTTTAATATTCGCTTCCATTATGCTTTATCCCAGGAGACTGGATATAATTCCCTGTACTATACAGCAGGACTTTGTCGTTTACCCATGCTCAATGTAATAGCTTGCATCTACCAACCCCAATTCTAAAGCTGAAACTCCAGTACTTTGGCCACCTCATGCAAAGAGTTGACTCATTGGAAAAGACCCTAACGCTGGGAGGGATTGGGGGCAGGAGGAGAAGGGGACGATAGAGGATGAGATGGCTGGATGGCATCACCGACTCGGTGGACGTGAGTTTGAGTGAACTCCGGGAGTTGGCGATGGACAGGGAGGCCTGGCGCGCTGCGATTCATGGAGCTGCAAAGAGTTGGACACGACTGAGTGACCAAACTGAACTGAACTGAACTGAACCAACCCCAAATTCCCAGTCCATCCTTCTCCCTACCCCATCCCCTTGGCAACCACACATCTGACCTCTACGTCTGTGAGTCTGTTTCTGCTTTGTAGATAAGTTCATTTCTGCCATATTTTAGATTCCACATATAAGTGATATCATATGGTATTTGTCTTTCTCTGTCTGACTTACTTCACTTAGTATGATAATATCTAATTGCATCTGTGTTCCTGCAAATGGCATTATTTTGGTTTTTTTGTGGCTGAGCAGTATTCCATTGTGTGCTTCCCTAGTGGTTCAGACAGTAAAGAATCTGCCTGCAATGAGGAGACCTGGGTTCAATCCCTGGGTCAGGAAGATCCTTTGGAGAAGGAAATGGCAACCCACTCCAGTATCCCCTGCCTGGAGAATTCCATGGACAGAGGAGCCTAGCAGGCTCCAGTCCATGGGGTCACAAAGAGTCTGAGACAACTGGAGTGATAAACACAAGACAACAACAGTATTCCATTGTATCCATGTATCAAAAAGATGTTACTTTTGTAATTAGGCTGCAAAACATTCCAGCTTGTCTTGCTAGCAGACTCTCTATATTGACTTTGACAAAGCAAGCTGTCATATTCGGGATGAGCTGAGGGTGGCCTCTGTCCAACAATTAGGAACTGAGGCCTTTAGTTCAACAGTTTGCAAGGACTGAACATTGCCAACAACCAGGTGTGGCTTGAAGGCAGATCCTTCCCCAGTCGAGCCTTTGAATGAGACCCAACTCTGTCCAACACTCTGATTATAGCCTTGTGAGTGATCCAAAAGCAGAGGGTCCAGTGAGGTAACATGGAGATCCCTGATCCATAAGAACTGTGAGATAATAAACATGTGTTATTTAAAGCCACTACAGGGACTTTCCTGGTGGTCCAATGGTTAAGACTCTGCACTTCCAGGGCACAGGGCACAGGTTCGATCTCTGGTCAGGGAACTAAGATCCTGCATGCCACATGGCGTGGCCACACACACACACACAAAAAGGTCACTAAGTTTGTGGGAATTTGTTACATGGTTTATGACCATTTGTTACCCAGCACTAGATAACTAATACAAACACAAGCACTTCAGTTCAGTTCAGTTCAGTCGCTCAGTCGCGTCCGACTCTGCGACCCCATGAATCGCAGCACACCAGGCCTCCCTGTCCATCACCAACTCCCGGAGTTCACTCAAACTCATGTCCATTGAGTCAGTGATGCCATCCAGCCATCTCATCCTCTGTCGTCCCCTTCTCCTCCTGCCCCCAATCCCTCCCAGCATCAGAGTCTTTTCCAATGAGTCAACTCTTCGCATGAGGTAGCCAAAGTATTGGAGTTTCAGCTTCAGCATCAGTCCTTCCAATGAACGCCCAGGACTGATCTCCTTTAAGATGGACTGGTTGGATCTCCTTGCAGTCCAAGGGACTCTCAAGAGTCTTCTCCAACACCACACTTCAAAAGCATCAATTCTTCGGCACTCAGCTTTCTTCACAGTCCAACTCTTACATCCATACATGACCACTGGAAAAACCATAGCCTTGACTAGACGGACCTTTGTTGGCAAAGCAATGTCTCTGCTTTTGAATATGCTATCTAGGTTGGTCATAACTTTCCTTCCAAGGAGTAAGCATCTTTTAATTTCATGGCTGCAATCACCATCTGCAGTGATTTTGGAGCCCCCAAAATAAAGTCTGACACTGTTTCCACTGTTTCCCCATCTATTTGCCATGAAGTGATGGGACCAGATGCCATGATCTTAGTTTTCTGAATGTTGAGCTTTAAGCCAACTTTTTCACTCTCCTCATTCACTTTTATCAAGAGGCTCTTTAGTTCCTCTTCACTTTCTGCCATAAGGGTGGTGTCATCTGCATATCTGAGGTTATTGATATTTCTCCTGGCAATCTTGATTCTAGCTTGTGCTTCTTCCAGCCCAGCATTTCTCATGATGTACTCTGCATATAAGTTAAATAAGCAGGGTGACAATATACAGCCTTGACGTACTCCTTTCCCTATTTGGAACCAGTCTGTTGTTCCATGTCCAGCTCTAACTGTTGTTTCCTGACCTGCATATAGGTTTCACAAGAGGCAGGTCAGGTGGTCTGGTATTCCCATCTCTTTCAGAATTTTCCACAGTTAATTGTGATCCACACAGTTAAAGGCTTTGCCATAATCAATAAAGCAGAAATAGCTAGCACTTAAATGATGATAACTACAGAGCAGGTCCCATTCTAAGACCTGTCCATGCATTAATTCATTTGAGCTTCACCCAAACCATAGAGGGAAACTGAAGCACAGAGAGGTTAGAGGACTTCCCCAGCAGGTCAAGATCACAGCCAGGACTGGAATCAGCACCACCCCCTCTCCAAACATAAAGGCACTTTCATGCATTCCTGAGTTTGCAAACCCACCTTCTACCTATTCCAGATACCCCTTTGCTCAGACAAAAAAAAAAAAAAAAAAAACAGCTAAAAATATAGAGATGGGCAAACAGGTCAAATGCACTGTGTAGAAATTCAGAATACTTAATGACCAGCAAGAGGTACCACCCTTGGAATGTAGGTTACCAGGAGGCATAGGAGAACCCAGGAAGGGACGTGACTGGAGGTGGAACTGACTCGGGGGCTCCAGACAATAGCTACTAACCAGTACGGTTTTTCCAGTGGTCATGTATGGATGTGAGAATTAGACTATGAAGAAAGCTGAGTGCCAAAAAATTGATGCTTTTGAAGTGTGGTGTTGGAGAAGACTCTTGAGAGTCCCTTGGACTGCAAGGAGATCCAACCAGTCCATTCTAGAGGAGATAGGTCCTGGGTGTTCTTTGGAAGGACTGATGCTGAAGCTGAAACTCCAGTACTTTGGCCACCTCATGCAAAGAGTTGACTCATTGGAAAAGACCCTGATGCTGGGAGGGATTGAGGGCAGGAGGAAAAGGGGACGACAGAGGATGAGATGGCTGGATGGCATCACCGACTTGATGGACATGACTCTGAGTGAACTCCGGGAGTTGGTGATGGACAGGGAGCCCTGGTGTGCTGCAGTTCATAGGGTCGCAAAGAGTCGGACACGACTGAGCGACTGACTGAACTGAACCAGTATGGAACTATGCTAGTATTTGAACAGTCAGCTATACCGATGTTTCCCAGCTGAACATCTCTACTGAATACACAAAGAGGAGATCACTGAAGCCAAAAGAGTAAGAATCCAAGCCACGAATCAGAGGAGAATAATTTCACATTGAGGAATGGATTAGTACACCAGGATTTTTTTTTTTAATCCCCCCAGCAGATTTTTAATTTGCTAGTTGTATGTAAACTTGGGAGCTTCCTGTGAGTGTATCATGAGCAAAGTGAAGAGTGACGACCTACCCTTTGGTTCTCAAGCATAATAGCCAATGAGAATCACCTGGAAACTTTCAAAGTGCCCATGCTTGGACTCCACCCCAGACAGAGATTTAATGGGGGTACCACCTGGGTGTTGGGAATTTTTAAAAACATTTCAGGTAACCTTTTTTAAAAAATATTTTTTTATTTAGGGCTTCCCAAGGGGATTTCCCAACTGGCTCAGTGGTGAAGAATTTGCCGGCCAAGTCAGGAGACGTGGGTTCTATCACTGGTTCGGATAGATTCCCTTGGAGAAGGGAAAGGAAACCCACTCCAGCATTCTTGCCTGGGAAATCCCATGGACAAAGGAGCCCGGTGGGCTACAGTACATGGGGTCGTAAAGAGTCAGACACGACTTAGTGACTGAATGACAACAACAACATTCATTTATTTATTTGACTGTGCCGGACCCTGCTTGCAGCACACAAGATCTTTTTTTAATTTTTTTTTTAGTTGCAGTATGCAATCTCTTAGTTGTGGCATGTGGGATCTAGTTCCCTCACCAGGGATTGAACCCCTGCATTGGGAGTGTGGAGTCTTAGCTGCTGGACACCAGGCAAGTCCCTTCCCGGGTGATCTTCATGTGCATTTAAGTTGGAAACTACTTAATGAAATACATGCTTCTCAAAATGTGCTCCCTGGACCAGCAGTAGCATCACCTGGAAACTTGTAAGAAGTACAGATGCTCAGGCCCCCGAACTGCTGAATCAAAACCTCCAAGTGGGCCCTGCAATACCTGTGATCTGTTTGTTTGTTTTAATTTATTTATTTGGCTGTGCTGGGTCTTTGTTGCTGTGCATAGGCTTTCTCTGGTTGTGGCGTGCAGGGACTACTCTAGCTGTGATGTGAGGGCTTTTCCTTGCAGTGGCTTCTCCTCTTGCAGAGCATGGGCTGTAGGCCTGAAGGCTCAGTACTTGTGAAACGCACGCACGAGCTTAGTTGCTCCATGGCATGTGGGATCTTCTCGGACCAGGGATGGAACCTGTGTCCCCTGCATTTGTGGGCAGATTCTTAACCACTGGACCACCGGGGAAGCCCCATACCTGAGTTTTTTTCACAGTCCCTCTAAAGAGTATGGATGTGAGAGTTGTACCATAAAGAAGGCTAAGTGCTGAAGAATTGATGCTTTCGAATGCTGGTGCTGGAGAAGACTCTTGAGAGTCCCTTGGACAGCAAGGAGATCAAACCAGTCAATCCTAAAGGAAAGAAACCCTGAATATTCATTGGAGGAACTGATGCTGAGGCTGAAGCTCCAATACTTTGGCCATCTGATGCAGAGTCGACTCATTGGAAAAGACCCTGATGCTGGGAAAGACTGAAGGCAGGACGAGAAGGGGATGACAGAGGACGAGATGGTTGGATGGCATCACCGACTCAATGGACATGAGTTTGAGCAGACTCCGGGAGATGGTGAAGGACAGCGAAGCCTGGCATGCTGCAGTCCATGGGGTCGCAAAGAGTTGGACACGACTTACTGACTGAACAACAACAAAAGGGTGCTTAGAGCTGTGAAGGCTGCCAGAATTAAAACATTTCTACTGATTATCCTGCAGGACAGCCAAAGCCACACGGATGCACTGTCACCAAAAACTCTTTTCCACCACAAAGAAATCCAAGACTTGCCATGCTGCTAACCTGCTGAGATCAGCTGGAGTCCAGTACACATACCCAACTCAGGACCGGAGATTTCAGACACAGATCTAAAGAGTTGGCAGCACTTACAGGAACTAATTCATGGCTAAGAAACCAAATCAGCTCTCCAGTATGGCCTCATTTGATGAAACCTCTTTTAAATGGGGACTTCTTATTCAGAAGCAAGAACTGAAGAGTTCCAGAATGTTCCAATAGGCTGATCAATAGGCCCAATGCACAGGCAGGCTCCACACCAATTTGTAAGGAATTTCAACCACACAGCTGCAGAAAAACTCAACACATTCAGGGTCTTCCCTGGTGGTGTAGTGCCTGAGACTCCGTGCTCCCAATGCTCAGAGAGGTGGGGTCACTTGTCCAAGGTCACACAGCAAATAGAAGAACCAGAGCATAAATCCAGCCAGGCTAACTCCAGAACCCCTAAGCTGTGTGGGTCTCTTATTCAGCACCCCTTGAGCCAAGATGCAAACTGGAGGAGCTACATGGTGGTCCACAGACTAGAAAGGGGGAAAGACGAGAGTGAATTTTCCTCCAAAACCCTGTGATCTGAGCCCTGCCTCATCAATGCACTCCCGAGACCAGGAACTTTTGTAACCTCCCCCAGCACTCAGAGAGGCTGTGGCATTTGCTCAGGATCACCCAGCTCTAATGGGATGGTCTCAGATTGGAAGGCAGCTCCTTTTGCTTTCCAATCTCTTCTTTGTCCCACATTTGGGGCCCTCCAGAAAAGCAGTACTATTATTGCTCTCATTTTTGGCCAAGGCTCACTAGACACTTTGCTGTTCTTGGTATTTGCACGTGCTTGCTCACCCCAGGACCTTTGCACTGGCTCTTCCCAGACCTGCAGTGATTTTGTCATGGCTGGCCTAAACTTGCCGTCCAATCTCAGCACAGATGTTACCTCATACAGAGCACACACCCACACCCACCGCCCCAAGGATCATATCTCTCTGGTTATTATCTACAGGTAGGTATTTTCTCCTATGTTAAGACTGCCAGCAACTTGAAGACAGGATTTCTTTTGGTCTTTCTTGTCCACTACTGTGTCCCCAGTGCTATGCCCAGTGCATAGAAGGCAACAATGTTTGTTGTGCTCAGTCGCTCAGTTGTGTCCAACTCTTTGTGACCCCATGAACTGTAGCCTGCCATGGTCCTCTATCCATGGGATTTTCCAGGCAAGAATACTGGAGTGGGTTGCCATTTCCGTCTCCAGGGAATGTTCGTTGAGTGAATAACTAGGCAATCCCGGGGAACCTGAATATCTGTACTGATGCTCTTTCTATGTCTCTGGCTTAGAGAGCTGACCTGAAAATCGCTTAAGATAAGTGAACTCCATTTTCTCTTTAGTTCTCTGCCCAGGGCATTCTCTGGTTCCAAGTCCTGTGTGATTTACTTCAGAGGGTCTGCCTGGAGGAGTCCAGAAAACCTTTAAACAGGCAAGAATAGCCTTCTTGGAAGCCCACAGAACACATTGGCTTTGCAAAGTGGCATTTCAAGGAGATGGTGGAATTATTTTTGAACTGCACTGTTGTTGATCTGCTCTGTGGCTCTGGGCTCATCTGAGGGTTATAAGGCCTGCCCCTATCCAAAGGAGCTTTGAAACATTGGAAATGTTAGAAGGTAAGAAGTTATATCATTTTATCCCAATTTGGCCTTCATCAGGCTCATTCTAGTGGCCAGGATTTAGAGAATGAGTCATGCCTTCAGGATTTTATAGATTTCATTCTGAAACCATCTCAGACTTGACACAATCAAGTTCAACAGATATGTGTGCCTTCTACCCACAAGCTCTGTGCCAACAATTCCAAAGATTCAAGGATCAATAGAGAAAGGCTTTGCCTCTGTGGATTTGAGTACCTAAAATGCAGGGGGAAACTTAATGATTACACTTCATTCATTCATTCCACTGTGTGCCAAGTGTTTCCAAATTCATGATCATGTAAGGAGAGAAATCAAGAACCTGGGTTCTGGACTTGAACAGATCTGGTTCCAAGGTTGGTTCTGCCCTACTGGATTCATTATTTTTCTTTCTGTGCCTCAGTTGCCTCCTCTGTGAAATGGGTGCTGGGGGAAGGGCATCTTGAGCCCATACCTTAAGCCCGTCAGCCCAAGGCTGGCCTTTTGGCAGTTGTGGGATAAACAGAGACTGGTCCCAGTGTACTGGAGACTGTGGGCAATCACTAGTCTGCTTGTCTGTCTCCTCTTCCAGGCAGACCCCCTTGAGTAGAGCATGCAGAACTTGGAACCAGAGGATGCCCCGGGCAGAGAACTAAAAAAAGAAAATTGGGTTCACTTGTTTTAAGGGGCTTTTGGGTCTCTAAGCCAGAGACATAGAAAGATCATCAATACAGATGTTCAGGTTCCCAAGGATTGATTGGCTATTCACTCAACAAACACCTAATGCAAAGAGCCGACTCATCGGAAAAGACCCTGATGCTGGGAAAGATTGAGGGCAGGAGGAGGAGAAGCGGGTAACAGAGGATGAGATGGTTGGATGGCATCACCAAATCAATGGACAAGAGTTTGAGCAAGCTCCAGGAGATAGTGAAGGACAGGGAAGCCTGATGTGCTGCAGTCCATGGGGTCTCAAAGAGTCAGACATGACTTAGCGACTGAGCAACAACAAACACTGGCCCCTTCTATGCTCTGGGCACTTTCCCAAGCCCTGGGGACACAGTAGTGGACAAGAAAGATCAAAAGAAAACCTGCCCTCAAGTTGCTGGCAGTCTAATAATGTAAGAGAAAATACCTAACGGTAATGAACAGAGTGATGTGATCCCTGGGAAGGGGAGGGGGCAGCTTTACGTGAGGTGACATCTGTGCTGAGATTGGAAGGCAAGCTGGAGCCAGCCATGGCAAAAGCACTGCAGGTCAGGGAAGAGCCAGTGCAAAGGTCCTGAGGTGAGCAGCACTTGCAAACACAGAGAACAGCAAAGTGTCTAGTGAGCCCTGGCCAAAAGTGAGAATAATAATAGTAAAAGCGTAGGCAGAGATGAAGCCGATAGAGCCCCCTGGGTGGAAGCGGTTGCGAGAGCCTGGAGCGAAAGTGCACAGACACCATCAAAAGAGCCTTGCAGGGCTGTAAGGGCAGACTTTCGGAGTGATGGTGGCAGAATAAAAGATGGCGGCAGCGGTAAGCAGGATGGTGACTCTGGGAGGATCGCACCAGCTGCTTGGGTTCCAAAGACCCACGTGGAAAATCTGATAGATCAAAAAGGACGCCATCTCTGGGGGGCAGGGTGGCTTCCCCAGGCCCTCCACTGCTAGCTGCAGCCAAAGCTGCTAATTCAAAGGACAAAAGGAGGGTCTTTCTGCACTAAAACCAGACAGCAGCACTGAAAAAGAAGCTCCCTGGGACCAGACCTATTTTTTTTTTTTAATATCAACTAGGCTAGAATTGTCCAACTGCCTCCCTGAAAAGAGAAGGAAAAAAAAAAAAGGTGCTCTGATTCTCAAGCAGGTCTTCTTTAAAGGCCAGGTTTCAGTTTTGATGTCTTCACAACCTGCTGTTCTTTCTTCTTTGTAACTGTGTGTTAACTTAGGCTTCCAGAAGCTTAAAGGCCTACCCTTCTCCAGACCATAGCAAATGGTTATCAAGGCTTACTATACACCTGCACTGTTCTAAACGCTTGCTATCTAATAATGCATTGAATTTCATCTTTGTCAGAAGCCCAAAAGCGGGTGTTACCGTTGTCCCCATTTTACAGATGAGGAAACTGAGGCAAAGCAGAGAATAATCCCAGAGTCAGGGAGAGCCAGAGCTGCAATTTGAACCCCTGCTATCTGGCTCCTCGGAGAAGGCAATGGCAACCCACTCCAGTACTCTTGCCTGGCAAATCCCATGGACGGAGGAGCCTGGTAGGCTGCGGTCCATGGGGTCGCTAGGAGTCGGACACGACTGAGCGACTTCACTTTCACTTTTCACTTTCATGCATTGAGAAGGAAATGGCAACCCACTCCAGTGTTCTTGCCTGGAGAATTCCAGGGACGGGGGAGCCTGGTGGGCTGCCGTCTATGGGATCGCACAGAGTCGGACACGACTGAAGTGACTTAGCAGTATCTGGCTCCTAGTCCAGGAATTCAACCACACCCCCGAACAAAGACAGCTGGGCCCCACACTTGACCCCAGGACCCACCTGAAACCTTTTAGCGCTTCTGGAAGCTAATCAAGCCCTGAGTCCTCTCAATGCGTCTTTACCAAGCACTTTGTGTATGGAAAAGAAATCGCCATATATGGAACGATTGAGTACTAGCTGATGAAAACTGGATTCTTGATTTGGGGCTGTCTTCTCTATGGGGTCGCACAGAGTCGGACACGACTGAAGCGACTTAGCAGCAGCAGCAGTCCATTTCTCAGACCACCGAGAGCAGGAAGGATGAAGCCAGGAAATAGGTACTGTGGAAGGTTCGCGGACCGCTTCCAGCACCTCGCTTCTGTTCTGTGCTCTCCAGACGCGGAAGCCACAGCGCCACCTGGTGGCAGCCGCAAGTGAAAAGGGGTGAACCCAGGGGAGAGTAGGGTCCCCCGGCCTCCTTCTCCCCACGCAATGACCAAAGCTGGTTGCTTACAGAACACTTACTCTGTGCCAGGCGCTGTTCCAGCCCAGTCGTGTTCAATTCTTTGCGACCCCCACGGACTCCTGCCAGGCTCCTCTGTCCATGGGACTATCTAGGCAAGAATACTGGAGTGGGTTATCATTCCCTTCTCCAGGGCATCTTTCTGACCCTGGGGATAAAACTGGGCCTCCTGCATTGCAGAAGGATTCTTTATCATCTGAGCCACCAGGGAAGCCCCACAACGAAGATCAAAGAACAGCCAAAATAATAATAATAAATTCACAATAAAAAAATAATAACAGCAAAAATGCCTGCCCTGGCTGCTTCATGAGACTGTTATGTGCTTGCAGTCAGATATGAAACTTAGAAATGCTTAGGAAAACAATAGCATGCTGCCCAATCTTATTTATAACAATGATGAGAACTAAATGAGTTAATATAAAGGGCTCGGAACTGTGCCCTGCAGATATTAAGTCCTCCACAAATATTTGTTATCATCGTTATCATCACAGCACGAGTATTATTCACGATACTCTTTGCAGTTTGCTTAGCTCTTCTCTCCCTGCCCTCCATTCTCCCACCCACATCCTCTGTTTGATGATAATGATAATGATGGCTCAGAATTGGCTACTCAGACTACTGTCCACAGTCAACAGCACTGATTCCAGCTGGGAGACTCTTAGAAAGAAACACAGAGTCTCAGGCCCTGGCCCAGATCTGCTGAGTCAGAATCTGCATTTAACAAGACCCTCCAGTTCAGTTCAGTTCAGTCGCTCAGTCGTGTCCGACTCTTTGCAACCCCATGAATCGCAGCATGCCAGGCCTCCCTGTCCATCACCAACTCCCGGAGTTCACCCAGACTCACGTCCATCGAGTCAGTGATGCCATCCAGCCATCTCATCCTCTGTCGTCCCCTTCTCCTCCTGCCCCCAATCCCTCCCAGCATCAGAGTCTTTTCCAATGAGTCAACTCTTCGCATGAGGTAGCCAAAGTACTGGAGTTTCAGCTTTAGAATCATTCCTTCCAAAAAAATCCCTCTATAGAGGTTCAAAAGTATAGTCAAGTGTGAGAGGAACTAGCCTGGAAATTTCTTCCTGGGGACACTCCCCAGGCTCCCCCAGACTGTTATACAGCCCCTTTCTGGGCACTCTTCCTGCTTGTCACCATTTGCTTCATGCTGGATTTTCCTGCTGACTGCAGAGTGTCATTCTGGAAAGAGCTGACTGTTGACTGATGCATCCCCAAGGCCCCTCACTGAGCTGAGCATGGTGGTGTCCTAAATACTGGTGGAGGGAGAGAGGGGAGGAAGGCAGGGAGAGGTGAAGGGGTGAGGAAAGGAGATGGGGTGAGTGGAGGGGAGAAGGGAGGAGGGAGGAGGGGAGAGAAGGGAGGAGGGCTGGGATGGAGAGGAGAGGGGAGGAGGGAAGGGTGGAGAGAAGGGAGGAGGGAGGGTGTGGAGAGGAGAAGGGAGGAGGGGATGGATAGGAGGGAGGCAGAGAGAGGGTGCTGTAGTAAAGAAGGACGAAGAGATGTGGGGCTGAGAAAAAGAGATGGAGTGGTAGAGGGAAGAAGGGAGGGAGGAGCCAGCGAGACGAAAGGAGGGAGCAGTGAAGGAGAGAAGGGAAAACACAGAGGGAGAGGAGGAGGGGGAGTGAGCCTCTTTGCAATCAACTCTGGGTCTAAGAACCTCCAGAGTGGATCAGGGCCACCCCAGAGAGGACATCTGTGAACGTGTAGAACCAAATACTCAAACTTCCATGTCTGCTATTGTTTCATCTGAAACAAAGTGTTGCACTTTCTTAATCCTGCGTATATGGTGGACCAAATCCACATGTCTGAGCTCAACCCCCGCTCACTCATTCTTATCTGGTGCTTTCATTCAACAGATATTTCCTGAGCACCTGTGAGTGCCAGCCTCAGTCTCAGGTACTGAGGACCCAGACAACCATCCCTTCCGTGGACATTCTATTGCGCAAGACAGACTAGAAACAAGATAAATAACCGTGTTGTGGCGATACACTTCATTTTCCTTCGTGCTCTTGTGCTCAAAGAGCCATGTCTGACTCTTTGTGACCCTATGGACTGTAGCCTGCCAGGCTCCTCTGTCCATGGGATTTTTCAGGCAAGAGTACTAGAGTGTGTTGCTGTGCCTTCCTCCGGGGGACCTTCCTGACCCAGTGATAGAACCCACGTCTCTTACGTCTCCTGCATTGACAAGCAGGTTCTTTACCACTAGCGCCCCCTGGGAAGCCCATAGAATTATATCATCCAGCAATTCCCATTCTGTGTACAACAGACCCAGAGGAGCTGAAAGTAGAGTCTCAAAGATACAAATATAGGGGACTTCCCTGGTGGCCCAGTGGTTAAGAATCCACCTTAGAGTGCAGGGGACTCGGATTTGATTCCTGGTCAAGAAACTGGCATTCTACATGCCTCAGGGCAGCTGGGCCTGTGTGCTGCAGTTAGGGAAGCCCATATGCCACAACACATGCCTCAACTAAGCCAGACGCAGTCAAATAAATAAACGTTGAAAAAAAAAAGTCTATAGCATTACCATGAGTGTGTGCTCAGTCACTCAGTTGTGTCTGACTCTTCTGAGACCCCATGGACTGTAACCCACCAGGTTCCTCTGTCCATCGGAACTTTCCAGGCAAGAATACTGGAGTCAGGTGCCATTTCCTCTTCCAGGGAATCTTCCCACCTCAGGGATCGAACCTGCCTCTCCTGTAGCTCCTGCACTGGCTGGCATTCTTTACCACTGAGCCACCTAGGAAGCCCATATGATTCAGAATTACCATATGATCCAGCAATTCCCACTCTGTGTACCAGACCCAGTGGAGCTGAAAGCAGGGTCTCAAAGATAGATATAGATATATACGTATTTTCACAGCAGCATTGTTCATAATCACCAAAAGGCAGAAAGAACCCAAGTGTCCATCAGTGGACGAATGGATAAACAAAATGCAGTTCATTCACACAGTGGAATAGTATTCAGCCTCAAAAAAGAACTAAATTCTGACACGTGTGACATGGATGAACCTTGAGGACATTATGCTAAAAGGCAAATGCTGTATGATTCCACATATGAGGTCCCCAGAACAGCCACATTCATAGAGACAGAAAGTAGAATGGTGGTTGCCGAAAGAAGGGGGAGAGGGATGGGAGCTAGTACTTAATGGGGACAGAGTTTCAGCTTTGCAAAATGAATAGAGTTCTAGAGATGAATGGCGGTGGTGGCTGCATAAAAATATGAATGTACTGAACGTCACCATTTCAGAGTGGTGAAAATGGCAAATTTTATATTATGTCTATTTCACTACAGTTTGTAAAAAGAGATATGACTACCAAATGTAAGAGACAGACTTTCTCGATTCAAAGAAACTGACTGTAAAAAGACAAGCAGGAAAATCCGAATGTGGACTGTAAATTAGATGACATTTAAAAATCATTGTTAATTTTGTCAGTGTGATAGCAGTAAGAAAATACGTGTGTGCTTTTAAGAGATGTAGACGGAAGATTGTAAAATCATATGAGGTCTGGAATTTGCTTTAAAGTAGCTCAAAAATAAAGAGAAAAATGGACTTATAAGTCTAAATGCTGATAATTATATTTGGGTAATGGGTATGTGGGTTTCTCTCTACTCTTAGTGTATTTGAATATTTTCAGAATAAGCTCGTGCGTGCGTGCTCAGTCGTGCCTGACTCTTTTCCACCCCGTGGACTGCAGCATTCCAGGCTCCTTTGTCCATGGGATTCTCTAGACAAGAACACTGGAGTGGCGTGCCATTTCCTCCTCCCAGTGATTGAGCTCCATGTTCTGTGTCTCCCGCATTGTTAGGCAGATTCTTTACCACTGTGACACCTGGGAAGCCCTTAAAAGCTCTTACAAAACACAGGATAACTTTCAAAAATTAAAGCCACTTAAAAATGTTTATCTCTTTTAACATTTTGATTTTTGTAGATTTTATAGTGCATATAATAATTTTAGTGGAATATTTATATAAACACATAAATAAAAATATGTTAATGGAAAGATGTTCAAAATCAGTAATTATTAGTGAAATACAAATCAAAACTACAATGAAGTATCACCCCACACTGGTCAGAAATGACCATTATTAAAAAGTCTACAAATAAGAAGTGCCGTAGAGGGTGTGGAGAAAGGGGAACCCTCCCACACTGTTGATGGGAATGTGAGGAAGAGCCACTATGGAGAACCATACGGAGGTTCCTCAGTGAACCAGAAACAGAGTTGCCATGTGCTCCAGCAGTGCCACTCCTGGGCGTTTATCTGGGCAAAACCAATTTGAAAAGATACATGCACCCCACGGTTCACAGCAGCACTGTCCACCACAGCCGGAACGCGGGACCACCCTCAAACGTCCATCAACAGGGGACTAGATAAAGAAGACAGGTGCACAAATACAGCGGAAGGGCACTCAGCTAGAAAAAGAAAAAGAAAAAGACACTGCCATTTGCAGCAACACTGGTAAACCCAGAGATTGTCATACTGAGTGAAGTAAGTCAAACAAAGACAAATCTAAGATATTGCTTATATGTGGAATCTAAGAAAGGGTACAGATGAACTTATCTACAAAGCAAACAGAGTTACAGATGTAGAGAACAAACTCATGGTTACCAGGGGTAAGGGGGCAAATGATAAATTGGGAGATAGGGATTGACATATATACAATACTATATACATATATATATTAAATAGATAACTAATACATATCCACTGTATAGCATAAGGAACTCTACTCAACATGCTGTAATGGCCTATACAGGAAAAGAATCTAAAAAAGAGTGGATATATGTATATGCATAACTGATTCACTCTGCCTTACAGCAGAAACTAACACAACACTGCAACTCAACTATACTCCAAGAAAGCTGTGGTACATATACACAATGGAGTATTACTCAGCCATTAAAAAGAATACATTTGAATCAGTTCTAATGAGGTGGATGAAACTGGAGCCTATTATACAGAGTGAAGTAAGCCAGAAAGAAAAACACCAATACAGTATACTAACGCATATATATGGAATTTAGAAAGATGGTAACAATAACCCTGTGTACGAGACAGCAAAAGAGACACTGATGTATAGATCAGTCTTATGGACTCTGGGAGAGGGAGAGGGTGGGAAGATTTGGGAGAATGGCATTGAAACATGTATAATACCATGTATGAAACTAGTCGCCAGTCCAGGTTCGATGCACGATACTGGATGCTTGGGGCTGGTGCACTGGGACGACCCAGAGGGAGGGTATGGGGAGGGAGGAGGGAGGAGGGTTCAGGATGGGGAACACAGGTATACCTGTGGCGGATTCATTTCGATATTTGGCAAAACTAATACAATATTGTAAAGTTTAAAAATAAAATAAAATTTAAAAAAAAATTTTTTTAAATTAAAAAATCCTATAGTTTAAAAAGAAAAGAAAAGATATATGCACCCCTATGTTCATATCAGCACTATTCACGATAGCCAGGACATGGAGACAACCTACACGTCCATTGACCACTGAATGAATAAACATGTACACATATACAATGGAATATTACTCAGTCGTGAAAAGTGAAATAATGCCAGCACTTGCAGCCACATGAATAGACCTAGAGATGATCACACTAAGTGAATCAACTCAGAAAGAGAAAGACAAATACAATATGATATCACTTACACGTGGGATCTAAAAAAAGACACAAATGAACTTACAAAACAGAAACACACTCAAAGACATAAAGAACAGACCTATGGTTGCCGAGCTGGAGGGGAGGTGAAGAGGGAAGGACTGGGAGTTTGGGATTAGCAGAAGCAAGCTACTGTACACAGAACAGATAAACGACACGGTTCTACTACATAGCACAGGGAACTATGTTCAATATCCTATAATAAACCATAATGGAAAAGAAAAATAGGCAATAAACAACAAAAATAAAGCTGAAAAAATATGTACACGTGCTGAAAATGTGTTGGCTTTGCTGGCAGAGGTAGGCGTTCAGAAGTTTGGAGATTATGGCTAGAAAGATTCTCCAGGACTATTTTATGGTCCCAGAAAGAGACTGGGGGAAAGCGATGGCAAGCTAAGGCAGAAGTTAACCATCCAGTGAGGCTGTGGTAGACGAGACACCTAATCCCATGGTTCTTCTGTCTTTCTCCCTGATGTGATTGACTTTCTTTGTTTTCTGAGTTAGCGGAAAGCAAATCTTTGCCACTTACTATTTGGCAAGTAAAAACTCTTTGGCCAAATGACAAAGAGCTTGAGTTTCAGAGTCTGACAGGCCGGAGTTCGAATCTCAGTTCTGCCACTTTCTAGCAAGTTACTTTGCCTATCCCACCCTCTCTGGTTTCATCTGTAATGTACAGATAATGCAGAATCTACAGCGGACAGAGGTATGACAAGAAGTATCAAGCAGGGCTTCCCTGGTAGCTCAGTGGCAAAGAATCTGCCTGCCAATGCAGGAGACACGGGTTCAATCCCTGATCCGGGGAGATCCCACGGCCGCGGAGCAACTAAGCCTACGCGCCACCACTATTGAGCCTGTGCTCTGGCGCCTGGGCACCACAATGACTCAAGCCCATGCACCCTAGAGCCTGTGCTCTGCAACAAGAAAGCCACAGGAATGAGAAGCCCAAGCACCACGACTCAAGAGTAGCCCTCGCTCACCACAACTAGAGAAAAGCCCACGCAGCAACGAAGACCCAGCACAGCCATAAATAAACATTTTTTTAAAAAGTGTCTGGCATACAGTAGGTGGCCAATAAACATTAGCTGTCATTATTGTTAGAAATTATAGTTATCATTTCCCTTGAGCAACGGGTTTTTTAATTCTTTAATTCACTGACACTTTTCCTTATCCCAAAAATCTCTTTTCTGCAGGTCATCTGATATAACTCATTCTAACCCCTTAAAGAAGCTTCGCTGTTTCTTTGAGAGTTAATCAAATTTCTTTTTCAATAAAAAATAAAACAAGAGGAGAATGGAAATAAATGGGAAAAGAGAGGAGAGAGCAGGTGAATCCTAGAGAGGGGATAATGAAAGTGAAAAAGTGAAAGTTGCTCAGTCATGTCTGACTCTTTGTGAACCCATGGACTATACAGTCCATGAAATTCTCTGGGCCAGAATATTGGAGTGGGTAGCTGTTCCCTTCTCCAGGGCATCTTCCCAACCCAGGGATCGAACCCAGGTCTCCAGCATTGCAATCAAATTCTTTATCATCTGAGCCACCAGGGAAGCCCAGAGAGGGCATAATAGAGGAGCGGTATTTAGCGTTGCAGCTGCATTTATTAGACGTACCATTTCCTGCTGGATCAGAAAGTAAAGAATTTGCTTGCAATGCAGGAGACGTGGGTTCAATCCCTGGGTCAGGAAGATCCCCTGGAGAAAGGAATGGCTACCCACTCCAGTATTCTTGCCTGGAGAATTCCTTGGGCAGAGGAACCTGGTGGGCTACAGTGCATGGGATTGCAAAGAGTCAGAAACAACTGAGCAACAAACACTTTAGGGCTTCCCTGGTGGCTCAGTAGGTAAAGAATCCACCTGCAATGCAGATGTGGGTTCAGTGCCTGAGTCAGGAAAATTCCCTGGAGAAGGAAATGGCAACCCACTCCAGTATGTTTGCCTGGGAAATCCCATGGACAGAAGAGCCTGGTGGGTTATACAGTCCATGGGGTCGCAAGAATCAGACAGGACTTAGCGACTAAAACACTGGTTATTTATGAAATATGAAATGATAGGTGGGTGGACGGATGGATGAATGTACTGAGGAATAGAAGGATGGGTAGAGAGAGGAAGACTAGACAGAGATATAGATCAGTGGGTATATGAATGGCATACGATGGGTGAACAAATGGAAGATGGATGGGTGGGTGGGAGGTTGGATGAATAGAAACAGGGAAGGCCAATGGATGAATGAGTGGAGGGGAGGAAAGACAGGGAGATGATGAATTGATAGACGCATAAAAAGATGGGTGAGTAAATGGATGGATGGATGGATGGATGGATGGATAGAAATATGTGTAGGTAAAAGGAGGGAGGGGTGGGGAGATGGATGAATGGATAGATGGATAGGAAGATTGCTGCGTGGATGGATGGATGGGTGGATGGATGAATGGATGATGGACGGTCCAGTAGGAAGGTGGGTGGGCAGGTGGCTAGATGTATGGATGGAGAGGAGCAAATGTCAAAAGGAAGACAGCATGGGCTAAAAAAAACAGTTTGGTTACACCATTTCCTATTATATGTGATGCCCAAACATGCCACCAGATGTCAGTCTAACCTCAGGAAACCATGTCAGAGTCCACACTGGAGCCACCTTTTTCACTTTACCTGAAGCCCTCTGATTCAAAACAAACACTGGCTCATTTTGATAATAATCAAACCAGTCAATCCTAAAGAAAATCAACCCTGAATACTCAATGGAAGGACTGATGCTTCAGCTAAAGCTCCAAGCTCCATAACTTTGGCCATATGATAAGAAGATCCGACTCACTGGAAAAGACCCTGATGTTGGGAAAGACTGAAGGCAGGAGGAGAAGGAGACGACAGAGAATGAGATGGTTGGATGGCATCACTGATTCAATGGATGGGAGTTTGAGCAAGCTCCGGGAGATAGTGAAGGACAGGGAAGCCTGGTGTGCTGCAGTGCATGGGGTCGAAAAGAGTTGGGACACAACTGAGCAACTGAACATTTTGATAATACAGTTTTCATTGCATTCTGTAATTATACTTCCCTCATCACTACAGCCAGAACCCAACTGGCATTATAACCCAGTTCCCTATTCAAGGAGACAGAAAATGGGGATGAGGGGCACGAGGTGGGGGAGGCCGGAGCCTAAGCCTAGTGATGAAGTTGCTAGTTTCCAAGAGGTCAGACCTGGAGGTGTGAGGTGGGTGGGAGAAGGGATTTCTGGGGCTACAAGAGTGATTAGCAACCCTGACAGCCTCAGCTCCAATAGCCTTGAATTCGTATTCACATCCCACTTGCCTGCTGTCTGCCCAAGAATCCCCCCAGCTCTAAGCCTTGGCCAAAGCAGCTCTTGAGAAAAAGAAAGAAAAAAAGCACCGGCTCTCCCTCCATATGGGGGACTGAACCTTCTTCACACAAACCGCTTTTAATCTTCAAACAGCCTGGAAAGATTTCACTGTGGAGAGCGAGCCCCCGGAGCCATTTCTAACCCCACTCGTCCATCCAACGATGGCTCCCAGGAGAAGACCCACTTTCAGGGTCACTGGCCAAGAGAAAGGGAACCCGGGATCAGAATCACATCCTCCCAAACCCCCACCCCCACTCCCACACCACTTTTCAGGTTTAGACTGAAGCCTTGAGGTAACAGTGTGATTTCCTCTTTCCACCCCTCAGCTGCCCACCCCATCCCCCCACCTCACCCCCACCCCCACCCCCGAGAAAGGAGCATTTCTCAGCCTGGTTCGGGAATGTCCATCCCATGGGAAATATTTGCCGACCCCTCTGAGTGGACACTCACAGAGCAGGATCCTGAGCACGCCCTGCCACGCCCACAATTAACCCCTTTGCTGCTGCACCGTGTGTGCCCCGGGGGTTCACCGAAGGGACTCAAGGCAAAGGCTATGCGATCAACTGGTAGGAAAGGAATTGGAGACTTCAGCAACCAGCCATACGAATGGCCCCCCCTCCCCCGCCCCAGAAGCTTGTCAGAAATAGGCGTTTCCTGACCCCAAGAGACCCCGGTTTACTGCTGCTCCCCATCCCGGGATGCTGGGGGTCGGTCGCCCACCCCGTGCATACTCACTCCCATTCTTTCCTTCTGGCCTGCGGGGTGCTGTGGATTTTGTGCGCCTGGTGGGCCAAGATGACATCGCGGTGGTCGACCACGCCGCCCCGTCGCTTCAGAGGGGGCCCCTCGCAGCTGCCGCCGCTCATCAGGTGGGACCGCGCGTCCGGCGGGACGCGGGCTGTGCCCGCGGGGGCGCCGTCTGGACCTGAGGGGCCCAAGCCGCGGTCGTACAGGGCATCATAGTAACTGCGGGGCGAGAACATGGGGTCCAGGACCCGGGAGGACTTCGACATCCATGGGCCTCACTCAGAAATCCCAGGGTCTTCTGCCTCCAGCCCGGGAGGAAACTAGAGGAGGAGACAGGAGAGAGCAAGAAAGAGGAAGAGTGAGGGAGATGCAGAGACAAGGGCGCTCAGGGGACCAGGACCGCACAGGCGACCAGCCTCCTTCACAGGAAGTCAAAAAACACCCCAGGACCGGCCCAACGGGAATTAGTATTTCCTTGGCAACTCAGGCCTGGGAAGCCAGTTCTTAGGAGCTGCCCGGCAACCAAGGCAGCACCGTGGCGCAAAAGACCGCGGAGGCTGTGTCGCAGGACACTCGCTCCACTTCCCAGGTGCCGGCCACCGAGGGCGGTTCTGGTGATTTCTCAGCATCTCAGCGTTCTCTGCAAAATGGGCCGCCAGGAGCCTACTTGTTCACTCTCCTCTGGTCCCTGGATCCTCTGAGCTCCAGAGAGTCACTTAGAAAACTAAAAGGGGGAGTTTATGGGTTGGCTTTAAAACCCACACAGGATATGGCCATCTGTGAGTGAGCCCTGCCCTTTGCCACCTTGGCTGGTTTTTTAAAAAGAGAAAATGGGGACTTCCCTGGGGTGGACACTTCCACTGCAGGGGATGTGGGTTCGATCCCTGGTCTGGGAACTCAGATCCCACATGCTGTGAGGCATAGCCAAAAAAATAAATTTAAAAAATTTTAATAAAAGAGAAAAGGGACAGAGTTCTTGTCCTTTATGAATGCTCAGGTGGTTAAACCCCAGAGGGTCTGAGAGCCAGGAAAAAGCTTTGTCTCCATGTCATTCACTTATTCACTCAACAAACGCCGAGTGAGCTGCCGCTGCATGCAGGTCTTGCGCTGGCTGCCGGGGACACAGTGTGGATGAGACAAACAAATGTCACCCTTATGCTGGAATGGAGGTTCTAGAGGGGGAGGCAGCCTGTGGAGAAAATAAATACCTCATGTGGAGCCTGGGAGTTGAAAAGTGCTGTGGAGGGACTTCCCTGGTGGCCCAGCGGATATGAATCTGCCCTTGAATGTGGGGGGACACCTGTTCGATCCCTGGTCTGGGAAGACTCCACATGCAGCGGAGCCACTAAGCCCATGTGCCACAACTACTGAACCTGTGCTCTAGAGCCCGGGAGCCGCAAATACCGAGCCCAGTGTCTGCAGCTATGGAGACCCACACACCCAGAGCTCAAGCTCCAAAGCAAGAGAAGCCTCAAACAGCGTGATGCCCAAGCGCCACAACTAAAGAGTAGCCCCCTACTTGCCGCAACCAGAGAAAAGCCCAAGCAGCGATGGAGACCCAGAACAGCCATATGAATAAATAAAAATTGTTTAAAGTGCCATGGAGGGCAATTCAGCAGGAGAGGTATATTCATTTGCTGGAGTTGCCGTAACAAAGTACCACATGCAGGGTGCCTTAAACAACAGCAATCTATTTCCTCCCAGTTCTGAAGGCTACAGTTGGAGATCAAGGGGGTCAGCAAGGCTGGTTTCTTCAGAGGCCTCTCTCCTTGGCTCGTAGACTGCCGTCTTCTCCCTGTGTCTTCTCATGGTCTCCCCTCGGGGTATGTGTGTGTCTTAATGTCCTTCTAATTTTACTTTGCATGCATGCCTGCTAAACTGCTTCAGTCGTGCCCGACTTCTTGCAACCCTATGGACTGTAGCCCACCAGGCTGCTCTGTCCATGGGATCCCCCAAGCAATACTGGAGTGGGTTGTCATGCGCTCCTCCAGGGAATCTTCCCAACCCAGGGGTCAAACCCGAGTCTCTTACATTTCCTGTATTGGCAGCCGGGTTCTTTACCACTAGCATCACCTGGGAAGCCCCTAATTGCCTCTTTTTTCTTCTCTCATTTTTTCTCTTTTTTCTTTCCCACTCCAAATGATAGGAGAACTTAATTTTAATTTAAAAAAAAAATCCTCTTTTTAACCTGGTCCTTTGCCCCACCACTAGAAAGCAGGTTTATTGCTAAAAACAATTCATTTATTTGAGCATATTCTTTTTAGGCAATTTTTACTTTTTCCACCGTCGTAGCACCACTCGGTATTTCTGTCAGTCTTCTCTTCAAACACTTTTTTTTTTCCAGGAGAATCTGCATCACCATCTCTATTTCTGCTTATTTATCCTCTCCCATTAGAAGAGCCAGTGTATCTCCCACTTTCAACCTTCTTCTCGTCTTCCATAATTTTTCCCCTATTCAGCCTGAGTCCACCTTTGGAGCGTTCACTTATTTCTTCCACTATCTGGGTCTGGCTTCAGGATAACATCCTATGGAAAAGACTACACCACTTTCACCTAATAAAGATTGTCTAACCACCCTGGGTTTGTCCTCGGGCTTCTCTTCTTGCTCACTCATCTCATTTATGGTCACACTCTTCATCAGAGTCCCCTTCATCTTCTGATTTTTTTCATCATCTTTTTAGTAGATTTCTTAGAGTTTATATGACTTTTGAGTCTTTCGGAAAGTGGGAATATAGATTCTGAAGATATTAAAAGCCTTGGGGGAACTTCCCTGGTGGTCTAGTGGTTAAGACTGTCTTCCAAGGTAGGAGGTGTGGGTTCAATCCCTAGTCAGTGAGTTAAGATCCCACATGCTTCGCAACCAAAAATTAAAATAAAATAGTACAGAAGCAATACTGTAACAAATTCAATAAAGACTTTTAAAAAAACATGGTCCACATCAAAAAAAAATTCTTAAAAAAACTAAAAAAAAAGTGAACATAAAAGCCCTGGAGATCTCAGTGAGATGATGTTATAAAAGAGTATTTTATGGGAATTCCCTGGTAGTCCAGTGGTTAGGAATACACACTTCCTGTACTTCCACTGCAGGAGGCCTGGTTTCCATCCCTGGTTGGGGAACCAAGATCCTGCAAGCTTTGACATGTGGCAAAAAAGAAAAAAAAAGTTTTATAATATTATGCATTTAACTTGATGCTAGAAAAATAGAAGTATCAGTTACAGGAAAGCACAGTGTCTGTGTGAAGGTGTCTGCAGTCTCCAATCCAGGCATCTGGCTTTCTTAAAATACTGCTGGGCAATCTGACACTAGTCATACCCGTGGTGCATATGACCTTCCCAGGTCCTCAAAGTCAAGAGAAACTGAACACCAGCATCCTTGGGCTTTTGATCTGGATCTCCAGCCAGCAGGAGCAGCCAGGCAGTCCAGGGGGCAGACAGCCTCAGCCCACCAGGTTCCTACGGCCCTACAGCACCCACCTCCAGGGTCTACAGGGCATCCCAAGCTGATCAGGCCAAGGCAGGACACGAGGGATTCATGTGGAGGCCTAGCAGGAATGCAGCCAGGGGAGAGGAGCCTTAATTATGTCTGTAAAGGCTCTATCTCCAAATATGGTCCCATGCTGGGACTTCCCTGGCAGTCTTACTGGTTAAGACTTTGCCTTCCAACGCAGGGTGGGGCGGGTTCCATCCCTGGTCAGGGAGCTAAGATCCCACATACCGTGGGGCCAAAAAACCAAAACATAAAACAGAAGCAATATTGTAACAAATTCAATAAAGACTTTAAAAATGGCCCATGTCAAAAGAAAAAAAAAATCTTTAAGAAAAAATACAGTCACATGCTACTGTGGGTTAGAACTGTACCACATGAATTTGGGGGCAGGAGACACAATTCTGCTCACCACAGGATGACAGGAAGTGGTGGGTGGGCTATTGTATTAAATAGGGGGTCGGAGATGGCCTCTCTGAGGAAGTGACATCTGAACCTTGAAGCAGTAGCCATGCTGGGTATGAGAGAAGAGCATTCCAGGCAGAGAACAGCATGTGCAAAAGTCCTGAGGCAGGGCTGTGTGTGATTTGCTCAAGGAACAATGAGGAGGCCTGAGTGGCTGTGAGAGGAGAAGTGTAATAGGGTTGAGGGTGGGGAGGTAATGGAGCAGATCACACAGGACCTTGTGGGCCATGGGAAGAAAATTTTTCTTGTTCCTTCTAGGAGTGAGATGGCCCATGGTGTTCAGATCCACAGCTTACCCAACAACATATTTTCAACCCAAACTGAGTTTTTCCACCTAACAGCCCCCCATCACTAGCCTCCCAGTGTCTGTCCAAGAAAAGGAAATCCACAGGAAGGCCAGCCTGAATGACACAGAATTAGGAGCCTAAATCCCATGCATAAACATTGCAAGAGTCACCTCAACACCCAGAGGCGTAAGAAGATGGTGCAAAGAAACGGGAGTGGGAGTGGAGGCTTATCTCCCTGCTGACTATTTCTTCTTGCTCTGCTTGAAGGCTTCCAAGAAGTAAGAACGTTCCCTCTCCTAAGTAAGCCTCTCCTAAGTAGATCAACTCAATATCAGTTTAATGAACGCTGTTTCCCTCCGGGGAGGTTTCTTTTTTCAAATCTTGTAACTAATGGAGTTTAATAGGCCTATCTTCATGACGCCTTTAAGGTTCAATTTACTCCCATGAAAACTTACTCTTAATCGCCTACAACTGTGAATTTATAAAGCCTTTTGTGTTTTTCTAAATACATTCCCTTCGCATTGAAAAAAAAAAAAAAAGCCTTTTATTCCTTTTATAAGCACTTATGCCTCAAAGGCATTTTCCTTCCCATTTTATAGAAATAAAACTGAAGACTGGGACTTCCCAGGTGGTCCAGTGGCTAAGACTCCCCGCTCCCAATGCAAGGGGCCTGGGTTTGATCCCTGGTCAGGGAACTAGATCCCACATGCCAGATCTGAAAAAGAAGAGTTTGCATGCTGCAACTAAAAAAGATCCTGCATGTTTCAACTAAGACCTGGTGCAGCCAAAATAAATATATGTATGTGTACACACACACACACACACACTTTTAAAAAACTGAGGATAAAAGGAAGGTTCAAGTGTCTTGCTACCTGTTCCATTTCTACTTCCTGGAGTCGCCCGTCCCATTCCCCAAAATGTGCTTACTGTGTCAATATTAAAGAAAGAATTCACCACAGGGAACTATATTCAATATTTTTGTGATAACCTATAAGAGAAAAGAATCTGGAAAGGAATAGATATAGACACAGATTATAAAACTGAATCACTGGGCTGTATACCTGAAACTGAGGTAGAAATTGCTAGGCAGTCAGTGTGAGACTGAGACCTCAGTCTTTTTTTCAGTAAACATCTCACTCTACTAACCTAAAGCTATATCCTTTGTTCCAGTTTCCTGACTTTCAGAGGAATGCATCCTTGGTCTGGTAGATCATCAACACCCAGATGCAGGACAGGACAACCATTAACTCCTGGCCCTCTTATCTAAAAGAAAAGCAACAGGTAGACCATCAACTTTTGGCCCATATCTGATCCTCTGTGAAATGGCCAGGGCTCGTAAGATAGGGTCACACGATGGTGACTGAAAGTGTGAGACTTAGAAACTGGGGATCAAAAGAAGCCATAAAGATGCCAAGTTAAACACTGTAACCTTTAAACTGATTGGCTAGAAATGACATACGTTAAGGACAAGAGCCAACCAAAAAAGTACAGATCGATACTAGAAAGGATATAATGCTGTTAAGTGCTGTAAGCATTTTAATTATAAATGCTGTAAGTCCCACATTTGGGGGCACTTCAGTGTCTCTCAGTGTCTATGCTGAGAGCTTTGTTCTTTTCGTCTCTTTAAAATAAATCCTATGTGCTTGCTACTGTGATTGATTGCATGTTTGTTAAGTTCATTCTTCAGCTCTGTGAACATGAATTCAGATTCCTGTTTCAATACTAACACAACATTGAAAATCAATCATACTTTAAAATTTTTGAAAAATGAAAAGAACCTAGCTTACAACTTGGATGTTCCGTGTAGTATCCCCAATGCAACTAAAACCCCAGAGCCAAGGCGTGATGGAAAAAGCTTCAGGCACCTAGAGAAGGGAGGTTTGTACCTGGGAAAATGGGAGACGGAGTGGGAAAGACAAAACCTAAGGCACAGGCCCAAGTGCCATCTTTTGAGACATCCACCTGCTGGTCCCACAGGCTCAAGACAGAAACCTCCCTTCCCTGCTCCTTCTCTACAGCCCTTTGCTCCCAATATCCCCCATCTCATCACAGGCCTCCCAATTTAACTTGGTGCCCAAATCACATGGTTCTCCCTTTCCCTTCACTCTCTGATTGAAAGCCATCAGCTGGTGCCATCCATTCACCTCCAAAATAGATCCCATATGCAATCACTTTCCTCCATGGCAAAGCCTCCCTCGCTGCTGGCCTGGACTTGGGCAGTTGCCTCTCCTGGGCCAGCTGGCTTTCTCACTCCCCACGTCCAGCCTGCATTCTGCTCTGCAGTCAGTGGAGAAGCTTCTGAAAAGAGCCAGTCACTCTTTTGCTCTTAGAGAAATAAAAGCCACTCCCTACAGGCTGCCCCAACCCCTCCCCTTCCCCCTCTTGCCTCTAAGCTCCAGAGTCACTGGCCTGGCCACTCCTGGTCTCTGCCAAGCTCATTCCATCTTTGCAATTGCTGTTCCCTCTTCCTAGTGGAGCAGCGCTAAACAATTTGCCTGCCAGTGCAGAAGACACAAGAGCTGCAAGAGACACGGGTTCGAACCCTGGGTCTGGAAGACCCCCTGGAGTAGGAAACGGCAACCCACTCTAGTATATCTTGTGTGGAAAATCCCACGGACAGAGGAGACTGGTGGGCTAGAGTCCATGGGGTCACAAAGAGTCGGACATGACTGAGCAAGCATGCAGACAGGCCACTTCCTAGAATGCTCTTCCCCTCGTCTGTGACGGGTCGGCTCCCTCTCATTATTCAGGCTGCGGTCGGATGTAGGCACTCCTCATCACATCCTCCAATGAGGTCTTCCTCGTGGCCTTTTGGTGTCCCCTGTAGGATGTCAGTGTTATGCATACAAGGATCTTGATCTATGTTGCTTGCCACTGGGTCCCTGACAACTTGGGCTTCCCAGGTGGCTCGATGGTAAAGGATGTATGTGCCAACTTGGGTGATGCTGGTTCCATTCCTAGGTCGGGAAGATCTGTAGCCCACCAGTCCATAAGGTTGCAAAGAGTCAGACACAACTGAGCGACTGAGCCTGCATGCATTCTGAATGGATGAATGATCTTAAAGATGAGTCTACCCAAGAAAACATCACCAAACACATAGAACACTGCTCCCTGGGGTCTAGGGCAGGGAAGGGATAAATTGTGGTGGGAAAGATTTATTCCAGAGCCAGGCCCGTCAGACTCCAGCACACAATCAACTAGCTGTGTGTTCCCCAACATTATTTAATCCTCTGAGTCTCTTTCTCCTGCACAAGGTGGGGATAAGGATAAGTAGTACAGGGAGCCATAGTGAAGGGTCAGTGGGCGCCTGTCAGAGCTCTGATCACAGCGCCAGGCCATGGAAAGCGCTTGGTCAACACTGGCTCTCAGGTTGACATTGTGGCAGGTGGGTGGAGCCTGGAAGCTGGATGGGTTGGGGCAAGGTAGGGGGCGATGGGGACGGCTGCTCAAGCAACACCACGGAGCTCACTCTGCAGAGCCATCACGCGCGCTTCCAACAACAGAGCCCCAGCTGCCCCGTGTGTACACACAAGAAGCAAACACATCCCCAGCCAATGGGCGCTTCCAGCCGGGGGTCCGTTCCTGGCGCCTGCTGGGCCTTGTGACCAGGTGTGCTGCTCCCTCTCTGTTTGCTCAACCACAGCACAGAGGAAATGGCAAAGCGCGTGGGGTTTGCATCCCTTAGAAAGAGGCCAGGTTTCACGAACAGACGGTGCAAAGAGATGACAATGGAGGTAAAGCAAATAGAAGAAAAGAAGCGGCATTAAGCCTGAGACCACAAAAAAAATCTTACTGTTAATGTAATCAGAACAGGACTTCCTCAAAGCACCAGGTATCGTGTGTATCTATTTCCCTGAATCCAAATTGGAACTGCAGCCGAGATGGGGGTTGACCCCCACTGCCAAGCCTGGACCAGCCTGAGTTGCCATAGCAACCAGATGGCACCTGGAGATGCTCCTGATGAATATAGCTGGTTGAGGAGCTATGGGAGAGGGAGCAGGGAGGCAGGGACTGCAAGGCAGTCTGCGTGGCTTCTGTGCACCACCCCCACTTGGACAGGGACAGTTACATGGCTGTGCTGGGCACCAGGATTCACCATCCATGGGTTAAACAAGTACCAATAACTCCTGAAGCAGCCTTCTCTCTCCTAAAAATCAGTAAAAGATATGGCCCCTAAAATTAGAGGACTTAAGGCTACCAAAGGGGAAACGTAGAGGGGAGGGGAGGGATAAATTAGGAGTTTGAGAGTAACATACAACACCAGATAAGCAACAGGAACCTACTGTATAGAACAGGGATCTATACTCAGTATTTTGTAATAACCTATACAGGAAAAGAATCTGAAAAGGTATTTGGCCACCATACAAAGAGCCGATTCACTGAAAATAGAGCCTGAAGCTGGGAAAGATTGAGGGCAGGAAGAGAAGGGGGGCGACAGAGGACAGACGGTTGGATAGCATCACCGACTCAATAGACGTGAGTTTGAACAAACTCCGGGACATGGTGAAGGACAGAGAAGCCCAGAGTACCACAGGGTCTAAAGAGTCAGACACAGCTTAGTGACTGAAGGACATGTTCCTGAATCACTGTGAAACTATCACTTTTCCACATACCTGAAACTAACATAACATTGTAAATCAATTATACTTCAATTACAAAATTGAAAATAAAATTAAAAGTAGAGAAAAAACATTCTCTAAAGCTTCACAGGCTCCTTAGACCCATTAGAGAAGATGGAAACTCAAAATGCTCACAAGGTCCTTCATTCAGGAAATAAAAATAAGACCAGGCTGGGGGCTGGAATGTAACCTACAAGACTTCAATTTATTCACTGGTGTGGGAGGATGTCTTTTTCTCCCATCTGGGAGGAAAATTTTTAAACTAAAAATGGCCAGTAGTTTCGCTCCTAAGTGCATCTAGCCACTGAAAGTCAGGTTCACAAAGCTCTATTTTTAGTAGGTTAAAACTAGAAGCAACCCAAAGGTCTATTAACAAGAAAATAGGAAGATTGTGGTGTATCCGTATAGTGGAACACTACACATCAATGAAAAAGAAAGCATTACAGGCACCAGCGTGGATGAATCTCACAGAACAACACAGAGGAGGACCCACTGTGTGATTCTACTGATAGGAAGTTCAAAATCTATTCACTGTTTATCTGAAATTCAAATTTAACTACGTGTTCTCTATATTTTTTAATTTGTTTAAACTGACAGCCCACTGAGGGTTAGAAATTCCTTAACTCTTTACGTGGTTCCTGGTAGGAACATAGTATATCAGATCAGATCAGATCAGTCGCTCAGTCATGTCCGACTCTTTGCGACCCCATGAATCGCAGCACACCAGGCCTCCCTGTCCATCACCAACTCATGGAGTTCACTCAGACTCACATCCATCGAGTCAGTGATGCCATCCAGCCATCTCATCCTCTGTCGTCCCCTTCTCCTCCTGCCCTCAATCCCTCCCAGCATCAGAGTCTTTTCCAATGAGTCAACTCTTCACATGAGGTGGCCAAAGTACTGGAGTTTCAGCTTTAGCATCATTCCTTCCAAAGAAATCCCAGGGCTGATCTCCTTCAGAATGGACTGGTTTGATCTCCTTGCAGTCCAAGGGACTCTCAAGAGTCTTCTCCAACACCACAGTTCAAAAGCATCAATTCTTCGGCGCTCAGCCTTCTTCACAGTCCAACTCTCACATCCATACATGACCACAGGAAAAACCATAGCCTTGACTAGACGGACCTTTGTTGGCAAAGTAATGTCTCTGCTTTTGAATATGCTATCCAGGTTGGTCATAACTTTCTTTCCAAGGAGTAAGCGTCTTTTAATTTCATGGCTGCAGTCACCATCTGTAGTGATTTTGGAGCCCAGAAAAATAAAGTCTGACACTCTGTGTAAAAATTCATTTGTGCATTTTTCGGCATGTTTGTTGAAATTAAAAGACGCTTGCTCCTTGGAAGAAAAGCTATGACAAACCTAGACGGTGTATTAAAAAGCAGAGGTATCCGTGTAGTTAGAGCTATGGTTTTTCCAGTAGTCATGCACGGATGTGAGAGTTGGACCATAAAGAGGACTGCTGCTAAGTCACGTCAGTGTGTCCGACTCTGTGCGACCCCATAGACGGCAGCCCACCAGGCTGCCCCGTCCCTGGGATTCTCCAGGCAAGAACACTGGAGTGGGTTGATGCGAAGAGCCAACTCATTGGAAAAGACCCTGATGCTGGGAAAGATTGAGGGCAGGAGGAAAAGGGGCAAAAGAGAATAAGATGATTTGATGGCATCACTGAATCAATGGACATGAGTTTAAGCAAACTCCGGGAGATAGTGAAGGACAGGGAAGCCTGGTGTGCAGCAGTCCATAGGGGTCACAAAGAGTCAGACAGGAAGTGACTGAACAACAATACCAACAAATATTTTTAAAGGCAAAATAATCATATTAAATTCACTAAGAGCAAGTAGATATGCCCTTCCTCCCTACAATTAAGCTTTGATTTGGGCAGAAAAAGGGATATTAGCCAAATCTCCCCACCCAAACACAAGCCCCAGAGGAAGTGGGAAATCTACTCCCTTGTGTTATAGATAAGACTGAGGTTCAGAGGTGCAACCACTCACCAAAGGTCCCACGGCATGGAACAAACAGGCCAGGGATACAAATCTAGGTTTCTCGGGGTTCCTAACACCTCTCTCTGAGGTCCAACCCAGAGTCTGACACTAAGCCTTTTTCATACCAAGAACACTTCTCCCGAAACATAATCTGTAGTAGGCAAGAGTGTGTCCCCCATGATCTTGGCACCTGAGTATGTTATATTACATGGTGAAAGAAACTGGTCCTAGGTTACACACTTTAAAATAGGGAGGATATCCTGGGTTATTCCCGTGGGCCCAAGCTCATCACACAGGTCTTTAAAAGAAGAGGCAGGACGTCCCTGGTGGCCTAGGGGTTAAGAATCCACCTGCCAATGCAGGGGACAAAGGTTTGTTCCCTGGTCCAGGAAGATTCAGCATACCGAGGGGGAACTGAGCCTGTGAGCCATAACTACTGAGGCTGCACTCTAGAGCCCACGCTCCCCAACAGGAGAAACCGCCACAGTGAGAAGCCCAAGCATTGCAACCAGAGAGTAGCCCCCCACTCACCACAACTCAAACAAAAGCAGCAATGAAGATCCAGCTGAAAATAAATTAAATTTTTTTAAAAAGTAAAAGAGGTCAGAGTTTCAGAAGTAGCAGAGAAGCTCCCTCGCTGCGATGTATTGAAAGTCAGCCCTCAACACCAGGCTGAAAATAAACCGAAAAAAAAAAAAAGAGAGAGAGAGAGACAGAGAAAAGGGAAAAAAAAGAAAAGAAAAAAAGTAAGAGGGAGGCAGAAGAATAGGTCAGCAATGCAACAGAAGATGAGGCAGGAGAGATTTGAAGCATGGGAGAGAGAGGGACTTGACCCTGGGTCATTACTTCTGAGATGAAGGAGCCACAGGCAAAGGAATGCTGGTACCCTCAAGAAGCTAAGAACAACGTCCAGCTGCCAGCCAGCAAGGAAACAGAACCCCAGGTCAGTTGCAAGAGCTTGAAGCCAACTTCTGCCAACAGCCTGAATGAACAAGGAAATAGACTCTCCCTAGTGTCCAGAAAAGCACGCAGCCCACCAACACCTTGACTGCAACCCAGTCAAGCCTATCAGACCTCCAACCCATGGAAACGGCATGCTGTTGGTAAGCCACTCAATTTGTGGTAATTAGATATGGCAGCATAGAAAAAATACTACACAATCCCATATGTGTACAAAAAGAACTGTACAAGCATTTGTTTAAAAAAAAAAAAAGTGAGATTTAAAAAAAAAGGAAATTCCCTGTCAGTCCACTGGTTAGGACTCCATGCTTCCACTGCAGGGGCCAAGGTTCAATCCCTGGTCAGGGAACTAAGATCCCCCATGCCACGTGGCTTAGCCCAAAAAAAGTGAAATTATACATATATATACACACACATATGGGTGCTCCCCAGGTGGTACAATGGTAAAGAATCCACCTGCCAGTGCAGAAGACATAGAGACTCTGGGTCAATCACTGAGACAGGAAGATCCCCTGGAAGAGGGCATGCCAATCCACACCAGTGTTCTTGCCTGGAGAATGCCATGGATGGAGGAGCCCGGTGGGTCAGCTACAGTCCATGGGGTCACAAAGAGTCAGGCCCAACTGACCACACATATACATATATATACATATATTCACATATACACATAGTTGTCTATATAGACACATACATATATGTTTTATGTATGTGTATATACATAAAAGTCTGAATTTTTTTGCACTTAATATTATATCTTAAACAACATTCTACACCAGTTCCTATAGTTTTCCACGAACCCATAGAATTTATCTAGTGTGGACATCTGGATCTTTTCATTTTTTCTATTCCTCAAAATGTTGTAGCCATCATTTTATATATAAATCCCCATGAAGCTGCTGCAAGTATTTCTTTTATTAACTTCTTTACTTTTCTTATTTATTTTTATTTCTTGGCCATGTCATGCAGCATGCAGGACCCAGTTCCCTGACCAGGGATTGAACCCGTGCCCCCTGCATTGGAAGTGCAGAGTCTTAACCATTGGACCATCAGGGAAGTCCATGCTACAAGTATTTCTGTAGAATGAATTCTAGAAGAAGCATTGCTGTTTCAAAGATTGTGTGCATTTTAAATTTTGCCAGAAGGGCTTCCCTGGTGGTTCAGTGATAAAGAATTTGCCTGCCAATACAGGAGACGCAGGTTCCATCCCTGATCCAGGAAGATCCCTCGTGGTACAGAGCAACTAAGCCCGTGCACGACAGCTATTATGCCTGTGCCCCAGAGTCCGTGAGCCACAGCTACTGAAGCCTGGGAGACCCAAGCTTGTGTTCTGCAGAAAAGAAGTCACCGCAGTGAGAAGCCCATGTACCTCAACTAGAAAGTAGCCACCACTTGCCACAACCGGAGAGCCAGCATGCACCAATGAAGACCCAGAGCAGCCAAAAATCAATCAACCAATCAAATGGTAAAAGAAAAGAAAATTTGACAGATATTGCAACCAAAATCGAGGCACCACCCTGGGGAATAAACAGTGGCCAGGGATTACCTTCCCAGCTCCTCTTGAATTGGTGTGGCCATGTGCCTCATCTTCACCCATGGAATGTGAGCAGCAGTGAAAAGTGTCACCCTGGGTCAAAGCTTTAAGGAGCAGGCACGCCCTCAACAAGTTCCTTTTCTCCTCTGCTGGCTAGACATGGGAGACAGTAAGGGCCCTGTGCGTGCTGGAGCCATGAAAAGGTGGGGACCTGGGTTCTTGAGTCACCATGTGGAGGAGGAGAGTCATCCACTGACCAGAAACAGCCTTCCAGGGTAATCAGGTGAGTTAGAAACAAACTTCTTCCTTTAACTTTCCACCCAATTGGGGGCCTATTTGTTACTGTAGGATTCCTGTCTTAGCTTGGCTGCTATAATAAAATACCGTAGACTGAGTGGCTTAAATAACAAACGTTTATTTTCTCGCAGTTTGGGAAGCTGGAACTCCAAGACCAGGTCAGTTCCTGAGGAGGGTTTTCTTCCTGGTGTATAGATGACCACGTTCTCTCTGTGTCCTTACATGGAGGAGAAAGAAAGAGACTGCGTGCTCTGGTGTCTCTTCTTATATGGGCAGTAATTCCTGGAGAAGGAAATGGCAACCTACTCAAGTACTCTTGCTGGGAAAATCCCATGGACAGAGGACCCTGGTTGGCTACAGTCCATAGGGTCACAGAGTCAGACACGACTTAGCAACTGAACAGCAACAATCCCATCACGAGGGCCCCAACCTCCTGATCTCACTTAAACCTCATGACCTCCCATCTCCAAATAGCATCCCATTGGAAGTTAGAGACTTCAAGATATGAATTTAGGGGGACATAAGCCAGTACATAGCATTTCCCTAATGGTAAAGAATCTGCCTGCAATATAGGAGACCTGGGTCAAGAAGATCCCCTGGAGAAGGAAATGGCAACCCACTTCAATATTCTTACCTGGAGAATTCCATGGACAGAAGAGCCTGGTAGGCTACAGTCAATGGGGTCACAAAGAGCCAGACATGACTGAGTGACTAACACACACAACTGATACACTACTTCATAGAAGCAACACTGGTTTCATTCAATGAATGTTTTTCTCATGCCTTGAAAGCTTTGCATTCAAGGAGAATTCACACAGGTGTGGAGTCCTGTTGAGAACACCAAAGTGTTCATTAAAAAGACAGCTAAAGATAGCATCTCTGCACAAAACCATTTGCTCTCACCTCTTCCCTCTTGTCCTCTCTCTCAGCCTTCATTCTCTCTCTTCCACTTGCTGTTTGAGCTCTCTTAGGTAGTTTCATGCCTTCCTGTATTGCTCTGTGTGCTAAGATCTCCGTTAATAAGGCATCTTAACTAGCCCCAGGCTAAACAAGTGTTGCTAAGACCTATGGAAAAAATGGTATCTCTTCCT
This sequence comes from Bos mutus, assembly GCF_027580195.1. NCBI lineage: Eukaryota > Metazoa > Chordata > Mammalia > Artiodactyla > Bovidae > Bos > Bos mutus. The sequence goes on along the minus strand of NC_091623.1, from coordinate 52,071,033 downwards.
GAGTTCTAGGCTGAAGAGTATGAAAGTCAACAGACCGTGGATTCTAACAGCCAGGACGAAGCTAATTCAAATGTCATTTTCAACCGCCCTTCAAATGCATTCATCGCTTTCTAGATGTTTTACTTGGCTGATAGTAAAAGTGATTTCTTGGAGGAGGCAATGGCAACCCACTCCAGTACTCTTGCCTAGAAAATCCCATGGACAGAGGAGCCTGGTAGGCTGCAGTCCATGGGGTCGCTAAGAGTCGGACACGACTGAGCAACTTCACTTTCACTTTTCACTTTCATGCATTGGAGAAGGAAATGGCAACCCACTCCACTGTTCTCGCCTGGAGAATCCCAGGGACGGGGGAGCCTGGTGGGCTGTGGTCTATGGGGTCGCACAGAGTTGGACACGACTGAAGCGACTTAGCAGCAGCAAAAGTGATTTCTGGATCCTAAACAATCTCTGGAACAGGTAAGGGACAAGTGCAGGGTTCTACCCAGAAGTAAAAACTTATAACAAAAAAAAGGACTTCCCTGGCAGTCCAGTGGTTAAGACTCCACACTTCCAATGCAGAGGGCATGGGTTTGAAGCCTGGTCAGGAAAGATCCCACATGCCACGAAGTGAGGCCAAAAAAAAAAAAAAAGATGAAGGAGGTTCAAGGGGTAGGGGACATATGTATACCTAGGGCTGATTCATGTTGATGTATGGCACAAACCAACACAATATTGTAAAGCAATTATCCTTCAATTAAAACTTTTTTAAAATGGGAAGAAAAAAAGACTTAAAAATAATTCTTCAAATTAAAAAAAATAGGGAGTAACAAAAACAAAAATCGATAAGTGGGACTGCATCAAACTAAAAAGATTTTGTACAGCAAAAGGACCATCAACAAAACAAAAGGGCAGTCTACAGAATGGGAGCAGATACTTGCAAGTTATGCATCGGATGTGAGTGCTAAGTCGCTTCAGTTGTGTCCAACTCTGCGCGACCCTAAGGACTGTAGCCCACCAGGTGCCTCTGTCCACGGGATTCTCCAGGCAAGAATACTGGAGTGAGTTGCCATTTCCTTTTCCAGGGGCTCGTCTGGACCCAGGGATGGAACCTGGGTCTCTAAAATCTACCTGCATTGGTAGGTGGATTTTTTACCACCAGCACCACTTGGGGGAAGCCCCATATATCAGATACAGGGTTGGTATCCAAAATCTGTAAAGAACTCATACAACTCAGTAGCTTAAAAAAAAAAAAAAAAACTGATTGTCTGGCTGAGTCCCTTTGCTGTCTACCTGAAACTATCACAACACTGTTCATCAGCCATACTCCAATACAAAATAAAAATTTTAATTAAAAAACTTGGCAGAGGGGATTTCTCTGGTGGTCCAGTGATTAAGACTTCAACATTCCACTGCAGGGGGCATGGGTTTGATCCCTGGTTAGGGAATGAAGATGCCCCATGCTTTGCAGTGCAGTCAAAACATAGTTTAAAAAAAAAATAAATGGAGGCACTAAATAGACATGTTTCTAAAAGAGACATCCAAATGGCCAATAGTCAAATGAAAATGTGCTCAACATCACCAATTCTCAGGGAGATGCAAATCAAAACCACAATGAGATACTGTTTCACGCTGTTTAGAATCACTACCATCAAAAAGACAAGAGGGCTTCCCAGGCAGCTCAGTGGTAAAGAATCCTTCTACCAACGCAGGAGACATGGGTGGGACCCCTGATACAGGACGATACCGCCTGCCGGCAGGCAACTAACCCCATATGCCACAACTACTGAGCCTGTGCTGCAGAGCCCGGGACTCGCACCTACTAAGCCCATGTGCCTCTGCTACTGAAACTCTCCCGCCCTTGAGCCCATGCTCCACAATGAAAAGCCGCCACAAGGAGAAGTCTGCACCACTAGAGAATAGCCCCTGCTCGCCCCAACTAGAGAAAAGCCTGAGCAGCCACGAAGACCCAGCACAACCAGTAAATAAATAAATAAAATTATTTTAAAAGGATAAAAGATGACAAGTGATGGCAAGGATACAGAGAAAAGCGAACCCTCGTGCACTGTTGGTGGAAGAGCTGAAAGGTAACAGGGAAATAATCCAAATGTCCATCGATAGATGAAGACAAACGAAATATCCAATGGCATGTTTTTTGGCTTTGAGAAGGAAGGAAATCCAGTCACATGCTACAATATGAATGCACCTTGAGAGTATTATGCTCAATGAAAGAGACTAGTTACAAGAGGACAGTGCTGTATGATTCCACTTCAGTTCAGTTCAGTTCAGTTGCTCAGTCGTGTCCGAGTCTTTGCAACCCCATGAATCGCAGCACGCCAGGCCTCCCTGTCCATCACCAACTCCCAGAGTTCACCCAACTCACGTCCATCTAATCAGTGATGTCATCAAGCCATCTCACCCTCTGTCATCCCCTTCTCCTGCCCCCAATCACTCCCAGCATCAGTCTTTTCCAATGAGTCAACCCTTTGTATGAGGTGGCCAAAGTATTGGAGTTTCAGCTTCAGCATCAATCCTTCCAATGGACACCCAGGACTGGTCTCCTTTAGGATGGACTGGTTAGATCTCCTTGCAGTCCAAGGGACTCTCAAGAGTCTTCTCCAACACCACAGTTCAAAAGCATCAATTCTTCGGCGCTCAGCTTTCTTCACAGTCCAACTCTCACATCCATACATGACCGCTGGAAAAACTATAGCCTTGACTAGATGGACCTTTGTTGGCAAAGTAATGTCTCTGCTTTTTAATATGCTATCTAGATTGGTCATAACTTTCCTTCCAAGGAGTAAGGGTCTTTTAATTTCATGGCTGCAATCACCATCTGCAGTGATTTTGGAACCCCCAAAAATAAAGTGTGACACTGTTTCCACTGTTTCCCCATCTATTTCCCATGAAGTGATGGGGTCAGATGTCATGATCTTAGTTTTCTGAATGTTGAGCTTTAAGCCAACTTTTTCACTCTCCTCTTTCACTTTCATCAAGAGACTTTTGAGTTCCTCTTCACTTTCTGCCATAAGGGTGGTGTCATCTGCATATCTGAGGTTATTGATATTTCTCCCAGCTATCTTGATTCCAGCTTGTGCTTCTTCCAGCCCAGCGTTTCTCATGATGTACTCTGCATAGAAGTTAAATAAGCAGGGTGACAGTATACAGCCTTGATGTACTCCTTTTCCTATTTGGAACCAGTCTGTTGTTCCATGTCCAGTTCTAACTGTTGCTTCCTGACCTGCATATAGGTTTCTCAAGAGGCAGGTCAGGTGGTCTGGTATTCCCATCTCTTTCAGAATTTTCCACAGTTTATTGTGATTCCACTTATATGAGGCCAAATTATAGAGACAGAAAGTAGAATGGTGGGTTGCCAGGGGCTGGGAGGAGGACAAATGGGATTTAATGTTTAATGGGGACAGAGTTTCCACTTGAGAAGACGAAGAAGAGTCCTGGAGATGAATAGCGATGATGCAAAATATTATGAATGTACATAATTCCCTGATAGCTCAGTTGGTAAAAAATCCACCTGCAATGCAGTAGACCCTGGTTCGATTCCTGGGTAGGGAAGATCCGCTGGAGAAGGCATAGGCTACCCACTCCAGTATTCCTGGGCTTCCCTTGTGGCTCAGCTGATAAAGAATCTGCCTGCAATGCGGGATACCTGGGTTCGATCCTTGGGCTGGGAAGACCCCCTGGAGAAGGGAAAGGATACCCACTCCAGTACTCTGGCCTGGAGAATTCCATGGACTGTATAGTCTATGGGGTGGCAAAGAGCTGGACATGACTGAGTGACTTTCACTTTCACATAAGACCACCGAAAAATTGTTAAACTGGTAAATGATATGTTATGTCTATCTTACCCCCAAAAAAACATATAGGAAAAAACTCTTTAACAGGTGATCAAAAAACATCCACTCATCTTCTTGGAGGTACTTAACTATTCACAGTTGCCCCAGCATTTCAGCCTTCTTGTCTTGTCAAATGCCCACTTATGGGACTTACCTGTGGTCCAGTGGTTAAGAATCTGGCTGCTGGTGCAGGGGACCCGGGTTCAAACCCTGGTCCAGGAGGATCCCACACGTGCCACAACTATTGAGCCAGCACTCTAGAGCCCTTGAGTTGCAACCGCTGAGTCCGCATGCTGCAATTACTGAAGCCAGCCTGCCTAGAGCCAGTGCTCTGAAACAAGAGAAGCAACCACAGAGAGAAGCCGCCCATCGCTGCAACTGGAGAAAGTCTGAGCACAGCAACAAAGACCCAGCACAATCAAAAATAAATAAATTTTTAAAAATACCCTGTTTTTTAAACTTTTTCTTTTATATTGGAGTATAGCTGATTAACAATGTGTTGGTTTCAGGTGTACAGCAAAGTGATTCAGTTATACATATACATATGTCTCTTCTTTTTCAAACTCTTTCCTCATTTAGGTTGTTACATAATAAGGAGCGGAGTGAGCTGAGTTCCCTGTGTTGTACAGTAGGTACTTGCTGGTTATCCATTTTAAATATAGCAGTGCAGACATCCACTTATTGAGGGCACCAATAAGTAGATCTAGACATAGATCAGAGCTTTCATGCTAATTCAGACAACCCAAAGCCACTCTGTCTAAGGCAGAGTGAATTCACCCCATACCCCACCTACGCCAAGAGAAGCTAAGAGACAGGTGAAATGAAAAAAACCAGGGCCAATAAGAGCTCTTGTCACTTGGGGCCAAACTCCAGAATTGCCCCACATACACGAGAACAGAGCTACAGAAAATGCCAAGCCAGATGGCAAAGGCTGAAGGCTAGGCTGAGACCAGCACGCCAGCAATAGCCCTGAGTACAGCTGCAAAGGTCCCTCCCCTGGTGAGAAGAAACTATGTCGCAGCTGGGCTTGGTTTTCACCTGCTTGCTCAGTTGCCCATCACAGTGCAGGGAGACACACACTCCCTCCCACCAGGATGAACAGATTCCCTGGGATTGCTGGATGATTTTTCACAGCAGCCTCTGGACACCGATTGGGCTTTAGGAAGGAGAAAGGAGGGGAAACCCTTGCGGTGCAGGCTTCTGGGCAACATCCAGGTGAACCACTGATATTTATTTATTTATGGCTGCATCAGGTCGTACTTTCAGGGCATGGGCTTCCCTCCAGTTGTGGTGCTCGGACTCCAGAGTGCACAGCCTCCGTAGTTGCAGCAAGCAGCCTCTCTAGCTGAGGCTGGCAGGCTTAGCTGCCCCGCAGCATGTGGGATCTTAATTCCCCAATCAGGGATCGAACCCACATCCCCTGCAATGGGAGGTGGATTCTTAACCACTTGACCACCAGGGAAATACCGCAAGCTGAATTCTTCCTCCCAATTATAGTTTCATGGCTCCATTATCCTTTCCATCATTCATTCATTCATCTAGCCAGTGATATTTATTGAGCACCTACTATGTGTCTATCGTAGGGGACCCAGCAGTAATCAAAGGAGAATATGTAAACAAAAGGGAGTATGGATTCCCTGCCCTCATGGAACTGACATTCTAGTAAGCGAGACAGACAAGAAGCAAGATAAACAAGTAAAAGTATGCAGACAGAGGAAAGAAAACAGAAGAGGAGGAAAAGGAAGGGGAAGCGGAATGTCATTTACAGAAGGTAGGATTTCCCGGGTGGTCCAGCGGTTAAGAATCCGCTTTCCAATGCAGGGGAAGCGGGTTCCATCTATGGTTGGGGAACTAAGATCCCACATTGCTGTGGGGCAACTCAGTCTGCCTATCGCAATTATTGAGCCAGAGACCATGCTCCACAATTAGAGAAGCCCACATGTAGCAAAAAAAGACCTTGCACAGCCAAAATAAAAAAAATAATAATAATTTAAAAAAGAAGAAGAAGGTAGTCAGAAAGGACCCTTGTGGGAAAGATCCATTTGAGCAAAGATCTCAAGGAGGTAAGGGAGGAGCCATGAGGGTGGGGGGAGGAGAGGGAGAGAGAGGTCCAGGCAGAGGGAACAGCCCGTGCAAAGGCCCCATGGCTGGAGCGTGCCTGATGAGTTCAAGGAAAAACAAGGAGGCCCGTGTGGCTGGAGTAGAGTGAGCGAGTGAGCTGAGAGAGGACGGTGACAGAGATAGATGGTAGAGAGCCTTCTGGATTACAGAGGGGACATAGGATTTTGCTGTTGCTGTTTTTGTTGTTTTTTATGAAAAGGAAAGAGGAGAGTGAAAAAGTTGGCTTAAAACTCAACATTCAAAGAACTAAGATCATGGCATTCAGTCCCATCACTTCATGTCAAATAGTAGGGAAACAATGGAAACAGTGACAGACTTTATTTTGGGGAGTTCCAAAATCACTGCAGATGGTGACTGTAGCCATGAAATTAAAAGACGCTTACTCCTTGGAAGAAAAGTTATGACCAACTTAGACAGCATATTAAAAAGCAGAGACATTACTTTGCCAACAAAGGTCCGTCTAGTCAAGGCTATGGTTTTTCCAGTAGTCATGTATGAATGTGAGAGTTGGACTACAAAGAAAGCTGAGCACTGAAGAACTGATGCTTTTGAACTGTTGGAGAAGACTCTTGAGAGTCCCCTTGGACTGCAAGGAGATCCAACCAGTCCATCCTAAAGGAAATCAGTCCTGAATATTCACTGGAAGGACTGATGGTGAAGCTGAAACTCCAACACTTTGGCCAGCTGATGTAAAGAACTGACTCATTGGAAAAGACCCTGATGCTGGGAAAGATTGAAGGTGGGAAGAGAAAGGGATGACAGAGGATGAGATGGTTGGATGGCATCACCAATTCAAAGGACATGAGTTTGAGTAAACTTCAGGAGTGGGTGATGGACAGGGAGGCCTGGTGTGCTGCAGTCCATGGGGTCACAAAGAGTTGGACACGATTGAGCGACTGAACTGATTTGACTGAAGATGGGAGCCATGGAAGATTCTAAGCAGAGGAGGGACATGACCTGACTCAGGTGTTCTCAGGCGTTCCCTGGAGGTCAGATTTGTAAGAAACCCAAAAAGTCGTAGAAGTGATCACCCAACCATTGTGGGGCTCCCTCTCTCCCTGCTTCACCCCACATTCTACTCATCATCAGGGCTACTAACTCTGCCTCATACTTCACTTTCACTTGCCAAGGTTCAGACCCTCATTCGATCCATGCTGAGGGACTGTAATCTTTTCCTCTGTGTTCTGAGCCCTAACTCTCCCTTCAATTCATCATAGCCTATCAGGTTATCTGTTGGCCAATCCCCAAAAGACTTCCCACTGCCAATCCTGAACACAACCTAACTTCCACACCTCTTTGCCTCCATCCTGAATATCCTTCTATCTCCCCACCTCCAAAGTCCAGCTCAAAAGATGTTTCTGCGGATCTTTCCTGGCAGTCCAGTGGTAAGACTGCACGCTTCCAGTGCTAGAGGACATAGGTTTGATCCCTGGTCAAGGAACTAAGATCTTCCATGCCCCTGGGCACAGCCAAAATAAATAAATAAAAGGGGAATTGTAGTTTTTTTTTTTTTTTTTAAGATGTTTCTGGGGCTTCCCTGGTGGTCTAGTGGTTAATGAGTGGCAATTGAGGGCAGGAGGAGAAGAGGCCAACAAAGGATGAAATGGTTGGATGGCATCATCAACTCAATGGACATGAGTTTGAGTAAACTCCAGGGGATAGTGAAGGACAGGGAAGCCTGGCGTGCTGCAGTCCATGGGGTTGCAGAGTCAGACACAACTGAACAACAATGACAAATTGTGGTTAAGAAAACACCAGCCCATGCAGGGGACACACATTTGATCCCTGGTCCGGGAGAATCCCACATGCCTCAGAGAGACAAAGCCTTTGGGCCACAACCACTGAAGCCTGCGAACTGAGAACCTGTGCTCTGCAACAGGAGAAACCACTGCAGTGAGAAGCCCGAGCATCGCAACAAAGTGTAGCCCCTGATTACCACAACTCAAGAAAGCCTTCAGGCAGAAATGAAAACCCAGAACAGCCAAAAATAAATGAATCTTAAAAAAAAAAAAAAAGATTATTCTGCCATGAAGCCTCCAAGAGAATTTACCAGCGCCCAAATCCTTCACCTGCTCACGTGTCCATGGCTCTCTACCTCCAGCATCTGCCACTCCCTGCATGGGGCTAGCTCTGGCTGCAGGATCGAAGGACAGGCCAGAGGTTCTGCGAAGTTAATACCCTTGGAATATTCCTCAACTAATGATTGATGAGAGTTGGTGGAGAAATGCCCCCAGCTTTGCAACCAGCCTGCTTGGTTCCTGGATCAGTCCCTTCCTGCTGTGTGACCTTTGGCAGGCCACTTCACCTCTCTGAGCTAGTTTCCCCATCTGTAGAATGAGGATGATGAGAGCACAGACTTCATCAAGCTCTTGTGAAGATGAAATCATTTCATTCTACGTAATGTGCTTGCAACAGTGACCCACACATGGTAATTTCCTACATGTGAGGAGTGCACGCATGCTCAGTTGTGTCTGGACTGTAGTCCGCCAGGCTCCTCTGTCCGTGGGATTTCCCAGCCAAGAATACTGGAGTGGGTTGCCATTTCCTTTTCCAGGGGATATTCTCAACCCAAGATTCGAACCTGGGTCTCCTGCATTGTAGGCAGGTTCTTTACCGTCTGAGCCACCAGGGAAACCCAAGATCCCACAAGTTGTGTGGCAAAAAAAACAAGGCAGATCCTCTTGTGCAGAGCAATATCACAACTGGAGTCATGCTCCAGACGACTGACTCCACTTGTCATCCTTTATTGTCGCTTTCTCTCTTAAACTTACTTGAATCCATTGGAACCGGAAGGTTAAATGGAAAAAAAAATAGACTGCCAGGAAAAAATAAAATAGAACTCCTCCCAGGAGAGAATGAGGCTCTAATGTTGTTCCCTTAAACTAAACATTTAAGGGACATTTGCTGTCCTCTGTGTTCTCAGGGTTAGGGGCACAGTTTTGCCTACAAACTGCATCTTTGGAATCCTTTGCCTTCAATACATGGGTTTTATTCATTTATTTGCTTGCACCGGGGCTTAGCTGCAGCACACAGAATGTTTAGTTGCAGCATTCAAACTCTTAGTTGCAGCATGCAGGATTTAGTTCCCTGACCAGGGATGGAACCCAGGCCCCCTGCATTAGGAGCACGGAGTCTTAGCCACTGGAGCTCCAGGGAAGTCCCCAGTACATGTGTTTTTGACTTGGCATTTAGCATTAATAGGAACTTCATGATCTCCCTCATTCATTCTGCCCCTTTGACCAGCCAGCGGCTGTGGATGGTTATCAACATATTACTACGTGAAGACATGAATCCGTTATGACAGTAATCGTCAGTGCTGACATACATCGTTTGTTCAGCAAATATTTACTGTGTACCAACTCTGTGGCACTGTGACTCAATTATTCCACACCTTGAGAGCTTAAAACTCTCAAGATATCATCTAGAAACAGCCTCCCCATTGGAGCTGAAAGAAATTGTAGTGATGGTTTTGGCTGGAGGGAAAGAGCTGGATACCAAAATCGGAATCACTTTTAGAAAAAGAAAATGTGAGTAGTCTGGGTGTCCAGTCCTGAAAAAAGAATATTTGAAGACTGAGCCTCCCTACATTGTTCTTGCTCACTAAGAATGAACATGGGACTGTTGGTGGGAATGTAAATTGGTGCATCCACTATGGAGAACAGGACAGAGGTTCTTTAAGGTAACCAAAACTAGAACTACTATATGACCCTGCAATCTCACTCCAGGGCATATATCCAGAGAAAAACATGATCCGAAGGGATATGTGCACTCCAACGTTCTTTCAGAACTATTTACAACAGCCAAGGCATGGAAGCAACCTAAATGTCCATTGACAGAGGAATAGATGAAGAAGATGTGGATACACGATGGAATATCACTCAGCCATTAAAAGAATGAAATAATGCCATTCATGGCAACACGGATGTACCTAGAGAGTGTCATATTCAGTGAAGCAATTCAGACAGAGAATAAGAAATAGCGTATGATATCTATTATTTGTGGAATCTAAAAGGAAATGATACAAATGAACTTACTTACAAAATAGAAAGAGACTCACAGACTTAGAAAACAGACTTACGGTTGCTGGGGCAGGGGAGGAAGGGATAGAGAGTTTGAGACAGTCATGTACACACTGTTGTATTTAAAATGGATAATCAACAAGAACGTATTGTATAGCACAGGGAACTCTGCTCAATGTGGTGTGGCAGCCTGGATGGGAAGGGATTTGGGAAGAATGGATACATGTATGTGTATGGCTGAGTCCCTTCATTGCTCACGGAAACTATCACAACATTAATCGGCTCTACGCCAATTTTAAAAAAAGTTCAAAATAAAAAAGAATGAATGTGTGGAATAATAGGGTTTAGGATATGTTTCCAATACTCATCTGACCTGCATGCTCTAAGGGAGGGGTGGGTGGGACACGTGAAAGAAAGGGAAAGTTGAAGTCTGAGCTACAAAAGAAATCAGAAGTGAAAAGAAGCCAGACACATTTCTATGAAGTACGGAGAAGAGGGAAATCCATAAAGAGAGAAAGCCGGTAGGTGGTTGCCAGGTGCCAGGGGATTGAGGAATGAGAGCAACTGTTTCATGGTAGAGAGTTTCCCTTTGAAATGAACAGAAAATTCTGGAACTATTAATAAATAGAGTTAATGGTGGCACAACATTACAAATATACTAATATTGCTTAACTGGTGAAATTAAAATGGTAAAAACAGTAAACTTTATGTTGGGTGTATTTTAAATTAGAAAAGAAACTGGATACACATCCTTGCTCTGGAGAGAAATTTAAAAGTAGCCAAAATTAGCACAGAGAAGGGTGATCAATATCTTGTAATAACCTACAGTGGAAAAGAATCTGAGAAAGAAAATATATACATACATATGCTGTGCTGTGTTTAGTCACTCAGTCGTGTCTGACTCTTTGAGACCCCCTGGACTATAACCTACCCGGCTCCTCTGTCCATGGGGATTCTCCAGGCAAGAATACTAGAATGGGATGCCATGACCTCCTCCAGGGATCTTCCCAACTCAGAGATCAAACCCGGGTCTCCCACATTGAAGGTGGATAATTACCAGCTGAGCCATTAGGGAAGCCCAAGAATACTGGAGTGGGTAGCCTATCACTTCTCCAGGGAATCTTCCCGACCCCAGAATTCAAACCAGGGTCTCCTGCATTGTGTGTGTGTATATATAAATTACTTTGCTGTACCCCTAAAACTAACACAACATTAAATTAACAACACTGTAAAATAACTATACTTCAATTTTTTAATGATTAGAAAGGTAATAAATAAGTTTGTGCTAAGTCGTTCATTCTGGCTCTGAGTGAGAGACTACATCCTTGTGTTATCTGGGTCATTAAGATCTTTTTTGTACAGCCAGACATTCTGGAGTGTGAAGTCAAGCGGGCCTTAGGAAGCACTGCTGCCAATAAAGCTATTGGAGGTGCCGGAATTCCAGCAGAGCTATTTAAAATCCTAAAAGATGATGCTATTAAAGTGCTGCACTCAATATGTCTGCAAATTGGAAAACCCAGCAGTGGCCATAGGACTGGAAAAGGTCAGACCGCATCCCAGTTCCCAAGAAGGGCAGTATCAAAGAATGTTCACACCATCGGACAATTGTACTCATCTCCCATGCTAGAAAGGTCATGCTCAATATCCTGCATGCTACACTTCAGCATTATGTGCACCAAGAGCGTCCATATGTCCAAGCTGGGTTTAGAAAAGACACAGGAACCAGAGATCAAATTGCCAACATTTGCTGGATCATAGAGAAACCAGGGGAATTCTAGAAAAACATCGACTTCTGTTTCATTGACTACACTAAAGCCTTTGATTGTGTGGATCATAACAAACTGTGGAAAATTCTTAAAGAGACGGGAATACCAGACCATATTACCTGTCTTCCTAGAAACCTGTATGCGGGCCAAGAAGCAACAGTTAGAATTCTATACGGAACTGACTGGTTCAGGATTGAGAAAGGAGCACGACAAGACTGTTTATTGTCACCCTGTTTATTTAACTTATATGCAGAGAACATCATGGGAAATGCCGAGCTGGATGAGTTACAAGCTGGAATCAAGACTGCCAGGAGAAATGTCAACAACCTCAGATACATGGATTATACCACTCTAATGGCAGAAAATGAAGAGGAACTAAAGAGCCTCTTGATAAGGGTGAAGGAGGAGAGTGAAAAATCCGGCTTAAAACTCCATATTAAACTAAGATCATGGCATCCAGTCCCATCACTTCATGGCAAATAGAAGGGGAAAAGGTGTAAGCAATGATAGATTTCCTGTTCTTGAGTTCTAAAATCACTGTGGATGGTGCATACGGCCATGAAATTAGAAGACGGTTGCTTATTGGCAGGAAAGCTATCACAAACCTAGACAGTGTGCTCAAAAGCAAAGACATCACTTTGCTGACAAATGTCCACATAGTCAAGGCTATGGTCTTTTCACAGTCTTGTACGGATGTGAGAGCTGGACAATAAAGAAGGTAGAGCATTGAAGAACCGATGCCTTTGAACTGTGGTGCTAGAGAAGACTCTTGAGAGTCCCTTGAAAAGCAAGGATATCAAACCAGTCAATCCAAAAGGAAGTCAACCCTGAATACTCTTTGGTAGGATTAATGCTGAAGCTGCAATACTTTGGCTACCTGAGGAGAACAGCTAACTCACTGGAAAAGACCCTGATCCTGGGTAGATTGAAGGCAGAAGGAGAAGAGGGTGACAGACGATGAGATGGTTGGATGGCATCACCAATTCAATGGACATGAACTTGGGCAAACTCTGGGAGATGGTGAGGGACAGGGAAGCCTGGGGTGCTGCAGTCCATGGGGTAGTGAAGAATCGAACACAACTTCGCAACTGAACAACAAGTCGGTCATTCAGTAGTGTCCAACTCTTTGTGACTCCATGGACTGTAGCCCACCGGGCTCTTCAGTCCATGGGATTTCCCAGGCAAGAATACTGGAGTGGGTTGCCATTTCCTCCTCCAGGGGATCTTCCTGACCCACAGATTGAAACTGCATCTCCTACATCTCCTGCATTGGCAGACAGATTCTTTCACTGAGCCACCTAGGAAGCCCATAATAAATGAAACTTTACAAAACCACATTACATTCATTAATCAATTCTTGCAAGAATATCAACAACAAACAAGTAGCCAAGATTTAGTGAGCACTTACTGTGTGCCCAGCACTGAGCATCACCTGGCCTGGTCTCCCAGGACCTCTACTATTGGGATGCCACAACTGGCCTGTCAACTAGGAACACTGATGAACAGACTTATGCCCCCAGTTTCTAAGAAACTGATTCTGCCCTGGAAACCAGTTGAAATGCAGATTCTAACTCAATAGGCCTGGGTGGGGCCTGAGACTCTGCATTCGCAGAGTATGCTGTCAGTCCAGGGTCTGCACTTTGAGATGAAGGTCTGAGGATTCTGACCAGCTCCCCTCCCCTCCTCCTCCCCTCCTCCGCTCAGTTAAGTCAGTCTCGCTGACCGCTGACCGCCATCAGACAGGCTTGGCCTTGCCGGGAGGGGGTTAGGAGAGCATGCCAAGAGCCCTTGCCTGTCACTGTGAAGACAGTTGGCTTGAAAGATCCTGGAATAAGATTTTCTCTCACTTGCCCTCGGCCACTAAGGGCCCTCTTGTCCTGTAAGCTAGCATTTTGAAAAGAATAAGAAAACAAGTAAGTCAAACCTTCTGCTGATGCTATGATGTTCAAGAGCTGCACTTGGCATTACTTTGCAGGTCATTTACCCAGTAATTTGTTCAATGTCAAATCCACCCTTGGGGGACTTCCCTGGTGGTCCAGTGGTTAAGACTCTACACGTCCATTGCAGGGGGCATGGGTTTGATCCCTGCTGGGAGAACTAAGATCCCATATGCCAGTGCTGCCCACCTCCCCCGACTCCACCCCACCCCAAAAAACACACGTTAAGAAAAAAAATCTGCCCTTTGCCTCCAAAAGCTTAGTTCTGATCTTTCCACTTACTTTGGGGGAGCAAGAGGGGCAGCACTGAAGTAATCTAGTCTTATCTAGAGGGATGATGGCATTTGCCTCAAGTAATATCTTTATGTGCTCAATGACTTGGTCGTTTCGGACTCTTTGCAACCCCAAGGACTATATAGCCCGCCAGGCTTCCCTGTCCGTGGAATTCTCCAGTCAAGAATACTGGAGTGGGTTTCCATTTCCTTCTACAAAAAGCAGAGTTAGGCACCATACATTGGGTGGAATACCTTTATGCGTGCCTGTATATCCCAGTGTTTTAGAGGAAAACACCAATGGGATAGTCAGCTACTAAGACCTCTGGAGCTGGGAGCTTTCCTGCAACCCCGGGCTTGGGTTTCGAAAGTCTAGAAGCCAAGTTGGGGGTGAAGGGCCAGAGTCAGCCATAGACACAGGAGACTGCCTTTCTCCCCACCTCCCCACCGCCCCCGCATCCCTCCTCCATCCCCCAGAGACCTAAGACTGTCCCTGAAAGACCCCGCAGGGGAAATGGCAGGTCAGACTCTGAACAGGAAACTCAGGATGGAGCCGGAATACCTAGTGGAGATCCCTACCCCACTCCCACCCCCGCACCTAGGAGCTAAGGAATGAGGCGGCGGCCCAGGGAAGAGCGCCCCCTCTTGTCTGTTCACCACGGCGGAGGCCACTGCCTCTTGGAAGCTATTTGGTCCTCCTGTTTACATTTCCTTTTGATTCCTTCTTCCAGCTCAGTCCCTCAGGAACCCTCAAAGCCCGAGCCCCGGGAAAAGGCAGAGAAGCCCAGCCCGCGGGGTGCTTCCCCCTCCCGCCCCCACCAGCCACGTGTTCTCAGAAGCTGTCAGCGGGCGAGAGCCAGAAAGGAGAGTGATTTCTCTCATTTCTTGAGAAATAAAAGCCACCCGGAGAGTCAGCTCTGTCCAAACATTTCCTAAAGGGAGGGGTTGGTCTAGAGGGGTGCCAAGCACTGTCTCTGCTTTTCATTTGGAGCAAGGGAGGGCAGAATATTAAATATTAAACAGAACAAGAGGTTGCCTAAGACGGCGTAATTATCCTCAACAGCCATCTGCCATCTCCCTTTTTCCAAACGCATTCACGCTGCTTAGAGCACAGCAAACAAGGACCGGCGACACGGGCGATGTGAACTTTTGTTTCCGGGACCACCACCCCGTCCCCCCACCCCACAACAAAGTCGTAGGCGATGGGGGAGGGGAAGGCGCGCAAGATTCTAAGCTCGTCACTTAGTCCAGCCTGCCTGGATCTTAAAGCAAAAAGAGACTAATTTAGACTTGAGTGATGGCCGGGGGCGGGGTGGAGGACAGGAGACGGGGTTGGGGGAGACATTAAAAAAAAAGTAGAATTAGACTTAGCTTAGAAACTATCAATATTGGGGAAATGTCACAGGCCCAGAGCAGGTGGCAGAGACATCAAGTAGTACACGAGGGCTAAGGGCAGTCGAGAGAAAATGAATATTTCAGCAAGAAGTAAAAGCTGGAAATCAGGGGGTCTGCCCCCAGCAAGAGAAACTGCGGAGAGAAATAAACTGCCCACCCCCAAAGAAAAGCTATTCAGAGGAAAGAGGGAGTCATTGGGTTCTTACCTTTGCCTATACAGGTAAGGTTGCAAAAAGGAAATAAAGATTAGACTCCCTGCAAAACTCTGCCCCCCAGATTTTATCGCTCACTCACCTGTGTGGCATGGGCTCTGGCGCTCAGGCTGTTTGGTTAGTGGGCAGCGCAGCGAGTCCTCTGGCTGTCCCGAGGGTCCCACCTTGTCAGCGCCCAGGGGTCCAAGCCAGCAGATGCCCACACATCCATTGCCTGCCCAATGGAAAGGAAAAGGGGGCCCCGGAGAAAGGAGAGAGAAAGGGGATGCCAAGAGCAGCCAAGCTCGGAGCTGAGGGCTCCCCACAAAGGCAGGTGCCAAATGGGGCTTCTGTGCCAGCTGACAGGGGGGAAAGGGAGAAGGAAGAGGAGGAGGTTTCCCTAATGTTGGGAGGAGACAGGGGAGGACTAACGTGTCATCAGCCCCTGATCATCTCCAGCAAAGTACTTAGTGCTCGGGAACCCACCACAGGGAGACTATCCAGCCTCCCATCCACAGTGCTCCTCAGGGGAAAATAAAAGGGAATTCTTACTCTCCTCTCTCTGCCCCTTAACACTGGACCGCGACCTCCCAGCACGGGGCAGGACTCTCTGGAAGGATGCTGTGTATCACCCCTCTACCTTCTTCCAGAGCAGCTTCTTTTAAGGAGCCAGAAAAGGCTCTGTCTCTCCTACTTAGTGGGTTTGCGGAAGGGGCGTGTGTAGCAGGCGGGAAGCAGCATGGATGTGGAATCACACTTATAATTTAACCATCTCCCCTCCGCCAGATTACCTAAATTATTGATGCCCTTACAAAAACACTAATTAGAGGACAGCTGCTAACCCCACCCCACCCCCAGCCTCTTCTGTTCTCCGGCGAAATAGCTTTTCTTTGAGCTCCCTCCCACCCCCTTAAGGCAAAGGCAGTTGTATGATTTGAATACAAAGGCAGCAAGAAGAAAATTTGAGTCTTTGGATGCAAAAAGGCAATTGATGGCAAGCTTCACAGGTTTGTTTGCTGCATGCGTAGACTTAGGTTTCCAAAACTGGGGTGACCCCCTTTCTCCTTTTAAAGGAAGCTCCTTTTAAAGATGAGCTGTATGTCTTATAAGAGGCATCTAGGGCAGAGAGAAGCCTCATGTTTTTCGTAAGGTGGAATCAAAATGGGAGGATTTACCTCGCTGGGGAAAGAAGCATTGTTTAGACAGGAGCAATTAAACCTGGGCTGGGTGTTAAGGAATATTAAAGCATTAGTGTTCTTTTTATAAAGTTTCTTAGTAGTATTTTGATTGTGCTCAGTCCTGTCTGACTCTTTGCTGCCCCATGGACTGTAGCCCGCCAGGCTCATCTGACCATGGGATTTTCCAGGCAAGAATACTGTACTGGGTTGCCACTTCCTACTCCAGGGGATCTTCCCTACCCAGGGATCAAACTCATATCCCTTGTGTCTCCTGCATTGGCAGGTGGATTCTTTACCACTGTTACCACCTGGGAATCCCAGTATTTTGATTATGTTGTTTTTTAAAGTCTTTATGTATTAGGGATGCATATTGAAGTATTTATGCTTAAGGTGATAGGTCGTTTCCAGGAGTAATGAATGCATAAACAAAATTTCAGATCCTCTGTAATAGGGGAGAAGAAATGTGACTCCATATTGAATCTTTTACTTTAACCTTTGTAGTCTATTGCTTTTGCTACAATAATGTTGCCTATAGCCTGAAATATACTGGATAGCCCATTTTCAAGCCTCTGACCTTTAAAGGTATAACACTTTACCATTCACATAGAAATAACAAGTTGCAGAATGTGGAGAAGGAAATGGCAACCCTCTCCAGCATTGTTACCTGGGAAGTTCCATTCATAGAGGAGCCTGGTGGGCTACAGCCCATAGGGTTGCAAAGAGTAGAACACGGCTTAGTGACTAAACAACAATTGCAACAAGATGGGTTGACGTTGCTGATGGGAATCACAGGATGTGCAGATTTGGGTTCTTGAAAATGCTGATTCCTCCTGCCTTCCTACAATTTCCTCTTTTTGTGGGGGGAGAGCAAATTAGCCAAGATGGCGTGGTCAGGCTCTCTTGCCCCACAGCCTCTCGCTCTTGCCCCCTGTTTTATAAATGATTATGTAACAGCTGTTTCAGAGGGCAGCTGGCACATTCTGCTGAATACGTGCTTGGGTTCCTCCGACTGAACTTGCTTGGTTTGGATACACATACCAGCTCGCCCTGACCAGAGTCAGTACTGGGTACGCTTCTAGCCATTGGTTCTCATGCTCTGCTGGAAAGACCCCCTGTTGAGTGCCTGCCCCAAACAGTGTACTCTGGCCAAACGTCCATGGATTTCCCCCCTTGTAGCCACAGATGTACTGTGTTTATCAATGTTTGCTGTTTAAATGTTTTTTTCTAATTCCACGTGTTTTCCAATCTCTTTTTATAAGCCCTAGACTACAATAACGGAGAAGGCCATGGCACCCCACTCCAGTACTCCTGCCTGGAAAATCCCATGGATGGAGGAGCCTGGTAGGCTGCAGTCCATGGGGTCGCTAAGGGTCAGGAATGACTGAGCGACTTCACTTTCACTTTTCACTTTCATGCATTGGAGAAGGAAATGGCAACCCACTCCAGTGTTCTTGCCTGGAGAATCCCAGGGCTGGGGGAGCCTGGTGGGCTGCCGTCTATGGGGTCACACAGAGTCGGACACGACTGAAGTGACTTAGCGGCAGACTACAATAAACACAGTTTGCACCCCCCGCAAAGTTGCAGAACAGAGAATGACATTTGTCTTGCTGGAGGTTTACTTGAACATGGTGACCTGACCTACCCAGACAGCTGCACGAACAAAGGATTCTTGACATCAAGAAGTTTGCAGCAACCAACCACACCTCCTCCCCTTTCAGTATCAAAGAAGCCTGAATTCTAACTCAGGGAAGATGGTTCTTTGGAATATTAGCCCACTATCTTCTCAGTTTGCTGGCTTTCCAAATAAAGTCGATATTGCTTACCCCACAACTTGTTTCTTGATTTATTGGCCTGTTGTGCAGCAAGCAGTAGGAGCTTGGATTCAGTAACACCTCTGTACAGTGGAATATTGTTCAGTCATTAAAAATAATGGTTCCCTGATTGGTGATGGACAGGGAGGCCTGGCGTGCTGCGATTCATGGGGTAGCAAAGAGTTGGACACGACTGAGTGACTGATCTGACTTGATCTGATCTGATGGCTCAGACTGTAAAAAATCTGCTTGAAATGTGGGAGAATCAGGTTCAATCCCTGGTCAGAAAGATCTGATGGAGAAGGGAATGGCAACCCACTCCAGTATCCTTGCCTGGGGAATTCCATGGACAGAGGAGCCTGGAGGGGTACAGTCCATGGGATCTCAAAGAGTCAGACATGACTGAATGATTAACGCACACACATTAAAGGTAAAGAAGCACTGAGACATACTACAACATGGCTGAACCTCGAAAACATGATGCTGAGTGAAAGAAGCCAGACACAAAATGTCATGTAGTGTATGATTCCCTTTATATGAAATATCCAAAAATAGGCAAATCCACAGAGACAGAAAGTAGATCGGCAGTTGCCAGGAGCAGGGGGATGGGGAGATAGGGGGTGCCTGCTAGTGGGTATAGGGTTGCATTTTGAGGTGATGGAAATGTTCTAAAATGAGATAGAAAAGTGGCATGATACTGTGAATGTACTAAATGCTCTGAATTGTTCTCTTTGAAAGGGTTAGAGACTTCCCTGCTGGTCCAGTGGTTAAAACTTTGCCTTCCAGGGCAGGAGGTTCAAACCAGCCAGGTTCAATCCCTGGCTGGTCAAGGAGCCAAAAAACAAACAAAAACCCCCATAAAACAGAAGCAATATTGTAACAAACTCAATAAAGACTTTAAAAATGATCCACATCAAAAAAATCTTTAGGAACTTCCCTGGTGGGCCAGCGGCTAAGGCTCCAGAGTCCCAGTGGAGAGGGCCTCAAGTTCAATCCCTGGTCAGGGAATTGGATCCCACATGCCACAACTAAGACCTGGCACAGCCAGAAAAAAAAAATTGTAAATAAAAAGGTTAATTTCATGTGAAAGGAATTTCCCACCAATTTTTTTTTAATGCAGTGCAAAAGGGAGGGGAAAATAAACATGACCAACACAACATTGCTCACTGAAGAAGCTGGCTTCTGGGGACAAGGGCGTCCACTGTTATTTTCATTGTGTTCTCTTTGCTTTGTGCTTAAAATGTTCTTTTTTTTAAAGAGATGGAGGTAAACATTAATTAGGAAAAATGCAGCCCTTGAAGGTGGGTTTGGACCAACAGAAGTGGGGTAGAGGGGGATTCTCTGTGGGAGACTGGAACCTCAGTTCAGCAACTAGGTGAACCCCCAGGCTTCAAAGTAACTCAAAGAAAAGCCAGAGTGTGGAGGACAGAGCTGAACTGTGGCAAGCTGTGTGACCCTGAGCAAGTCACTTAAGCCTCCATCACCTCCTGTTCAAAACTAGGATAATAACACTTGAGAAGGACTGTTTTGGGTATAAAATGAGACATATGATATGAAAAGGCATTGTGTGCTGTAAAATGCTCTGCAATGTAAGATGTTATTATTGTTATGCCAGAAGCCAGAAGCCTATGCAATTAGCATTGAATTTTCCTATTTTTAAATCACATGACTTGTATGAGTCACTTGATGATGAACATAAATAGCCATCCTGGTTTCTTTAAAAGTCCTTTGAAAATGTCAAAAAGTTCTGCTTTTTCCTTTATGCAAATGAGGCCATCCTGAGTCAACCAACTTTTAAACTCTTGTGCCTTTTGCAAGAGTTGGTGAATAATAGGTTGGCCTCAATTATTCACTCCTTCCTGTATCCCTCTTCGTCACAGCTTATTGTGAGTGTCATGTATTTCCTCAACCCTTGACTTTGGACTTGCTTTGATCAACAGCATGTGGGCGGAAGTGGCAATAAGCCAGTTCCAAGCCTGGGTCTAAAGAGACCTCCCATGCCCCACCTGCCCTCTTGCTTCTCAAAAGAGTTGTCAGCATGAGCACAACTATCCCAGAATAAAGATAAAAGACCAATGGAGCTGAGTCAACCAGTCGAGCCCTATCCAGATTGGCCAACCCAGCAGACTCAGAGGTGCATGGGTATATATGTCTATTGCTTTAAGCCACTGAGCTTTAGGCCTCCCTGGTGGCTCAGATGGTAAAGAATCCACTGGCAATGTGGGAGACCCAGATTCAGTCCCTGGGTCAGGAAGATCCCCTGGAGAAAAGAATGACTACTACTCTAGTATTCTTGCCTGGAGAATCCCATGGACAGAGTCACCTGGCAGGCTACATTCTATGCGGTCAAAGAGTCAGACATGGCTAAGCAACAAACACTTCACTTCTCTTCACTTCACTTCACTGAGCTTTGGGGTAGTTTGTAATGCAGCACAATTGCAACAATCTCTTGAGAGTCCCATGGACTGCAAGATCAAACCAGTTAATCCTAAAGGAAATTAACCCTGAATAGTCACTGGGAGGACTGCTGCTGAAGCTGAAGCTCCAATACTTTGGCCACCTGATACAAAGAGCTGACTCATTGAAAAAGACCCTGATGCTGGGAAAGATGGAGGGCAGGAGGAGAAGGGGCGACAGAGGATGAGATGGTTGGCATTGAGTTGGCAACACCAACTCAATGGACATGAGTTTAAGGAACTCCAGGAGAAGGTGTAGGACAGGGAAGCCTGGCATGCTGCAGTCCATAGGGTCGCAAAGAGTCAGGCATGACTGAGCAACTGAACAAGAACATCTGATCCACTGGCCCAGAGAAGAAGCCCAAAGCCTGTGAAATTCAAGCACAATGAGATTGAATTAAAAATACTTCTGGTGCCCCACTTCTGCATTGTCCCTTCTAATGCTCTGTAGAACTCGCTTTTGTCCCAAATCCCTTGTAAAGAGGGCTGTGCTGCTTGTTATCCCAATCCATGGATTGTTGTCTCTTTAATGAAGGATGTAAAAGCAATGACTATATTTTTGGCAACAAAGTGAGACCCACAGAAAGTTGCTGAATCCTGTGAAGACAGCTCCTAGACATAGGATCTGTGGGTAAAAGAATTTAATGAAGATAGACTTTCACTGTATTTCAGCTTTAGCCTTTCAGATTTGCTCCTCCCTCTGAACCTTATAGGCTTCCTGGTGACTCAGACAGTAAAGCATCTGCCTGCAGTGCGGGGACCCGGGTTCCATCCCTGGGTTGGGAAGATCCCCTGGAGAAGGAAATGGCAACCCACTCCAGTGCTCTTGCCTGGAAAATTCCATGGACTGAGAGGCTATTCAGAGCCTGGTAGGCTACAGCCCATGGGGTCGCAAAGAGTTGGACACAACTGAGTGACTTCACTTCACTTCACTGAGTCTTAAG
This sequence comes from Bos mutus, assembly GCF_027580195.1. Taxonomy (NCBI): domain Eukaryota; kingdom Metazoa; phylum Chordata; class Mammalia; order Artiodactyla; family Bovidae; genus Bos; species Bos mutus. The sequence continues at coordinate 52,049,116 of NC_091623.1, read as the reverse complement.
ACCAGAGATCAAGCCTTGAGCCTTTTGAGTGGGAGCACTGACTCCAAGACCCTAGACTACCAGAGAACTAACCCTAGGGAGGATCAAATAGTGAGAACTCATACAAACGAAACCACTTGAATACAAGACCTGGCATCACCCAACTACCAGTAGCACCCTGTGCAGCACACCTCATCTAAACAACAAACAAAACAAAAATACAAACCAAATCATCAGCAGACAGGATCACCACCTCACTCAATGCTGCACATCAGAGGAAAACAAACAAACAAACAAAACCTCAGCACAAATCTCACCCTATATAAAACTTACACAAACCACAGGACCAAGCTTCAGTTCAGTTCAGTCACTCAGTCGTGTCCGACTCTTTGCGACCCCATGAATCGCAGCACGCCAGGCCTCCCTGTCCATCACCAACTCCCAGGGTTCACTCAGACTCACATCCATCAAGTCAGTGATGCCATCCAGCCATCTCATCCTCTGTCATCCCCTTCTCCTCCTGCCCCCAATCCCTCCCAGTATCAGAGTCTTTTCCAGTGAGTCAACTCTTTGCATGAGGTGACCAAAGTATTGGAGTTTCAGCTTTAGCACCATTCCTTCCAAAGAAATCCTGGGGCTGATCTCCTTCAGAATGGACTGGTTGGATCTCCTTTCAGTTCAAGGGACTCTCAAGAGTCTTCTCCAACACCACAGTTCAAAAGCATCAATTCTTCAGCACTCAGCTTTCTTCACAGTCCAACTCTCACATCCATACATGACCACAGGAAAAACCATAGCCTTGACTAGACGGACCTTTGTTGGCAAAGTAATGTCTCTGCTTTTGAATATGCTATCTAGGTTGGACATAACTTTCCTTCCAAGGAGTAAGCGTCTTTTAATTTCATGGCTGTAGTCACCATCTGTAGTGATTTTGGAGCCCCCAAAAATAAAGTCTGACACTGTTTCCACTGTTTCCCCATCTATTTCCCATGAAGTGATGGGACTGGATGCCATGATCTTCGTTTTCTGAATGTTGAGCTTTAAGCCAACTTTTTCACTCTCCACTTTCACTTTCATCAAGAGGTTTTTTAGTTCCTCTTCACTTTCTGCCATAAGGGTGGTGTCATCTGCATATCTGAGGTTATTGATATTTCTCCTGGCAATCTTGATTCCAGGAAAATTGTGTTTCTTCCAGCCCAGCGTTTCTCATGATGTACTCTGCATATAAGTTAAATAAGCAGGGTGACAATATACAGCCTTGGCGTACTCCTTTTCCTATTTGGAGCCAGTCTGTTGTTCCATGTCGAAGCTTAGGAGGGCAGAAACCAAAAGGAATAAAGAATTCAAATTTGAAGCCTGGGAAAAGGAGACTGCAAACACAGTAAGTTTAAAAAAATAACAATGAAAAGGAACAAACTAGAAACACATAAGTCCAAATAAATGAAGAGTAAATAGGCAAACTACCTGAAAAAGAATTCAGAATAATGATAGTAAAGATGATCAAAAACCTTGAAAACAGAATGGAGAAGAAGCAAGAATCAATTAACAAAGACCTAGAAGAATTAAAGAATAAACATACAGAGACAAACAACACAATTACTGAAATTAAAAATACTCTAGAAGGAATCAATAACAGAATATCTGAAGCAGAAGAATGAGTCAGTGGGCTGGAAGATAAAATGCTGGAAATAACTTCTGAAGAGCAGAATAGAGTAGAAAGAATGAAAAGAACTGAGGATAGTCTCCAAGACCTCTGGGATATTATCAAATGCACCAACATTTGAATTATAGAAGTTTCAGAAAAAGAAGAGAAAAATAAAGGGTATAGGAAATTTTTTAAGAGATTATAGTTGAAAATTTCCGCAACATGGAAATGGAAATAGTCAATCAAGTCCAAGAGGAACAGAGTCCCATACAGGATAAACCCAAGGAGAAACACACCAAGACACTAATCAAACTAATAAAGACTAAACACAAAGAAAGAATATTAAAAGTAGCAAGGGAAAAGCAACAAGCAACATACAAGAGAAACCCCAAAGATTTAACAGCTGATCCTTCAGCAGAAATTCTGCAGGCCAGAAGGGAATGGCAGGATATATTTAAAGTACTGAAAGGGAAAAACCTACAACTAAGATTACTGTACCCGGGAAGGATCTCATTCAAAATTGATGGAGGAATAAAAAGCTTTTCAGACAAGCAGAAGTTAAGAGAATTCAGTATCACCAAACCAGCTTTACAACAAATGTTAAATGGGCTTATATAGACAAGAAATACAAGAGAAGAAAAAAGTTCTACAAAATCAATCTCAAACAATTAAAAAAATGGCAATAGGAATATACATATCAATAATTACTTTAAATATAAATGCATTAAATGTTCCAACCAAAGGACACTGACTGGCTGAATGGTTACAAAAACAAGACCCATGTATATGCTGTCTACAAGAAACCCACTTCAGGCTTAAAGACACATATAGACTGAAAGTGAGAGGATGGGAAAATATATTCCATGCAAATGGGAAGCAAAAGAAAGCTGGAGAAGAATACCTCATATCAGACAAAATAGACCTTAAAATAAAGAAGATTACAAGAGATAAGGAAGGACACTACATAATGATCAAAGGATCAATCCAAGAGGAAGACATAACAATTGTAAATATCTATGCACCCAACATAGGAGCACCTCAATACATAAGACAAACACTAACAGACATATAAGGAGAAACTGACAGTAACACAATAATAGTAGGAGACTTTAACACCTGTCACACCAATGGACAGATCATCAAAACAGAAAATTAATAAGGAAACACAAGTCTTAAATGATACACAAGTCTTAGATGAGATGGATTCTCATTGATATCTTCAGGACATTCCATCCAAATGCAGAAGAATACACCTTCTTCTCAAGTGCACGTGGAACATTTTCCAGAATAGACCACATCTTAGGTCACAAACCAAACCTCAGTAAATTAAAGAAAATTGAAATCACATCAAGCATCTTCTCCAACCACAATGCTATGAGACTAGATATCAATTACAAGAAAAAATTGTAAGAAACACAAACACATGGAGATTAAACAATACATTTCTAAATAACAAATAGGTTACTGGAGAAATCAAAGGGAAGTAAAAAAATTTCTAGAAACAAATGACAATGAAAACATGACAACTCAAAAACCTATGCTGCTGCTGCTGCTAAGTCGCTTCAGTCGTGTCCGACTCTGTGCGACCCCATAGACGGCAGCCCACCAGGCTTCCCCGTCCCTGGGATTCTCCAGGCAAGAACACTGGAGTGGGTTGCCATTTCCTTCTCCAATGCATGAAAGTGAAAAGTGAAAGTGAAGTCGCTCAGTTGTGTCCGACTCTTCACGACCCCATGGACTGCAGCCTACCAGGCTCTTCCATCCATGGGATTTTCCAGGCAAGAGTACTAGAGTGGGGTGCCACATTCCAAGAGGGAAGTTTATAGTAATACAATCCTACCTCAAGAAACAAGAAAAACATCGAATAGACAACCTAACTTTATACCTAAAACAACTGGAAAAAGAACCAAACACACACCCACACACCAAAATTAGTAGAAGGAAAGAAATAATACAGATCAGAGCAGAAATAAATGAAAAAGAAATGAAAGAAACAATAGTAAACATTAATAAAATTGAAAGCTGGTTCTTTGAGAAAATAAACAAAATTGACAAACCTTTAGCCAGACACATCAAGAAAAAAAGAGAGAAGAATCAAATCAACAAAATTAGAAATGAAAAAGGAGAGATTAAAACAGACAATGAAGAAATACAAAGGATTATAGAGACTATTATGAACAACTATATGGCAATAAAATGGATAAACTGAAAAAGTGGACAGATTCTTAGAAAAATTCAATCTTCCAAGACTGAACCAGGAAGAAATAGAAGTTATGGACAACCCAATTATAAGTGCTAAAATTGAAGCTGTGATCAAAATTCTCCCAAAAAACAAAAGCCCAGGACCAGATGGCTTCAAGGGAGAATTCTATCAAACATTTACAGAAGAGCCAATGCCTATCCTTCTAAAATTCTTTCAAAAAATTGCAGAGGAAGGAGCACTTCCAAACTCATTCTACAAGGCCACCATTCATCCTGATATCAAAACCAGACAAAGACAACACACAAAAAAGAAAACTACAGGCCAACATCACTGATGAGCATAGATGCAAAAATCCTCAACACAATTTTTGCAAACAGAATTCAGCAACACATGAAAAAGCTCATACACCATGATCAACTTGAATTTGTTCCAGGGATGCAAGGATTCCTAAATGTATGCAAGTCAATCAATGTGATACACCATATTAATAAATTGAAAGATAAAAATCATATGATAATCTCAATAGATGCAGAAGAAGTCTTTGACAAAATTTAGCACCCATTTATGGTTGAAACTCTTCAAAAAATGGGCATAAAAGGAACCTACCTCAACATAGTAAAACCCATATATGATAAGCCTACAGCAAACATTATTCTCAATGGTGAAAAACTGAAAGCATTCCCCCTAAGATCAGGAACAAGACAAGGGTGTCCACTTTCTCCACTATTATTCAATATAATTCTGGAAGTCCCAGCTACAGCAATCAGAGAAGAAAAAAAATAAAAGGATTCCAGATCAGAAAAGAAGAAGTAAGCCTCTCTCTCTTTGCAGATGACATGATACTGTATATAGAAAACCCTAAAGATAGTGTCAGAAAATTACTAGAGCTAATCAGTGAATTTAGCAAAGTTACAGGATACAAAATCAATACACAGAAATCACTTGCATTTCTATATACTAACAATGAAAAATCAGAAAGAGAAATTAAGGAATCATTCCCATTCACCATTGCAACAAAAAGAATTAAATATCTAGAATAAACTTACCTCAGGAGACAAAAGAACTGTACACAGAAAATTATAAGACACTAATGAAAGAAATCAAAGATGACACAAACAGATGGAGAGATATTCCATGCTCCTGGGTAGGAAGAATCAATATTGTGAAAATAACTATACTACCAAATGCAATCTACAGATTCAATGAGATACCTATCAAATTACCAATGACATTTTTCACAGAACTAGAACAAAAAATTTCACAATTCACATGGAAACACAAATGATCCCAAATAGCCAAAGCAATCTGGAAAAAGAAGAATGGAGCTGGAGGAATCAACCTTCCTGACTTCAGATTATACTATAAAGCTACAGTCAATGAGACAGTATGGTGCTGTCACAAAAACAGAAATATTGACCAACAGAACAAGATAGAAAGCCCAGAAATAAATCCACGCACCTATGAGTATTTTTTTTTTTTTTAACTTTAAGGACAAACTTTATTTAAATCTTGTGTCATATTAGTATACTTCTAAATTCAGAGTATTAGTCAAACTGGAACAGCAAAGCTTCAGAAACAAAACAAAAATTTTGTAGGAGTTACTGCTAACAAAGCCATCCCCCCAAGTAGTATCATATAATATGCTTGTCAGAAACCTATAATTTTCCATCTTAAACACTATTATTCAGAAGAAACCAAAATACCCTTTTTTTTTTTTTTGCAATGTGAGTATATGTGTTAGCAAACTGTTTAGCAAAATAAATCCTCCCAACTGATTAGAAAGACGACATATTTAAAGGGAGAGGAAACATCTCACCTCCACATATACAGAAACAGCACTATGAATACACCACACAGGCAGTCTAAGATCTGTTTTGTTTTCAACACAAAGTTTTCAAAAATGACAATTTCTCGTGTCTACACCTCTCAATTTTCTCAAATATTTTTGTTGGTCTGGTAAAGATGGCACTTATTGCAGAGCAGCTTTGGACTGACTGATCACACATACAGATCCACAGTTAAATCTCTGTCATCTCCAGGCCTCTTTTCTCAGATGGACTCTTATCCAATTTGGGTGTACCGTTCCAGACATCTCAGTGTTCACCACCTCCTCTATGCCATTTGAAAGGTCCAAAACCTTTGTGCCCTCTTCAGTTATTTCCAAAATCTCACATTTAGACCACATGTTTCTGAGACTTGACCACACAACACATTTGGATCTGACAGTAAATCCATTCAGAGTGTACACGTTCTCTGGTTGAGCCATCCGCGCTAACTGGTAAGACCTGTCGGCTGGGCCAACCACTCAGGGTTGCTCCGCTGTGCAGGCATTTGCAGCGCAAGGTGCCCTCATGGGTACCTTATTGTTGACAAAGGAGACAAGTATACGCAATGGGGCAAAGACAGCCTCTTCAATAAACGGTGCTAGGAACTGGACAGCTACATGTAAAAGAAAGAAATTACAACACTTCCTAACATCAAACACAAAGATAAACTCAAAATGCATTAAAGACCTAAATGTAAGACCCGAAACTATAAAACTCTCAGAGGAAAACACAGGCAGAACACTCGATGACATGAATCAAAGCAAGATCCTCCATGACCCCCCTCCTAGAGTAACGGAAATAAAAACAAAAGTAAACAAGTGGGACATGATTAAACTTAAAAGCTTTTGCACAGCAAAGGAAACTACAAGCAAGGTGAAAAGACAACCCTCGGAATGGGAGAAAATAATAGCAAATGAAACAGCTGACAAAGGATTAATTTCCAAAATATACAAGCAGCTCATACAACTCAATACCAGAAAAACAAACAACCCAATCAAAAAGTAGGAAAAAGACCTAAACAGACATTTTGCCAAAGAAGACATACAGATGGCTAACAAACACATGAAAAGATACTCAACATCACTCATTATTAGAGAAATGCAAATCAAAACCACAATGAGATATCACCTCACACCAGTCAGAATGGCCATCATCAAAACGTTTACAAACAATAAATGCCGGAGAGGGTGTGGAGAAAAGGGAAAGCTCTTGCACTGTCAGTGGGAATGTAAATTGATACAGCCACTATGGGAGATGGTATGGAGAGTCCTTAAAAAAATAGGAATAAAACCACCATATGACCCAGCAGTCCCACTCCTAGGCATATACTCTGAGGGAACCAAAATTGAAAAAGACACATGTATCCCATTGTTCATTGCAGCACTATTTACAATAGCTAGAACATGGAAGCAACCTAGATGTCCATCAACAGGTGAATGGATAAAGAAGTTGTGGTACACATACACAATGGAAAATTACTCAGCCATAAAAAGGAATGCATTTGAGTCAGTTCTGATGAGGTGGATGGACCTGGAACCTATTATACAGAGTGAAGTAAGTCAGAAAGAGAAAGATAAATATCGTATTCTAATGCATATATATAGAATCTATAAAAATGGTACTGAAGAATTTATTTACAGGGCAGCAGTGGAGAAACAGACATAGAGAACAGACTTATGGACATGGGGAGAGGGGTGGAGAGGGTGAGATGTATGGAAAGAGTAACATGGAAACTCATATTAGCATGTGTAAAATATATAGCCAACAGGAATTTGCTGTATAGCTCAGGAAACTCAAACAGGGCTTCTGTATCAATCTAGAGAGGTGGGATGGGGAGGGACATGGGAGGGAGGTTCAAAAAGGAGGGGATATATGTGTACCTATGGCTGATTCATGTTGTTGTATGGCAGAAACCCACACAAAATTGTAAAAATTTTACAAACAAAAAAATAATTAATTAAAGAAATTTACTTCTTCAGAAAAAAAATTACTTTTAATTTTCTTTTTACTGCTTACAAGTAAAAAGAAAGATGCTTCCCATTGATTTGTTGTGACAGTTTCTCCATGCTATGAGCAGTTATATGCATGGGGTAAAACAATGTACACTGAGAAGGAGTAACCATTTCATCTCTTTCGCATGGTCTAGATATTGCTTCCATGTCTAAACATTCTATATAAGCAGCGTATAATCAAGGCACCTAGAGTGAATTTTTACGTGGACTTATTAAAGTATTGATGAGTCAGTTGAACTGAGGTGGATTAACCTAGAGCTTGTTATACAGAGTGAAGTAAGTTATAAAGAGAAAAACAAATATCGTATATTAATGCACACACATACACATATATATACAGAATCTAGAAAAATGGTGCTGATGAAACTATCTGCAGGGCAGGAATAGAGATGCAGATGCAGAAAATGGACTTGAGAACACAGCAGGGAAAGGAGAAAGTGGGACTAATTGAGGCAGTAGCATTGACATATATACACTACTAATGTGTAAAATAGGGCTTCCCTAGTGGCTCAGACGGTAAAGCATCTGTCTGCAATGCAGGAGACCTGGGTTCGATCCCTGGGTTAGGAAGATCCCCTGGAGAAGGAAATGGCAGCCCACTCCAGTATTCTTGCCTGGAAAATCCCATAGACCGAGAAGCCTGGTAGGCTACCGTCCATGGGGTGGCAAAGAGTCGGACACGACTGAGCGACTTCACTCACTCATGTGTAAAATAGATAAGTAGTGGGAAGCTGCTATATAACACAGGGAGCCCAGTCTGGCACTCTGTGACCACCTAGAGGGGTAGGATGGGGGTGGGGTGGGAGGGATTCGAGAGGGAGGGGATATATATTCTTATGGCTGATTCGCATTGTTGTACAGCAGAAACCAACACAACACTGTAAAACAATTATCCTCCAATTAAAAAGTTTAAAACAGAATTTCAAAGGAATAAAGATGAAAGTCACTCAGTTTAATCCAACTCTTTGCGACCCCATCGACTATACAGGCCAGGGAATTCTCCAGGCCAGAATATTGGAGTGGGTAGCCATTCCCTTCTCCAGCAGATATTCCCAATCCAGGAATTGAACTGGGTCTCCTGCATTGGAGGCAGATTCTTTACCAACTGAGCTATCAAGGAAGCCCAAAGAAAGATGAAGTTGGCCCAACAGATAAAGTCTGGGTACCTTCTCAACAATTTCCACTGCTTTTCCAATTCTGCCCACAAAAATGATGACCGAAGACGTTTTAGAAGGCAGTGTAACGTGCTGAGCCAATCAGAAGACTGGGAGGATAATGGTCAGCCAGTTCAGACATATCCAGGATGGTACTTCATTTAATTCCCACTTAAATCAGCTGCACCCACTGCAAGAAAGGCTGGAGAATGTATTCTAGCTGCATCCCTGAGAAGAAGAGGGGGTGGATTTTGGTAAATGCTCAGCAGTCATTGCTGGAATGATTTAATGTGTGGTGAGATCACTTAATAAACTTTCTGCGAGATGCTAAGGTGTTCAATAAACGTGTTCTCCCCACTGAACATTTAGCCAAAAAACTAGGCCTCAGGGGCTTCATACCAGCTGTTCCCTCTGCCTTGTCTCAGGGAACCCACAAGCTCACCCCATCACTTGTTCAGGTCTCTGATATAATACTGTAATGGAGTGGGACCCTATGGTCCTTCCCACCATGTCCTCCACCTGCCTTTTGTGAAAAAACTTTACCCACAGAGTAAGTTTAATCAGAGAAGCAAGAAAATGCAGAAACGAAGACAAGCAGTCAAACAAGACTACACAACAATAGTTTAGTCAGTAACCAAAGTCCAGGCCCTTTAGTTCCTTCCCAAGGGCTACAGATAATATTCTGAGCCACATTCTGTGAGCTGTCTGGTAGATACTGAAACCCCCACCAGGTGGAAGAAGTTAACGACATGATGACCAGACTTTAGCCGTGACATAAGCTTCCACAGTTCCAAGAACTGGCCTCAAGGAAATGGGGACAAACTGACCCTGGAACTGAAGATTAACTCGACTAAAAACAATCAAGATGGGGGAAGTCCTTAGCGGTCCAGTGGTTAGGATGCTGCGCTTTCTCTCCTGGGGTCCCAAGTTCAATCACGGGGCAGGGAACTAAGATCCCACAAGCTGTGAGGCAGGGCCAAAAAAAAAATCAAGATGACATTTGTCAGACTGCACGAGCAATTTCAAGATGATTGTCAGAGCTGACTGTGCTTTTTCTGCATGTATTCCCCTCCCTCCATCTATAAAAGCTCTTGCCCGCTGATTGTCAGTGGCCTTCCCAGGGCGGGGACTGTGTGAGAGGGGAAAATCGGGGCTCAGGTGGAAAGTGTAGAGTGCAGAATGGGAGGTCAGCCTTTGGACCCACCTCCCCGACCCACTTAGTTGCCAACATCCCAGATAAAGTAAACTTTCCCTTCCACCGACTTTGCCCCTTTATGCACTTGTGAGCAGTGAGCAGCTGGACCCCCACTTTCATTAACAATATCACTCACTCAGAGAGGTCATTTCTGTACCTAACCTGAAAACCAGCGTCTTTTAATTTAATGGCTACAGTCACCATCCACAGTGATTTTGGAGCCCAAGAAAATAAAATCTGTCACTGTTTCCACTTTTTCCCCTTCTATTTGCCATGAAGTGATGGGACTGGATGCCATGATCTTAGTTTTTCAAACATTGACTTTTAAGCCAGCTTTTTCACTCTCCTGTTTTACCCTCGTCAAGAGGCTCTTTAATCAAGCCATGGTTTTTCCAGTAGTCATGTATGGACTATAAAGAAGGCTCAGTGCCGAAGAATTGATGCTTTCAAACTGTGGTGCTGGAGAAGACTCCAGAGTCCCTTGGACTGCAAGGAGATCAAACCCGTCAAAGGAAATCAGTCCTGAATATTCATTGGAAGGACTGATGCTGCAGCTAAAGCTCCAATACTTTGACCACCTGATGTGAAGAGCCAACTCAACTGGAAAAGATCCTGATGCTGGGGAAAACTGGGGGCAAGAGGAGAAGGGGGTGACAGAGGATGAGATGGTTGGATGGCATCACGGACTCGATGGACATGAGTTTGAGCAAACTCCAGGAGATAGTGAAGGACAGGAAAGCCTGGCATGCTGCAGTCCATGGGGTTGCAAAGAATCGGACATGGCTTAGCGACTGAACAACAACCACATTGGTTGTTACTCAGGAGAACACTCACCAGTACGCCAGGAGACAATAAAACCCAGTGATGTCATTCTTACTGGTTAGCCTCCAACGGCACAGAACAAGGTAGAAAACAGGAGAGAGTGGAACCGGATGGCAAATGGAGTTTTAACGAGTTTTTTGTTGCCAGAGCACCATCAGTTACTTTCTGAATCCCTGTGATTCAGGTCATTTTTCTCAGCAGTGTGCTTGACCTGATTTTTTTTTTTCTTCACTGGCTACCAAAGGGAACAGATACAAAAGGGAAAATACATTCTCCAAGGAATCCCCAGTAAATCATTTTTATTGGCATGTAGTTGCTCTGCAATGTTGTGTTCGTTTCCGTTACACAGCAAAGTGAAGCCACAAGTGTCTATATATATCCCCTCTTCCTTGGATTTCCTTCCCATTTAAGTCCCCACAGAGCACTGAGTAGAGTTCCCTGTGCTATACAGTAGGTTCCATTAATTATCTATTTTATATATAGCAGTGTATATATATCAATCCCAATCTCCTAATCCATCCCACTCACCCCCAATAAATCTTAAGAACTGTTCCACATACACATTTACATCTATAGTGATCTCTCTCGTTAAGCCAGCTCTCCCAAAGGAAGAGGGTCATTATTTATGTTCTCCCAATCATGTTTCCTTTGGCCGAAAGAGCAGGCAGCTGGCCAAACATATCATGCCCTCCAGCATGGTGGAGGTCACTCTCTGAGTCCCATAGCTGAAACTGCACACACGGAGCTGCTGGGAAATACGACACTCTGACACCATCCACCGCCCACACGGCGAATGTCTTTGCCAGCCACCCAGGCTGGAGAATTGCTGCTTATAAATCCTGAGCAAAGTCCAGTCTCTCTGTAAAGTGAGGGGGAGGCAATCAGGAGAGAGGTAAGCAAGAGATCAAAATGCTAGATGAAATGCCCCCGTCCCTTACTCGTGTGAGCCAATCATTTAACCAAGAAAGGACACAGTGAAAGCGATCAAACTCTGGAATTGAATCTGTGGTCAGACCCCCAGCTTTGGCACATCCTATCTTAATGATTTATATATATATATACACACACACATATATATATACATGTACATATGTGTGTGTGAGTATGTATGTGGTATAATTAATTTTATTGGATATAGTTGATTTACAATGATGTGTTGGTTTCTGCTGTATAACAAAGTGAACCCTAAGTTGCTGTTTTAGTTTTCTAGGTCAGCCAGGATGAACTACAATTGGCCCTCGGCATATGTGGGTTCTAGGGATTCCAGGGATTCAACCAGTCCTCAGATCTGGGGACCCATGAATTCATAAATCCAACTGTAAGGGATTTGAACATCCCTGAGTTTTGGTACCCGTGGGGGTGCTGAAAAGAATGCCCCACAGATACTGAAGGAAGACTGGGACATTTAAACAATCAAACTGTTCACTCATGGTGCTGGAGACTAAAAGTCCAAACTCAAGCCGGCAACAGCACTGGTCCTTTCTGAGAGCTGTGAGGGAAGAGTCCGCTCCCGCCTCTCTCCTTGGCTTCTAGATGGCTGTCTTCATGCTCACATGGCATTCTCCCTATAGGCATGGCTGTGACTGTGCTTCCCATTTTTTACAAGGACATCAGTCATATTGGATTAGAGTCCACTCTAATGACCTCATTTTAACCAGTTACATCTGCAATGACCCTATTTCCAAATACGGTCAGGTTCCCATGTTCTGGGAGATAGGGCTTCAAGGTAAGACTTTCAAGTATGCTATGGACTGAATGTATTCCTCCAAAAGTCATATGTTGAAATCCTAACCCCAATGTGATGGAATTGCCGGTAGGGGATCTTTGGGTGGCAATCAGGCTATCAAGGTGGAGCCTTCTAGAGTGGGATTCAGATTCATGTCCTTTTTTGTTGTAGATTTATTTATTTATTGGCTGTGTTGGGTGTTCATTGCTACATGTTAGCTTTCTTCAGTTCAGCAAGCAAGGGCACTATTCATAGCCACGCGCAGCCTTCTCACTGCAACGGCTTCTCTTGTTGTGCAGCGTGAGCTCTAGGGTGCGCAGGCTTCAGTAGCTGTAGTACATGGGCTCAGTGGTTGCAGCTTCCAAGCTCTAGAGTGCTGGCTCAGTAGCTGTGGCACATGGGCTTAGTTGCTCTGCAACATGTGGGATCTTAGTTCCTGGGCCAGAGGTTGAACCAGTGTCCCTTGCATTGCAAGGTGGATTCTTAACCACTGGACCACCAGCGAAGTCCTGATTCATGTCCTTTTAAGAAGAGACCCTAGAGGGCTCCCTCATCCCTTCTGCCACCTGAGAACACAAGGAGAAGTTGGCCATCTAGGAAGCAGGCCCTCGACAGGTACTGAATCTATAAGTGCCTTGATCTTGAACTTCCCAACCTCCACAACTGGGAGAAATAAATTCTGTTGTTTTTAAGCCATCCAGACTATCATATTCTGTTATAGCAGCCTGAAGGGTCTAAGACTGTGGGGAAAAATTATTCAATCCATAACAGTTACTATGAAGCCTTCTAAAATTAAAAATCTTGAATGGATAATCATGATGAAGGGATTATTAAATAAGAAAGCACTTTATGGGGCTTGCCTGGTGGCTCAGTGATAAAGAATTTGCCTGCCAATGCAGGAGACACAGGTTCCATCCCTGATCCGGGAAGGTCCCACATGCCGCAGAGCAACTAAGCCTGTTGGCCACACCTATCTAGCCTGTGCTCGAGAACCCAGAAGTCGCAACTATTGAAGCCCACACACCTAGAGCCCATATTCTGCAACAAGAGTTGTCACTGTGATGAGAAGCCTGCACATCACAACCAGAGAGCAACCCCACATCACAACCAGAGAGCAACCCCAGCTGGTCTCAACTAGAAAGTCCATGCGCAGCAATGAAGACCCAGCACAGCCAAAAATAAATAAATAAATACAATTATTTTTAAAAAGACATCACTTTACTGTCCCCCACAAAGTGGGTCCTTAAAAACGGTTGGTCTGGCAAAAGATATGCTGAAGACCTCCAGGTGGAGTCTGATGGAGAAAACCCTGACAATATATTGAGTCCTTACCAGATAACACAGAACACACTGTAATCAATGTTATGGAGATAGAAATTGCCTACAATACAATGCATCCATCTGATGTATACAGTTTGATGCGTTTTTACTAGCGCACACCACCTGTAATCACCACCAACACCATCAACATTCAGAACATTTCCATCACCCCAAAAGTTCCCTCTTGCCCCTTTATTATCAACACCCTATCCCTGCCTCCAAGTCACCACCAATCTGTTCTCTGTCACTGTAGAGTAAACTCATCTATTCTATAATTTTACACAAATGAACTCCTCTTTTGTGTCCGGCTCCTTTCACGAAACATAATGCTTTTGAGATTCATCCACATTGGTCTGTGTACCAGTTTCTGTTCCTTTGTATTATATGCCATTGTATGGCTGGACCACGGTTTGTCTGCTCACCTGTTGATAGACATTTGGCTTGCTGCTAATGTTTGCCTATTACAAACAGAGCTGCTGTGAATGATCACATACAAGCTCTGGTGTGGACATGTGTTTTCATTTATCCTGGGTAAGTACTCAGCTTTGGAAATACCATCTGGTGAGCATACATTTAACTCCATAAAAAAGCTTTTACCATACTGCTTTCCATCGGCAGTGGGCACGATACTCCCCAGCCTTGCCAGCAATTGGCATCATCCATCCTTTGGATGATAGTCATTCTGGTGAGTGTGTAGTCAAATCTTGCTGGGGTTCTCATTTGCATTTCCCTAATGTTCAATGATGCCATACAAATAGACACGTGTGTGTCTCTGCATTCGTGTTCAGTCATATCTGACTCTGTGACCCTATGGACTATAGCCCACCAGCCTCCTCTGTCCGTGGAATTATCCAGGCAAGAATACTGGAGTGGATTGTCATTTCCTCCTCTAGGGGATCTTCCCGACCCAGGGATTGAACCAGAGTCTCCTGTGGCTCCTGCATTGGCAGGCAGATTCTTTACCACTGAGCCACCTGGGAAGCCCCATACACGCACAAGTGAGCTTTAAAGTAATAAAAGAGACATCCCTGGTGGTCCAGCGGTTGAGAATTCACCTGCCAGTACAGGAGACATGGGTTCGATTCCTGGTCTGGGAAGATCCCACATGCCAAGGGGCAACTAAATCCATGTGCCACAGCCACTGAAGCCTGCATGCTCTAGAGCCCATGCTCCACCACGAGAGAAGCTGCCATGATGAGAAGCCCTCGCACCGCGACTAGAGAGTAGCCCACCTCGCCGCAACTAGAGAAAGCCCTTTCACAGCAACAGAGGCCCGGTGCAGCCAATAAACAATAAACAAAACGTTTAAAAGAAATAAAAGGTTTCCCAGAAGTCAGAAAAGAGACAGCTGAGAGTCAGGAGGTAAGCATGCAACATGGCACCAAGAAAGCTTGTAGAGCATAATACAGAGGAAGTATTAGGGGCTTTACTGACTCTGCAAGGCAAGAGATGGGGCCTCATGTCCTGAGTGAACAGATAAATAGCAATTGACATTTTCCACATAGAGCTGGAACTCCGGTGGGACTAGGTAGTACCCTAGGGAATGGGTACCAGGAGAACTTTATCTACCAGCCTGGAGAAAATAAAAGGAAGCTTGTCTCTTCCCTGTACATTAAAAAAAAAAAAACTGAAGGACTTCCCTGGTGGTCCAGTGGCTAAGACTCCACGCTCCCAATGCAGGGGGCCCAGGGTTAGATCCCTGGTCAGGGAACTAAGATCCTGGACACTGCAACTAAAGACATTGCATGCTGCAACTGAGACCTAGCACAGTCAAATTAATAAATAAATATTTTTTTAAACAAAAAGTAAATTAAAAATTTTTTTAATTGGTAATATCTAGTGCGGGCTAGGATGTGGAAAGACAGACATTAATTTATGCTGTTGTGGGAGTAAACATTGTTATAAACTGTTGGGAGGGCAAGGTTATATTAATATTATTTATTACATTTATATTACAGAAATATTATTTAAAACCTAAATATGCATCTTATGTTTATTTATTTTTTAGAAGTTCTTAGCATAAGCTAAATAAAGGTAGCTTAAGCAAAATTATGATTATGCTGATAATGATGTTAAAAGGGAAGGACATGCCTTACCGCATATAATGCAGAACAAATTTTCTTCTCACAGGAACTAGGACCTGTCCTAAAAAATCATCACAACGTAGTAGGTCTTCAATACCTGCACGTTAGCTTCAGTCTTCTCACTCTGCACCATCCCTATTGCTGTTGCTCAGTCGCTAAGTCATGTCCAACTCTTTGTGACCCCATGGACTACAGCACACCAGGCTCCCCTGTTCTTCACTATTTCCCAAAGTTGGCTCAAACTCATGTGCATTGAGTCGGTGATGAAGTGTGGTCCACTGGAGAAGGGAATGGCAAACCACTCCAGTATTCTTGCCTCAAGAACCCCATGAACAGTATGAAAAGGCAAAAAAGATACGACACCGGAAGATGAGCCCCCCAGGTGGGTAGATGTCCATATGCCACTGGGGAAGAGCGGAGAAATAGCTCCAGAAAGAGTGAAGAGGCTGGGCAAAAACAGAAACAATGCCCAGTTGTGGATGTGTCTGGTGGTGAAAGTAAAGTCTGATGCTGTAAATAACAATACTGCATGGGAACCTGGAATATTAGGTCCATGAATCAAAGTAAACTGGATGTGATCAGGCAAGAGATGGCAAGAGTGAATACTGATATTTTAGGAATCAGTTGAACTAAAATGGACAGAAAGGAAAAATTTAATTCAGATGACCATTATACCTACTATTGTGGTCAAGAATCCCTCAGAAGAAATGGAGTAGCCCACATAGTCAACAAAAGAATTCGAAATGCAGTACTTGGGTGCAACCTCACAAACGACAGAATGATCTTGGTTTGTTTCCAAGGCAAACCATTCAGCATCATAGTAATCCAAGTCTATGCCCCAATCACTAATGCCAAAGAAGCTGAAGTTGAACAATTCTATGCAGACCTACAGGACCTGCTAGAATTAACACCAAAAAAAGATTCCATCCCTTCATTCATGTTCAAATGTTTACTGACCACCTGCCACGTGCTGGCAGAATACACGGCACTGTGGTTGGCTATGTGAAAGGCAGATCTGTCTCTGCTTCTTTCTGACACGTGCTCTTGGGCAAAGTATTTAATCTAAGTCTCAGTTTTCTCATCTGTAAATTGGGAATGACCATGGGACTTGAATAATAGGGCTAGTGTGAGAAAATTAGATAATAAACGCAGAATGACTGGAACCCAGTAATCACTCCCTGTGGTTGGTGATTCTTTTCTTACATGCAGTATGTTGGGAATGAAATAAAAATAATCCCCTTTCCATGGTGCTTTCCAATCAATGGACAAGCGTACATTAAACCAAAAAATCTTTTAGTCCCAATTACAAAGGAGAGTTAAGGCTTTAAAACAGTTTGGGTGAGATACACTTCCAAATCTAATCAACTGTGTCTGGAATTTAGGAGGAAAGAGCAATCACATTGCACCAACATGGCTTCCTGAACCATTCCTTTGGATGGGAGAATGATTCCCAGAGAGAGGGGGTGGAGGTTAGAGGATTGTGGACAAGTAGATACTCCAAAAGGTATCCACTATGATATCCAATTTCTTAACATTTCACTTCTGACATTAACCCTAACCCAGAGAGATAATTGTAAAAATGTTCAGAACAAGCTTGTATCAGTTACCTATTTCTATGATAATATTGTGTAACAAATAAACACAAAATATCAGTGGCATCAGTTCAGTCGTTCAGTCGTGTGCGACTCTGCAACCCCATGGACTGCAGCACGCCAGGCTTCCCTGTCCATCACCAACTCCTGGAGCTTGCTCAAACTCATGTCCATAGAGTCAGTGATGCCGTCCAACCATTTCATCCTCTTTCATCCCCTTCTCCTCATGCCTTCAATCTTTCCCAGCATCAGGGTCTTTTCCAGTGAGTCAGTTCTTCACATCAGCTGGCCGAAGTATTGAAGCTTCACCTTCAACATTAGTCCTTCCAATGAATATTCAAGACTGATTTCCTTTAGGATTGACTGGTTTGCTCTCCTTGCAGTCTAAGGGACTCTCAAGAGTCTTCTCCAACACCACAGTTCAATTCTTTGGTGCTCAGCTTTCTTTATGGTCCAACTTTCACATCCATTTATGACTACTGGAAAAACCATAGCTTTGACTAGATGGACCTTTGTTGGCAAGTAACATCTCTGCTTTTTAATATCCTGTCTAGGTTTGTCATAGCTTTTCTTCCAAGGAACAAGTTCCTTTTAATTTCAAGGCTGCAATCACCATCTGTAGTGATTTTGGAGTCCAAGGAAATAGTCTGTCACTGTTTCCATTGTTTCCCCATCTATTTGCCATGAAGTGATGGTGCCATATGCCATGATCTTTGATTTTTTGAATGTTGAGTTCATATATATATATATATTTGGCTGCATCAGGTCCTAGTTGCAGCATATGCGATCTAGTTCCCTGACCAGGGATCAAACCCAGGCCCCCTGCATTGGGAGCTTGGAGTCTTCACCACTGGACCATCAGGGAAGTCCCTGAATGTTGAGTTTTAAGCCAGCTTTTTCACTCTTCTCTTTCACTTTCATCAAGAGGCTCTTTATTACTCTTGGCTTTCTCCTATAAGGGTGGTATCATCTGCATATCTGAGGTTATTGATATTTCTCCCAGCAATCTTGATTTCAGCTTTGCTTCATCCAGCCTGGCATTTCGCATGATGTACTCTGCATATAAGTTAAAAAAGCAGGGTGGCAGTATACAGCCTTGATGTACTCCTTTCCTCCATGTCCGATTCTTTTTTTTTTTTTCCCATGTCCGATTCTAACTGTTGCTTCTTGACCTGCATACAGATTTCTCAGGAGGCAGGTAAGGTGGTCTGGTATTCCCATCTCTTGCAGAATTTTCCACTGTTTGTTGTGATCCACACAGTGAAGGCTTTGGCATAGTCAGTGAAGCAAAAGCAGATGTTTTTCTCGAACTCTTGCTTTTCTATGATCCAATGGATGTAGGCGATTTGATCTCTGGTTCCTCTGCCTTTTCTAAATCGAGCTTGAACATCTGGAAGTTCAAGGTATACATACTGTTGAAAACTCACTTGGAGAATTTTGAGCATTACTTTGCTAGTGTGTGAGATGAGTGCAATTGTGCAGTAGTTTGAGCATTCTTTGGCATTGCCCTTCTTTGGGACTGGAATGAAAACTGACCTTTTCCAATCCTGTGACCACTGCTGAGTTTTCCAAATTTGCTGACATATTGAGTGCAGCATTTTAACAGCATCATCTTTTAGGATTTGAAATAGCTCATCTGGAATTCCATCACTCCACTAGTTTTGTTTGTAGTGATGCTTCCTAAGGCCCACTTGACTTCACACTCCAGGATGTCTGGCTCTAGGTGAATGATCACATTATTGTGGTTATCTTGGTCATTAAGATCTTTTTTGTATAGTTTTTATGTGTATTCTTTCCACCTTTTCTTAATATCTTCTGCTTCTGTTAGTCCATACCATTTCTGTCCTTTATTGTGCCCATCTTTGCATGAAATGTTCCCTTGGTATCTCTAATTTTCTTGAAGAGTCTTTCCCATTCTATTGTTTTCCTCTATTTCTTTTCATTGATCACTTAGGAAGGTTTTCTCATCTCTCCTTGCTATTCTTTGGAACTCTGCATTCAGATGGGTATATCTTTCCTTTTCTCCTTTGCCTCTTCCAACAACACAAGAGATGACTCTACACATGGACATCACAAGATGGTCAATACAGAAATCAGGTTGATTATAATCTTTGCAGCCGAAGATGGAGAAGCTCTATACAGTCAGCAAAAACAAGACCTGGTGCAGACTGTGGCTCTGATCATGAACTCCTTATTGCAAAAGTCAGAATTAAATTGAAGAAAGCAGGGAAAACTACTAGACCATTCAGGTTTGACCTAAATCAAATCCCTTACAATTATACAGTGGAAGTGACAAATAGATTCAAGGGACTAGGTCTGATGGAGTGCCTGAAGAACTCTGGACAGAAGTTTGTGACATTGTACAGGAGGCAGTGATCAAGATCATCCCCAAGAAAAAGAA
This sequence comes from Bos mutus, assembly GCF_027580195.1. Classification (NCBI taxonomy): domain Eukaryota; kingdom Metazoa; phylum Chordata; class Mammalia; order Artiodactyla; family Bovidae; genus Bos; species Bos mutus. Next base: position 52,029,157 of record NC_091623.1, on the reverse strand, counting down.
ATGCAAAAGGCAAAATGGTTGTCTGAGGAGGCCTTACAAAATAGCTGAGAAAAGAAGAGAAGCTAAAGGCAAAGGAGGAAAGGAAAGGTTTACCTATCTGAATGCAGAGTTCCTAAGAATAGCAAGGAGAGATAAGAAAGTCTGCGTCGTGATCAATGGCATACGACAGTAAATTTGTTGCACATATGTCTGGGGTCAGTGGAGGATCAAATGGCTTTGCTGATCTTAGCTCTTTTTGCTCACATGACTGATGGTTAGCTGGCTGACCGTGGAGTGACAAGAGCAACTTGGCTCTGTGCCGCACGTCTCTCACTCTCCTGAAGGCGATCCCCAGTGTGTCCTCGTGGTGATGTCAGTGGTGCAAGAGTTAGCCTAGTCACATAGGGACCTTTCAAGCATGTTCCTACCAACATGCCATTGACCCAAAGCAAGTCATAGTAAACCCACAGTAAAAGCAGTAGGATGCTAGGACTTGCCTGGTAGTCTGGTGATTGAGAATCCACCTGCCAAAGCAGGGAAAACAGGTTTGATCCCTGGTCTGGGAACTTTCCACGTGCCTCAGAGCAACTGAGACCATGTGCCACAACTACTGAGCCCAAGCTCTAAAGCCAGCAAACCACTGAGCAGCTCACATTCCCAGGGCTTTCCCCAACAAGAGAAGCCACTGCGATGGGAAGCTCCTGAACCACAACAGAGAGCAGCCCCCACTCACCACAACTAGAGAAAGCCCTTGTGCAGCAACGAAGAGTCAGTGCAACCGAAAATAAATTAATAAATAAATTTTAATTAAAATTCAAAAATAATAAAATGCTACAAAGTGACTGGCAAAAGAGAAGCGTGAAGAATTGATACCATTTTGGCAATCTACCATGTGCATCATTTGTAATTGCCAAAGAAACAAAAACAAACAAACACGGGCTGATTCGTGTTGAGGTTTGACAGAAAACAGCAAAATTCTGTAAAACAATTATCCTTCTAAACAAACAAACCACAAAATAAAATAACCTTTTCTAAGTAACCTAAATGACATCAGTAGGAAATTGGTTAGATAAATTAAGCCACAACATGGAACAGCATCTGTATTAGTTTCTTCTCACTGCTCTAACAAACATGCATTAACTCAGTTGCTTAAAATAGCACAACTGTATTGTCTGAAATGGGTTCCACTGTTGTTGCTGTTCAGTTGCTCAGTTGTGTCTGACTCTTTGCGACCCCACGCACTGCATCACCCCAAGCTTGCCTGTCCTTCACTATCTCCCAGAGTATGCTCAAACTCATGTCCATTGAGTTGATCCTACCATCCAACCATCCTCTGCCCCCCCTTCTCCTCCTGCCCTCCATCTTTCCCAGCATCAGGGTCTTTTGCACAGAGTCACTCTTTGCATCAGGTGGCCAAAGTAATGGAGCTTCAGCTTCAGCACCAGTACTTCCAATGAACATTCAGGGTTGATTTCTTTAGGATTGGCTAACTTGATCTCCTTGCTGTCCAAAGGACTTTCAAGAGTATTTTCCCACACCATAGTTTAAAAGCATTAATTCTTCAGTGCTCATTCTTCTTTATGGTCCAGCTCTCACATCCATACATGACCAGTGGAAAATCCATAGCTTTGACTACATGGACCTTTGTTGGTAAAGTGATGTCTCTGCTTTTTAATATGCTGTCTAGGTTCATCATAATTTTTCTTCCAAGGAGAAGGCATCTTTTAACTTCACAGCTGGGTTCCACTGACCTGAAACCAAAGTGTTGGTAGGCCTGTGCTTGATGTCTCTGGAAGCTCTAGAAGAGAACATACTTCCTCGACTTTTCCAGGTTCTAGAGATGCATTTCTTGTATCCCTTGATTCGTCCCCTTCCTCCATCTTCAAAGGCAGCAGTGTAGTATCTTCAGGTACCTTTCTCCCCCATCTTCCATCATCACATTGCCTCTGATCTCCTGCCCCTTGTTAATATAAAGACACCTGTGATTACATTGGACTTCCCTAGTGACTCAGCAATAAAGAATCTGCCTGCAATGCAGGAGACCCAGATTTGATCCCTGGATTGGGAAGATCCCCTGGAGGAGGGCATGACACCCACTCCAGTATTGCCTGGAGAATCCCATGGACAGAGGAGCCTGGTGCGCTACAGTTCATGGGATTGCAAAGAGTTGGACACGACTAAAGCAATGGAGCATGCACGTGATTACATTTGGAACCACTTGGATAATCCAGGATGTCTCTTTGTGGTGGGGGGTAGGGCAGGGCTGTCTTGTTCTGTGTAAGATGTTTCCATCTAATAGCATATTCAGCCTCCACCCCCAAGATACCATGGACACGACCACCCTCAAATGTTATAACCAAATGTCCCCTGGGGGACAACTCTCCCCCATTGAGAAACACTGACCAGAGGCAAAAATTAAAAGACATCCTGTCTCTGGACTTCCCTAGTGGTGCAGTGGATAAGAATCCACCTGTCAGTGCAGAGGACACAGGTTTGATCCCTGGTCTGGGAGGATTGCGCATGCCAAGAAGCAGCTGGGCCCTTGAGCACCACAGTTCCTGAGCTTGCTCTCTAGAGCCCATGAGCCGCACCTACTGAGCCCACGAGCTGTAACTACTGAAACCTGCACACCTAGAGCCTGTTTCCTCAACAAGAGAAGCCACTGCAATGAGAAGCCCACGCACTGCAACAAAGAGTAGCCCCTGCTCCCAACTACTAGAGAAAGCCCACGTGCAACGAGAATCCAGAGCAACCAAAAATATACAATTAATTAATCAATTACCAAATCACTAGACAGCCAATATATCTTATCAAGTAAATAAATCAGATAGAACAGAATGTACAACATGTTCTGACTTTGAAAATTGGCATTTATAAATAAATGTTTGAGAGGATTAATTGCAAATCACTAATATGGTTTTTCCAGTAGTCATGAACAGATGTGAGAGTTGGACCATAAAGAAGGCTGAGCGCTGAAGAATTGATGCTTTCTAATTGTAGTGCTGGAGAAGACTCTTGACAGTCCCATGGACAGCAAGGAGATCAAGCCAGTCAATCCTAAAGGGAATCAACCCTGAATATTCACAGGAAGAACTGGTGCCGTGGAGAAGGCAATGGCACCCCACTCCAGTACTCTTGCCTGGAAAATCCCATGGACGGAGGAGCCTGGTAGGCTGCAGTCCATGCTAAGGGTTGGACACGACTGAGCGACTTTACTTTCACTTTTCACTTTCATGCATTGGAGAAGGAAATGGCAACCCACTCCAGTACTCTTGCCTGGAGAATCCCAGGGACGGGGGAGACTGGTGGGCTGCCGTCTATGGGGTCGCATAGAGTAGGACACTACTGAAGCGACTTAGCAGCAGCAGCAACAGCAGAACTGGTGCTGAAGCTGAAGCTTCAATACTTTGGCCACCTGATGCAAAGAACTGACTCATTGGAAAAGACTCTGACACTGGGAAAGATTGAAGGCAAAAGGAGAAGGGGGTGGCAGAGGATGAGATGGTTGGATGGTATCACCAATTCAATGGACATGGGTTTGAGCAAACCCTGGGAGATAGTGACAGACAGGGGACACTGTCGTGCTGTAGTACATGGGGTTACAAAGAGTCGGACATGACTTAGCCACTGAACAACAGCTACAAATATGGGTGAGCTCTCGATGAGAGATTAATGGAGGTCATCAGTTTCCAGTTTTTGCATTTTTGAAGTGTATAGCTTTTACAGCTATACAAATTCAAAAGAAGATGAAATAGTGCTCTTTTAATCAGCTTTATTCAGGACAGTGTTGTCTTTAGCCAGTTGAGGTCAAGATTATGAACCTTTGCTATTCTCAACAAGACAGGAGATAACAAGTATTGGCAATGATGTAGAGAAAAGCAACACTTGTGCACTGTTGGAGGAAATACAAATTGGTGCAGCCATCACAGAAAACAGTATGGAGGTTTCTCAAGAAATTAAAAATAGAACTACCCTGTGAGACAGCAATCCCACTTCAGGGTGTATATCCAAAGAAAAAGAAATCTGGGTCTTGATGAGATATCTGAGGCTCACATGTTCATTGCAGTATTATTCACAATGACCAAGATATGAAAACAAGCTAAATGTCCATCAATAAATAAACAGATAAAGAAAATGTGAAGTGAAGTAAGTGGCCCGAAACCTAGTGACAGCAGCCCTGAGCTGTGAGTCAAAGCTTCCCTGATTTAATGTCTTTTTGGAGACTGCAAAATCAACTGACGAAAATTACACTGGAAATCCAGGTACGCAGGAAGGAAGGGGATAAAATGCAAACCAGATTTGGCAGTCATGAGTATCTAAGAGCTATCTGGTGCCAAAAGGCTGGATGTGCTCCCCTAGGGAGGTGGGGAGGAGAGGAAAAGCAGGTGAATGGGGAGGGATGGGGTAAAGAAGAAACTGAGGACAGTCAAAGGCAGAGCAGGAAAGAGCAGCATTGAGAAAGCTGCAGGCTGGAGGAGACAGAGCTGTGGTGTGAGCATCTGGGATGCCAAGTGGGAAAGAAAGAATGAAAGACAGTGAGAGAGAGAGAGAGGGAGGGAAAGAGAGAATGAAAGAGAGAGAAAAAGAAAGAAGGAGGGACTTCCCTGGTGGTCCAATGCCTAAAACTCCCTGATCCCAATACAGGAGGACTGGGCTTGACCCTCGGGCAGGGAACAAGATCCCACATGCAGCAACTAAGAGTCTGTGTGCCCCAACAAAAGATTCTGTGTGCTGCGGCTAAAATACCTCACCTGCTGTAACTAGGACCCAGTGTAGCCAAATAAATAAATAAATAACCTTGACCCTGAGGGATGGGATGGGGAAGGAGGTGGGAAGGAGGGTCAGGATGGGGAACACATGTACACCCATGGCTGATTCATGTGAATGTATGGCAACAATCACCACAATATTGTAATTAGCCTCCAATTAAAATTTTTAAAAAACATTTTAAAAAATTGAGATTGTTTCTTGAAAAAAATTAAAAAAGAAAGGAAAGAGGGGGAGGGAGGGAGGAGCGAAAGGAAGGAAGAAAGGAAGAAAGAAAAAAGGTCAAGGAAGTGAGAGCTGAAAATTAACCACGGGCTTGAGCAAATATGCGGTCACTAATGACCTCGACAAGAACAATTTGAGAGGACTGGTGGGCTAGAAAGCAATCAGTAGCAGGTTTAGAAGGACGCGGCATTGCAAAGTGCAGATAGGCTCAAAACAGTTGGCTGAAAAAATGAATAATCATGCCTGATTGTTGCCGGGTTGTCATGACAACCAGCTAAGACAATGATGATGAACGCTCTTTCTTTAAGTGACCTTTTCTATTGAGGCTTAATTTACATCCAGCCAAATTCACCCTTGATTAGTGTACAGTCCTATGAGTTTTGAAAAATGCACGCAGCTGTGGAACCATCTCCAAAATCAAGATATAGAACAGTTTCATCAACCCCAAGCAGTTCCCTCAAGACCCTTTGTAATTAACTCCTCCCGGCATCTTCAGCCCATAGCAATCTGTCCCTACAGTTTTGTCATTACCGGGAGATCATATAAATGGAAGTACAGTGTATGTCCCCTTCATGGATTACAGCCTTGTCGTGGCCAAGGGGCTTGTGGAACTCAATGAAGCTATGAGCCATGCTGTGCAGGGCCACCCAAGATGGGCGGGTCATGGCGGAGAGCTCTAACAAAATATAGTCCACTGGAGGAGGGAATGGCAAACCCCTCTAGTATTCTTGCCGCAAGAACCCAATGAACAGCATAAAAAAGCAAAAAGTCGCCAGTCCAGGTTCAATGCATGGTACTGGATGCTTGGGGCTGGTGCACTGGGACGACCCAGAGGGAGGGTAGGGGAGGGAGGAGGGAGGAGGGTTCAGGATGGGGAACGCGGGTATACCTGTGGCGGATTCATTTCGATATTTGGCAAAACTAATACAATATTGTAAAGTTTAAAAATAAAATAAAAGTTAAAAAAAAAAGCAAAAAGATATGACACTGAAAAGTGAGCCCCCCGTGTTGGAAAATGTCCAATATGCTACCAGCGAAGAGTGGAGGGCAATTACTAATAGCCCCAGAAAGAATGAAGCGGATGGGCCAAAGTGGAAATGACAGTTGTGGATGTATCTGGTGATGAAAGTAAAGTCCAATGCTGTGAAGAAGAATATCACGTAGGTACCTGGAATGTTAGGTCCATAAATCAAGGTAAATTGAATGTGATCAAGCAGGAGATGGCAAGAGTGAACACTGACATCTTAGGAATCAGTGAACTAAAATGAATGGGAATGGGTGAATTTAATTCAGACGACCGTTATATCTACTGCTGTGGGCAAGGATCCCTTAGAAGAAAGGGAGTAGCCCTCAAAGTCAACAAAAGAGTCCAAAGTGCAAGTAAATGCAAGTTTTGCATTTACTTGCAAAACCCAATGCATGGTACTTGGGTGCAATCTCCAAAACAACAGAATGATCTTGGTTTGTTTCCAAGGCAAACCATTCAATATCACAGTACTCCAAATCTATGCCCCAACCACTGATGCCAAAGAAGCTGAAGCTGGCCAGTTCTATGAAGACCTACAAGATCTTCCAGAACTAACACACACACAAAAAAAGATGTCCTTTTCATCATAGGGCACTGGAATGCAAAAGCAAGAAGTCAAGAGACACTTGGCTACTACTGCTAAGTCACTTCAGTCGTGTTCAACTCTGTGCGATCCCATAGACGACAGCCCACCAGGCTCCCCCGTCCATGGGATTTTCCAGGCAAGAGTACTGGAGTGGGTTGCCATTGCCTTCTCCGAGAGACACTTGGAGTAACAGGAAAATTTGGCCTTGGTGTACAAAATGAAGCAGAGCAAAAGCTAATAGAATTTTGCCAACAGAACACACTGGTCATAGCAAACACCCTTTTCCAACAACACAAGAGATGGCTCTACACATGAGCATCACCAAACGGTCAATATCGAAATCAGATTGATCATGTTTTTGCAGCTGAAGATGGAGAAGCTCTAAGCTGTTTTGTGGTCATCAAAAACAACACTGGAAGCTGACTGTGGTTCAGATCATCAGCTCCTTATTGCAAAATTCAGGTTTAAATTGAAGAAAGTAGGGAAAACCGGTAGGCCATTCAGGAGTGACCTGAATCAAATCCCTATGATTATACAGTGGAAGTCACAAATAGATTCAAGGGATTAGATATGATAGAGTGCCTGAAGAACTATGGATGGAGGATCGTAACATTGTAAAGGAGGCAGTGACCAAAACCATCCCCACAAAAAAGAAATGCAAGAGGGCAAAGTGATTGTCTGGTAAGGCTTTACTAATAGCCAAGGAAAGAAGAGAAGTGAAAAGCAAGAGAGAATGGGAAAGATACACCCATCTGAATGCAGAGTTCCAGAAAATAGCAAGGAGCGAGAAGAAAGCCTTAAGTGAACAGTCCAAAGAAATAGAGGAAAACAACAGAATTGGAAAGACTAGAGATCTCTTCAAGAAAATTAGAGATACCAAGGGAACATTTCATGCAAGGATGAAGCAAGCACAATAAAGAACAAAAATGGTAAGGACCTAACAGAAGCAGAAGAAATTAAAAGGAAAAGGTGGTGGCAAGAATACACAGAACTGTACAAAAAAAGATCTTAATGACCAGGATGCTCATGACAGTCTCATCACTCACCTAGAGCCAGACATCCTGGAGTGTGAAGTCGTTTGCCTTAGGAAGCACTACTACAAACAAAGCTAGTGGAGGGGATGGAATCCAGCTGAGCTATTTCAAATCCTAAAAGATGATGCTGTTCAAGTGCTTCACTCAATGTCAGCAAATTTGGAAAACTCAGCAGTGGCCACCAGACTGGAAAAGGTCAGTTTTCATTTCAATGCCAACCACTTTAAAAGTGGTTCCAGGCAACCTTGATGGCTTTCCCCATTGGCTCCGCAGGTAAAGAATCTGATTCCAATGCAGGAGACACAAGAGATGCAGGTTCAATCCCTGGGTCAGGAAGATCCCCTGGAGAAGGAAATGGCACCCCACTCCAGTATTCTTGCCTGGAAAATCCCACGGGCAGAGGAACTTGGCTGGCTACAGTCCATGGGGCCCCAAAGAGTCAGACACAACTGAGTGACTGAGCACAGCTCAGCAGAGCTGGCCTTTGGAAGTTGGGCCAGGGTGTAATGACTGACAGTGAGAAGGAAAAAACTGGGCATTGACAGCACCTACAACAGAGCAGATCAACAGTCAGATCCTGAACTATCTTCTCTTAATTTTCATCTCTTTCTTGAGCTGTAAATATCAAATATTTTTATAGCAACCCAAGATGCTTTGCATGAAGACCTTCTAAATCATCTTTACATTCTCTAATTGGGCTTGTTACTCACAGCTAATATTGCTCTATTTATAATTACTCTCCCCATTTAGGGTCTGAAGGTTTATTTTTGTATTTCTGAGACAGGCATGCATATCCCAAGTATGCATGCTCCTATCACTATTTATCTATCTCTTTAGAAAAACAGGGTTATCATTTCTCTCTTTTTTCCTCACCTTGCTGTGCCTACCTCTGACCCTTGGTCTGGCAGCCTTCTTGTTTATTTTATTTGCTTATTTTTCTGACCCAAACACGAAGCATGCAGGATCCCAGTTCCAGACTAGGGATTGGACGCACAGCCCCTGCATTGGAAGCATGAATTCTTAACCACTGGATTGCCAGGGAAGTCCTCCAACCTTCTTGTTAATTTTAATTAATATCTTCCATGAACTTTATATTATTCCAAATATTCACAAATTTATTGTTTCACTTAATCTCCGTGGTGGATGATGACAAGGACCTCCTGCTTTTAAACATTCTGCAGATGAGAAAACTGAGGCTCAGACTTACTAAAAATCACTTAAGTTTCCACTGCATTGTTTAGGATACTTCTGGTTGTGACTAAAATCTCAAACTGAATTGGACATAGCATTAGCTGCCACGGACCAAATTGCATCCTTTTAAAATTCATATGCTAAAGCCCTAACCCCCAACTTGACTGTATTTGGATTAAGGCTTTTAGGAGGCAATTATGGTAAAGAATATGCCTGCAAAGGAAGAGGCCTGATTTCGATCTCTAGGTTGGGAACATCCCCTAGAGAAAGAGAATGACTATCTAGTCCAGTATTCTTCTGTTCCATGTATTCTATGTATAGAATTCTAAGTATTCTATGACTTCTAGTCCAATATTGGACTCTCTATTCCAGAAATCTGGAGAATTCCATGGACAGAGGAGCCTGATGGGCTGCAAGTTTGTGGGTGGCAAAGAGTTGGATGTGACTGAATGACTAACATTTTTCACTTCCAAGGCTAAATAAGGCCATAAAGGTGGGGCCTAATTCAGTAAAGCTGCAGTCCTGATACAAAGAGAGGGACTTCTCTGGTGGTCTAGTGATTAAGAATCTGCCTGCCAATGCAGTGCAGGGGACAAAGATTCAATCCCTGGTCCAGGAAGATCCCACTTGCCATACAGCAACTAAGCCTGTATGCTGCAATTCTGGAACCCGTGTTCCCTAGAGCCCACACTCCACAATGAGAGAAGCCACCACAATAAGAAGCCCACACACCTCAGCTAGGGAGTAGCCCCCACTCACCACAACCAGAGAAAGCCTGTGCAGCAATGACGACCCAGCACAGACAAAAATAATAAATAAATAAAACATTTTTAAAAGAGGAAGAGAGAGAAATCACACTGTCTCTATGTTCTTGAAAAGACCCTGATGCTGGGAAAGATTGAAGGCAGGAGGAGAAGAGGGCAATAGAAAATGAGATGGTTGGATGGCATCATTGACTCAATGGATCTGAGTTTGAGCAAACTCCGGGAGATGGTGAAGGATAGGGAAGCCTGTCATGCTGCAGTCTATAGAGTTGCAAAGAGTGGGACATGACAGAGTGACCGAACAACCATGTTCCTGAACCAAGGAAAGGCCATGTGCGGATATAGCAAGAAGGAGGCCATCGGAAAATCAAAAACAGAGCTCTCACTAGAAACCTGATTGACTGGAACACTGATGTTGGTTTCTTAGCCTCCAGAACTGTAAGAATTAAATGTCTGTTATTTAAGTCACCCAGTGGATGATACACCCAAGCAGACATCATAAATGAAAAAGTAAGATGTGTTTTTAAGAACGACTTGGTATTCTGGCTCAGTGATGTGATCAATAATTTAGTTTCTTCCCGTCTCTCTGCTGTGCCCTTCACGATGTTGGCTTCAAACTATGGTTGGCCAACCCTATGGTCAAAAGCTCTCTGCCAGTAGCCCTGAAGCTTCAAACTTCAGGGAAGGAGATAGAAATTCTTTGTTCTGAGATGCACTCTGATTGGTCCAGCCTTTATCACATGACCACCTCTGAGCAAATCACAATAGACAGATAGTAGATACCTTAAGGCCGCAGTTGGTTGAGTGTTTAAGAGTTGAATTGGCCAGTTTTCCATGAACTATAATTTGTTGGAAAAAACTGACAGTCTATGAGGTTTCAACTTGGGTTCTGGCAGAAATTTTCTCAAAAATGAATGAAATGAACTTGCTGGTTCAAGGAAAACAACTGACAGTGTTTGTTGCCAGTGGTAAAATTTGAGCTTCAAGGGAAAATTTTAATTTTGGAAGACACGTGTTTGTCACCATGTTTGACAATGTTCCAACGCTGAAAGACTTTTCTGAGATTGGTGGTGATATTAACAAACGGAGTTTTTAAAATATTATGTAATGAAATGCGTCGATGTTTGGAAGATCTGTATGACTTAGTGAAGTAATATTATTCAAAAGACCAATGAACGAGTCATAAAAAGTGCAAGGTAGGACTTGTCCTATCAGTCTAGTGATTAAGACACTGTGCTTCCAATGCAGGGGGCATGGATTTGATCCCTGGTCAGGGAATTAAGATCCCACATGTCTGTGATATTGAGAAAAAAAAAAGAAATACATGAAAAGTGCAAGGTAGACAAATGGATTTTAATAAAATAGAACTCACTGAAATGGAGAGTCCTCACTACAACTAACCTTGACTAAATTACCAGTTTTTCAAGTTTTAGTATAGCATTAAAGAAGAATTCAGCCATGAAATTAAAAGACGCTTACTCCTTGGAAGGAAAGTTATGACCAACCTAGATAGTATATTCAAAAGCAGAGACATTACTTTGTCAACAAAGGTTCATCTAGTCAAGGCTATGGTTTTTCCTGTGGTCATGTATGGATGTGAGAGTTGGACTGTGAAGAAAGCTGAGCACCGAAGAATTGATGCTTTTGAACTGTGGTGTTGGAGAAGACTCTTGAGAGTCCCTTGAACTGCAAGAAGATCCAACCAGTCCATTCTGAAGGACATCAGCCCTGGGATTTCTTTGGAAGGAATGATGCTGAAGCTGAAACTCCAGTACTTTGGCCACCTCATGCCAAGAGTTGACTCATTGGAAAAGACTCTGATGCTGGGAGGGATTGGGGGCAGGAGGAGAAGGGGACGACAGAGGATGAGATGGCTGGATGGCATCACTGACTCGATGGACGTGAGTCTGAGTGAACTCTGGGAGTTGGTGTTGGACAGGGAGGCCTGGCATGCTGCGATTCATGGGGTTGCAAAGAGTCGGACACAACTGAGCGACTGATCTGATCTGATCTGAAAGAAGAATTCTTGAGTTCCTGAGAAGTCTATTGAAATACTTTTTTCAGCTAGATGCTTGTAGGTTTTCTTCATAGACTTGGACTAAAATGACATTTCACAACAGAGTAATAAGGTAGTCTCACAAATGAGAATACAACTGTCTTCTAGGAGATTTGCAAATATTTAAAGCAATGCTATTCTTCTAACTAACTAAATTTTTTGGTTTGGAAAATATAATAAAATATGTTGTTCATGTTACCATTCAATGGGTTTTATTGTTATTTTAAGTAAATTTTAAATGCACATTGTAAATTTTCTCAATTTTAATGTTTAAACAGTAAGTATTGATAGCTACAACTTACATTTAAGAAAGCTGAGTAGGGTCCTCAGTAACTTTAAGAGTGAAGAGGGGGGCCTGAGACCAAAAAGTTTAAGAATTAGTGCTCTAATAATAATGTTTTTTTCTTTTCTTTAATTGAAGTATAGTTGACTTACAATATCATTTTAGTTTAAGGTGTACAGCACAGTGATTCAGTCACATACATATTGGAGTAAGAAATGGAAACCCACTCCAGGTCTTGCCTGGAAAATTCCATGGACAGAGGAACCTGGCAGGCTCCAGTCCATGGGGTCACAAAGAGTCGGGCATGGCTGAGCGCACATGGCAGATACATACATACATATATATATATATATATATATATATATATATATATATCAGTAATCTGATAAAAGAACACACACACATATATGTATGTATGCTTGTGTGTGTGTGTGTGCGTGTGTGTGTTTTCAGCTGCTCATTCACGTCTGACTCTTTGCGACTCCATGGACTGTAGGCTGCCAGACTTCTCTGTCCATGGGATTTTCCCGGGCAGAAATACTGGAGTGGGGTGCCATTTCCTACTCCAGGGGATCCTCCCAACCTAAGGATTGAACCCACGTCTCCTGCATCTCCTTCACTGGCAGGTGGATTCTTTACCACTGCACCACTTGGGAAGCCCCATATATAAGTGATATCATATGGCTTTTGTTTTTCTTTCTGGCTTCACTTCAGCTAGCCATTCTGAACATTAAATTTCTTCCTGATGCCCTTCACTCTCTCCTAACTCTATGAGGACAGCTTTCTCCTAACTCTAGGAACTGATCATCTCTTCTGCCTGAAGTGCTCCCATGACAACCACAGAGTATCTCTCAGAATCCCACGGCTGAGTGTCTTTCCAGTGGCAGAACATCACAGAATTTCAGCATCACATGTACTAAGAAATTGAACAGCCTTAGACACTAGTGATCAGCCCAGGCACACACGGTACCTCTGAAAGTGAAAGTCACTCAGTTGTGTCCAACTCTTTGAGACCGCATGGACTGTAGCCTGCCAGCCTCCTCTGTCCATGGAATTCTCCAGGCCAGAATACTGGAATGGGTAGCTGTTCCCTTCTCCAGGGCATCTTCCCAACCCAGGAATCGAACCCAGGTCTCCCACATTGCAGGTGGATTCTTTACCATCTGAGCCACCAGAGATGCCAATCCAAACATCTAGTCTCAATTTAGGAAGCCAGTTGGCTACAGCTGGGAACTTTTGCTCCCATCTGGATCATGGGATTTTCCAAGTGACACATTGCCCGCAAGGACATAGACCTGAAGGATACATAAGCAAGGTGGAGTTCTTTTTTTAATAGTAATTCTTCCATTATAGAAACTGTCTTAGTCTGTTTGGGCTGCTATAACAGAATATCTCAGATTGGCTGACTCTGTAAAAAATTTTATTGTGGCAGTATATGCTGTATAGTAAAAGTGATTCAGTTACACACATATTTCTGTTATGGTTTATCACAGAATATCGAATATTGTTCCCTGTGCTATAGTGTTATTTGCTCGGTTGGGTCTGACTCTTTGTGGCCCTGTGGAGTACAGCCCACCAGGGCTGTAGCCCTCCAGGCTCTTCTGCCCATGGAATTCTCCAGGCAAGAATACTGGAGTGGGTAGCCATTCCCTTCTCCAGGGCGTCTTCCCAGCCCGGGGATCAAACCCAGGTTTCCCACATTGCAGGTGGATTCTTCACCATCTGAGCCCCCAGGGCAGCCTGTCATCTTGGGGCTAATTAGTTTTAATCAGTTTTTGTTGTATCCTCAGTGATTACATCATTCTTTTAAAGGCTGTGTCTGCCCCCTTCCCTCCTGTCTCATTTCCACTAGATGTTAAGGCAGATTTTAAGCACTGAAGCACATTGCTTCAGGGAAATATTTTTGAGAATTTATTATGGAGCAACAGAAAAGAAAGGTAGAAATGTTTCCCTCAGGGGCATTATTCAAAATCTGTGTTGTACACATATCAGTATAAGGCGTTTGGTGTTTTGTTTTTCTCATGTCCTGGACAATTAAACTGCCAATGAAGTGACATGAAATCAGAGAGAACTTTAACCTCGCTGCCATGGAGACCACGTTTCTCACTCATGGGGGGAAAGAGAGTTTACACAAGGATTTCCTAAGGTGATAAGGCAGCTGGCCATCGACAATTCCAGATACTTTATGGACAGGCAGAAAATCATGGGAATTTCCTGGGATTGACAAGTCAAGAAAGGGAAGCTTGAGATCTGTGATATTGTGATTTATAATAAGAAATACATATATTTGCGACTTCCCTGATGGTCCAGTGGTTAAGAATCTGCCTGCCAATGCAGGGGACATGGGCTCAATCCCTGGTCCAGGAAGATCCACATGGTTTGGAGCAACTAAGCCCATGTGCCACAGCTACTGAGCCCACTCTCTAGGGCCCTGCTCCGCAACAAGAGAAGTCACCACAGTGAGAAGCCCGCGCACTGCAACCAGAGAGTAGCCCCCACTCTCCGCAACTAGAGAAAGCCCAAGCACAGCAACGAAGACCCAGCACATCAAAACTAAAATAAAGAAATAAAAAGAAATATATATATTTGGTCTTCATCCTTGTTTCTATCATATAGCTCTTAAAACCTTGGAATTTCTGTGATAAGAGTGATGAACGTGTCTTGTTCTGCTAGGGAAAGCACACAGAGATGTGGGTGGGTTGCCATTGGAACCAGCTTTGTCATTAGAGGGTTGAAAATTCCACTCCCACTTCCCAACCTCTGGGGTGATTGAGTTCAATCACCAGTGATCAAGGACTTAATCAATCATGTCTATGTAATGAAGCTTCCATAAAAACTCAAAGATTGGGGTCCAGAGAACTTCTAGGTTGGTGAACCAGAACACTTTCAGAAGTTCCTTTGTTCAGGATCTTGCCTGTGTATCTCTCTGAATCTGGCTGTTGAGTCTCACTGTAATAAACAAATGATCTAGTGAGTAAACTCTAGTATTCTGAGTTCAGTGAGCCACTGTAGGAAATTAATCAAACCCAAGAAGGGGGTCACGGTGATCTCAGGTGGCCTCGTCCTGCAGTGCCTTGAAGCACGGTTTCAGTTCCCCGCCAGAGATTGGGATTGGGTCATAACGGTGAGAGCACCAAATCCTAGCCACTAGACCAGAGGCCCAGTGACAAGACCCTGGCTCTTCAACTTTGCAGAAAAAGAATTCCCACAAAGACAGAAGTAGTGAAACAAGTGGGGCTTCCCTGGTGGCTCAGCAGGTAAAGAATTCACCTGCGATGCAGGAGACCCGAGTTCCATCCCTGGGTCAGGAAGATGCCCTGTAGAAGAGTATGGCAACCCACTCCAGTATTCTTGCCTGGAGGATTCCATGGACAGAGGAGCCTGGCGGACTACAGTCTATGGGGTTACAAAGAGCCAGACATGACTGAAGCAACTTAGCACAGCACACAGCGAAACAAGTGTTTACTAGGAGGAAGAAAAGAGTATAGTACATGTGGATAGTCTCGTGGGCAGACTCAGAGAGAGAGTCACCCCTTTCTGGTAGTCAATTACTTTTAAGGGGCATTCGTTTCGGGGTTTCCTTTGGCCAATCATTTTGATTCACCTGCTTCTGAGTCTATATGTGGTATATCTCAGGATCCCCCTATGTGTGTATGAACATCTGTCAGTCAAGATATATTCCACTGAAGAGGCCAAGAGGGTGTGTGACACCCCCTCCATTTTTTTACCTCCAAGGAGCTTTCTAATCAAGAGAGTTTCCTTGACTTCGAGAATGGGAAATACGTGGTGCTTTTATCTTCGATCTGGGCAGGGCTTAGCCTCCTCCCTCGACTGTCCTACTATTTTCTTCTTAGAGAATCGGTCCACAGAGAACCAACTCTAACTGTTTCCTCCGGGGGCTCATCCATCTCCTGACTCAATGGGAACCTCTGATTTATACCCAGTTGGTCAGAAACACAGGTAACAACCTGGAACTGTGCTCGGCATCTGCAGTGGGGGCAGTCATATGGGACCGAGTCCTTAACCTGTGGACCCTGATGCTATCTGCAGGTTGTGTCAAAACTGAGTGGAAATGCAAGACACCCAGTACGTTGGAAAATTGCTTGGTGGTATAGCGGGGAGAAGGGGAAGCCACACATTGGAATTAGTATCAGAATCATCAGAATCAAAATTCTTCCTTGGAGAGAGGCTTACTTTATCTCCTCGTTCTAAACCAGGTCCTCTGATTCTATTCCATCATTGCTCTATTTTTTTTTTTTTGGCTGCACCTCACAACATGTAAGACCTTAGTTCCCCTGCCAGGGATTGAACTCATGTCCCCTGCAGTGGAAACTTGGAGTCCTAACCACTGGACTGACAGGGAATTCCCAGAAATATAATTAATTTACAATGTTGTGTTAGTTTCAAGTGTATAGCAAACTGATATGTATGGGTTTGAACTAATCTTTCTAACTGAGGGGTCTCCGTGTGGATTCTGGGAGGAGTTTGGCTTCATTTGTCGGGGGGGAAGATGAGGGGAAAGAGAAAGAGTCCTTTATAAGGAATGGATGAAAATTTAGGTGGTGTCCATTCCCTGGGACAGTGATCTGCTGACTTTCCTTAAAGGCGCAGGTGGTCAGTATCATTAGTTTGGGGGCCAGACCGTCTCCGTCTTGAACTCTGTCTTTTTTGTGTCTTTTTTTTTCTTTTCTTTTTTTTTTTTTCTAGTCAGCAGAACGAGGAGTTCGATCTGTAACTGACTGTGAACAATCAATTGAGATAACTCACTACCTTCAGACCAGCCTTGAACTCTGTCTTGTACTCTGTCTTGGTAGCTTGAAAGGGGCCATAGACAAAATGGAAACAAATGGGAGTAGCTGTGGTTCAGAAAAACTTTGTAGACACTGAATTTTCAGATTTATATCATTCTCACCATGGACTATTCTTCACTTAACTTTTTAAAATGATTTTAAAAGGTAAAAATCATTCTTAGTTCACAGGCTATATAAAGAGGCAGGGAGCCATACTTGGGAAGCCCCACCCCGCATCGGGCGTAGTTTTTCAACCCTTACCTAGATGTATTTGTCCAGGCAAGTCTGTCTTTAAAAAGCTACACAAGGCAATCTAGAAAAACGGTACAGATAAACTTATTTGCAAAGCTGAAATAGAGTCACAGATTTAGAGGACAAACTGAGGGTTACCATGGGGGAAGAGGAGATGGGATGAATTGGGAGATTGGGATCGACATATATATACCACTATGTATAAAATAGATAACAAATGAAAACTTACCGTATAGCACAGGGAACTCTACTCAGTGCTCTGTGGTGACCTAAATGGGAAGGAATTCTTAAAAAACAGAGTGGGTACGCGTATGCGTATAACTGATTGACTTTGTTGCACAGCAGAAACTAAGACAGCACTGTAAAGCAACTGTACTCCAATCAAAATTAATAAAACCAAAAGGTTTCCACAAGAAAAGAGGCACTGATACCTGGTACAGTGTGGATGAGCCTCAAAAACATTTTGCTGAGTGAAAGTAGCCGCTCAGAAAAGGTCACATATTGAGTGATTCCATGTATTGAAACATTCAGGATAAATCCATAGGGACAGAAAGCCGATGAGTGGTTGACAGGGACGGGGGGGAGGGAAGGACTGGGGAGGGAGTGCTAAATCGTATGGAGCTTCCTTTGGGGTGATGAAAATGTTTTGGAACTAGATGGAGGTGAGAGCTGCAGAACACCATGAAACTAGTAAATGCCACTGCACTGTATGCACTTTAAAATGGTATATGACACATAGTTGACTACAACTTAATGTGTTTAATTTAAAAAAATATGTGAGCCTTTTGCCTCATTGCAGTCAAGACAGCAACGTGGGTCACCAGCAGCTCTAATGGGGCCATTTGAGAAAATTCAGCAAAGGTTCTCTCACTTGCCGGGTCTGCTCAAACAGGCACGGTCTGATCCGGAAACACTGCCTCAATATGGGCCACCAGTACATGAAGGATGTTGGCTTTGTTAAATCAGACTAACTGAAGTTCCTTGGATAGATCATTCAGCACATCTACCTTATGTGGAAACAATATTAGCTCTTTGCATAGAAAATGAAAGTTTAAAAACTACCCCCCCCAAAAAAATCCATGAGTGGTTTGGATGCACAGACAAGAGAGGACTTTCTGTCACCTGAGGTTATATTCCTGGCTGTTGGAGGGGCATTCCTGAATGAGCCAAGGTCCTTGGGGAGAGGATCCTCCTACCCATTTGGGGAGACATACACTGACATTTGAGGGCTTCCCTGGTGGCTCAGCTGGTAAAGAATCAGCCTGCAGTGCAGGAGACCTGGGTTCGATCCCTGGGTTGGGAAGATCCCCTGGAGGAGGGCTAGGCAACCCACTCCAGTATTCTTGACTGAAGAATCCCCATCCACAGAGGAACCTAGTGGCTACAGTCCATGCGGTTGCAAAGAGTCAGACACAATGGAGCAACTAACCCCACTGATGAAAGCAGGACAAGGCTTTCCAGGGAGGTAAACATGGGAGGCTGGAGAAACCAATGGGTGAGAGAGTCCAGCTCTACAAAACCCCTCAAATGTGTCCCTGAGAGCACAGCTATACTGAAGACTTTATAAAATGAGATGGAGAATTCTGGGTTGAATTGTGTCCCCCTACCAAAAAAAAAAAAAAGGCAAATTAGCAGACTTCCATTTTGGTCCATTGGTTTAAACTCTGTGCTCCCAATGCAGGGAACCTGGGTTTGGTCCCTGGTCAGGGAATTAGAGCCTTCATGCCGCAACTAAAGAGACTGCAAGCTGCAAGGAAGACTCCCCACGTGGCAATGAAGACCCTGAGTGCCGTAACTTAAGACTTGGAGCATCCAAATGAAAAATAAACGAACTTTTTAAATTAAAAAAAAAAAGATATGCTGGAGTCCTAACCCCCAATACTTCAGAATGGGAACTTATTTGGAAATAGGGTCACAGCAGATGTGATTAGTTAAAGTCCTACTGGACTAGTGTGTTAATCGCTCAGTCGTGTCCAACTCTTTGAGTCCCCACGGACTGTAGTCCGCCAGACTCCTCTGTTCATGGGATTCTCCAGGCAAGAATACTGGGGTGGGTTGCCATTTCCTGCTCCAGGGCATCTTCCTGACCCAGGGATCGAAGCCGTGTCACTTTCACCTCCTGCACTGCAAGCAGATTCTTTACTGTTTGAGCCACCAGGGAAGCCCCCATACTGAACTAGGGTGGGCTCCTAATCCAATATGACCAGTGTCCTTAGAAAAGGGAGAAATTTGGACAGACACACACACCCATACAAACACACTCAAGAGGAACACCATTATGAAGATGAAGGCAGAGATTGGGGAGATGCTTCTACAAGTCAAGGAACACCAAAGATTGCTAGCCAGTCACTAAAAGTAAGGCGAGAGACATGAGACAGATTCTCCTTCATGACCTGCAGGAAGAATCAGCGCTGGGCTTGCCTGATTAGCTCAGTAGTAAAGAATCTGCCTGTCAATGCAGAAGACACCCATTCCATCCCTGGCCCGGGAAGATCCCATATGCCTGGGAGTAACTAATTCTGCGCCACAACTACTGAGTCTGTGCTCTAGAGCCTGGAAACCGCAACTCCTGAAGCCCATGAGCCCTAGAGCCACCGCAAAGAAAAGCCCCTGCCACGAGAGAGTAACCCCACTTGCTGCAACTAGAGAAAAAAAAGTGCCCAGAAATGAAGACCCACCACAGCCAAAACTAAAGAAATAAAATTATTAGAAAGAAAAAAGAACCCGCTGACACCTTGATCCCAGATTTCAGCCTCCAGAACTATGAGACGATAAATCCCTGCTGTTAAGCCCCTGAGCTTATGGCACTTTGTTACGGCAATCCTAGCAAACAAACACAACCACACAGGAAATTTGAAGCACATGTTTGCCAAGACTTGTCTAACATCTGTAATGAACATTTTGGAACAACTGGAAAAATAACTGTCAAGTGACCTCTCAAAACACAGTCACTCCACTCTCATCTTCTCTCTCCATTTCTCTTTTTCTCTGGGTGATTTGCTTTCATCATTTATTATCATATCCTGAAGCCTAAAGTTTTGAGCTCATATCACATCAGAGAACCGGCTTACAGGAGGAGGTATACTTATTTTTCCCTCATAATCTCTGGGAAGAAGAAATGCTCTTGAATTTCACTCAGCAACCAATAGCAAACATTAAAAAAAAAAAAAATCCCATCTGGGGTTTATTTTTCCAACACATATCCTCAGTTATAAAATGTGACTTAGGGATCTCCCTGGTGGTCCAGTGGTTAGGACTTTAAGCTCCCAATGTGGGGGCCCGGGGCCCGCAACTAAGCCCATGTGCCACAACCAAAGATTCCATATGCTGCAACTATGACTCCGCATGGCCACATAAATTTAAAAAAATAAAATATGACTTTATTGGCATTGCTGCCAAAACTTGGCCTCTGTTCACAGGTGCCGAACAGAAACACACAGAGGGAGTTTGGGGTGAAGTAGCAAACAGCAGCTTTTATTCCTTTGCCAGGCACAGGGGGCCACAGTGGGCTGCTGCTGCTGCTGCTGCTGCTGCTAAGTCGCTTCAGTCGTGTCCGACTCTGTGCGACCCCACAGACAGCAGCCCACCAGGCTCCCCCGTCCCTGGGATTCTCCAGGCAAGAATACTGGAGTGGGTTTCCATTTCCTCCTCCAATGCATGAAAGTGAAAAGTGAAAGTGAAGTCGCTCAGTGGTGTCCGACTCTTCACGACCCCATGGACTGCAGCCCACCAGGCTCCTCCATCCATGGGATTTTCTAGGCAAGAGTACTGGAGTGAGGTGCCGTCGCCTTCTCCACAGTGGGCCAATGCCCTCAAGATCATGTGACCCACCTTGGAGGGGGTAGCAAGGAGTTTTATAGTGTTCAAGGAGCAGGGGCATGATCAGCTCATGGACAGTTCTTGGATTGGTTGGCATCAAGGTGAAGTTTCAAGCCTCATCAACCTTCTGGTTTCATCCAGTCTGGGGTCTGTGTTCTTGTGGTAAGCAGTTTTCATCTGGTCTGCTTCCTGTAAAAACAACTTAGGACGGTGTGCCAGGCCTTTATCTGTATCTTTCAGGGAACTGGGAATTCAGTGATTCTGCTATGCAGCGGAATTATTGTCTAAATTGTTACCAGTTCCCTAGCCCAACAGTTATTCTTTGTTTCTACACCTTCACATTTCCCACTCATTCGCTCTTGAGTCAGCATTTTACTTCAAAAGACAAAGACACAGGGGCTTGTACAAGGTTTCAGCATGTGCAGGTTAGAATTTTTTCAGAGTATGGTCTTGCGACACCTGTGCTGTGCTGTGCTTAGTTGCTCAGTCATGTCCGACTCTTCCGTGGGGATGCTCCAGGCAAGAGTACTGGAGTGGATTGCCCTGCAATCCACTGCAAGGGATCTTCCCAACCCAGGAATTGAACCTAGGTCTCCCACATTGCAGGAGGATTCTTCACCAGCTGAGCTACCAGGGAAGCCCCTTGAGACACCTCAGTCAGTTCAGTTCAGTCACTCAGTCATGTCCGACTCTTTGTGACCCCATGAATAGCAGCACGCCAGGCCTCCCTGTCCATCACCAACTCCCGGAGTTCACTCAGACTCAACATCCATCGAGTCAGTGATGCCATCCAGTCATCTCATCCTCTGTCGTCCCCTTCTCCTCCTGCCCCCAATCCCTCCCAGCATCAGAGTCTTTTCCAATGAGTCAATTCTTCGCATGAGGTGGCCAAAGTACTGGAGTTTCAGCTTTAGCATCATTCCTTCCAAAAGTACAAATCCCTTGATTCTTAAGGGAGACTTCACCTAAGGCTTCAGGCTTGGCTGGATGCATGTGTTCAAACAGTGTCAGGAATCTGTTTGTCCATTCCCAGCCCTGCTTCCCTTTCTGTTGTCTCCGTTAGCTGTCTGGTTCTCCCTGCTGTAGGCAGTTTCATTCTCCAAGCTTAGCAACTATGGCAGAAATCCTGGAAGCAAGTCTCATCACCTTGAGATATGTGCTCATGGCTGAACTATGAGCAAAAAGATGTCATACACTGAATGGCCAGTCTTGGTTCTAGGCCCAGTTCTAAAGCTGGCCCTTCTCAAGTCACATGGATAAGAATGGGACAATGGGGACTTCCCTGGTGGCCCAGTGGTTAAGACTCCACACTCACAATGCAGAGGAGCCTGGGTTCGACCCCTGGTCAGGGAACTAAGATCCCACATGCTGCAATTAAGAGCCTGCATGCCACAACAGAAGATCCTCATGGCGAAGCAAAGATCCTGCACGTGCCAACAAAGATTCCCTGTGCCACAGCTAAGACCCGGTGCAGCCAAATAAATTAAAAAAAAAAAATAGAATGAGACAATGATTCCCCAAAAGAAAATCAGAAGAAACATATTAACAGAAGAAAGAGAAATGTATGTTGGACAGGCAAACCCAACAGATATCCATTATGCCTATATATGCTAAGTGAGTCATTGAGGCTTACTAAAACATAGTGTTTATAAATTTAAAATAGCAAGTCACTGCAGTTAACTGAGCATTTTTATTTGGTATTCCACCTAGAATTCTGGCTGCCAAATAATAACCCACAGTATCACACACACATGTATACACCAATAGTAGGAATTTCCATAATTCCCTGAAGGAACATTTTGCCTTTGTATTCTCTTGAGTTGGCCATGGTTTTTGAATGCTGTTCTTTTTGCTTAGCTAATGATAAATTACTGTGGGCTTAGCTTGTTATTATCAGTTTAATTTGTCATGGGTTGTTTGGCAAATCCTACAGTATTTAATAACACTCATTTGCATCAGCAGTACTTTTGGCCTATAATTTTTCAATAAGTAGACTTTAAGTCATATATGTATGGAATGAAAAGAGGAGCTCTGCTCTTACTGCTAAAGCATATGTACACACTATTACCTAAGTTTTAGGATGTGTTCAGGATGACGTGTCTTCTTAACCATCCAACTGTCATCCACTGGATGGTGGGAAGAGGTGGGGTCTTGATTCTCTCCTGGGGGACAAAAATTTTTTAGAGATAATTGATTTAAAGGGCTTTATGCTGCCTGCCAAGTCGCTTCAGTCGTGTCCGACTCTGTGCGACCCCATGGACTGCAGCCTAACAGGCTTCTCTGTCCATGGGATTCTCCAGGTAAGAACACTGGAGTGGGTTGCCATTTCCCTCTCCAATGCATGAAAGTGGAAAGTGAAAGTGAAGTCACTCAGTCATGTCTGACTCTTCTCGACCCCATGGACTGCAGCCCACCAGGCTCCTCCACCCATGGGATTTTCCAGGCAACAGTACTGGAGTGGGGTGCCATTGCCTTCTCCAAAGGGCTTTATGGATATCATTTATTTTTAATTTTTCTGTTGAAGCATAGTTGATTTAAATGTCTTAATTTATGATATACAGCAAAGTGATTGAGTTATACATACATATATTCCTTTTTAATATCCATTAGGGTTTATCACCGGCTTCCCTGGTGGCTCAGATGTTAAAAAAATCTGCCTGCAATGCAGGAGACCCAGGTTCGATCCCTGAGTTGAGAAGATCCCCTGGGGAAGGGAATGGCTCCCCACTCCAGTATTCTTGTTGCTGTTGTTGTTCAGTCACTCAGTCGTGTCCGACTCTTTGTGACCCGATGCACTGCAGCACGGAGAAGGAAATGGCAACCCACTCCAGTGTTCTTTCCTGGAGAATCCCAGGGATGGGCTGCCGTCTATGGGGTCGCACAGAGTCGGACAAGACTGAAGCGACTTAGCAGCAGCAGCAGCAGCACTGCAGCACACCAGGCTTCCCTCTCCTTCACCATCTCCCGGAGCTAGCTCAAACTCATGTCCATTGAGTCAGTGATGCTGTCCAACCATCTTGTCCTCTGTTATCCCCTTCTCCTCCTGTCTTCAATCTTTCCCAGCATCAGGTTCTTTTCTAATGACAATGATTCCCCAAAAAGAAAATCAGAAGAACTATATTAACAGAAGAAAGAGAAATGTATGTTGGACAGGCTCCTTACATCAGGTGGACAAAGTATTGGAGCTTCAGCTTCAGCATCAGTCCTTTTAATAAATATTCAGGATTGATTTCTTTTAGGGTTGACTGGCTTGATCTCCTTGCAGTTCAAGGGACTCTCAAGAGTCTTCTCCAACACCACAGTTCAAAAGCATCAAGTCTTCAGCACTCAGCCTTCTTTATGGTCCAGCTCTCACATCCATACATGACTCCTGGAAAAACCATAACTTTGACTAGACGGATCTTTGTTGGCAAAGCAATGTGTCTGCTTTTTAATACACTGTCTAGGTTTGTCATAGCTTTTCCTCCAAGGAGCAAGTGTCTTTTAATTTTGTGGCTGCAGTCATCATCTGCTGTGATTTTGGAACCCAAGAAAGTAAAGTCTATCACTGTTTCCATTGTTTCCCCATCTATTTGCCATGAAGTGATGGGACCAGATGCCATGATCTTTGTTGTTTGAATGTTGAGCTTTAAGCCAGCCTTTTCACTCTCCTCTTTCACTTTCATCAAGTGGCTCTTCAGTTCCTCTTCACTTTCTGCCATAAGGGTAGTGTCATCAGCGTATTTGAGGTTATTGATATTTCTCCCAGAAATCTTGATTCCAGCTTGTGCTTCTTCCAGCCCAGCATTTCTCATGATGTGCTCTGCATATAAGTTAAATAAGCAAGGTGACAATATACATCCTTGACATACTCCTTTCCCAATTTTGAACCAGTGTGTTCTGTGTCCAGTTCTAACTGTTGCTTCTTGACCTGCATACAGGTTTCACAGGAACCTGGTGAATTCCATGGACAGAGAAGCCTGGTAGGCTACAGTCCATGGGGTGGCAGAGTCAGACATAACTGGCTAACACAAGGCCTTCTTACCATTTATCGCAGCATATTGAATATGGTTCCCTGTGCTATATAGTAGGACCTTGTTGTTTATCCATTCTGTGTATAATAGTTTGCACCGGTTAACCCCAAACTCCCAGTGCTCCTTCCTCCACCCTCTTCTCCCTGGCAACCACAAATCTGATCTCTGTATCTGTGGGGCTGTTTCTGTTTCAAAGATAAATCCATTTGTGTCATATTTTAGATTCCATTACTTAAGGAATGGATATCTAAAATACGATATGTAAGTGTGATATCACTTACATAGTGATATCACATGATATTTGTCTTTCTCCCTCTGACTTACTTCGCTTAGTATGATAATCTCTAGTCCCATCTGTGTTGCTGACAATGACACTATTTTATTCTTTTCTATAGCTGAGTAGTATTCTGTCATATACATGCTCCACATCTTCTCTATCCAGTCACCTGTCAGTGGACATTGAGGTTGCTTCCATGTCTTGCCACTTGTGAATAGTGCTGCTCTGAACATAGGAAGTACCTATGTTGCAGATACTAGTTTTAATATATTGGAAAGTTTAGGTGGAAGAGTACTGGAGTATATGTTTGAAAAACTGGTCTTAAATTGTAGAGGATCTGAAAGCTTGATCCAGACTGGGGTTGGCAAACTCCTGTAAAGGACCAGATGATAAATATTCTGGGCTTTGCAGATTGTACAGTCTCTATCAAGGTGACTTAAATCTAACTTTTTAGCATTAAAAACAGCCATAGGTAACTTCCCTGGTGACCCAGTGGTTAAGAATCCACCTGCCAATACAGGGGACATGGGTTCGATCCATGGTCCAGGAAGATCCCACATGACTTGGGGAGACTAACCCCCTGTGTCACTGCTCAACCTGTGCTCTAGAGCCCACACGCTGCCACTACTGAAGTCCACACACCCCAGAGCCCATGCTGTGCAGCCAGAGAAGCCACCACAATAAGAAGCCTGCACACCGCAACTAGGGAAAGCCCACGCGCAGCAACAAAGACGCAACACAGCCATAAATAAATAAATGTTAACTGTTATTTTAAAAAACAGCCATAAACAGTAGGTATATGAATGGGTGTGGCTGTCAGTAAAACTTTATTTACGAAAATAGGTAGCCAGCAAATTTGGCTGGTGAGCCGTAGTTTGCCAACACCTGATCTGGGAGTTTGTTAACACTTCGTTCTGTTGAACCCTTGAGGATGTTGCTTATGTCAATTTCAGTGCCCAATTTACATACCTGAGAGATGTTAATTGTTTTTTGGTAACAATTTGGTGGCTCAGATGGTAAAGAATGTGTTCAATCCCTGGGTCAGGAAGACCCCCTGGAGAAGGGAATGGCAGTCAATTCCAGTATTCTTGCCTGAAAAATCTCATGGACAGAGGAGCCTATGGGTTACAGACCATGGAGTCACAACACACGACTAAGCAACTAGCACTTTTACTTTCATGACTAGTTCCAACCCTTATTCTGTGCAATGGGAAACTTCATCTCAGACAATTTAGGGTTCTCTTCTGCTTGGTGGGGTGCTTTTTCTTGGTGCCATAATGCTGCATCTTAATTTTTTGGGCCTCACATGGTGCCTAGGATGGGGATGAGGCACAGAGAAAGGAAGGATAAGTTGCCAAGTCACTGTCTCTCTGTGATGGCCACATTGAAAGGTGCCTTATCATTTTCGTTCTTGATTCCTGGCTGCTATGGATTGAATTGTGATCCTCAACAACAACAACAAAATGTTTAAGTCTTAAACTGTTGGGAGCCACGTTAGGCATTACTGACAAAATGGAGGCATGGCCCCAGCCCCCTCTCCTCATTCCGCAGGCACGGACCCGGGACGAAGGAGTTAGGCCTTGTAATTCTGACTTGTTTTTTCCTCTCCTCATCTGAGTTGACTGAAAAGGAATATTAAGGTGCTTATTGCTCTTGAGAGGAGCATGAGAAAGCACAAAGCCTATTCTTCTGCAGCTGTGCTCAGAGAATAATTCATAAAGTTAATCATTGATATTTGTTTAAGGACTTTTACAAAAGAGTGTTCCAGGATGAGCACATAGGCCTCAGCTTGAGGCCATGGGAGGGATTGCTATCTGAAGCCTATTTGTGAGGAAAATGTTTATGGCAAAGGAGTTTACTGAATTTAGGGGTTGCTGCTGCTGCTAAGTCACTTCAGTCATGTCCGACTCTGTGCGACCCCATAGACGGCAGCCCACCAGGCTCCCCCGTCCCTGGGATTCTCCAGGCAAGAACACTGGAGTGGGTTGCCATTTCCTTCTCCAATCCATGAAAGTGAAATGTGAAAATGAAGTCGCTCAGTCAAGTCTGACTCTTGGCGACCCCGTGGACTGCAGCCCACCAGGCTCCTCCATCCATGGGACTTGCCAGGCAAGAGTACTGGAGTGGGGTGCCATTGCCTTCTCCGGAATCTAGGGGTTAAAAATAATTAAAATAGTTAGAAGTTAAAGATTTAAGGAATGTTGTAAAGTTAGCATATTTTACTATAGCTTATAGAAATTAGGAATTTTTAGAAACACTATAGCTAGAAGCCTTTTTAAGAGATAGTGAGCTCAGGATGTTAGGGGCAAACAGGATTTAGGAAGACAAGTAGTAAACTGAGGAATGTAGCATGAGTTACAAAGTAACCACAAGTTAACTATAGGACACATTAGAGGAAGTAGGTAATAGACGGTAAGGCTGATCCTGAGAGAATCACTGAAGCAGGAACTCTGTTTGAAGAGCAACAGTGATTTATGGACATAATAAATCTGGATGAGGGGGAACTGAAAATGTCAAACCTCTGACCTAATGCTTTTGTAAAAGTATAAAAGAGAATCTTAAAGTTGAAATAAATAGGCAGTCCAAGAAAACTGAGAGGCTGTCTCATCGCTGACACCGTTCATCTCTTCAGGTTGAATCCCTGGCTGCTGGAGCTGAACTCCGGCACTAAACCTCAGTACCTCAAATTATGACCTTATTAGGATCATTGTAGATATGACTCTTGCCCATTTTTAAAGATTTTTTTTAATGTGGACCATTGTTTAAGTCTTTATTGAATCTGTTACGATATTGCTTCTGTTTTATGTTTTGTTTTTTTGTCCTCTAGGCATGTGGGATCTTAGTTCCCCAACCAGGGATTGAAACCATACTCCCTGCCTTGGAAGGCAGTCTTGACCACAGGACCACCAGGGAAGTCCCTGGTGTCCTTCTAAAAAGAGAAGAGGATGGGGCTCCCCTGGTAAAGAATCCGCCTGCCAATGCAAGAGACTCAGATTTGATCCCTGGTCTGGGAAGATTCCACATGCCACTGAGCAGTTAAGCCTAAGCACTACAAGTATTTAGCCAATGCTCTAGAGCCTGGGAAGCACAACTACTGGGCCCTTATGCAACAGCTGCTCAAGCCTGCATGCCCTAGAGCTTGTGCTCCACAACAAGAGGAGCCACCACAGTGAGAAGCCCACACACTGAAGCCCACACACACACAAAAAAACAAAACATAAAACAGAAGCAATATTGTAACAGATTCAATAAAGACTTTAACAATGGTCCACATTAAAAAAAAAATCTTAAAAAATGGGAGAGTAGCCATTAGAGAGTAGCCCCTGCTCTCCCCAGCTAGAGAAAAGCCCAAGCAGCAGTGAACACTCAGCTCAGGCAAAACATAAATAAATGTAACCATATGAAAAAGAATAGGATTGCCAAGTGTTTACAAAAAATAAATAAAAAGAAAGAGGAGAGAGAAGACACTGAGACACAAGAACATCACATAGCAAGGAGGCAGAGATTGAAGTGGTATAGCTGCAAGTCAAGGAATGCCAAGGTTTATTGCAGACAAACCACTGAAAGCTGGGAAAAGACAGTTTCTCCCCTACAAGTTTTAGAGGGATTGTGGCCCCACCAACATCTTAATTTTAGACTTCTAGCCACCAGAACTAGGAGGAAATACATTTTATTGTTTTAAGTGACCCAATTTGTGGCAAGCCTTGGAAATTAATACATTGGCCAGTGCCAGTCACTGCCAGAGCCAGCTCTACCAGCCCACTTGTTTTCTGAACCCCATCCTTTGTCCCAAATCCTCTTCTTCCAAAGCAACAGAATGGTAGCCAGGGACTTCCCAGGTGGCGCAGTGGATGGGAATCTGCCTGCCAATGCAGGGGACATGGGTTCCATCCCAGGTCCCAGAAGATTCCATGCCACAGAGCAGCTAAGCCAGTTGGCCACAATTACTGAGCCTGTGCTCTACAGCCTGGGAGCCATGACTACTAAGCCCACATGCCGCGAGTCTGTGCTCCACAACTAGAGAAGCCACCATAATGAGAAGCCCAAGCATGGCAACGAAGAGTGGCCCCCCACTCACTGCAACTAGAGAAAGCCTGTGCAAAGCAGCAAAGACCCAGGACAGCCAAAAAATAAATAAGTAAAATTATTTTTAAAAAATAAATAAAGAATGGTAGCCAGGAACATAACTGCCCAGTTAGACATTTCCCAGCCTCCCTTGCAGCTAGGTGAGGCCATGTGACTGAGTTCCCACCAATGGGGCATGAGAGGAAGTGACATATTTCACTCCCTGGCTTGAATCTTATGGATAACACACACATTTCCTGTGTGCTTTCTTTCTCCTTCCTACTGGCTGGAACTGAGATGTAATGGTGACCTGGTGTTGATCAGAGGAATACACCAGTGCTACAGGACAGTGGGTCATAAACACGGCTATACATTAAATCTCCTGGGGAGCTTTAAAAAAAAACCTATGCCCAGATCCCACTGCAGACCAATTAATTCAGATCTCTAATGGCAGGGTCAGGGATCCATATATTTTTATACCTAACCCTAAGCTTAACCCTAACTGTGAACATCAAAGACTGAGGGAAGATCTTGAAAGCAGCCAGAGAAAAAGTACCTTTCCAGGTGATTTCAGTGTGTGGTCAGGATGGGAACTAATGCCTTAGGGAGGATGAAGCAAGAAGAGGAATCTGGGAACCTGAGTGACCACTGGGAACTGCCTTGCCAACCTGAACCATTCCATTGGGTGAGGGACTCTGATTTCTGCATGAAACATCACTCATATGGCATTGATATCATTCACCTTCGAAACCAGAGTAATTTTGATAAATTTAAAGACTTCATGTTAATTTATGAGTAACTGAGACAGGGGAGCTATCTGATATAGCAGGGCTTTATTTCAGGGCACTGGAAGAGCTCTCACTCCTTTCCCCAACCATCCTTTCCTCTTGCATTTCCCAGTTTCTCTGTCCTGCTACCTCTGTTGCATTTTCAAACATGTAACCCAATTTTCACTCCTTTGAATAATATCATTGCATTCTTAGCATAATAGATTTAATCCTCAGTGATATGAACATCATTATCCCTACATTTACAGATGGGGAAACTTAAGCCCAGAGGTGCAATGCAGCCAAGTTCCATTTGGGGCATAGCCTGTGCCTTTAGTTATATTATCCTTTATTCCTTGTGAATTTTATTAACAAATTTTGTTAGTAAAATGTCACACTTACATGCTCATATGCCTGCAGAAATATTACAAGCCATACATATTAAATATGGAAACCAATGAATTTTAAACTTGAAAGGACTGTACAGCCAATTTGTTTAACTTAACTCCTTTATTTTAAGGTGAGAAAACCAAGACTGCATTCATCCACTTATCATTCATTCAGTAAATGAGTATTGGTATAAACAAATTGTCACCCTAATGAGGACTAAGTATGTGTCAGGCACTGTTGTAAACCCTTTGCAGTTATCAACTCATGAAACTCAGAAACACCCTTATGAGATACCCCTACTCACCCCATTTTTGGATAGGGAGCCGAGACACAGAAAAGTAGCATTCACAATGCTAGCAGGTGGCAAAGAAATGATTCAGTCCCAGGAGTCTTATACACAGGCACAGCACTAGATGAGTAATTTTAAATTCATACTTTTAATTTCAAAATTTTAAAAAGTCCAAAGCCATGAGAAACCGCTCTGCCCAAAAGATTGGAGAAATAATCAGCAACAGACTTGAACCCCTTCCCAAGACCCTCAGATACTGGAATTGTCAGGCACAAAGGCAACAACAGGTGAAATAGTAAAAATAAAATTAAGGATGCAGTAACAAAGATCAAACAACAAGAAAGTTGAGGGGGAAATAGAGTTTTTTAAATAAAATCTGTAAAAATAAAAAAATATAAAACTCAACTAATTAAAAGCAGCTTAAACACAACCCAAGAGAAAATGAGTGAACTGGGAGAATAGCTGAGGAAATAAACTGGACTGTAACACACACAAAAAGATAATATATAGAATAAGAATAAGAGAAACGAAGAATAAAATGATTAAACCCAAGGCACATCTAATCAAAGACCCAGGAGGGTCAAAAACAGAAAATGGAGGAAAGGCAACACTTAATGAGATCAAGAACTACAAATTTTCTAGAACGTATAAAAAATTAATCCTCTGATTCAAGAAGCATAACATAGCCCAAACAGAATAAATAAAAAGAAATATATAGCTAAGCTTATCTTGGTGAAACTGGAGACACCAAAGACAGTGCCTGCCATGGAAGGAAGGGGATGAGAGCATGCTGGGATTTACTTACATTTGTCTTTACTAACAGTAATAATATAGCTAATATTTACATATGCTATGCCAGGCACCATTCTGAGTATTGGGTTGGCCAAAAAATTCTTTTGAGTTTCCACAAGATGTTATGGGAAAATCCAAACTAACTTTTTGACCAACCCAATATTTTATTTGTATTAATTCATTTAATCTTCAACTTGATGAAGTAGTTACTATTGTTAATCTCATTTTATAAACAAAAAAATAAAGGTCTAGAAAGACTAAGTGATGGGACCAGTGACCCACAGCCGCTAAGTAGCATAGCTGAAGTTTTAAAACTCTAGCTGAAAATCTTAAGAAAATCCATTTCCAAACATTACTTTGTGTTTATCTGCAAAGTAATTCTTTGGGGGACTAGTAAGGACATTCCTAAGACTGTGAACAAGAAAGCTAGCAAAGCAACGAGTTGCAGTTTAGTACTAAGAAGCCAAACTCTTATTGAATATAGAGGGGGAAAAAAATTTCCCTGGTTCATCTCTAGAGGCAAATGCTTTGATAGAACATAATCCATTTGCCGCTGGGATGAAGTCAGAGCAGTTTCAATCTCAGGGTTTAATCTTTTCACCAAATGTGGGCTCTATTACAAATTTCCTTGGATAGAAATTTTCAGGATCCGGAGAACACGCCTTCCTGGTCCCTAACATACAGATGCGGAGAGCAAATATTTGTCTCCTGGGAACCTTGGCAGGGAAAATCCAGAGAACAGCTTTTCTGCCACCAAGCCACTTGGGGAATTAAGATCATTAAACGCTAATAGCAGCTGTTAGGTACTTGGCAAATATAGCTAATCAGCCACCCACACATGGGGAAGTATCCTAAATCCACCAAGGCTGCTAAATCCCCTGGTGACTTCAGGACTATTCATCTCCCTTCTGACCAGGTAATTAGAAAGAAGTGGATAATTACCTCCTCCAAATAGCAGAGGCAGTGATATATCACAACCTGCGATGTTACCACAGTCGTGTTGCAGGATCAAAGGTCCAAAGTGCTTCTCAGCTCAGAAACATCACAGTAAAAAAAAATAATGCAACAGCAGAGGCTGAAATTCATCAAGCTAGACTCTGTGGGAAGACTCTGATGCAGGTGCTGTGGAGGTGTCTAGAGAGGGCTCAGGGGTGCTCAGATTGAAGACTACATTTCTCTGCCTCCCCTGGAGCTGGGTGTGGCCATATGAGTAAGATCTTGCCAATGAAATGTGAGCCAAAGTGATGAGTGGCTTGTCCAAGAATTGGAATGTAGATGCGCCTATAATCCAGTCTGAATCTATCCGATGAAGACAATGCCATAAGGAATGGCAGAGCAACAAGAAGGGGAAGAAGCAGGATCCTGGAAATGATGGTGTGTGGAACAGGTCTGCCCTGACAAGACGGCTCATGAAAGACTGCCATGGGAAAGACAAACCCTGGTCTGTGCTCTCTTAAGCTACTGTACTGGGGGATCCTTGTTGTTATAGCATCTTAACCTTTACCGTAATCCAATAGGCTAGTTCATTTAATCCTCACAACCACCCAGTGAGTTGGCTACTTTTATCAGTCCCATGTTGCAGATAAAGAAAATGACACTCAGGACTTCCACTGGTCCAGTGGTTAAGAATCTGCCTGCCCATGGACCTCGCAGTTTGCTGTAAAAGGAACAGGCTTTGGTATCATCAAGCAAACACAGATTCCCATCCCAGTTTTGTCTGTTACTGGCTATGTGACTTTGGGCTAGCTATTTGATTCTCTGTGTACTTTGGTTTATTCATCTGTAAAATGGGAATAATAATAATAATAATGTGAGAATTAAGGATTTAAAAAAGAAGAAGAAGAAGAAGAATCTGCCTGCCAGTGCAGAGGACATGTGTTCAATGCATGGTCCGGGAACTAAGATTCAGCATGCCACAGGGCAACTAAGCCCGTGTGCCACAACTACTGAGCCCACGCTCTACAGACCATGCTGCAAAACAAGAGAAGCCACCGCAAGGAGAAGCCCACTCACTGCAACTAGAGAAAGCCCTTGAGCTGCAACAAAGACCCAGGCCAGCCAAAATTAATTTTTTTAATAATAATAACTAAATATATAATTTGCCCCAACTCCTGAGATCAATAAGTGGTGCAAACAGAATTGGAAGCCAGGATTATCATGCTCCGAAAGCCCATGCAGAAGGTTCTGATTTCATAAGTCCGGGGCAAAGGTGGAGTTTTCAAGTTTCTAGAAAGTTACCAGGTGGTACTGATGCTGCTAAGCCATGAATCACAATTTGTGGAGCAAGGATTTCAACCACTCCACTCCTCTGCCTCCCCTAGGATTTAGGAGCTAAACTTCCAGATCCCAGAATTCTAGTCTCAGATCTCCAAATGATAATGAAGAGCATCCTAAAAAAAATGTTTCCCTTTCTGTGCTGTTCTCCACTCCTGGATATTAGTTGGATTCATCAATTCAGGTTGTTTTAATAGGCAAATTTTCTTTCGAGCATCAGATTTCTCGTAGGAAGTTGTCATGCTTCACAGAGCACGCGTGCATGGTAAGTCACTTTGGTCACGTCCAACTCTTTGCGACCCCATGGACTATAGCCTGCCAGGCTCCTCTGTCCGTGGTATTCTCCAGGCAAGCATACTGGAGTGGGTTGCCATGCCTTCTTTCAGGGCACTGTGAAGTGAAATATGATGCCACTTTCTGGAGATCTTGTGACAGCTGTCTTACCTTCTGTCTTTTCTTACTTTAGCTCTCTAACTCAAAATAACATTCATCGGGGCTGTTGGAAAAGGTGGCACAAGTCGTTATGTGCTCATTTCCCCAGGAAACATCGACTACATGAAGGTAGAAACACCCTCAGCCTGGAGGGATGTTATAATCAACAGCAAAAACCATTTCAACACCCAAAACACTTGGGAACTGTCTCCCTATGCAAATCCAGCTCCAGCTTGAAAAATCAGCACATTGCCAAAGTAAGCTAAATTCAGTTCACAAAAGAGAAATATAAATGGCCACTACTTGTGTGGAGACATTCAATACTACTGGTAAATAAATGAAGTTTAAACCAGGTATACCATTCTTCACTGGAAAATTGGAAAAAACTAAAAAGAAATATTAACACCCAGTGCTGTTGTTGTTGTCTAGGTGGGCTTCCCAGGAGGCGCTAGTGATAAAGAACCCACCTGCCAATGAAGGAGACATAAGAAATGCAGGTTCGGTCCCTGGGTCTGGAAGATCCCCTGGTGGAGGGCTCCACTCCAGTATTCTTGCCTAGAGAATCCCACGGACAGAGAAGCCTGGGGGGCTAGAGTCCATAGGTCACAGAGAATCAGACACTACTGAAGCCACTTAGCACGCATGCTGTAGTTGGTAAGAAGAAATGAGCACTCTAATTTACTGTAAAGAGAGTACCTACCTACTGGGAATCATGTGGTTGCAGGTGACAAGATCCTGATTCAAAACTGTTTAATCGGGGACTTCCCTGGTGGTCCAATGGTTAAGACTTCACCTTTCTATGCAGAGGGTGCAGGTTCGATCCCTGATCAGAGAACTAAAAGCCCCACATGCCTCACAGCTAAAAAAAAAAAACAAAACACAAGAGTCAGTATTGTAACCAATTTCATAAAGATTTTTTAAATGGTCCATATCAAAAAAATCTTTTTTAAAAATCATTTAATCAAAATGGGAATTGGGAGTCCAGGATTTCTTGCGGCCCCACAGGTCCCTCATGCAGGAAAGAGGTGTTTGCTGTCTCTGGGGTTCACCCCAAGCGTGGTGGACCTACACCACCTCAGCCAGGGTCAAGGGTGAGGGGTGAGGTCAGGACCCACTTGCCAAGAAGCGACACCAGGACACTGCAGACTCTGGAGGAAGCTGCCTGCGTGGAGCTCATGCCTGGCCTATCACCAGGCTCCCTCTCTAGCCACTCACGATACCGATGGGAAAACCCCCAGCAAAGGACGGCAGGACTCAGACAGGACGACGCACCACAGTCAGGAGCACGTGCTGAGGAGGATGGCCACTCCCACAGCCTGGTGCTGTACAGACCAAAGCCCTTGTTTTAGGGGAACTAGGTCCTGGGGCATAGAAGCAGCCTGCAGGGTTGTGTGCAAACACACATCTGCGACCAAGGGGAAGGAAAAGTGAGTTGGAGCGTCTGCAAAACAAGGTCAGAATCAGGAGTCAGTCGAGGCCATGAGGGCTGCTGGCCAGAGGGGAGCCAGAGGGAGCTTTACTGGAATACAATATTCCACCATCACGTGGTTACTTCATCCACTATTTGCTTGCTAACCAAGAGCCATCCAGTCTGGAAGGAAAAAAATCTTCTTCTTTTCTGCTTCTGTTTTTGGCCTCTGGTCAGATAGCAGTCCACATTCCTGTTTGTTTTCCCCAGAGCATCTGAATAAAAGGATTCCATAAAACCTGAAAGAATTCCCTACCTCAATGTGTGACTCACCATCTAATCTGGATGATAACAGCTAGTCTTCATGTACGTGAGTTATAGCTTCTTTACCAAATAAATGGCAAGATATTCTTTCGGGATGTTAAGATATAGAATTATTGGGTTTTCTTTCCTTTT
The DNA here is from genome assembly GCF_027580195.1 of Bos mutus. NCBI lineage: Eukaryota > Metazoa > Chordata > Mammalia > Artiodactyla > Bovidae > Bos > Bos mutus. The sequence continues at coordinate 51,993,221 of NC_091623.1, read as the reverse complement.
AAATAAATTGTACTTCTTGATCACCCTTTAAAAAAGGGTGGTGGGGGGTGGGGAAGTGCAGAATTTTCTGGCAGTCTAGTAGTTAGGACTCCGGCTCTCACTGCTGAAAATCTGAGTTCAGTCCCTGGACAGGGAACTAAGATCCCACAAGTCGCGTGGCATGGCCAAAAAATAGGGAAGGGGGGAAGTGGCAGGGATGGTTATTTATTGGTGACTCTGGGAAGTCCAAAGACGTATCAGGCTCCCAGCATGACTAGGACCAGCATTGTCAAAGTTGTCATCAGAACTCACTTTTTCTCTCAGATCTGCTGCCCACTGGAGAAGTACCACCCTCCCTCCCTCCCATAATCTAACCATGACAGCTCTGGGTAGGTGTGATGAATTTCTAGAAATGCAACGCATCTAGACCCTTTGCATGTAAAAATGCAACGTCCTGCCTCATAGGTAGAATGTATTTCCCTATTACATTGATATGGGGCTTGACCATATGACCTGCTTTGGCCAATGGAATGTTAGCAGATGTGAACAAAGGATTTAAATGTGTCTGCGTGATTTAGTGTAGCTCTTGTTATTTTGTTAGGGGAATAGCATGCACCAGAAGTTGCTTCCCTTTTCTCCTGGGTCATAGATTGTGTGTGTGTGTGTGTGTGTGTGCGTAGCAAAGTTTTATTAAAGTATAAAACTTTAGAGTGTAAAAAGTTTTATTAAAGTATAAAAGAGATAGTGAAAGCTTCTGACATAGACATCAGAAGGAGACAGAAAGAGTGCCCCTTGCTAGTTTTTAGCAAGGAGTCATTTACCTATAAGCAAGCTGCTAACTGGAGAAGGAAATGACAACCCACTCCGGTATTCTTGCCTGGAGAATCTAGGCAAGAGGAGTCCGGTGGGCTACTGTCCATAGCATCACAAAGAGTTGGACATGACTAAGTGACTAACCACAAGCTGCTAATTAGAGAAAGGAAATGCCTCAAAACTGAGAGTTGCACCAGGCCCCTCACCCACAACACACATTTTGAGATAGCATTGTGGACCACAGATTTGACAAATGCGGATCAGAGTAAAGGCAACCCTCCCCATCTGAGCCCAACCAATCCACAACTTGAAGCAAGGTCAGCCAGCCACGCCTTGAACAGATCAATTCTGAACCAATCTTTACATGCAGACACATAAGCATAAGAATAAAAGTTTGTTTCAGAGAATGAAATAATGCCATTTGCAGAACATGCATGAACTTAGAGATTGTCATACTAAGTGAAATCAAGAGAAAGATATCATATGATATCACTTATATGTGGAATATAAAATTTGACACAAATGAAGTTATACACAAAACTGAAACAGACTTATGGATGCAGTGGGGGAGGAATAGACTGGGAGTTTGGGATTAGCAGATGCAAATTTATATGCAGAATGGATAAACAACGAAGTCTTACTATTTAGCACAGGGAACTATATTCAATATCCTATGATAGATTACAATGGAAAAGAATATGAAAAAAATACATGTATATTTAGGTATATCTGAACCACTGAGCTATATAGCAGTGTATGTGTGTTAGTCACTCGGTCGTGTCCAACTCTATGTGACCCCACGGAATGTAGGCCAACAGGCTCCTCTGTTCATGGGATTCTCCAGGCAAGAATACCAGAGTGGGTAGCCATTCCCATCTCCAGGGGATCTTCCTGACTCAGGGATCAAACCTGGATCTCCTGCATTGCCAAGCAGATTCTTTACCATCTGAGTCACCAGGGAAGCTCGCTATACAGCAGAAATTAACACAATGGTGTCCATCAACTATACTTCAATAAAAGACATTCTTTAAAAAAATAATGAACACTTACTTGGAATAAGCCACTAAGTTTTGGGCAGCTTGTTATATTGCATCATGGTACTAATAGCTGATTGATACAAAAAGTATGGCTTCAGCATCCAGGAGCCACATGGCAACTGAGTCATTATCCACAACCACCTACCTTTCAATTGCAAGAGTATTATTCATCATCTGCACCCACAACTGATACCAGCAAAAGAAACAAAACCTCATTTTTAAATGCACCACAAGAGAAAGTAAAACGTATATGGCTACACTCATCAACAGTACCCCAGAGTTCACTTTGCAAATTTATCTAGGAACTAATTCATTGTTGCAGCCTACTGCCTGTAATTCAGTGGTTTATAATTTCTGGAGTCACAGTTCCTTTGGAAATCTGAGAGCTATGATTCCTTCCTTTCAAAAGGTACATCTTTTCACATAAACATTCTTTATTTTAATGCAATGGAAACTAATTTCCTTCATGGTATAAAAAAAGAACAGTATAAAGCCATAAGTCTTTCTCATCTACTTTTACAGGCAAATATTTTTTATTAAAGAATAGTTGATTTACAATGTTGTGCTACTCTCCAATGTACAGCAAAGTGATTCAGTTATACACATATATATTCTTTTAAAGATTATTTTCCATTATAGGTTATTACAAGATATTAAATATAGTTCCCTGTGCTAATATAGTAGGACCTGTTGGTTATCTATTTTATATAAAGTAATGTGTATCTGTTAATCCCAAACTCCTAATTTTTCCTCCCCCCCCCACTTTCTCCTTTGGTAACCATAAATTTACTTTCTGTGTCTGTGTTTACAGGCAAGTATTAATGAATGCTTCCTAAAATGTTTTGAAATTAATTCCAAACTGAGCAGTACAGTGACTATATAACCACTAAAGAATTACTTTTTCACACAGAACCTCACTATCTTTATCCATAAAATGCCAATTGTTAATAGCACCTACCTTGCAGGTTTGTCGTGAGTGATAAATGAATTAATAACAAGTAAAGTGCTTATCGCAGTACCAGGACATATGTTCTTTATTGCAACTCTTTTGAGTCAGAATTTTCAGTACTCATTACTCTCAAATTAAAAGTTGGAATGGAACAATGGATAACCAACAAGGACCTACTGTATAGCACTGGGAACTCTACTCAATATTCTGTGATGAACTTAATGAGAAAAGAATCCAAAAAAGAATGGAGATACGTATATATCTATAGATAGATAGACAGATAGATAGATATGTATATGCATAACTGAATCATTTTGCTTTTCACCTGAAACTAACACAACATTGTAAAGCAAATATACTCCAAAAAATATATTTAAAAAAACATAAAAATAAATAAAATTGGAGTGGGGACTTCCCTGGTGGTCCAGTGATTAAGAATCTGCCTCGCATTTCAGGGGAGACAGGTTCGATCCCTTGTCAGAGAACTAAGGTCCCGCTTGCTACAGAACAACTAAGCCTGCACACCCTGGAGCTCATGTGCCACAATTACCGGAGCCCACAGGCTCTGGAGTCTGCTTCTCTGTCCCTGGGATTTTCCAGGCAAGAATACTGGAGTGGGTTGCCATTTCCTCCTCCAGGGGATCTTTCCAACCCATGAATCAAACCCACATCTCCTGTATCTCCTGCATTGCAAGAGGATCCTTTACCCTCTGAGTCATCAGGGAAGCCCAAAGACCAGGAATCAAACCCAGATCCCTGCAGTGACAGCCCAGAGTGCCAACCAATGGACCACCAGGGAATTCCCCAAGTTTCACTCTCTTAATAGGGTCTTTTGATGAAGAGAATTTCTTAATCTTAATGAAGTCTAATTTGTCAGTATTTTCTTTGATGTTTAGTGTCTTTGGGGTCTAATTCAGCTTTTTATTCAAACCAAATAATAAACCTTCTCATTGAAATTTACAAAAACACATTCAAATTTTAATTTCATTAGCGAAATTTCAGAAGCTTCAGAAGCATTTATTGACTTTTGCCTGAAATGTGAGGGAGACATTTTCTGTCATTAATTATTTCTCTGTAATGAAAGTAAGAATCTGCAACTCATGTTGATGACACCTTCCTAAAAGATTTTCAAAGGCAATTTGGGTCATATGCGATGTTTAATTTTTTCACTGCCTTCAGAACCTGTGCTGTGCTCAGTCACTCGTCATGTCCAGCACTTTTCGATCTTATGGACTGTAGCCAACTGTAAGCTCCTCTGTCCAGGGAATTTTACAGGCAAGAATACTGGAGTGGCCATTCCCTACTCCAGGGGATATTCCTGACCAAGGGATCAAAACCGTGCTTCTCATGTCTCTTGCATTGACAGGCAGATTTTTTTTTAATACCAGTGCCACCTGAGAAGCCCTTCAGAACCTAAGCCCTGTATAAGGTGCAACTCCACGGTAAGAAAAAACTGTGGGTCCCCACATATCCCATGTGCTTTTCTACATTTCCCAACATCCCTTGCAGTTTGACTAGGGTCATGTGACTAGTTTTGGCCAATGGAATGTGAGCAGAAATGATGCAAGTCATTTTCAGACTGAAGCAGTTAAGAACTGGTGTTTCTCCTCTGACAGCCTTGGAAGCCATATGTTCCATTGGAAGCCATTTGGTGCAGCTACAAGATGGAAGAGAGTTGCTTAACGTACTTCAACAGCACAAAAGTGAGAAATAAACATTTACTGTGTTAAGCCACGGAGACTTCAGGGCTTGCCTATTGTAGCAGCTGCATTGCTTAATCTAACTAATACCTAAGGAGAATTAGAATTCCCATTAATAGAAACTACCAAAGCTCTGCAAGTTTGTCCCAGCAGTTTCTGTGTCATCAACTCAGAATTGGGCTTCCCTTTGGCAAAGTTCTGCATCACTGATTTCTTAGGTCAGATTTTCCCAGAAGCAAAACCTGAAACAAAGATTCAGGTTGGGTCTTCTCCAGCAGTTAAGACTCTGCACTCCCAATGCAGGGGGCCTGGGTTCAGTCCCTGGTCAGGGAACTAGATCCCGTGTCTGTAACTAAGCCTTGATGCAGCCAAATTACCCAATAAATAAACATTCAGGTGCAAGTGACTTATTACAAATCACTCACAGGATAACCATTAAGGGAGTATGAGAAGTAAAACAGTGGAAGGAAGAAGCCACCTGAGTTTGATGTCAGGTGAAGTCCCAAATTCAGACTTGTCAAGCAGGGAGTTCTAGGACATAAATTATACTCCCAGGCAAAGGAGCCTGGGTTTTTGTTTTTGTTGTTAATTTTTGTTTATTTATTTTTTGGCTGTGCTGGGTCTTCGTTGTTGTGCAAGGGTTTTCTCTAGTTGTGGCAAGTGGGTGGGGGCTACTCTCTAGGTGTGCAGTGCACGGCCTCTCATTGCAATGGCTTCCCTTGTACAGCAGAGGCTCTAGGGTGCTCAGGCTTCAGCAGTTGCAGCTTACAGATGCCAAAGCTCGGGCTCAGTAGTTGTGGCACATGGGCTTAGTTATTCCTCAGCATATGGAATACTCGTGGACCAGGGATTGAGCCTGCATCCCCTGCATTGGCAGATGGATTCTTAACCACTGGACCACCAGAGAAGTCCAGGAGCCTGTTTTTTCAACCCTTTAGTACCACAGACTGAGTGGCTTAAACAAAAGAAATTTCTTTCTCACAATTTTGGAGGCGGGAAGTCCAAGATCAAGGTGCCAAGAGTTGTCCAGTTGCTCATCTGTGTCCAACTCTTTGTGACCCCATGAACTGCAGCACACCAGGCTTCCCTGTCCTTCACTGTCTCCCTGAATTTGCTCAAATTCATGTCCACTGAGTCGGTTATGCCATCCAACCATCTCATTCTCTTTCATTCCCTTCACCTCCAGCCCTTGATCTTTTCCAGCATCAGAGTCTTTTTCCAATGAGCTGGCTCTTTGTATCAGGTGGCCAAAGTATTAGCGCTTTAGCTTCAGCATCAGTCCTTCCAATGAATAGTTAGGGTCGATTTCCTTTAGGATTGACTGGTTTGATGTCCTTGCTGTCCAAGGGACTCACAAGAATCCTCTCCAAAGCCACAATTTGAAAGCATCAATTCTTCAGCCCTCAGCCCTCCTTTATGGTCAACCCTAACTTCTGTACTTGACTACTGAAAAAAACCATAGCTTTGACTATATGGACCTTTGTCAGCAAAGTGATGCCTCTGCTTTTTAAGATGCTGTCTAGGTTTGTCATTGCTTTTCTTCAAAGGAACAAGTGTCTTTTAGTTTCATGACTGCAGTCACTGTCTGCAGTGATTTTTGAGCCCAAGAATATAAAGGATGTCACTGTTTCCATTTTTCCCCATCTATTTGCCATGAAGTGATGGAACTGGATGCCATGATCTTCGTTTTTTGAATGCTGAGTTTTAAGCCCGCTTTTTCACTCTCCTCTTTCACCCTCAGTGGATGTCACAGAGTGGTTGCAAATAGCCACCTTCTCACTGTGTACTCATGTGGCCTTTCCTCAGTGCATGTGTGAAGAGCAAGCTATCTGATACCACCTCCTCTTCTTTTTAAAAAGTATTTATTTATTTGTTTGCACTGGGTCTTAGTTGGGGCATTTGGTATTTTTAGTTTTAGTATGTGCGATCTAGTTCCCTGACCAGAGATAGAACCTGGGCCCCCTGCATTGGAAGCATGGAGTCTTAGCCACTGACCACCAAGGAAGACCCTCCTCCTCTTCCTATAATGACGCAAATCCTATCTGATCAGGGCCCCACCATTAATACTACATTTAACCTTAATTTCCTCATAAGGTCTCCATCTCCAAATGTATTCATATTGGGGGTTACGGCTTCAATATATAAATTCAGGGATGGAGAGGGTACAAACTTTTGGTCCCACAACAGACTCCTAAACCATCAGTAGCTGGACACCAGGATGGGGAAGTGAGATAAACTCTCAGGCACTTACGGTCCTCCAGTATGAGCAGGGTGGCTCCAGAGCTAACAAGCAACCCTCTGAAGGCCACAGGTGTGAGCAAGTAGCAGGTAAGCTTGAAGAAGCTGGGTGATGTGTACACAGAGCTGGAGTCTGGGTCTGGTTGTCAAAAACACTTCAAGATACTCCACTGCTGTATCAGTAAGAGATGACGTGCATCTGTTTTAATGGAGGAATTGAATTATAATTGTATATCTGCAGATTTCTGACCCTGCACACCAGGCTGAAGAAGTCTTCTGCTAGACTTGGAAATTTCCACAGAGTTAGCCTCCAATCTCCTCTCACAGCCTGGCAGTTTGATCAAAAGACTTCCTGGGTTTTTCACAAAATCCATAATGGTAAACACAGGGCTTTGATTTCCTCCTTGTTCAGATGATTCCAAACTATTGCTGAGCCCTGGTTGATTTCCCTGTCAGTGAGATCACTGCTCTGACAGTGAGAAGAAAAAAAACAGAAACTTCCATCCAGAGCCCAATCAAGCATCTGTCTTAAAAGCATTTGCCTTGAAATCCAGCCAACTTTAGTGCAATAAAAAAAGAATCCATTTTCTGCTTCTATTTCTTGACCAACTCCTAGCAGAGGCAGTGACTCAAGTCCTGGGCTCTGTGGACGTCAGTGGTTGGCACAGGAGCAATGATGTGCTTATCAGCGGGTTGGCAGTGCCTACAGAGAGGCTGTGAATCAGGAGGGCACAAGCCACTCCATAATCTCCAAAGCAGCCAAGCCAGGTGTGCTGTCAAGCATCACAGATGCTCCTGAGCTAGAAGACTGAGAGATTGCTTCCAGTCGGAGTTTATGTTTGTTAGGAAAATTGTTCAACCTTTCACAGATATCGAAGGCCTCGTCAATTCCAAAGTGGGGTCAGAAAATGGAAATTCTTCTTGGATGGGGTCCATGAGCACATATCTGTGCATTTTCTCTTTGCACTCAGAAATGTCTGTGGTTCCATCCAGTTGCACACAGAAGAGAGATGGGAAGCTGTCCGCTCCTCCATAACCTGCTTCAAAAACATTAAAAGAATGATTAGCAGTCCTGGGCTGATGGCAAACACAATTCTTTGGTTTTCTTCCCCTGCGTCAAATCACAAAGCAATTCAGCTCTTTCTAGGAGGCATGGCTTTACTGGAGTCCTGGTCCATGTGCCATAGGAGATGTCAAGACAATGTCTTTATTGGGGCAATGCCAACTCCTTGTAAAGTTTTGTTTTTCAAAATTGTGCTTTTGGGACTTCCTTGTTGGTTCAGGGGTTAAGAATCTGCCTTGCAGGCCAGGGAACAAAGGTTCGATCCCTGGTCGGGGAAGATCCTACATGTTGCAGAGCAACTAAGCCTGCACACCACAACTACTGAGCCCGCAGGCCACAACAAGGGAGTCCTCACACCACAGCCAAAGATCCCGCAAGAAGCAACGAATATCCTTCGTGCCACAATTAATACTGAGGCATCCAAATTAATTAATTAATTTAAAAATGCTAAAAAATAAAATGTGCTTTCTACACACACACACACACAAGTGCAAGTTGGATAGACTTAATATATTCAATCTACTTGGACAGCATCTTAATTTTAATTGCCCCAGAAGCTGAGACAAAGATTTGAGAATAAATCCACTGTTTAGAAAGTAGTTCCAGAAAGTATCAGTAGATTATAGAGATGAAAGACAAGATTGACAGTAAATGATGTATTGGTGAGAGAGTTACTGCCGTGAGTTACTAGAGCTTAATCCCTCTGGAAGTCTGGCAGCCAGGGTAGAATTGAAGGGTAAAAGAGCTGGGGTATTGACCCACCAACTCCTGTCAGTCATTTGTAGAAGGCTGCTCTCAGTGGGGACTTTGCTAAGCACTTCTGGCTGCCACTGTGAAGACAAAACGGACTCTGTTTGCAAGAGAAAGCTGCTGATCAAAGAGATACCAGTCCTGGTAGCTGGAAATGGGGTCAGTGTTCACCAGAGTGTCAAGGGAGAGGGGAAACCCTCAAGCTTCAGGGGTGAGAGGAAATGGAGACAGTGTTCACTAGAGTGTCAGGGAAGGGGGGAAACCCTCAAGCTTCAGGGGGTGAGAATCTAGCCACATAAGCAACACTAAGCTTTTGTGACCCATCACTTGAATGATGAATAGAAAGCCAAAATGGGCCCGGCGTGGTTAACTTATAGGAGGAGAAAAAAAGCCCTTCTTTTTTCAGTTGTGGTTCAAAATGCATAACATAAGAATTACCATCATAACCATTTTAGGTGAGCATCTTAGTGGGCTGCCCTGGTGGCTCAGACAGGAAAGAATCTGCCTGCAATGCAGGAGACCTGGGTTCCATCCCTGGGTCAGGAAGATCCCCCAGAGAAGGGAAAGGCTGCCCACTCCAGTATTCTGGCCTGGAGAATTCCATGGACAAAGGAGTCTGGTGGGCTACAGTCCATGGAGTCACAAAGAGTCAAACACAATTTAGAGACTAACACTCTCAGTGCATTAAATACATTCAGTGCATTAAATACATTTGTGTAACCACCATCCATCCCCAGAATACTTTTCATCTTATAAAACTGAAACTCTATACCCATTAAACACTGACTTCTCAGCCTCTGGCATCCAGCATTCTATTTTATGTCTCTGTGAATTTGACTTCTCTAGGGACCTCAAGTAAGTGGAATGATATGGTACTTATCCTTTTGTGACTGGCTCACTTGAAGTATAATGTCCTCAAGAGTCATCCATGCTGTAGCACACCTTTCAAGACTTCATTTCTTCTTAAGGCTGAATAATATCCCATCGTATGGACAATACTGGACTTCTCAGGTGACGCTAGTGGTAAAGCATCTGCCTGCCAATGCAGGAGATGTAAGAGACTGGATTCGATTCCTGGATCAGAAAAATGCCCTGGAGAAGGAAATGGCAACCCACTCCAGTATTTTCGCCTGAGAAATTCCATGGACAGAGGAGTCTAGCAGGCTACAGTCCACGGGGCTGCAAAGAGTCGGACACGACTGAGCATCTGAGCTCGTGGATATGCTACATATTGTTTACTCATTCCTCCGATGAGGGACACTTGGGCTGCTTCCACCTCATGGCAATTGTGAAGAATCCTGCTATGAATATCTAGCACATGTTTTGTGGAGGAAGAACACCAGCAGGATTCTGAAATCCAGCACTACATCGATGCTGAGGCCATACTTCCCACAGGCTGCCCCCACCAGGGACTGAGCAGGGCAAGGACACTGAGGCAGGCCATGTCCCGGGGGACTAGAACTCCTTTGGAATAAGCAAATGAGCCCAGTGACCGGGTCAGATCCCTCAGAGCTACCCTGCAGTCTAATCCGATTCCATATCGGGACTTCCCTGGTGGTCCAGTCGTTAAGACTCGGCTCTTGCACTGCAAGGGGTGTGAGTTTGATTCCTGGTGAAGAAACTAAGATCCCATATGCTGCATGTTGGTCAGTCGCTCGACTCTTTGCAACCCCGAGGACGCAGTACGCCAGGCCTCCCTGTCCCTCACCATCTCTTGGAGTTTGCCCAAGTTCATGTGCTTTGCATTGGTGATGCCATCCAGCCACCTCATCCTCTGATGCCCTCTTTTACTGCTCCCAGTCTTTCCCAGTATCAGGGTCTTTTCCAATGAGTCAGCTCTTCACATCAGAGGACCAAAATACTGGAGCTTCAGCTTCAGCATCAGTCCTTCCAGTGAATATTCAGGGTGGATCTCCCTTAAGATTGACTGGTTTGATCTCCTTGCAATCCAAGGGACTTTCAAAAGTTTTCTCCAGCATCACAGTTTGAAGGCATTAATTCTTTGGCAGTCAACCTTGTTAACAGTCCAACTCTCACAACCATATGTGACCACTGGGAAGACCATAGCTTTGACTGTACCAACCATTGTCAGCAGAGTAATGCCTCTGTTTTTCAACACACTGTCTGGGTTTGTCATACTGTATGGTACAGCCTAAAATAATTTTTAAAAAAAGAAAGAAGATAACCCAGAGAGACACATATAGAGAAGAAGACCACACGATAATAGAAGATTGGAATGATGCAGCTAAAGGCCAAGAAATGCCAAGGACTGCTGGAAACTGCCGGAATCTGGGAGAGGCAAGATGTGGATTCTCCCTCAGAGCCTCCAGAAGAAACCAGTGCCACCGATACCTTGATTTTGGACCCCTGGCCTCCAGAACTTACAGCTTTCTGGTTTTGAAGCCCCTATGGTCACTTGTTGGGCTGCCCTGGTGGCTCAGACTGTAAAGAATCTGCCTGAAGTGCAGGAGACCCAGCTTTGACCCCTAGGTCAGAAAGATCCCCTGGAGAAGCAAATGGCAACCCCCTCCAATATTCTTGCCTAGAGAATACCAAGGACAGAGAAGCCTGGTGGGGTACAGTCCATGGGGTCACAAAAGAGTCAGACATGACTGAGCAAAGGAGCATACACGGTCAATTGTTATGGCCGCCTTAGGGAACCAAAACAGTCAGAGTTGAAGGCAGTGGTTGGTATAAAAGGGAACTGATTCCAAGTGACCTTCAAGGCAGTAGGCGCACCATCAGCATCTGCTATGGTAGAATCTTTTTATCTCTGGAAATGTCTTGCAAATGCAACCAAGAAATTATGAGGGTTGGGACTTTCCTGGTGGCTCAGTGGTTAAGAATCCACCTGCCAATGAAGGGGATGCAGGTTCGATCCCTAGTCTGAGAAGAATCCACATGCCTCAGAGCAACAAAGCCTGTGCACCACAAATGTCAGTGCCCATGCGCTCTAGAGCCCGAGCTCCACAGCAGAAGCCAGCACAACGAGAAGCCCAAGCTCTGCAACTAAGAGTAGCCCCTCCTCGCTGCCAATAGAGAAAGCCCACGCACAGCAAGGAAGACCCAGTGCAGCCCAAAATTAAATAAATAAATAATTTTTTTAAAAAAAGAAAAAAATTAGGACGGCGACAGCACCTCCTTCCCTTGGGGAGCTGACGTTGGCTATACTTCTGGCTACCTCTCATTTAACCTGCCATCTTCCTATGATCATCTTGCTCTCCCTTTCAGGGGGAAGTTCCCCACTGAGAACAGTCTTAACATAAGGACTGTTCCAACACTAGCCTCCCCATCCGGGACAGGCATGGGAGCGGAGCCATGCTTGGCCAACCTAAGTCTCATTGTTTTGACTTCTGAGTGAATGGTCCAGGGTGATTTGGAAGTGTCTGAGGACAGGGCAGGGGTAGTACATGGCCAGAGCTGCCCACCAGCTCTGTGACCTTGGCTCTGAATCCTCTTGCCGGCCCCTAAGAAGGAAGGCTCATCTAAGACAGATATGCTGAGGGTGAACTTCCCTGTGAACTTTCTCTTCAGCATGAAAGTTCACAGATGTCCTGTAATAACACAAGAGTGATCAGGGGAAGGAATGTCCTGAGCCCCACCAGGATTTCTCCTCTCCCCACAACATGAAAGTATTAGCTGGGTGTGTGCGTGCTAAGTTACTTCAGTCACGTCTGACTCTTCGACACCCTACAGACTGTAGCCCACCAGCCTCCTCTGTCCATGGGATTCTCCAGGCAAATAGTGGAGTGAGTTGCCATGCCCTCCTCCGGGGGATCTTCCTGACCCAGATATTAAACTCACATCTCTTATGTCTCCTGCATTGGCAGGCGGGTTCTTTACCACTGGGAAGCGCTACTTGGGAAGGCCATTAGCTGGTTAGAAAGAAGAAATCTGGATAGAGCTGTGCTCGCAGAGCTGGGCAAAGCTGCTGCACACTGTCTCTGGGGCCACAGTCTCCAGGTGACTGGGATATTCTAAGGAAACTTCAAGATACCAATATTAGCATTTCTCAGCCCTTCACTCTCCACCTGGGTTCTAAATTCCTTCTGCCATGGAAAGTAATTGTCTTTGCTCAGGCTCCCCCAGAAGCACATACTGACCCCAAGTCTCCTGCATGAGTCATTTGTTTGGGAGGTGACCCCAGGAAACACCAGTAGGGGTTTAGGGATGTGATAAAGACAAGGGAGGGTGCCCCATACTGGTGCTACAGATAACCAGGTTTTCCTCTATGGCCCCAAATGGCTAGGGAACTCTAGGAGACTGCATAGGACATGTCCCTCAGAGTCATCCCACCTGAGGGCAGGGGAGCTGGGGTATTGATCCACGAGTTCCCATCAGTTGTTGGCTGATTGCTGCTGGTCATGGCAGGGGTGGGGATATAGCTGTTTGATGTCCATTCCCAGGCACTTCTAACCTATTGTGCAGGCTTTGGCAACTTTAGAGAAGCCTGTTGAGCAAAAAGATGCAAACAGCAGCAGCTGGGAGTATCTACCAAAGGTTACAGTTGTGCAACATTAGCATTAGCAATTCACAACCCTCATGGTGCCCACTAGACCCCCCAGAGGTCCCTCAGTTTCTCCCCTTTCTCCAAGAATATTTCTACAACTTTCAGTCCATTCTCTGAGCCTCTGATACTATTTCCACAAAACTCATCTTTTAAATGTGTTAACAATATGAACAGAATCTGTTTCTTTTGCATGCGTGCAGACAAAAACCCTGACTGAGGGACTTCCCTGGTGGTCCAGTGGCTAAGAGTCTGTGCTCCCAATGCAGGGGCCCTGAGTTCAATTCCTGGTCAGGGAAATAGAGCCCACATGTCATAACTAAGAGTTCTCATGCTGTAACTAAAGATATCGCATGCTGCAACAAAGATGGAAGATCCCACATGCCACAGTTAAGACCCAGTGCAACCAATAAATAAAATTAAAAAAAAATTTCAGCTGTGACTGTTCCCCTGTACTACATTGTTTTTCTCCATATCAATTAACAAAACTGGAGTAGTTTATGGATTTGCCTGGTGCTTTCCTCATTAAGACTCCACCCTTCAAATGCAAGAGATATAGTTTCAATCCCTGGTCGGGGAACTAAGATCCCATATGCCATATGGTGTGGCCAAAAAAATATTGTAAAAACTATATAGTTTCCTTTTTTACTTTATTGACTGACTCCCAGACGAGGTCTAGTCCCATGAAGGCAGGAACTTTGATCGATTTCAGTAGTTGCTGCTGTAACACCAGTACCTAGCACAGCACCTGCTACAGAATTGAATGAATGAACTGATTCGTATGTTTCATGAATTATGGAATATTTACTCTTCAGCAGTTGATAGTGAAAGCCTAGAGCCTATGCAGAGTCTTAAAGGTTTCTCTGATTTGACCCTGAAGCGCTGCATTTCTTTGCATCCCCAGCAGAGTGAGAAATCTGCCTAGCATTCACCATCCAGTATTGGGGAAAATCGTATCTCGTGACCCTCTACTTCTCAGATTTGAAACATTCAACAGACTGAACATCTCCAGGCAGGGGTCACACCCCTAGTTTTGAGCCACCAGAAAGGAATGCTCCTCCCTGGAGGTGACTCTTGGTCACATTTTTCCTTCACCCTCTCCTCTGTCCTAAAAATAATCAAGATGCTGGAAGCTGTTGAGTCTGCATTGAGCTATTTTTAACCTTGGGATCTAGGCTGTAACCAGGCTAGACTTAGCTGCAGTGAAAACATATCGATGGGTATGTCTCACCTCAGAAATGATTTTGAACATCTTTATAATGTGCAAGTAATAATGCCTGACTTAGCAGAGGTTATAAATTGAGAGTTATTGAGGAAACAGCAGAAGAATGAGTAAAATGCAAGAATTCATTCATTCAGCGCCAGGTTCTTTTCTGGGTAATGGGGATACAGAAAGGAACAAAACAGACAATCTGTGCCTTGGATATAAACAAGGTGAGCTTAGACTATCTACTTGGGTCAGAAAGCAAGGAAGGGGCATTTAAAGACAAAGTTTTGTCAAAAAATACACAAACTAGCTTGAAGGACCTCCCACTGGTCAAAACTGGGATAAGATCTTACTCTGTCAGCCAAAAATCCCATGTTATAAAAACCTTGCCTACAGACGTTCAATGCAATTTCTTACAGCTCTGACCACAGCAATTAAATAAACAGACTGTCTGGAGGTTTCACACAACGAGAATAAATAGCCAAGCACCAAGGATTTTTGAAAAGCAATATGGTACATTACTTCCTCTAAGATAGTCACATTGAGCCACGGATTAATCAAACACAGAGCATAGTACCCTAAAAAGTATTCTGCTGTCAGGAAGTGTCACTTCTGATTGACTTTTCCTACTTTGGAATAGTAAGTAGGGACTGTCCATTTCTAGATCCTTTCTGAGTCACTGTTCTGTGTGCTTCAGGTCCATTATTTCACAGGATCCCAGCCAGTACCCAACAAGTCAGGTTCTGATTACCAGTGTTTCCTAGAAGAGGCAACTGGACATCCAGGCCCTTTGTAGCACATTTTAGTAAAAGAGGAGGAGAAGGAGGAAGTCTTTCAGTAGTAAACTTTTTCCCTTTCAGTGTGTGAATAAGTCCATCTATCAATTCTGCTGCACAGATCAGAAAATTGAAATAATAGTGGGTTAAACAAGAAAAAGATATTTTTTTTTCTCATGTAGGTGTACAAAGGTAGGAATTCACAGTTGTAGGGCAGTTGCACAGTTATGAGGGACCTAAGGGTCTTTTAACTTTTTGCTTTTTCATCCTTGGCTTCCAACCTCATGGCCACAAAATGGGTGCTACATCTCCAGCCATCATATCCATACTCCATGCAATGTTAAGAGGCAAAGGGCTGGGGAATATGTGCCAAATGAGTCATCATCATTTAAGAGTTTACTAGAAGCTCTCCCCTCAATAACCTTCATTTGTATTTCATGAGGTCACTGCTACCTGCATTAAAGGTGAGGAAATGTGTTTTTAGGTGAGCACATTGTCATTCTCTATGAAAATGGGGAGCTCTGTTAGAACAAAGAATAGAGGATTTTTACTGAGGATGTAACAAGCAAGCAATCTCTGCCACAATAAGCAGGCTCCATTTCCCTTCTGATTTCTATTTCTTACACAGGATTTCTGGCCCATGCCCTCTTGCCTTTACCCTTCAGTGCATAGTAGCCTATCTTCCAACTGCCAGAATATGGAGGCTTTTGTTTGTTGCTGAATCTTGTTTTGCCATGCACAAACCGCAGAATTAATACCCTGGGGAGCAGCCCTCAACCAGAACCTGACAGGAGTTGGTGGGTAAATACCCCTGCTCTCTCGCCCTTCAGTGGGACACTCCTGAAAGGCTCATGCCTTCAGCTATCTCCCAGAGGTCCCCAGCAGAATTAAACTCCAGTTGCTGCAGCAGGAAAATACATGAAACACACCCTTCACTGTCTTCCTTACCGTCCTCTCCCCTCCACTGATGTTTCTGGGGGTCACCTCCCAAAAACTATTTGACCTCAAATCGTTGTCTCAGGATCTGCTTTGAGAGGAACTCAAACTAGAAAAAAAAAAAAAAAAAGACAGGAAGGAAGGAAGGAAGGGAAAGGGAAGGTGGGGGAGGGAAGGAAGAAGGAAGGGGGAAAGGAAGAAAGAAGATGGAATGAAAGAAAAGAAAAGAAATGGGGAAAGACTAATATCCTTAATCCCATCACACTAATATTACAACTGCTTTTGGGCAGACTTCCTAGCAGATGGCTGTGCTTGGTTTGCGGCATTCTTCCATGTGCTTCGTTTGTGTGTTTGCTTGTTTCCCTGGTGGTGGTAAAGATGAGGATCTTGTGATTAAATCCTTGCAGAAGAGGACAAGCTCTAAAACCCAGTTGTGTTTAATCTTTTGATGTTGAAATAATTCTAGATGGCCAGGAAGTTGTAAAGAAATGTACAAGGAGTTTCCACACACTCTTCACTCTCCTCCCATAAGGCTAATATCTTGCATACCTATAACGCAATATCAAAATAAGAAATTGATGATGGTACAAGTCAGACAGCTTATTCAGATTTCATCAGTGACCTGTGCATTCATGAATATGTGTGTGCGTGTGTCTGTCTTTGTACGTGTGTAGCTGTATGTAAAACTACCATGCATAGCTTTGTGTAACCACCAGCCACAGCTAAGAAAGTCTACTGTACCATCACCACAAGACTCTCTTTCTGCCCTTTTACAGCCACTAATCTGTTCTCCATATCTGTAATTACGCTATTTCATTAATGTTATATTAATGGAATCACACAAAATATATCCTCTGAAGCTGACTTTTTTCATTCACATAATTTCCTTGGAGTTCATCCGAGTTGCCGCATGCACCAATAGTTCATATTTTTTATTGTCGAGTAGTATTTCATAGTATGAGTGTCCTGTAATTTGTTTATCCATTCACCCACCAAAAGACCTCTGGGTAGTTTTTGGTCTTTGATTATTACAAATAAAGATGCTGTGAACATTCATGTGCAAGTTTCTGCATGAAAGTTAAGTTTTCGTTTCTCTTAGGTACATGCCCACAAGCATAATTGCTGGGCTATATGCTAAGTCTACTTTTAGTTTTAAAAGGAACTGCCAAACCTTCTCCAGAGTTGTCTTATCATTTTATGTTCCCTCCAGAGATGAATGAGAGATTCCATTCCTCCACAGCCTCTGACCACCTACATTTGACTCTTAGATCTGCAATTTCAGCTTATAGGTGGAATCTAAAAAATAAAGCTAACTAGTTCAGTTCAGGTCAGTCGCTCAGTTGTGCCCGACTCTTTGCGATCCCATGAATCGCAGCACGCCAGGCCTCCCTGTCCATCACCAACTCCCGGAGTTCACTCAAACTCACATCCATCAAGTCGGTGATGCCATCCAGCCATCTCATCCTCTGTCATCCCCTTCTCCTCCTGCCCCCAACCCCTCCCAGCATCAGAGTCTTTTCCAATGAGTCAACTCTTCGCATGAGGTGGCCAAAATACTGGAGTTTCAGCTTTAGCATCATTCCTTCCAAAGAACACCCAGGGCTGATCTCCTTCAGAATGGACTGGTTGGATCTCCTTGCAGTCCAAGGGACTCTCAAGAGTCTTCTCCAACAGCACAGTTCAAAAGCATCAATTCTTCGGTGCTCAGCTTTCTTCACATCCAGGGGCTACCACAAAAAAGAAACAGTCTCACAGCTATAGAAAGCAAACTAGCTGTTACCAGTGGGAAGAGGAAAGTGGTGATAGGGAAGACAGGAGTAGGGAATAAAGAGGGACACACTATTATGTATGAAATACATAAGCTACAAGGATATAAAATGCAACACAGAGAACATAGCCAATACTTAATAATAAGTATAAACTATAACTTATAAAAGTTGTGAATCACTATACTGTACACCTGAAACATATAATATTATACATCAACTATACAGACAGTAACGGAGAAGGCAGTGGCATCCCACTCCAGTACTCTTGCGTGGAAAATCCCATGGATGGAGGAGCCTGGTAGGCTGCAGTCCATGGGGTCGCTACGAGTCAGACATGACTGAGAGACTTCACTTTCACTTTTCACTTTCATGCTTTGGAGAAGGAAATGGCGACCCACTCCAGTGTTCTTGCCTGGAGGATCCCAGGGATGGGGGAGCCTGGTGGGCTGCCATCTATGGGGTCGCACAGAGTCGGACACGACTGAAGTGACTTAGCAGCATACAGACAGTAAAGCATATCTGCCTGCAGTGCGAGAGACCCGGGTTCGATCCCTGGGTCGATCCCCGGGTCGATCCCCTGGAGAAGGAATGGCAACCCACTCCAGTACTCTTGCCTGGAAAATTCCATGGACGGAGGAGCCTGGTAGACTACAGTCCATGGGGTCGCAAAGAGTCGGACACGACTGAGCAACTTCACTTTCACATACTGCAATTATTAATGTTTTCCATTGTGTATCTTTTCGATATTTATTTATTTGGCAGTGCCAGGTCTTAGTTGCTGCACCCAGGATCTTCAATTGCAGCATGTGAACTCTTAGTGGCAGCGTGTGGAATCTCGTTCCCTGATGAGAAATCAAACCCAGCCTCCTGTAATGGGAGCGCAGAGTCTTAGCCACTGGACCACCACCAGGTCCCTCTACTGCAGTTTTAAAACTGAAATTAAAAGATCAGCGGCATGTCTACCTGTCTGCTTCAAAAGGGAAAAGTGTTTTGGCTCCTTTTATTACTCTGGTAGTATCCAAACAATTCTGTTGCCATATTCAAGATACTGAAAGGCAAGTCTGTCTCTTTTCTCTAACGGAAATAATCAGCAGTGTAGGGTGTTCACCCAGATGTTGTCCTACATTTCCCAGACTCCCTCACAGTTAGAGCAGACCCGTGCGATTCATTCTAGCCAATGGATTATCACTACCCGGCGGAGGCAGTTAAGAGCTGGTACGGCCACCTCATGTGAAGAGTTGACTCACTGGAAAAGACTCCGATGCTGGGAGGGATTGGGGGCAGGAAGAGAAGGGGACGACAGAGGATGAGATGTCTGGATGGCATCACCAACTCGATGGATGTGAGTCTGAGTGAACTCCGGGAGTTGGTGATGGACAGAGAGGCCTGGCATGCTGCGATTCATGGGGTCACAAAGAGTCGGACACGACTGAGCGACTGAACTGAACTGAACTGAACACTCCCTCTATCCTTCTCTTCTCCTCCCAGGGTAGCTTTGGAAGCCATGTGAGAGATGGTGCTCCTGCTCAATGGAGGAAGGTTGGGTCTCTGAGTCACTGCTTGGACAAGAGCCCTGCTAGCCAGCTTCACGGGAACAAGAAACAAATTTAAGTGGGGTGCAGCCATTAAAGTTTCCGGTTTCTTTGTTATCACCATTGAACAGAGCCTTACACTGACCAACAAGCCTGCTTTCTGGACAAAGGGAGAATTCTCAGGAAAGTTTGGCAGACATTACATGTCATTTTTCCCCAACTACAATTTGCATAATTCGTTTTCTAAATTATTATTTCACAAAACATAGTGAAGAATTAAGATCAGTATGCAGCAGTTCGCTGATGACCTTTGTTTTCATGAGAGAGGAGAAATCATTTATTACATAATGAATGCCACCAAGTCTCTTTAAAGGGACTATAGCCAAGAGCCTCTCCTAGAAGGAGTGCACGTCACTTCGCCAATATGGCCCTCAGTTTCCCCATTTGGAAGGACAGCTAGGAAAGTCTCTGCAATCCATTCTTTCATTTAAAAATGTCCTTGATTTTAGGGCTTCCCTGGTGGTCTAGTGGTTAAGAGTTCCTCCTGACAATTTAGGGAACTCTAGTTCAATCCCTGATCCGGGAAGATCCCGCATGCATTGAAGCAGCTAAGCCGAGGTACCACAACTACTGAGTCTGAGCTCCAGAGCCAGGGAGCCACAACTATTGAGCCCGTGTGCTGCAACTGTTGAAGCCTACACGCCTCGAGCCCATGTTCCACGAGAGAAACCACCACGATGAGAAGCTTGAGCACCACAACCAAGAGCAACACCTGCTCAACACAACTAGAGAAAGCCCGCTTGCAGCAGTGAAGACCCAGCGCAGCCAAAAATAAAATAAATAAAAATTCTTTTAATGTCTGTCTGAGTAACCCAGGGAAGGGGAGAAGAGAGGAAAAGAGGACATTTGGAAATAATTCCCCTCCATGCAGCAACCCCCTGAAGATCACCAAAAAAAATTTTAAAAAAGGTTATAGTCAAAATTGGAGCAAGAATTCTAAAACTTCTCTACTCCTGAGGAACCTGCTGTCCTAAATTTAAACTTGGCAGAGACTTCGGCAACACCCTCAAGCCTCTTTCTGCCAAGAAACTCACTGAAATTAACAAATGGCTTGTTTGCTTATGTTTGGTCTGCCTCAGTGCCGTAACAGTTTTCCACGCATGTAACTGATTGCACCCAAATTTACTTCCAGTTTTTCCTCTCCTTTCTGCTGTTATGTTGTGTCCTCAGCTTCAAAGGTCACGTTCATCAAATTAGAATATGACAGGTTGGCACGCAGACATTTCATGTAAATGCCTGAATGCCTGAGGCAGGATCAGGCGGAAGAAAACTTTTGCAGAAGAAAAATAATTATAATAACAGCTTGGGCACAGTCCTCGAGTTGTACATATATTAAATTTAGCAACACTGGACTTTTTTAACCACCTGAGCTCCTTTGCAGTACATACTTTCTTTTGCCCAGACCATTCCAATAAATTTGTAACACGTAATAAGGCAGCTATCATACAAAAATGCAAAAGGTGAAAAATAATGATCTAAAATAACACAAATTGGGACTTACCTGGTGGTCCAGTGGTTAGGATTTCACACTTCCAGTGCTGGGGGTGTGGGTTTGAGCCCTGGTTGGGGAACTAGGATCCCACATGCCATGGGCACAGCCTTAAAAATTAAAAAAAAATAAAATAACACAAATCGTTAACACCCTAGTCTGAGCCTCCATCATTTTCTTTTTTTTTTTTAATTAATTTTATTTTATTTTTAAACTTTACATAATTGTATTAGTTTCGCCAAATATCAAAATGAATCCGCCACAGGTATACATGTGTTCCCCATCCTGAACCCTCCTCCCTCCTCCCTCCCCATACCATCCCTCTGGGTCATCCCAGTACACCAGCCCCAAGCATCCAGTATCGTGCATCGAACCTGGACTGGCATCTCGTTTCATACATGATATTTTACATGTTTCAATGCCATTTTCCCAAATCTCCCCACCCTCTCCCTCTCCCACAGAGTCCATAAGACTGATCTATACATCAGTGTCTCTTTTGCTGTCTCTTACACAGGGTTATTGTTACCATCTTTCTAAATTCCATATATATGTGTTAGTATACTGTATTGGTATTTTTTCCTTCTGGCTTACTTCACTCTGTATAATAGGCTCCAGTTTCATACACCTCATTAGAATTGATTCAAATGTATTCTTTTTAATGGCTGAGTAATACTCCATTGTGTATATGTACCACAGCTTTCTTATCCATTCATCTGCTGATGGACATCTAGGTTGCTTCCATGTCCTGGCTATTATAAACAGTGCTGTGATGAACATTGGGGTATACGTGTCTCTTTCCCTTCTGGTTTCCTCAGTGTGTATGCCCAGCAGTGGGGTTGCTGGATCATAAGGCAGTTCTATTTCCAGTTTTTTAAGGAATCTCCACACTGTTCTCCATAGTGGCTGTACTAGTTTGCATTCCCACCAACATTGTAAGAGGGTTCCTTTTTCTCCACACCCTCTCCAGCATTTATTATTTGTAGACTTTTGGATCGCAGCCATTCTGACTGGTGTGAAATGGTACCTCATAGTGGTTTTGATTTGCATTTCTCTGATAATGAGTGATGTTGAGCATCTTTTCATGTGTTTGTTAGCCATCTGTATGTCTTCTTTGGAGAAATGTCTATTTAGATCTTTGGCCCATTTTTTGATTGGGTCATTTATTTTTCTGGAGTTGAGCTGTAGGAGTTGCTTGTATATTTTTGAGATTAGTTGTTTGTCAGTTGCTTCATTTACTATTATTTTCTCCCATTCTGAAGGCTGTCTTTTCACCTTGCTAATAGTTTCCTTTGATGTGCAGAAGCTTTTAAGGTTAATTAGGTCCCATTTGTTTATTTTTGCTTTTATTTCCAATATTCTGGGAGGTGGGTCATAGAGGATCCTGCTGTGATGAATGTCAGAGAGTGTTTTGCCTATGTTCTCCTCTAGGAGTTTTATAGTTCTGGTCTTACGTTGAGATCTTTAATCCATTTTGAGTTTATTTTTGTGTATGGTGTTAGAAAGTGTTCTAGTTTCATTCTTTTACAAATGGTTGACCAGATTTCCCAGCACCACTTGTTAAAGAGATTGTCTTTAATCCATTGTATATTCTTGCCTCCTTTGTCAAAGATAAGGTGTCCATATGTGCGTGGATTTATCTCTGGGCTTTCTATTTTGTTCCATTGATCTATATTTCTGTCTTTGTGCCAGTACCATACTGTCTTGATAACTGTGGCTTTGTAGTAGAGCCTGAAGTCAGGTAGGTTGATTCCTCCAGTTCCATTCTTTTTTCTCAAGATCGCTTTGGCTATTCGAGGTTTTTTGTATTTCCATACAGATTGTGAAATTATTTGTTCTAGCTCTGTGAAGAATACTATTGGTAGCTTGATAGGGATTGCATTGAATCTATAAATTGCTTTGGGTAGTATACTCATTTTCACTATATTGATTCTTCCAATCCATGAACATGGTATATTTCTCCATCTATTAGTGTCCTCTTTCATTTCTTTCACCAGTGTTTTATAGTTTTCTATATATAGGTCTTTAGTTTCTTTAGGTAGATATATTCCTAAGTATTTTATTCTTTCCGTTGCAATGGTGAATGGAATTGTTTCCTTAATTTCTCTTTCTGTTTTCTCATTATTAGTGTATAGGAATGCAAGGGATTTCTGTGTGTTGATTTTATATCCTGCAACTTTACTATAGTCATTGATTAGTTCTAGTAATTTTCTGGTGGAGTCTTTAGGGTTTTCTATGTAGAGGATCATGTCATCTGCAAATAGTGAGAGTTTTACTTCTTCTTTTCCAATTTGGATTCCTTTTATTTCTTTTTCTGCTCTGATTGCTGTGGCCAAAACTTCCAAAACTATGTTGAATAGTAATGGTGAAAGTGGGCACTCTTGTCTTGTTCCTGACTTTAGAGGAAATGCTTTCAATTTTTCACCATTGAGGATAATGTTTGCTGTGGGTTTGTCATATATAGCTTTTATTATGTTGAGGTATGTTCCTTCTATTCCTGCTTTCTGGAGAGTTCTTATCATAAATGGGTGTTGAATTTTGTTAAAGGCTTTCTCTGCATCTATTGAGATAATCATATGGTTTTTATTTTTCAATTTGTTAATGTGGTGTATTACATTGATTGATTTGCGGATATTGAAGAATCCTTGCATGCCTGGGATAAAGCCCACTTGGTCATGGTGTATGATCTTTTTAATGTGTTGCTGGATTCTGGTTGCTAGAATTTTGTTAAGGATTTTTGCATCTATGTTCATCAGTGATATTGGCCTGTAGTTTTCTTTTTTTGTGGGATCTTTGTCAGGTTTTGGTATTAGGGTGATGGTGGCCTCATAGAATGAGTTTGGAAGTTTACCTTCCTCTGCAATTTTCTGGAAGAGTTTGAGCAGGATCGGTGTTAGCTCTTCTCTAAATTTTTGGTAGAATTCAGCTGTGAAGCCTTCTGGACCTGGGCTTTTGTTTGCTGGAAGATTTTTGATTACAGTTTCAATTTCCGTGCTTGTGATGGGTCTGTTAAGGTTTTCTATTTCTTCCTGGTCGAGTTTTGGAAAGTTGTACTTTTCTAAGAATTTGTCCATTTCTTCCTCGTTGTCCATTTTATTGGCATATAATTGTTGATAGTAGTCTCTTATGATCCTTTGTATTTCTGTGTTGTCTGTTGTGATCTCTCCATTTTCATTTCTAATTTTATTGATTTGATTTTTCTCCCTTTGTTTCTTGATGAGTCTGGCTAATGGTTTGTCAATTTTATTTATCCTTTCAAACAACCAGCTTTTGGCTTTGTTGATTTTTGCTATGGTCTCTTTTGTTTCTTTTGCATTTATTTCTGCTCTAATTTTTAAAATTTCTTTCCTTCTACTAACCCTGGGGTTCTTCATTTCTTCCTTTTCTAGTTGCTTTAGGTGTAGAGTTAGGTTATTTATTTGACTTTTTTCTTGTTTCTTGAGGTGTGCCTGTATTGCTATGAACTTTCCCCTTAGGACTGCTTTTACCGTGTCCCACAGGTTTTGGGTTGTTGTGTTTTCATTTTCATTCGTTTCTATGCAAATTTTGATTTCTTTTTTTGATTTCTTCTGTGATTTGTTGGTTATTCAGCAGTGTGTTGTTCAGCCTCCATATGTTGGAATTTTTAATCGTTTTTCTCCTGTAATTGAGATCTAATCTTACTGCATTGTGGTCAGAAAAGATGCTTGGAATGATTTCTATTTTTTTTGAATTTACCAAGGCTAGCTTTATGGCCCAGGATGTGATCTATCCTGGAGAAGGTTGCGTGTGTGCTTGAGAAAAAGGTGAAATTCATTGTTTTGGGATGAAATGTCCTATAGATATCAATTAGGTCTAACTGGTCTATGGCATCATTTAAACTTTGTGTTTCCTTGTTAATTTTCTGTTTAGTTGATCTATCCATAGGTGTGAGTGGGGTATTAAAGTCTCCCACTATTATTGTGTTATTGTTAATTTCTCCTTTCATACTTGTTAGCATTTGTCTTACATACTGCGGTGCTCCGTGTTGGGTGCATATATATTTATAATTGTTATATCTTCTACTTGGATTGATCCTTTGATCATTATGTAGTGACCTTCTTTGTCTCTCTTCACAGCCTTTGTTTTAAAGTCTATTTTATCTGATATGAGTATTGCTACTCCTGCTTTCTTTTGGTCCCTATTTGCATGGAAAATCTTTTTCCAGCCCTTCACTTTCAGTCTGTATGTGTCCCCTGTTTTGAGGTGGGTCTCCTGTAGACAACATATGTAGCAGTCTTGTTTTTGTATCCATTCAGCCAGTCTTTGTCTTTTGGTTGGGGCATTCAACCCATTTACGTTTAAGGTAATTACTGATAAGTATGATCCCATTGCCATTTACTTTATTGTTTTGGGTTCGAATTTATACACCATTTTTGTGTTTCCTGTCTAGAGAATATCCTTTAGTATTTGTTGGAGAGCTGGTTTGGTGGTGCTGAATTCTCTCAGCTTTTGCTTGTCTGAGAAGCTTTTGATTTCTCCTTCATACTTGAATGAAATCCTTGCTGGGTACAATAATCTGGGCTGTAGGTTATTTTCTTTCATCATTTTAAGTATGTCTTGCCATTCCCTCCTGGCTTGAAGAGTTTCTATTGAAAGATCAGCTGTTATCCTTATGGGAATTCCCTTGTGTGTTATTTGTTGTTTTTCCCTTGCTGCTTTTAATATTTGTTCTTTGTGTTTGATCTTTGTTAATTTGATTAATATGTGTTTTGGGGTGTTTCGCCCTGGGTTTATCTTGTTTGGGACTCTCTGGGTTTCTTGGACTTGGGTGATTATTTCCTTACCCAGTTTAGGGAAGTTTTCAACTATTATCTCCTCAAGTATTTTCTCATGGTCTTTCTTTTTGTCTTCTTCTTCTGGAACCCCTATGATTCGAATGTTGTAGCATTTAATATTGTCCTGGAGGTCTCTGAGATTGTCCTCATTTCTTTTAATTTGTTTTTCTTTTATTCTCTCTGATTCATTTATTTCTACCATTCTATCTTCTAATTCACTAATCCTATCTTCTGCCTCTGTTATTCTACTATTTGTTGCCTCCAGAGTGTTTTTAATTTCATTTATTGCATTATTCATTATATATTGACTCTTTTATTTCTTCTAGGTCCTTGTTAAACCTTTCTTGCATCTTCTCAATCCTTGTCTCCAAGCTATTTATCTGTGATTCCATTTTAATTTCAAGATTTTGGATCAATTTCACTATCATTATTCGGAATTCTTTATCAGGTAGATTCCCTATCTCTTCCTCTTTTGTTTGGTTTGGTGGGCATTTATCCTGTTCCTTTATCTGCTGGGTATTCCTCTGTCTCTTCATCTTGTTTAAATTGCTGAGTTTGGGGTGTCCTTTCTGTATTCTGGCAGTTCGTGGAGTTCTCTTTATTGTGGCTTTTCCTCGCTGTGTGTGGGTTTGTACAGGTGGCTTGTCAAGGTTTCCTGGTTAGGGAAGCTTGTGTCGGTGTTCTGATGGGTGGAGCTGTATTTCTTCTCTCTCCTTTCGAAGAGTTGGGTTGCTTTTCTGAGTGCCTGATGTCCTCTGCCGGCATTCAGAAGTTGTTTTGTGGAATTTACTCGACGTTTAAATGCTCTTTTGATGAATTTGTGGGGGAGAAAGTGTTCTCCCCGTCCTACTCCTCCGCCATCTTGGCTCCTCCTCGCCTCCATCATTTTCTACCTGGACCAGTGCTACTGTTTCTGCCCAGGTCTCCCAGCTCCAGCCCTCGCACATGATGGTCTGTTCCCTTTGCAACAGCCAGAGGGCACCAGTGAGCACCTGAGTGGGGTCATGCCTCCCCTGCTCAGAACTTTGCACAGCTCCCCTTTCACTGGGGTAAAAGACAAAGTCCTTCCCACTCCCCCCAAGGCCTCGCACAATCTGTCCCCAACACCTGCCTGCCTCACCTCCTCCACTCTCCCCCGCAGTCATTCTCTCCAATCACAGTGGCTTCCTTGCTTTTGCTCAGACCGCACTAGGCAAAATCCCACCTTGGGGCCTTTGCACTTGCTGTTCCCGTGACTGAGAAAGCCCCTCCTCCCAGCTTCCTCCTTCGCCTGCATCAAGTTTACTCAGTTCTCACATTCTTGATGAAGCTGGCTTCTGACTGCTAGAAACTGCAACTCACTTCCTAGCACCCCCAATCCACGTACCTTATTCTATATTTTTTCCCATAGTATTTACTACCTTTTAACATACTTTAACGGTGGAAAATTCTGAAAGAGATGGGAATACTGGACCACCTGACCTGCCTCTTGAGAAACCTATATGCAGGTCAGGAAGCAACAGTTAGAACTGGACGTGGAACAGCAGACTGGTTCCAAATAGGAAAAGGAATACATCAAGTTTGTATATTGTCACCCTGCTTATTTAACTTCTATGCAGAGTACATCATGAGAAATGCTGGGCTGGAGGAAGCACAAGCTGGAATCAAGATTGCCGGGAGAAATATCAATAACCTCAGATATGCAAGTGACACCACCCTTATGGCAGAAAGTGAAGAGGAACTCTAAAGCCTCTTGATGAAAGTAAAAGAGGAGAGTGAAAAAGTTGGCTTAAAGCTCAACATTCAGAAAACTAAGATCATGGCATCTGGTCCCATCACTTCATGGGAAATAGATGGGGAAACAGTGGAAACAGTGGTTGATTTTTGGGGAGGGGGCCCCAAAATCACTGAAGATGTTGACTGCAGCCATGAAATTAAGATGCTTACTCTTTGGAAGGAAAGTTATGACCAACCTAGATAGCATATTCAAAAGCAGAGACATTACTTTGCCAACAAAGGTCCGTCTAGTCAAGGTTTTTCTTTTCCAGTGGTCATGTATGGATGTGAGAGTTGGACTGTGAAGAAAGCTGAGCACCAAAGAATTGATGCTTTTGAATTGTGGTGTTGGAGAAGACTCTTGAGAGTCCCTTGCACTGCAAGGAGATCCAACCAGTCCATCCTAAAGGAGATCAGTCCTGGGTATTCATTGGAAGGACTGATGCTGAGGCTGAAACTCCAATACTTTGGCCACCTCATGCGATGAGTTGACTCATTGGAAAAGACTCTGATGCTGGGAGGGATTGGGGGCAGGAGGAGAAGGGGATGACAGAGGATGAGATGGCCGGATGGCATCACCGACTTGATGGACATGAGTTTGGGTCAACTCTGGGAGTTGGTGATAGACAGGGAAGCCTGGCGTGCTGCAATTCATGGGGTCGCAAAGAGTCGGACGCAACTGAGTGACTGAACTGAACTGAACTGAACTGAACATACTTTATTGGAGAAGGCAATGGCAACCCACTCCAGTACTCTTGCCTGGAGAATCCCATGGACGGAGGAGCCTGGTGGGCTGCAGTCCGTGGGGTCGCTAAGAGTCAGACACAGCTGATCGACTTCACTTTCACGCACTGGAGAAGGAAACGGCAACCCACTCCAGTGTTCTTGCCTGGAGAATCCCAGGGACCGGGGAGCCTGGTGGGCTGCCGTCTATGGGGTCTCACAGAGTCGGACACGACTGAAGCAACATAGCAGCAGCAGCAACACACTTTATGGGCTTCCCAGGTTGCGCTAGTGGTAAAGAACCCGCCTGCCAATGCAGGAGATATAAGGGATGCAGTTTCGATCCCTAGGTCAGGAAGTCCCCCTGGAGGACAGCCAGCAACCGACTCCAATATTCTTGCCTGGAGAATCCCACGGATTGAGAAGCCTGGCGGGCTGCAGTCCATAGGGTCACACAGAGTCAGACACGACTAAAGTGACTTAGCACGCATGCAACATACTTTATGTCTCATATTTATTATCTACCACCACCCCCTACTTGAATTGAAGTCCCATGAAGATAGCTTTGTTTAGTCACTCCTGTAGCTCAGACATCTAGAAAGTACTTCACCCATAGTACATACACAACACACATTGTTGAAGGAATGGATGGATGGATAAATGAATGACTTGCTATACAATATCTGGCTTATGGAATTTTTAGCATATCTAACTTTGGAATATCTCAGTGTTGACTTTTTAATAGGTTTTCATTTCCTCCCTATAGTATCCTGTTTGAGTTCCGATCCCATCCTTGGTCCCCTAGAATTCTCTCCATCTGCAGACATCACAGTGCCTGAAGTGCAGGAGACCAGGTTTGATCCCTGGGTCAGGAAGATCCCCTGGAGAAGGGAATGGCTACCCACTCTAATGTTCTTGCCTGGAGAACTCCATGGACAGAGGAACCTGGTGGGCTACAGTCCACGGGGTCGCAGAGTCCAACACAACTGAGCAACGATAACATTTTCAACACAGATATACAACCCAACATTCCCACAAAAATGACTCTTTTAGTTAAAAACAACAGTACTAGTCCAGGTGGGAGATGATGGAGGCTCAGACCAGGGTGTTAACAATTTGTGCAATTTTTCACTTCTAAGGCTATGCCTCACGGCATTAATAAGGAGGAAACACCAGACAAACCCAAACTGAGGGGCATTCTACAAAGTACTCAGCCTGCACTGTTCAAAAGAATCAAGGTCATGGAAGAAAAGGAATGAGTAGGAGGCTGTCCCAGCTTGAAAGAGACTGTAGGGATCCAGCGACTAAATGCAACAATTGATGACCCTGAACGGGACCCTTTTGACCTAAAGCAGCATCCCCAACATTTTTGGCAATAGGGATGGGTTTCGTGGAAGACAGTTTTTCCATGGACAAGGGTGAGGGGATGGTTTCAGGATGATTCTCACAAGGAGCATGAAACCTAGATCCCTCGAATGTTCAGTTCAGAGTAGGGTTCACGCTCCCATGAAAATCTAATGCCACTAACGACCTGACAGGAAGTGGAGCTCGAGGCTATAAATACAGATGAAGTTCTGCTTGTGCGCCTGCTTGCCGGCCGCTCACCTCCTGCTATGCGACCTGGTCTCTAGCAGGGGCTTAGGGACCCCTGCCCTAAAGGACATCGTTGGGGCCCATGGTACACTAGTACTATTAGTGGGACTAGTACACAGAACATGGACAGGCCAGAGGGCATTGTGCTAAGTGGAGTAAGTCAGACAGAGAAAGACGAAGACTGTATGATTTCATTTATATGTGGAATCTAAAAAAAAAAGAGAGAGAGAGAGACCATAGACACAGAGAATGGATTGATGGCTGCTAGAGGCAGGAAGAGGGATGGGTGAAAGGATGGAGGTGATCGAAAGTTATACAGTTCCATTTGTAATAAGTTCTGGGGATGTTATGTACCGCATAGTGACTAAAGCACTGTATTGTATATTTGAAAGTAAGAGCTAAGGGAGTGAATCTTAAAAGTTCTCTTCAAAAGAAAAAGATTTCAAAATATATGAGATGATGGATGTTAGCTAAACTTACTCTGGTAATCATTTCACAACATATATCAACCAACAGGGGTCTACTATCTACAGAGGGAATTGTACTAGATATTTTGTAGTAACCTATAAAGGAAACGGAGAAGGCAATGGCACCCCACTCCAGTACTCTTGCCTGGAAAATCCATGGACGGAGGAGCCTGGTAGGCTGCAGTCCATGGGGTCGCTAAGAGTCGGACACGACTGAGCGACTTCACTTTCACTTTTCTCTTTCATGCATTGGAGGAGGAAATGGCAACCCACTCCATTGTTCTTGCCTGGAGAATCCCAGGGATGGGGGAGCCTGGTGGGCTGCCGTCTATGGGGTCGCACAGGGTCGGACACGACTGAAGTGACTTAGCAGCTGCAGCAGCAGCATAAAGGAAAAGAACCTGAAAAGAATTTATATATATGTGTGTGTGTATATATATATATATACACACACATATATGATTGCATGTGTGCTAAGTCACTTCAGTTGTGTGTGATTCTTTTGAGACCCTGTAGACTGTGGCCTGCCAGACTCCCCTGTCCATGGGATTCTCCAAGCAAGAATACTGGAGTGGGTTGCCATGCCGTCCTCCAGGGGATCTTCCCAACCCAGGATAGAACCACATTGCCTGTTCTTTACCACTAGCACCACCTAGGAAGCCCCACATATATGATTTTATATATATATATATATATATACACCTATATAACTATATTATGTGCTTTGCTTAGTCACTCTGTCGTGTCCAACTCTTTGCAACCCCATGGACTATATAGCCCGCCAGGCTCCTCTGTCCATGGGATTCTCCATGCAAGGATACTGGAGTGGGTTCCCTTCTCCAGGGATTGAACTTGTATCTCTTGCATTGGCAGGCAGATTCTTTACCACTGAGCCATCAGGAAGTCCTTAAATATATATATATATATATATATATAATTTTTTGTACACCTGAAACTTATACAGTGTTATATGTCAATGAAACTGTAAAAAATAAGTGTGTCCTGAGGAAATCAGAATTGAAAGAGACACATGTACCCCAATGTTCATTGCAGCACTGTTTACAATAGCTAGGACATGGAAGCAACCTAGATGTACACTGGCAGATTAATGGATAAGAAAGTCGTGGTACATATACACAATGGAATATTCAGTACAGTTCAGTTCAGTCGCTCAGTCCTGTCCAACTCTTTGAGACCCCATGAATTGCAGCACACCAAGCCTCCCTGTCTATCACCAACTCCCGGAGTTCATTCAGACTCATGTCCATCGAGTCGGTGATGCCATCCAGCCATCTCATCCTGTCATCCCCTTCTCCTCCTGACCCCAATCCCTCCCAGCATCAGAATCTTTTCCAATGAGTCAACTCTTCGCATGAGGTGGCCAAAGTATTGGAGTTTCAGCCTCAGCATCAGTCCTTCCAAAGAACACCCAGGACTGATCTCCTTTAGGAAGAACTGGTTGGATCTCGTTGCAGCCCAAGGGACTCTCAAGAGTCTTCTCCAACACCACAGTTCAGAATCATCAATTCTTCGGTGCTCAGCTTTCTTTACAGTCCAACTCTCACATCCATACATGACCACTGGAAAAACCATAGCCTTGACTAGACAGACCTTTGTTGGCAAAGTAATATCTCTGCTTTTTAATATGCTATCTAGGTTGGTCATAATTTTTCTTCCAAGGAGTAAGCGCCTTTTAATTTCATGGCTGCAATCACCATCTGCAGTGATTTTGGAGCCCCCCAAAAATAAAATCTGACACTGTTTCCACTGTTTCCCCATCCATTTCCCATGAAGTGATGGGACCAGATG
This sequence comes from Bos mutus, assembly GCF_027580195.1. NCBI lineage: Eukaryota > Metazoa > Chordata > Mammalia > Artiodactyla > Bovidae > Bos > Bos mutus. Next base: position 51,961,276 of record NC_091623.1, on the reverse strand, counting down.
CCATGATCTTTGTTTTCTGAACGTTGAGCTTTAAGCCAACTTTTTCACTCTCCTCTTTTACTTTCATCAAGAGGCTTTTTTAGCTACAAAAAAGAACACATCTGAGTCAGTTCTAATGAGGTGGATGAAACTGGGGCCTATTATACAGAGTGAAGTCAGTCAGAAAGAAAAACACCAATACAGTATCTTAACGCATATATAACACATGTACACCCGTGGCTGATTCATGTCAATGTATGGCAAAAACGACCACAATTTTGTAAAGTAATTAGCCTCCAATTAAAATAAATTAATTAATTTACAACAAACAAACTCATAGAAAAAAACAAGTGTGTGTACATGTATATACATACACATACATAGAAAGACACAGAGGTACAGACGAAAGCAGTAGAGAAATGGCAATAACTAGGGGGTATGGGTGAAGGGTTTGTGGATGTCCATTGTACCGTTCTTATAATTTTTCTGTATTTGAAAATTTGTGAACATTTCAAACAAAGGTCTGAACGTTTTCAAAATAAAATGTTAGGAAAACAAGTCACCTAATCTATTGCCAGAGTTTTAAATTTTTATTTACTTGTTTATTTTTGGCTGCGCTGGGTCCTTGTTGCTGCGTGTGGGCTTTTCTAGTTGCAGCGAGTGGGGGCTACTCTCTAGTGGTGCTGTGCAGGCTTCTCACTGTGATGGCTTCTCTTGTTGTGGATCACAGGCTCTAGGGCGCATGGACTCGGTAGTTGTGGCTCACAGGTTTTAGAGTGTGGGCTCTGTATGGTGGCACATAGGCTTAGTTGCCTAGTAGCATGTGGAATCTTCCCAAACCTGGGATTGAACTCATGTCCTCTTCATTGGCAGGTGGATTTTCAACCACTGGACCACCGGGGAAGCCCTATTGCCAGAATTTTAACTAATTCAAGTAAGGGATTTATGTTTCAAAATGCTCCCTTAATTAGAGCTTTATAAAGTAAACAGAGGAAGGACATTGGAGATTTTCAGAAAATATTTGGTTATTGCTACACATTTGCCATGGATAATCTACATTTTTCCATCTATATCTACAAGCATTTATTCAACAATATTGTGTGGTCCCATTTAGAGAGCCATTTTCCTCCTCTGAAAGTCAGAATGCCTTCAAGATTTGCATAATCCATTTCATGGCCAGGGAACAGTAGGATAGATGCGAATCTTGGAGTGTGGGTTGTTAGACTATTTTGAAGCTGGTGAGAAAAACACACACACACAAAATATCTGCAAGACAAAATAGGTATCTGCAACGCCCGGTCAACAGACTGCACAAGAAGAAATGTCTCTGCCCTGGTGGGAACAGATTGAGTGGAGGGAGTTGATGGGTGGGAAGGCAATGCTGTCAAAATCCTGAAATAAAGATGTTCAAAACGCCCTTTCACAGCATCTCAGGCAAATGTCACATGGGGACCTCGACAGCCCAGAGTGACTGAATGTCAAGCGGAGATTTTGAGAAAATGAGAGAGGGTGGAAATGATGCATGAAAACATACCCTTCTTCTCTCTTTTCAAATCTGGCTCAAAAAGCCCAGCTGTGAAAACAGGACACTTTCTCAGCTGTCTAAGGAGCAATATTACCTTGTCCAAGACTAACAGGGTACCAGAATAGTCAGGCTTCCTATTATTAATTGATTTGTTTGATTTGCATTTATGTTCTAGGTGCTATGCTAAGCTTTGGAAAACAGAGGATTCTGCCAGTTCCTGCCCCTGAAGGCTTGTAGTCCAATGAGAGCAAGGGAAGTAGTAACAAGTGTGGTGGATTGAACTACTGGTCTCATTCCTTTGTTCTTTCTCTCTCTCTTTCCTTGTATGACTACTCCGGGTCTTAGCTGTGGCATGCGCAGTCTCCCATCTTCAATCTTTGTTGCAGCACGCAGGATCTTTAGTTACAGCATGCAAAATCTTAGTTGCAGCCTGTAGGATCTAGTTCCCTGACCAGGGATCGAACCCAGGCCCCCTGCATTGGGAGTGGGGAGTCTTAGTGAGAAGGTGTTAGTTGCTCAGTCATGTCTGACTCTGTGCCCCCATGGACTGCAGCCCACCAGACTCCTCTGTCCATGGGACTTTCCAGGCAAGAATACTGGAGGGGGTAGCCATTTCCTCCTCCAGGGGATCTTCCCAACTCAGAGATCAAACCCAGGTCTCCTGCATTCCAGGCAGATTCTTTATCATCTGAGCCACTGGACCACCAGGGAAATGCCCTGGTCTCATTTATTCACTCCTCCCCAACCCATACCCTGCACCATGGAACTTTACTGTCAAACTCACTAGAGACAGAGTTTTTGCCCCTTGAGTTTTAAAATATAGTGTGTTGCAGAAAGCTTGGCATATAGTAAGGCCGACAGATCTAAAAGTGATTTCCATTGACAGAATAGCTTATCTCCCAAAGTTCCCAGGAGGAAGGGGTTCACGCCAAGCCATGCTTCCTTTGGAGGAAGCAAGTGAAGCAGAGTAAACAGACTTCAGATTGACTGCTGCTAAGTCACTTCAGTCGTGTTCAACTCTGTGCGACCTCATAGACGGCAGCCCACCAGGCTCCCCCGTCCCTGGGATTCTCCAGGCAAGAACACTGGAGTGGGTTGCCATTTCCTTCTCCAATGCATGAAAGTAAAAAGTGAAAGTGAAGTCGCTCAGTCGTGTCTGACCCTCAGCGACCCCATGGACTGCAGCCTACCAGGCTCCTCCGTCCATGGGATTTTCCAGGCAAGAGTACTGGAGTGGGATGCCATTGCCTTAGCTGGAGTAATTTCAGCAGTCTCTGGGCATAAGTGCTGCCCCTAGCTGTCCAATACCTACACCTGGGTTGACTACGACAGATGGATAGTGGCCCTGAGTGCTAGAGCCCAATAAAAGAGGCGGTTGGACTTCCCTCGTGGTCTAACGGTTAAGAGTCCGTCTGCCAACACAGGGGACATGGGTTCAATCCCTGGTCTGGGAAGACACCACATGCTGTGGGACAGTTAAACCCATATACCACAGCTACTGAAGCCCACGCGGCCTAGAGCTTGGACACACCACAAGAGAATCTAGCTCAATGAGAAGGCCTCGAACCACGCCTAGGGAGTAGCCCCTGCTCCTTGCAACTAGAGAAAAGCCCGAACACAGCAACAGAGGTGCAGAGCAGCCAAATAAATAATTTGTTTAAAAAAGAAGTAAAGGGGAAGTAAAAGACCTGTTTTTAAAATGTATTAATTTGTTTTCTTTTTGGCTTCGTTAGGCCTTTGTTGTTGCACAGGGGCTATTCTTTGTTGATGTGCACAGGCTTCTCATCGCAGTGGCTTCTGCTGTTGCAGAGCACGGGCTCTAGGCAGGTGGGCTCAGTAGTTATCACTGGCTGGCTCTAGAGCGCAGGCTCCGTAGTCATGGCGCACAGGCTTAGTTGCTCCACAGCATGTCGGATCTTCCCAAATCAGGGACTGAACCTGTGTCCCATGCGTTGGCAGTCGGATTCCATTTTTCTTTTTCTCCAAACTTATTTATAGGAACATTGCTTCGCCATTTGGCCTAGTCAGCCATACATATACATGTGTCCACTCCCTTTTTAACCTCCCTCCCACTCCTTCCCACCCCTCTAGGTTATTACAAAGCTCGGTTGAGTTCCTTGAGTCATATAGCAAATTCCCACTGGCTATCTATTTCACACATGGTAGTGTATATGCTTCCGTGTTACTCTCTCCATTCATCCCACCCACCCTCTCCTTCCCCCGCCACCTCCAAGCTGGCCTGTGTCCATAAGTCTTCTCTCTATGTCTAAATCTCTACTGTTGGCAGGAGGATTCTCAACCGCTGGACAACCAAGGAATTTCAAAAACTCTTTCTAAGACTACGTCTAGTATCTGGGTGTAGTGACAGATTTGCTGCGCCTTCCTGTGGGTGTGCTGCACCACAGTAGCAATGCAGTTCAAAGATGAACTGCACAGGGGCTCTGTGTTTCGCACACGGGGAACATCCAAGCGTCTGCTGTTGGAATACCAGGCAGCGGTGAGGCGGGCGAGCTGGAAAGACACAGCAGGAGAGAGCAAATGAAAAGCTGCATGAAGCGACTCAGAACACAGTGCCCTTTACACCAAAGATGTGAGCCTCTTAGAGGCTGGAAATGTCCTATCTCTGGGTCCTGGTAGTGGTTACTTTGTTGTTGTTTAGTAGCTCAGTTGTGTCTGACTTTTTGCGACGCCCATGGACTGTAGCCCACCAGGCTCCCCTGTCCATGGAATTCTCCAGGCAAGAATACTGGAGTGGGTTGTCATGTCCTTCTCCAAGTGGTTAGTTGCTGCTGCTAAGTCACATCAGTCGTGTCCGACTCTGTGCGACCCCATAGATGGCAGCCCACCAGGCTCCCCCGTCCATGGGATTCTCCAGGCAAGAATACTGGAGTGGGTTGCCATTTCCTTCTCCAGTGCATGAAAGTGAAAAGTGAAACTGAAGTCAGTCGCTCAGTCGTGTCCGACTCTTTGTGACCCCATGGACTGTAGCCTACAAGGCTCCTCTGTCCATGGGATTTCCTAGGCAAGAGTACTGGAGTGGGTTGCCATTACCTTCTCCAAGTGGTTACTTAGGTGCATATAAATGTAAAAATTCATCAAGCTGTATGCTTAAGATTTATTCATTTATGGACCTAAGTCTTATCACCAGCAAGCCTCTTATTTTTAACAGAATTCTTTTCTTAAGTTATTTATTTGGCTGCACCAGGTCTTAACTGAGGCACATGGGAATCCTCTATCTTCATTGCAGCTTTCGAGATCTTTAGTGGCAGCATTGTTCCTTGTGGCATGTGGGATCTCATTCCCAGACCGGGAATTGAACCTGCGTCCCCTCTATCGCAAGCATGGAGTCTTTGCCACTGGACCACCAGAGAAGTCCCACCAGCAAGCCTTTTTTTTAACCCCTGCAACCCTTCTCACCCCCAACTAACTGCCCTTCCTCAGTTTCCAAGGCTCTCTATCCACATTTTAAATCTGCCTTAATTATATACACCAAGGATTGGCAAACCCAAAGGACCAGAAAGTAAATATTTTTAGCTTTTCAGGTCAGATGGTCTCTTTCTAAATGACTCAGCTCTGCCCTTGTAGCATGAAAGTAACCACAGAAAATCAGTAAACAAATGGGTGTCTGTGTTCCAATAAAACTTTATTTACAAACGCAGGTGGTGGGCCAGATTTGGCCTTGGGGCCATAGTCTGCCAGCCTCTGATATTTACCGCGTTTGAATTGCTTCATCTCCTCTATCAAGTACAAGTACCTTGAGGCAAGGGCAAGTTTTTCCATCCCTGTAGTTTCACCATCTGGTCCAGCACCTGACGCAAAATAAATGATTGTCCTCAAACAAATCAATGAGTGATTTAGTTAATTGTCTACTCAGCTCACACCTAAATGAGAAGAGGAAGAAAAGCAAAGCTGAGTAATACAAGGGTATGACAAAGGATGCAGCCCACCCACGAGGCATAAAAAAACCTTCCAAGTAGCCCCCACACTGTGGAAGTTCTGGCCATTGCATTCAATTTTGCGTACAGAGTTTCCTTTTGGGTGATGAAAACGTTCTGGAATTAGATAGAGGTGATGGTTGTGCAACCCCAAAACTGGGTGCCTCTTGGTGGGTGTTGAGTCAAAGGACACAATCAAGTCAAAGACTGGAAGAAGGAACCTTGGATGTATTTTCTGCAGCAAGTAAAGAGAACACTGGGATCTTTCCCAAAGAACAAAACTGAGGAAGTTTTAAGCTAAGGGTACATGCATATTCATGAAGTGACTTGAGCAGAGAAGAACTCAACATGGAATTGGAGCAAAGGTCAACAAAGTTCAAGCCTTGTGATTGAAGTCACGAGGGTCAATGTCATCACGCCATCCTCTACCTGGAGGGGGGCGCTTAGTTCCTACTGAACTCAAAGACATGTATCAGACTGTTATGTATAATATATCCCTACAGGTGGAACTAGGACTCTGTTTTGTTGCTAACCTATTGTTTCTTGACTGCTTTGCCTGTATTCCTGCATTCTCTCACTCATAACTGAGACCTGGTCAAAGTAAGCATTGCAACCAAGCTTAGATCCCCAAATGGCTTAGGCTAGAAAAGGCTTCACTTATGTCAAGAAAGCCATTCCCGGGGACTCCCCTAGTGATCCAGTGGTTAAGAATCCTCCTTGCAATCCCTGGTAGGGGAACTAAGATCCCTCATGCCACAGGGCAACTATGGAGCCAGTGGGCTCTCGAGCCCTCATGCCGCAACTAAGATCCAAAAAGATCAAATAAATAAATTTGAAAGAAAGAAGGATGTCTGGTCCTTTTTCTCCAGGGACTCCCTACCCTATCTGCTTGCAATTACACAACCCTGTGAATGTACTAAATGCCACTGAATTGTTCATTTTTACATGGTTGACTTTATGTTTTGTGAATTTCAATCTTTAAAAAAAAAAAAAAAAGATATACAAATGTGAGACTTGGCTAAAAAGGAAAAACAAAGGCTCCCTCTGGCTGCTGAGTAGAGAATAGACTTACTACAAGGCTGGAGCAGAAGTTGAAGTTACCTAAGTTCTTCAGCTTTAGTCATTTTACTTTCATTGGTTCTATTATTTCAGAAATATTTCTTGAGGGACACAAAATGTTTGGTCTCAGTGCTATTAAAACTATTTAACTTCTTCTCGGTCTTAGGAAATGCCAAGAAATAAAGATGCTGGGACTTCCCTGGTGGCCCAGTGGGTAAGACTCTGTGCTCCCTATGCAAGGGGCTCAGGTTCAATCCCTAGACAGGGAATGAGATCCCACATGCCACAACAAAGATCCAGGACAGCCAAATAAATTTTAAAAATAAAAAGAAAGGAAGATGTTGCCCCTGAGCAAACTGGTGGGGTCCACAGTTTGATGGTCTCAGACAGATACTGCCCCAGTGTTAGCGTCTTGGAGCAGTAGCTAACACCCTTGGAGATCTTGCTATGTACAAAGTACAATATTAATCTCTTTACTTTTGAGTATATGCTTGTGAGCTGATGCGCTGTTTTATCACCCTTTCTGCAATAAATCCGTGAGTGCTGCACATTCCTTTCCTTCAGCCTTTATGCTTTTAGCCTCCGGAGGCTGCAAGCTTCAAGTCACCTTCTGCTGACTGTGTCCCATCTCAAGACTATACCACACATCATTTCACTTTCTGCAGCCTTCTCCAACCCTGCAGGTTGGAGAAGAGTGTGGAGTTAAAGATCACTGGGGTGCAGTTGGTCATGATTAACATCGACACATCATATCACACGTTCCCTAGCAGGATATACTTAAAAGGGCTGCTGTAAACTGAAAGTTTGTGTCCTTCTAAATTTCATGTGTTAAGACTCTAAGCCCCTGTTAATCAGCTATACCCCAATATAAAATAAAAAGTTTAAAAATTTCTTTTTGAAAAGAATATATACGATGAAATATTTTGTCGGTGTTAAAAAAAACAATAAATCAGATATTTTTAAAACAAACAAAAAAAACAAACAAAAAATCTAAGCCCCATAGAGAACAAGTGTATGGACACCAAGGGTAGAAAGGGGGAAGAGAGTGGGATGGATTGGGAGATTGGGATTGACATATATACACTATTACGTATAAAATAGATAACTAATGCGAACCTACTGTATAGCACAGGGAACTCCGCTCAGTGCTCTGTGATGACAAAGAGGGGAAACGTGTATACCTAAAGCTGATTTACGTTGCACTGCAGCAGAAACTGACACACCACAGTAAAGCAACTAAGCTCCAATTTAAGGAAAAAAGTTAACCCACAACATGATGATATTGGGAGGTGGGGCCTTTGGGAAGTGATTAGGTCATGAGGGTGGAGCTTTCATGAATAGAATTAGTGCCCTTACATTCAGGGAAGCTGGGTTAAGTGTGTAAGAACTCTCTGTACTATTTTTGTAACTTTCCTATACATCTAAAATCATTTCAAAATACAACTAAAAAGCTTAAAAAGAAAGATTTCAGGTTTTGACCTTCAACTGATGGAAAACATGATCCAGCAGATAAATGTTCCTACCTCTAGCTTTCAGACAGACATTGTTGGGAGAAATCTTTATTCTATGGCCCACAGCAGTGACCACAACAACTCACCTCATCTTGGCTTTTCCCCCTTCTCCATTGTGTTCTCCCAGCTCTTTCACTCCTCATCCCTGGGGTCACCTCTGACAAGGACCCCTCTCTTTGACCAAACTTTACTCAGGCTCCTCTGAACTCTCTTGTCCTTGTCCTACTGAATCCAGTTGACACATAACCCAGTTCGTAACTTAGTAACTGATTCCCTCACCACACCCATTGGCTATAAACTACCAGCTTTCCTCGCTGTATTAGGAGTTGAGGTCAATCTCTCTCCTCTATTGCCATAGTCTTGAATAAAGTCTTCCTTGCCTGTTTAACACTGTCTGGTGCAATTTTTCTTTGACATCTCCCAGATAAACAACTTGAGCCCAAGTCCTTGTCTCAAGGGGTCCTGAACTAAGATAATCCCACTAACAGATGAGGAAAATTAGGCACATTGAAGTTAAGGTGTAATCTCAAGGTTTAACAGCCAGGAAATGGTAGAGATAAGATGTAACAGACAGGCCAACATCAGAGTCTGTCCTCTTGATGACCACACTATACTGCCTCTAAGAATTAAAGGATTTTCTGGGACATTCCTGATGGTCCGGTGGCTAAGACTCCATGCCCTCAATGCAGGGGGCCTGGGTTCAATCCCTGCTGGTCAGGAAACTAGATTCCGCATGCTGCAACTAAAGATCCTGCATGCTGAAACTAAGACCTGGGGCAGCCAAATAAGTAAATTAATTTTTAAAAAGAATTAAAGACTTTCTGTTTAAAACTTCACTAATTTAAACCCAGGTTTGTGTCCCCATGATTCCCCAACACAAACCCAAATGCTGTTCTTCTGCCAACTTATTCAAATAATGTGTGTAAGGCAGAGAAATGTGACAGCTTGAAACTACTCTAATTTTACTTACAAATAATTGGGTTGATTCATGCTGTTTTCTCCAAAACCTACCCCCCAAAAACTGGTAATCTGATTGGTGTTACAGAGTGCCAAATTTGTCACATACATCTCTTACAACTTTTATAATTCTCCTTCAAAGGCAACACGCAAAAGCAGTCAGTCACAAAACTAGAGTAGTAAACAAGAGATATTCCAAGATGGGAGAAAGTTAGTTTTTCAAAAGAGATGAAATGAGAAGAAAGAAAGGCAAGAGGGAGGAAAATCAAAGAGCAGCTTCTGGAAGAAAGAAACCTCAGTGTTCCATGATGTAAAGATCATTAATACGGGTGGGATAGGGTGGGAGGTGGGAGGGAGACTCAAGAGAAATTGTGTCAGTCGCTCAATCATGACTCTTTATGACCCCATGGACTGTAGCCCACCAGTCTTCTCTGTCCATGGGATTCTCCAGGTAAGAATACTGGAATGGATAGCCATTCCCTTCTCCAGTGGATCTGCCCAACCCAGGGATTGAACCCAGGTCTCCTGCATTGCAGGTGGATTCTTTACTGTCTGAGCCACAAGGGAAGCCCTGTAAAGATCATTAATAGGGTAAAAAAAAAAAAAATTTAAATTGCTATAACAGGTACTCAAAAATGTACCAGTTAAAAGAATGTAGAAGTATGGACCTTACTCAGGTAAGTGTCCTCAGATAAGTGGTCCAGCTGTACATGCAGATGCTCTCTATTTGATCACTAGGGACACAGGTAATTTCCACTTCCTTTCTCTGTTATTGCATTAGTTACCTGCTTGTGTGCTCAGGTGCTCAGTCATGTCGGAGTCTTTGCAACCCCATGGACTATATAGCCCACCAGGCTCCTCTGCCGATGGGATTTTCCAGGCAAGAATACTGGAGTGGGTTGCCATTTCCTCCACAGGATCTTCCCAGGGATCAAACCCCATGTCGCCTGTGTCTCCTTCATTAGCAGACAGATTCTTTACCACTGAGCTACCTGGGAAGCCCCATTAATTTTCCAGGTCTGCTTTAACAAAGTGCCACAAATTGGGTGGCTTAAAACATCGTTTACTCTCTGGTGGCCAAGAGTCCAAAATCAAGGTGTTGGCAGGGCCATACTTCCTCGGGCTGTGGTGAAGTCAAGTGAAGTATTATTCATGTCTGACTCTGCAACCCCATGGACTGTGGCCTGCCAGGCTCCTCTGTCCATGGGATTTTCCAGGCAAGAATACTGAAGTGGGTTGCCATTTTCTTCTCCAAGGGATCTTCCTGATCCAGTGATCAAACCCAAGTCTCCCATATTGCAGGCAGGTTCTTTACTGTCTGAGCCACCAGGACCTGTGATAGTGTAGCCAAAAGTGGGGTCCGGTTGCTCACTGCTCAAAAGCCATTAAAGAGGCCAAGTCGGTGGAAAGGCAAGTTTGCCTTATTTTGGATGCCAGCAACTGGGGCAGAGGGTGGAGCCCAAAGGCTGACTCCCCCACCCTGAAAATCAGGAAGCAAGAGCTTTCATAGATGAAAGGAAGGGGCTACAATGCAGAAACTCTGCATTCAACTCTGCATACAACGCAGTCAGCTCGAAATTGGTCTTTGGCATCTGACCAGGGATATCTTAATTGTTTTAGGTACAGAAAACCATTCCATGGTCTGTTTGTTCTCATTTCCTTGAGGCCAGTTCTCAGAATTGTGGCAACTTATGTCATGGCTACCCTGGAAAAGGAAATGGCAACCCACTCCAGTATTGTTGCCTGCAGAATCCCAAGGACAGAGGAGCCTGGTGGGCTACAGTCCATGGGGTCCCAAAGAGTTGGCCATGACCAAGCATACACACACATGTCATGGTTATAGTCAGGTCATCATACAGGTAACTTCTTCCACCTCATGGGGGTTTCAAAACCTGTAAAACAGCTCACAGGATATGGCTCAGAATATTATCTATAGCCCTTGAGAAGGAGCTAAAGGTCCTTGACTATGCTTAATGACTAAATGACTAATATTTGGTCTTCTCTGACTGTTTTTCTTTGTTTCTGCATTTTCTCACTTCTCTGATTAAGCTTATTCTTAAGATTTTTCCACAGACAAAAGGTTGGCAGAGGGCAAGGGACAAGGGACAGAGGGCAAAGGGACAAGAATCATAGGGTCTTGTTCTATTTCAATAGCATCACTTCAGTCTCTGCCCCTGTCTTCACAGAGTCTTCTTCCATCAATTTCTCTCTGTAGTATCCTCTTCTCATAAGAACACCAGTCATTAGAATAGACCCCCCCTTAATGATCTCTTCTTAATGCAAAGACCGTATTTCCAAATAAGGTCACTACTGAGATGTTTTTACTCACACTTTTGACACCAAATGCCTGCATTTTTTCCACATCAATAACCTATTTTCCAATTGGGACCTCAATTGGGTGTCCAAAAATTCAATTCAATAATGATGCTAACTACCCAAAGTTCATGCCAGACCTCAAAGGTTAAGGGCTCAATTCTACAAGACTCTCCACCACTTCATATGCCAATTACAAATCCTGGGCGTCCTGTACTTATGACCAACTATCTATAAAGGGCTACCATGATCACCTCCCTGGGTTCAGTAATTTGCTAGATCAGTTCACATAAGAAAGAAAAGTGAAAGTGAAGTCACTCAGTCATGTCCGACCCTTTGCGACTCCATGGACTGTGGCCCACCAGGCTCCTCCGTCCATGGGATTTTCCAGGCAAGAGTACTGGAGTGGGGTGCCATTGCCTTCTCCAGGGGATCTTCCCACCCCAGGGATTGAACCTGGGTCTCCAACTCAAGTAAAATAGTTTAGTTACTAGTTGTTGTTTAGTCACTAAGTCCTGTTTGACTCTTTTGCTTCCCTATGGACTGCAGCCCACCAGGCTCCTCTGTCCATGGGATTTCCCAGGCAAGAATACTGGAGTGGGTTGCCATTTTCTCCTTCAGGGGATCTTCCTGACTCAGGGATCAAACCCAGGTCTCCTGCATTAGCAGGTGGATTCTTTACCACTGAGCCACCAGAAAAGCCTTTAGTTACTATTACTGGTTTATTACAGAGGATATTATAAAGGATACTTTATATACTTAGAATAACTGAGGTTAGATGATGATATAATTTGGTCAAGATCATACAGTCAGCAAATGGCACAGGGAAGATTGGAACCCCTGTTTCTCCCCTACACAATGCTGTTGATCAAATATAACAGTACCCTTTCTCATCAACCAAAAATAAAACACCATATGTCTGCTTGTTTATTCAAAACACTTGATGAGCTAGTCCTTACCCTCAAGAGGTTTACAACTTATTTAAAAAAAAAAAACAAAACAGAATCTACTCCACTCTCTATTACTTTCAGTTCAGTTCAGTCGCTCAGTCATGTCTGACTCTTTGCAACCCCATGGACAGCAGCACACCAGGCTTCCCTGTCCATCACCAACTCCTGGAGTTTATTCAAACTCATGGCCATTGAGTCGGTGATGCCATCCAACCATCTCATCCTGTGTCATCCCCTTCTCCTCACGCTTTCAACCTTTCCCAGCATCAAGGTCTTTTCAAATGAGTCAGTTCTTCGCATCAGACAGCCAAAGTATTGGAGTTTCAACTTCAACATCAGTCTTTCCAATGAATATTCGGGACTGATTTCCTTTAGGATGGACTGGTTGGATCTCCTTGCAGCCCAAGAGACTCTCAAGAGTCCTCTCCAGCACATTTCAAAAGCATCAGTTCTTTGGCACTCAGCTTTCTTTATAGTCCAACTCTCGCATCCATACATTACTACTGGAAAAACCATAGCTTTGACTAGATGGAACTTTGTCAGCAAAGTAATGTCTCTGCTTTTTAACATGCTGTATAGGTTGGTGATAACTTTTCTTCCAAGGAGCAAGTGTCTTTTAATTTCATGGCTGCAGTCACCATCTGCAGTGATTTTGGAGCCCCCAAAAATAAAGTCTGACACTGTTTCCATTGTTTCCCCATCTCTTTGCCATGAAGTGATGGGACCAGATGCCATGATCTTAGTTTTCTGAATGTTGAGCTTTAAGCCAACTTTTTCACTCTCCTCTTTCACTTTCATCAAGAGGCTCTTTAGTTTTTCTTTGCTTTCCGCCATAAGGGTGGTGTCATCTGCATATCTGAGGTTATTGATATTTCTCTCAGCAATCTTGATTCCATCTTGTGCTTCATCCAGCCCAGCATTTTGCATGATGTACTCTGCATAGAAGTTAAATAAGCAGGGTGACAATATACAATTTTGACGTACTCCTTTCCCTATTTGGAACCAGTCTGTTGTTCCATGTCCAGTTATAACTGCTGCTTCTTGACCTGCATACAAATTTCTCAGGAGGCAGGTCAAGATGATATTCCCATCTCTTTAAGAATTTTCCAGTTTGCTGTGATCCACGCAGTCAAAGGCTTTGGCATAGTCAATAAAGCAGAAGTAGATGTTTTTCCTTTAAGTAATAAAATCTCCTGAATTGGAGGGGGTCACATGACCCCCACCTAGAAACTACATTTCCCAGAAGAACTTGCTGCCAGGTGTGGCCATGTGACTATGTTGAATCCCAGTGGGATTTAAGCAATCCTCAAAGCAATTTGGGAATCATCTCCTTAAAAACAAAACTACTCACCTAGACCTCCTCCTCCTTCTGCTGGGAACTAGGCTATAGAGGCAAGCCAGCTCCTACTGTGTATCTGAGGACAGACCCTAGGAGATGGAGAAGAAACAAGACAGAAGGAATCTGGGTTCCTGGATGACCTAAGGGAGCACAGAAAAGAATTAATATCCAACCCTATGTGACCTTATTTGCCCGTGCTTAATTTTAATCAAAGACTTGAGTCCACACAGAGTATATAGCAAGAATGAAACAGAATGACTTACTATAAAAGCTTGTTATAAACATTCCATAAGGCTCAAAGCCATGCAACTAATTACAGTAAAATTATATGTGCATGAAGATTGTTGTCGTTTAGTCACTAAATGGCATCCAACTCTGCTACCCCATGGACTATAGCCCACCAGGCTCCTCTGTCCACAGGATTTCCCAGACAAGAATAATGGAGTGGGTTGCCATTTCCTTCTTCAGGGGATCTTTCTGACCCAGGGATCAAACCCTCATCTCCTGCATTGGCACATGGATTCTTTACCACTGAGCCAACTGCAGGAAGGTAACTGGCACATATGGAAACTTCAGGCAAATAGAAAAAGACATCTACTCTAATAGAATTAGAATAGGGTCCAGGATCCTTCAACTTCGGGAACACAGTCTAGGCAGGATTTCAGCCCCCTTTCCAGCCTCTCAGCCAGTCACAGCATGAACATACACAGCAGTTCATATTTTCTGCATATCTATATGCAGAAAAACGAGGTGGGATCTTGTATCTAAATGAATTTTCTATAAAGTGAATCGTTTTCAGTGCACTGGGGAAGTTTTCTATTTAAAGAAATCCTCCTGCGAATTCTTTGACAGAGAACGCTTTCCTAATGGAGTTAGTCACCAGTGAGTCATCTCTACAAAATTCAGATTCGTGATTTGGTCTTAGCCGGATTTGGCCAGAGACGTCAGATAAATTATAGATGGCGTTAATGAATTATAGAGTATTCAAAAGCAAAAGAGGAAAGAGAACGTGGCACGTGAATGTGAACCTATGGACACCAGGAGGTAGATCTTTAAAGTGGTCCCCGTGCGTGCTTGCTTAGTTGCTCAGTCTTGCCCCCTTCTTTGCTACACTTTGGACTGTAGCCCACCAGGCTCTTCTGTCCATGGGATTCTCCAGGCAATAATACTGTAGTGGTTGCCTTGTCCTCCTCTTCCCGACCCGGGGATCGAACCCGCATCTCTTGCATTGCGGGTTCTTTACTACCAGCGCCACCCAGCACCTAATCCTAGCCAAGATCCTACGCTATCCATAATTTTTAATTAACAATTGGTCCTGGGGACAGAAAAATCAGCTTCTGTCCAATTGAAAAGTGAACGAACGAAGGGAAAAGAAAGAGCAACTGGGAAAAGAGTCACCAAGATGAGGTAAAAAGCTGTGGACGAACAAAAGAAGCCACCGCAAATTCTTGCAGCCCCCCACCCTCCCGGGCCCGGTTGCCATGACAACCGAGCGGGCGTCAAGGTAGAGCCTGGAGCACTCCGCAGGCGTCCCGCAGGCCCCGGCGCTGGTTGACGCTCGCGCAGACGCCCCAGAACCAAAGTCGCGCCGCGGAGGTTGCACCTTTTGAGCCCTATGCTTGACCTCTGCTCCTCGCTGGATCCTTGCCGCCCGGGGAAGCAGGATCGCAGGGACCCAGGAAGAATAAGCAGCTCGTCTGGATGCCCCTTTAGTGCTGAGAGCCCTCTGGAGGACTCTGGAGAAGATCCCCGCCTTCCAAGTCGGCACCTTCCTTCAACGCTATGTGAGACTGCGCTTCGGGTCCGTGTGTCTAGCCTCAGTCTCCCCATCTGTAGTGTGCGGGTTCACAGCTCCTACCCTGGAGGCCAAAGAATATTCATAAAACTGCAGACAGGGCGGGCTCCGTTGGGGGAGTGATGGGGTTAAGGCAGCTCTTCAGCGGCCCGAGGAGGTGGGCATATTATTCTCATTTTACAGAGAAAGAAACTGAACCCAGAAAAGTAAAGTGAGACCCACTCATGAGGCTCAGCTAGTGCCTGGCAGGAGGAAGAGGGGAAGGTGCCCACCCTGGGGTAAACCCCACTGGAGGATCGGGGGACGCAATGAACCTTGTGCCTTGGCAGGAGTGACAGTGAAAGTGACGTCGCTCAGTCACGTCCAACTCTTTGCATCCCAATGGACTATACAGTCCACAGAATTCTCCAGGCGAGAATACTGGAGTGGGTAGTGGGTCCCTTCTCCAAGGGATCTTCCCAACCCAGGGATGGAACCCAGGTCTCCCGCATTGCAGAACCCAGCTCTTCTGATTTCCACGGCCAGACGAGGTGGGCATATTATTCACATTTTACAGAGAAAGAAACAGCCCAGAAAAGTAGTGAGCCACCAGGGAGGAATGAGAGGGTTGTGTTTCAATGTTGGGGGTGGGGAGATGGAGTGAAGGCAAGAAATAACAACCCAGAGTGCCCCAAACACCATCTGGACTGTAAACAGGATGGGAAAAGTGTTGAATTTAGGAGCCCATAAATGCTTACCTTTTGAAACAGTACCTTTGTTGGCAAATTCTTAGCCCACTTGGCATCTCCACCAGGGTCCAAATTCTAATCTGAGTTCGCATTTTGGTTCCTGTGCCTCTGGGTTTCTCAACATCAGCAATTCTGACATTTGGGACTGGGTCATACTTTGGGAGGTGGGCTGTCCTGTTCGCTGTAAGATGTTTCATCTAGCAGCATACCCAGCCCCTACCCTCTAGTTGCCATGAATATGACTACCTCCAAATGTCACAACCAAATGTCGTCTGGGGGACAACTCTCCCCCATTGAGAACCACTGACCAGAGCCAAAACTTAAGACATTCTGTCTCTGGACTTCCCTGATGGCACAGTGGATAAGAATCCACCTGCCAATGCAGGGGACACAGGTTCCATCCCTAGTCCAGGAAGATTCCGCATGCTGCAGGGCAGCTAAGCCCAGTACACTGCAACTGCTGAACCCAGTGGGCCTAGAGCCTGTGCTCCACAACAAAAGAAGCCACAGCAATTAGAAGCCCATGCACCACTACGAAGAATAGCCCCCACTCACCATAACGAGAAAGCCCACACAAGACAATGAAGATCCAGTGCAGTCAAAAATAAATAAATACTTTTTAAAAGACAGATAAATCTACTCATTGTCACTAAATAAATGTTTAAATTCTTGGATCATGCTCTATGCCCCAAAGTGGTGGTGGTGGTGTTGCTGTTCAGTTGCCAAGTCATGTCTGACTCTTTGCAACAGGGTGGACTGTAGCATGCTGGCTCTGTCCTCTACTACCTCCCGTAGTTTGCTCAAATTCTTGTCCATTGAGTCGGTGATGCTATCTAACCATCTCATCCTCTGCTGTCCCCCTCGCCTTTGGCCTTCAGTCTTTCCCAGCATCATTCATTCCAGTGAGTCAACTCTTCACATCATCAAGTGGCCAAAGTATTGGAGCTTCAGTTTCAGCAACAGTCCTTCTAATGAATATTCAGGGTTGATTTCCTGCCCCAAACTATGTATCATATTAATTCTCTCTCTCTCTCTCGAGATCCTTAAAATAGCCTAACTTTCTGGAAACTGGTTATCACAGTTGGATTATATGGAACACAATGGATGATTGTAATGGATAGGTCAACTGTGGAGTAAGCACTGGCTAAGAATCAGGAGAGCTGGGTTCTGTGCCAAGCTCTGCCATTACAAACTCTGTGGCCTTGTTACTTAGGCTCTCTGGACTGATTTTCCCATCTGTCAAATGAGGATAGTGAGATGATTTCTAAGGACTTGGAAACGCTCAGATTCTAACAAGATAACACTCCCCACCTTGAAGTTATTTAAGCCACCCAGCCCCCATCCCAGCGCCCTCTTCACCCCCAAATGTCTTTCATTTAACATTTTTCAGCCTCCTGGCCTGTCCCTTTAAATATATCTTACAGAGTCAGTTCTTCCAGGCTCCTGTTACCACTCAGACAAACTCATTATTTTTCCTGATTCTAACAAGTAAATTATGGTGGCGTTTAACACAGCAGTGGCAGGGGCTTGTTTGTAGGAAATTACGGTGTTTAAG
This sequence comes from Bos mutus, assembly GCF_027580195.1. Lineage (NCBI taxonomy): Eukaryota > Metazoa > Chordata > Mammalia > Artiodactyla > Bovidae > Bos > Bos mutus. The sequence goes on along the minus strand of NC_091623.1, from coordinate 51,943,630 downwards.
CACAAACACACCCTGATATTTGCATGAGGAAAAATAAAACTAAAAATGGTCTTTTAAAATGCCCCCATGATGTGCTGCTTAAATTACAGGAATGTCTCAAGCATCCACATAAACTATGCTGACCTGTTTGGTCTTCACACAAAAAGCCGTGTTGTTGTTTAGTCACTCAGTCAGTTGCTCAGACTCTTTGCGACCCCATGAGCTGTAGCCTGCCAGGCTCCTCTGTCCATGGGATTTTCCAGGCAAGAATACTGGAATGGGTTGTCATTTCCTTCTCCAGGGGATCTTCCCAATCCAGGAATTGAACCCATGTTTCCTGCTTTGGTAGGCAGGTTCTTTGCCCCTAAGCCACCTGGGAAACCCACAGAAAGCCATAGATCATCCATGTAATTAATTCTCTTCAGCACCCCCTGCCTTTCCACATACTCTGCTGTTGCCAGATTGGGGTAATGGGTCAGAAGATTCTACGTCCTGTCTTCAAAGAGCAGGAACTCGAAGTAAGGAATGAGGTGTTCTGCTCACAGAGAACAGTCTGCCCAGGATGATCCAAACTGAACCCACCAGAATGTAAGCTCAGGAGGGCAAAGATTATCTGTTTTATTTATCGCTGCATCTCCCATGCTTGGAAAAATTCTAGACACCTAGTTGTGCGTGCATGCTTAGTGGTGTCCAACTCTTTGCAACCTGATGGACTGCAGCCCACCAGGCTCCTCTGTCCATGGGATTTCCCAGGCAAGAATACTGGAGTGGGTTGCCATTTCCCCCTCCAGGGGATCTTCCTGACCCAGGGATTGAACCCGCATCTCCTGTGTCTCTTGCATTGGTAGGTGGAGTCTTTACCACTGAGCCTCGTGGGAAGCCCCAGACACCTAGAAGTACTCAATAAATGAGTCAAATGAATGACTGGACAAGATATAGTTTGGTAAGTCATAAATAAAGTCAATCTAAATATTTTGCCTGAGGTTTAAGGTTGTGTTGCAACCCCCCAGGAAGTTTTGGCGTAGTAGACAACATTTCCATCTTTTCCCTCCTTCCTTTTTTCTGTTACCCTCATCAGTTCTCTCACTGACAAAGCATCTCCTCCCTCATCTGGGTCAGTTCTGTGTAGTCAGCACCCTTTTGGAGGGCAGCGTTCAGGTGCATTCCTTGTCACAGGAGGAGAAAGAATTTATTACCTAGGATGCATGCTGGGAGGAAGAGGCAGGCACTTCTGTGTTCCCCAAGGATGATCCCTATGCCCCTGGTGTTATCCCCAAAGCTGGTTCCATACACTTCTGGTTTGCTGTTTGAAAATGTCATCTTTAGGCAGATGAATCAGATGGTGAATGCCACCTCCCTGGTGGTCCAGTGGTTAAGAATCCACCTTCCAATGCAGGGGACACGGGTTGTATCCCTGGTCAAGGAACTAACATCCCACATGTTGTAGCTAAGAGTCTGCATGCCGCAGCTAAAGATCCTGCATGCCACAACTAAGACCCAGCACAGCCAAAATAAAAAAAAAAAATTGTTTAAGAATATTTAAAAAAAGAGAGAGAACAGGAAATGCCTTCTTGTTGGTACCATTAATCATTCCTGGCCTCTTCCTTGCAGCCATACACCAAAATGCACCGAGTTATTCCTTCAAAGGCTTTTAGAAAGCCAGAAATGCTGGGAGTGTCTCTATTTCTCTGGTTCTTTGCTCTCTTCCTAAATTTCAAGAACAATCGGTTCCAAGAGATTGTCAAACCCTTCCTATGGCACACCAGGCTGACTAAAATAGCAAGCAGCAGAGCCAAGAATAGAACCCAAGAATCCAGTTTTCCTAAACCCATAAAAGGCCCAGGCCTCCTTTAAAAGTCCTTTGAACTTGGTGCAATAAAAGCAGCACCTCAATCAAGCATGTTATTCTTCTTGTGGAGGTAATTCACAGATGGCATTGAGCTCGTCAAGGTCCAGACCTCCTTCTTATACTCTCTTGCAGATTAAAGAACCACAATGCATGATGCGCCCTCGTGGCTTCAAGGTGCCCTTCCACCACTGGGAAGGGAGGCTCCCTGTCTCATTTAATCCAGTCCTACCTTCTTCCTTTTTAGAGACACAGTTCAGTTAAAGAGCTCTCTTTACCCTGAAAAGCCCCTTGCATCGCTACACTCCTCTTGTCACACACAAAACATTTCTATGGCTCAGTGGTAAAAGAATCCAACTGCCAATACAGGAGATGCCGGAGACACAGGTTCGATCCCTGAATCAGGAAGATCCCCTGGGGAAGGAAATGACAACCCATTCTAGTATTCTTGCCCGAGAAATCTCATGGACAGAGGAGCATGGCAGGCTACAGTTCATGGGGTCGCAAAGAATTGGACACAACTGAGCATGCACACATAGTTGATTTGCAATGCTGTGTTAATTTGCTGCTGTCAGCAAAGTGATTCAATTACACACATATATACATCCTGTTTTAGATTCATTTCCATTATGGTTTATCCCACAATGTTGAATACAGTTCCCTGTGCTAGACAGTAGGACCTTGCTGTTTATCCATCAGATGTTCTTTTTCAAGATTTTTGTTTTCCCCAAAGACTTTAGCCTCAGGGACTTACCTGAAAGCTCAGTGGTTAAGAACTTACCTGCCAGTGCAGGGGACTTGGGTTTGAACCATGGTCAGGGAACTAGGATCCCACATGCTGCGGAGCAGCTCAGCCTACACACCACATTGAGCCCACATGGTCCAGAGCCATGTGCTGCAACTAGAGAGCCCATGTGCTGCAGCCACTGAGCCTGTGCACCTCAAAGAAAGATCCCAAAGGGTGCAACAGAGATCCCGGTGCCACAATTAAGACCCGACACAGCCAAATAAATAAATAATTTTAAAAAGTATGTCATCTCTGAATAAGAACAGTTGTTCTTTCTTAAAAAAAAAAAAAAAAAAGACTTTAGCTGCAGAATAAAGCAGGTGCAGCAGCTAACCAGTGGAGGTATGGCACTGAACTTTCTAGCTCTAGAGGTCCTCTCTTGCCCCCTCCTCTGGAGTTCATGGCGAGAGCATGAAGGCTCCCTGGGTGCCCCGTGTGCTCAGAGCCTGGCCACTGGAGGAGTGACTCATGCCAGAGCTGGTCCTGTCCTTTCTGCCTTCCACCAGGAAGAGGATTTTCTAGAATCCGATGAGACACTTGAATGTTGTCCTGATCACACCAGGATCTTACAGAGGCGAATGTATAGGCATTGAGGTTTCTGTTTTGTCTAAAGTTGATTTGAAAACATGTCCAGCTCCATTTTCTGGAGTTCTTGATTCGACCTTTCATTTTCTCTCTGGGCTCAGACCTCAACCACCAAATCATGAGCTCTGATACTGCTGGAAAATGGGTTAAGTAACCGGGAAGGACAACTTCACATTGAGAGATCCCTCATCCATTCTTTTCAAATCCCGTTACCTTGTTTTCCATAATCAGAGAGCTTGCACCATTGGCCAGCTTCAGTGCTCACCTGCAAAAGATGATTAACTTGGTTTTTCTGGTTTGCACTTTATTTTTACTGTTCTGTAGTTATTTCATATTTTGCAGTTCTACCTATAAAGTGAATTGTTTAAGGCTCCCCAGTCTTGGGGTTGGTCCTCACAGAAAATGAAGTGAATCTGAAGTTTGTAAATTCCGTGTGTAAATTTCATGTCTTAGGCACTTACACAGTTACAGTACTTTTGCTTGCAAGAAAGAGAAACTTGTTCAAATTAGCTTAGACAAAGAGGAGAGTTTGTTACAGGGATAAAATACAGGGATATATCAAGGCACTTAAGAACTGAAAGGTCTCCAAAGATAAGGAAAGTTTCTCTGTCTCTTTCTGTCTCCTGCTGTTTTTCAAATTTTATATTTTTTATTTTTGGCTGTGGCAGGTCTTCATTGATGTGCACAGGCTTTCTCTAGTGGTGGTGCCCAGTGTATCACTGCAGTGGCTTCTCTTGTTGTAAAGCATGGGTTCTAGGGCACACAGGCTTCAGTAGTTGGGGTGCGTGGGCATGGACTTAGTTGTCCCGAGGCACATGGAATCTTCCTGGACCAGGGATTGAACCCGTGTCCCCTGCAATGGCAGTGGATTCCGAACCACTGGACTACTACGGAAGTCCTCCCCGCCCCCCGCCCCTTTCTCTCTCTCTCTTTCTCACCACATGATTGCTTATCTCTGCTCCTCTCTCCTCATGGCTAAAGATGGCTTCCCACTAAGTCCTAAAGTTCTATGTCCTCAGATCTAGCCACCAGCAGATTTCTGAGCCTCGCTGGATCCCAAGTCTAAATTCCCGGGAGCAAATCCCATTGGCCCCGCTTGAGTTAAATCCATACCCCTGATCCAATCAGCTGTGGCTAAGGATGGGCCATAAATGTTAGAAATGCTGCAGCGCCCTCTGGAGGTTGGATGTTCTCACACAGGGAGAGGTGGGGGCCGCGCAGGCACCCCAACTAAGCAACTAAGCCCCTGTGCCACAACTGCTGAGCCCAGGCACCTACAGCCTGTGGTCCCCAACAGGATAAGCCACTGCAATGAGACACCCGTGCACTGCAACAAAGAGTGGCCCCTGCTCACTGCAACTAGAGAAAGCCCACGCATAGCAACAAAGACCCAATGCGGCCAAAAAGAAAGAAATTTTTTAAAATAAATACATAAAATGTCTAATCTGTTGGGCCTGCTTTCTGAGCTGGGCTGGGCTGGGCTGAGCTGAGCTGTGACAGGGGGTGAAGACAGGTAGGCTCCAACCACAGACTCTTAGAAGTGGGAAGGGGCTGGAGGACTGGCATGTGGAAGACAGGTCAGTCCTCTGCGACCCTCGAAGGCAGGAATAGAGCCACATAGTCGGTGCCAATAGCAGGAAAGTTTGATGTAAAGAACTTCCTGGTGCTTAGAGGTCTCCTTCTCATTCTGCTCCAGTCCCCCAAAGCCACACCATGAGGAATGCCCTCCTCAGCCCACTGATTTCTTTCTTCCTATTCAAACTGTTTTACAATTACATTTGTAGACATCTATTGCGTTTGTTCCCATGGGCAGGCTGAGCTGTCCCACTTTACAGATGAGAAAACAGAGATGAGGTGACTTGGTCAGGGTCCCCCTCCAGAGCTAGAATTCAGGTCCCTTCCTGTCACCCTGCCCAGCCTGGCTAACTGTCTTCATCTCCCTGAATGGGTTCCCTAGCCCCACAGGAACTGGCCTGCCCTTGGCATCTTTAGAGACAGTCTCTTGATATCTCAGGCTGATGTTTGCTTCTATCACCTGCCCTGTGTGGAAGTAATGAGTGAGGATCTACATGTCCCTTGAAAGCCAATGGTTCCCACACTCCTCTTTCCCAAGAGTACTCACAAGGGGGTATTTTGTGACTTTTTAGTCTTCTTTCAGGTACAAGACAAGGATTTAAACAAAATCCAGAGGTAATAATAAGCAAGATTACTGAGGTTGAGAGAGGCTCCATCTTGTTCCTCAGGATCTGGGAGCCTCCCTCTGCCCTGCCTACCCTCACAACTCGATTTTGTTTTGTTGTTGGTTTGGGGTGGCATGGTTTGGCTGCACCATGCAATATGCATGATCTTAGTTCCTTGACCAAGGATCAAACCTGGACCTCCAGCAAAAGAAGTGCAGAGTCTTAACCACGGGACTGCCAGGGAAGTCCTTGCCTTGCTCCTCTTTATCTGGCTCAGGTGTTAGCCCTCACAGGGGTCTCGCTGATCCTCACTCATGCCCACTCCCAAACACCTTACCCTTGTTAAAGGTTCCTGCTGGTTCCCACAGCCCTTATGTTTAATGCATACAAACCAAGGCAGTATAACTGAGGTTAAGGGAACAAAGTTTAGCTCAACAGATGGAGGTCACATCTTCCACTCCTCACTAGCTGTGCAACCTTGGGGTAGTTACTTGACCTCTCTGGGCCTGTCTCCTCATTCATAAAATGAAAATGGCAGAGTATCCATCTCCTGGAATCAGCATTCCCAGGTGATATATGTGACAAGTGAGCACTGGTGAATGATGTCTGGTGAGTAGTGAGCACTCCCTTTACAGCACTATGATTATAGGAGATCTGACTTATGAGGGCTTTAGAACAGGGCCTGGCACCAAATAACAGTGTAATAATAGCAATCATAGTAGTAGTGTGCTTAGTTGCTCAGTCATGTCCAACTCTTTGGACTGTAGCCTGCCAGGCTCCTCTGTCTATGCCATTCTCCAGGCAAGAATACTGGAGTGGGTAGCCATTCCCTTCTCCAGGGGATCTTCCAGACCCAAGGATCAAACCTGGGTCTTCTGAATCGCAGGTGGATTCTTTACTGTCTGAGCCACCATTACAGGAGATTTGACTTATGAGAGCTTTAGAACAGAGCCTGGCACCAAATAACACAGTCATAGTAGCAATTGTAGTAGTAGCGTCATTTTTCACACTGTCCTTGATAAATTGTCAGTTGGCATGTTTGCATCAGTGAGAAATAGGTGTGTCCTTTGCTTTCAAATTCCCATGGCCTGACAAACAGCACCTAATAAACAGCTATTGAATGAACAAATGAACAGATTCTGTTAGGCTCTACAAGGCACAAAAGTACATTCAAAAGTCATTGTCCCATACAGAAGGCAAAATTAAGCTGGTCCGAAGGCTCTGAGACAAGGGCCAGATAGTACATTTTCAGGTTCCATGGGCCACAGGAGTTCTGTGGCAACCATTCAACTCTGCCGTTGTCATGCGAAAGCAGCTACAGACAACAGGTAAATGAATAGGCATAGCTGTACTCCAATAAAGTTTTATATATGGACACTAAAATTTGAACTTCATGAGGTCATAAGGTGTTATCCTTTTGATTTCTCTCCACCCCCCCGGCCCCCGCCATCAACTACTTAAAAAAATGGAAAAACAATTCTTATCTCGCTAGGCATTAAAAAATAAGGGGCTGTGGAGAAGGAAATGGCAACCCACTCCAGTATTCTTGCCTGGAAAAGTCCATGGACAGAGGAGCCTAGCGGGTTGCAGTCCATGGGGTTACATGACTGAGCACTCGTGCATGAGGGTGGAGGTAGATGGGTTGGTAGCAATAAACTGGTAAAACTTAAAAATATATATATATTTATATATGTATTTTTATATATATATATATATATATATATATAAAATGGGCTAGTTCGATTCGGCCCGGGATATGGCAACCCACTCCAGTACTCTTGCCTGGAAAATCCCATGGACGGAGGACCCTGGTAGGCTACAGTCCATGGGATCGCAAAGAGTCGGACACGACTGAGCGACTTCACTTTATGAAGAGGCCCACCTTCGCCCCACCGATTAGGCGAGCTGGATCTGGCTCTGGGGAGCGCGCGATCAGAAAGGCGGGATTTGGAATGGGTCAGGCAAATGGGCAGGGCGAGGGTGGGGCATCGTGTCGTGCGTGCAGTTGGGAAGGGCAGGCCCGATTGGTCTACTCCTGCGGCGGAGAGACAGAGGCGTGTTCGACATCCAGCCCATCAGCGCGGCGCTGCCGCCTCGCCCCGCCTCGCGCAGGCGTCTCAGTCTTGCGGAGAGTGCGCCACGCCCCCTTGCGCGCCCGGAAGGGACTTCCGGGAAGGGCTCGCCGTGACGTCAGGAGGGCAGGTAAGTGCGGGAGGGCAGAGGGGCGGGCAGGCCGGGTTTGGCAAGGGGTCTGTCCACTTCCTCACCAGGCCTGTGAGCCGCCCGAAGGGGGACAAAGTGCCGGGTCCGCGGAGCTCTGCGGACGTGGGCCTGGTGCTCAAAGCCGCTCGCGACCCAGCCTTAACCCCCGACCCCAAACCCCGGACCCCGGCCCATATCCGATACCTCTTCAGGTTTTCCTTAGGGACAGTAAGCCCCTACCTCGCTGCGTCGTCGTGAAGATTTTGTAAAATGACGCTTGTAAAATGGTTTGTCGTGAGAAATAATCAAAACGATCATCGTTTAACTTGACATCAGGCGCTGTTCTAGATCCTTATTTAACTCAACGAGTCTTGATAGCAGCCTTATCAGGTTGATACTTTTATAAACCCCATTTTACAAGTAAGAAAACTGAGGCCCAGAGAAAGAAGGAATTTGCTTATACTGCTAGAAAGCAGCAGAGTCGGGATCCAAGCCCCAGCATTAGCCCTGAGCCAATGGGATTTATCATTATTCTTGACACCAAAAACCAGAGATTTCTATACATCCCCCCTATGGTCCAACCTGTGCCACTCACTGGGGTGATAAAACCACTGAAAGACCCCAATTCTTGTAAATGGAGTGCTTACTCTGTGCAGGCATTACCCAGCATGTTATTTCATTTACAGCAACCACAGAAAGTCTTCTTGCTGTCATCCACTCTTTACAGATGAGGAACTGTACGCTCAGGGAGGCTCAGACATTGGCCAAGGTTCCCCAGCTAGTGAGGAATGGAGCTGGAGTTCCAGCCCAGGGAACTGTGTGTCCCTAAAACTTGGGTCTTGAGAGTCCCTTAGACTGCAAGGAGATCAACCAGTCCATCCTAAAGGAAATCAGTCCTGAATATTCATTGGAAGGACTGATGCTGAAGCTGAAACCAGTACTTTGGCCACCTGATGCGAAGAACTGACTCACTGGAAAAGACCCTGATGCTGGGAAAGATTGAAGGCGGGAGTTGAAGGGGACGACAGTGCATGAGATGGTTGGATGGCATCACCAACTTGATGGGCATGAGTTTGACTCAGCTCTGGGAGTTGGTGATGGACAGGGAAGCCAGGCATGCGGCAGTCCAGAGGGTCGCAAAGAGTCGGACACGACTGAGTGACTGAACTGAACTGAAAGCTTGGGTGGGCACTTGCTGTTTTGTTAGTATTTTTAGTTTGGAGGTGACTTTAGGAGACTCTGGTCCAGGGGTATGCATTACAGATGGAGGATCTGAGGTGTAGAGGGGCTCAGGATGGGATGGTGGAAGACTCTCTATCTGGGGCTTTTCACCCTGGCTCTGCCTTCTCGGCGGCTTCTGAGCTCGGGCAAGTTATTTAAGCTCCCACGTGCTCGTTTGTCAGCTGGAAATAGTAATAACATCAGTGGAGCGTGTGACACACAGTAACTATCAGCACACAGCTAAGTTGGCGGAATATTCGAGACTTTCTGACTCCAGCACCGGGAGCCAGCAAACTCCACTCACAGGCCAAAATCAGACCACCACCTGATTTCGTATAGCCCACCGGCACAAAGTGGTTTTAGCTTCTTAAATGGTTGGGGGAAAAAACAAAAGAAGAATAATATTTTGTGACAGGTGACAGTCCTGCGAAATTGAAATTTCAGCGTCCATAAATAAAGTTTTGCTAGGATGCAGCTACACCCATACGTTAACATGCTATCGGCTACTTTCTGGCTGAGGTGGCTCAGTTGATGAGTCTTTGGGACAGAAATGATTGCCCTCAATGGAGGAAATTTGCCAGTCCCCATTCTGGACTACACTTTAGTCCCTCATAATGTCTATTCTCTCTCTCTTTTTTTAAATTTCTTTTAGTTTTTTTTAACTTAAATACAGTTGATTATAATGTTGTGTTAATTTCGCCTGTACAACAATGTGATTCAGTTATACATTATATATATATACACATTCTTCTTTAAATATTCTTTCCTGTTGCGGTTTATCATAGAATACTGAATAGAGTTCCCTGTGCTATACAGTGGGACCTTGTTGTCCATCCAATCTATAATAGTTTGCTTCTGCTAACGCATTCCCATAGCATTTCTCTTTAGCATCAAGTTGAACTTCCTTCTGTTTGACTGGAAAGTCTCGCCTCTGAACAAGCAGGGGAGGGAAGTCTCCCCATCCCACGTTAAAGGAGCCCGGCATTTAACACCTGTGTCATTGACACTGGTTCTTCAGTTCAGTTTAGTCACTCAGTCATGTCCGACTCTTTGCGACCCCACGAATTGCAGCACGCCAGGCCTCCCTGTCCATCACCATCTCCCGGAGTTCACTCAGACTCACGTCCATCGAGTCGGTGATGCCATCCATCCTCTGTCGTCCCCTTCTCCTCCTGCCCCCACTCCCTCCCAGCATCAGGGTCTTTTCCAAGGTTCTTATGGAACCTCAATCAATTATCAGAGGTTCACACAGTCAGCATTTATCAGGACCTGTCCTGGGTGCCAGAGACGTAGCACAGTGTGACCTGGCAGAGGAGACAGACTGTAAACGAGCAAACAGACACAGGGTGACACGATAGAAAGTCCAGGGAGGAAGTGACTTGAGATCATGTCGTCAGGTGAGGCCTCTCACTGAGGTGATGTCTGAGCTGAGATCCGTGACAAAGGACGGACTGCTGGTAGAAGAGCACCTGAGGCAGTGGGCCTGCACCCACTGAGCCTCCTAAGGCAGGAAGCCAGTGTGACTGGAACAGAGAGAGAGGGCTTGGGGAGGCAAGCAGGGGCCCCGCAGGCCATGGAAAGGGACTCGAGTTGATTCTCAAAGCCATGGGAATCCCTGGAGGGTTGGGTTTGTTTGTTTGTTTTTTATTGTGCTGGGTCTTTGTTGCTGCATGAGGTTTTCTCTGGTTACGGTGAGTGGGGGCTACTTTAGTTGCAGTACGCCAGCTTCTTATTGCGGTGGCTTCTCTTGTTGCAGAGTACAAGTTCTAGGGCACTCAGGCTTCAGTAGTTGCGGCCCGTGGGCTCAATAGTTGCCGCTCCTGGGCTCCAGAGAGCAGGCTCAATAGTTGTGGCACAGGGGCCTAATTGCTCTGTGGCCCATGGGATCTTCCCAGACCAGGGATCGAACCCAAGTCTCCTGTATTGGCAGGTGAATTCTTTACCCCTGAGCCACCAGGGAAGGGTTTTAAGCCCCCTGGAGGCTTTTAAGCAGGAGAGCTGTAGTTTAGATTTATATTTGAAGAGATCCTTCTGGCCCTTATGAGGAGAACAGACTGTGAGAGTCAAGGCCAGAGCCAGGAGCTTAGCGAGATGACGGTACTCCTCCAGGTGAGCGATGATGGGGGCCATGGTGGGGTGAGAAGTGTCAGCTGGGAAACAGATGTTGGATGGAGAGTGGACAGGACACTCCCTTTCCAAACAGCCAAACCACTCCTCGGATGCCTCCTACACCTAGGGGGAGGACTACCACACACAGCCCCCGCATCTTCACAGGGAATCTGGACTGCTGAGCTGTCCAGAAGGGCAGCACTGGGCAGTGCGTCCACAAAGCAGTGTCTCATTGTCTTTTCAGATTGGCCACGTGGAGGGCGAGGACCTGTAGGCAGCTACCAAGATGGTAAGTAGACGGGCTGTGCTCACTGGGTTTCTCTTGTGGTCTTTGATACGGGAAGGGGCCCCCTAAGTAGCCTCCTCTCCCTGCTAAAAGTCTCCTTCCCCATCCCTACCCCTGACCCAAAGCTCTAAGGTATTTTTAAACTCTGCATCATGGTCTTCTCAGTGGAGTGGTTTTCAAACTTTGTGCATGCGTGCATGCTAAGTCACTTCAATCATGTCTGACTCTGCGTGACCCTCTGGACTGTAGCCTGCCAGGTCTGTCCATGGGGATTCTCCAGGCAAGAATACTGGAGTAGGTTGTCATGCCCTCCTCCAGGGCATCTTCCCACCGCAGGGATCAACCCACCACATCTCTTATGTCTCCTGCATTGGCAGGCAGGTTCTTTACCACCAGAGCCCACCTGGGAAGCCCAGACTTTTGTGCGTGCTAAAATCACCCCAGGAGCTTTTGCTTTTTTTTTTTCCTTTTTTTTAAAAATGAGGTGAAATTCACATAACATAACATGAACATTTTAAAGCTGTGATTCAGCAGCATTTAGTATATTCACAATATTTTGCAACAACCACCTCTCTCTAGTTCCAAAACATTTCCATCACCCGCAGAAGGAAACATTATACCCAATGGCAGTCACTCTCATCCCATCCACCCACACTCCCAGTCCCTGGCAACCCTAATTCGGCTTCCTGTCTCTGTGGATTTGTCTCTTCAGGACCTTCCATGTCAATGGAATTGTGTACTATGTGTTCTTTTGTATCCAGTTTCTTTCACTTAGCAGGATGTTTTCAAGGTTTATCTGTTAAAACATTGTAGCAGGTATTAGAGCTTCCTTCCTTTTTATGGCTCAGTAATATCCCATCACATGGTTGGACTACAGTTTGTTTATCCATTCATCCATTAATGGACACCTGGGTTGCTTCCACCATTTGGTTATTGCAAACAAACATGTATGCACAAGGATGTGTAGAAACATGTTTTCCAGGTTGCTTTTGAAAAGCCCTGTGTCCTGTGACTTCCCTGGTCAGGGAACAAGATCCTAAGTGCTGCCTCTTAAGACCCAGTACAGCAAATAAATAAATAAATTTTTTTTTTTTCAAATGGGCTTCCCTGATGACTCAGTGGTAAAAAATTCTCCTGCCAATGCAGGAGAGGCAAGTTCAATCCCTGGGTCGGGAAGATCCCCTGGAGAAGAAAATGACAACCCACTCTAGTATTTTCCCCTGGAGAATCCCATGAACAGAGGAGCCTGGTGGGCTACAGCCCGTGGGGCCACAAAGAGTCGGACATGACTTAGCGACTAAACAACAACCACCACCACACCAAAAAACAAAGAGAAAGGAAAAGCCCCGTCTCCGGGCGCCAGAGCAGGTGCTATGTCAGGTATCCGTGGTTTAGAAACTCCTCGGGACTTCCCTGGTGGTCCCATGGCTAAGATATTCCGCTTCCAATGCAGGAGGCCCAGGTTCGATCCCTGGTCAGGGAACTAGATCCCCCCTGCTGCAAATAAGACCTGGCACAGCCAAATAAATATTAAAAAATATATAAAGGTATGGTTATAACGTGCAGCCAGGTTTGAGACCCACTGCTTTGGTAGATCATTCAGTCAATTCAGCGGGTGGCTGCTAGCAGTTAAAAGAGAGACTGTCACAGCTGGATGAACATTCTTTCCTGAAACCCGTGCTTCGACTGTATTACGTGTGTTTGTGGTGTTAAATATGTCTTATTTTAAGTCACAGTCCCAAAATAACCGTGAAAGCCATTGTTCTAGGAGAGAGTGACCCTCGTGGAATTTTCCACAGCAATGGCGGTGGAGCATGTTTTGTTTTGTTCTTTTGGCGGAGCCGTGGAGCTTACGGGATCTTAGTTCCCTGACCAGGGATTGAACTTGGGCCGCGGCAGTGAAAGCGCCAAGTCCTAAACACTGGACTGCCAGGGAAGTCCTGACAGTGGGGTTTTTTCTCGCTAAGTCTCCAGTTCTCAGCCACACATCTTCCAGGAAGTCCCTGTCTCCCTGGTCCAGGTCTCGCCCTTGAGGCTACACAGGTAGGTCTCCTGCAGGACCCACCCTAAGTCGTGTCTCTCTTCTGCTTTCCAGGGTGAAAGGAAAGGCGTAAACAAGTACTACCCTCCGGATTTCAACCCTGAGAAGGTAAGGGGCAACCTTCCTTCTCCGTGTCCATGATAGAAAGCAACCCCTGGGCAGGGGCCCACACACATCGTCCCCTCCTGGAGTCAGACATCGTGGCCTCCTGGAGTCAGAACCACGGCTGCAGAAGCCCAGGCAGCCTGAGAAGTCTCCCTGCCTTAGGCTCATCACCTGGGTCTCAGGGCAGCCTTCCCTCCTGGGTGGTCAGTATGGTCCTCAGCGGACCCAGCATTGGGTGTGGCATGTTTCCAGAGGAGCCAGGATGAGATCCCTTCGCCCTTCCGGCTCCAGCTCCTCAGGCCTCCTCGTTGTTCCCTCTGCCGGGAACCTCTGCCTCATTTTGACCCACAAGGCTGCTTTCCTTCCTTTAGGTCTCTCCTCACAGAGGGCCTCCCTGACCACCGCCTCGTGTTCTGTCTATGACTGAGTGCTTTATTTCTCTCATAGCTCTCACAACTCCCTGACACATAGTTTATTTCTCTGCATGTTGTCCATCTCTCCACCTGGAATGTCTGCTGCTCAAGGCCAGGGACACGCATCTGTCTCGTTCAGGCTATGTCCCCATGCTGGGTGCTCAGTATGGGCCTTTGAATGAATCAGAGCATCCTGGCTGCTGGTCCCTGCTGACTCGGCTTTTCTATGCCACAGTCTCCCTGTACGTAGGTCCAAAGGGGAAGGAAAATGACCTGGGCTCCTAGAAACATGGAGGGATTAAAATGAGACGAGGCACATAAAGTGCCTGGCAGCCGTTTGCCGATCTTGTCGCCTATCCCAGTCCTCCCCACGACACCCGAGGTGTGTTATGATCCTTGTTGCCAGTTGATTCGAAAAACCAGGCTCAGAAAGGTAAAAAGATGAGGTCACTGCCCAGGGTTGCACAGCTTATTTAGCTCTGCCTGCTTCACCAAAGCCTCTGTGCCTCCTGTTTGCTGTTAACGCTCCCAGCAGAGCATAAGAATGAGGCCTCTCTCAGCCTGTGGGAGAGGGCCTGAGCTCCCCCTACTCAGCAGTGCTAATCCGCTCCCTCTTCCTTACCACACAGCATGGCTCGCTCAACAGATACCACAACAGCCACCCCCTTCGGGAGCGGGCTCGGAAGCTGTCCCAGGGCATCCTCATCATCAGGTAAGGCCCTGATTGTCACCACGCCCTTTGCAGCGTAACTGCAGCCAGAGTCTCAGGCATGGAGACCCAGGGAGAACCCATGCGGACAAGGACAAATGAGCTGTTCTCTGTTTGTGTAGGTTTGAGATGCCCTATAACATCTGGTGTGACGGCTGCAAGAACCACATCGGCATGGGTGAGCTGCCTGCTCCCCACCCCGCCCCCAACTATTCAGCCCCACCGCCAGCGAGCCCCGTAACTTGCTAAGCGCTGTGAGAGAGCATCTCACTGATGCCCCAGTCAAGAGTCAAGGAGAAGATAGACCCCCCCTCTTCACTGCCCCCAATAATTGGTGGGCTGTGGCCACTTGATGGCAGAGCAGTTAGGAGGCTCTGGGTTCAGATCCCGTCCCTGCCACTCCCTAAGCTGGGTAACCCTTAGCAGGCAACAGAGCTTCCATGCACCTCGGTTTACCCATCTCTGAATTCACATGATATGAGTGCCCGCCTGCATGGCATACAAAGTGCTTAGTGCAGAGAAAGAAAGAAAGAAGCGTGGGCTTTTATTATTTTTCTAGAGAATATCCAGGTTTGGGGAGGGTTTCTTTTTCACTAATTAGATGATATATTCTGGGCTCTGATCTTGCTTACTAAGTGAAAAATGCTTAAACTACAAAAACAGAACTTGGGGTGGTGGATAGTGTGGCCCTGGGAGGCTGGGGGCTGCTCTGGTTCATGGCCTCGAGGGTCAAGCTGAGCCCTGCTCTTGGTGCCCTGAGAGCCTCTTGGCCTTTGGAGCAGGTGTCCCTGGCTGGGTCTGATCAGGGGGATGCGTTAGAGGGGTCAGTCAGCCTCAGCAGTGGGGTGACCTGGCCCCTCCTTCTTGCTCTCGTCCCTCCCTCTGAAAGCCACCAGCTCCTGTTTATAGAGCAGGCTCTCCCCTGGGCTGGGTGCTATGGAATGGGCTGGGGATGTCTGCACTGCAGAGAAGGAAACGCAAGCCAGGAAGGCCGAGTCACCCACCGCAGGCCTCAGACCCCTGTCTCTGCATCCATCTGCGCCTGTGGGCACAGTCGGGTTCGAATCCTAAAGGCAACAGTAAGGGCAGGGGCGCGGCAGGTCAAGCCTACAAGCCCTCACGTGCGCCACATGTTGTCCACTAAGCACTTTATTCATTTATTTATTTTTGGCCACACTGTGTGGCTTGAGGGGTCTTAGTTCCCCCACCAGGGATTTGAATCCACACCCCCTGCAGTGGAATCGAGGAGTCCCAACCACTGGACGGCCAGGGAAGTCCCCAAAACCAGCCCTTTTGGGATGATCACTGGCACCCAGCCCTGTGTTAAGTGCTCCATGTGTGTTAACTAGCTTCTGCAGCTTGCACAGCAGCCCTGTGTGGTGGCCGTCAAAGTCATCTCTGTCCAATCCGGGCAGCTGGACTAAGGTCTTGCAGCTGGTAGGGCAGAGCCAGGATTTGAACCCAGGCCCTCTGGCCGCAACCCACCACCCTCTGTGGCTTGAGCACCCATCCCGAAGCCCCGACGGCTCTTTTCCGCTTGAATCTCTGGAGGTGTCTCCCCTGCAGGCCCGTGGAAGGCCACCACTCCTGTCTGCCCCCTACCACCCCAGGAAACGACGCTGAGGGTGCGCCCTAGCCTCGTTCTTTCCCTCTCCTCCCAGGTGTTCGTTACAATGCAGAGAAGAAGAAGGTTGGCAATTACTACACAACCCCGATCTACAGGTAGAGGCAATCTGGTGGGCAGAGGGGTGAGGGGCTACACAGAACTCGGAGTGGGAGGGAGGCTTGTACCGTCTGCCTGAGGGTCACCCCCTGCTGGTCTCTCCTGGAAACCAGCATGGTGTGTCAGTCCGGGTGCATCCTGCCTAGACCCCTCCATGGCTCCCTCCTTCCTCGGACTAAAAATCTCAGGTCTCCCCATGGCCCACAGAGACCCCTCCCTGCCTTCACTTCCTCCCACCCTCCCCGTCACTCACTCTCCTCCAACCACACAGCCTCCTCGCTGCCCCTCATAAAAACTCTCTCTGGTGCCCTCTGCCTGGAACGTCTTCCCCAGACATCTGCAAGGCCCCCTTTTCCTCCTTGGATTTCTGCTCCAAAGTCACCTTTCAGAGAGGCCTTTTCTAAAGCAGTGCTCTCCTCCCAGCGCTGTGGTTGTTTGAGCATTCCCTGCCCACTCAGCTGCCACTAGAACATCAGCCCCGCTGAGAGCAAGTTGGCTTCCTTCACTGCTGTGTCCCCAGCAGCTGGCACCAAGCCTGCCCCAGAGCAGCCTGGCTTTGGAGGGTTTGTTGAATGAATGAGTGAACAGATGAACAAACGAATGAATGCAGGGATGAATAGATAAACTCCAGACACATGGTCAGTACCAGGGTGATGGGCCCCTGCGTGTCACCCATGGCTGTGCCTCAGACACGGAGAGCAGCATGCAGCAGGTTCTCTGCAAATGCTAGTTGATGACGTAACGCACACAGATGGAGGGAAGCAGGCAGGGGTCGCAAGGTGTCCCAGGGTGGCCACAGTGTCCAGATTCCCGCCTGCCACCCTCCACCCACCCAGGTTCAGGATGAAATGCCACCTCTGTGTCAACTACATCGAGATGCAGACAGACCCCGCCAACTGTGACTACGTGATTGTGAGCGGCGCCCAGCGCAAGGAGGAGCGCTGGGACATGGAGGACAACGAACAGGTGCTGACCACAGGTGAGCGCTGTGGGTGGGTTTGGACCCCAACCCTGATCCTGAGCCGGGGCCCCGAAAGTCCAACCCCATTCTCACCCTTGCAGAGCATGAGAAGAAGCAGAAGCTGGAGATGGACGCCATGTTCCGCCTGGAGCATGGCGAGGCTGACCGGAGCACGCTCAAGAAGGCCCTCCCCACCCTGAGCCACATCCAGGAGGCCCAGAGCGCCTGGAAGGACGACTTCGCCCTCAACAGCATGCTTCGGAAAAGGTTCCGGGTGAGTGGGGCTCCCAGCCCAGGGTCGGGTCCACAGGCGGTGAGGCATCAGCAACAGTGGAGCAAAGAAAATGAAAGTTAGTCACTCAGTCATGTCTTACTCTTTGTGACCCCATGGACTGTAGCCCACCAGGCTCCTCTGTCCATGGAATTCTCCAGGCAAGAATACTAGAGTCGGTAGCCAATTGCCTTCTCCAGGGGATCTGCCTGACCCAGGGATTGAACCTGGGTCTCCTGCACTGCAAGCAGATTCTTTACCGTCTGAGCCACCAAGGGGGTCCTAACAGTGGGGCAGGGAGAACGCAAAGTGGGCCGAGACCCAGGTCCAGCCTGCGCCCCATCACTTCCTGACTATAGGCGGTCCTTTTACCCTCAGTTTCCCCATCCGCCACGCGGGGACCACCTCCCTACATCGCAGTGCCTGGGGGAGGCAGCTGGCCCAGCAGCTTTTTTTTTTTTAATAATCTTTCTTTCTTTTTGTCTGTGCTGGGTCTTCATTGCTGTGCTGGCTTTTCTCTGGTTGCAGTGTGCAAGCTTCTCATTGCTGTGGCTTCTCCTGTTGCAGAGCACAGGCTCCAGGCACTCGGGCTTCAGTAGTTGCAGCACACAGGCTCAGTAGTGGTGGCACACTGGCTTAGTTGCTCTGTGGCTTGTGGGATCTCTTCCCAGACCAGGGATCAAACCCACGTCCCCTGCATTGGCAGGCTCTTAACCACTGGAGCATCACAGAAGCCCAAGGGTTTTCTTACTAATTATTTGTTACTAAAAGTGTGTCCCTCTGGCCAGGCCTATAGCCTGAGTTGTGTGTCCCCTGCCTTCTGGGCATCCCTGAGTGGCGTCTGAGGGCCCCCAAACATAAAATGCCAGGGAAACCCCATCAGTCCCTAACTTGGCCTGCCTGCATCCTCCCTTTCTCAGTAATAGAAGCATCTTTGTTCTTCCAGGCACTCAGCCTTGCTCCTCTTGTTATAACCACCATTATTTCCCCACCTCTGCATCCATCAGCAAATTCTGGCAGGCTCTGACAACATCCGCAGCCTCCATCGTCTCCTGCCTGGACTAGCACAATCTCTCCACGCTGGTCCCCAGTGGCTCCTAGCTTCGTGTCCCAGAGCCTGTTCCCCTCACAGCCATCAGAGGGCACCCGTGAGCACCTGAGCTGGATCACATCCCTACTATGCTCAGAGCCCTCCATGGTTCCCACTTCCTTTATGCAGAAACCAAAGTCCTCCCCATGGCCCACCAGGCCCAAACAATCTGCCCTTTACCCTTCTACCCCCATCTCCACCTTCCCCTTGCTCATTCTGCTCCAGCCACACTGGCCACCTCACTGGCAAGTGCAGTTCTGCCTCAGGGCCTTTGCACAGGCTGTTCCCTCCCCTTTGGAACACTTTTCCACCTAATATCCACATGACTCCCTCACTTAGACATCTTTTCTTGAACATGATCTTCTCAGGGAGACTGCCCCTGCCCCTCTGCTCCACCGCGTGCCATATGTAAAGTTGAACCCCCTGCCAACCCTCACCCCCTTCCCAGCATTCTTTTTCTCCTCATCATTTTGTCTCACTCACCCACTAGTACGTCAGCTTCACCAGGGCAAGGGTTTTTTTCTGCTCATGGCTGTGTCCCTAGTGTCTAGAACAAGGCCTGACACCAGAAAGATATTCTGCAAATATTTGTGGAAAGAATGAATGACTGGGAACTTCCTTGGCAGTCTAGTTGTTAGGACTCCATACTTCCACTGCAGGAGGCGAGGGTTTGACCCCTGGTCAGAGAGCTGAAATCCTGCCTACTTTGAGTCGCAGCCAAAAAAGAAAAATGAGTGAAAGACCCAATGGCACGCACAGTAATAACAGTCATGTCTCCTGTTTGTTGAACAAGTTCTGTGTCCCAAGCACTGCATGAGGCCCTTTCCTCACATAAACTTAAAGAGGAGGAAATGGGAGGAGAGCTAGAGGGGATGCCCATGCCAGCTCCCAGCTCAGAGGGCATGGAAGAGGCATGACTCTGGCACCCACCATCCCTCCCCATGGCTGCTCTAGAGAGCTCAGTGGTAAAGAATCTGCCTGCCAGTGCAGGATACACAGGAAACCAGAGTTCGATCCCTGGGCTGGGAAGCTTCCCTGGAGGAGGAAATGTCAACTCACTCCAGTATCCTTGCCTGCCTGGTGGGCTACAGTTAATAGGGTCGCAAAGACTCGGACACAACTGAGTGGCTGAGCGCTGTCCCTCTCCACCCACTTCCACCCCGACACAGGAAAAGAAAAAAGCCATGCAGGAGGAGGAGGAGAGGGACCAGGCACTGCAGGCCAAGGCCAGCCTGGCCATCCCACTGGTGCCGGAGACAGAGGATGACCGCAGACTGGCCGCCCTGCTGAAGTTCCACACCCTAGACTGTGCGTGAGGGCCAGTGAGCGTGGGGAGTCGGGTGGGGGGAGACGGGGGGTAGGCGCTCAGGCAGAGGGCGGCTCTGGACCTCCTTCTCCCCCCCAGCATACGAGGACAAGCAGAAGCTCAAGCGGACAGAGATCATCAGCCGCTCCTGGTTCCCCTCCACTCCGGGAGCCAGCGCCAGCAGCAGCAGCAGCAGCAAAACCAACAGTGTCCTGAAGAAACTGGCCCAGAACCGCAGAGCCACTCCCACCAGCTCCCCTGTCACCATGGGGCACCTGGGCATCGTGCGACGGCGGTCCCGGGAGGTCCCAGAGAGCCCCCAGCACGTGGCCGAAACCTTCAAGTCTGGGGAGCCACAGTTGCCAGAGGGGACCAACCAGAACAGGCCCGTGTCCCCCCAAGACTGCTCTCTGGAGACAGCCGAGACCCCCAAGAACAGCAGCCCACTGGGGCAGGAAGAGAGCTGTCAGGACAGGCCCCAGCCCCCGCCAGACACCTCCCCTGAGGCACCCAACCCCCAGGACACACCACAGCCCTGCAGCCTCGGCTCCTCCCTCGTGGCTGACTACTCCGGTTCCGAGAGTGAGTGATTCCATGGTCCAGATTCACTCCAGAGGCCAAGACTCACCCAGGAGGCCCCTCCCAGGCTGCAGCCCCGCTGGCCCACCAGCTCTTGGAGAGCTCAGTCCCCACCTTTGTGCACACCTCACTTTCTCGCGGTGATGGAGTTGTTATTTATTTGTTCCTGGAGAGGGTGTCTGTGCCTTGTGCGACCCAAGACCTCCCAACATTAAAGCCCTGCTTCTTTGTCCCTGCCTCAGATTACTAAATGGGCCCAGGAGCTCTACCCCCACCCACCCAATGAAGGTTGCCCAGCATCTCATCACCCAGTGCAGATTCCCTGCTCACAGCCTTGGTTCCCACCCAGCTTGATAAGGGTTTAAATGTAGTAGCCCAGGCTGGCCTGAAATCAGGGCTGACTTCCTGGAGGTGGTGGAACAACAGGCTGAGTTTGTGAGGGATGGAAAGGGGACTGGACAACAGGGCAGGCACATAGGGTGCTCAGCATCCTGGCCCAAAGCAGCAAAGGATGGAGCGCACAGGTGAGGGCTGTTCATTAATCCCCTGCCCATGGGGACACCTTGGAAGGGTATACTACTTTTGAAGGAAACTAGTAAAATGAGTAGAAAACAGTCTCCAAACAGCAGAGCACCCACAAGGAGGCTCATGGCCCACCGCCTTCCCCTAAACTCTGGAGAAGGATCATTGCTCAAACATTGACGGAGCCCTTGCAGTGCACCAGGCACCATCCAAGCCGTTGGAGATAACAGCGTGCACAAATCAGACACCTCTCAGAGCTGAGGTTCCGACTTAATCTCTCGGAACTTGTAACGTGCTGGTCCGGAGAGGTGGTAGCCCCCAGCCCACTGGACTTTCCTCCCCGCGGGGATGGGACTGTCTCAGGGCAGCAGTAAGGATCGTTCAATCTTGGGACCCCCAACTGGGGCCTTGCTCTACATAAGACCACAGGCAGTACGCGCTCCTGAGGGTGCCCACCAGGAACTTGGGGGTCGTGCTATATGGCTTGAGGTCGTTGCTCCCAAAATAGTGGCAGGGGGCACTAACAGTGGAGGGGGCTGCTAACTGGGCTCGGCTGGGAAGGTGGGGCAGGATCCGACTTAAGGACGGCGACTTCCGGGAACCTGCGGGGTTACTGTGCGCATGCGCCTCCTTCCGGGGAGGCCCCGCCCCCTCCGCGTATTCCGGCTCCGCCCCGGGTGCGAGCGGGCCCCCGGAGCCCGGAGAAAAGCGGTGAGCGCGACTGTTGACAGCATGACTTTGGAGGCGATCCGCTACTCGCGGGGCTCACTACAGATCCTCGACCAGCTGCTGCTGCCCCAGCAGAGCCGCTATGAAGCGGTGGGCTCGGTGCGCCAGGCCTGGGAAGCCATCCGTGCTATGAAGGTGGAGCCGCGTGGTGGAGCTCAGGTTAGGGTGGGAGTGGTTGCCCTGACTGCTGTCCCTGACGCCAACTCCCCCTCCAGGTGCGTGGCGCCCCAGCCATTGCCCTCGTGGGCTGTCTTAGCCTCGCCGTGGAGCTGCAGGCGGGCGCCGGGGGACCTGGCCTTGCGGCACTCGTGGCTTTCGTCCAGGACGCGCTGAGCTTCCTTGTTACCGCCCGGCCCACCGCCGTCAACATGGCCCGCGCCGCACGGGACCTGGCAGACCTCGCGGCCCAGGAGGCGGAGCGGGAGGGCGCAACGGAGGAGGCGGTCCGAGAGAGGTAGAGGAGCCACGTGCCCGGCACTGTTCAAACCCGAGGCTGTTCATTCGTTCACTGGTGGTGGTGGTGGTGGTGGTGGTGCACAGCTGCCAGTTTTACAGATGGGGAAACTGAGGCAGGGTGCGCTTAATCCGGGGCGACACAGGCAGGCCTGGGACTCAACACCGAGCCGCCTGGCCCCCAGGTCCTTGAACTTAATCCCCTGACTGTCTTCCCTGAACGTCCCCAGCCCTATCTGCCCTTAGAGGTCCTTTTAAGTGCCACCTGGTTTACCTGGTTTTTGCTTTTGAGAAATTTTGTTTCCAGCCCTGGTCCTCGCCCTGCTCTCTTCCAACTCTTTCCCTCCACATCTGCTACACAGATATTCTCCATTAACCCCACCAGACTTGCTCCTGCCTCAGGGCCTTTGCACACTCAGTGTTTGCAAGCCAGATAAGCCTAGCTAATCTCCTCCCCCTCAGGTCTCAGGTTTCTGCCTTCCCCATCCCCCATATAATACAATTCATCCCCTACCCTCTGTCTCCTGACTGCTGCCTTTTCCCTCCCTTTATTGTCTGCTAATCATTTGCCTACCCAACCCCAGTGTCAACTCCCTAGAAGAGGAGATATTGTCTTATTCACTGCTATGTCTCCCAGTGCCTGACACACAGGAGATGCCTGGTACAATGTTTTGCGAGAGCGAGTGGAGTTACAGATAGGTGGTTGTAGAAGGGACCAGACCCACGCTGAGAGAGGCTTTCAGCAAGAGAATGCTAGTAGGGCAGTGTTGGGCCGTGAGGAGGGGCTGGGGTGGGCCCTGAAGCCTGGCGGCTGGTGCTCAGAGCCCTTTGTTGGCCTTAGAGTGATCTGCTGGGCCGAGGACATGCTGGACAAAGACCTCCGGGACAATCGGAGCATTGGGGACCTGGGAGCCCACCATCTCCTAAAGCGGGCAGCACCCCAGGGTGGCAAGGTGACCGTGCTGACCCACTGCAACACTGGTGCGCTGGCCACCGCTGGCTATGGCACAGCCCTAGGTGAGTGGGCATCCACAGGAATGGGGGAGGTCCCTTTTTGGATGAAAGAGAAAGAAACCCAAACCACTTAATGCATCCCCCAGAAAGGTGACTTTATTAGTTGTTGCACAGAAACACACTCAAGGGGTTGGCTTCAGGTATGGCTGGATCTGGGGACTCAGTAGCATCAGGATCTTTCTATGCCCATCCCTAAGGTCTGCCCTCCTCCAGAGTGGCATCATCCTCTCACTCGACTGGTTGGCCAGGATTCAGATCTTGAGGAAAAGAGCCAAGGATCTCTATTTCGAGTGTCAAAAAAGTCATGTATCTTGGAGGCCATGATGGAGTCACCTACCTACCCATCTAGGATCAATCACTTAATAGGCCTCATCTGAGCCATGTGCCTAGAAAGTGGGTGGAATCTGGGCTCTAAGAGGACTGAAAGGAAGGGCATAGCCCCCTAAAGAAAAATTAGAGTAGCTGTGACCAGGAATTGGGGGCTGGGTCCTGGCACTCAAGGCAACAGAGTCCACCTGATTCTTAATTCTCCTGCATGTTTCTCTGCCTGCCTCAGTCCCACCTTTGTGCCTGGATACTGAGGCAATGAATTCATTCATTTACTCGTGCTTAGGGATTTCCCTGGTGGTTCAGTGGCTAAGACTCGATGCTTCCGATGCAGGGGGCCCAGGTTCCATCCTTGTTCAGGGAGCTAGATCCCACATGCCACAACTAAGAGTTCAGATGCTACAACTAAAGATTCCACATGCCTCAACTAAGACCTGACGCAACCAAATAAATATTTTAAAAAATAATACTTATACTTAATAAATGCTTATCTACTGTGTTCCTCATTATTCATCCATGCATCCATTCCTTCAATCACTCAACATTTATTGAGCACCTACTGTGTGTGCCATCATTCACACATGTGTGCATTCCTTCATTCATTCGACAAACATTTATTAAGCACCTACTATTTGCCAAGCACCATTCTAGCAGTTAGGGACCCAGCAGTGGAGAAAATAGAAGGAATAGACAAAGGCAAGTCAACAGATACCTATGATTCATTTCCAGGTGGTACATACTAAAGAAGAGCAGGGGATGGCAGTGTGGGGGTTGCTATGTAAGATGGAGTAATCCTGGAAGGCCTCACAGAGAAGGCTTTCTCTAAGCACATGTGTACCAGGCAGAAGGGAACAGCCACTGCAAGGGCCTGGGGGCAGACTGCATGGTTTGGAGTTCCATGCTGCTAGCCAAAGGGTCACCGTGCCCATCTATCCCTTGCTGTCTTATCCTCGCCTCTTCTGGTGGGCTGGGCCCCACAGGTGTGATCCGCTCACTGCATAACCTGGGCCGTCTCAAGCACGCCTTCTGCACAGAGACCCGGCCCTACAACCAGGGAGCCCGGCTGACAGCCTTTGAGCTGGTCTACGAGCAGATCCCCGCCACCCTCATCGCCGACAGCATGGCAGCAGCCGCCATGGCCCACCAAGGCGTGTCAGGTCAGCAGGCAGGGGCACCAGTGGGCAGGGCTCCAGCATCCAGGGCCGGGTGGATCCTGACTCCCAGCGTCTCATTCCCCAGCTGTTGTCGTGGGAGCAGACCGCGTGGTTGCCAATGGCGACACAGCCAACAAGGTGGGCACCTACCAGCTAGCCATTGCAGCCAAGCACCATGGCATCCCCTTCTATGTGGCTGCCCCTAGCTCCTCGTGTGACCTCCGCCTGGAGACAGGCCGGGAGATCGTCATTGAGGAGCGTCCCGACCAGGAGCTGACCGACGTCAATGGGGTCAGGATAGCGGCACCAGGTAAGCCTTCCACTCAGAGAGGGGTGCACCACAGTGCCTGGGAACCTCTGTGTAGGCACCCTGACTGTCACGCGGCAGGTGGCATCTGGGTTATCATCAGCCTTCTAAGACAGGCAGTTCCTTCAAGCCATGTTATTAGAGCAGACATGTCTTGGAGGTCAGATGCACTGGTGTGCGTGTGTGCTCAGTAGTATCTGACTCTTTGCAACCCCGTGGACTGTAGCCTGCCAGGCTCCTCTGTGGGATTCTCCAGGCAAGAAGACTGGAGTGGGTAGCCATTCCCTTCTCCAGGGGATCTTTACCACTGTGCCACCTGGGAAGCCCCCTTCCATGGTCAGAAGGTAGAGTAATAAGTCAGGAGACTTTGAGCGAATTGTCTTCTTATCCACCTCTGTTTTCTCACTTGGATAAGAAGAATACCACCTGGTCAAGTGCTTTTGAAGAGACAGATATTTCTCAGCCTCCCCACACTTCCTGACTGTAGCCAGGTGCCTAAAATTCATCCATAAGGGCCCTATGAGGTATTGCTATGACCTACCTCATACACCCAGGATGTTCAACAAGTTAACCCAGGTGACATCGAGAACAGTGCCTGGCCCCTAGTTAGTGCTCATTAAATAGAAACAGGTTACTTTTATTAAAAAAAGGACCAGTTAGGGATAGTTTGGGAGTTTGGGATTGACATGTACACAGTGGTATATTTATTTATTTTTATATCTATATCCATTCCCAATGGCTTGGAGGTAAAGAACCCACCTGCAATGCAGGAGACGTGAGTTCCATTCCCTAGGTCGGGAAGATCCCCTGGAGGAGATGGCAACCCACTTCTGTCTTCTTGCCTAGAAAATTCCACGGACAGAGGAGCCGGGTGGACTACAGTCCATGGGGCCGCAAAGAGTCAGACATCATAGAACACATGATGGATGGGTGTCAAGTTATTCGATTTAACTCACGTTTCAGTTCAAAGATTTATGTACACTGCTATATTTAAAATGGATAACCAACAAGGACCTACCATATAGCACAGGGAACGCTGCTCAATATTATGTAAAAACCTAAACGGAAAAAGAATTAAAGAAAGACCAGTTAAAACTCCTAAGCACTGAAAATACAATGAGGCCAGCGTCCCTTACTCCAAATATGGAATGAGTGTAAAACAATACTGTACAGCTAAGCGGAGGGAAGTCCTAATATTCTATTGTTTTCTGCTGCGATTCCTTATAGCTTTCTAAAAATAGGACACATTAGCAAACTATTATATATACAATGGGTTAACAACAACTATATTCAACCATAATGGAAAAGACTATGAAAAGTAAATAAAAATAGATACATTAATTCTGAAAAAATTTTTCTCAGTGCTTTTTGATGTCCCTGCCTTCCTAGGGGCTTAATTATTTAGCACTGGTCAAAATCCACAAGACCATGGAAAGCGGAACTGACAACCCAGCCTGCTTTTCCCTCCAGGAAAGCTGGGTAACACAGACTAGGTGCAATCCAGCGACCCCAGTCTCTGCTGTCACAGGAATGTAGGCCCCAGGGTAATCGGTATGATTTTTCCAAGAGAAGCCTTAACATTTGTTATAGGGATAAAATCTCCCACATTTTGAAAACTGAAAGTGTTAGTTGCTCAGTCATATCCAACTCTTCGACGTCATGAACTATGTAGCCCACCAGGCTCCTCTGGCCATGATTTTCCAGGCAAGAATACTGGAGTGGGTAGCCAGTCCCTTCTCCAGGGGATTTTTTGAAAGCTGACTGCTAATTCAGTGGTCTTAAAAAAATAACTGAGCCAGAGAAACCAGTTTGCAGCCTCTTGTGTAAAAGGTTGTTATTCATTCACCAGATAAATTTTTAAGTACCTGATCAATGCCAGCTGCCATGCTAGGGGCCAGGGATACAGGAGTGAAAAAAGTTAAAAGTGGGATTTCCCTGGCAGTCCAGTGGCTAAGACACGATGCTTCCGTAGCAGAGGGCTTGGGTTTGATCCCCGGTCTGGGAACTGAGATCCCTCATGCCTCTTGGCACGACGGAGGAAAAAAAAAGACAAGTCCCTACTCTCGTGGGGCTGACAGTCCAGTGGGGGGACAAACGACAGACAAGACAAAGAGTAAAATTCCAATGTGTTTTCAGAAGGGGATAAATGAACGAGGCACAGAAGGATACAGGAAGTATCTCTTCAGGGAGTGGGTTACAGGATGATTAGCAAAGTTCTCACTGAGAAGGTGACATTTGAGCAAAGACCTGAAAGGAAGTGAAACATTAAATCATATGCATATCTGAGGGAAAGCATCCAGGCAGAGGGCACAGTCCATGCAAAGGCCCCGGGGTAAACTCTTGGAGGTTCCTAAAGAGATTTTTTTGGAGAAGGCAATGGCACCCCACTCCAGTACTCTTGCCTGGAAAATCCCATGGATGGAGGAGCCTGGTAGGCTGCAGTCCATGGGGTCGCTAAGAGTCGGGCACGACTGAGCAACTTCACTTTCACTTTTTACTTTCATGCATTGGAGAAGGAAATGGCAACCCACTCCAGTGTTCTTGCCTGGAGAATCCCAGGGACAGAGGAGCCTGGTGGGCTGCCGTCTGTGGGGTCACACAGAGTTGGACATGTCTGAAGAGATTCTTGGAGCAGGCACAAGTTGGGTAGACGTGTATAAGTCTTTGAAGCCTTCTTAGCAACAATCCGGGAATGTCAGGGTGTCTAAACTTGTTACTGGGTGTCAAAACCCATGCATTTGTGTATTTTGGGGGTCAGGATCCCCAGATTCTCAAGGATTCCGCAACCCCAAGAACCACCATGAGGGAGACATGTGACAATAGCTTAAGTACATCCACTGACCAAATACCTGCCTTCTTGCTTCTCCCTGCAGGAATTGGGGTTTGGAATCCTGCCTTTGATGTCACCCCCCACGACCTCATCACTGGCGGCATCATCACAGAGCTGGGTGTCTTTGCCCCCGAGGAGCTCCAGGCAGCCCTTAGTGCCACCATCTCCTGAGTGGAACACCCTAGATGGACCCCAGAAGTAACCAACCTAGCTCTCCATAGCTTCCATATGCCCTCCATATCCCCATTATTTTTATAATAAACTTATTGAATGTTCTGCACAACCGCTGACCTTCTTCCCATAACCACAGCACTTCCCAGAGCAGGGACATCAGGCAGAATACGGGAAGAGCCTGTGTGTGGCTTGAGAGGCCGGCGTCTGGAGCCCAGCTGCCTGAGTTCATACCCCAGCTCCACCTCTTTTTCTGCAGTGTGATCTTGGCCACATCACTTCATCTCTCCCATACTTTCTTTTCCTCATTTATAAAATGCAGATAATACTGGTACCTCCCTCTTAAATTGCTCTCAGGGCTGAAATGAAGGTGACACCTCAGGTGCAGAATTTTAAAGGATGTCATAAGAAGCTCAGTAATCAAGATAAATGGGCTTCCCTGATAGCTCAGTTGGTAAAGAATCCACCTGCAATGCAGGAGACCCCAGTTCGATTCTTGGGCCAGGAGATCCCGTGGAGAAGGGATAGGCTACCCACTCCAGTTTTCTTGGGCTTCCCTTGTGGCTCAGCTGGTAAAGAATCTGCCGGAAATGCAGGAGACCTGGGTTCAATCCCTGGGTTGGGAAGATACCCAGGAGAAGGGAAAGGCTACCCATTCCTGTATTCTGGCCTAGAGAATTCCATGGACTGTATAGTTCATGGGGTCACAAAGAGTCAGACACAACTGAGTGACTTTCACTTTCAATCAAGATAAATAACAGCTTCCTGCATGTTTTTTTTTTTGAAAAATCAAAATTAATGCAGGGAATTTCCTGGTGGTCCAGTGGTTAGAACTCTGCACTTCTGCTGCAGCAGGCATAGCTGGGGAACTAAGATCCGGCATCCCAGTGGCACAAACAAAAAAAAAAAAAAAAGGGACTTCCCACTCGTGGCTCAGTGGTTAGGATTCTGCCCTTCCAATACAGAGGACACAGGTTCTGTCCCTGGTCAGGGAACTAAAATCCCATGTGCCTCATAGTGTGCCCCCTCCCCCAAAAAAAGAACAGAAAAATTAATGCAAAAAAAAAAAAGACCTCCACGATGAACAAAATATCAAGATATTCAATAGAATGAAACCCTGACCTTGCCTATCCTGACTTTCCCTAAGTTTTGATAACCAGCGCTCATACCAGTAACATTTAATCAGACAGCCAGTCCACAGGCTGTAGTGGGCAATTTGATTTTTTTAATATTAAAATATTATTTTTGAATGTTGAAAATATTTTTATCTTGGTTACTGAAGTTTGGTGTGCTTAGTCACTCAGTCGTGTCTGACTCTTTGCCATCCCATGGACTAGCCCACCAGGCTCCTCTGTCCATGGGATTCTCCAGACAAGAATACTGGAGTGGGTTGCCATTCCCTTCTCCAGGGGATCTTCCCAACTCAGGGATCGAACCCGGGTCTCCCACATTGTAGGTGGATTCTTTATCCTCTGAGCCATCAGGGAAGCCACTGAAGTGTGGGGCACCATTATTATTATTATTTTTTTTTTTTTGAGGTAAACTGAATTTTACTAACAAAAAGCATAAGACAATGTAAGTTTTACAAAACAAGTGACCAATAAATGTTAGGCTATCATTATAACCCTTACTTCGAAATTTTTGCCAAACGCTGGCTATGACCAACTACCATTGTGAGTAGCTCGTCCCTTTAACTTTGCCACGTTGTATCCCGTGAGTCATTGCGCCCTTCAGCCCCGCTGTATCCCATCGTGCCCTGCGCCTTCCTTCTGCGACTTTCCCCTCTTCCGATGCGTGGCTGACAATGGCGCAGGGGCAGCGCAAGTTCCAGGCGCAGAAGCCAGCGAAGAGCAAGGCGGCGGCGGCGGCGGCCTCGGCTCGGAACCGGGGCCCGAGGAAGGGCGGTGAGAAGCGGGCCGGGGGCTCGAGGGTGAGGTGGGCCCAATGATCTCCAGCCTCACGAGAGCACGTTTCTCCCCAGGTCGCGTTATCGCACCCAAGAAGGCACGCATCGTGCAGCAGCAGCAGCTCAAGAAGGTGAGTGCGGGCGTGCAGCAGGTCGGGGATGGAGAAGTCCCAGTGCTGTGAGCCTCAGCTTCCTCCTTTGTGCGGTGGGTACGGAAACATTATCTAGCAACCCACGGGTCTCCTAAAGCAGGGATTGGCGCGCAGGAAAGTGTTCACATTGTTAGCTGCTTTCGCGAAATTGTCCTCGTTAATCAGTCAGTTCAGTTCAATTCAGTCGCTCAGTCGTGTCCGACTCTGCGACCCCATGAATCGCAGCACGCCAGGCCTCCCTGTCTATCACTAACTCCCGGAGTTCACTCAAACTCATGTCCATCGAGTCGGTGATGCCATCCAACCATCTCACCCTCTGTCGTCCCCTTCTCCTGCCCCCAATCCCTCCCAGCATCAGGGTCTTTTCCAGTGAGTCAGCTCTTCGCATGAGGTGCCCAGAGTATTGCAGTTTCAGCTTCAACATCAGTCCTTCCAATGAACACTCAGGACTGATCTCCTTTAGGATGGACTGGTTGGATCTCCTTGCAGTTCAAGGCACTCTCAAGAGTCTTCTCCAACACCACAGTTCAAAAGCATCAGTTCTATGGCACTCAGCTTTCTTCACAGTCCAACTTTCACATCCATACATGACCGCTGGAAAAACCATAGCCTTGACTAGACGGACCTTTGTTGGCAAAGTAATATCTCTGCTTTTCAATATGCTATCTAGGTTGTCATAACTTCCAAGGAGTAAGCGTCTTTTAATTTCATGGCTGCAGTCACCATCTGTAGTGATTTTGGAGCCCCCAAAAATAAAGTCTGACACTGTTTCCACTGTTTCCCCATCTATTTCCCATGAAGTGATGGGACCGGATGCCATGATCTTTGTTTTCTGAATGTTGAGCTTTAAGCCAACTTTTTCACTCTCCCCTTTCACTTTCATCAAGAGGCTTTTTAGTTCCTCTTCACTTTCTGCCATAGGGTGGTGTCATCTGCATATCAGGTTATTGGTATTTCTCCCAGCAGTCTTGATTCCAGCTTGTGCTTCTTCCAGCCCAGCGTTTCTCATGATGTATTCGCATATAAGTTAAATAAGCAGGGTGACAATATACAGCCTTGGTGTACTCCTTTCCCTATTTGGAACCAATCTGTTGTTCCATGTCCAGTTCTAACTGTTGCTTCCTGACCTGCATATAGATTTCTCAAGAGGCAGGTCAGGTGATCTGGTGTTCCCATCTCTTGAAGAATTTTCCACAGTTTATTGTGATCCACACAGTCAAAGGCTTTGGCATAGTCAATAAAGCAGAAGTAGATGTTTTTCTGGAACTCTTGCTTTTTCGATGATCCAGCGGATGTTGGCAATTTGATCTCTGGTTCCTCTGCCTTTTCTAAAACCAGCTTGAACATCTGGAAGTTCACAGTTCACGTACTGCTGAAGCCTGGCTTGGAGAATTTTGAGCATTACTTTACTAGCATGTGAGATGAGTGCAATTGTGTGGTAGTTTGAGCATTCTTTGGCATTGCCTTTCTTTAGAATTGCAATGAAAACTGACCTTTTCCAGTCCTGTGGCCACTGCTGAGTTTTCCAAATTTGCTGGCATATTGAGTGCAGCACTTTCACAGCATATCTTTCAGGATTTGAAATAGCTCAACTGGAATTCCATCACCTCCACTAGCTTTGTTCGTAGTGATGCTTTCTAAGCCCCACTTGACTTCACATTCCAGGATGTCTGGCTCTAGGTGGGTGATCACACCATCGTGATTATCTGGGTCATGAAGCTCTTTTTTGTACAGTTCTTCTGTGTATTCTTGCCACCTCTTTTTAATATCTTCTGCTTCTGTTAGGTCCATACCATTTCTGTCCTTTATTGAGCCCATCTTTGCATGAAATGTTCCCTTGGTATCTCTAATTTTCTTGAAGAGATCTCTAGTCTTTCCCATTCTGTTGTCCTCGTTAATAGACGTCAAAAAAACAGGCAGCCTGGGAAAGGAGTTAAAAACCCCAGCCTTGCAAGAAGGATGTGCTGGATGCAAAACGCAGTCCTGTTGACAGCTAGGTCTTAACTGAAATGGTCCTAATGATAGCACTTCTGTCCTAGAAATGTCAGGATTCAGGGCCATAGGAGTGCTTGTAGGGGAACAGGGTTAAATTTATAAAGAAGTTGTGGAAAGACTTATTAAGATTGCAGAGAAGTTTCAGAGAGATCTGGTGGAGTCAGATCTGAATTTGAATTGCACTCTGCACAGTAACTCGCCCTTTGTTGTTGTTGTTCAGTCGCTAAGTCATGTCAGACTCTCTGTGACCCTGTGGACTGCAGCACGCCAGGCTTTCCTGTCCTTCACTATCTCCCAGAGTTGCTCAAACTCATGTCTATTGAGTCGGTGATGCCATCCAACCATCTCTTCACCTGTCGCTCCTTCTCCTTCCTTCAGTCTTTCCCAGCATCCAGGTCTTTTCCAGTGAGTCAGTTCCTCGAATCAGGAGGCCAAAGTATTGGAGCTTCAACTTCAGTGTCAGTCCTTCCAATGAATATTCAGGGTTGATTTCCTTTAGGATTGACAGGTTTGATCTCTTTGCAGTCCAAGGGACTCTCAAGAGTCTTTTCCAACACCACAGTTCAAAAGCATCGATTGTTCAGTCCTTCGCCCTACAATCTTGAGCATATTGTTCAGAGCCTCAGTTTTTTGTCTTTTTGTTTTGGCTACAGCATGCAGCTTGCATGCTGCAGCTTGCAGGATCTAGGTGCCCCAAACAAGGGATTGAACCCTTGCCCTCTGCAGTGGAAGCACAGTCTTAACTCCAGGATGTGAGAGCCTCAGTTTTCTTAGCCTTGGGTACCGTGCTTACCTCCACCTGGCAGCTGGAGGAGGGAAGTGTCTCTTGGGCAGCTCAAGCTCAGTATATCCAAAACCAGGCTCTCCCACTCTGCTCCATCAGCCTACCATGATCCTACCAGTCTCTCCTTCCAGATATTCAGGATTCCCCCTTTCTCTCTCATCCAGGTTGGATCTCATCCTTTTTGCCTTCAGGATTTTTTTTTTTTTTAATATTTATTTGGCTGTGCTGGGTCTCAGTTGTGGCAGATGGACTGTTAGTTGTGGCATGTGGGATCTAAATTCCCTGACCAGGGATCAAACCTGAGCCCCGGCATTGGGAGAGCAGAGTCTTAGCCACTGGACCACCAGGGAAGTCCCTGCCTTCAGGATTAATCTAGAATGCACTCACTTTTCACCTCCTTGATCCCCCTCCCACCTGGCCCCATCCCATCATCTAAAAACACCTGAACTAGAGCAGTCACATCTTCCCAGATCTCCTTCCCCTGCCCCTCCAGTAATAGCCACGGGGCGCCGTTGAGCATCTGAGAGCTCCTGAACCAGGGCAGCTCTGCTCAGAACCCTGCATGACTCCACCTTGCTCAGGAAGAGCCTAAGTTCTCCCCATGGGGCCTGGCACTTTTTAGCCCTGTCTTTGCCCTGCCCTCACCCGCTCCCTCTCTTTCCTCCTGGCTCACTCCCTCTAGCCTAACTGGCCCCTTAACTGCCCCTTGACCCACCTGGGAACGTTGGCACTACTTGTTTCCTCCACCTGGATTCTTTCCCAGAAGTCCACACTGCTTCCTTCCTCCAGGTCAAGGCTGGCAGCCAGCGTTGCTTCTGAGCAGCCATCCCTGATGGTAACCTCACCACCACACCTCTCGCTCATTATCCTTTTCTTTTCTCCACAACAGCACTTGTTATCCGCCATCATTCAACAGTTTACCAGAGTGTCATTGAAGGTTACACACACACACACACACACACACACACACGTGCGTGCGCGGTCTCTCTCTCTCTCTCTGAATGTCAGCTCCGTGAAGGCAGAAGGTTTTCTGTGTCTTTGCTGTTGTGTCCCCTGCGCCCAGGTGCGTGGTGACACCCATGGTACCATGGTCATTGGAACTCATAGAGCAAGGAAGCAGTTTAGGTCATAGCATTAAACTGTCAGTTTTGGACCCAAACACTTGGGCTCTGATTGCTGTGCCTTTATTTGTTCCACCTCGTATCTCTCAGAGCCCCAGTTCACCATTTGCCAAGCAGAGATGATGGGACAAGAAGGGGCTGGAGTTTTAAGCCAGAGAGTCTGGGCGGGCTGGGTTGCAGTTTCCCATCGCTCAGATAGTTTGGGAGCCCTGGCCAAGTGCCTCCTCCCTGCAGGTGCCTCTGTTTCTCCATCCATAAAATGGGAATGAGCAGAAGTTTAGAAGCTGAGGTCCAGAGATGAGAAGGGATGTTCTGTGTGTGTACAGTGTTCTCAGAGGGTGGGAGCGCCAGCCACCAGACTCTAAGGTGCTTTTTCAGCGAGAGGGTTGCTGATCTAGCCCCTGGTGAGCTCACAGAACAAAAGGCAGCAGGCCAGGCCCTCCCTCCCACCTCAGGTCCCAGTCTGATTGCTCCATACTTGCTCCCCCCAGAACCTGGAGGTTGGGATCCGGAAGAAGATTGAGCATGATGTGGTGATGAAAGCCAGCACCAGCCTGCCCAAAAAGCTGGCGCTTTTGAAGGCCAGCACCAAGAAGAAGGAGGCCTCCTCCTCCACCAAGATGCCTGCCTAAGGATGCGCCCCAGCAGTGATCACCACTGCAGCCCCCTCCTCTGTGCTCAGACCTGTGCAGGTAACCCCATGGGAAAGAGGAACTGTGCTCTCCAAAGACTTGAATTGCACCTCGAACTTGACTGGGCCCTGGCCCATGAGCCAGTGAGTAGCAGGTCAGAAGCACACTGACGGACTGGCTTTGCAGGTGCCGAGGTCTCCGCACAGGCCAAGGCCAGGGGGATCTTTTCACCGACTTCCTGTGTCCCCACTACCCCCTCCCACATCCTGTCTGGATAACTTGGAGCAAGACACCTGACTTTGTCATTCCTCCCATGGTCACATGCTCCTGTGAGGAGGCTGTGCTGGGGCCTCGGGCCAGGTGCCTGGACCGCCGGCCAGCCCCAGTTTACACACGAGCCACATGTCCAGGGAAGGGTGGACAAGCTTCCGCACCTCCAGCCTGGGGGCTGGGGGAGAGTCTTTTCTTTCTTCCTACCTTGGGTGACTCACCTGCTTGCCCTCCACAAATATCCCTGTGTCTTCCTGTCTGCCAGGGACAGGCCAGACAGCCTAGGGAGCCACTTTCCCATTCTCGGGGCAGACACTGATACCACCTTGTAGAGTCAAAGTGATGATTAAACCAGAAGCGTTTTTGAACTTCTCTGTGCCATCTTTATCGTTATAAAAAGTCATAACAGTGAGTATGTAGCCGTGCCTGTGGCCCAGACGCGGTTCAGGTGCTTCCCACACGTCTCATCTCAATCCTCACGATGCCCAGGTCAGGTCACGTCATTCATGGTCCCGAGCAAGGACTTGAACCCGCCACTGGCAGAATCGCAGTGCACTCTCTCAGCTGCCAAACCACTGCCTCCCTTCACAGACCCACGTTTCTGACCTGTTGCATCCTGGGCTCCCCTCCTCTAAATCTGCCGTCTTGAAGACCAACCACTTATGGTTTTGAGATTAATGTGGCCAATTCTGATGAAACTGGTAGAAAATCCTACTTAAAGAGTGGTGTTGTCATATCCTAGTGGCTTGCCCAGTGGCTCAGTGGGTAAAGAATCCGCCTGCAATGCACGAGACACTGGGGTGCAGGTTTGATCAAGGACCTGGGGAGCAGGGACCAGGGCAGGCTATAGTCTGGGGGATGCTAAGCTGCTGTCTTTGGAGGGAGGTGGGCATGTGGTGGCTGATCGTCCCAGGCGAGTGACTAATTCCCTGGTGGCCCAGCCTTTCCCAGCCAGTCTCACCCACCCCACATGAGTTTCCTTTGTCCCACATAGTAGTGGTCAACATTTTTTGAACACCCAACATTTTTCTAAAAAGAGGGAACAGGGACTTCCCTGGCAATCCAGTGGTTAAAACTCCACACTCCCAGTGCAGGGGGCACGGGCAGTCCCTGGTCTGGACGATGTCACATGGCTCAGCCAAGTAACAAAAAGCAGGGAACAACCACTGTGGAAAACAGTCCGGTGGCTCCTCACTAAGTTTAGCCCGGAGTTGCCACCACGTGACCCGGCCCTTCTCCCAGGCCTTAAGGGACTGAATTCAGACAGCATCTCACACACTACATTCACAGCAGCACTGGTCACAGTCACCCAAAGGTGGCAGCAACCAAATGCCCAGCAGATAACTGGATAAACAAAATGTAGATTATCCACACAATGGAGTATTTATTATTTGGCCATATAAAACAATGGCCTCTGGTGGCTCATTGGTAAAGAATCCGCCTATAATGCAGGAGACTGGGGTTTGATCCCTGGGGTCAGGAAGATCCCCTGGAGGAGGAAATGGCAACTCTGTCCAGTATTCTTGCCTGGAGAGTCCCCGTGGACAGAGGAGCCTGCTGGGCTACAGTCCATGGGGTTGCAGAGCCGGACAGGACTAAGTGACTAAGCTATCAGTCACCATAAGACAGAACGATACAGGCTACACCATGGGTGAACCTCAAAAACATTCTGAAAGCAGACAGACACAAAAGGCCACGTAATACGTGATTCCGTATATGTGAAATGTCCAGAAGAGGCAAATCCACAGAGACTGGAATGCACTATGGGGTGCCAGGAAATGGGGAGTGTCAGCTAATGGGTATGGCTTCAGCTTTGGAAGGCAGTGATAAGATTTTGCAGCTTGATAGAGGTTGCAAACATTGTGGAGGTGCTAAATGCCACTGAATTATACCCTTCTAAATGATAAATGTTCCTTGTGGGTTTTAACCACTGGAAAAAAAAGGCAGGAAGGGAAATTTCACACCCCCTCCCCCCAAAAAATCCTAATTTACATCTCAAAAAAACGAGTTGTGGCAGCAGAGCCCTAATTTGATAGAGACTTCACAGTTGGGAGTTACCTGGAGTCCAGGGCTCAGGATTTCTGTTGGGGAGGATGGAGCTGGTGAATGGCTCACAGACCCTTAACTAGAGGGCAGGACCGCTGCTGGGCTCTGTGACACCCCCAGGGCACACCCTTCTTTGATCCCCACCTAGGGGCCTGGACCTCCTGCCATCTGCCCACCTCACAGCAGTTTTCTACCCTAAGCAGGTAGCAAGTGACTTGTGCCCTTGAAATGGGATTGCTTTGAAATCCCATTGGATTTTTCCTCAATGGGGATTTTTCCTCAAATTATTCATTTATGGCTGTGTTGAGTCTTTGTTACTGTGCTCAGGCTTTCTCTAGTTGCAGCAAGCAGGGGCCTACTGTTTATTACAGTGTGCGGGCTTCTCATTGTGGTGACTTCACAGGCTCTAGGGCAAACGGGCTCAGTAGTTGCGGCACACTGGCTCCGTTGCTCTGAGCTTGTGGGATCTTCCCTGATCTGGGATCAAATCTGTGTCTCCTGCATTGGCAAGTGGATTCTTAACCAGTGGACTGCCAGCGAAGTCCATGATGGGCATTCATTGTGCGCCTACTGCATACCAACCTCTGCGCTAAGGGAGAACTGAGAGCTGACATTTTAGTGGGGAGAACAGGAAACAGGAAGTCCCAGGCCACCCCCTCCAGACCCCACCCTCCTCCCTGAGCTGCCTCTTGGCCTTTTTCAGCCCCTATTGCTCCTCCGCTCCCAGGTGTCCCCGCAGAGAGCCTCCTCTGTCCCCCGCCCCAGGAGGTGGTCCCTGTGCCACTCTCCTCCGTTTTCTCTTCTGCATCTTTGTTATGTCTTGAGCACGTGGAACAATGGACAGCAGTTGCTCCACGAACAAGTGTTTGTTGAATGAAGGAAGGAAGGAACATTTTGCGTCTCAGTGAATCTTTCTGACCATTCAAAGCACTGTCTCCATACAACACGTGCTTGCCTTCCGGGTTAGCTGATTCATAACAGCCTCTTCGAACTTCACAGCTCCGTGAATTGTCAGCAACTGATAGCAATTCAAAACCACTGTTACCTGCTCCTTCCGGCTCATCCAGCCGAGGTCCCATTGACAAGCCTCCTCCCCTGTGGAAAAACCAATTGGCCTCCATTCGCACATTTATTTACTCGAATAGTCTGAATAGTCTGATCTGTCCTTAAGAGTGCCTGTTTTTCTGGACTCTTTTGAACCTCGTGGAACATCTGCCTGGTTCCCATAGGAGTTCAATAGAAAAAAAAAAATCTTAATACGTGTCCTTTATTTGTCAGTGAGAGCCATGATTACACCCGCTTTTGAAAATTATCTTTTAAACTTTCTATGTGGAATCTCAAAAGGGCGAGGGCTGGGACTCTCTGGGCTCTGGGTGCCATCTGGCGCGTCCCTCAGCCACAAGGGGGCGCCTCCGACCCTGGGCCAAGCCCATGACGCAGGGCAGGCCGAGGACTCTTGTAAACTGGCTCCCTTTGTCCCTCTGATGCCAGCCCCTTTGAGGGGGACCCCAGGGGTGAGGAAGAGCATTCAGGTGTGACAGATATGGAATCTGGACTGTCAACCCATCTGTTTTGTCTTCCCCTACCCTCCACCCTGTCACTGCCCCGAGTGACTCCTCTCCTTCCTAGCACGTGGGTCCTGCCCGCAAATCCCCTTTTAGTGTCGCAGCCGAGAGCCCCAAACTTGGGCAGATCCCCATACCTCCTGTTCTTTTCAGTCCCTCTCTGAGCCTCAGTTTCCGCATCTGTTAAATGGAGACCCTAACACCTCGTCCTGAGTGTGGAGAATTCGCTGAACCTTAAAGCTGTGACAGCTGCCTTTGTGTCCTGGGTGGGGTGGGAAGCCCAGTTCCAGCCACTCGGCCTGTCTTCTTTCCCTTCTTCCCCCACCCTCGCCACTCTGCCCACCCCCTACCCCTCCCCGCAGTCATTAAATGTAGCTTTTTCAGACAATTATTCCTGCAGGAGCCTTTTCCTCTCTTGCCTCCACCTTCCCCCTCTGCCTGGAATGCCCATTTTTCCTGGCAGGGCCCTGACTCTCTGCCCATGAGTTTGTGTTCCAAAAGGGAAGAAAAGAAATGTAAGAAGCAGATCTTGCCAGCTGGGCAGGCCAGAGGGGCTGTGTCCAGACCAGGAAGCGAAACTGCCCTGGCTGGTTTCCTGCCTGAGTCTTCAGGAGCCTCGGAGTGCCTGGGTGGGTGGGTAGGTGGGGGCCATGTGGGGGTGTGCTGGCAGAGGGAGGGACCCTTGGAAAGTTAGAATGGGGTGGCCAGAGTTGTGGGGCGCAGCCCCCCTCATGTGAGACTGCAGGGTTGCCCCGTTTCTCATGGGTCTCAAGGACATGTGGGTTTGGGGTCTGGAGTTGTGGATGCCTAGACAGTGAGCTCACAGCAGGGCGGGCAGGATAAACGTGCTTCCATTCCCTGAAGCCCAAACTCACTGTCTACCCTGAGAGGACTTGCCCGTGGCTGGAACCCAACCCCCCAATCTTCTTTTCTAAAAGTGTTGCTGGGTTTGAAATAGGCTTGGAGACGGCATCCCGGAGGTGTGACACATTTCCTAGGTGTCTTTCTGATTTCTCACATTCTGGGGTTGCTATGTGGCCTCGGACAACTTTCTTACCCTTTCTGGACCTCATTCCCCTCATCAGGGATCAGAATGGAATGCTAGTGTGTCTCAAACGGTGCATTTGATCCCCATCCAATGTGATAAGACCAGCCCACTTGTCAAGGTAGGGCTTGAATGCTGGCCCTACCCTTTCCTGCTGTGGATCTTGATTAAGTCACCTGACCTGTCTGTGCCTCAGTTTTCTCATCCAGGAGATGGGGATGGTGGCACTATTAGTATCTCTTATTAATAAGAGAATAAAATAAACCTCCTCACCTTTTGATGCCCCGTTCTCTGTTCCTCTACACATCCTGTTCCACGGGCTTGGAGTGCCTTCTCTGGTTCAGCATCTTGGGGCACCCACTGAAGCATCGTCAGAAGGACCAGCCACATACTAGATGCTGAAGGGAGCCGCTTGGAACAGCCGGACCGTGGGTCCTGTTTGCCAGGGGAGCAGCTGAAAGACTTGTTTTGGTGAAGTTCTGCCTGCTTCTCTCCTCACCCATTACCCCTTCCCCATACGTCTGTCTCTGCCTCAAATCCTTGCAAGAAAGACACGCTTTACTAAGTCTAGGGCTTCCCAGGCAGGCAAAGACCACCCCTCTAAGCCTCAGTTTCCCCATCTGAGCAATGGAGATAACATCCCCATTTTGCAGCACTGTCAGAAAGCTTAAACTTGATCATGTGTCTGAACAGCTACAGTACACCATAAACAATCAGTACAGTATTATTATTGTTGTTTCTTTTGTTGTCATTGTGGTCAGCTGTGGTTTCTCAAGACCCACAGAAATTACAATGGAGTCCTGTCCCATAGAAACGACCATGCAAGTTGCATACATAACTTGACATGCCCTGAGACCCCATAGAATAAAATGAATACACAATGAAACCGGTGGAGTTAATTTTAATAATGTATTTTACTTAACACAAACTTATCTAAGATAGCATCATTTCAACATGTAATCGATATAAAAAAGTTCTTAAGTTATTTTGCCTTTTTTCTTACTAAGTCTCTGAAATCCAGTGTGCTTACATTGACATGCTTAGTCACTCGGTCATGTTCAACTCTTTGTAGCCCCATGGACTGTAGCCCACCAGGCTCCTCTGCCCATGGGATTCTCCAGGCAAGAATACTGGAGTGAGTAGCCATTCTCTTCTCCAGGGGATCTTCTTGACCCAACAATCAAAACTATGTCTCCTGCATTGTAGGCAGATTCTTTACTGTCTGAGCCACCAGGTAAGTCCACAGCACAGCCTAATTCAGGCTGACCCCATTTCAAGGACTCAAAAGCCCACTTGTGGCCAGTGGTGACCATATTGGACAGTGCAGGTCAGAGAGAGTTTGCTGAATGGTGGGTTGGGGACTGGCCAGAACGTGCAGCTGTGAAACTGGAAATTCCTGGAAGGAAAAAGCCAGAGTTTCCATATGAGGAGGGGCAGGGGGCAGCAATTAGACCAATTAAGAGCCAGCTTGAGTTTTTCCTGCTCTGTACATCATTTCAGTGGAATGGGAACAGGCATGAGTTGGTTTAGTCAACAAGTTATATATAGATTGAGCCACTGCTGTATGTCCTGAGGTGTTCAGGTGCTGGCCTTAAAGCAGTGCATCAGCTGGACAAACTACTGCCTCTTGGAGCTCGCCATGGAGCAGGGAGAGACAGAAGGTAAACAACTGCTGAAATGATAAAGAAACGTAATGCTGACGGAGAGAAGTGTGGCAAAGGGGAAATGCAGGGTTCTCTGAGGACATGGAGCTGGCAGGGGCCACGGTGGGCGGAAGCCGGGGGTGTGGGTTGGGCTGGGGAACTGCAATGAGCACCACCGACAGCTTCAAGGTCAGAGATGTGGCCCAGATAAGTTGAATCAGAAAAAATAATCAGAAGTGGTCAGATTTAACATCTATTACATTGAACTTTATGAGACTGTCATTTAGTGTATCAAAAATGATTGAAAATCAATAATTTCATATGACTCAACGTAATATATGGAGAAGGAAATGACAACCCACTCCAGTATTCCTGTCTGAGAAATCCCATGGACAGAGGAGCCTGGCGGGCTACAGTCCATGGGGTCACAAAGAGTCGGACACGACTTAGTAACTAAAAGACAACAACAATATATGAGGCATAGAATGGATTGGGGGTACTTATCTTGGGGCTCAAGGATGGATTTAAATTTGGCTCTATTTCTAGAGAGGGTGCCCGCAGCCCCCATAAGCTCTACCAAGCGACCTGTGATCCCTCCATTCCGCAAAGCATCAAAACTTGACCTGGAGCCCAGAGAGGCTGTTTCTCACGCCACACAGCCCAGAGGGAGGATGGGCTGAGAGGTTGCCCGGGGATCCCGCCGCTCTGTCTCGCTCCCGGGCCGAGCAGTGTTGATTGTCCCCTCGCGGCGCCCGGAAGCGACCCTCAGTAAACAAAGCTGTGTGTGGGCACAGCCCCAGCAGCCCTGGGAGCGCTGTCCAGCCCGAGGGGGGCGGGGGAGGAATGTTGTGAATGAACCCAAGACCCGCCCCGAAACTCCGCTTAAGGCCGGCGCTGCGGGGTCTCCTCCCACTGTGATTGGTCTTCGGCTCTTCGTGATTGACAGCCCAGCTCGCTGAGCGTCCTGATTGAGTAGTCCCGAAAAGACGGGCAGTGCACGTAACGAATGAACAGCGTCGACTTGGATACGGATCTGGTGGTGCAGCCAACGGCGGAGGAGGGCCTCGGAGGCCGAAGGGGGGGCCAATAGGGATGGGCGGCGGGGGCGGGACAACGGTGTAGGATAAAGCGGCGGCCGAGGCAGCTTCATTGTTGTGAAGCGTCTTAAAGGGGCCGCATCACCGTGGTGGCCCGGGGGTGGGTGCGGCGCGAGTCCCGGGGCCACCGAGCACAGTCCAAGGTCAGGAAGGTGGGCAGGAGTCGTGGGAGCCGGCGAGGGGGAGCGGGCTTCGGGCAGAACCCCCTCAACAGGCCCCGCCCCGGCCCCGGCTCCGGCCGGGCCGGATGGACCCCCCCGCGGCCAAGCGGAGCCGGGGCTGCCCGGCAGGACCGGAGGAGCGCAACGCCGGGGCCGGGGCCGTGCGCGGCCGGGGCCGGCCCGAAGCTCTGCTGGACCTCAGCGCCAAGCGAGTAGCCGAGAACTGGGCCTTTGAGCAGGTGAGCGAGAGGCGGGGTGGGGAGGAACCCACTCCTAGCCTCTTCCTAGACGTATCTTTTCCTCTCCCTGCCCAGACCCCAGCCTCCGGACCTGTCCCCATCGAAGACACCTCCATAGATCTCCAAAATCCTTAATTCTACCCAAGACATCCCCTCATCCTCCCATTTCACTCCTTCCACCCCCATCCCTTCCTGGGACAACTCTGCTCTTCAGCCCACAAGACCCAGGAATACCTGAGTGCCCCAGATCCAACTCGGGACCCATTTTCTCCTCCTGACCCGTGGTCCTCTTAGGACACCGCATACCTCTCTTGTCCCACCTTATCCTCATCCCCAGTTAGGGCACCCCATTCAATCCTCAGTCCTCTCTCCAACTCTTACGACCGCCCCAACTTGGGAACAGAGCAGATCTCAGGACCTAGAGACCCAACATTTCTGACCTACACCCCTTTAGAGGACTCTCCCATATATATAGATCCCAGGCCCAAGACACCCCTTTCTGTCTCCGATCCCTGCCTCCAGCCTCCACAACCCACTTATCCCATGGGGACATCTTCTCTTGGGAATCCTTCAGTCAGGCCCTAATACACAACCCCCTGTCATTCTGGGACCACCTCCCACCTGGGGCTGCCCCTCCTGACTGGCTGCAGAGATTACTCCATTGTCAGAGTCCTCCCTCCCCATTACCTCATGCCTACCCTCCCCTTTTCCCCACCCCACACCCTCAACCATCCCAGTCTTTCCAGAGTTTGGCAGCAAGTGCGGGGCCAGGGTCTTGCTACCTGGACAGGTGCACCTGGAACCCTGCCCCTATGGTTTCTGGGGGCCCTGCCAGGATGGCCCCAGGGCGGAAGCTATTAGAGTCAACTTTCCCAGCCTCAGTGGAGTTGTGGCTAGGACCTGACCAAGCCTTCCTCAGCCCCAACAGGCTCTGTCCTCTCTTTGGCTTTGGGTGGCTTTCTTTGCTCCCTGGCCTCAAAAGAATTAGGGAGTCTGCCTCGACCAATGGGTCTGGGCCAAGTGTGGATGGGGCGGGCTCTGATTCATGGCCTGGAAAATCCCTCCTTAGTCATCTGCCAACTGTCCCCGAGGCCCCGGGCGAATCACTGGTCCTCCCACTTCCCTTTGAAATCCAGGACTGGGGACTCTGAAGGGTTCCTGCTCCTTTACTGTGTGTGAGACCCCCA
Source organism: Bos mutus (assembly GCF_027580195.1). Classification (NCBI taxonomy): domain Eukaryota; kingdom Metazoa; phylum Chordata; class Mammalia; order Artiodactyla; family Bovidae; genus Bos; species Bos mutus. The sequence continues at coordinate 51,899,887 of NC_091623.1, read as the reverse complement.
GGACAATCTTAAAACCTTCTCCAAGGCTCCCATGTACCTGCCTCAGGCAGGTCTGGCCCTAGTAAAGGTCTTACCACGCAGAAGCAGCTCTTTGGAAATTGGTCTCCTTATTTTGAAGAAACAAGGGCACAGAGAGGTTGAGAAACTTGCCCAAGGACACCCAGCCAGTGAGTAGCAAGCCTGGACTGGAATGTAGGCTCAACCAGCTCAGTTCATTGCCCAGAGCCCCCAGGGGTGGGCAGGACGTTCGTCCCTTCCTGGGGACCCTTAGAAGCTGGAACAGAGAGCCTGTCTTGGAACCTGGAGCTCCTCAGCTGTGGGATCCTGAACAAATGAATTCACCTTATTTCTGAGCTTAGAATCCCCAGGCTGCCAAAATATTGGATTGTTGCTGGTAGAATTAAGGGTATTTAATATACATAGAACATTTAGCACAATGTGGGCTAAGACTGTGTAGGCCTGATCACTCGTCTTCTGATCACTTTTGTCTTCTTTCCTCCTGCCCCACCCCAACCCCACAAGCCTGAGGGGTGAGACTACCTTCCATTAGGATCCTGGGACCTGACATTCAAGAGGGAAGTGACAGAAAGTTCTAGAATACTAACAATGGGCCAGGTGTTATTATAAGTGCTATACATATTAATGCATATGTAATACTCATGACACCCAAAAGGCGGGTGCTCTTAACATCTCCTTCTTACACTTGAGAAAAACTGAAGCTCAAAGAGGCAAAGTGACTTGTCCAAGGTCGTGCTACTTGTTTTATTTGGTTATTTTGGTAGGTCTTAGCTGTGGCAGGTAGGATCTTCACTGTGGCATCTTTTGTTGTGGTGGGTGGGTTTAGTTGCCCCACAGCGTGTGGGGTCCTAGTTCCTGGACCAGGGCTTGAACCCACATCCCGTGCACTGGAAGGCAGATTCCCAGCCACTGGGCTGCGGAGGAAGTCCCCAGGGTCATGGTACTTGTAAGCAGCAAAGTCAGGGTTCCAGCACCCGGGTCTCTAACACAGCAGCTCTTTCCACAGGTTGAGGAGCGGTTCTCCCGTGTGCCGGAGCCAGTCCAGAAGCGCATTGTGTTCTGGTCATTTCCACGCAGCGAGCGGGAGATATGTATGTACTCATCACTGGGGTACCAGCCCCCAGAGGGCGAGCACGACACCCGGGTGCCCTTCACCCGTGGGCTGCACCTGCTGCAGAGTGGGGCCGTAGATCGTGTGCTACAAGTAGGTGAGTGCCTGTCCCTCCAGCCCTGCCAGTGAGGCCAAGGGTCCAGAGCATGTGTGGAGGAGCAGGGAGCTGAAAGATTCCAAAAGGCAGGCTTTGATGCCCACAGAGGGTTGTACAAAATATTCTGAGCTCAGGATCAGGGATCTGCCTCGACTTGAGTCAGCTTAGTTGGGGGTGAAGGTAGAAGTGTGAGACAGGGAGGAGGCAGTGGTTTTGAGGAGCGATTATAAACCGGAAGTGAGGGGAGGTTCCAGACCTCAGGCACTGGGGCCCAGGAGTCCTCTGGGCCCAGGGTTTAGAGCCAGAGGTAAGAATGATCCTAGACTTCAGGCAGCAGGGTCCTTGGTAAGAGTTGGAGGCAAAGTTTTTTTGTTTATTTTTTTAATATTTATCTTTTGTTGGGGCGTGTGGACTTCTCTCTGGTTGTGGCACACGAGCTTAGCTGCCCACACGAGGCAGGTGGGATCTTAGTTCCCCGACACCAGAGATCGAACCCATGTCCCATACACTGACTGGAAGGAGGATTCGTAACCACTGGACCAGGGAAGTGGCGCAGTTTTAGAGCCAGTGGTGAGAGACAGACTTAGACCTCAGGCAGAGAGATTCAGGTGGAGGTGGGGTTCATAGGTTTAGGGATGGTCTTGGACCTAAGGCAACGAGGATTTGGTGGGGTCTGGGGTGAAAGTTCACCAGCTCAGGGAGATGGTGAAGGATACGGAAGCCTGGCGTGCTGCTGTCCATGGGATTGCAAAGAGTCAGACACGACTGAGCAACTGAACGAAGGGTGAAAGCTGAGGATCATCAGTAAGGAGTGCTCTTAAAGCGCAGACAGCAGGGTCCAGGTGAAGGGAGCGGGTGGAAGTGTAGCTGGAGATGAAGGATGAGTCTCGACCTCAGGAAGCAGGGCTCAGATGGGAACCAGTGGAGACTGAGCCAGAAGGCAGATGAGCCTTGGAATACCACACTTCACATGGTGGCAGGTCACGTCATCTCCCAGCTGGAGGCAGGGACTCAGCCAAGATGACCGTCTCTGAACCATGTCAGCCTGGGGGCCCCCTTGCCTGGACATGACCCAGCCAGCCACAGGCTCGGCCACCTCCAACTGGTATGAGGAAGCTGCTGTGTCCCTGCATGACACAGACAGGGCCGGCTGGAGCCTGAGCTGCCCAACCAGTCGGATGAGCCTGGCATCTGGGCTCCCCAGGGGCCAGGGAGGGGCAGGGGGTTGATGGGGTGACCTGGCCCCTAGCTGGCCCCCAAGATTCAACCCTTCGCCCCCAAGATTCTTTGGTATCTTCCCAGGAAATTCCAGGGTGCCTGGAGCCTGGGCAGTATCCATAATGATTCAAGGGCTTATGGTAATATTATTCAGAATTAGAATAAGAACAAGCATTTATTTAGCACTTACTGTCTGCAAACAGTGTTCTACATTAACCCATTTCATCCTCTTTACAAACGCATGAGGAGGATGCTACCTCCACATTTATTCATTAATATTCCCATTTCACAGATGCAGACACTGAGACCCAGCAAGGTTAGGTTACTTGTGCTAAGTTACTCAGCTGGAATTTGCACCTGGTCTTGCTGTGCGTCGTTGTCAAGCACAACCCATCTCTGGGGTGATGCAGCAGTGACAGCTTGGTTTTGGTCTTAGGGTTCCACCTGAGTGGAAACGTCCGGGAGCCAGGGGGCCCCGGAGAGCCCGAGCGGCTTTACCACGTCTCCATCAGCTTTGACCGCTGCAAGATCACATCTGTGACCTGCGGCTGTGACAACCGCGATCTCTTCTACTGTGCCCACGTGGTGGCCCTGTCGCTGCACCGCATTAGGCACGCCCACCAGGTGGAGTTGAGACTGCCCATCTCTGAGACACTCTCCCAGATGAACCGGGACCAGCTGCAGAAGTTTGTGCAGTACCTCATCAGCGCCCACCACACCGAGGTGCTGCCCACCGCCCAGCGCTTGGCAGACGAGATCCTCCTCCTGGGCTCTGAGATCAACCTGGTGCATGGTAAGGGTGCCCCAAGGTCTAATGGGAGAGGTGAGGCCCCAGCTCAAAGCCACCTTGCTTGCTGTGTGGCAGGCATGTGTCACAGCATCCAAAGATAGCCTTGATCTAGGAATGAGGGTGGAGCACCACCACCTGAGGCCAAGGTCACACACCTAGGAAGTAGCAGAACCTGGATTTGATCTGGCCCTGGGTAGACGAATGGTCAGAAATCAGCCAATGGGAAGATCCAGCCCCAGGGTAGGGGTGTCCCAAGATCGCAGGAGCAGGCCTGGGATCATGGATGGGTGGAGGTCAGGAGGAGTATGTGTGGACCTTAGTGGGTATGAGAGGTGGGATATGGTTAGGAGATACACCCGGAGGTGTTATGAATTCTGGGGTGGTTTGGAGCTACAAGTGTTGCTTAACTATAATGGTGGGAGGATGGAGTAAGATGGAGAGTGAATAGATGGATGAGTAGCAGGTGGAGGCATGAATGGATGTTTGAGAGTAGTGATGGGTGGCCAGAAATTGTTCATGATGGAGTGTTGGGGTGAACTGATGGTGTGGGAAAATGAATGGAATGAGTGGATGGGTGATTTACTGGGACAGTAGGTGAATGGGGAGTTGGTGGTACTCGGCAGTGGAGTTGGATGGCATGTGCTTTGCTTGCGGAATTTGAGGTAGTGGACAGATGGGGTTGGTGGAAGATTGGAAGGACCAAGGGGTACATGGATTGAGGGTGAGTTGATGGGTGCATGAATGTTGTTATATATAGACTGACATAGTGCATGGATCAAGGATATGGGATGGATGGATGGACTAATGGATTGGTGGGTGTTTGGAGAGATACAAATGAATGGATGGTTGGTGGGGGGAAAATAGATGGAGAGTTTGGGTAACTGGATGCATGGATAGCATGGTTGTGTGGGTCAGTGGATGAATAGGTCAGTAGTGTTTTGAGTGTTTGGTACAGATGAGTTGGAAAGACAAATAGGGTTGGGTAGGTGGATGGATGGATGGATGGATGGATGGATGGACTGATGGGATGGGTGTGTAGATCAGTGAACAGATAGGAGTTATGGGTAGGGTGGATGATGAACTAATGCGGTAGGTAGGTGTGCTAAGGGTTATGATGTGTGGATGGAAAGATGCATGGCATGACATGGGGGTGTGGATAGACCGGTGAGTGGTTTGAATGGATGCGTAGGTGATGCTTTGGGTAGGATGAGGATGGATGGGTGGGTGAGTGGGTTTTCAGGTGGGATGGATGGAATTTGGGGATGGATTGGGTGATTTGGAGGACTGGTTGACATATTCCTTTCCCCAGCGCACACCTGTTTTCCGTCCCTCCCCACAGGTGCCCCAGACCCCACAGCAGGCGCAGGCATCGAGGATGCCAACTGCTGGCACCTGGACGAGGAGCAGATCCAGGAGCAGGTGAAACAGCTGCTGTCCAATGGCGGCTACTACGGCGCCAGCCAGCAGCTGCGCTCCATGTTCTGCAAGGTGCTGCGTGGGCAAGCACGGGGGGCGGGGCTAGGCTCCGGAGTCAGAGCCCCGCCCCTTCTGACCACCAGGTCTTGGCACAGGTGCGAGAGATGCTGCGGATGCGTGACTCCAATGGGGCGCGCATGCTGATCCTCATGACTGAGCAGTTCCTGCAGGACCCGCGCCTGGCCCTGTGGCGGCAGCAGGGCGCTGGCATGACGGACAAGTGCCGCCAGCTGTGGGACGAGCTGGGTGAGTCCCAGACCCCAAAAGCGGAAGCACGGCAAGCTCCTGGGCTCGACCACCCTGAATCCGTCCTCATTCAGTAGCACCGCCAATATACAAGGGCTGTACTGAGCGCTGGGGCTACCACAGGCAACAAAAGAGATTAAATACCTGCCCTCAGGGCTTCCCTGATAGCTCAGTTGGTAAAGAATCCGCCTGCAATGCAGGAGACCCCGGTTTGATTCCTGGGTCTGCAAGATCCGCTAGAGAAAGAATAGGCTACCCACTCCAGTATTCTGGCCTGGAGAATTCCGTGGACTGTATAGTCCATGAGGTCACAAAGAGTCGAACTCTGAACGACTGAGGGACTTTCATTTCTTCTCAGAGACCTGACACCTAGTAGGGCAGACAGAGAGGAGAAAATCCCACAAGCCCATTAGGCCAAGGGTCAACACACATTTTCCATAGGGCCAGACAGTTAATAGTTTTGGCTTTTCAGGCTATTTGGGTTTTGTCCCAACTATTCAATTTTATCTGTTGTAGCAAAAAAGCAACCACAAACACATAACAAAGTAGGCATGGTAGCATTCCAATAAACTGTATTTATGGGCACTATTTATTTATTTGAATTTCATATCATTTTCACAAATCACAAAATATTTTTATTTATTCCTCACCCCCTCCACCATTTAAAAATGTAAAAATGACTCTTAGCTCAAAGGCCATTCAAAAACAGGTGGTGGGGGACTTTCCTGGTGGTCCAGTGCTTCCAAGGCAGGGGTGCAGGTTTGATCTCTGGTTGGGGAACTAAGATCCCACATGCAGTGCAGCTCCCAAACAACAACAAAAAAAAGGCAGGTTTTATTTTCTCCACAGGTGGTAGTTCGCTGACCCCTGTGATTGATAGTGATAAGTGGTATAGAGAAAAAAAAAATGGCAAGAGGAGTCTGGCAGCCAGGGTTTGAGTCCTGACTTCTGTCTTCCCAGCTGTGTGACTTTGAGCAAGTGACTTTACCTCTCTGAGCCATAAAGTGAAGAGAGGATGAATTGCAGCCTCAGAGGCCCAAGGTGAGAGTTAAGCAGTGCCCAGCACACAGCAGGCACTCCATAAGTGTGTGCTGCCCCTGCTGGCATGAGTGCTGAGCCTCCTCCATGCCCACATTGGCTACCCTCCCTCCCCAGGGGCCCTGTGGGTGTGCGTCATCTTGAGTCCCCACTGCAGACCAGAGGAGCGGACGAGCTGGCTCCAGCTGCTTAGCAAGTGGGACAAGCTGGACGTGTGCCCACTGGAGGAGGGCAATTACTCTTTTGATGGGCCCAGCCTGCAGCCTACTGCAGCCCTCATCCCAGGTAGGAGAGGGGTCCCTGCCATTCCCCGCAACAACCCATCCCTATTGCCTGTGGCCTCGTCTCCCCATCATGGTGCTCTGGGGGAAAATGGAGGCAGGGCGGAGGGGACGAGCCCTTACCTGCCTCCTAGCCAGGAGACAGTGAGTGTCCAGGGCAGGGGCAGCAGGCAGCCTGAGGGACAGTGATGTGAAATATTTAAGATACCTGTAGTTCTGGGCTGACTCAGTCTCCTCCTGGCCATGGAGGCAGAAATCGGGTGGGGGGAAGGGGAAACAGAAAGAAAAGGAAACAGGTATTAAGAAGAGAAAGACAAGTAAAGACAGGCAGAGAGGGAGGGAGAGAAATAGAGGAGGAGAGAGAAAGAAATTGAGTATGGAGGGAGAAAGATGGACAGACCCAGTTGTTCATTTGTGGTGGCTCAGACAGTAAAGAATCCACCGCAAAGCAGAGACCTAGGTTCAATCCCTGAGTCAGAAAGATCCCCTGGAGAAGGGAATGGCTACCCACTCCAGTATTCCTGCCTGGAGAATTCCATGGACAGAGGAGCCTGGCGGGCTATAGTCCATGGGGTCGCAAAGAATCAGACACGACTTTTTCATGTCGGACACTTTCACTTTCATGAAGGACTATGATAGCTCCCCTGACACACACACAACTTTAAGTCTTCTGAAAAAATTGGGGGCAATGATGGCACACTCGTCACTGTATCCAGAGTCTAGGCCCAAGCTGGCATTTGGTGGGATAGAACTGTCCATTGCCTAACTGCTAGGGCCCCCCTCATGGAGCCACATTTGGGCACCTCTCCCACAGGCCCAGAGGAGGAGGTGATGGCGATGGCTGCAGGTTCCCGCCACACCGTGTTTGGCCGCGCCCTGCAGGCTGGGTCACTGCATTGGAGTGATGACCATCTGCAGAGGATCCTGGCCAGTGACTCCTACAGCCCCAACCTCACAGGCAACGGGGGCAGTGACAAACCAACCTTCGACCCCCAGGGCCGCCCGCTCTGGCTGGGCGAGCCCTTCCCCACTACCTGTGCTCGTGTGGACACCCTGAGGGCCCATGGATACCCCCGCCAGGCCCTGCGGCTGGCAAGTGCCATAGTCAACACCCTCCGGCTGCAGCAGCGACATCAGCTACAGATTTACAAGCAGCAGAAAAAAGGTGGGCACCAATCTTATCATCGTGTCCTGGGGCTGAAGACACAAATGCCAACTGCTGGGGGCTGTGGCAACCTGGAGGGTCTGTGGGTACAACAGGAAAACAGACCACTCAAGGTGTATTGAGCAGAAAGGACTTTAATACAGGGGATTGAGGGCTCACAGAACCAGTGAAAGGGATGCCATATTGAAAGGCAGGGAAGCCACTGCCTGGGTTCACAAACTTGAACTCCAGAAGCACAGAGAGTTCAGCTGGCTGTAGCCCTCACTGTGGGGTGGGGGCAGTTCCCAAGAGGACAACCCAGAACCTGCTGGCAAATCTTACATCTGTGCCCCAGACAGCCACACACACACCTACTCACAGCTGCTGCAGAAGAGTAATGGGCTCATTTTCTCCCAGCTTTCACACCTCACACAAAGGGGTCTGGGAAATGTAGTTTCTATGCATCCATCCACTTGCCTTTCAAGAACATGGACCCAGCATGCCAGATCAGATTTTTCCAAGAGAGGTCAGAAATCTGGATTCTTTGATGTGTAATTTCCTGTTTTGTTTTTTTTTCCCCCAATATGGGCAACAAATTCAAAATTGTATTCCATGTTGTATGACCCAAAAAAGAACATGTTTATAGACTAGATATGGGGAGCAGGAGGGAGCCACCAGTTGCATACTCTGGGTGATGAGGTTGGGTTGATAGGTTAGTTACCAGGAAATGGAACACAGGGTTTAATGAGGGAAGATGGGGGCTTTGGTATCTGAGCAGAACTCTAAACTAGCCTGGAAGCATAGGGAAAGCTCCTACCCTTCCCCAGGACCAGAGGAGGTGAGAGCTAAGCTTAGATCCTAAGGATGTACATGAGGTTCCCAGGAAAAAGAGAGGGAGCAACTATATTCCAGGTAGAAGAAACAGCGTGGGCTGGAGCCCAGAGGCAAGGGAGAGCTCAGCTTGTGTGAGAAGATGAGAGGATGTGCTTCCAGATGGGGTGGGTGCGTGACAGTCATGGGGAAGCGTTCAGATCCGTCCTTGAGAGTGCTGAAAGCTGGTTGAGCCTGAGAGAAGTGAGAAGGATTAAGGGTTCTATGGAGAGGAATGAGACTGGTTGGATGTTTTAAAAGCACCCAGTTTAGCCACGCCTGAGCCTGGGTGTGGGATAGGAGGCCAGGGAGGTGAGAGCTACTGCAGAGCTCAAGGGGGCAGAGATGAAGGTGCTGGATGGGCATCTGGAGGCTGGGCTCGGGGTTTGGGAAGAGGAAGCCCTCCTGGAGGGTTGGTAGAGGGGTGGGCCTTGAGCCTTTTTTTCTACCTTCAGAGCTACTGCAGAAAGGTTCCACCTGCATCACTAACATGGAAGGATGGGTGGGCCATCCCCTGGACCCCATTGGCTGCCTCTGCAGGGCACTCTTGGAGGCCTGTCGTCTAGAGGAGGAGACCCTCGCCATTTACCCAGGTATCCACACTGGGGACCCCTGGAGGAGGTGGGAGAATCACCACCCCTTGGCCATACTCCTTTGCCTAGTATTCCTATTACTTGGCCACGCCCCTACACTTGGCCTGCCCTTTGGCCAGTACCAGGTGCCAAGAGGCTTAGCTTCTGAAAGTGAGGCCACTATAGGCCTACCTGCTGTTGGAAGGTGGGCGCTACCTCCTGGTGTGTGCAGAAACAGCTGGCTCTCCATAAATCTCCCCCACCCCTACAGTATCCATGTTTAAGGTCAGGGACCACTGGAGTCCCAGGAAAATGGGTTCCTCCCCGGTAGCCTTGGTGCCCTTCTCCCACAGACTCGGGCCCTGAGAAGCGGAAGGTGGCCTACCAGCACGTCCCCGTGCCGGGGAGCCCTGGGGAGTCCTATTTGGCAATGGCGCTAGAGGTGGCCCTGCTGGGCCTGGGACAGCAGCGGGCCCTGCCCGAGGGGCTGTATGCCCAGGACAAGGTGGTACGCAATGAGGAGCAGCTGCTGGCCCTGCTGGAGGAAGTGGAGCTGGACGAGCGGTTGGTGCAGGTGCTGCGCAAGCAGGCAGGACAGCTGCTGGAAGGTAAGGCCACACTTCTAAGCCGGGTTGTTCCTGAAACGTAGGGTCGAGTCCACTGCAGTGGTCTGGTTGCTGCTGGGTTGGGAGACCCAGCCTCTACCTTCCGGTACTTATTGTCTTACATACCTTATTGGTCAGTCGCAAAGTCGTGTCCTACTCTTTGTGACCTCATAACTGCAGCACGCCAGGATTCCTGGTTCTTCACTATCTCCCTGAGTTTGCTCAAACTCATGTCCACTGAGTCAGTGATAACCATCCCATCATTACATACCTTGGCAGTTCCCTAAAGGGGAGGTCCAAATTTTGGCCCCGCCCCCAGAAAGCCTGCCAGCCAATAACGGCTGCTATTGATGAGGCCTCCCCCCTCTCAACCCTATCCTTGTGAGGCCCCGTCCCTACCACTTAGGGAAGCTGGTTTGGCCGCGCCCCCAGAACAAGTGCAGCCCTGCCTTCACTCTGGCAACAGCCTGCGTTTGAGTCCTACCCCTACCCAGAGGTCCCAAGGGTCTCTTTCCTTTGGATTTTCCAGTACGTGTCTTAGTTTCAGCCCTGCTTCCTACCCCTGGGACCTCTCTAGCCCCAACCACTCTATCTTGGGGCGGCCCATACCCCACTGGAATGTGGGGACCCCTGGGGAGAGGCGATACACACCCATACCTGGGGGTTGAGCTTGGGTTGCCCCCGCAGGGGGTCCTTTCAGTGGCTTCGGAGAAGTGCTGTTCCGGGAGAGCGTACCCATGCACACCTGTGCCCGCTACCTGTTTACCGCACTGCTGCCTCACGACCCAGACCTGGCCTACCGCCTCGCACTGCGAGCCATGAGGTGAGAAAATGCAGCGGGGGACTCCCCCCGGGGCGGGAAGGATTAGGGGATGGGAGGCTACTGGGAGCCCCATCCTTCCGCCTGCTCTCGCAACTTAGTTCCTGCAGTCTCCTTCATGCTGGCATTCCAGGCCGCTCAGTGCTCTTGCTGACTAAACATAAATATGTCATATTATTTTGAATTTGAGAAATCTCCACATGACACAGAATTCAGAGTCCTTTTCTAGGTTTACCCCAACCTACCTAAAGCTCTGGAGGCAAGCAGTGTTACCACTTTCATACCTACACTACAAGAGTCCGGATTTCTGCAAACTCGTAATCTGAAAATTAAAACTTGGTTCTCCTTTACGCCCATGATACATCCTGTTGTTGTTTAGTCGCTAAGTCATGTCTGACTCTTTTTGTGACCCCATGAACTGTAGCCTACCAGGCTCCTCTGTCCATGGGATTTCCCAGGCAAGAATACTGGAGTGGGTTGCCATTTCCTTCTCCAGGGGATCCTCCTGACCCAGGGATCAAACCTCAGTCTCATGCACTGGCAGGCAGATTCTTTACCACTGAGCCACCAGGGAAGCCCCATACCTCTGGTACCTATTCTTTTTTTTTTTTTAATAACCTAATGGTTTCTTATGATGGTAAATCTTTTTAAATATTTGTTTATTTAGCTGCACGCAGTCTTAGTTGCCATACTCAGTTTCTTTAGTTGAGGCACGAGGAATCCTTAATTGCGACACGCAGGATCTTTTAGCTGTGGCATGTGGGATCTAGTTCCCTGACTAGGGATGGAACCCAGGCCCCCTGCATTGGGAGCACAAAGTCTTAGCCACTGGACCACCAAAGAAGTCTCCTGTACCTATTCTTTGCACCTTGTTTTCACTGAACTTTTGCATCTTAAAGGCTCTATCCTGTCACATAACAGGTGAACCACTGTAGGGTGGTACCATGAAAAACCCAGTGTGAAACTGATAGACATTTAGATGTTGCAGTGAATGACCAGGTTACCATTTCCCATGGGCACCAGCAGATCACAGAATCAGAATAGTAAAAGGCCCCGTCCATAGTAAACCATGCCCAACCAATTAAGTGAAATCCACCTCCCACCCTCTGATCCTATCGTCCAGCTGCTGCTGCTGCTAAGTCACTTCAGTCGTGTCCCACTCTGTGCGACCCCATAGACAGCAGCCCACCAGGCTCCCCCGTCCCTGGGATTCTCCAGGCAAGAACACTGGAGTGGGTTGCCATTGCCTTCTCCAATGCAGGAAAGTGAAAAGTAAAAGTGAAGTCGCTCAGTTGTGTCCGACTCTTAGCAAACCCATGGACTGCAGCCTACCAGGCTCCTCCGTCCATGGGATTTTCCAGGCAAGAGTACTGGAGTGGGGTGCCATTGCCTTCTCCGTATCCTCCAGAGATACCTATTAACAATTTGAGAGCTTCCCTGGCTGTCCAGTGGTTAAGACTCTGCTTCCAATACAGGGAGATCGGGTTCAATCCCTGCTTGGGGAACTAGGATCCCACATGCCACATGGCCTGGCAAAAAAAAAAAAAAAAGTTTGAGGTGCATTTTCCAGAATATTTGAAAAGAATAATCTGTTAAGAGCCATGATTTAGAGAACACTCTTTTATGTGTCAGACTTTTTTCCTAAACCAGTGCTAGCAAATTACAACCCACAGGCCAACTTTGGCCAGCTGCCTGCTTTTGTGCAGCCCCTGAGATAAGAATGGTTTGTATATTTTTAGATGGTTGGGAAGAAAAAAAAAAAAATTCTGTGACACATGAAAAACACGTGAAACTCAAATCTCAGTTTCTAGAAATTAAGTTTTATTGGCCCAGAGCACCACTCACTCGCTTGTGTATTGTCTGTGTCTGCTTTTACACAACAATGATGGTTGTGACACAGACCAAATGGCCTACAAAGCTGAAAATACTGGCTGTCCAACCAGTGCAGAAGAAAAGGTGCCAACTTCTGATCTAAATCTGACTCACATTATCCCATATAATCTTCTAAACACCCCAGCGAAATAAGTATATTTACACCCATTTTACACAAAGACACGCTGAAGCTGTGTCCCAAGTCACGTAGCAAAGTCATTTATTTATTCTTTAAATTTTTATTTATTTATTTTTGGCGGTGTTAGGTGTTCATTGCTGCCCGCAGGCTTTCTCTAGTTGCAGAGAGTGGGGCCTACTCTTCGTGGCTCTGCTCAGACTTCGCACTGTGGTGACTTCTTTTTCACGGAGCAGGGGCTCTCTAGTGCTCAGGCTTCGGTAGCTGTGGGCTTAGCTACTTGGTGGGGCATGTGGGATCTTCACAGGCCAGGGATTGAACCCGTGTCTCCTGCATTGGCAGGTGGAGTATTAACCACTAGACCACCAGGGAAGTCCAGCAAAGTCATTTTAGATATTTGGAACCAGAATAGTCTTGACTCCTTTTGCATGCTCTGATTACATTTAACAGCTTTGTAGAACTTTCTTAACACAAAATGTATGGAAACAGTGAGCTGAGTATCAAAATATCTTACGGGGGCCCCTCATTGAGTCATTCAGGAAACACGTGTTGTTTACCTGTTGTATGGCAGGCATTGTTCTGGTGCTGGAGATGCAATGGTGACCCAAACAGTCAAAAATTCCTGCCCTCATGGAGCTGACATTGTAGTGAGGGAGTGACAGGATGCACATTTATAGGTAAACTATGTTGTATGGCAGATGGTGACATGCAAGAGACGGGTAGAAGGGGTTGGGAGGGGAAGTTGCACTTGCCCATGTGTAGGGCATGTCATCAAAGAGCTCACTGAAAACACTTTTTAAATCATTTTATTGATTGATTGATTTTTGGCTGTGCTGGGTCTTCACTGCTGCACAGGCTTTTCTCTAGTTGCCATATGTGGGCCTCTCGTTGCAGCAGCTTGTCTTGTTGTAGAGCACAGGCTCTAGGCAAGCTGGCTTCAGTAGTGGTGGCACGAAAGCTGAGTAGTTGCAGCTCACAGACCCCAGAGCACAGGCGCAGTAGTGACGAGCAACTAAGCATGCGAGCTTAGTTGCTCTACACCATGTGGAATCTTCCTTGACCAGAAATCGAACCCGTGTTCCCTTCGTTGGCAGGTGGATTCTTACCCACTGCGCCACCAGGGAAACCCTGATGAGAGTTTTAACAGTGGGTCAAAAATATGGTCTCTGACTAGATCAGGATATGAGCAGGGGTCACAGATCCTTCATCTCAGGTGGTCGGGTCTTCTAATCTTGGTGAGTTTCTCCAGCCCCTTTAATCTTGCTTCAGGTGGTATCTTGGCTGTTCCTCCCTTGATTAGCAACTGTTGGAGTCCATCCATTGGAATGCAGGGAAGTTCTGGAGACTGGAGTCCTTACTTCAAGAAATGCCAGACAGAAAGGCCTCTGTGCCTGGGATTCCCACAAGGCCCTGATCAGTTTAAACTGCAGTGAACATCTTTGTCTTTTTAATTTTTACTGCAGTATAGTTGATTTACAATGTTGTGTTACTTTCAGGTGTACACCAAAGTGAATTAATTATACATATACCTATGTGTGGGGCTTCCCTGGTGCCACTAGTGGTGAAGACCCGCCTGCCAATGCAGGAGACATAAGAGACATGTTTCGATCCCTGGGTCGGGAAGATCCCCTGGAGGAGAGCATGGCAAGCCACTCCAGTATTCCTGCCTGGAGAATTCTACAGACCAGAGGAGCCTGGCGGGCTACAGTCATTGGGGTTGCAAAGAGGTGAAGATAACTGAAGGGACTCAGCAGCAACAGCAGCATCCCTCTGTGCCTGTGTGTTAAGTCGCTTCAGTCATGTCTGACTCTGTGACCCCATGGACTGCAGCCCACCAGGCTCCTCTGTGCATGGGATTTCCCAGGCAAGAGTACTGGAGTGGGTGGCCATGCCCCCCTCCAGGGGATCTTCCCGACCCAGTGATTGAACCCACATCTCTTCTGTCTCCCACATTAACAAGCAGGTTCTTTACCACTGGTGCCACCTGGGAAGGCCCACATATACATATACCCACTCTTTTTGAGATTCTTTCCCCATATAGGTCATTGCAGAGTACTGAGTAGAGTTCCCTGTGCTATACTGTATGTATTTTATGCATGCGTGCATGCTGAGTTGCGTCAGTCATGTCCATCTCTATGCAGCCCTATGGACTATAGCCCGCCAGGCTCCTCTGTCCATGGGATTCTCCAGGCAAGAATACTGGAGTGGGTTGCCATGCCTTCCTCCAAGGGATCTTCCCGACCCAGGGATTGAACCCGGGTCTCATGTCTCCTGCATTGGCAGGCAGGTTCTTTATCACTAGCCCCACCTAGGAAGCCGCATGTATTTTATACATGCAGTAAACATCTTCAACACACATCTTCCATCTTCCTGGGTGCCCAGGGCTTTGCTGACTCTGGAAGGTAGGTTCTGGCTGAGGTAGGAGGCATCTCCTAGAGAGGATGGAGAGTCTAGGCTTGTCTCACAGCAGGCTTGCTTCTCTTCTCACCCCAGGCTGCCCGTCCTAGAGACAGCGTTTGCAGCTGGAGAACCTCCCAGCAACCCGCTGGACTCCATCATGAGCAACCGCTTCCCCCGCTGGTTCATCCTCGGCCACCTGGAGACCCGCCAGTGTGAGCTGGCCTCTGCCATGCTGACTGCTGCCAAGGGTGAGGACCGTGGCTGCCCCCCGCCCCATCCCCCTGCCCTTTACATTACTCCTCTCCCTCCTTACCCTCATTCCATTCCCCCCATTTACTTTTACTTATCCCACAGTTTTCCTTGGGGCTTCCCAGATGGTGCTAGTGATAAAGAACCTGTCTGCCAATGCAAGAGACATAAGAGATGTGGGTTCTACCCTTGGGTCGGGAAGATCCCCTGGAGGAGAGCATGGCAACCCACTCTAGTATTCTTGCCTGGAGAATCCCACGGACAGAGCAGCCTGGGGAGCTACAGTCCATGGGGTTACAAAGAGTTGAAAGCAACTTAGCGTGCACCTATGCAGTTTTCCTTGAGCACATTCTTTTTTTCTTTTGACCTGCGGGATCTTAGTTCCCCGACCAGGGGTCAAACCCACACCCCCTGCAGAGGAAGTGTGGATTCTTAATCACTGGACCACCAGGGAAGTCCCTTCTTGAGCACTTTCTGTATATACCAGGCACAGTCCCAGATGCTGAGCCCCAGTAGCAAACAAAACTGTCCCAAATCCCATGCTCTGTGGTGTTATTCCTAGGGAGGGCAGACGGACAATAAATAAGGGAAAGAAGATAGTTATGCAGTGAGAGGTAATAAGTGCTATGAAGGGGCATACAGCAAGTTGACATTTAAGCCACAACACGAAGGCACAGGTGGAGTAATGCCAGTATCTGGTGTCTTAGCTCAGCTGCCGTAACAAACTACCATCGATGCGGTGGTTTAAACAACAGAAAGTTATTTTCTTACAGTTCTGGAGGCTGGAAGTTCAAGATCCGGGAGCCAGGACAGTCAGCTCCTGGTGCGGGCTCTCTTCCTGGCTTACAGACGACTGCCTTCTCACCGTCTCCTCACATGACAGAGAAACAGAGATCTCTGGTTTCCCCCTGTCCATATAAGGACTCTGATCTCATCCTGGGGCACTAGCCTCATGACTTCATCTAAACCAAATTACCTCCCAAAGGTCTGCCTCTAAAGACAGTCACTCTAGAGAGTTAGGGCTTCAGTGTATGAATTTTGGGAGGCACAGTTCAGTTCCCAGCATATGGGAAGAGTATTCCAGGCAGAAGGAACAGCCAGCACAGAGTGCCTGGTTATATTTAAGAAGCAGAGAGGAAGCTGGTGTGGCTGGAGCTGAGTAACAGAATTGTAGGATCTAGGTGAACAATAATAACAGTAATAAAAGTTCACATATGTGCATGTGTTTGCATGCTCAGTGGATCAATCATGTCAGGCTCTTTGTGACCTCATGGACTAGCTCGCCAGGCTCCTCTGTCCATGGGATTATCCCAGCAACAATACTGGAGTGGGTTGCCATTTCCTCCTCCAAGGGATTTTCCTGACCCATGGATTGAACCCATGTCCCCTGCAGCTCCAGCATGGGCGTGTGGATTCTTTACCACTGAGCCACCTGGAAGCCACTCACATATATAGGTCTTGCCATATTAAGGCCTTTACAAGTATGGGCTCACCGCAGCCCTGTGTGACATGTACCGTGGCATTAGTATTATCCATTGTACAAATGGGGCAGCCAAGGCACGGAGAGGTGAAGTGACTTGCTCAAGATCACACAGCTTGTGTGATTTGAACCCTGGCATCTGGCATCTGCTGGGTCCAGAATTGGTGCCCTTGACAGGGGTCCAGTGGCTTCCTCCCACAGAAAGGGAAGGGGCAGAGGAGAGATAAAGGGGAGTGCCAAGAGTGGTCTAGGTCTTCATGGAACCATCGCCAGGTGATCACCATCCACATTCACACATTTGCACATGTGTGGAAGAAACTGTGTGAGCAGGTCCGGCAGCATCCAGCTGGTGCAGGGTATGCCCGTGATATCCTCTGTCCCTCCCCCAACTCTAGGAGACCCCAAGTGGCTGCACGCAGTACTGGGCTCCATCCAGCAGAACATCCACTCTCCAGCCTTGCTTTTCAAGCTGGCTCAGGATGCCTGCAAGACTGCCACCCCGGCCAGCGCCCCACCGGACACCACGCTGCTGGGCATTGCGCTGGAGCTGGGCCTTCAGGTGCGAGCCACGGGAGCGAGCATGAGGGCAGGCCGGGTGGGCATGAGGGTGGGGCAAGGGCCCATTTGGGGGCGGGGCCTGAGTTCAAGGTCTTTCTGGAGGAGGGACCTAAGGGTAAACCTCGCATCCTTTAGGGGCGGGGCCTGGATGTGAATGGCATCTCTGGGCGGGGCTACAGAGGAACAGGGTCAGGCAGAGGAGTCCTGAGAGAGAGGGCCTGAAGTCACCAGTGAGGGTGGGACCTATGAATGAGTGACTCAGTTGCAGAACCTGAAGGTGAGAAACTACTTCTGGAGGTGTGGCTGAGGACACGGAAGGGGATCATGGAGCATGCAGGTGGCCACAAGAGGGAGCAGAACCTACGTGTGTTGGCCTGGGGTTGATGTGCCATAAGGACCATGAGTGGGCGGGGCTGAAACTGAAGAGCCTGCCTGCTGCTGCTGCTGCTGCTGCTAAGTCACTTCAGTCGTGTCCGACTCTGTGCGACCCCATAGACGGCAGCCCACCAGGGTCCGCCGTCCCTGGGATTCTCCAGGCAAGAACACTGGAGTGGGTTGCCATTTCCTCCTCCAATGCATGAAAGTGAAAAGTGAAAGTGAAGTCGCTCAGTCGTGTCCGACTCTTAGCGACCCCATGGACTGCGGCCTACCAGGCTCCTCCGTCCATGGGATTTTCCAGGCAAGAGTACTGGAGTGGGGTGCCATTGCCTTATCCAGAGCCTGCCTACTAGGAGCTTTCTTGGGGAAAGGGCCTGCAGGAGACTGCGGTGAGAAGGAGGCGTCTCTACTGAGGGGCGGGGCTTAGGGAGGGTCCTGTGAGTGAAGAGCCACCTCTGGGGGTGGGGTCTGTGGTTGAAAGTCGTGGAGGTAGAAGACCTGCAGGTGAGTGTCCAGGTCCTCCTCAGGGACCCGCACGAGGGACAGTGCTGTAAGGGCAGGGCAGAGGCATGGGGGCAGGGTCTCAGTGGCAAAAGTAAAATTAGAGAATAAGGTACAGATTCAGGTGACATCTTCCCAGTGTAGAACTGGCCAGCAAAGGGCACACAAGTGGCAGAATTGGCCTCTGAACAACGCCATGAAGAGGGCGGAGCTATTGTGGGGGAATACGGGGGTTGGGATAAAGGCGGTGCTTTGCGGGGTTTTTTGGCTGTGTTAGGTCCTAGTCATAGCACACAGGATCTTCGATCTTTGTTGCTCCATGCAGGACCTTTAGTTGCAGCATGCAGGATTTTTTTTTTTTTAATTGCAGCATGTGGGATCTAGTTCCCTGACCAGGAATCGAACCTGGGCCCCGTGCACTGGGAGCATGGAGTCTTGGGGACCATCAGGGAAGTCCCCAAGGGTGGTGCTGTAGGGTGGTGACCCCACTATTTAGGAGCTTCTAGGTAGGATCTGGGGTTGGAGCCTCAGGAGAAAGGCCAGCAAGGATGGTGCTTATTGGGGGTGGGACCTGTAATGGCAGGTGCTTGTGTGGGGCCTCAGGAGGAAATCTGACAGGAAGCACAGAACTTTCCAGAGAAAAGTGACAGGTTGGTTAGTTGTCCCAGATAGAATCCACGGGACCTTAGAATAACACCAACAGTAATGGCTGGGCACATTAAAGCGGTAGGCACTGTACAAAAAGCCTTACTTACTACACACTCTCGCTTGATTCTCACAACTGGGTGAGGTAGATACTATTTTTATCTCCATTTTACAGATGAGGAAGCTGAGGTCCAGACAGGTGAAACCCCTTGCCCACACTGTACGGCTTTGATTCAGTCCTTAGCTTCTGAGTTTCCTGGGATCCCTCAGAGTCTTCCGCCCCCTTCCGTAGGCCTCCCTTGGGTGACCCCCTTCTCTCCCTGTGTCCCGGCTGCAGGTGATGCGGATGACCCTGAACACCATGACCTGGCGTCGGAGGGAGATGGTGCGCTGGCTGGTCAGCTGTGCCACAGAAATCGGTGAGAGCCCCCAAGGGGACTCACGGCTCACCTCCATGCAGAACCAGGCAGGCAGGAGGGAGAAGCAGAGCCACTTCCCGGACCCCAGCCCATGGTCTGGGCTGGGCCAGGAGGGAATGATGGGCATGGGGGAGGGCAGGGTGTGTCCAGCTGAGCCTGGAGGCTGGCCAAGCTAAAGAGGCTTGGAGAACGGACAATCCTTCCAGTGCTTAGCACCCACCTTCCCAGTTCGTACCCAGCCCAGCTGCCCTCTGCTCCCTTAGAAAAGTAAAGTGAAGTTTCTATCAGCCTGGAGTGGAGGTAGAGGGGATACAGCTTTATTCTTGCCTGGTGGGAACTCTAGGTCAGGGTAAACTTATACACATAGGTACACCCATGCACAGGTGAATCCCTGCCCCGTGCCCAGCCAGTGTCACCCTCTCGTTTCCCGCAGGCCCGCAAGCCCTGATGAACATCATGCAGAACTGGTACTCCTTATTCACCCCGGTGGAGGCGGCCACCATCGTGGCAGTAACAGGCACCACCCATGCCACGCTGTTGCGGCTGCAGCTGGATGCAGCCCGGCGGGAGGAGCTCTGGGCCTGCGCCCGCACCCTGGCCTTGCAGTGCGCCATGAAAGACCCGCAGAACTGCGCCCTGCCTGCCCTCACCCTGTGCGAGAAGAACCAGGCGGCCTTCGAGGCGGCCTACCAGATCGTGCTGGATGCGGCCGCTGGCGGCCTGGGCCACGCCCACCTCTTCACCGTGGCGCGCTACATGGAGCACCGCGGCCTGCCGCTGCGGGCCTACAAGCTGGCGACGCTGGCCCTGGCGCAGCTCAGCATCGCCTTCAACCAGGACAGCCACCCGGCAGTCAATGACGTTCTCTGGGCCTGCTCGCTCAGCCACTCCCTGGGCCGGCACGAGCTCTCGGCCATCGTCCCCCTTATCATCCGCAGCATCCACTGCGCCCCCATGCTCTCCGACATCCTGCGCCGCTGGACCCTCTCGGCACCCGGCCTGGGGCCCCTTGGGGCTCGCCGGGCTGCCAAGCCTCTGGGCGCCGACCGGGCACCGCTTTGCCAGCTGCTAGACGCGGCTGTGGCAGCCTACATCACCACCAGCCACTCGCGCCTGACGCACATCAGCCCGCGTCACTACAGCGACTTCATCGAGTTCTTGGGCAAAGCTCGCGAGACTTTCCTGCTGGCGCCCGATGGGCACCTGCAGTTCGCCCAGTTTCTGGAGAACCTCAAACAGACCTACAAGGGCAAGAAGAAGCTCATGCTCCTGGTGCGGGAGCGTTTCGGCTGAGGGGCAAGAGGCAGACGGTGGGGGCATCCTCCCTTCGCCCCTGCCCCTGTGGCACCCGCTCTCCATCAGGGGCCTCGACGCTGAAGGCCCGTGTGGCGTTTCAGTATTAAGTCAGGGAAGGAGCCCGGCTGAAGCTGGGTGGTCTTGCCTGCCATCCCCCACCCCCCAAGCCCAAAAGGAGGTGGGAGGCAGGAGGTGGCATCCTGCCACGTGCGTGCCTAGGAGCGTGCAAGCGAGTGTGCGAGACGCGAGGATCAGAAGCCATACCAGCACCCAGAGGCCTGGAAGGGGGTGTGTGCTCGTGCAGCTGGTATGACCCCATTGTGAGCACCCCAGAAGCAATAGTCAAGCTCTCTGTCTGGTGCTGAGGGGGCAGCGGGGAGTGCTGGGAAGCAGGACTCTCCAGACACTGGTTTTCGAAGTCAAAGTAGCAGACAGACCCTCCCTGTGCCCAACTGTGGGTGGGTGGAGGGCTTGTGTTAGGGCATCTAAACTCCTTTTGTAATACCCCCTCACCCCCACCCCTGCCTCAGGGGCCCCACGGGCAGCCCCTACACCCTCCAGGCTGCCAAACGGGAATCAATGGTTCACCCCCACTGAAGGATTTGAAGAGGCTTCAGGCCTCGGCCACATACCTCACCCTCTCATCCTGCCAGGATTCCGTTGGGTGCCAGGGTCCCAGGGCAGGCTGGGGGGGTCATTATTGCCCCTCCCCCTACCTACTAGTCACTGGACATACAACTCAGGAACCGAGCCAGACTCACACTGTCCTCCGAACCTGGTGTGGGGGGAGACAAGCACAGGCAAGCCAGAGACCCCCCCAAACCCCCCAATCTAGAAAGGAAAGGAGCTAACATCTTCGCATTTTTTGGCTGGCTGTGTGTCTCTCCTTTTCTCCTCCTCTGCCTCCCGGCTCTGTCCTTCATCTTATTCCCTCTTCCCATATTTCCATCTAGCCTTTCTATTTGCATTCCCAGCTGTTGTCTCTCTGGCCTCCCTCTCCCCACCTTGGCCTAGGGAGAAGAAGAAAGAGTCCCGCTCCCAATCATCCACCTCTGTCTTTTCTCCTCTTGTAATTAAGGACAAAGATCACCGAATTTTGTAACTTTTTTTTCTATTTATTGAGCCACATATTGTATTTTTTTTTTTTTTTTTTTTAAGATTGAACACAGCTTGTTCTTTTAAATTTTAGTTTGAGACTAAAGTGTGTTCTCCTCCCCCAGTGTGGCCCCTGCCAGGGCCCCCTTTCCCCCCCGTAGAAAATCTCCAGCCTCTTCTCTGGGAATAGTTTCAAGCGACGGGTGCAATGGGAGCCACTGTTGGTTACATCCAGTGGGAAGAGTATGGATGATAGTGGACAGGATGGAGAGCTCACTGTGAGCAAGCCTAGTGTTTATATCTGTGCTTTACACCTGTCATCTGTTACGACACCTGTCTGAGGAGAAAGCTGAGGCTCCAAAGTTTAAGGAAAGGGCATGGAATTTTAGAAAGTGATAGCTCTAGATTCAGTTCCTTGCTGGGCTGGGGACACTGCTCACCCCAAGCTGCTTGGTCCATGCAGTGATGGGAGTGGCCACTAGAGGGTGCCCTGGCTCCAGACACTCACTATTGAAGTTCCCTGTGTGCGTTCTCGGTTGCTCAGTCCTGTCTGACTCTGCGACCCCATGGACTAGCCGTTAGGGCTCCTCTGTCCATGGGATTTCCTGGCAAGAATACTGGATTGGGTTGCCAATTCTTACTCTAGAGGACTTTCCTCAACTAGGATCGAACCCAAGTCTCCTGCATTGGCAGCTGGATTTTTTACCACCTGGGAAGCCTCGCTATTGGGGTGATTTGCAGACACGACTGAGCGACTGAACTGAAGCACGTGGCAGGGGTGGGAGGGTGCCTGTCAGGTGCTGGGTGCAGCTGGGTGGGGAAGACACAGCCCCCAAAAAGTGGAACGCGGTTTAGACTAGGCCTTGGTGGGCGAGGTTCTTGCCGAGATGACGTGGGCATGGTCAATGCCGGGCGCGCCTAGGGCGTGTCTGGGCTCCTACCCCGCGGATGAGGGACCTGGGTGATGGCGAGAAGGCCTTTAGTTGCCTTTACTGGTTTCCTGCCTGTAGAGACTGACTGGGTCAGCGTCAGGGCCGGGGCAGGCGAGGACAGGCTTCCCGGAGAGGCGGGGTTCAGAGCGAGGCTGGGCGGGGCCAGCAGCTGGAGGACACCAAGGGCCTGCGCGCAGGCGTGGGCGGGCCTTCCCTGGCGCTGGGCAAGGCGATTGGCTCTTGGCACCGCCCTGCGCTGGAGGGAACCAGTTGGAGATGACCCCACCTTCTGCCCCGCCTCACACATTCCTGCAGGTATGTGAGGGGAGACCCCAGCGGACCCACAAGCTCCTTAGCGCCGCCTGGAGGCCTGGCAGGGTAGAGGCGGCAGTCCTGAGGGCCCTGTCTCAGCTTTGGCCCTTGGGGTTCCCGGCTGCCTTCAAATGTTCTCAGACTTTGGGGCACCCCTTACTGTGCCCCTCGGCTCTCCAAATCATCTGCAGATGTCCCCACACACCTAGGGTGCCACTCAGGTCCCAGTCACAGCCAAATGTCCCCCTTGAGCCCACACACATAATTTCCCCACCATGGTTCTCAGATACCAGACATCTCAAATCTTAACCCCAATCCAAGTTGTCCCTTATGTCTAAGTCACCCGTAAATGTCATTAGATCAACACCTTCCGGTACCAGTTATCTTCAAATGTCCAGTGTTTTCTTCCGGGTCACCCTCAACCACCAGCTTAGATTGGGTCCCATTCCCTTCCACCTCACCCCTGGACATGGGGCATTCCTTATCATCCTCCCGTCTAGGTTCCAGTTCTTGTTACCACACCAACCCTGAATGTCTGTCCCTCTAACCCACCCCTGAACCCCAGGGCACTCTTCAAGTTCACCTTTCCATGATAAGGGCACCCTTTATGACTAAAGGGCACCCAAATGACTAAATTTTCATCGTCTCCAGAGTGGGCAGGGTAGGGCTCGGGATCCTGTGAGGTCAGGAGCCCAGGAGGCCAGGAAAATAAATTCAGACCCATCAACCCTCCCCAGACAAAAAGCCAGGACTCCAGGGTTGCAGACTAGAATAGAATACATCACAACCAGCAGACCAGGCATAAGGCAGGGGGAAGCTTTTATTTAACTGGACAGCAGGCTCAAGACACAGCAGAGACTTCCCCAAGCTGATGTCTGCTGCTGCTTCGATGGAGGAGGGGCACTGAGCCAACTCTTGACAGCTTGGGGGGCTTCACTCTACATACCTAGTTTCACGCCTAGAAGAGCCCTATTCCATCTGATGATGGATACAGTCTTAACTCTTCCATGCCCTGGACCCACCCAAGAACTGAGCAGGCCTGCTTGCGTCCTCTGGGCCAACAGGGACCTCATTCCCCACCCCATGTGCCATGAGGGTGCCATGGCCCCTCCCCCCAAGTTAGGAAGCCACAGGGCCCAGGGAGAAGGGGCCAGGCAGGTTCAGGTCAGGCCAGCCTGGTTCCGGAAGCCCGGAGTTGGCATTTAACGGTCTGGGGGGCCCAAGGCAGCTTCCTCTTTGGTAACTGGCTGCTGGGAAGATGCAGGCCAGCCAAGCCCCCACCAAGCTTGGACGAGGAGGGGCCGAGGGTCGGCCAGGCAAGGACACATCTGGCTTCCTTTCTTCATGGAAGGGCCAGCCAGCCAGCCACCTGCCTGTCTGCTCATCCTCCCTGGGAGCACAGCCCAGTCTTGAGTTGGGACTGGGGGGCGCAGGGGCAGTCCCCAAGTGCAGAAATTGGAGGAGGGGGCCTGCAGCAAACAGCTGGGTTCACCCACCCCATTCCAGGCTCCACCCATCCCCAGGTTCCTCCTCTGGACCCAGGTCCCAGGCCAGCAGGGTCCTCATTTCTTCCCCCCGGGCAGCGACTGGCCCACCCAAGGAGGGCAGGGGCCACAGCAGACTCCAAGGGGGCTTGACTCCTGTTCCTGCTGAACTGAGCCAGTGTGCACAAATCAACTGTGTTTCAGCTCAGTAGGCACGGGAGGCAGAGCCCAGGGAGGCCCCGAGGTTGGCCAGGCAGCAGAAGGGGAGAGGTGGCAGGGCCAGAGGCAGCGGCAGGGCCCTTGGGGGGGCGGAACTTAGCCACTGTGAACACGATTTGATGTGGACCTGCTCACAAGCAGCTAAGCCCTGCTCCCCAGGCCAGATGTGAGCAGTGGGGGCCTCGCTGCCACCCCATCCCCATCCCCAGGGTCAGCGTCCTCAGCAGTGGCAGTGACAATGGCGGCCCCGGAGACAGGGCTCAGGGTCGGTTGGAAATCCCTGGCAATGTGATTTGTGACAGGCAGCAAATCCCATCCCCAGGAACCCCAGCCGGCCATGGCACCAGGGTCAAGGGGCAGGGCGCCGGGCAGGGCCAGCAGCTGGCACCTAGGAGAGACGAAAGGAGGTCGTGAGATTTGAGGACACCTGCCCTCCATGTCCCCCCTTGCCGCCATCCTTTGAGGTCTAGCAGAGAAGCCGTTTTCCCCATGTGCGTCTATGCTGTCGCTTCAGTGGTGCCTGACTCTTGTGACCCCATGGACTGTAGTCCGTCAGGCTCCCCTGTCCTTGGGATTCTCCAGGCAAGAATACTGGAGTGGGTTGCCATGCCCTCCTCCAGGGGATCTTCGCCACCCAGGGATCGAACCCTCGTTCTCTTGTCTCCTGCATTGGCAGGCGGGTTCTTTACCACTAGCGCCACCTGGGAAGCCCTTCTGCAAGTGCTGCTGCTGCTAAGTCGCTTCAGTCGTGTCCGACTCTGTGCGACCCCATAGACGGCAGCCCACCGGGCTCCCTCGTCCCTGGGTGCGGCAGCAGCTAAAGATACCACCAGGCTGGACACCCCAGCCATGCTTCCCAGACCCAGAGAGGTAGAGATACCCAGAGGGTCACTTTCGGCCAAGGAGGCTGTAGGAACTCCCAGAGTGAGCCTCCCCTCCTTTCCTTGGCCGAGCCCCCACCCCCCCACCCCCGCCCGCAACACGGAGCCCTGGGCAGGCTAAATGGGGCCATGGGGAGAGGAAGCTGAGGGGGTGGCGGGCAGGCGGCTGAGGAAGTGATCTCACCCCAGCTGGCGCCACTTCCTAGAAGCCTGAAGGGCAGGAGGAAACCACTAGGGCCTCCCCCCATGGCCCTGTCTCCTCAGCGGCCAGGCCTCAGCCTGCGCCCCACCAGAGCGGATGCCGACAGTGGGTGCCCCGCTCTTCCCCCAGGCACGCACCCACCCAGAGCACCAGACCCAGGCTCCAGGTGCAAATCCCAGCTCCATGGTTTCCAAGATACCATCCAAGCCTCAGTCTCTCCATCTGTACAGTGGCACCAAGAGCCTCTACCACGTAATACAGTGAGGTTTCACCAACAGTATGTAGCAACTACCCAGCACCAGGACTCCCTACAGAATTTATGGGACTCAGTGCAAAATGAATACTCAGGTGGGGAAAAAAAAAATGAAATCTCGGGGTCCTTCTCAGTGGGGAAACACCCTGTGAACCGCACAGGTCACCAGCCGGTGAAGCCAGCCCTGTGTTCAGTAAACAGAGACCTCCCGGAGGATGAGAGCCCTGTGGCTAGGAGCCCTGAACTCTGGAGCCAGTCCAGTTGCATTTGAACCCTGGCTTTGCAGCGCACCAGCTGGGCGACACTGGGCAGGGAACTCAACCTCTCTGGGCCTCCGTTTCCCCATTGGCAAAGCAGGGGCAATGCTGTGGTGAGGAACTCGTTGAGTGCTGTGTATAATTGGGAAGGGGCTACGCTGTCATCATTCCCCAGGCAGAAACAGGAAGGAGGATGGCATTCAGGAACTGCACGTGGGTAGGACCTCGGCACCCAGATATGATAGGGGGTGGCCACCCCCGGGAGACAGGTGGAGGGAGGTGTCCTGTTCTGCGCCGACCCCGCCATACACACATTACATACGCTGGCCACCCACTTTACGGCGGGGCCCCAGCCCAGCCCTGACTCCTCAAGGTCTAGGGGCACCAACCGGGAGCAGACGAGGCCCGCAGGGCGGCCAGCCTCCCTGGGCCGCCTCCGGAAGTGAGACAGCACATTCGTGTCCCAGGGACGAAACGGGAAGGGCGGCCATTTGGCCAGGCCCGTTTCCTGTGGGGTTTCCCCTGCACAGAGCCCCAGGCCGGGGCCAAGGCCACTCCCCAATCCCTGCAGGCACAAAAGGTCTGGGTCTCCAGTGGAGGGGGCACTACCAGGCAGGTGCCCAGGAGCAGGATGACCCCCATTACCGTAGGCGTGCCCCTCAGGCTCAGGGGAGACATTGTCCAGGGAGGACAAGCTCCTGGCAGCTGGAGGCATCTGCGGGGGGCGTGGGGGGGGGGCGGGCGGAGGGCCCTTGGGCCAGGGGAGTAGGGCAGGCCCCAGGTCACACCATGGATGGATGGATAGATGGGTGTCTAAGTCTGCTCTGCAGACAGGGCGTGGACTTGAGAGACATGCTCCGCAAGCCTACCCACCCCCCCCCAAACCCCATGCTCCAAGAATGAATCAGGGGCAGCTTCCGCCGGGGGCGCCACCACCACCGCCGCCGCCGCCCCCAAGCCTGGTCCCCAAATACTTTCCACCCTCTCAGAGCAGCTGGGATCGGAAAATACCAAGGGCCGCTGGCCCCGCCCTCCCAGCCTGTCACTAACGCTTTGCCTAATGGGCCCAGACTCTCCGCAGAGGCTCCCTGGGCCAGGCCCTGAGCCAGCCGCTAACCTGGGCCTTCCAGCCAAGTGCCGCCTGACCACCAGGGCCACCCACCCCCTCACCCGTCACCCCCATCCCAACAAGGCCACCATCACCACCAGCCCAGCTGACGGGGCAGCCCTCGGAGGTCGGCACCCAGCTGAAGGAAGGCAGGCCACTGGCAAGTGGGTGGGCCCCCACTGCCCATCCAGGGCTGAGGGAGTGGGGCAGGCTCAGGAAGGGGTGAGTAAGTGAGGAGTGAATCACTTGTTATAAATAGGGGAACCGTGCAAGTCACATCTCAGCCCCCATGGTGCCCAGCCACACCACGCTCCAGCCCCTGCCTTCAACTCTGATGACCCTCAGACCGATCACAGAATTCCCAGGGGACCCCTAACGTCCACACGGTGAGCCCTTCACTGAGGGGTACATGCTAGACCACATTCACTTCTGCCTTATCCCCAAACAGGTCCCTGTCCCAGCCATCTGGCCTGCATTTTGGGGGCCGCTGGCCTCGAGGATAGTCGCTGGCTTCCAGGCCCTGTCCCCCTCCTACGGCACCCTGACAATTCCCAGGCCCAAAGCTCTAGGTTCCTGGGCTCCCCAAACCATTCCCAAGGTGTGGGTGACCACGGTCCTGGACGCTGACACCAGACCAAGGACAGGAGGAGGCTGAGGGGCTTAGCATCGCCCAAGTCGGTTCCCTGGCCCAACCCAGGACCCCAACCCAGACCACCCAGGCCTGCTCTGCCCAGGGCCACAGCTTGGTGACCACACCCAGGGTGGCGCCAGCTCCAGCACCCTGGGGCAAGGCGCCGCTAGAGCATGACTCAGCCGTGCCCAGTATGGCGGCGTCCTTCTCTGCCCAAGGATTCTCACACGCCCACACCCATTGGCTTCCGAGTACGTCCTTCCCAGGGGACCAGTCTTCCCCAGACACACCTCCATGATCACCCAGGACACCCGATGGCAGGAGGGAAGGTGGTCAGAGGGCCGCCCCCTAAAGGGATCTGAAGGCGAGGGCCTTGGACAGGGAGGGGAAGCGGACATATCTCTCCGCTCGCTTTCTCAATGCTTCCCATATACAGATGGAGAAGCTGAGACCCAGAGGATTCAGAGCCAGGCCCAAGGTCATGCGAGAAGTCTAAGGAAAAGCCAAGGCCTGATCCTGGCTTCAAGTGCACGCAGAGCGGGAAAGGGCTGGCCAGCCAGCCCAGAGAGGGGCCGGAAGGAATTTTCTCCGGACCGCCCAGGGTTCCTGGCAGCGTCCTTCGCTTCGAACTGACTCCCCCACCCAGCTTCCCAAGGTAAAGGGCAAACGCTGAAAAATCTTACGGTATATCAAAGAATCACCTAGGCCCTTGGTGAGCAGATCCTCCCACTGTACTCTTTGGGCCAGTGTTCCTCAGACTTCCAGGGGGCCAGGGGTCTTCCCTGCAGCTGCGGCCCGCATACATCTGGCCTTCACTTGCAACAGGTAGGGGTTGGTGGGGGGGTCCCGCGGAGGACCCTTGGAGCATCCGTCCCTGTTGTTTCTTTCCACTGAGCAAGGGTCTGCGGAGAGTCAGAGGCCGGGCCGGCACAGACAGGCCCGACCCCCCTGGACACGCCCTGTCACGCATGTGCTCCGCGTGCCAACCCAGAGCCAGGTCAGCAGCTACGTTAGGGGCCCCCTCCAGATCCACAGAGACAAGACTTGCCCACTGGGGTCTTGAGGGAGCTCCCAGAGGACATCCTGCAAGGACAGAGGGCAGTGGGTGCCCCTGGGGCGCTAGAAGAGAGCTGGCACAGAGCCCTAGGGCCCGTGCCTTCCCAGGACGGCGGCATGTGAACACATGCGCATGGGCTGGCCCAGGCACGGTGCGTGGGTGAGCGGACAGGGTGTGCCCTCCATCACCTCGCCTCTAAGCTCGGGCACCTGTTGGGGACTGCCCTCCGGCTCGGGCTGGCATCAGCAGGGCTGCCAGAGGACACCCTTATGCCAAGGGTCCCAGCTTCCCCCTCAAAGACCACCCATCAGGAGCAGGCAGTTGGTTGGGGCTGGGGCAGAAAGGATAGGTGACACAGCCAACCGCACCTCCAAGACATTCAGGAAGCCACTGGGTCTGGGCCTGGCTGGCTTGCACCCGACAGGCAGTGTAGGGCTGAGGGGCTTTGGTAGCCGTGGAGCCCAGCACTGGGGGCAGAGGTCAGTCTGGCGCTAGGATGAAGGGGGTCCAGGTTCAGTCTGAGCCCTTTCACCCTCTTTTTGCACCCCAAGGGCACGGGAACCCCAAGCTACACAGGGCAGAGGAGTCAGCCCTCCAGGAATCTCCCAGATGTGGGCCCCCTTTCTATGAATGAGTCTTCTTAGTTGGGCCAGAAGGAGTGAGAAGGGAGGAGAGGGGTCCCCCTAGTCCTCTTTTAAACCCAGGTTGGACTGCTGGGTCCCCACTTCTCTCCTCTGGAGGGCCTCCCCACCCCCACACTGGCTGACATGTCAAGAACTTGAAGCACTGTCCTCCACCCGCATCCACAGAACTCTGGGAGATCCTCACTTACACAGTCCAGACAGGCACCTACCTTCCCACTCCCGGGGCCAAGACACCATGTCCATTCCCTCCACCCGAGGGGGGCGCATACTCTCCCACCCTGCGCCCAACTCCGACCCACCTTGACCTGCCCCGATTCGCGTTGGGACCCGCCCTCCCCAGCACGCTCTCACGAATCTCCTGGGTCGGGGGAGTGGCTGGGGAGGCCGCGGAGGGCCTTTGGGGACGGGGTAGAGGTGGGCCGCCCTTTCCCAGCTCCGCAGGGGGCGCCGCGGGACTCCGCGGCCGCCACCATCAGACCGGCCCCGCCGTCCCCTCAACCACCGGCGGCGGGGCGGCGCCCTCCCCCTCGCCCAGGGGTGGGGGACCCGCCAGGCGCACCCCCCACTCCGCCCACGAGTCCAGCGCGGAAAAGTTGTCGCCGCCACCACGGCGCCGCAGTCTCCCTCCCGGTTGCTTCCCCGACTCACCCGCGGGGGAGGGGAGCCGGCACTCGGGGCTCCGGCCGCCGCCCCGGCCCGGCCGGCCGACACCCGGCCGGGCAGGCGGGCGGCGGGCCCGAGAGGGGCCGGGGGCGGTCGCCGGCCGCGCTCCATCCCACTCACTGGCCGGCCCGCCGCGGGGCCGAATCGCTTTTAAAACCTCCTCGTCTCCTCCCCTCCCGGGCCGGGCAGGGGGCGGGGGCGGGCGCGGGGCGGGGCGGGCGCCGCCGTCATGTGCCCCCGGAGCCGGTCCGCCCCCACTTTCTCTCTCAGGTCCCCCAGCTCGGTCCCGTCCCCAACTCAGCCCTAACTTTTCCCTCCCTTGTCCCAACTCTTCCTGAGCCTGAGACTTAGCTCAACTTCCCCCTCTGGGTCCTGGGCTCGGGGATCCAGCCCCAGTTCTTTAACGAACGCCCTTCCTGCTGAGATGTTGGCGGGGGCGGTGGGGGCGGTGGTTCCTAATCCATATCGCACCCGAAACCCCTCTTGGCCTAAGTTCTGCTCCCCTGCGCCCGGAGAGAAACCCAGGAGGCCATGGACAAGGAGAGGGTAGATGGTGGGGGCACAGTGCCACACTGCCACTGTAGACCCCTCCCTGCCCTGGGGGGCATGGGCCCGGGGAATTCTGGGGTTCGGCCAATTACGAATCCCCACTCTATGCATTTACACAGTGCGTTCTTTAGCCTCAGGAAGTCCCTCCTTTTATCCCACCCAACCCTCTCCTGCTGCCATTGAAGACCTGCTGACCCCAGTCCAGGTGGTCCCTGGTCTAGGTCCCCTCCCCCCGCCCCTCCCCGCCAGGCTTCCCGGCATCCCCACCCCCCATCTACCCAGGGCCTCTGGGAAACTCCCAGCTCCTGGAGTATCCCTGAGAGAGAGCCCCTCCCTGCATCCCTCCCGCCTTCCCTGCGAGCCTGTCTGTCCCACCTCATCCTCCGCGGACCTCCCCTCAACCGGGAGGAGGAACACGGAGGCATTGTTCACCAGTACGGGGCCCTGCCTTGGGGCCTGGCCCCGTGCCCAGGTGGGGGGCCGGGAACAAAACTCAGCGAAGGAGGGGCGGGGTGCCCTGTGCCGCCAAGCCAGCCTCCTTGGGCAGGCCCGGATGCCACTTTGCCCTCTCCAAGATGGGATGGGAGTCAGTGGCCCGCAGACCACCATCACCACCACCATGATGCCGCAGCAAGGTTCTATGGCTTGAGGACCCTTCCCAGACCTGTGTGGGCACTGC
The DNA here is from genome assembly GCF_027580195.1 of Bos mutus. NCBI lineage: Eukaryota > Metazoa > Chordata > Mammalia > Artiodactyla > Bovidae > Bos > Bos mutus. The sequence goes on along the minus strand of NC_091623.1, from coordinate 51,868,701 downwards.
TTTGGGAGACAGGTTTCCTCCCATCCACCTCCAATATTTCCAAAGTCATATAATTGGGGCTTGGTGGGGGGGGGGCGGTGCTCAGATTCTTCATAACCCACCTCCTGGGCAGTAAGACTAAAGCTGGGATACTAAAGGAGGGTACCCTTTAGTACTAAAGGAGGGTACCCAGCAGGAGGGCCCAGGCAGAAGACTGGAAGGGCTGGTTGGATGCCTTGTGGGTCACCTCGCTCCCCCAGAATTCTTCCAGGCTCCCTCATTTCCCCCGTTCAGCTCAACAGGTTCCCCACTTTGGATCTCAGTGGGATTGGGGAGAGAGGGGCAGAAGCCACACCTAGCTACTATCCCATGGGGCCCAGCCCTGGGGGCTCCCGGGTCTGTCTTCTCTGTGGGGCCCAAGGGGCAGGCTGGCCCAGGCTGCAGGATCTGGCAGGTTGGGGCAGGAGGGGCAGAGCTGCCTGTGGGGCCCCAGGGGAAGATTTGGGGTGGCACAGAATTCCCCAACTCAGGGCGGGGCCCTGAGGGGGTGGGGCACTCACCACAGGACCTCCTGAGCAGCTACAAACAGGGGAATGGAGTTCCCAGGGTCCAGGGTCTTACTGTGGACACATTCGTGCATGTGCGTGCTTGCACACACACACACACACAACCCATTCTAGAAGTATAAAGTGACCAAATTACAATAGGGCACCTCCTCCACACCACCTCTCCAGAACACTCCCTTCATGCCCTGGGACAAGGTCTCCGTCGAGAACCATCCTCCTATTCTTATTAATCCAATCAGGCATACATGTGGGGGAAATGCCTGCTCCAGGCTGGCCTCCAGGGATAACTATGCCAACTGTGCCTTCTGCCATTACCTTGCATGTAGTTTGGGCCACAGCAGCTCAGCATCCCTCAGCCCAAACTTGGGAGGGTCTTCCCAGTGTCCTCAGCCCTCCATCTGGATTCTGAACATTTGCCCCCACCAACCCCCTCCACCCTGGTCCTAAGCTGGCCAATTTACCCAGGGACAGCAGCCAAGAGGGATCAGAGCTCTCCAAACCGGCCAACTGATTCTTTGTAATGACGGGGACGGGTGAGAGGACAGGGCCAGGGTGAGACCAGGCCAAGCGGTCAAGTGGCACAGGGCACACACACACCCATTTGTTCATTCTTCAAACATTCATTGAGTGCCTGCTGGGTGCCAGGTGCTGTTCTGGGCACTGGGGACATAGCAGAGAACAAGCCAGAAAAAAAACCCTGCCCTCATGGAGTCCACATCAATGGGGGAAATACAGGCAGTAAACAGACAGGTATAAAGATATAGAATGTGTTGGGTGGTATGTATTAGGGGAGACTAGAAGGAGGCTAAGAAGATGAGGGGAAGGGGCTTCCCAGGTGCACTAATAGTAAAGAACCTGCCTGCCAATGCAGGAGATACAAGAGACACAGGTTCGATCCGTGGGTTGCAAAGATCCCCTGGAGGAGAAAATGGCAACCCATTCCAGTATTCTTGCCTGGAGAACCCCATGAACAGAGGAGGCTGGTAGGCTACAGTCCATAGGTCGCAGAGTCTGACACAATTGAAACGACTTAGTATGCAGGGAGATGAGGAGTGAGGGGTTGGGGGCCAGATCAAGAAAGGCTACCCTGAGAAGGAGGAGGTGACATTTGAACAAAGATTATAAGAGGTGGGGAGAAGCCACGCAGACAGCTAGAGGAACAGAGTTTCGGTAGAGAGGGAACAGCCAGTACAAAGGCCCTGAGGCAGGAAGTTCCTGGTGTATTTGAGAAACAGCAAGGAACCAGTGTGGTAGAGTGGGGAGGGGAGCAGAGTGGCAGAACTGAGTTTCCAATTCTTGCTCCCCAATTCCTAGCTGAATAACTTTTGCTAAGTGATCACACCTCTCTGAGCTCCAGTTTCTTCATTCGTGGAATGGACCTGAAAATGTAATTTTTAGGGTTGTTAAGAGACTCTGAGATGAGCTGCACTTTGTCCCAGCCCAGGGCTTGAGGCAGGGTGAAAGCTGGACAAGCATTAAGGACATAGGTACACCACTTTACGTAGCCATTCAGACCTGGGATGGGGAGGATGGGTCAAGGGACCCTGACAGACTCAGTGGCCCTGTAGGTCACCCTGGCTCATATGCAGGGCCGCCTGCCGGGCCCCATGGCAACGAGGCACACAGAGACATCAAACAAGCCCTGCCGAGGAAGTCCCACGTCACTGTGGTTAGAGTGGCTCCTCCCAGCCCAGCCTCCGGCTGGCGCTGCGCTCCTCCTTGCCAGTCAGGGCCCCTGCCTCCTGTCACCCTGGTGACAGGCTGTGTTATGGACTGAGCTGGGATCCCACCACCTGCCCCCTCACTAGGGCACTAGTCACTCCCCACATCCGGAGGACATTATGCAGTGGACCCAGTTCCCTGCCACTAACCCTTTCATTCAACTGCCCCAAATTGGCATTGGGAGCAGCAGGAAAGCTCTGGTCTATCCACCAGTTCAGAGGGCCAGAGAGGCCCCAGGGACCTATGGGGTCCCCCAGCCGGGGGCCTGAAATCCCCAGGGCAGGGTCCATCAGGATACCTGCCAGCTCCTGGGGCAGGGGAGGGGTGAGTCAGATAGGAATAGACCCCCAGGCCTAGCCCAGCCCCCACCCGGGAACTGATTCACCACCTACCCAGCACCAGATGACATCAGGGTCTGGCGGGCCACCCTGTCTTGGCACCGGGCCAGAATGGGGGTGCCCCAGAAGTGTCACAGAAGGCTGCCTTCTCCCCTCTGACTGGGGCCCGGCAGGCGCAGGGTTAAGGAGGGGCCCTCCTGGGGGTCTCCCCCCATCCCACCCCCCCCTTTTTCCCGGGGATTTCGGGCCCCAGCCCCTCTGACGTCACTGGGGGTTGCTATGGCAACTGCCCGAAGTTCCCAAATAAAATTACCGCGGGCGGGTTAAGTTTCCTAGGAGGCAGCAGACGGGTAAACAATGGCGGTGGCAGGCGGGGCCGGAGAGGGGCTGTCTCCCCCTCCCACTCCTCATTCTGCTGGGACCAGGGGGGGTTCCCCAGGGCGAGGAGGAGGGTCCCCTCCCCGACCGGGTCCCGAGAGCCCACGAGCACCCGGGGCACTGGTGCACAGACGAGGGACAGCGGGGTCACCGCCGAGATGAGGAGGGGGGACCTCAGAAGGGAGGCTGGGGCGGCGGGGGAACAAAGGAGGGACCTGAGGCCTGCGCTCCGCCCTCTGCACACCCTACCTCCCGCCCCACCAACCCCCAGCCGGCGGCCAGTCCAGCTGTGGCTGCTCCCAGCTGCCTGGCTCCCCACATCTGGCGGGCTGAGCGCTCACTTCCTGTCGCCCTGGCTGCCTGGAGGGAGGTAAAAATAACCCTCCCCCTCCTCCTGCCGGCGGGCACAGACGGCGGATCCTCCTGGCTTGGAGGAGGCCGAGGCCCAGCCGCAGCGGGGGAGAGGAGCCCCCCTGAGGCCGACTCCCGTCCCTCCCACTGCCTCGGTGTCCTGGGAGGAGGGGCGCAAAGGAGGTGGCACAGATCCCAGGATGCAAGAGGGCTGAGGAGTCTATTGCCTTAAGAAGGCCCTCACCTGGGCCACCAAGAAACAGAAGAAACTCTGGCCTGAGTCCCATCCCCTACCCCATTACAGGTCACCTCTATTCCGCCGCAGAACTGTAAGCAACATCTTAGGTTCCAACTGGGGGTCACCCACTTATTAACTGTATAGATATGTTCAGTTCAGTTCAGTCCAGTTGCTCAGTCGTGTCCGACTCTTTGCAACCCCATGAACTGCAGCACACCAGGCTTCCCTGTCCATCACCAACTCCAGGAGTTTACTCAAACTCATGTCAGTGATGCTACCCAACCATACAGGGAGAGGGGAAAAAAAACAAAAAACCAAAAACCTCTGGGCCTCGGTTTACCTGTCTGTAAAGCAGGGATGATAGTAGTACCTACTTCAAAGGGTATTTGCTCCATCTTTGTTATATTATTTCCCCATGCCCAGAGTCCCCTAAGACCCTCAAGTACTCTTGCCAGATAAAATACAGGACACCCAATTAAATCTGATTTTATTTAAATCATTTCATATCAGTATGTCCTATGCAATAGTTAGTTGGGCCATCTTTCTATTAAAAAAATTTTTTTTTACTTGCTCTATAACTGAAAATCAAATCTAACTGGATCTCCTGTATTTTTATTTGCTAAATCTGGCAACTGTATTTCTGAGCCATCATCATCTCTGGCATGAAACCACTCCAACTCTGGTCTCCCTTGTCTCCTTGCTTCCAGCCTTACTTACTCCATCCATTCTCCAGAGAGAGCCAATTAAATCCAATCACATTTCCCTACCGTCCACTGCAAAAGTTCCTCTGTGGTCCCCCTTGTCACCTACAAGACCTTGCTTGTCAGGTTCCCACCTTCTTTCCAACCTGCCTTTCACACCCACCTGTCAACTGCCAACTTGTTTAGATCCTAGGCCACCACCTCCTCCAGGAACCCTTCCTCACCTCCTGCCATGACCCTCTGACTTTATACTCTGACTCTAAACACTTCTGTCTCCCCACTCAACCATTTGAATGATATAGTCAAGAAAATAAAGGTAACCGGGGTTGGGGGTGGGGGATGTACCTGTCCACCTGGCCTCAGTGTTGTTACCTACTCTCTTCCCCACCCCATGGGATCCAGGCCCTAGGAAACCCCTCAAGCAGCCCCCTTAGGGGTCCTGTGGGCAGCTGGATGGCGGCTAGTATGGGTCCTGGGTGCCTAGAGTTAAGTGATGCTGGCTCTTGGGGGACTCTCTCCTGCCCTCAAGTAGCCTGGAAGCCTGGGAGGGCACCTGGCACAGCCTTGCATCAACAGCCCCAAGGAGCCTACCTGGCCCATCTAAGCTCCAGTGTGGATTCATAGCCTTGCTGGAAACTCCCACAGATACGACCGCCCTCAAGAGGAGGCATGCAACCCCCTGAGAGGAGCGTAGGAGCCCAAGTCACCCTGCCTGGTTTCAAGTTTGGTGTCCTGCCTCCTCTGGCGAAGGATTGTGCCTCTCTGTGACTCAGTTTCCCCGTGTGTCAAATGGGAATACCAGTGGACTGTCAGAGGGCTATTGTGAACATTAGGTAATGTCCATAGTGGTAAAGAACCTACCTGCCAATGCAGGAGATGCAAGAGACACCAGTTCCATCCCTGGGTCAGGAAGATACCCTGGAGGAAGAAATGGCAATCTACTCCAGTATCCTTGCTTGGAAAATTCCATGGACAGAGGAGCCTGGAGGGCTATAGTCCATGGAATCACAAAAAGTCAGACACCACTGAACGACTGAGCACGCGTGTAGAACACAGCTTGGAACATAGAACGTGCTCACTGTTAGCTACTCGGTGGGGGGGGGGGGCGGATGGTGAAAAGTCAGAAGCCATGATCACAGCCCTCCTGACCCCCACCCCCAGATCGGCTCCCCAAATCCCTATAGGAAAATGGCTTCGACCTCTTGACAGTAGCTCTAACCTAACTTCTCAGGGTTCGTCTCACCCCACAGAGAGTCCCTAGTGCCATCCCCTGGCTCTGGTATCGGCCTCCTGAGAACCAGAGACAGGTCTGTTTGAGGACCCTCTATTCTCCCCCATCCCCAATCCCGCTGCCAGTGAACCACCAACTCCTTCGCCCTCATCTCTGTGTCAACCAGGACTGTAGACCTGATCTGAATCCCTAGTCTGAATAAAGCCACCGGGTCCCGGAGCCTCACAGCTCCCACCCGGCTAGAGGCTCGAACCCGTGTCCTCGAGCGCAGACCCGGGGCGGAACCGGCGGCAGTTGCCGGGTAACGCGCTGTTTGTTGGCGCGGGGGGCGGGGCCGGCGCGCGGGGTGACTCACAGCGGCGTGATGCTGGCGGGCGCGGCGCCCGGCAGCCTGGCGGGCGGCCCGGCCCAGGCTGGCCCCGGCGGCTGGAGGGGCCGGGCGGCGGGGGCGCCCCAGCCTCCAAGTGGGTGCCCAAGGCCGGCTGGGAAGTGGCAGAACAAGCCCCGGCTGCCGACATCGGTTCGAATTTCTGCCCAGCCTCTCACTCTCGGGTGTGACTTAGGCGCTCCTTGCCTCAGTTTGGTCATCAGTAAAATGGACGCCACATTACAGGCTGCAGTAACCCATTACTGGGCTACAAAGCAGCTGGGGTCATTACATATTTACACTGTCGGGCATCACTTTGTGCTCTGACTCGGTTTGATCTTGTATCTTTGAGCAAACTTCATAATCTCACCGAGACTCAGTTTCCCCATCTGTTAAAGTAGCAAGGACGTCTCACCTCTCCGGTGGTTTGGAGATTCCACGAATCAGTAGTGAGACAATAGCTGGCGTATCTTAGTACCAGGGGTCTGCCCTCCGCCCCACCAAGGACCAGAGGGACTGTGGGAAGTTTTCTTCGTGGTCCGAACCATGTAGAGAGGGGAGGGTAGGCGCCCCTGGAAATAAATGAGTGTGAATCACAGGCCCAGGGTAGGGTGCCATGAACCTGGCTGCTGGGGCCCCAATCCTGAAGTTGGCGCTGGCAGCACCTGCTGCAAGGGGGCAGGAGGGAGGCCTGAGCGTGAGTCACTGCCCAGCAATGAGGAGTGACTCACGCAGGGCGTGGTCCCCCGGCAGCCCCCCCACCCCAGCGTCCCAGCCGCTCCCACAAAGGCCCTTTGAGAAAGTTCCCCACCCCCCTCCCCCAGACTCTGGGCCCTCTGGGGGAGACTGTGCTGTGGGGCCAAGGCCCTAGTGGGCTGCCCCCAGGACCCCCGCCTAGGCCGGGGAGGCGCCAGCTTGCTTCTGCAATGTCTGTGAAGAGTCACCGTGGGCAGCAGAGCGTTCCCAGAGAGGGGGCTTTTAGGTTGCCTGAGTCACTAGGGGGACAGTGGAGGGTCACACGCATACAGTGGGTAAAGTTGAGTCAGGCTGTCTGGTTGGGCGTGTAGGCCAGGGCCCTTGGAATCAGGCTTTGAAGGCATCATTCTTCCCACCCCGGGAGAGCCTGCAACTCAGGAAGCCCATGACTTTGGTAGGAAACAAGGGTACTGGCGAAACGTCTCAGCATATCTCCCTGACTTTGCTAGCCCTCCACCTAGGCATCCTCTCCTTGCAGTCCCTCTGTGTTTTTTTTTTGGGGGTGGGAGGGTGGGGTTTGGCCACATAGTGTAGCATCCAGGGTCTTAATTCCCAGACCAGGGATTGAACCTGCCCCTCCTGCAGAGGAAGTGCAAAGTCTTAACCACTGAATGGCCAGGGAAGTCCCAGTTGTCCTTCTTAAGCTTGGTGTGGGAAGGACAGCAGGGCCTGGACTAGGCTGAGAGCAGAGATCCACTAAGGGCAAAATTTATGGGGACACCAAAACTTTACTCAGTGTGTGGGTGCTCAGTTGCTCAGTCGTGTCCGACTCTTTGCCACCCCTTGGACTGTAGTCTGGCAGGCTCCTCTGTCCATGGAGATTCTCCAGGCAAGAATACTGGAGTGGGTTGCTGTGCCCTCCTCCAGAGGATCTTCCCAACCCAGGGACTGAACACACATCTCTTATGTCTCCTGCACTGGCAAGCAGGTTCTTTACCAGTAATGCCACCTACTTACTAAAACATCAAGATTAAAAATTTTTTATAACAACTTTATTGATATAAAATTCATGTATCATAAATTAACCTTTTTTATGTACAATTTTTATTATTTTTTTGGCCACAATGTTTGGTTTGCAGGATCTTTGTTCCCCAATCAGAGATTGAACCCACACCCCCTGCAGTGGAAGCATGGAGTCTCAAACCACTGATCTGCCAGAGCAGTCCCCAACGAACCTATTTAAAGTAAATAATTCAATGTTTTTAGTATATTCATAGAATTGTGTAACTTTCACATTTTCATTAACCCCCCAAAGAAACTCAGTACCCATACGCGATCACTCCCCAGATGCCCCCATCTCCCCCACCCACTGTACCCCTACACTCCTTTCTGTCTCTATATACGAATGGACTCATACAATGTGACTTAATGACTAGCTTCATTCACTTTTCAAGATGTGCTCAAGTTGTGGCATGTATCGCAACTTCATTCCTATTGATTGCTAAATCATATGTGGTATAGATACGCCACATTTTTTAAAATCCATTCATCAGTTAATGGACATTTGGGTGTTTTTCACTTTTTAGCAAACAAGAATAATGTTGCTATGAACATTCATGTACACACTTTTGTGTGGGAAATCAAATAATAGACAGGGTTTGATAGGGTGGGGATTAGGGAAATGTGAGTGAGGTGAGTCATCAGAGGGCAAAATTGAGTCCTGTCTAGATTTGTGCTTTACCAGTGAGGTTGCCACTTGTCACTTGGCTACTGGGCAGCTGAAACCTGGCTATTCCAGACTGAGATATGTTGTAAATATAAAGCTTGTTTTCAAGAATGTGAAATATCTCAAGAATTTTTTAAAAAAATCTTGATTACATGTTGAAACCATGCTATTTTGCATATGTCAGGTTAAATTGCATATATTATCAACATTCATTTCACCTGTTTCTTTTACTTTTTGTAATGAGGCTACTAGGGGACTTTTCTGGTGGTCTAGCAGCTAAGATTCTGAGCTTCCACTGCAGGGGATACTGGTTCGATACCAGGATGGGGAACTAAGATGCCACATGCCACTCACTGTGGCCATAAGACCCCCCCCCCCAAACAAAAACAAGCAAACCGGTAATGGGGCTACTAAAAATTGTTTTATTACACACGTGGCAGGTCACATTTGTGGCTCTGTTGTTATTGTTTAGTGGCTCAGTCGTGTCTGACTCCTTTGCAACCCCATAGACAGTAGCCCACCAGGCTCTTCTGTCATTGGGATTTCCCAGGCTCAAGAGTACTGGAGTGGGTTGCCATTTCCTCCTCCAGGGGATCTTCCCAAGGATCTTCCCAAGGTCTGACCCAGGGATCAAACCCAAATCTCCTGCATTGGCAGGTGGATTCTTTATTGCTGAACCACCAGGGAAGCCCATTAGTGGCTTTAAAAGTATACAGCACTTTTCTTGGAGAGTAGTGGGCTTGTTGCCTGTTTCTTTCTCTTCCTTACTTCTCAAGGGGGTGCCTGATCACACTAAGTGGTGAGTCAGGCCAATGCTCCCAGTCACCTCTGTCCTCGACCTCTGTACAGAATCTGTCAACTTTGGGGAGCTCCCTTGCAGTTCAGGGGTCAGGACTCCATGCTTCCACCGCAGGGGGCAAGGGTTGGATCCCTGGTCAGAGCACTAATATCCCACATGACGCACGGTGTGGCAAAAAAACCCACAAAAGAATCTGTTGCCTTTGCCTACTTCCTCCTTGGCCGCAGGACACTACATTCTCCTGGTGGCCTTTCTCCTCCTCCTGCTCCTCCTCAGTCTTTTGAAATGCCTCTCAAACGCTCTCCTCCCCAGGCAGAGCTTTGGTCACTACGTGTTGATGACCTTCCTCTCCAATCATCTCCTCGAGGGGGCCCTCAGGTGTCTCCGACTCTGTCTGCTCATCCTTCCTCCGTGGTTCCTTGGCCCCCACACTTGGTCCACCCCTGAGACCCGTCTGCCTCCTGAAGCTGCCTGTTTCCACCTGTTCCCCGGGGCCTCCGTCCTAATTCAAGCTGGTGGACAGCCAGCCACATGGGTCTCCTCGTTGGCCCTCTGCTTCCACTCATGTCCTGGTTGCTGTGTGCTTGCCCTGGTGGACCTGCTGATCACCTCCCACTAAATCTGCTACATCGTGATTTCAGACAATGGTTACACAACTTGTATGCATATGTCAAAACTCAAAGAACCATGTAAAGGCAGAATTTTACTCTGTGTAAATAATAACTCAATATATTTAACTACAAATAGAAACCCAGGCTTCCCTGGTGATTCAAAGATAAAGAATCTGCCTGCAAATGCAGGGGACACGAGTTCAGTCCCTGATCGGGGAGTAAGTGTTCCACATGCTGCAGGGCAACTAAGCCCATGTGCCGAAACCACTGAAGACCACGTGTCCTAGAGCCTGGGCTCTGCAACAAGAGAAGCCACTGAGATGAGAAGCTCGAGCACTGCAACTGGGGAGTAGCCCCCACTCACCACAGCTGCAGAAAGCCCATGCACAGCAATGAAGACCCAGCACAGCCATAAAAAACTAAATTAAAACAAATAAAACTTTCCAAATCTTCCCACCCTATACTTATATCCAAACCCCTCATTGACCACCAAGGCCCTGCATGACCTCACCCACTCCAGAAGCCTTCCCTGATTGCACCTCATCCTCCAGACTGGCCCCACGCCTCCCCAGTACTCCCTTATGCTTCTGGCTTTCAGCTCTGGAAACTCTTGGCTAGCTACGTGACTGCCTCACCTGCCAGTGGCAGGCAGGCAGGCGCCACGTCATTTTGTTCTTCAACACGTCAGAAATGTAGTGATCATCAATACGTCCAGACAACAGTCTGAGACTCTGCTCTCGGTGCTCCAACATATAATGTTCAAAGGTGATAGGGTGGACTTCCCTGGTAGTACAGTGGCTAAGAATCCGCCTTGCAATGCAAGAGACATGGCTTTGATCCTGGGAAGATGCCACATGCTATGGGGCAACTAAGCCCATGTGCCACAACTAATGAGCCTGAGCTCCAGTAGCCCTTGGGACCACGTGCTGCAACTACCGGAGCCTGTGCTCTGCAACAAGAGAAGCCACTGCAATGAGAGGCCTGCACACCACCCACCACAAAGAGTAGCCCCTGCTTGCCGCATCTAGTGAAAGCCTGCGCATAGCAAAGAAGACACAGCGCAACCAAAAAATAAAAAAAAAATAGAGTTATGAAAAAGAACAAGCTAAAGCAAGGGGGTGGGATTTTAACGAGGGGCATCTGGGAAGGTCTCACTGAGGACATGATATTTAAGTAGAGACTTGAAGGAAGTGAGGGAGGCAGCCTTGTGGGTACCTGGGGGAAGAGAGTCCTGAGCAGAGGGAATGGCCAGTGCAAAGGTCCTGAGGCCGGACAATACCCTGTGTGTTTGTGGAACAGTGAGGAGGCCCATGTGGCTGGCGCAGAGGGAATGAGGGAAGGAGGAAAGGAGGTGAGGCAGGGAGGGGACAAGATAGATATAGTGTGCAGGGCTGTGGGGAGGACTTGGGCTTTTGGTATGAATGAAATGGGAACCATGGAAAGTTTTGAGCAGGGAAGGGACTAAGGCATTCACTGGTGCTGTTGGGCCATGGTAGAACAGACTGTGTGAGGTTGGAGCACAGGGAGAAGGAGGTGGCAACTGCGTAGGTCCAGGGGAGAGATTACGGTGGGGTGGCCCTGGGTGGGAACTCTGGAGAGTGGAGGATGCCTTTAGAAGAGACAGTAACTGAACTTGTTAATGGATTGCATTTGTTAAGAAGGGTTTTGGCTGAAGCAGCTGGAAGAATGGAGCTGCCATTTCCGGAGACAGGGAACATGGCTGGAGAAGCTGGTTTGTGGTTGAGTGAACTAGCTCCCAGCCCAGGCCTCACATGGACTTGGAGAGTCGCTGCCCGGACTCCAGTGGGATGTGGAGGAAGGTGTGTTCACAGCCTGAGCCTTGCCTAGGCACACATTTGGGCACATACGGACACCGCCCAAGACCCCCACAGCCCGGCACACCCAGTCATGGCCACAACCTTGCAGGGGGGTCCTTGGGGACTGGGGCTCGGGGACTGATGGGAGTTGAGAAGACCCTTCTGGTTGACACACCCACCAGGGCTACATCTGGGTCCCTAAGGCGACCCCCCCAGGGGACAGGAGGTGATATGGGGTGGAAAATCTCTCAGGGAGAGGTTCAGGAAGGACCGCTGGCTGAGTCACAGCCGTGGGTCCCCTATGAGTCAGCACTGGCAGGGGCCCCAGAACTAGGGTCTGGGGTGGGGCAGGCAGTTCCCACGCCAGAAGGAACCAGGCAGCTTGGGCACTGGGGCTTCCCTCTCTGCCCCTCCCATCCTGCAATGGGCTCCGAGGGATATTCAGAGGACTTTGGGGTAGGGGGTGGGACTAACCACTGGGCCAGGATCCAGGAGTCCTCTCTCCTGATCTGACCCAGCTCAGGAATGCTGAGGCTGCCCACCCAGCTTGTGTTGCAGCAAGAAGGAGCAGAGCTAGACCTTAAGAGGGACCACGTGCGGCGGGGCCGGGGGGGGGGGGGTGCGGCGGGGGGGAGGTTGTCTATGCAGAGTCCTCAGCGGCTAGGAGGAAGAGGGAATTGAGAGCCAGCGCACTCCGGCAGCCCGAGGGCTCTGGAGTCTGCTGCCCCCTGCTGCTGGCTGTGGGAAGTTTAGCGGGCCTGAGTGCTTCTTCAAAAGGATCCTGGGAGATGGGGAAAGACCTTGCACAGAATCCCAGCTCTGCAGCCTACGGCTGTGCCTCACTGGGCAAACAGCAGTCCCTTTCTGGTCCTCAGTTGCCTGTATGTAAAAATCACAATATGCGCTTCATTGGCTTGCTGGGAAGAGTCTGCGATAGCTGGGATTGAATGAAGACATCATTTCAATGCAATCTTTTTCAGTTAGAATGGGGAGGGTGCATAAGGGACATCCACAAAGCTGTCTCCAACTGCTGAGGCCCAATTACTGTTTACTCACATCCTCTTCCTTCTCCTCCAAGGAATTAGCCCCTATTTGCAGGGAAGTCAGGTACAGAGTAGGGCTGAACCCCAAAGGCCTCTGGGGGACTCCCAAGGGAATATCCACCCTCCTGGGCCTGCTGGAGCTTGGCTTTCTGGGCTGAGACCTGAGGAAAGAAGGAAGGTGTGGGAAAAGGAGACTTATCAAGGAGAAACTGAGGCAGGACATTGAGGGGGATGAAGGGGGGGGCTGTTGCCTGGTGGAGCAGGGCCCTGATCCCAAAAGGGTTAAGGCCTGGGTTTTGGGGAGGTGAGGGGCTCGAAGGTTTCCTTTACCCCGGCTTAGACTGGAGCAGGGAAGAAATACACAAAATGAGAAATTGGTCAGCTCAGTCCTGGGCCATGAAGTTCAGCGGGCACCACAGACTGCCCTGAGGTGACTTCTTTCTGCCAGTCGAGGTGGCCACGGCAGGCCAGCATTGTGTGTATTGATGGGAAGTATAAGGGGGGACCTGTGCAAATTCCTGGAGGAATCCTCCAGCGGTGTACTGTTGCTGCTGTGTGTGCCACGTACCTGGTGTGTGTGTGTGTGACCACGGGGGCTCCGTGTAAGCATCTCGGGGGGATCAGGGGAGCCCCACCCCATGCACAACTTCTGAGTCCATCTCCTGTATGTGATCTCTGTACCTGGCCTGTCTGTGTATTTACACTGGATGGTCCCAGGTACACATGGCCCCAAGCATCCCTGTATCTTGTGTGTCTTTATGGACCCTTTGGGCTTCCCGGGTGGCACTAGTGGTAAAGAACTCGCCTGCCAACGCAGAGATAAAAGAGCTGCAGGTGTGATCCCATGGTTGGGAAGATCCTCTGGAGGAGAGCATGGCAACCCACTCCAGTATTCTTGCCTGGAGAATCCCAAGGACGGTGGAGACTGGCAGGCTATGGTCCATAGGGTCACGCTTCAGTCACACACGACTGAAGCGACTTAGCACGCACACGTGGACCCTGTAACCCTAGGACCTGCCGGGGGAAGGGGGGACTTTGTGTGTCTGTGTGTACCCCTGAGATTGTGTACCTGACATGTCTTATGGGTGTATTTCTGTTCTGTGTATATAACCGCGTGTTGTGTCTGTGTATCCATCCACGTGTGCTGAACTGTTGTGTGTCAGGGTGTTCCCATGGCTGTGCACTTGATGAGTGGGGAGGTGTGCTGGTTCTATGTTTACACCGGTATGTCTGTGTACCTTGTGTGAGACCCTGGGCGTGTGTGTACGTGTTTTGGGGCCATTCCTGCGAGTCTGTCTGTTTCTGTGCCAGGATTTTCTGTGTATGCCCCTGGGATGCTCTGTGTACTCTGTTTCAGTTCTGAAGACATTCTTCTTGTCGCTGGATGTGGTGCGTGTCTGTATCTTGCATGTGTCTGTGTGGCCCCAGGTGCCCCTACGTGTGTAGTGGGTTTTATGAACAAGGTTGTGTGGCGGGTGCCCCGTGTCCTACCATTCCCTCGGCTGGGTTTGTGTCTGGAAGTCCCTCGCACACCCTTCCCTGTGTTTGTGGTCCGCGTGCCTTTGTGCGCGTCTGCTCCCCGTGCGCCTTTGAGGTCTGCGTGCATCTGGGCTCCAGCGTGTGCCCGCTCGCGCCCCCGTGTCCCCGTGTCCCCTGCGCGGAGGCCGGGAGCTGCGTCCTGGAGTCCCGTGGGCATCCCCGCTTGCATCCTGGTGCGCCTGGCGGGAGGCCTCGGGGCACACACGGCCGCGGCTGGACCCACCGCCCGGCAGGAGCCGGGAGGTGGGAGGGGGCGGTGGCGGCGGGGAGCGCGGGCACGTCACCGAGACAGACAGGCGGGCGGGCGGGTGGGAGGCGGCGGCCGCGGGTTCGAGCCGGCGCCGGAGCCTCGCGGTCCCCTCCCCCTGCCCGCGGCCTGGGGAGCCCCCGCCCAGCCCCGGAGCCGCCAAAATGCAATTTCCCGTGCCGGCGCCTCGCGGCTCGGGGGGCTTTTCCGGGCGGGTTTTGGACAGAAGAGGGGGAAACAAGGCGGCGGCCCCAAAACGAGGTGAGCGCGGGCGCCGGGCGGGCCCGGGGCGCGAGCGGGGCGGGGGCCGCCCGCGGGGAGGGGGCGCGGCGGGGCGGGGCGGCAGCGGGACCCGCCGCAGCCCCCTCGCGCACCTGCTCGCGGCCGGGGGGCGGGCGCCCCGGCCTCTGCAGCCCGGCCCTCCATTGTTGCGGCGGCTGGGGAAGGGGGGCGGGGAGGCCCTGGCGGCTTCTCTGTGTCTCGCTTTCCCCGAGAGGGGCCCTCGGAGGACCAGACCCCCACTCCAGAGGGGACAGACCCAGAAGTCCCAGGCCAGCTGGGGGCCGCCGGGGGGAGGGCGGGCCGAGATGCCCCTGTGGGGAGGGGACGCAGGCTGAGGGTCGGAGGGGCATGGGTGCCGGGCCTCCTGACACCTGACCGTAGGAGGCCCTGGAGCCGGGCGGCGGCCAGCTTTGTTCTTGGGGGAGCAGGGCGGATGGGGGCCTCGGATATCCCGGACCGGGAGAGGCTCTGAGCCGGCGCGCGCGTTCGAGTAGGCGCTCCCGGCCAAGTTCACGGGCGTGCAGGCCTGTGCGGGCCCTGCGGAGACGGATCCCGGCGGGGGCTTCCCGCTCGGGCCTGGCTGCGGCGGCGGGCCAGGGGCGACAGCGGCGCCGCCTGCCGGAGCCCCGGGGCCCTCCGCAGCCAGCCCCCCGCCGCTGCCCCCGCTTGTCATTACCGCCGGATGCAGAGTATTTACCCGGGCCAAGGTTTGCTAACAGGAACACGCCCTCAAAAAGAGGCCGTAAAAAGGAAAAATTGGCCGGGAATCCCACTACTGGGGAACCCTTTTAAAGCGACAAGGCGCCTTTCACAGGGACCTCGCCCTGGAGGACATGCATTGGGGGCGGGGGGAGGGGACGGAGAAGACCCCTCATTGGCTGATGGGATCTGAGATACACCCTGCATCCCACTACATTTCAGTTCCCCCATCTCCTTTCCCACCGATTCTCCACCTCCCTGGACTGCTCACAGATACACTTACAGAGTCACAATTAGATGAAGACCCCAAATCTACACTCTATACTCCCACATAAATCATCCCCATTGTTACTCACATCACCTGCCAGAACGCTGATGTACACACACAGTCACCCATCATAACACTGCCACGTGGGCACACATCACCCACAATGACAAGAACACCCAGGGCTGACACCTGGGAAAACATTGCCACAGAGAAACGAAGCTGCCACCAACCGGGGTAGACATATCCTTGCACATAACACTGACACACACACATAGTTTTCTGTTGCACACACAGACACTTCTATGCTCACTGTCCCATGGGCACCCACAGGTGCCCACAGTCATCAGAGTAATCTGACAACCGAAGCTAGGTAAATGTCCCAACACAGGGACACATGGACACCATTATTCTCAAGAACTTGGACATGCACACATAGATCTCTGTGTGCCTGCCCAGGCAAGGACACACCCAGTCACCCAGGCAAACTGACACACACACACACAGACGGTAAAGGCCTGCACAGATGATTGAGATTTTGACATCAGGTTATAGTAATCTTAATCTACACACATACAGTTAAACTGACCCTCCCAGACAACCATTACATCACTGTCACCCACAGACAGATATGAACAGTCCAATAGTACCAACACCCATAGTCACCCGCCCTGACACTTGATTATACCCTTAGACACCCCTGGGACTTCCCTGGTGCTCCCGCGGCTAAGAATCCATGCTCCCAATGCAGGGGGACCTGGGTTCAATCCCTGGTCAGGGAAATAGATCCCACACGCTAAAATGAAAGATCCCGCATGCTGCAACAAAGACTGAAAATCCCACATGTCACAACTAAGATCCAGTGCAGCAAAAAAACAAAACAAAACACTGATCTACAGACACAGTAACACATTTGCAGTGAAAATGACATACAGGAAAAGGACATAGAGACATGTAGAAATCCACAGTCACCTGAATGCCCACAAATCCAGCCCTTGTTTACTGAGCATCTGTTAGGTACCAGGGACTGTTCTCTCCTGAGGTTATAAGAGATGAAGATCCCTATCCTCCTGGAGCTGAATTTTTAGTGAGGAGGGGTCAGGGGGGCACCATCATCAGATGACAGACCACAGTCACCCACAGTGACATTGACAGACACCAGACACCCATGTACACCGGCTCACACATGGACCTGCAATTACCCACAATTAGCCTGACACATACCCACAGTCACACTGACATCCACACACAAACAGAAGCCCATGGGAGTGCCAACACAGACAACTGGTGTAGAGACAGCCAGCCACCCATTATGGCACATGCCTACCTTAACTAACGGACACCCACAGACCCCCTAAAATAGCCCACCAAAGTAGCTTTTGGACCCTCAAGCCCATCACAGCCTCCAAGTAACAGGCCCATAGGCAGTTGCTGCCTACATTTTTGCAGATGGGGCCCATCCTGACCCAGACCTATGGTCACTCTGCGCTACAAGCCTTGGTAGAAGTGTCTGAATTTCTCATCAGCCTCTCCCAGGCCCCTCCACGGCCCCCAACCCCAACTCCAGGGAGGCTTCTCGCCTCCCCCAGCCCTGGCCCCACATCTGGTGGGCTTGAGAAGGAAACTCAGGTTCCTGGCTGAACTGGCTGCCCTCAGGGTCCTGAGCAGGACAGACAAGCCCCTTGTCTGAGGACGTGGAGTCAAAAGCCTGAGCAGCCAGCAAGTGGAGAGGAAGCCTGGGGAGGGCGGGGTGGCAACCTGAGAGGCCATGTAGGTATCATGGAAATGAGGGGCCTGCTGCCTGCCAGTCTAGACAGCCTGGGCCATCAACGAGACCCCACATGGGGACTCCTGTGTACACTGCCACTGCACATTCCATAATGGGCTCTTTGTCTGCCAGGCCCTGAGTACCTCCTCCTCCGCGTGTTCCCCGCCGCCAGGTCCTGTGCACACACACACAAGGGCACAGACACAGGGACATATGCACATTGGGACACAGGAGGGGCACACAAGCCACTAGATACCCCGGAAGCCCTGCATCTCGAACCTTGTGCTCCTCCCCGCTCCCACCTCCACACCAGCACCTTGTTCTTCAACTTGACAGCAGAGCTGCCTCCACCCATTGCCTGCCCATCTGGCTCCACTGGAACCTCTCACCTCTGACCCCTGACCCCCAGACCCCATGCCAGCTGCTCTGCCTTCCTGAGCTTAGGATGAGGGTGGGGGTGGGGATAGGCTCTGGGTCAGCCTGGCTGCGGAAAGGCTGCCCCCCACCCAGTCATTCCCAGCCCAGACAGGCCCTCCCAGCTGTAGTGTGGGGTCCCAGGGATAGGGAGGAGAAAGAGGCAGGGCCCCAGATTGGGGGTGGGAGGAGACAGCTCCCTGCCTCCCACCCTGCTGGGCTTCAAAGTCAGACTGGAGGCCCCTTCATCCCCGGAGGCCTCAGGACACTTGGCGGGAGAAACACTCAGCCACCTGCTGAAGGGCCCCAGGTGCAGACAGAGAGAAGGGAGACAGATCCAAGGCCGCCTTTCATCAAAGGGCAGCTCCAGACATGGAGGGAACAGGCGGACGGATATAGGGGAGATCAGGTGGCAAGGGCCAGACACGGATGACCCCAGACAGCCAGGGAGGGGCGCACACAGCAAGGCTGGGGACCCAGACTGATACCAGCCTTTGAGGGGCACAGTCAGACCCAGACAGGAGGACCCAAACACACAGCAGGGTGGGAAGCCTATACCCACCACGACAGACAAAGGGAGAGAGTCAGACCCCAGGTTATGTCCGGACAGCCCTTCCCCCATAGGGGGGTGCTGGGGGCTGCGGGCCTGGGGCACCTCTCTTTGATCCCAAGGCCCATCCTTTGGCCCCAGCCCTGCCTTCCTGAGTTGGGGAGACCCCTTACTAGGACCTACCTGAGGTAGGTCAAAGTCAAAGCCCTCAGGGAAAGGAGCAGTGGTCCCCGGAAGACCCCTCTCCCACCCCCAGCGCACTGTGGCCACGGTGCCTCTCCATGACCTGGCATTCTAACCTCTTGGTTGTTAAGAACCGCTGAGAGAGTTCTGGTCCAAACTCTCAGAACCTCACCTTCCTCATTGATAAAACCTCACCTTCCTCAGTGTATCCTAATAACAGGGTGATTATGTAAAGCATCATTATTAGAATCACTGTCATTGTTGTTAATACCCCTGCCCTCCTAACCTACCCTCCTCTCCCAGCATTCTGCTTGTTAGGACCGCTGTCCTCCCTGCAGGTGATCGCCTCTCCCAACACGCGCCCTAAGAAAGGCCTGGATACACTGTGCCTGAATGGGGGAGGGCTCTGCAGGGCGGGTGGATGGTCCTTGGGAGAGGAGTCTCCGCGCGGAGCTCCAGACAGGGGTGGGAACCGGACTGGTCCCGGGTGGGCGAGAGGGCGGGCTCTGGGGAACGCAATCCGGGGCGGGGAGGGGCGGGTCTTACGGGAGTCGGGCTCCGAGGGGGTCCCCGGCGGACCTTCGCGGAGTTGAGATCCCTGGGAACGACCTTGGGGACGCGTAGGGACGAGGTCTCTGGGGGTCTGGGCAGGAGGATTTGAGAGGCCCTAGCGGGGGCTCCCGGAGACAGCTGTAGATGGGAGGCCAGCGGAGGTGAGCTCAGAGAGCGAGGCCCCGGGGCGGGCCTTAGAGGAGCTGGGTGGGCTCTTGGAGGACCGGCTTAGAAGGCGTGTTTTATGGAGATTGAGTTTGGGGGCGGGCTACATGGGAGTCTATCTGGGCGGGCTCTAGAGGGAGGGTCCTAGGGATGTGCAATTTGTGGGTGGGCTTCGAGGGGGCGGGCCTTGAGGGGTCGGACTGGAGTCGGTGGCTTGCGAGGGGCAGGTCTCTGGAGGCTGGCTCTAGGTGGGGATTTCGAGGGTGGGGCTCCGAGCGCCGTGCTTCCTCTGGCCTCCTCCGCGGAAGGTCATTTTTGGGTTCACTCAAGCTCAGCACACCTAGGGGATCTGATTTGCCTTAAGTGTTACGGCAAGCGGTTTATCCTTTGGGGCTCGATATTGCCGTCAGTGAAATGGAAGGGGACTGGAAATTTGAAGTCTAGGCCATTCTCTTGGGGGGAGGGGGTCCCAGACCTCCCAGACCCAGGGAGGTGGGGAGCAGCCTTCTCTGAGACTGTGCGTGGGGGCACCCGAGGGGGAGGACGGCTAACTCTACAGCCGCCCCTGGAGGGAGGGACTGGGGACCGGGTTTGAGGGTGAAGAAATGGGGAAGAGCATTAACGGGGTAAGCCTCGTGTAGTTATGCGCTTGGGCCCCCGTCTGATCGACAAGGGCCCGAGTTTGGAAGCCCGGGACCCTCTGCGATCCTCTAGCTTCGCCCTTGTCCAACCAGCAGGTGGACCCACCTCGGGGCTCGAATTTGCAAAGTGCAGACTCAGACAACCCTCCCCCCAACCACCTTGGGTTGTTGTGATTCATAAACCATTGTGTCCGGAACACGGTGAAGCTCACTTAGGTATTACATTGTATTAAAATGACTTGTTTATCTCTCCGTTGCATCCATGCCCCCGGGGCCAGAACCACTTGGCCTCCAGATCTCTTGGGGCCTCTCGGAATCCCTCCTCTGCCTCTAGCTAAGGGTGCCCTCTGTTCTGGCCTGTCTCCCAAACTGATAATTGGAAGAAATATGCACCTTTGAGGGCCCTTTTGAGAATGCTTTGACTAAATGGGTTAGAAGCCCAGCGCCCGCTGCTGCTATATTTGCATAGCAAAGGTGACAGAAGTATCTGCTGATATTATTACTTAGATTTATCTCCTTTTTCCCTGTCCTGGAGCAGAGTTGGCTCCTTCCTGCTATCTGTTCCCTGACTTAATAGATTCTCTAAGTCTCTCATTCCCTTCCCCTCCCTCACCCTACCCGGTTCCTTGACCCCCCGCCAGCCTCCACTCCCTGCCCCCCAAGGAGTTGCCAAGGGTTTGGGGGAACATTCAACCTGTCGGTGAGTTTGGGCAGCTCAGGCAAACCATCGACCGTTGAGTGGACCCCGAGGCCTGGAACTGCCGTCCACCCACCCACCCATCACGACCCCCAACTTTCAGATCTGGGGCAGGGGCAGGGGATCCCGAACACATCCCCTCCCTTAGGCCACAGCGAAGGTCACAATCAACATTCATTGTTGTCGGTGGGTTGTGACAGAGACCAGACCCACCGAGGGATGAATGTCACTGTGGCTGGGCCAGACACAATCCTGGACTCCCCCGCTCCCGCCCCCCAAAACTGCTCAGCCAGAACCTGACCCTGACCCTGGCCTTTCACCCCTCGAGGAGGGCTGGTGTCTGGGGTACTTAAAGACACAGGCTAGATTTGGGGGCATCAATCCTGGAGGGCTGTGGACAGGAATTACAAGTTTAGGACTGGGCAGCTGAAAAACCTTTCTGAAAGGGATTAGGGGGCCCTGCTTCCAGACGGCTCAGTGAAGCTTTCTTGAATGAATGAATGAATGAGGTGTGTAGGCGGCACGTCACCTCTTCTCTGAGTTCCAGTCTCGGGCCCTGCTTTCTCACCCTTCTTACCTGGTACCTGCAGACCCCTCCTTTACCTTCAGTTGCCCACCTAGCACCTGATGCCCGTTGATCACCTGCCAGTCTGTGTCCCACCTGGGTGACTCGGGGGCACACCGCATCCTCCTGAGATGGAGCGCAGGTCTCATTTGAGAGGGCAATCAAGGTCCTGGCCAATCTAGGGGTCTCCCCTCTGCCCCGTTAGCCCCACCTGTGCCTGTGCTCTCTTCCCCATAATCCTCAGTCTCAAACCCTTTTCCACCCCAGGACCTGGAGAGACTGACTCCACAACACCTAAGGCTCCTGTAACTGGTGGGGGAGGCAGGCTTTGTTTGCCTTCGTGAATAACCCCAGGGCAGGTGACTTCAAACCCGTTTGTTCATCAGCTAAAAGGAGGTTCCACTGACAAGGGGTGTGAAAGCTCCCTGAGGGTGACCAGAGGTAGGGGCCTTGGTCCTTGTCCCCCCCCCCCCACCATAAGACAGGCCCATCCTCCTTCCAAAGTCAGCTGGAAGGTCAGTGGCTCCCCCTCCCCCCTCCCCCAGTCCTGGAGAAGGAAGAAAGAAGTTACTAAGTTACTGACTACAGCACTGCTAGTCTTTGGGGTGGGGCTTCCAATGCCCCCACCTGCATCACTCTGGTTCTCCTGGAGGAGTAGACAAGGGCAGCCCTCTCAGTGCCCTCTGGGTGGGGTGTGTGGCTGCTTATTGCTGGTACCCCCTGCAGCCTGTGTCTTGTCACGCCCCCTCACCCTTAGCCTACCCAGAGGCCATGCAGCCCCGTGGCAGGTGCATTTCTGGGGGGAGCTGCAGCAAGCCCCCTGTGGCAATAGGGAACCTCCTACAGCCTGCTCCTCCCTCTTCACACCCCCTTGGAGTATAAGGAGGGAACTGACAGCCCAGACTCCTCGGCTCCAGAGAGGGGAAGGGAAGGGAGAGTAGGCAGAAGTAGAGAGACCAGCTTGGGGGCGGCTGGGTTTCTCCTGTCTTCTGCCCCTCCACCTGGCACACGGGGCCCAGCCATGGGGACCTTCAACCTGTGGACAGACTACTTGGGTTTGGCACGCCTGGTTGGGGCTCAGCGTGAAGAAGAGGAGCCGGAGACCAGGCTGGATCGCCAGCCAGAAGCAGTGCCCGAACCGGGGGGTCAGCGACCCAGCCCTGAATCCTCACCAGCTCCCGAGCGCCTGTGTTCTTTCTGCAAACACAACGGCGAGTCCCGGGCCATCTACCAGTCCCACGTGCTCAAGGATGAAGCGGGCCGGGTGCTGTGCCCCATCCTCCGCGACTACGTGTGCCCCCAGTGCGGGGCCACCCGCGAGCGCGCCCACACCCGCCGCTTCTGCCCGCTCACCGGCCAGGGCTACACCTCCGTCTACAGCTACACCACCCGGAACTCGGCCGGCAAGAAGCTGGTCCGCTCGGACAAGGCGAGGACGCAGGACCCTGGACACGGACCGCGCCGAGGAGGAGGTGCCTGTGCAGGTGGCTGGGGGGACTCGCTGCAGAGGGGGGTCTGCCCTGGGCTGACTTAGAGCCTCTGAGAAGTGGGTTAACCCCTGGGCTGACCCACTTCAGAGGGTTGGGTGGGGGAGAGAATCCATACACAATAGAAGGCTTAGAACCGTGTTCTAGAACTGTTGCCCTAGTGGGTAAGCTGGGGCTGGGGTTCCCTGTGTGACCTTGGGCAAGACACTCTCCTTCTCTGGGCCCATAGAGGGAACATTGTTTTCAGGCGCAGGGTGAGCTAGCAGGGAGGCCGTGGGGACTAGTGATGAGGTCTGGCAACAGGTACAGCAGGGGCTGCAATCTTGTGCGGAATGCAGGTGCCACGTGACCAGAGGGAAACAGCCTCACTTGTCCACTCATTCGCCAGGTGGTTTGTGAGGCTTGTCCTGTGCCAAGCACTGGGCTGGGCTTGGCCTTCAGTGGTAGATGGGACAGTGACAGTTATAACAGAAACGGGGGAGTCTAAAGGGAGCACTCAAGCTAGACAAAGCGGTCCAGGAGGGCTTCCTGGAGGAAGTGACTCCTGGAAACCTCATTCAGTTTGGTGAAATGCTGAAGGGGGTCTGGGCACTGGGGCTCACTAGGGAACTTGGTTAAATTCCGTGCGTCTGGGATGGGAGTATGCGTGCATGAAGGATGGAGGGGAAGGTGTCAGAAATTTCGGGGAAGGGCTGCTTGCTGATCGCCTTGAAGAGTTTGGACTTGAGTACTAGGGAGCTGAGAAGGGGACACGAGTAGGTCTGTGTATTAAGGGTGTGTTAGACTGTGCGTGTGTTAGACCGTGGCTAATGGGTTGGGCTGTGGGGGTGGATTTGAGGGGGTTGGAAGAAGTTGGTCCTCCAGGCAGAGGTGTTCGAGTTGGCATCAGTTTGGAGGGAAAGAACCATGAGTTTGCTGTGTGTGGGTCACCCCCCGGGGAGGGTGGCTGGAGGCTCCCTAAGGTCTGCACAGCCACAGAGGGTTCCCTCCATCTTGCTCATCAAATTCGGAGTCCAGTTTTGCAGGCCTGAGTGAGGCCAGAGCATCTGTACTTCTAACTAGATCCCCTTGACCTCCGTAGCCGGCAGGCTTTGAGTAAGCTAGGCTTACGTATCAGCAGTTACTATTACAGACTCGAAACACCTCCGCTTCTGCAGGTTTATAAGAGAAATCCGTTTTAGCAACTTTGGGGAAGTCAGCCAACAGAGGGACCGGTTTGACGGGGCGGTACCCCATTACTGCCTCTCTTAGACTGGGGGCCCCTCGGGAAGTCACCAGAAGGGAGGACCCCTTCCCATCCCGGCGGCTGTGCGGGGAACACGTTAGAAGGGTTGTGAGACTGCCTGCGGGAGAGGATAGTATTCCTGTAAGGTCTGACAAGGTCCAACTGGGAGAGGGAGGAAGCGGAAGCGACACAGAGACGATGGTCTCAGAATCTTCTTTTTTCCCCTTAAGCCCGAGGGAACAGGAAAACTTGACTCAGGGGTGGGGTGGGGTCGGGGAGCCCTCACTACGATATTGGCACGGAAAGGCTGCCTGAGGCTGTCCTCCCAGGAAACTTTCTGAGTGTAACAAATCCGGGGTTCCCGGAGCCCTGCGGCCGCGAGGGGGCAGTACGGCAGGACAGAGTTGGGAGTTTCCGTTGCTTTGTGTCTGGCTCTGGGTCCCACCTGGGACTGCCCGGGGCTGCGAATAGCACAGGGGTGCTAGTCCGGAAGGAGCCTGCAGGTGGAGCCAGAGCCCCGGCAGCTCTGCAGGTTGAGTCGGAACTTCCGGATCATCGAATCATCCTTATTACTAAATGCTTTTCCCCTCCCCCCAACTCTGCTTTTAAAATCTAGGTTCCAAAGGTGCCAGGAAGTCTTCTGGAACTCCTCCCTCTTCCTGCTGCCCCTCAACTTCTGCCTAAGGAGACTGGCGTGGGCAGGATGACGCCTTCACCTGGGGATGGGGACCCAGGCTCAGTGGAGGCTGGGTTTCAGGGAAGACCCACCCTCCGAGGATCCGCCCCCTAGACGGTGCCTCCAGCCTGGGGGCTTGGCAAAGGAGCCGGGTCTGGGACCACCGCCCAAAGCGCGCCCGCCCCCGTCACTGAAGGGGGTGGTCCTCAGGCACCCCTGCCCTTCTTCCCCAACGCTGGGCAACCAGTCAGCGCTCAATAAATGTTTATGAATGGATCAGCGTCATACGAAGCCCGGTCTTGGGACAAGGTATCGTGAACTGCGCCGCTGGGGCTGTCGCGTCCCTCAGCCTCCACATGTTACTCTGATCTCCGGTTTCCTCAACTGCTATTTGGATTTCTTTTCGCCCTGGGGCGCTGGGGTGAGGTGCTTTGGGCCGAGAAATGGCAGCTGGGGGGTCGCCCCAGCCCGGCACTTCTGAGCAGACATTTGCAGTGGAGTTAGTGCCATGAATCTTGTTTCTGTGACTTTTGTGTTTGCAGACTTTTCTGGCCACCTCTTGCATATTGACACGTCAGATGGGTAGATCCAGCACACTGGAGGCGGGGGCCTGATTTGAGGGGGCAATGGAGAAACAATTAGAGGTTCCCCCATCGTTGTCCTCACCTCAGAAGCCCTCAGTGAATGTTTAGGTTACCATTGATGCCCCAGAAACTGGGGGCCAGAGTCACATGCCAGGCCCTTCAGAACAAGGGAAGGACTTCTGGGTTGGGGCAGGGTGAGGGTTGGGGGCCATAAGGAATGGGAATATGTCCTGGTCAGTTGTGCCAGACAACAGCTTGGGCAAGGGGCACTGTGGAGGCTGTACTTCTTCAGGAGTGGGAGGGGACAGAGGTCCATCCCCACCCTGGTAGTGTGATCTGGTTCTCCTGGGGGGCTTGGCTTGGGGGGATCCCCACCCCATGTCTCCACCCCCAGATCTTGTTCCACCAGCCTTGAGGGGGCAGCAGGGAAGAAGTGCCAGTCCACATTCCTTCTCCAGTCTGAGGGCTGGCCTGAGCCTGGTCTCCACCCCCAGCCTACAAGGTCTCCTGGGGTTGAGTCAGGGCAGAATTTGGACTTCCCAGAATTTGCCCTTGGCTTTGCCATTTGATCTGGGACCTGAGGCCACCTGAGGAGGGCTGCGGTGAGCCAGGGATCAGAAACGGCCCTTGAAGACAGCCTACTGCCCAGGCTTGGAGAGAAAAGGGAAGGAGGAGAAAGAAGACATGAGGGAGGCCTCCTCAGCAGTGCCAAGGGTTTCACATGGAGTCAGGGGACACAGTACCCCAGCCACTCTCAGCTACGTACAAATGCTAATTATATAAGCCAGAGCCACTGGGGCTTGAGACCCAGGGAACAGGGTGACTGGGCACATTCTGGTGGGTTCAAGGAAGGGGCTGTACATTCTGCAGGGTAAAAAGGCTGGGGGACTCTGAGCCACCTGAATGGGATGTCCCAGGTATAAGAAGGTGGTGGCAGGAGGGCCCTCCCTGCCTTGGCCCTAGGAGTTAGGGTGCAGGGGCAACAGGCAGAGCAACAAATTAGTCTTGGGTCTGGTCCACCTAGTGGTGACCTATTTAACAGAAGCAATGTCTTCTGCAAAACGGGTTTGACAGCAGCACTTGGGACTGCTAGTGACAGTGTGACCTCACTGGGGCTGTGGTGAGGCTTGGTGGGGCAGGGTGTGCGCACGCTTGCCCTCGGCACCCTCCAGGCATTAGCTGTGTCTGCATCAGTTATGATTCCCACCCAGGGTTGCCTCCTAGACCAGGGCTTCTCGGCAGCTTGTCCCACAGAGGAGAGGCAAGGCCAACTCAGCACTGAACTCCAGCTTGGACAGTCAAGATGTCTCAGTGGGCTGATTGGTCCACAGATACTTGTGTGCTGGAATTTGTACACATGCACATCTCTGCACATACCCACCTGCTCCAGGAGAGTCTGACACTTGCTAACGCATGGGGACCCCTAGACTCCATCTGGGACTGGGGGCCCCCGGCAGTACATCAACTTGTCTTCACAAAGAGCATGAGAAACAGGAGGAGAACGAGGTGGTATTAGGGAGGTTTGTGGGCAGGCCATCAAGGAACTGAAAACACCTCCAACCGCAAACAGGTCGGTCACACGGTCTGAGGTCTGGCTAAGGCATCATTTATTAATGGGCTTCCCAGAAGAAATGGAAATCCGGTGAAAAACAAGGGTATGACCAACAAAGCGAGCCCTTTTCTCCTCCAGGAAAGAAACAAATTCTGAACCTTCAGTAACCTCAGCTAAGGAGCTGAAATTTGCAAACTCAGATAAACATCTGGGTGGCCCCGGGCCCCTGGCTCAGAAGCAGCTGGCTTCCTGGGGCCCCAGAAGGCCTGCCACAGGGAGGAGCAGGTTCCCGCCCCACGCAGCTCCCAGGGGAGGCCGATGACAGAGGCAGGGCCTCTCGTGTTTCCCGTGGGAAGCTGACTTCCCCGTCAGCTGAGGGACGGTTTCTGGGGCCCCCAGGACCGGCACGTCAGAAGGTCAAGATAGCAGGGTGGGGGGAGCGAGCACACAGGGTCTGCAGAGGGATTGTTCCCCACTGTTGGGCAGGACATTTCTGGGAGCCAGTGAGCTTGCAGGAACACACACTACAACCCCAGGCAGTTTGGAACCAGCTACAGATCCCTCCAGGACTGCTCCCCTCGGGGGAGGGTTCCGGCCCCCTTTGCGGTGTAGGGTGTGGGGGCCTTCCCGGCCGGCTTTGCTTTCCGGTAGTAGTTGAGGCGCTTGAAGGTCTCCAGGTCCCGGTGGGTGCTCATAATCAGCCGGCTGGGTGGAAACAGACCTGGGCTGTGCCCCACCTCACACTCGGGCACACTGGGCTGCTCACATCGGCTCACTCGCTCATGGGTACTCGGGTCACACCCGCATAAGCACAGGCGTGTGCACAGTCCGCATCAGCCTGCTGCAGGCAGGCTGTGACCCTTCTAGCCCCTCCTTAGAGCCTGACAACTCTGTGAAGGAGAAGCTTCCCAGAGGCCCCTCACCGGGGGGCTGGGCCCACCCTGGCTCCCCCAGATCACTGGTACACTGGGGCCTCCATCACCCACCCCTGGCTCCATTCCCTCTGCCTGTCCCAGGGACTGTGGGTCCACGGTGCCAGCCCAGCCCTTACTTCAGGTTGGAGAGCTCCATGACCAGGCCCCTCACGGTGTCCGTCGCGTCCTCTATGCTGGCGGCCTTGCAAGTCTTGATCCCCACTCGTGTCCTGGCGGGAAGGGAGGCAGGAGGACAGCTCACTGGAGAGCCCCACCAGCCTCCACTGGGGGCGCTCTGCTGAGCCTTGAGCCATCTCTCCAGAGATGAACACCTTTGACAGCCATGACGCCCCCTCCCACCAGGCAGGGTCCTGATGGCCAGCCCTATGGCTCTACCGCTGAAAATACACCCAGAATCTAGCCCCTTCCCCCACCAGGTGGCTCCTGTGGGGCAGTTGCCACACCCTCCTCGGCCCCCACCTCCTGCCCTTATATCCTGTCCCCTCAAGTGACTTGGTGGGGGGGGCTGTGGAAATGGAAACCCAGCCCAAATCTCTCCCCGCAGCCCTACACCATCCGCCGTGCCTCCAGACCCACCCACTCCCTCTTGTCCCTCTTCCCCCTGTTGCAGCCACACTGAATTCCTGGCCATTCCCGTAGCACTTCTTAGGGCTCTGAAATGTTCTTTCCAGAATGTCTCCTCTGTGGGGGTGGGGGAGGGAGAAGCTGGGAGGGGGACCCTCCCTCTCCCTCCCCATCCACCACAGGTTAAAATCTTAACCCCTTCCCTGCTATCTTTTTCTCCCCACCACTCTGCCATCTGACCAGCTAATAATTTGTCTGTTGCTCACCACCACCCCCCAAGCTCCCACCCAACTAGGGAGAAGCTGTGTTTCTCCCCAGTGCCCAGAGCAGGTCCTGGAAGACCTGGCATTGGAGGGCATCAGTGCCTATAGAAGGGGTAGACAGGCGGGGCACCACCGTATCTAATAGGTATAGCCTGTGGGGAGGGAGCAGAGGGTCATACAGCTTAGCAGATTCCTGGGCTGTCACTAGAGGAACTGTGGTTCTGCTCCCCCTGCTTTAGTCACCCTGAGATGACTGGTCAGCCTGGGCCTCAGTTTCTTGCCTTTTCTCTCTTGGCCAAGGGCCATAGAAGCAGACCCCAGGACCCACCTGGGGGCTTCCAGCCATCCACGTGGGGTTGCATTGAGGCCGTCAGAGATTCACACACGAATCTCCCTCCTTTTTGCTTAAGCAATAGTAGGGGCCTTCTCTGGTGGTTCAGAGGCTAAGAGTCCGCCTGCCAGTGCAGGGGACATGGGTGTGATCCCTGGTCTGGGAAGATTCGACATGCTGCGGAGCCACTAAGCCCATGCTTTAGAGCCTATGCTCTGCAGTCAGAGAAGCCGCCACAGTGAGAAGCCTGTGCACTGCAACAAAGAGGAGCCCGTGCTCTCTGCAACTGGAGAAAATCTGTGAGCAGCAACAAGGACCCAGCACAACAAAAATAAATGTTAAAAAAAACAACAGTGGGGCCACGTTGATTAAACTGCCTCTGGTCCCCAGGCAGGGAGCGGGTGTGTGTGTCTGTCAGGGGAAGCAACATGTGGTACCACAGGTACTATACACAGATGTGTGCAAGGGCAGGGGGTGGGAGGCCCCCCTCTTCCCTGAGGAGGAGGAGCAGGAGGAAGAGAAAGGAGACAAATTCCGCCAAGGGTTGCATCCCTCATCTCTCCTCCACACCTGCCAGACAGAAACAGAAACTTGGCCATAAATAATCAATCGGCCACCGCTCTGCAGTTTAAGTACAAGGTAACAGGAGAGGACTGTCGCCCTGTGCTGGTGGTCAGCAAGGCTGGGAGAAAGGACATGAACAGAGGTGATAGACTGGGAGAGGGAAGCTCTGGGGTGGGGGGAGAGGACCCTCCCAACACACACCTCCATGGGCTGGAGGAGCACACCCGGTGCCTATAGGAGGGAGAGAAGGTGGCTGCCTTGGGGAACAGAACCAAGCAGGAAAGAAGACGGGACAGACTGGGGACTCTGGAAGGCCCGAGGGTGCCAGAGCAGGGGTGGCCCCGAGGTCACGCAGGCCAGTGGCTCCGAGCTCTGACTGGGTCCCTACTCCCTCCATGGAGATTCAAGGAAAGCTCTGGGCTGTCTCTCCAATAAAATGCACAACATGCATTCAAACCACCACAGAGCTGGGGGCACCATCCCAAGGGACCTAGGGAGAGATGCCAGCTTGGGTACAGGGTGCTGACTGGGAGTTCTCCACTCCCAGGGAGCAGGGGGCATGGGAAGTTTGCAAGTGGGAGTGGGAACCTTCCTGGCAGTCCAGTGATTAAGACTGCATTGCAACGCAGGGGACCTGGCTTCGAACCCTGGTGGGGACTAGGATCCCATGCCAAGTGGCATGGCCGAAAAGCGAAAATGAAAAAATTTGGGGACTTCCCTAGTGGCCCAATGGTTAAGACTCTGTGCTCCCAGTGCAGGGGGCCTGGATTTGATCCCTGCTCAGGGAACTAGATCCAGCATGTTGCAACTACAACCCCGCGCAGCCACATAAGAAATTCAGGGCTTAGCAACCTTATTAGACAGAGAAAAGTGAGGCCCCTCGAGGGAGAGCCAGGGTCACCTCCATCACCCTCATTCACAAAGTGGGAGCTCAAAAGGCAAGGGTGGGGGAGAGGTGGGGGCTGGAGCCCCAGGAAAGCAGCCACGCTCCCCCTTTGAGAGACAAGAGGAGGACTCCGGCCAAGGCAAGGTCCCACGGTGCCTCCCACTCTACCTACCTCGGCTGGGCCTCAGCACGGGGGCCTCTGTCTGCACACGGGCCGGTGCCAGGCTGGCAGGGGTCCAGCTCGCCTCCTGCAGGAAACAACTGGAAAAGGAGAGTGCGCACACATGTGAGTGACCCGGCTGGGAGAAGGATAGGAGCCACGCAGGTCTGGCTTCTCCTCCACCACACTCGGAAGGCTGAGGCGTGCTTTCCTCCTGCAGAGGAGGAAAAGTGGTGTGGGGGACAGATGCCGTGACAGCCAGACCTGCAGGCCACCAGTCCGGCTGCTCTCGCCCTCCCTCCTCGATACTAGGCCTGACCCTGGGGTCCTCTCCTGGGCCCCAGTCTTCGGACAAGCTGAACTGAGCCACCGGCGGGTGGTTCCATCCCATATTCTCTGTCCCTGACCCCTGAGGCCTGGTGTGGTCTCAGGCCTGTCCTGTGGTATCTAGGAGGGGTCAGAGAGGACCCCAGGGGTGCTGACTGTGGTGAGGCGGGCGGCTGGCATGGAGGGGCAGAGTCGGCCAGATAAGCCCCGAGTTTCATGTCAAGGAAAAGATTTTGCAAATATATTTTGAAGGGAACATTCATAATTAACGGGGGAGAGAGAGCCAGATAACCCTGAGAAGCTTAAATTTCTAAAGGTCAACGGTGGTTTAATTTTCATGGAAAATGTCAGGCTCAGTGGCTCAGCGGCGCAGGTGACGGCTCTTTGCCTCTTTGGAGCCGCTGGCCCAGGGCTGTCTGTTCTTCTGAGGAGACACAAGTCCTGGGTGGGGGATGCCGTGAAGGGTTTGAGCACAACCTGCCAAGGGTCCCGGGATACAAAGGAATGGACATGAAGAACTGTCTGCAGCCCAGCAGCTTTCACTCAGGGATGACTCCAGCCCCAAGACACATCATACTGTCCGCAAACATTTTGGGTTGTCACGCCTTTGCAAGAAGGTGCTCCTCGTGTTCAGAGGGTGGGGGCTGGAGGCCAGGGATGCTGTTCAACCCCCTTCCATGTACAGGATGGCGGCCAGGCCCCCAACGCCAGCAGTGCCAAGGTTGGCACGACTGTTCTAGGCAGTGGTTTCTCCCATGCACACAGCCGACTCTCACGGAGGCAACTCTGTGACTTAAAATACAATTCAGGGACTTCCCTCGTGGTCCAGAGGTTAAGACTCTTCGCTCCCAATGCAGGGGGTCCCGGATCCGATCCCTGATCAGGGAACTAGATTCTGCGTGGCGCAACTAAGACCCAGCACAGCCAAATTAAAAAAAAAAACTCGATGCCATGGATTCACTTAAGTTTGGTCATAAGAAATGTTCTCCTTCCCAACAGGGACCACGGCTCCTACAAGGGCTGTGTAGGAGTTTGTCATGACAAAGGTAGTGCTTGTCCTGAAGGGACAGTAGTGCACC
The DNA here is from genome assembly GCF_027580195.1 of Bos mutus. NCBI lineage: Eukaryota > Metazoa > Chordata > Mammalia > Artiodactyla > Bovidae > Bos > Bos mutus. The sequence goes on along the minus strand of NC_091623.1, from coordinate 51,836,938 downwards.
GTCCCCCTTCGGAGGCCACCCACGGGGGCCATGAGAGGGACGTGGGAGTCAGGGTTTTAAATGAGGCCCTCCTTACGAGTAGAGGGGGCTCCACTGGCCCTGGGGTGAGCATCATGTCCCCAGGGAGCCACGATAAGAGGGCAGCTGGGTGTGCAGCCAGCCTGTCACTGCTGCGAGTCCCCAGGGCCCCCCCTCAGCAGTGGAGCTCACAGCTGAGCACGCTGAGGTCGCAGGCCGAGACGCCACCCACCGGCACTCTGTTCCCACAGGGCCTTCCTGCCAGGGAGGGTTCCTGCCTTCTGGAACCTCCCCACGGGAACCTGTGCTCGGGTTGCCCCAACTTGTTCAGGAAGGCCCGGCATCAAAACAGAGCGTGCCTGGGCATCTGCGGCCCTGCCAGGGCAGTGCCTCCTGCAGCGGGCCCGTCCACCCTGGGCGCTGCTGGGTTCCTGGCGCTCCCGGCTCGGTGGTGATTTGAGTGTGCTCGCTGGCGGCACATTCAGCAGGGCTCTCCTTGGCCTGCTAGACGCGCCCAAGGTTCCAGCTGCTTCCCCAGCCCTCTCCCTCAGCCACGGCCCAAGAGGGCAGAGACTGGGAATGACCAAGCTCTTCTTTCCAAGAGAGGGGTGTGCATTTTTCAAGGGCTGGGGCTTTAATTACAACGTTTCAGCTCTGTCCAGAACCTGAGTGCCTACCTCTCCCGGGCGTCTGTGTTTAAAGGCTACAATCTAGCCACACTGTGACTCGCCTTCTGTAATCTTGATTGTCTGGTGATCACAGCAACGTGTGATGCACAGTACAAAGAATTGGAGCCAGGGCAGGGAGGCCCATGTCACAAATGACCCCTGGCCATCCCTTGGGAAGGCAGCACCTGAGACCCACATTTCCTCGACCCAGACATGGTTTCCCTCCACGGCTGGAACAGCTGGCTTCCTCCAGCTGGGCACCAGATGACGTCCTTTGCTTGTTTGGGGGCTGCATCTTAGGAAGAGACTTTTTAAGGGCAGAAATGACAGGGTACAAAATGCTCACTCTGGGAGAGGCAGATGGAATGGCGCTACTGAAAACCTCATGGGGGCAGAGACCATCCAGATCTGTTCACTCCTGCCACAGAGCAGGCTCTCAAACCTCAAAAACATTTTCAAACAGGGGACTTGCCTGGTGGTCTGGCGGATAAGACTCCACGCTTCCAATGCAGGGGGCCCAGGTTCGATCCCTGGTCGGGGAACTAAGATCCCACATGCTGCAACTAAGCCTGAGCACCCCAACTAGAGAGCTCGCATGCCACAACAAAGACCCAGAGCAACCAAAATAAAGAATAAATTAATAAAAGTTGAAAAAAATTTTTTTTCAAACACCCCAAAAATAAAGTTTTAAAACAAGGATGGCCAGAGATGGAGGCCACGTTTGTGAAGTGACATGGGCTCTGTGTTGGTTCCAGGTCAGAACGGTTGAGGCACAGCCGTAGAATCAGGCCACCTGGGCGCGATTCCCTCCCGGCTGCCTCATGGCGGGCAGGTGCCCCACCTTCCTCAGCCTTTCAGCCGCACCCCGTGTGTGGAAAGAGAACCGCCCACCTCTGAGTGTGAGGCCACAAAACACTGAGGCTCAGGTGGGCAGATCCCCGAAGGGAAGCCCTTGCAAATGCCAGCAGACAGGACCTCCCTGGTAGATAAGAATCTGCCTGCCAATGCAGGGGACATGGGTTCAATCCCTGGTCCAGGAAGACCCCACACGCCCCGGGGCAGCTGAGGCCCTGCTCCACAACTACTGAAGCCCTCAAGCCCTAGAGCCCATGCTCCGCAACAAGAGAAGTTACCGCAGCGAGAAGCCCTCACACTGCAACAGCGAAAGAGTAGCCCCCACTCACTGAGAACGAGAGAAAGGCCGCGCAACAGCAGCGAAGACCCAGCACAGCAAAATATATAAATAAATAAAAAGATGCTAACCATCATCTGACAGCAGAGTTGCCCCAAATCTTCAATTTGTAAAATAAAAAACAAAAAACAAACTGCAAAGCACAGTAAGTGAAAAACAAACAAAAACTCCAGCAGACAAACGAAAGTCCATGTGTATGTTTGAAAAAAAATGGTATCAGGCGACCCTAAAGATGGACAGAGGTTCTTCCCAGCAGGGGGGTGAGGTCCCCTCCCATGGGCCCAGTTCTGAGGTCCCTCGCTTCTTCAGGTAGCCCCTTGTGGTCTGGCGCCCTCTAGACACCCAAGGAATCTCCATGCAGAGCCGGGCACTGAGGTGTGCAGGACGCAGGTACACCGGGGGCGCTGCCTGGGCCGACAAAACGTGTGTGTATCACGCCCTGGGGCTCCTCAGCTCCCAGACGGACAGGCCCCTCAGAGAAAGGCAGGTTAACCTTCCCAGGACATCACTGGCTCCACACCCACTGAAGCTGTGACTCAGACCCCAGGACTCATCTGCTGTATAAACAGGTCACCACGTGCCCCTTTTCCCCCAACTATTGGACGCTTTGGGAGGGCTCGTGGCCGTCTGGCGCCTGCCCTGGGGCATGTGGCTGTAAATCAGGGAAGTTCTTACCTGCTCCGGTGGGGCTTCAAAGCCAGGGGCTTCCAGGGCATCCTGTATTTCACTGTCTGGCAGGAAGTCGAGTTCCAAGGCTGGTGACCCCTCCCAGATGGCCTGCTTGGAAGAGTCAGCGGGGCGCCAGGGCTGGCCTACAGGGCCTGTGGGGGTGTCTGGGCTGCTCTGGCCTGCCCCAGCATCCTGGGGAGGGCCGCCCACTGCTTCTTGGTACATCAGTATAGCAGAGGCTCTGAGGGACAAACCGAGCCCCTGGAGGTCTTGTTTGCGGCTCGGGCTCCCTAGCTCAGCTGCCTTTTCAGCTGCAGGTTGTGACAGCCCAGGCTGCGAGCACACACCTCCCAACCCTTCCTGATCCGGGCCTGGCACCTGGGTCTGACCAACATCTGGGCCCGTTTCTAAGGCTGAAGGGCTGGGATCCCCAGCTCCTAGTGTGGGTTCTTGGGTCTCATGAGGCAGAGGCAGGGAGGCTGCAAAGCACCCCAGGATGTCACCAGGGGGCTTGTCTTCCCACTGTGCCTCCCCTCTGCCTCCACTGGTCACCCCAGTGAGAGGCGTGCAGCTGAGCAGTGCCCCGCTGCAGCCTGCGTCGGGAGCCTTCCCATTGGGAGAGGCGGGCACCCTGGTGCTGACCTCCCCATCTGGCCCAGCCACCCTCAGAGCCCTGTGTTCTGGCTCAGCGGGGTCTGTGTTCACATCTGCGATAACAATGGCCCCAAGTGGTGGGCACCGAGGGCCGCTCCAGCTCCATTCTGCTTCCCTGCCAAGGGTTTGCAGGGGGAGAGGAGGGCCCAGGGCTGCAGATGGGGGCTCTGGGCCCAGGAGGCTACCTCCTTCTTCCCGGAGCCCCTCAAGTTGGTCAGCACCTGCTAGTCCTTGGGCACCTCCCTGCTGGGGGGCTCCTCGCTCTGGCCCCATCTCTCCAGAGTCACTGCCTGGCAGGGGCCCTTTCTGGCCCTGATCGCCTGGAGCCCAACCCTCCTCCGTGCTTCCACTCTTGGGCACACTGGTCCCAGGCTCTGACAGGTAGTCCTGGCCAGCTCTCTCTGAGGCCGAGGGCACCGTCCCCGACTCTGGGGAGGCGTTGGTGGAGAAGGAGGGCTGAGGATCTGCATCACTGGGCCCAGGGGTCATGGGGCTTAGGCCACTGGGCTCGGTGCAGGTGCCATCTGCCTGGGTCTGGTGTCCTGGGTCCCTGGCCTCCTGGAGGGCAAGTCCTGGGGACTCTTTCTGAGGCTGGCTCCTGGTCTGCTGTGCACTGGGTTCTGGCAGTGTTCCCTGTAGAGAGAGAAAGACTCAGCCTTGGGCCTTTAATAATCAACTGCTCTGAAGACTTTTCTAGCCATCACTGCCCCTGTATGAAGCCTCAGATGCCACGAGGCTGACAGTGCCCCCAAACAGGGATCTGTGTGGATCCTGGGTGGGTTTCCCTGGTGGCTCAGCGGTAGAGAATCTGCCTGCCAACGCAGGAGACCTGAGTTCAAGGTGAATAATACTGCAGTGAACATGGATACACAAATATCTGTTCTGTTTATGGATGTTACCCATGTTTTGTTTAATTCATTCATCCATCAACAGACACTTGTGGCCATATGGTTTTTACACCTTCCTCTGAGTCTACTTAATGCCCTGGAGATCCATCCAAGTGGTTATGTGTATCACACTAGTTTGCTCCTTTTTTTGGAAATTGTGTTCTGTGGTGTCAATGAACCACGATTTGTTCAACCGTTCACCCGCTGAAAGATACGTGGAGTGTTTCTGGTCTGGGGAAATTACAAACACAGCTGCTGGGAACGCCTACCAATCACTTTTTAGGGGAGTGTGTTCCAGAGACAGCGAACGTGACCCCTGGAGCTCACAGGGGTAAGGACAAGACAGCATGCTGTAAAAGCCCCCTCGGCTCATGCAAAAGCTTCTGAGAGGCAAAGGGGTTTAGGGACAGAAATTCAGGCTGCCTTTCTTAATTCATTTTTAATTGGAGGATAATTACTTTATAATATTGTGTTGGTTTCTGCCATACAACAATGTGAATCAGCTGTAATTTTATCTATATACATATATAAAATCCCTTCCCTCCTACCTCGTCCCCCACCCCAGCCCTCTAGGTCATCACAGAACCCTGAGGTGAGCTCCCTGTGCTATGCCCGGGCTGCCTTTCTGAGTTTCGCTACTTTCACCCAATTTGGGGCACAGAGCTCTGGCCTCCACAGTTTCAGTGCAGGCACGCTGCCCCGAGCGCCTCTCACAGGCCTGCAGGCTGCTGACACAGCCCCTGCTGTCCACAGATGCCTTTAGTGCTAAATATGGTGGTGGTGGGGCTGTGGAGAGGTGCAGGGCTGTGTGCATGCTCAATCGTGTCTGATTCTTTGCGACCCCATGGACTGTAGCCCGCCAGGCTCCTCCATCTGTAGGATTTCCCAGGCAAGAATACTGGAGTGGGTTGCCATTTCCTTCTCCAGGAGATCTTCCTGACCCAGGAATCAAACATGTGTCTCCTGCATCTCCTGCACTGGCAGGCAGGTTCTTTACCACTGAGCCACCTGGGAAGCCTAGTCATTGTCAAAGGAAACCAAGGTTGAACTTGGCTGCTGAGGTGGGGCCAAGAGGTGGTACACCTACAGAGCTCAGCCTGGCTGATGGTAGGACCTTACCGAGCTGAACACCCCCATCCTGAGGCCCTCTTCCCTCCTCTCTGCTTGTCTCGTCACTGTCTTCCTGGGTTTTGCAAACTGGGGGACAAACTTCCCCACTGAGTTCTGTGAAGCAGATAACAACAAGAACAAAACAGCAGTAAAGATAAAGGAGGAATGAGGTCTTGGAAATCAAGCGCGAAAATCCCCAGACCGGTTTCTGTCTTGCAGTCTGTGCCTTCCAGCCCCAGTGCACACTCCCACCAGCAGCTGCTGCTGCTGGACACAGACCAGCTCCCCAGCATCTTCTGTGCCTATGTGAGGCTACAGAGCAGGCTCACCTGGGAAGGAGGAAGGGGAACTGGCTCCCTTTCTGGCTGCCCAAGGAGCCCCGAGGGAGCGTCTGCTTCATTATCAGGAGAGCTGGAAGGAGAAAGACAAAACAGGGGAGGTTCTCAAGTCCTCCTACCCCGCCGTTAACTTGTGTAGCGAGACAAACAATGGAATCCAAAGGCAGAGGAGTGCTCAGAGTCTCCAAAGAGGGCGGCCCTGGAGCACCTGCTGAGAAAGGGCAGGGTGGAGAAGGGACGCATGACTGCCAAGAAGCCGTCCAGAGTCCCATGCCTAGAAGCCAAGCTGCCTTCTCTGGCAGCACTTTACTCTTCTAATTCCAGTAACTGGCTCCTGGAATAAGAACAGGGATTCTCATTTGGACTGACATCCCAGCCCCCAATTCTACAAATGCTAAAAAGTTGCAGATACAAAAAACAAAAAACAAAAAAAAAACGCAGTGTCTAAAAACACGGGTGTATTCATAATTGCCAAAATGTGGAAGCAATTGAGAGGCCCTCAGCGGGTGACTGGATAACTAAACTGTGGTAGGCCTTTCCTGATGGTCCAGTGGTAAAGAATCTGCCTGCCAGTACAGGGGACACTGGTTCAAGTTCTGGTCTGGGAAGATCCCACATACCGAAGGGGACAAGAAGCCCATGTGCCATAGCTACTGAGCCCCTGATTTAAAGCCTGATTACTGAGCCCATGCGTTGCAAGTACTGAAGCCCATGGGTCCTAGAGCCTGTGATCAGCAACATGAGAAGCCACAGCAATGAGAAGCCCACACCACAACCAGAGAGGAGGCCCTGCTCTCCACAACCAGAGAAAGCCTACACACAGTAACAAAGACCCAATCCAGCATGGCCAAAGATAGATAAATAAATAAAATAATTTTCAAAATAAATAAACTCTGGTACATGAAGTGGGACAGCATGCAGTGCTAAGAAGAAACAAGCTCTCCTCTACTCAGTGCTCTGTAATGGCCTATATGGGAAAAGAACCTAAAAAAGAGTACACGTGTGTACAACTGATTCACTTTGCTGTACACCTGAAACTAACACAACACTGTAAATCAATTAGACTCCAATAAAAAAAATTTGAATTAATTTTTGACCACACCCCAAGGAATGCAGAACTTCCTAAACTAAGGATCGAACTGGTATTCCCTGCACTGGAAGGGTGGAGTCTTAACCACTGGATCACCAGATAAGTCCAAACTTTTTAAAAATAAACAAACAAAATTATGCTATCTGCTTTTTAAAATAAAATTAAAAAAAATAAACGAGCTCTCAAGCCATGAAGACACGTGGAGATACCTTAAATGCATGTTACCATGTGAAAGAAGCTGATCTGAAAAGGCTATGTATCGTATGATCCCAATTATACGATATTCTGGAAAGGGCAAACTATGAAGACAATGAAAAAGACCAGTGGTTACCCAGGGTGTGGTGAAGGGAAGATGAGTAGACTAGGATTTTTATGGCTGTGAAAGAACTATGCATGATGTTGTACTGATACATGTTATTATTCCTCTAGTCAAACCCACAGAGTGTACAACACACAGAACGTAAACTTTGGGGCTTCTCTGCTGGTCCAATGGATAAGAATCCACTTGCCAATGCAGGAGACCCGGGATCAGTCCCTGGTCCAGGAAGATCCCACATGCTGCGTGGCAACTTAGTGTGAGTGCCGCAGCTTCTGAGCCTGTGCTCTAGAGCCGGGGAGCTGCAACTACAGAAGCCCTCATGCCTTAGAGAACACGCTCTGCAACAAGAGAAGCCACTGCAATGAGAAGCCCATGCACCGCAACTACAGAGGAGCCTCTACTTGCCACAACTAGCAAAAAGCCAGTGCAGCAACAAAGACCCAGCACAACCAAAATTAAACAATAAAAAAAAAAATCTGAAGTAAACAATGGACTGTGGGTGATTAACATGTGTCAGTGTAGGTTCAGTTCAGTCATTCAGTCGTGTCTGACTCTTTGCGACCCCGTGGACTGCAACACGCCAGGCTTCCCTGTCCACATGCTATAAGCCACATTACTGTGGCTTCATCCTTGGTAAAAAAAATGTACCATTCTGGTGAGTGATGGCGGTCACGAGGGATGTGGGAGGGCAGAGGGTATATCAGAAATCACTGTATCTTCCTCTCAATTTTATTGTAAACCTAAAACTGCTCTAAAAAAATAAAGTCTTTTTTAAAAACTGGTGAGACTTACGGTTATATCCAAACAAATGTAGATATATATATTGTAAAAAAAAAAAAATCAGAATCTGGAACTGAAACTTCATGATTTCAACTTTAGAAGTAGAGCAGGATAAAGCACGAAGCTACGCTAATGGGCTTGGATCGTGCCAAGGGAGGTTATGGAGACAGAATAAGTCTAGATACTGAGAGCAACCGTCTGCTCAAAATTTTTTAATTGGGATGGGTTGTTTGGGCGGCTTCTGGGGTACTGGCAAGGTTTCATTTCTCAACATAAATGTGCTAGGCTGATTGATTCATGTTGCTTTTTTTCTGCTACATTTCCGCACAGGCGGTATTTCTTAATAAAACATTAAAAAAACAGAAACAAAGGGATTGGAACCCACTTCTGCGGGTTCTGATTATTCTTTTGGACTCAGACAGCAGGGTGGGCAGCAGCCATGACCCCATCAGACCTGATGGCCTCTCTAGGGTGAGGGACATGGTGACACCATCGTGTGTGTCTGGGAGAGTGGCTTAGCTGTGACATGTGGCCCCTCTCTTCCTATCACACATGCAGCTTTAGCCCTAAGACTGCCAAGTCCTGAAATCAGACATGCACCCCAGAAAATGGTCCTGTCAGCCTGACCGCATGCCTTACTTTTTCATGCAGAAAATGTGCTATACCAATCCACAGTGCTTTCTCTGAAGACTTCGGAAAGCAGGAACTTTCCTTCTCCCAACTCCTAATAACCCTTTCTACTTTGCTGCAGTTACATATGGCTTACCCCCATGGAGACTAAATGGCTCGCCAGAGATTTCCTTTCTTCCCACCGTGTTTAATTACATATTTCTTGAAAATATATGGGAACTGGGAAGCCATAGTAGTGAAGGCACAGGAACCAGACGAAGCCAGAACCACAGCCCACCCTGTGTGAGCTTAGTGGCCCTGGGTAAGTCATTTGATTGCTTGAACCCTCAGAGTCTTCATCAGTCAAATGGAGTTAAAAACCTGTGTCACAGTGCCATGAGGATTAAATAAATGGATGTGTGTAAAGTATTTATTATTAGCACACTTCCTGGAACATAAAGATGCTTAATCCTCTCCTATAGGTTATTATTTCACAGACCCACAACTCCTTCAGTCCCATTAAGAAGGAATATGGGAGGACTTCCCTGGTGGCACACTGGATAAGAATTTGCCTGCCAATGCAGGGGACACAGGTTCAACCTTTGGTCCAGGAAGATTTCACCTGCCATGGGGCAACTAAGCTTGTGCACCACGACTACTGAGCCTGTGTGCTACAGCTACTTATGCCCACATGCCTAGAGCCTGTGCTCCACAACAAAAGGCGCTGCAATGAAAAGCCTATGTACTGCAACGAAGTGTAGCTTCCGCTGTCTGCAACTGGAGAAAGCCCATACGCAGCAACAAAGACTCAATTCAGCCAAAAATAAATAAGTAAACAAGAAATAAATAAAATTTAATTAAAAAAAAATATATATATACTTTTCTCACTAGAGAGGAGTCTCTAAAGCAAAACTTCAAGAACCTCAATCCAAGGGCCCTGACCCCTGTCGGGGAGGCATAGCACTGGCTGGGTCATCTTGGCTGGTTCCCTGTCCTTTGCATCCTGTCCACTAGGTCACTGTGCTGTGCCCACCATCAGCGGAGAGGCTTGCTGGATGTTCTGAGCCACCTACCTGGAGGCTGCCTGTCCTGGTTCCTCCCTACTCTGCTCTGCAGAAGGAGTGAGTCCTGATCCACCTTCTGATTCTTCAGGGTGACGCCAAGAGTCTAACAGGGAACTCTGGCTGGTGGCCCCATCAGAGTCTTCTATCCTTGGGTTCTTTGGAAGTTTCGGAAGATGGAGTCCTTCCCTTCCTGGTTTGGAGACAAAAGAAGATTAAGGAGGCTTCCCTTCATGGTGGTCCAGTGGTTAAGAATCTGCCTGCTAATGAGGGGGGACACAGGTTCAATCCCTGCTTTGGGAAGATCCTACGTGTCACGTGGCCACTACTGACACAATTAGGATAAATTACAGGAAAGTCAGTGTTGTCTAGTGGAACCCAACAAGAGAAGCCACCACAATGACAAGCCTGTGCCCCGCGATGAAGAGCAGACACTGCTCGCTGCAACTAGACCAAAGCCCTCACTCAGCAGTGAAGCCCCAGCACAGCCAAAAATAAACAAATGAAAAGAAAAAAAAAAAAAGAATTGAAGGGGTGGGGGACAGTGGGAGCACACACTGCCATGACCAACAACCAAACACATCTGGGTCGCTGATGCAACATGAGCAGGCTTGTGCAAAGGGCAGGAAATTCCTGCTCTGATGCTTGCTTGGAGAGTGAGAGATGGGATGGACTGTCATCCAGGTGGGACCCACGAACTTATGGGGCCATGGGATTCAAAGGCTTTTAACTTGTGGTCTAGTCATGACAGATGCTGAATCCTGAGGTGACCTGGCCTGGCTCAGAATCACAAGACAACCTGTCCAGCTGACTGTTTCTCTGGGGAAGTGGTGAGAGGTGTGTGCTGGTTCCCTTGGATCTCAGCTCAAATTGTCCCTACAGAGGGGCCATTTTTTTTTTTTTTTGGTGAGAGGGCATGTGGGATCTTAGTTCCCCAACCAGGGCTCAAACCTGTGCCCCCTGTGGAAACACAAGAGTCTTAACTACTGGACCACCAGAGACATCCCTGGAGGAGCCATTCTTGCCCTTTCTATAGAGCAACTCCTCTAGAACCCATGCTCTGTCATATTCACTTTACATCTTTTCTGCAAGCGTCCGATGTACTAGGTCATTTACTGTCTCCTCCACTACAACATGTCCATGCAAAGAGGGGCCTCATTTATTAGTGGCTAGATGAGCACCTAATAAACTGTTGGTGCTCAATAAATGGGGCTTCCCTGACAGATCAGTTGGTAAAGAATCCGCCTGCAATACAGGAGACCCTGGTTTCATTCCTGGGTCGAGAACCGCTCAATAAATACTTGGAAGATGACTGAGTAAACGCATGAGAAAATCCAGATCACCTCCCAGAAAATGCGGATGACATTGAATTTTATGTACCACTCTGGTTTTCCATGACACTTGCAGAATATCCAACCTGGGAAAACTGGGACCCAGAGTCATCGAGCGGTAAGGAGCTGACTTCTCAGCTCGGTTGCCTCTTGGTCCCTGCTACATTCCTAAAAATACCTTTCCCATCACTGAAAGCAATTCAGAGCCTAAAGGTGCTTATTAACTTCTATTTGTTTAATGAAGGGAATTCCCTTATATAGAAATTGCCAGTAGTGGCTGACTTGGCAGAATGCTCCAAAATCTGGCCCCAAATGAACCATTTATTCAATGAACAAATAATAAGGGTTGACTCTAGTTCAGTTCCATGCCAGACACTGTCCTGAGGAGTCAGGTATGTTATGATAAAACTTCGAGGTAGAGTCTTCATGTTATGCCCATGTTACGGATGAGCAAGCTGAGGCCTGGAGAGATCAAAGACTCTGAAATGGGATTCACGCAGTCCAGCTCCAGAGCCTTCACACTTAAGTGTACCCAAACACTTACTGAACACTTACTATATACTGCATCTCCTCTGACCAGGCAGTGAGAACAAAAAGATAAACCAAACTCAGGTCTGATTTTTCTGGAGGTTGTCACAAAGACCTTTCCAAACTCAGCTCCTTATATTGTTGTTCAGTTGTGTCCGACTCTTTGTGACCCCCATGGCCTGGAGCACGCCAGGTTTCCTTGTCCTTCACCATCTCCTGGAGCTTGCTCAAACCCATGTCCATTGAGTCAGTCACGCCATCCAACCATCTCGTCCTCTGTTGTCCCCTTATCCTCCTTATATATCTTGAAGTAAACCCACTGAGAGTTTCCCAGGTAGCTCAGTGGTAAAGAATCCGCCTGCCAATGCAGGAGACCCTGGTTTGATCTCTGGGTCAGGAAGATCCCCTAGAGAAGGAAATGGCAACCCACTCAAGTACTTCTTGCCTGGGAAATCTCATGGACAGAAGCGCCTGGAGGGCTATAGTCCATGAGGTTGCAGAGTCAGACACAAGTAAAACAACAAATCCATTGAATGAGCTCCTTTCCTCCAACACTGAATGCTAGGGGCCTCCTCAGCGTCCATTTGGCTTTTTGGGTTCCACTAGACCACAGTGACTTTCCTGTAATTTCTCCTAATTCTGTCCGTTACAGTTCACACAGGCCAATTTAGAACTCTACCCCACTGCTGTGTATTTGATTAGCTCCCTTGGTCAGAAGCATTTTTCCTTTACCCTTGACTAGACTTTGAAGGTATCAACTGCAGGATCTAAATCTCATCTTGATCTCATCTTCACCGTGCTTCCCACTCCTGCCCACCTTATGGACCCACCCTGGCACTGCACCCAGAGCAAAGCTCCAATGAATGCTTCTTATACAAACACATTTCCATTTTGTGGTCTGCCAGGAAATGCAAAAATATAGCCGCTTCATTTGTTTAGTTTCTTAAGAAGTCCAAACACTAGCTTGCTTTGCTCATCCAATGGACATTTATTAGTACCAAATAAAAAGCAAAAATACCAACAGGAGTGAAGAGGCTCCCATTTTCTTCCTGTGATCCATCCCCACAGGATTAATTTAAGAAAAACGAAAGCAGAACCTTGTGTTCAACACTAAAGGCCAAAGACATCAGGAGGGAAAGGGTTTTTTCACCACCTGCCAGAATCGTTTTTCTTTTTCCCCACCCATCCAGGACACACAGAAAGAACTTTCCTGGGCCAGCCCAGGGTCCACTGAGCTGAGGAGTCCACTGCCAAGAGAGGCCCCAAATGACCTGCTGTGGGTGGGCCTGGCTGGCCCCAGCTTCCTCCTCCAGTGTCACAGAAATTCCTGTGCCTCCAAGCAGCTTGTTACTCATCTCTGCACAAACATCTTTTTTTTTTTTTTTAATAATTCTATTTATTTATTTTTGGCTGTGCTGGGTCTTTGTCCCAGCTCAAGCTTTTTTCTAGCTGTGGTATGAAAGCTTCTCACTGCAGTGGCTTCCCTTTTTGCGAAGCACAAGCTCTAGGGCACACAGGCTTCAGTAGTTTGGGCTTCGAGGCTCTAGAGTGCAGGCTCAGTAGTTCTGGTGCAGGGGCTTACTTGCTCCATGGCATGTGGGATCTTCCCAGACCAGGGCTCGAACCCCTGTCTCTTGCACTGACAGGTGGATTCTTTACCACTGAGCCACCAGGGAAGCCCTTACACCAAACATCTTTGATCTGTTGATTTCTTTCCTGCCCTACATCCTACTCTTGAAGTTCATTAGCCACTAGGTGAAGGGATCATTCTTAAATTTTTAAGAAATTTAAATTCCTTAGCCAATGACAGCGGAATGGAGCTATACCACATAATACTGGATGTTTTCCTTCTGAACGAGGCAATTCTCTATGTGTACTGAGAGGTAAAGATGATCTTCAAAACCCATGAAGCTGAAAATCAGAGGTTGCAGATCAGTATGTTGATGATTATATTCACCCAGTAAAAACACTGTATTTGTGTATATAAAGAAAAATCTGGAAGTAGGGTACTGAGATTTATTTACTGTTTTTTATGCTACACGATGTGGTTGATCCAGGCTTCCTTAGTGGCTCAGTGGTAAAGAATCCGAGTGCCAATGCACAAGACACGGGTTTGATCCCTGGGTCAGGAAGATACCCTGGAAAAGGAAATGGCAACCCACTCCAGCATTCTTGCCTGAGAAATCCCATGGACAGAAGAGCCTGGGGGGGCTACAGTCCATGGGGTCGCAAAAGAGTTGGACACAACTGAGTGACTAAACAACAACGCGGTTGACCATCATCCTATGGTTATGGGCGGCTTTAACATTAGCGGAAGGTGAGCAAAGGGTAGACTGAACTCTGAAATATTTTTACAACCTTTCTGTAAGCTCAAAATTGTTTCAAAATGAAAAAAATAATAATCTGAAAGGACAATCGTAACAGCAGCATATATTTGTGTCCCGCCATGCATCTACTTTCAGTGCTTTACAAATACTAATCCACATGTGAGCTCTAGGGCAAAGTTCTCAGCTTTGGTACTATTGACATTTGGGGTACTACTGGCATTTGGGGCCAGGTCATTCTGGGCTGGGGGGGCTGTCCTCTGCATGCTATGATTTTGAGCAGCATCTCTGCTCTCGACCCATGAAATGCCAGTACCTCTCACCCACCCAAACAAACACACCAGTTGTAAAACCCCACAGTGTCTCTAGGGACTTCCTTGGTGGTCCAGTGGTTAAGACTCCTGCTCCCAATGCAGGGGGTTCAATCTCTGGTCAGAGAACTAGATCCCACCGGCCACAACTGAAAGATTCCACATGCCACAATTAGGACTTGGCATAGCCAAATAAATGAATCAATACTTTAAAAAAAAAGTCTCTAGATATTGCCAAATGTCCTCTGGAATCAAACTGCTCCCCGCAACAGGATGAGAATCACTGTTCTAAAGGACAAGGTAGGGAGGTGGGAGGGAGGTTCTAGAGGGAGGGGACATACTAATACTTATGGCTGACTCATGTTGATATGTGGCAGAAACTAACACAATATTGTAAAGCAATTATCCTCCAATTAAAGATAAATTTTAAAATATTTTAAAAAGAAAATGGTATGTGCTCTTTATTATCCCCTACTTACAGGAGGAAAGTGAGACAAAGAGTAAGTTATCTGCCATCACACAGGGAGATGAATCTAGGTTTTTTGCTCAAGCCACATACCAGCACATCAAGCTCTATTCACAGGTCATCTCTGAGAGTGGACCTGTATAGAAGCTGTACCCCTCCCTGAAGCCTGCAGGCCTCCCCTAGGCTGTGGGATCCCACTACAAGCTGGAGGAAGCTCCATAAAGCTTTCACTTTTTACTATAAGCACTTCTCCATAACTTACACTTGCACTAAGTCATCATGTGTATTAAATCATTGTTGTTATTTTAAGGAGCTTGGTGTGGTCACCTTAGCATTTCTGCAATAAGCCCACATTCCTCCTAACAGCAGAAGCAGCAATAAAAATGTGTCAATTTGATCATCCAAATACCTGAGGTCCGAAGCTTCTTCCTCTTACTCATTTTCTCTCTCCCTAGAGAAATCTGAAAACAAGGAGCAAATCTCATCATTACAAGCAGTTCCTATCTCTGGGTTACAGGACCCAGTGGCCTTGGCTGAGGCCACCTCTCCTCCACCTAGACCTATCTGGCTGCCCCAGGGGTCAACAGAGCCCCAGTAGGGCAGAGGATGGGAATCATAGCTACCTTAGGCTATCTCGGGGTGAGAATTTAAACTTCTCCACGCTGCAGAGAGGGAACTGCCTATTTTCTGCCCAGGATCTGAGAGCACCTGGGCCGGGGTATGGCCCCTCTAGTCTCTAAGATGGGGCAGCCTATGTGAAGCTCCCTTCCTCCAGGCTGGGGTACTTGGGACCCTTCCAGGGACACCCCAGGATTTTCGAGGTGACACATGGGGCCTGCAAGGTAATCTGAGGGCTTTAGAGGGGGACCTGGGGACCTTTCAAGGGATGGGAAGGCCCTTTGGAGGATGCCTGGGGCCTTGGGGGAGGCCGGAGTCACCACCACAGGTCCATTCCTTCCAGCCTAGGAGCCAGACAAGCCCAAACTGACCTGGGCCAGAGAAGATGTTGAGGTCCCTCTGTCGTTACCAGGAACTGGGAAGGTCTACCTGGACCTGCTGGGGGATAATTCGGTTATTTCTGTAAGGTTTTGTTTTGTTTTGTTTTGTTTTTTTTTAAACAATTAAAGGCAAAGTTGTCCCTCACGGAGGCCGGGCACCTCGAGGTCTGAGGCCCGAGTGCTGCGGACCTGGCTTCTGGTGACCAGGCCCATCCTAACCCTACCCTGGGCGCCGAAAGTGAGAACTGCCTAAACCAGGAAAGACCAGAGCTCGCAGGTGAACCGGCCACACCGTGAACCCAGAGGCCGCCACCACCCCTCACACCTGCAATCGCTCCGCCTCTTTCCCGCGCACTACGAGGCCCTGCCGCGCACGCGCTATGGCGGAACCTCACTTCTCCACTTGCGCACGCTCCGCCTCTTTCCCGCGCAACCTGCCGGCACCGCCCATCGCCGGCAACGCGCCTGCGCACTCGCGCACTGCCTGCCGGGAATTGTAGTTTCTGTGTTGTGGGCCCGGCAAGTCCAGGGGCTGAGCTCCGGTACCGCGGCGCCCGAGGGCCAAGGCGGAAGTGGGGCAGCCACCTGGGGGCCGAGGGCGTGGGGTCGGCGGTCTCCGGGCGCCGACAAGGGGCGTGGGACTCAGGAAGGGCGCGTGCGCTGCCATAGGCCCCGGGGGAGGAGGCAGGGCAAGGCCAGGCCAGGGGTCCAGTGGTCCGAGTAGCCAGCCTGGAAGATGCACAAGAAGAAGGGACCCCCGGGACCCCCGGGTCGAGGCGCCGCCACCGCCCGCCAGGTGAGTCTGTATCCCATGGCCCCGCCGAGGTATCCCATCCCACCCTTGTCACACATTCGAGGGAGGGCCCCACCCCCCGGGGGAACCGGCTCTCCACTCCCAGGTGAGCCCACGTCCCCGCCCCCTAGGTTAGGTTCGACCCCCACAGTAAGGCCTGTTGGCCCGGGCTCCCCAGCTCCTGGCGCCCCGCCCAGGGCTCAGGGCCACCTGTTGCAGTAGCAGCTCCAGTCCGGGAGGAGAAGGCCTCGAACCTGGGGTAAGAAAGACAGTTATGGCTTTCCTGGACTGAGCACTCGTGGAACCCTGGCGTCAGCTTGGCCAGGTCATACTTTTTTATCCCCATTGTACAGATGAGGACACTGAGGCCCAGAGAGGCGAGGACACCTGTCCAAGGTCATAGGGATCAACTGCTTGGCCAGAGCTAAGGGCAAATCCAGACTGCCTGCCGTGAGCCCACAGAATTGTGGTTGGGCCCCGTCTCCCTCCCTCATTACCTTTTTCCTAGGCACTGGGAGAGTTTGATTTTTCTTTGATGGAAGGAGCTCAGGCCAAAACTTAGTGCCCAGGTATTAGTCTGGCTGACCTGAAGTTCCCTCCGGGCTTCTGCATATTGGATACTTGGCTTCACACCTCTAAGCCTCAGTCTTCTCATCTGTACAATGGAGACCTTAAGAGTGTATGTCACAGGATAGTTGTGAAAATTCACAACACTCTTAATTCATAACTATCTGTGATAGTTTACAGAGGGTGCTAGAACATAGCGCTCAATAAATGGTGTCATCATCATTACCATTAGATGGAGCGCGTATGATTGCTGATACTTGGCCATTTTTGACCCAAAGAAAGGGGGGTAATTTGTGTACTTCAGCCTAATATTATCACATCATGGTTGGTCATTAATAAGGATAGGATAAGAAGACAGGTATTTCACACAGCCAAGACCTTACTTCCAACTTCAGCGCTGTCTGTGCTTCCTTTTACTCTTGACACCTCCAGTCTTCCTGCACAGCTCCCTCTGCTGAAGATGCTGGAATGGAAAAACCCAGTTGTGCAGAGTGACTTTGCTTTGGGGCAGGGTGTAGGGCCTTATTTCACCACTGAACTTGGCTAGCAACACATCACGGGTGTGGGCTCAGAGCAGGCAGTTGGGTCTCTCTCTACCTGCCCTTTGCCCCATGTTGATCTGTGCCAGAGGAGTGACTTGGCCCATCTTGGGACACCTGTTGTGTCTGGGGCCTGTTCCAGCTGACTGGCTTTCCCCAGGAGCCCTGGGTTCCTCCCCAGGGGATTCCAGGTCCATCATAGCTGCCTCCAGCTAGCCAGGGTGCATCCCATGGTATGACTGAACCCCCATTGTTCCCACAGCTGGGCCTGCTAGTTGACCTCTCCCCAGATGGCCTGATGATCCCCGAAGATGGAGTTAACGATGAGGAACTGGAGGCTGAGTTCTTGGCCTTGGTGGGAGGCCAGCCCCAAGCCTTGGAGAAGCTTAAAGGCAAAGGTGAGACTCTCAGTACACCCCTGAACATTTTCTGAGCTCCTGTTTGAAGCTGGGCACTGAGGTGATGAGAATATGGAGACAGAGAAGGTCCCTGTCCACCTGGCAGCCTAATTCTGGGGAAGAGTTAAGCGATCGGCTCTGGCCCCAAATGAGGATTCAAGTCCCACTTCTGCAACTACCTGGCTGTGTGACTTGCTGAGTTTCAGCAACTATATGGGGCTCAGTTTCCCTGTCTGTAAAATGGCAATAATCACCAATAATGGATGTGGCATGTCTTCCAACCCATGGTTCTGTGATCAGGGCTGGGATCAGGGGAGACCTGTGAGCTGGACTGGGATTCCAGGAGGAGGCACCTGCAATGGGGAGGGCCAGGTGAAGAGTGGGGGAGGGGGTGAATCACAGTTTGTGCACAGGCCCTGGAAGAGGTGGCAGGGGGCAGGGGACTCAAGTGGGGCTGGAGCTCGGGCACATGGAACCTTTACACTTTATAGCTAATGCAGTTGATCCTTGTTAGCTACAGAGTCCAAATTTGTAAATTCATCTATTGGTTTAAATTTATTTGTAACCTCCAAATCAGTTGCTTGTCGCGCTTTTGCAGTCATTCACAGACATGCATGGAGCTGCCAAAAGTTTGAGTCACCCAGTGTGCCTGTTCCCTGCCGAGGCGACACTCTGCCTTCTTGTCTCAGCGCACAAATAGTGTCCTTTTCTTGGTCTGTTGAATGTCACGCTTTTCTCATGTTTGTGCTTTTTGTTGATTTTGTGGATCCACACGGTCCCCAAGCGTAGTGCCAGAGTGCTGTCTCCTATTCCTTAGCATGAGAAGACTAGGATGTACCTTGTAGATAAGCTTCGTTCAGGCATCAGTTATAGTGCTGTTGGCCTCGAGTTCCGTGTTAACGAATCAACAATATATATTAAAGAAGGTGTCTTTAAGTAGAAACACACATAAAACAAGGATATATATTGCCTGTTGACAATAGTGTTGTGCCCAGAGGCTCATGGGAACCTAATGCTGTATTTCCTTCAGGGCCAGTTGGTTCATTATTCACTAATTCCAACTTTATAGAACATGGGTGCCGTGAATAACAAGAGTTACATGAACAACAAAATGCTGACAGTGTGCTGTTCTAAGAGCTGCATTTACCTTTAGTCCCTGCAGTCTATGGTGAGGGAGAAACTGTTATTGTCCCCATCTAACAGATGGGAAGACTAAGGCCCAGGGAGGTGAAGCGACTTGCTCAAGGTCCCACAGTGAGAAAGTTGCAGATCTGGGGTTCCAACTCAGGCTTGTCGAGGAAGAGATGAGGCCAGGGAGATCGACAGGGAGTAGGATCGTGCCTGCTGGCCCAAGGACACTGGGGTGCCATGGAAGACCCAGGAGAGGGAGACATACTGACCACTGCCTGCTACCCTAATTTTCACGGCCATGGGTGAATGGGACAAGAGGCTGGGGACTCTTGAAGGATCCTGGTTCAACTGGGGCCTCCCGTTGCCTCCAGGTCCCCTACCCATGGAAGCCATTGAGAAGATGGCCAGCTTATGCATGAGAGACCCGGATGAGGATGAAGAGGAGGGAACAGACGAGGAGGACGTGGAGGCTGATGATGACCTGCTGGTGAGCACCCGGGGCGGAGCAGGAGACTTCCCTCCCATTGGTGTCCACCCAGCAGGCCCTCACGACTGGCCCCCGGCCGTGTGTCCCTGCAGGCGGAACTGAATGAGGTCCTTGGGGAGGAGCAGAAGGCTTCAGAGTCCCACCCTCCTGTGGCCCAGGTATACCCCTGACAACACTGGTCTGTGCAGCCCAGGGTTCAAGGGCTCCCTCCTCCCCTCTCAACCACAGAACCTCGCACAGGTGGTGGGGTGCCTCTGATCCCTAGTTCTCCACCCTGGGAGATGGGTGATGATTTCTGCCCCTTTGGGGTTAGAGGGGGCAACACACCTGGTATACAGTAGGTACTCAACCCAGGAAGAGAGGGGTCACCACCCAGACTGTGCACCTGGCCCCTCCCGCAGCCAAAGGCCACAACCCCCAGCCCAGGGCTGGAGGCCACCTTGCAGGAGAGGCTGGCCCTCTACCAGACCGCGATCGAAAGCGCTAGGCAAGCCGGAGACAGTGCCAAGATGCGGCGCTACGACCGGGGGCTTAAGGTGAGTGGGCAGACAAGAGGGTGACCAGGTCCTCACCACTGCCCCCTGCACCCAGCTCCAGGCTCCTCCCAAACCTACGTTCACACCTTCTCCCAGACACTTGAAAACCTGCTGGCCTCGGTCCGGAAGGGCAAAGCCATCGACGAAGGGGACATCCCGCCGCCTGTGGCTGTGGGGAAGGGTCCAGTGGCCACACCCAGCCACACACCTGCCCCCACCCAGCCAGCCCCTCTGAACTCACTGGCCCCAGATCCCCAGGTCATCGTGGAGAGTCCTCCTTCCGCTGCTCCATCCTCGTCCCTGGCCTCAGCTAAGCCCCAGCTGCCGCCAGGTAGGCCACAGGCAGGGCTGGCTGATGTGGGCTGATGAGGGGGTATTCATTTAGTGGCTGCCCCTTTGGTGGGGGGGTACAGGGCCTGCCCTGATTTTTAGATATTTGTTAACACCTTTCCCTCCCCAGATCCTACTTTCCAAGGGAAACACAGGCTCACAGGAGAGGTTTTCTGTCTGTAGTAGCTGTAAAATATATTTAACAAAACATTCGCCATTTAACTATTTTTCAACATGCAATTGAGTGATATTTGTCACTCTCACAATATTGTACAACACCACCTCTATCAGTTTCCAAAACTTTTTCATCTCCCCTATTCAGCATTAACTCCCCATTCTCCATTGCCCAGTCCCTAGGAACCTCTGTTCTATTTTCTGTCTCTGGATTTGCCTCTTATAGATATTTTACAGGAATAGAATCATCCAGTGTTTGTCCTCCTGTGTCTGGCTTCCTTCACTTAGCAAAATGCTGCAGCATGTGTCAGAACGCCATTCCTTTTTAGAACTGAACAGCATTATGGTTTTTTGGTTTTGTTTTGGTTTGGGTGTGCCAGGTGGCTTGCAGAATCTTAGTTTCCTGACCAGAGACTGAACCCAGGTCCCGGCAGTGAAAGTGCAAAGTCCTAACCACTGGACCACCAGGGAATTCCCCATAGAGTTTTTTCTTTTTTTAAGATTTGTTTATTTTTATTCATTTATGGCTGTGTTGGGTCTTCATTGCTGCTTGCGGGCTTTCTCTAGTTGCGTCGAGGGCTACTCTTCATTGTGGTGAACAGACTTCTTATTGTGGTGGCTTCTTTTGTTGCAGAGGATGGGCTCTGAGTGCACAGGCTCAGTAGTTGCGCCTCGAGGACTCTAAAACACAGGCTCCATATTTGTGGCTCACATGCGTAGTTGCTCCATGGCATGTGGGATCTTCCCGAGACCAGGGATCGACCCCATGTCTCCTGCACTGGCAGGCAGATTCTTGACCACCGGACGACCAGGGAAGGCCCCCACCCATAGAGTGTTAAGTGAGTAGTTCCCAAGCCATCAGCTTGTCCATCGTTCCTAAAACTCACTTGCTGGAGAACACACCTCCCAAGAAGTTTTCTTTCCCCTAACCTCCCCTTCCCCCGCCTTAAGAAAAGAAAATGGGGCAAACCAAAGGAGATACTCCAAATGCTGCCCTGAGGTTCAGAAAGTGAACCCCTAGTCTCTGAGTGCTTCAGCCAAGCTGGTTTCTAAGCTTTTGTTTTTAATAAAGCTCAAGGATGACTATTGGAAGTCGTAACCTGAGATTCTCAGCTGAAATCACCAACAGTTTTTCATAATGGGGTTTTTTGTATATAGCTGTGCAGGGACCCTGAGAATCATGTGACATCTGTAAGACTCTGTCTCTTCTCATCTATTTGATGATGTGAAGCAGGTTTCTTTGCACATTAAAGACAAAAAAGGAAAGTAGGAAAAGAATGAACAAGGAAACAGGAGCTACGTGCTAGTGGGTGGACCCGGCCCCCACCTTGTCAACAAGAGCTGCCTCGCCAGTACAGTTTTACTCTTACTATATCAAAATTATTTATCAAAAAAGCTCAATATAGTTAAGCTTTGCTCAGTTTTGTGCAAAAAATAATTCCAACAGTAATTCTGCCCCAAAATAAAAAAAATTTTAACACTAAGAGGGACTTTCAGTGGCAGGAGATAAAGCCAATGAAATGTCAGGGTGTTGCAGGACTTCCCTGGTGGTCCAGTGGTTAAGACTTTGCCTTCAATGCAGGGGGTGCAGGTTCAATCTCAGCTCGGGGATCTAAGATCCCACATACCTCGGGACCAAAAAAGTAGAACGTAAAACAGAAGCAATATTGTAACAAGTTCAATAAAGACTTTAAAAATGGTCCACATTAAGAAATGTCAAGATATTGGGCTGCTGCTGCTGCTGCTAAGTCGCTTCAGTCGTGTCCGACTCTGTGCCACCCCATAGACGGCAGCTCACCAGGCTTCCCCGTCCCTGGGATTCTCCAGGCAAGAACACTGGAGTGGGTTGCCATTTCCTTCTCCAATGCATAAAAGTGAAAAGTGAAAGTGAAGTCGCTCAGTCGTGTCCGACTCTTAGCGACCCCATGGACTGCAGCCCACCAGGCTCCTCCATCCATGGGATTTTCCAGGCAAGAGTACTGGAGTGGGGTGCCATTGCCTTCTCCGATATTGGGCAGGGGGAGATAAATTAGGAGTTTGGGATTAACAGATACACCTTATTATATTTTAAATAGTTCCAAAAAAACCAAGTATCTACTGTATAGCCCAGGGAACTTATGCTATAGAGTAGATATATACATTATATATATAGTTCCAAAAAAACCAGGGATCTACTGTGTAGCCCAGGGAACTTATGCTATACAGTGGATTTATATATTTTACATATGTATAATGGAAAAGAACCTGAGAAAGAACACTTAGTTATATATTGAGAAAGAACACTTATTTATATATATACATAAATGAATCAGGTTTCTATACACCTGAAATTAACACATTGTAAATTAATTATACCTCAATTAAAAAAAAAATGTCAAGTTGTTTTGCTTCAAGTTGGACACCTTCTCAGGCAAGTCCACCAAAACAAAGCAGTGAGTCCAGTTATCAGTCTGAAAAAGTACAACAGGTACTTTGTACTGTTTTCCAGGTGTTTCTAGGATGTATATCTGGGTGGTGGGTGGTGTATCTATTGTATTTTATTTTTAATACCAACAATTGTACTTATTGATTTCAATTTAAGAACACTTCTCCTAAGAACATATTAGGTATATTATTTGAATCTGTATCTAACATAGTGTTTTAAAAGCCATTTAATCCTGTTTCCCAACTTTGCTGATACACTGCAGAAAGGTACATTTAAATGTACAGTAAGGTGTTAAAGACTCTCGAGTACCCAAATGCATCATGTTACGATACAATTCTGCCGGAAACGTGTATGTAAACAAGGGAAGATCTGAAGTTCCCAATTGCTCGCTGTGAACCCTGGCATATATTTACACTTGATCTTAGCCAAAAGGCCGAGAAGCGATGCCCTGGCGTATATTTAAAAACTAGGACTTCATGGTCCTGTGGTTGGAAATCCGTTGGCCAATGCAGAGGACACGTGTTCAATCCCTGGTCGATCCCAGAAGCTTCCACGTGTCCAGTTTCTGTTGACAGATAAAGCACACCTGGATTTCTTCAGCTTTGCTTTATTGCAATTCACAGATTACTGTGATTTTTTTTTTTTTTTTTACAAATCAGTTTGTGATAACTGTACTCTGAGCAAGTCTGTTGGCACCATTTTTCCAACAGCATTTGCTCACTTTGTGTCTGTCTGTCACATTTTGGCAATTCTCGAAGGATTCCAAGGGTTTTCATTATTGCTATACTTGTTATGGGGATTTGTGATCCGTGATTTTCGATTTTACTGCTACAGTTTGCTGAAGGCTCAGGTGGTAGTTAGCGTTTTTTAACAATACGCTTTTTTAAATCTAATGAGTTGTTTATCTTTGGCTGCCTTCACTGCTACACGCGGGCTTTCCCTAGTTGTGGGGAGCAGGCTTCTCATTGCGGTGAGCAGGTTTCTCGTCGCAGTGGCGACTCTTGTTGCAGAGCACGGGCTGTAGGGTGTTCAGGCTCCGTAGTTGCAGTGCGTGGGCTTAGTTACCCTGTGGAACAATGACATTTTCTTATGTTAAAGTATGTACATTGTTTTAGTCATAATGGTATTGCATGCTTCACAGACTACAGTATAGTATAGTAACTTTTGTATGTACCGGGACACCAAAAAACTGAGTGACTCACTTCATTACAATGTTTGCTTTATTGAGGTGATCTGGAACCAGACCTACACTGTCTAATTTATGCCTGTAAATGGATAAACAAATGTGGTCCATCCATATAATGGAATATTATTCACCCTGAAAAGGGAAGGAAATTCTGACACATGCTACAGCACGGATCAACCTTGAAGACATTATGCTGCGTGAAATAAGCCAGTCACAAAAGGAGAAATACTGTATGATTTCACTTATAGGGGGTCCCTAGGGGAGGCAGATTCCCAGAGACAAAAAGTAGACCAGTGGGTGCCAGGGGCTGGGGGAGGGGGATGGGGAGTTAGTGTTTAATGAGGACAGAGTTTCAGTTGGGAAAGATGGAAAGAGTGCTGGAGTTGGATGGTGGTGATGGTTGTACAACAATGTGAATGTTCTTAATGCCGTTGAACTGTATTCTTAAAAAGGGTTAAGATGGTAAATTTTATCTTGTGTGTATTTTACCACAATCTGAAAAAATAAAAGGGAAATATTGGTGAGTTTCAGATCACCATGGTAGTTAGGATACATTTGATTTAAAAGAGTAGTGTGATGATTTTCTTTATCAAATGTCAGTGTTTGAAGACACTAGGGACAACAGCCATTGCCACTGTCTCAACTCGAAATGAAGTTTTAGATGTCGACTTAAAAATGTGTTAGAGTACAGAAAGTTTTCCAGAATTCTCTTGGGGGCAAAATAGCATTGGCTGTAGAGACTGACAGTCATAGGGTTGAGTCCTCACTATGCCTTCAGGCTGTGTGGTTTGGGGAAACAGCATCCCCTCTTTGAGCCTCAGTTCTCAAATCTCTAAGGTGGGCCTTTGTTGTGAGAATTAAGTAGAAATAGTTTGTGCACCATTCCCTCTCGCAGGTCCTTGCAGCCCTGGCCCCCTGGCTCAGTTGCAGAGCCGCCAGCGTGAGTACAAGCTGGCTGCCCTCCATGCCAAGCAGCAGGGAGACACCGCCGCTGCTGCCAAGCACTTTCGTGTGGCCAAGGTGCGTCCAGAGGGGTCAGGGTTGGAGGTAGAGGACAGGATGCTTCTAACATTGTGTGATAGCAAAGAACAGGGGCTCTGGAGTTAAGACAGACCCAGATTTGAATCCTGGTCACTCCGTGACTATAGTTTCCTGCACCTCCTGAAGCCTCAGTTTACCCTCTCTGTGAAATGGGCATAAATGTTTGGAGGAGGCTTGAGCAAAATACTGCAAAGGGACTTCCATGGTGGTCCAGAGACTGACCACCAGGTCAGTCTGCACTTCCACTGCAAGGGGAGCAGGTTCAATCCCTGGTCACAGAACAGCCAAAAATAAAAATTTTAAAAAGATGCTTGCTGCAAAGGAAGGGACAGAGTGGGGAGTCATCTGCCATGTGGCAGGTCGTGGAGGCTCCCCATGGGGTCCTAGCCTCCAGCTGCAGCCTCCTCCCCTGATCTTCTCCCAGAGCTTTGATGCTGTCTTGGAGGCCCTGAGTCGGGGGGAGCCTGTGGACCTGTCGCGCCTGCCCCCTCCACCTGGTGAGGACCCCACCCTGCCCATCCTCCAGGACTGCTGGAGGTCTCCAGGATGTTCTTGCTGATGCTGCCACCCCTTTGGTCAGGGGGACCCCAGGGACCCCAGCCTCAGGCCAGACTAGCCTGGTCGGGGGAAGGGCAGCCGCAAGTAAGCCCCACACTGGACTGGACCTCTCTACCCATAGACCAGCTGCCCCAGAGCCCACCATCACCACCTGTGCAGCCTCCAACTCCTGCTGTGGTGCCCTCCACACCAGGTAGGCTCCTGGGACCCTGTGGGGTGGGCCGGCCAGAGCAAGACAATCTCCCCTCACCAAGACCCTTAACTCTACCGTCTGGTCTGGCCAGAGGCTCCTCCACCCCCAAAGACTCTCCTGGAGGCACTAGAGCAGCGGATGGAGCGGTACCACGTGGCTGCGGCTCAAGCCAAGACCAAGGGGGACCAGCGGAAGGCTCGCATGCATGAGCGCATCGTCAAGGTGCGTGGAGACCCAAGTAGGCGGGTAGGCCACCCCTAGAGACCTTGCCCAGGAAGCCCTGACACCTGTGTTCCCTGCAGCAATACCAAGATGCCATTCGAGCCCACAAGGCTGGCCGAGTGGTGGACGTGGCGGAGCTGCCTGTGCCTCCAGGTAGGCCCTGCCCCCAGCCCCACTCCACCAGTGGGCTCCACTCAGAGGCTCCACCTCTGAGCCTTCACAGGTGCTGTTCCCTCCAGCTCTCCAGTCCCAGGGAGCTGATGGCTGCACCTTCAGAAATTCTGTAAGCTTGTTAGACAATGGGTACCCTAAAATCATTTACCACGGGAATGTTTACACCACAGAAATTGGCAAACACTAAAAATTAGGAGGTTTTTATCTGAAGATTCTGTTCACGATCCCACCACTGTCTGGTCATTTATTTATTTTAAAACATTATATGTTTATTTTTGAGTGTGCTGGGTCTTTATTGCTGCATAGGCTTTTCTCTAGTTGCAGCAAGCAGGGGCTACCCTCTAGTTGTGGTACACAGGCCTCATTGCGGTCGCTTCTCCTGTTGCAGAGCACAGACTCTAAGGCACGTGGGCTTCAGTAGTGCGGCTTGAACTCTAGAACCCAGGCTCAGACGCTGTGGCTCTGGGGCTGAGTTTCTTCGCAGCATGTGGCATCTTCCTGGATCAGGGATCAAACCCATGTCTTTTGCTTTGGCAGACGGATTCTTTACCACTGAGTCACCAGGGAAGCCCCTGGTCATTTCTTCTTTGACTCACTCCTTCCTAGTCATCAGCTCTCAGTTTTACAGAGATCTTCCCAGCCTCCCATCACCCCTGCCAATGGGTTGGAGGTGTCTTCTGGGATCTCAGAGTTGCCTGTCTGTCCACCACGAGAGCAATTACAGTTCTGCACGTTGGTCCCCCGGGAGTCCCTCCAGGCCCAGGGCCACCTCTTATGCCCAGCACGCCACCTCACATGGTGCTTGCTTGATGGAGTCTGGCCAAGACCCAGCCAGGGTCAGGCAAGAGGAGCCAAGAGCAAAGAGGGAGGTTAGAATGGTCTGACATCTCCACCAAACCAGCGGCAGCTCCTTCCTTGCATTCAAAATAGATTCAGGGACTTCCCTGGCAGTCCAGTGGTTAAGGCTCCGTGCTTCCACTACAGGGGGCGTGGGTTCGATCCCTGGTTGGGGAAGTAAGATCCCACATGCCTTGCGGTGCAGCCCACCCTGCCCTTCTACAAAAAAAAGAAAGAACCAAGAAAACGCAAAGTATTGTGTTGGCCAAAAAGTTTGTTCAGGGTTTAAAAATCAGAACAGACTTTTTGGCCAACCCACATAGATTCAAAGGCCTGAAGCTCCTTAGCAGGGGAAGACCCTGTGTCTCAACCATTATAGTGTGGGCCTCACCCTCCTGACCGGGTCCCAACTGGCCACCTAGGCTTCCCCCCGATCCAGGGCCTGGAGGCCACCGAGCCCACCCAGCAGAGCCTGGTGGGGGTCCTGGAGACCGCCATGAAGCTGGCCAACCAGGATGAAGGCCCTGAGGACGAAGAGGACGAGGAGCCTAAAAAGGTGTGAAGGGCCAGGGCCTTGGGGTGAGGCAGGGGAGTGGCAGGGCAGCAAAGCAAAGCCCCAGTAGTCCTGGCCGTGAGCCAGGAAAAACCGGCTGCACATCCGGGCCTGCTACTTCCTGGCCATGAGGCCATGGGCAAGTCATCTTGCCCTCTGAACTTCGGGCTCCTCTGTACAGTGAGCACAGTACTAGTCCCTACCTCCAGGGGCTGTTGCCAAGGGTTAGTGTGAACAAGATCACATGTTGTGTTCAGTGCTGAGGAAATAGAAACTGAGATGGTCAGTGTTATCGCTGTCAGGCCTCGACCCTGTGGGCAGCAGACTCATCACAGGTGCTGGGAAAGCTCTGACTTGCTCTCCATCCCTCTGCAGCTTAGCAGCCCTGCAGCCCCCACAGCCCAGCCCAAAGCCCCACCTTCAAAGGCACCCCCATCAGGATCCGCCCCCATAGCCAAAGCAGCCCCCAAAGGCACATCCACCAGAGGTAGGTACAGCCCTCCCCACCTGGGCAGCCAATTGCCTGGCTGTGGGTGGGGCAGCACCCGCAGACACCCCTGTACCCACAGCCCAGCAGCAGCTGGCCTTCCTGGAGGGCCGCAAGAAGCAGCTCCTGCAGGCTGCACTGCGAGCCAAGCAGAAGAACGACGTGGAGGGCGCCAAGATGCACCTGCGCCAGGCCAAGGGGCTGGAGCCCATGCTGGAGGCCTCACGCAACGGGCTACCTGTGGACATCACCAAGGTGAACCCTCTAGGCCTTCTGGACCTTCCCAGGCACTCACCCTTCGGACTTCTGCCACTTAGCAGTCACATGACTTAGAATGTATTCATCAGGGTCCAGGTTAAACTGCTGTAACAAACTCCTCTTCCCGGCCCAAGACAGTGGCTGAAATAAGACAGACATTTATGTTTCCTGTATGTAACACTTAGGGCATTCTGGTCTCTAAAAGAGACCTCTAAAAAAGCCCTTCAGGGCCCAGATTCTTTCCATCTTGCTACTCTGTGACACCTTAGGAGGTCATTCTTGTCCTTGTGGTCAAAGTGGATTGACCTTTGACCAGATAAGTGATGCCTTATCTTCATCCGGGCCATGGGGCAGTGATGTGGAGTTACCATCACTTCTACTTGCCTCCTATTGGCCAGAATTGAGTCATGTGGCCACACTTAGCTGCAGGGGAGGCTGGGACATGTAGTCTCTTGCTGGGCTGCTGTTTGTCCAGCCAGAATTCCATTACTAGAGAAGAGGAGTTGGAGATCAGGGTAACAAATTGTGCCATGTGGGACAGACCATCCACTTCTCTTTGAGGATTACTTTTCTCCTTGGGAAAGAAGAACAGGGCCTGCGGATGAAGCTGTAGTCAGGGAAGGCCTCTTGAAGGAGGTGTGATGTTTCCACAGAGCCCTGGGAGGGTCTGCTCATGGTTGTCCAGCAGGCCCCTCCCTCACAAGCCTTGTCCTCCCCAGGTGCCGCCTGCCCCCGTCAACAAGGATGATTTTGCCCTGGTCCAGCGTCCTGGCCCGGGTCTGTCTCAGGAGTCTGCCCGACGCTACGGCGAACTCACCAAACTCATAAGGCAGCAGCACGAGGTGAAGGGGGCTTCCCTGCCCAGGTCATCACCAGGCACACGGTGCCCCTCCAACCCTCCCTTCACTCTCTTCTGCTCCCCCAGATGTGCCTGAACCACTCTAACCAGTTTACTCAGCTAGGCAACATCGCTGAAACCAGCAAGTAAGAAGCCCAGCCCCCATGCCCCACTAACTTCTGCACCCCGCAGCCTGCCCCTGGGACAAGGGACCTGAGCAGGGCCCTCTCGCTGGCAGATTTGAGAAGCTGGCGGAGGACTGTAAGCGGAGCATGGAGATTCTGAAGCAGGCCTTTGCCCGGGGTCTCCCCACACCCACTGCTCGCTTTGAACAGAGAACCTTCAGCGTCATCAAGTAAGGCCCCCTATACCCTGCCACTGGCCCTTTTGGAGAGAGGGGTTCACACTCCCCAGAAGCCAGCAGAGGACTTGCTTCTGGAGGAGAGTTTGGGTGGTCTGGTGGGAGCAGAGCATGTGCAAGTGTCCTGAGGTAGACGTGCCATGTAAGTAAAGGATGGCAATGGAGTGTTGACAGTGACACGTTTGGAAATGGGGACAGTCTAGTGAATGCAAAGGCCTGGGCAAGCTCATGGAGTGGTGAGGTGGGTCCTGTTCCTGTTGCATCATCTCACACTCCAGGGAGTTGGGATCATTTTTCCCACTTGTACACGAGGTTAGGGGTGGCCACTGGGGTAACCTAACATCACCACTTAGGATAACCTGCACCCCTCACCCTGGCTCCCCGACATCTCCAGAGCCTGGCTCCCTGTCACCCCCTCATCTCCTCTCACTGACCCCACTTCTCTCACCCCCAGCCACACAGACTTATTTTTGGTCAATCAGACACATCAGCCGTGTTCCCACTCAGGACCTTTGCATCGGCTGTCTCCTCTGCTTAGACCCTCTTAAGCAGATTACCATGTAGCAGCCTCTTCTTTTTCTTTTTTAAAAGTTTTTTTTGGCTGCACTGCATGGCCTGTAGGATCCTAATTCCGTGACCAGGGATCAAGCCCATGCCCCCTGCAGTGGAAACTTGAAGTCTTAACCACTGGACTGTTAGGGGAAGTCCCTGTAGCAGCCTCTTCTTGACATTGAGTCACCTATGATGTTACTTCTCCTGAGAAGCCCTCCTTGATGGCTCTGTCTAGAGCAGCACCTCCCAAGCACACTCCCATGTTTTAATCCTCTGCAGAGTTGTTTTTGTTTTGTTTGTTTATATATTCAGGGGTCATCTGTTCACTCAGCTAGCCAGGGCTCCCTGAACACAGGCATGGTCTGCCTCATTTACCTCTGTATTTTCAGCAGTGAGGACACTGGCTGGCATATAGTAGATGCTCAAAAAACCTTGTCAGAGAAAGAGAAGGTCCCACAGCAGCTAGGGCACTTGGTGAATTCTAGAAGATTCCAGAAAATTCTAGAAGGTTCCAGAAATCTTATTCAAGGGAAGAGGTCCCACAGAGGTGAGGCCACTGACTGGTGCAGAGCTGGTTCCAAATAAATATGTGCATATTTATGAAAGGACTAAACAAGTAGCCAGTGGCAGACCTCAATAGAGAATTGTAGTCTGTCTGGTTCTAAAACTCAAGCCTAGGACCTGAGACACCCTCAAGAGACTGGGGGGAGGGCCGAGAAGGCGGGCAGGGCGGTGGCACTGAGGTGCCTGTCTCCCGCCCTCCCTCCCGGAAGGATCTTCCCTGACCTCAGCAGCAACGACATGCTCCTATTCATCGTGAAGGGCATCAGCTTGCCCACACCGCCAGGTGAGGGGGCACCAGGCAAGGGGCAGGGCTGTGGGGTCCACCCGTCTGCCCAACTCTGACCCTTGTCTTCCCACAGGGCTGTCTCCTGGTGACCTGGATGTCTTTGTTCGGTTCGACTTCCCCTATCCCAACGTGGTACATGGGGAGCTGAGGGGGGATGGGCTCCAGCCCCCTCAGGCCTGGAGGGTGTGGTTCCGGCAGGGGTTCAAGGGCAGGCCCCAGCCCTGAGCTTTTTCACCTCCTGTCTGGTCACAGGAAGAAGCTCAGAAAGACAAGACCAGCGTGATCAAAAACACAGACTCCCCTGGTGAGCCCTGGCAGGAAGCAGTCCCCCGCCTCCCCTCCCCGCAGAAAGCCCATGAGACCATAAGCTGACCCTGCGCCTCCTCTCTCCCTCCTTCCCCTGGCAGAGTTCAAGGAGCAGTTCAAGCTTTGCATCAACCGCAGCCACCGTGGCTTCCGAAGGGCCATCCAGACCAAAGGCATCAAGTTCGAAGTGGTCCACAAGGGGTGAGCTGGGGCCACAGGTGCTGTCTGGGCCTCCAGAGGAGGGGGAACTGCCCAGGGCCAACCACCCTGTCCCCTCTCACACACACAGGGGGCTCTTTAAGACCGACCGGGTCCTGGGCACAGCCCAGCTGAAACTGGATGCCCTGGAGACGGCATGTGAGGTCCGAGAGGTCCTTGAGGTGAGAGGTGGACATTGGTCTGAACACTTGGGTATAGCCATGCCACTCACGAACATCAACCAGATACTCCCTGCCCTGAGCCTCCCAAAGGTCCTCTCTGCTGGCACAGCCCCTCCCTGGAAATACCAGGCTTCCCTACTACCCAGCCCTAAGTACCCTCTGCACCCTGCTCCATTAAGAGCAGCTGGTGTCTCAGCCATACCCAGGGGCTCATATTTTGGAAATTTCCCTGGTTGTCCCGGAGCCCAGCCCTGAGCCTCCAGCCACAGCCTGCTGCTTCTTTTATTTATTTCTTTATTTTGGTAATTTTATTTATTTTGGCTGTGCTGGGTCTTTGTTGCTGCAGAGGCTTTCTTGAGTTGTGGCAAACGGGGGCCACTCTCTAGTTGTGGTACGCAGGTTTCCCATTGCGGGAGCTTCTTTTGTTGTGAGCACGGGCTCTAGGGTCCACAGGCTTCAGTGGTTTCGGCACGGGGGCTCAGTACTTGCAGCTCCCGGGCTCTAGAGCACAGGCTCTATAGTTGTGGCACATGGGCTCAGTTGCTCAGCAGCATGTGGGATCTTCCCACACCAGGGATTGAACCCACGTCTCCTGCATTGGCAGGTGGATTCTTTACCACTGAGCCACCAGGGAATCCCCACTGCCTGCTTCTTAACAGCCTCCCCTCACTCCCCCCAGGTCCTGGATGGTCGCAGGCCCACAGGCGGGCGGCTGGAGGTGATGGTTCGGATTCGCGAGCCACTGACGGCCCAGCAGTTGGAGACCACGACTGAGAGGTGGCTGGTCATCGACCCCGTGCCAGCATCCGTGCCCACAGTGAGACCCCTGCCTGCCAGCAGCCCCGGGGGGAAGGTGGGGCTTGTGTCAAGGTGGCCGAGACTCACAAGACTAGTTCTGTTCTCTGAAGCAGGTTGTTGGGCCCAAAGGGAAGGCTCCTCCCATACCTGCTCCTACGAGGGAGCCAGGGAACAGGTAGGTGACTGGGCCCAGCCGTGCTGGAGAGAATGCCCCTCTTATCTCAGCCTCTCCTGGACGACTTATCATCAAGCACAAATTAAAGCATGTTTCTCACCTGCTTCAAAACCTTTCCTGGCTCCTCTTCTCCTAGAGCATCTGGTTTAAACTCCTCAGCTTGATCTTTAAGACCTTTTGTGATCAGACCACTGTCAATAATCCAGCCTTTTTTTCCCTACTTCTTCCTGTTGGTTCATGGCTACATTTAGTTTTTACGAGCCTCTTGGCTACTCTGTGTTATAATACCCTGAGCACCCCTATCGTCACACTTGCTCCTTGCTCCTCTGCCCAACTCTGACTCCTTTGATTCCCAGCTTGGCCGTCACCTCCTCCAGGAAGCCCTCCCTGACACCTGGCATCACAGTTGCCTGGGTGTACACCCCTTGTCCCTGTCAGGTTGTGGATTCAGCAATACAGGGGTGGGCCTGGCTTGATTCCCACTGTTCCCCGGGGCCCAGTATGTTTGTTGAATTAACAGGGTTGGGAATGGGAGTTCCCTGCAGCCCCTCACCCCTCCCCAACCCCATAGATCAGCACGGCCCCTGCATAGTCTCAGTGTGCTGGCCTTCGACCAAGAGCGTCTGGAGCGGAAGGTGGGTACTGCCCTGCGAGGCTCAGTGGGGCGGGACTGGGGGGTCCGCAGGTCCCTCACAGCTCCCTCTGCATCCTCTCCCCCCACCTCAGATCCTGGGCCTCAGGCAGGCGCGGCGGCCAGTGCCCCCCGAGGTGGCGCAGCAGTACCAGGACATCATGCAGCGCAGCCAGTGGCAGCGGGCGCAGCTGGAACAGGGAGGCCCGGGCATGCGGCGGGGTAGGAGCTCAGGGATGGGTGTCGGGGGAGGGGTGGGGGCTGCAGGCCCCATCCTGATGCCCCTCGCCACCTCCATCCCTCAGAGTACATGGCCCAGCTGGAGCGCCAGCTACAGTTCTACACGGAGGCCGCCCGGCGTCTGGGCAATGATGGCAGCAGGGTGAGCCGGGCGGGCGTGGGGGCATGGCCAGGGCCACCAGGGGCTGCCTGCTGACTCCTTCTTCACCCCCTAGGAGGCCGCCAAGGAGGCACTGTATAGACGGAACCTGGTCGAGAGTGAGGTGAGCAGCTTAGGCATTGAGAGCCAGGTGGGCAAGTGTGGTCGTGTCCCCCATCCTGACCCAGGCCGTTTCTCCCCGCAGCTGCAGCGGCTCCGCCGGTGAGGGGCAAAGGGACAGGCGGCCCCCGGAGAGCTGGGAGCGGGCCTGCGGCCCCAATACTACCACAACCTCAGACCAGACAAGCAGACAATCAGTGGACAGTCAACTCTGGACGGACACATCCCCCACTGGGCCCACCTGGCCCGGCTGGAGCCTCCCCTGGCAGGGGGCGTCGGCAGGGCCTGCCAGCCTGTGTGTGCCCCTCACCCAGGCGCAGCTGGGTGGGCCCCAGAAAGTCCGTTTGCACAGCCCAGGGGTGCACAGCCCCTTGCCGGCCTCCAAAGCGGGAGGGTGGCTGGGACCAAGCCCCCAGGGCCCTTGCAAGCACTTTACTTCCTGTCCCTCCCCAGCCTTAACCCTGATGCCCACCCACACCCCAAAGAAGCCGCTGAGGCGAGCCAGGGTCAGCCAGGCTCCCCAGAGGGTTGCTCTGGCCCAGCTGGGCCCCCAGGGCAGACATGGAATAAACAGCCAGGGCCGCACCTGGCTCACTCTGTCCTGCCCTTGTTTCTTGTTCCTGCCCCCCGTGCCTGGGCTGGGCTGCCCCACCCCAGGGGGCTGATGAAGAGGTGCCTGCGAGAGGAGCAGGCTGGCAGGGAGCGTGCCCGTGAAGGACATGGTCTGTGCACACACTCTTTGCAGGGATGTGTGTGAAGGCCCGTGCGTGTGTCCTTGGGGTCTGCAGTGCACCTGAGGGCATCTGCGTGCGTCTCTCCAGCTGGTGGCCTTGGGCGTATCAGGGTTTACACACAAGGTCAGGTCATACGTGGTGGTGCTTGGTGACCCATGTGTGTCTCAGGGCCTTGCAAGGCAGCCCTGCCGCTCGGGGGCCCCAGGACCTGGACTAGACTGCCGGACGCACTTAGCGTCCCAGAGCTTCAGCTTCCGCTGCTGGATACGATACAATGAGAGCCCCTGCCACAAGCGGAAGGGCACCTGGTCTGCAGTGAGCACTTGAAAGGGCTAGGGGTGTTTTTCTGTTTGTTTTTTGGTCACGCTGCAAGGCATGCAGGATCTTAGTTCCCCAACCAAGCATTGAACCCACACCTCCTGCAGTGGAAGTGTGGAATCTTGACCACTGGACCACCAGGGAAGGCCGGGTCTAGGCTTTATTGTTGTCTCTATCTGCACAGGCAGTTGGGGAGCATCCAGCAGGGCCCGGGTTGCCTGTACGCCCAGTGTGCGCTTGGCTGCTCCAGTCTCCTGGGCTCCCTGGGTGTCTGGGTGGTGGCCCGTCCCAGTATCCCCGCCAGCACAGGATGGGCAGGCCCAGCTCTCCAGGCCCAGGAGAGCCAGGTCAAGACCCCAGGTGGGCACTGTCTCCTTAGTCCATAGCTCTACCGGGCTCCTCTGGGCTCAGGGGCCTGCCGCCCGTGGCTGACGTGGGGCTGTGGGCGGCAGGCGGACCAAGACTGGCTCGGGGTTCCCCGTCGTGTCCACTACGCGTAGGTGCAGGAGGCCCAGGAAGGCCTCAGGTGCAATGCTGGTCATGTGAAGCCTGTTGGCCCTGGACCAGAAGATGGGTGTGAGGGCATGTTCCAGGGGACAGGCCCACCTAGGCCCTCTAACAGCCCACAGCCCTGCCCTGTCTACCTGGAGTTGCCTAACCCGGCCACCCGCAGGGTACCTGAGGAAGAGGGCACGCAGGCGTGGTGTGCTGAGAAAGGCTTCAGGGCCCACGTGGCCGATGCGGTTGCCCTGCAGGTGCAGCTCCTCCAGGGCCTCGGGTAGGTCAGGGGGCACGAAGGACAGCTCATTGTGGCTAAGGTCCAGCACCTGGGCAGGCAAGCAGAGATGGCGCCGTGGTGGCCCCAGGCCCTGGGCCACCTGTTCAGCCAAGCCCCAACCTGCTCCCCTCCCAGGCCCTCCTGTATACCCAACCTGGTTCTTCTGCCCCCTCCCCCCACCTACTTCATGGCTGCCAAGTCCTGCCCTCCACAGAGGTAAACTGAGTCCCTTCTGGGGCAGGCCTCATTCTAGGTGATGGGGGCCCAGATAGGGTCCCTGCCATGGGAGCCACTGATGCAGCTGATCACTCACAAAGACAGTATTGGGTTGACCCAAAAGTTCTTTCAGGTTTTGCCGTAACATCTTACGGAAAAGCCTAATGAACTTTGGGGCCAACCCCATTCTTCCCTGGTGGCTCTGATGGTAAGAATCTGCCTGCAGTGCAGGAGACCCGGGTTCCATCCCTGGGTCAGAGATCTCCTGGAGGAGGGCGTGGCATCCCAGGGCTAGCCTACATACAGTGGGGGCTCTCTAGCATTTCAAGGCTTTCCAGGGGAGGAGCTGGGCAAGCAGACAGAGGGGTGAAGGAGCTGCCCTGTGGATAGTATGGCCAACTAGCCTGCCCCTGACCTGCAGGGCTTGCAGCTCATGCCAGGTGCCAGGCCCAATGCCACCCACACGCAGTCGGTTATGTGCCAGACTGAGCTCCTGAAGCTGGTGCAGGCCAGCCAGCGGCTCCGGCTCGAGGGTCCGCAGCTGGTTGCGCTGTAGCCGAAGGGTATGCAGGCCAGCGGGCAGGCCGGAGGGCAGCTGGGTCAGCTGGTTGCCAGCCAGGTCGAGGCTGCGCAGGGCCCGCAGCCGGCGGAAGGCCCGGAGGTGCACGCGGGCGCTGGCCAGGCAGTTGTAGGCCAGGTTGAGCTCGGCCAGTCGGGGCGTGGAGGCCAGGTCACGGGCGCCCAGCGCGGCCACACGGTTGTGGGGCAGCACCAGGGCCCGCAGGCGGCGGGGCAGCGCCTGGGGCACTCGGTCCAGCCTGTTGCCGTAGAGGTGCAGCGTGTGTAGGCCCCGCAGTGGCCGCAGCGCTCCGGCTGGCAGCCCCGTGGCCCCCAGTTGGTTGTGCTGCAGTAGCAGGTAGCGCAGGCCCCGCAGGCCGCCCAGCCGGGCTGCCTCCACCCAGCGGATGCGATTGCGGCCCAAATGCAGCACGGCCAGGGTACGAGGCAGGCCAGCGGGCACCGCAGCCAGCTGGTTGTGGGACAGGTCCAGGTACTCCAGGCGGTGCAGCTTGCTGACAGGAGAGAGAGAGGTGGCGTCGGGCTGGGCATCCAGAGTGGAGGCCCCTGATGGATACTGCAGGGCAGGTTGGGGTGGGACAGTTGAGGAGCTGTCCTGAGAAATGTCTGGGCTTTCCAGGGAGCTCAGTGATCAAGAACCTGCCTGCCAGGGGAGGAGGAGATGGAGGTTCAATCTCTGGATCAGGAAGATCCCCTGGAGAAGGAAATGGCAACCTACTCTAGTATTCTTGTCTGGGAGATCCCATGGACAGAGGAGCCTGGTGAGCTATAGTCCACAGGGTTGCAAAGAATCAGACATGACCGAGCATGCAAGCACACACCTGAGAAATGTAAGGTGGAGATTTCAATTTAGGGGTGACGAGCTGAGAGATCTGGGCAGGAAGTAAGTCTGGGGTGACTAGGTCAGAGTTCTGGGTCTGAGATCTTCATGTGGCATCTGTGATGTTGGGTAATAAGACCAAGGCACCAGCTGGTTGGAGGCCAGGTGCTTGGCCACGCCTGGTACACGATAGGCACACACCAAATGAGGCTTTGAATTGGCCATAAAGGGAGGTGGTGAAATGGAAGGCTGGGGCTCCCAGATTCTAAGTCCTCAGACCCTACTGCCAGCATGAGCCTACACCCCACCAAAGCCCTGTTCCAGGCCCCACCTGAACGTGGTAGCATCCAGGCCACTGTCTGTCAGCTGGTTGTGCTGAAGGTAAAGCTCACGGAGGTGGGTCTGGCGGCTCAGGGCTCCTCGGGGCACCTTGGAGATGAGGTTGTTCTGGGAAGGGAGGAGAAAATGAGACTGCGGGTCCAGGGCAGAGGGCAATAGGGAGCCACAGGGGGCTCCTGAGTAAGGGACAGGTGTTCTTTTGAGCAAGGCTGCTCAGAGAGAGCCTGTGAGCTACCCATGCCGGAGGAAAGGACCCAAAGACACTTTTGACTGCTGGGATGACAAGGGGTCCCCCAGGACCGAGGTGCAGGGCCCTGAGGGGAGTGGGGACATGGGGGTGGTCGGGCGGAGAGGGGCACCTGTAGGTGGAGCCGCTCCAGCGAAGGCGGCAGGCTGGGGGGCACGTAGCTGAGTTGGTTGCTGGAGAGACTGAGGGTGGCCACTGCCTCAGAGCCGCGGAAGGCGTCAGGGGGCAGGCCGGCGTTGCTCAGCTGGTTGTTGTGGAGGTACACGGACCTGAGGGGAGCCAGGCTCCTGCCACCAGCCCGGCCCCAGCCTCCCTGCCACCCCATGCCCGAGCTCAGGGCAGGCTTCAGAGTGTGTGTGTGTGTGTGCATGTCAGAGTGTGTGTGGGAGTGGTGTGGGTGTGATTTGTATGGGTGGGTGGGTGTGGCTGTGTGTGTTGAGTGTGTGTGTGAGTTTGAGTGTGAGTATGTGAATGTGTGAGTGTGTTGAGTGTATGGTGTGTGTGAGTGGGTGGGTGGGTTGAGTGAACGTGTGTGAATGAGTGTGTGTGTGAATGCCTGTGCGAATGTGTGGGTGTATGTATGTGAGTGTATATGTGTGTGGAGTGTATGTGTGAGTGTGTGCACCCTCCTCCAGTCTGAAATTCTCCAGACAGAGCATCCGGGGCCCTGTCTCCCCCGCCACCCAGAGCTTCCCAGGGTTGGCTCATGACCCCGGTCAGAACCCAGGGTGCAGAGTGACCCCAGGCCTACACAAGACCCAGCGGGGCCTGGGCTGGGCCAGGGGCTATACCTGAGCGCTGGCTTCTCTCCAAACGTGAGCGGGAAGATCTCAGTCACTTCGTTGGCAGCCAGATCAGCCACCCGGAGGGAGCGGGGCAGAAACTGGGGGGCCACAGAAAGCTGCGGGAGCACAGCTGCAGTGGTCCCGGTGGCACGCCCATCCTGCCCCTCCCGCCTGCCGCCCACCTCCACTCAGCGCTGTGTGACCCCAGCTGGCTGCACCCTTGCTGAGCCCGGCCTGGGGCGGGGGTGGGGGCACGGTGGGGTGCTCACCTTGTTGTGGGCCACATAGATGTGCTGCAGCTGTGTGAGCGACTCGAAGGCCTCGTCGGGCAGGCCTGTGCATGAGGTGGGCAGTGAGGGGACCCTCCTGGCGGGTGGCGAGGGCAGGGGGCAGCCTGTGTTCCCATCCAGCCTGGAGGCTGGCAGAGGCTCCTCCAGGCCCCGCCCCCGCTGTGTCCTCAAAAGCCACAGCCCCCGCCCCCTATCCCCTGAGTTTCCATCCTGCTCAGCAAAGGGCAGTTCTGGGAACTGCCACAGAGCTGCCCACAGACCCAGCTGGGGAGGGAGAGGGCAGCGGGGACCGGGCTGTGGACGGGCCTCCTCCTGTTGTCCCCCCAACTCACCCTCAGAGGAGATGAGGTTGTTGTGGAGGTTGAGGGTCCGCAGCCCGCTGAGACGTGACAGCTCGTTGTAGGGGAGCTCCTGGAGCTGGTTGTTCTGCAGGGCAGGCCGGGGTGGGGGCCGACATTCACACCCTGACCCCCGCGGCCCTGGGCCCTCAACAGATGGCCCCAAGCCCTGCTTCTCAGCTTCCTGTCAGCCTAAGCAGGAAGCCCCGACACCCTTTCACCCTGTTGTTTGTTGTTGAGTCGCTCAGTCATATCCGACTTTTTTCTGACCCCATGGGCTGTAGCCCACCACGTTTCTCTGTCCATGGGCTTCTCCAGGCAAGAATACTGAAGTGGGTTGCCATGCCCTCCTCCAGGGGATCTTCCTGACCCAGGGATTGAACTCCCGTCTCCTGCTTGGCAGGAGGGTTCTTTACCACTGAACCTTCACCCTGTACTTGATCCCAAAGGCATTACTTTGTAACAAACCTGTAACAAAAAGACACTGACCCCCAACGCTCCATCCACCCCCACAATTGACCCCGGATGCCTCGTTACACTTGACCTCAAGCAACCCCGTAATCAGCAGACATTGACCCCTCCAACACCCCTTAGCCCCTCCCACTTTCAGCATCTGTGCCCCCCACCTCCTCTCACCTGACTCCTGCACAGACCCCTGTGTGCTCATCAAGACCAACACGACCCACACGCTCAGCTCCTCACCCCTGCACAGGGACCCTGCACCCCCAACCCCGGCACTCTGCAGGCTCCCCCGTCCACCCTGGGAGCCTCCCTGCACCCAGACGCCGGCCCCACCTGCAGGGAGAGGTGCTGAGCAGCCCTGGTGATGTTGTCCGGGAACACCCGGAGGTCCAGGCCGTCGCAGTCCACCGTGTCGGGCCGGGGGCAGGAGCAGCGTGGGGGGCAGGCCCGGGGTGGGGGCTGGGAGCTCTCCCCCAGGTGGGGGAAGGAGGCGTCATCCTCCATGCCAAGGGCGGGTTGGGGGCCAGGCAGCAGCAGGAGCAGCAGCAATAGGCTCAGTCGCTGGGAGTTGAGGGACAGGTCAGGGTGTCCCCAGACTGGGCACCGGGTCACCATGGCAACGGAAGCATCCCCGCCTGGTTGGGGGTGTGCAGCAGGCGGGCAGGCCCCACCCTCAGACCCACCCCTGCCCCACCTTACCATAGCCAGCCGTGCTCTGCCGTCTCGCCCGAACTGCTGACCAGAGTTCCTTAATGGAAACCAGGCGGTCACCTCTGGAGGTTGTGCTGTGGCCGCCACCGCCCCCCATCTCACACAAACCTCCCTCCTCCCCCCACCAGCCCGTTCCCCCAGGGGCTCAGGGGAGCTGGCCCACCCTTTCCCCGCCCTGCGGAGGGCGGGCAGGCGCCGGATGGGGTGGTGAGGACCGGCCAGCCCATCCCCTTGGTCCCACCCGCCTCCCCCAACCACCCCAGCTCCGCTTGCGTAACCTCGGCCAGCCTGGGCCGGGCCACAGGAGCGAGGAATGCTTGGGGGAAAGCTGAGATTCGCCCTGTCTGGTATTTGGGCCGACCGCAGGAGTAGGGGTGGGGGCAGAAGAGTGGAGGACACTTCAGGGCACAGGAGGGTCCCCAAGGAGCTGGGGCTGGGAGCAAGTGCCAGGGCAGGCCCAGACTCAGCCTGCCGGTCCAGACACCAGCCTGGGGCGCTCCCAGTCAGGCCTGCCATCTGGGCCCCTCCTCCCCTCTGCCAGCTGGACTCACTGGCAGCTAGACTCCCCCTGTACCCAAATGGCCACGGCCGCCTCAGCCAAGAGGAAATTACAAGTATTGAGGCACCAGCCATGTGGTTAAGGATGTGTGCTCAGGGGCAGCCTGCCTGGGCTTGAACCTGGGCTCTGCCACCTCTCCTGGCCTTGGTTTCCCACTCTGCAAAGTGGGGGAGTGATTGTCTTGCCCTCCTGAGTGGGGTAAGGATTAAATGAGATAATGCATAAGAAGGACGTGAGAGAGGTGACTTCCCTGGTGGTCCAGTGGCTAAGACTCTGTGCTGTCAACGCAGGGAGTGGGCTGGATTACCGGTCAGGGAACTAGATCCCATGTGCCGCAACTGAGACCCAGCTCAGCCAAACAAATGCTTGAATGT